>NC_089852.1:56180182-57427390 GCF_036373705.1 Amia ocellicauda
TTTATTTTCCTCCAAATGAATGAATAAAGGAGTGATGATTAAGATTCTCCCTCTATTCCCCTGCAGCCTCCACTGAAGAACCAAATGATTACATATGTGTCTATAGCTCCCTGTGATCAGCTCGCTACTCTGCCTTCTTAATTAGCAGCAAAGTAATGCAATGTTAAGAGATGGAGAGAAAAATATCACTGTGGTACAAGAGATAATAAAGCCACAAGAGAAACAAAGACCCACCATGAACTCAATAAAATGATTCTGCAGAGCAGGGAAAACAAAGAGCTTGTGAAGGTCTTATCAGTCTTTCAGAAAAATCCAGCTGAAATGTCTTAATCAGACCAGCAGGCAGCAAGAATCAGCTTTACCGAACATCGGTAATTAGGAAAAGTCATATTAGGAAAGCCCTTTCAATCTTCGACAAATAATAAATAAACACTACTTGATAGAATAAGGAATAACATTTTCTTTTTTGCTGCTTATAACTGGATTTTAATCTGAGTTCTTTATCAGCCCAGCACCACTACCAAATAATAATAATAATAATAATAATAATAATAATAAGAAGAAGAAGAAGAAGAAGAAGAAGAAGAAGAAGAAGAAGAAGAAAACAGCAAGCCCCTGCTACACATACTGAAGAAGAAAGAAAGAAAAAATAAAAATAAAAGAAGAAAAAGGTTAAAGGTGATGGATCTATATCAAAGACATCTGAACTCCCCCCTCCTCCCCAACTCAGATTGAGACTTATTATTCTGTAAAGTGACTAAAAGAAAGTTGTGCCCCCCGTGGGAGAGTGAAATCTGGGTTTAATCCCTCACATCCCATAGGCTGATTCAATATTCATGAATGGGCCTAACTTGCCTCTCTACCCCAACACGGGCAGTGCCACTAAACTTGTTCTCTTTTAATTCATTAATTCATATATATATATATATATATATATATATATATATATATAATTTTCACCAGAAGTGACACAACTGATATCTGATGTGCTCTTTAGGCCACCAGGCTGGGTTTGTAAACAGGATGACCTGGAGGGCCTGCGATCTCACTCAGAGGCACGCACTAATTAATGCTCTCACTGAACTGTTTCAGCTGGCTAATTGCACTTGCTAATCCTGAGATCCTCTCATTAACGCAGTAAATACACACACACACACACACATACACACAACACCAGCCCAGTTGTGAAAATCTGAGATTAGGCAGTGCTTGCTGATGTGGTGAAAAACATGCCATCATAATAAAGATTATAAACTCCATGGTTATATTTAAATTACAAATACCTCTCATCTTTCCTGATACTTTAAACTGGATACATTTCTCCTCCAGCGCTGCTGTCACTGATATTATAAAGACCTGAAGCTATTCTATTGGTGTAGGTATGATCAAAACTAGTTCAATTAAAGTGATTTAGTAAAAGACTGACCTTTTAACAGAACAAAGTGCTATATCTTGCCTTTAAGAAAATAATTTCCATTGAAGAACTTAAGCCTTATAAAATTATGACTTGCACTTATTCTTAAGGAGAAGCATATAATTGATCAACCACACTGAAATGCATAGTTTGGCAAACAGCATCTCCAAGAGTGAAGTTTTGTCAAGTTTCTTTATTTTAGATATTTTGTTTCCCTCTCTCTCTCTCTCACACACACACACACACACACACCAACAGAAACTTTAATGGCCAAAGAATGGGGCAAGCTCTTTATAAAGCCAGGTGGAAAATGCAATTCTCATTATTGCAGTTTATTGTTGGGCCAGGCGCTTTGTTTAATTAACCTTGGTTACATCAGATTGTCTCCTCCAGGTCATGTCGTGGTGTTTAGGTAACCCTGCCCTCTCTGATTGTCCCTGTGTACGCTGTCAGTTAGCTCTTTGACAGAACCAGACTCCTCGACTCCATTCCCACCTCATCGTGTTCAAGCCTCTCTTGATAAATGGCTAATTCAGGATTTGCCATGCAAATGGTTATCTAGAGGGAGACGAGACGAACACTTCAGCCCTGTCACACAGGATAGGACCCTGATGGAGTGGCCACAAGATTTTGTCCCTCAGGAGCCAGGATGTCATCACATAGGCATGTAAACTACCCCTTTAACGCCATGCAATCCATACTGCAATACTGCTTTCTGCGCTCTGGAGCTGAAATTAATTAACTGAGGGAATTCCAAATTGCTTTTTTTTTTTTTCACCCTTGCTGCAAATTCGTATTCAGACTGCTGCCTCTTTGTCTGTGCAGGAAATAAACAGCAATGCAGACTTGTTAATTGTTAATCCTACATTCCCAACACAACATGAGGAAACATTTTTTCCCCCCCTTCCTC
Source organism: Amia ocellicauda (assembly GCF_036373705.1). Taxonomy (NCBI): domain Eukaryota; kingdom Metazoa; phylum Chordata; class Actinopteri; order Amiiformes; family Amiidae; genus Amia; species Amia ocellicauda. The sequence continues at coordinate 56,182,507 of NC_089852.1, forward strand.
TCTTATCCAGTCTGGGGGCAAAACTTGTCCTAATTACTGCTCCTCAGCTGAAGGGCCACCAGAGTTCAAATAGATCTGACATGCAAACAGTGTGACTGTACATTCAAAAGCAGGCACCTGAAAGTATCCTTGACCTTTTGTGAAAGACACATACACACCAAAGAAGAAATGTACACACAGGACAGAAAATCCTACTGAAGACTTCAAATAAAGGATGTGTCACTACCAGTGAAACAAAACAGGAACCCATTTTCATCAACTGAAGACCAAGTTATTAACAAAGAAATGTGGTAGTTTTATTTGGTTGTGTGAAAGGCCAACTTCACAGAACAAAACCTTGCCAACAAATGTAAATAATTCAAATCAATATTAATAACAATATTGGGTATACTGTAATTGGACATGCTTGATTCACAAACACACCATGATTACAGGTTAAAGTTTTACTCTCCTTTTGGATTTGTCACTTGGCTACATTTTATGGCAGCACTTTACAGCTCCGTGTACACAGTATCCACTGAGTGCTGGTGGTGTTTCATTGTATTTATAGGGTAAATAAATGGCAGAGTGATTTCATTGGAAGCTACCACATTAAAGCACCCAAAGTAATAAATTCCTTCCAAACGTAAGAAATTAAGAATTTAAATCCCCTTGCAAATCCATCACTTTTGCCCTTGAACAGCCTGCAAGGGGCAATGCTGAAACTTTTAAAACGCAGTGCTGAGTAATCAAGAAACATGTTAACATATAACATTAAATGCATTTTTTGATGTAGTTGCTGAAGATTATATCTCTTGAAATCCTGTCTGTAGTCAAAACTTTTGATATAATATAATTAGGCCTAAATAAAACTGTGCATCATACATCATTAGCTTCAATCCAAACACACACGATTTACATCTTTTCATGACTTCAAAATGCACATTAAATCTACAAGATACTCCTTTTTTCAGCAGAGGAAAGTAACCCACACTGTGAAAATCTTAGAACTGTACAAGGTTATTTTAGCATTACTTGTTTTAAACATGGCTAAGCAGCAAACAGAAGCACAATTAATCAAATTAAGCTGATTATTCTCCTGTTAAGATGTTATTGTGTAACTAGCCTATTATATACCTATTCAAAATAAAATAAAACAGTAGAAACTCTCAAAATGATATTATATTATTAATAATGTCTGAGTATGCTGTGCCTTCAATTGTTTTTCCACTTATCTTTATCCACATGCTTTCAAGATACAGTGATGTTTATTTATTAGGTTTTTTGTTCAAATTTCAAATTTGTTCAAACTGCTTGCATATTCCACTGCTCTGAAATACATATAGAAACCTTTCAGTAAAATAAACCATTCCTTTTAGTTCTGCATTTGTTTTTTCTCAAACACATCCCTGCAGGTGTTAACTACTGAAAACATGTTATTTGCATTATTAAAATTGTTTTGCTTTAACAAAGTGCCATATGAGAAAGCTTTGTGTATGTGATTCTGGCCTCTTCCCCCTCTCCTAGCTCAGGTCCCAGTTCTCCCAATGATAGACTTGGCCTGGAGATACAACATCGCTCCCCTCGGAAGCTCAGCACTGGAGGGATATCGGCACTCCTGCTGGCAAGTCTTTCTCTCTTCCTGAACCCCCTCCGGGCAAGACAGAGAGCATCTCTTGCCTTTTCAATCTTATTTGCCCTCCTTGCCACCCACGCACAATTACTGTGCTCACAAAATGCATTTTTGTAACTGTTGCAAAGGATTCTCACATTTAACAAGGCATAAAAGTGGCTGCAAAACACATAAGGTGTCCAGTTTTATTTGCTAGTTACAGAGCACATCTCCCGTTGAAAAGACATTCAGTTTATATCAACAAAAGCTTCAATTCAGTTGTGCTGCCATCTCACCACTTTGATGCCTGATGGTGCTTCCAGTTTTCAGCACATCATAAGGGGGTGGGGGCACTTAAAATAAATAGATTGCTCTGATTTTGGCAAAGAAGAGTAAGAAAAACAATAAGGGATTTTGATATAAAGCTGGCAGTGTGCCTTTTTAAATTATTTATTTCAGAGCTGGGAGATGTAGGTGTCCCACATGTCTGCCAATTGGGAACTCGCAGTTTAGCCATTATCTAGGTAACTGACTTTGACAGGGCTTGATTATATCACTCATAAAAGAGAGACTCTCTCGCCCTGTTGTTCTAATGGTTTGAGGTTGGTGTCGAAACAGCAGGCTCCGGCCAGATGCTTTGCTCTGTCTCTGAGCTGCCTCCCTTACTGACAGAACTGCCATCCCCGTCATCTTCCTGAGGGAAAATTTAAAAGGTCCCCCCGATGAATCTGAGAAGCCAGGCTGACCACTATCGCTGCATGTCTCTGAACTATCAGTTTCCATTAAGGAATGGAGCCACACATTCCTCCAGCCATATTCCCAATCAATAGTAGGGTTTTTTCTCAGTGAAGCCCTGGGGAGGTGAAAACAACACAAACAAAAAATAACCCCACTACAACAACAACAAAAAACAGGTGTGGTTGCGGAGGTCAGCAAGCACAAATAGAGTAGAATATCACCAGTTCAACACTTCACTTTCTATTAAAAACAGAAGAAACTGGACAAACCGTTGTTCTAGCTCATGGTTTTACAGACAAGTACAACATGTGTCAAGGGCAAAAAAGACAATTAATTTCCCCAAACCAGGCCCTGATCTGTCCTGCCACTGTATTGGCGACATGGACTTTCGAATCCGGGTGACATTCTTCCTGGACTGACAAGGATGCAGCCATCAGTGTGAAAGCAGATTACAGGCTGAAGACCAGTGCAGGAGAACATCTGGCTAATGAAGTGCAAACAGCATTCAAATTCTTCCCTATGTTTTATGACACAAACTAACATCAAAGGCAAAACGATCATGAAGGAAACACTGCACTGTAATTTAAACTGTCTGTTTCAACGACCTATGTGGTTTCTGCATGAAACAATTTGAGTGATATATGTCGTGTCATATTTTGTGATGAATCCTGTACCTTATTGGGTGGCCACCTCTTCCCTGAGCAGGGAGTCACGGCAATGTGTGAACCACACATTCAGCAGTCACTGAGGACTTTTATTCCAAGCAACTGATGTTAATGTTGATTAAGTTAACAGGACAGGACATTTTACAAATGATAACTCTAAGTGGATGATGAAGTTGCCAGTGGAGGCATTGGTATTGTGTCATCTTGTGAACCACAGGCACGTTGTGATAGGATTCTTTCCTTTCCTTTGTTTAACTAAGAGGAGAGAATCAATATCCTAATGGGAAGCCTTTTTCTTTGTCCTGAGCAGTCTTGAAGAAGGGCCAAACCAAGAATTCTCCATACTTCCGTTCTGGCCTGCATGTTAAATGTATCCATTTATTTTACTTAACAGATTTAGTTATGGAGTTGTCTACAGGAACAGGTTGTTTTTTTTGTTCATATTTTCAACTTTCCATTTTAATCTGTAACAGGGATGAGGAGACAAAGTTCAAGCTGTGAGCACACATAGCAACACCAGAGGCAGCTTGCAAAGCATGGAAACCCAAGACTTTTCTTCTTATCAAGCCTTTCAAGAGAGCAATTCATATTTATTGAACATACATTCACCTGTTCTTTATAGATTAAACAAAACTTTTAAACAATGTATTTATTATATATGAAACAGGATACACCCATTTTGCCCTAGAACGCATAGTTTTGTATTCATAATTTAGATTAATGCATACTATCTAGTTCTTTAACATACACAATTTGAAATTAATGATGATTACATTTTACTCACCTTACATCTAATATTATCATACTTTAAAATATAGTTTACACAATGTAATTACTATCCCACTCTATTCAGACCCCTGTGGTTTGGGTGTGACAATGCTATTAAACTGGATTTATCTTCAGTGAAGACAATGGTCATTCATTCCTTGGAATCAATTAGCCTCAGATTACACCTTAAGTGTTGACTGAATTTATCATAAAGGAAATAAACTGTGCCAGGCATTCAGATCTTTAAAATGTAGTAAACAGACTTACAGACCCTACGCACAGATGTGGAGTAATGTGAAATAAAATAAATCTGAAGTCCAAAATCAAATCATTCCCATCATTGCAGTGGTTGCAGCTGAGCCTGAAGGATTCTACTACATAGAGGTGACAATTCACTCTTGACATTTATTGAAGAAAGTCTAATCTGAATACTGCAATGTGGAAACTGGTTCCCCCAATAATACAACACATTAAACCCTGCAAATACAGTTCATAAAATGTCACTATGCCTTCATTCAACCCAATGGTAAAGACTGACTAAATCTATATCAGTTTTTAATTCAATACATTGTCCTGCCAAAGTGCAGCTAATAATGTCTAAAACAAGACCCAATGCCATTTCCCCACATACACACACCTCAAATTGCTTTTTTGATCAAATTAACCCAAAAGAACAAAAACAAGAAAAAAAACAACAACAATATAAAGAAACACTGCAGCCTAACTGAAGCAGCCCCTTCAAATGTGATTGGCCAGCTGAGGATTAATAAAATAAAAGGAACAAAAGAAAATGAGCATTAAAATTGGATAAGGTTCACTGCCTTATAAAGCTGTGCAATAATGAGTGAACTCTGTAATATAGGGATGACCTCTGTGATATAGCTTAGGGCTTTATAACGCAATTTCCCCTTCTCGGCTGCTGTTCCGCTCAGAGGAGCTGCCTTCACAACTATTAGCCTTCGCAGCAGTCAGTGCTTGTATATTAATGCTCGATCTATAGTGTGTACTGCTTCCACAGTCATAATGGCGAGCTACTTTGTGGGGAGTCTGTGGGGAATCTTCAAGAATGGCCTTCTACTCAGCTCCCCCATCTCATCCAACATTAATAGATGTTAGATTTTTAATGAGGAGGCACTTTCTCAGCCTCTTTGCATGGGCTCCGCTCTCCGCTGGGCATTCTGGGACATTGGAAGATGTCTGAGCGCATTAACCAGGCCTTGCATTGAACCTCAAACGAAGTCTGCCTCAGCAGGACGACAGAAGGAGACAATATGCAGGTCAGCACTGGGTCTCTGTCTCAGTAAATATTATGATTTTGTGTGCAGACGGCAGAGCACAATGGTTTCATGATACAGCAGCTATCTGCGCAGTACATATATTATGGAGAATCGAGCTCAGCAAATAATGGAATCTCTATTCCTTCATGTAGACTGCATCTTCAGCATACGCGCCTTGCTTGCTGTATGTTTCTGTCAATGCAACACCGTTTTTGCTGTTATAACAGTATGCTCACAAATCACAACATATACTTTTCATTAAGCCTTCTCTACAAAACAACAATGTGAATAATATGTCTTCTGCTTCTTCTTCATTATTATTATTATTATTACAATTACTACTTTGGATGACACTTTTACCCGAAATAATAAAGCAACTGCATTACACACACTTGAACATAACTCAATACTAAGAGCACTCTAAAACAATGATACAGAGTAAAATAAAATGTTGAAATGAACTTATATCCAGTTCCAAATGGTGCAGAGTGTATGTAATGTTTATACACATCAATAAATCGATATTTTAGAGATGCTTCTGGCAGGATAACCACACACACACGCACACACAAACCACAAGACCAGCCCATATTCTGCTTATAGGACCTTTCTACCACTGGACAGACATGCATGACTGAGCATCTTTCTTCTGAGAATTGCCCACTCTTCTCTGCATCCGAGAATGGAGGTAATTACCCCACACAAGCTTACAGTGAAGCTCTACAGTAACCCTTCCACTACTTATTTGTGTAGCCATTTAACCATTCACTCGTAACAGATTCTTTAATAACACTTACATATTTACAATTTAATAGGAACTCAGTCAGCCAAAGCCAGGAAATGAATTTCTTCACCAATAATACAGAACCCACATCTGCCAGGTTGGGTGAAGAACAGAACAGAGGAGAGAAAATAAAAAGGGACCGGGGTTGGAAGGGGGGGTCAGGCTGCAATTTAGCATGTGGGTGATTTCAAGCAAAGACGGCCATCAAACAGAGAGAGGTGGCAGCAAGGAGAGGGAGTTGATGTCATTTAAAGTTTTAACGCCCTCTATCAATTTGCCAGATGTGTAGTGCAGCAGTACAGAGAGAAGGACGTCTCTATGAAGCCCTTCCCCTGGGATTGGGGATATGTTTATTTATTTTAAGATCTTTTTGCGTCCAAGCATGCTGGTCTCGATAATCAAAGTGGCTCGTCATTAAGAGTGTTGATATCAGTGAGTCGGAAAAGTGGCGTTCAAAGCAAACACCTCCCTCTGTGCCGTTTCAAGGCACGCATCTATGTATAGGACTCAGATGAATCAAGAGATAGTAATTTATCCAGTTCTGGCGGAAGACAAAATACTACGGGGCTCAATACCCCACTGGAAGATTATGTTTTCAGCTTCACGTTTATTTAACCATACACTCGATACCCTCACAAATGGGAAGTGTTTCAATAGCTCCAGCTGAATGAATCCGTACAAATGGCATTATCAGTTTAGTCATGCCTATGATTACTATGTTCTCACATAATTTGAGCTACCCTCTCTTTAGCACGGTGGAGAAAGATACTGCAGCACTACAACCAAGCAATGAGAAGGCATGTAGCAAATGCAAATCACAACACAATTACAAAAGACTATGCTAAGAATGGACAGAATGACCACTGCTGATACACCATGTAGATGGTCACTCAAAAAGAGTCACTATCTCTGAGGAAACCAAAGCTTTAGGATCTGCACCAGTTGTGGCCCTGCGTACATGGTTTTGCCACTAAACCGCTGTCCAGTGATTAGCTTAAGAGACTGACTGGCTGCTCCCTGGGCAATGAGATTAGCCTGCCTCAGGAATGTCCAGCCCAACTACAAAGATATCTCCTCCATGGCAGGCCACTTTGGATTTGTAATGGGGTAGCCTGGAATGGCTCCCTTTGAAGGTGGCCAGCTTCATCATCGCGGTGAAAGGAAATGCGTTTGTACATTAATGCTTAATTTGCCATCAGTTGCTGTGCAGCAGCGTTATGCCACATAAATTTCAATGATTGATTACCTCACTGAGTCGCATATTCAACACATATGGAAGCATTACATAACAGTGTGAAATGAGCGTGTTGTGTCTGTAACGTGGACAGTGCTTTCCTCTGTAGCTGTGCGGCTGCAGTGTCACATTAGAGGGGTAGAGATGGTCCCTTTTTTTTCTATGGAAACACGATCTGTCAAAGAAGGGGAATTATCACTTGACACTATTGTTGAATGGTAAGAGTATGACGAAGGAGAAGAAAAATTAAAAACATATATATAGCTCTAATCACAGAGCTGTTACATATTTAAATCTAACCCACCACCTCTCCACAACCCCCCACACATACACAAAAAAGCCCCTCCCCTGTTAGTTCAAAGAGGTACAGGAACAGATGTGAATGGAAATAAAAATAAGGATGTCAGTGGGAAAAAAAAGGAACAAAAGCATTCTGGGCCGACAATTAAATATGGAAAACTGCCTTGACGACGGTATGATTAATAGTAAAAGCCATTAGTGTAAAAAGCTTTTCTCTCCCTCTCTCTCTCTGCTGTGCCAAAGGTAGAGCGTACCCCTTGAAGTGTCTCAGCACTATCACCCCGTGCTTGTTGACTCAGAGAGGGTGTGTGCGTGTGGCAGCAGCAGCCCTGTCATCACTCTCTCTCGCTTAATAACATCCCACTCCAGATGCAAGCAAGAGCCCGCCGAGTGACATGCAGGCGGTGATAAAGCACCGCGCCCTTTAAAAACTCATTTGGCAGAATGGTTTCATTACAATCCGCAACTGGTCCACGTCCATAGGGGGAATGAACCAGCTTGCTCATTAGGGCCCCAGCGCTGTCTGCTCTTAATATTTTTCTCATGCAAATCTGACGACACCCAGAAGAATTATGCGCAGATTTCATTTCTCCGACTGGCATTATCCTTGGCTCCTGGATTCGGATGGAGCTCTACCAACACCAAGGCTTTCAAACACATGTGGGATCTGTTGATTATTCCCCCGTTTCCTGGTTAAATGATTCATTTTTGTTCTTTGGTAGCCACCCAGCAAAAACCCTGCCATTGGACACGGACCCGTGTCCTACACCACATATGAGTAAGAATAAAGAACGCAGAGAAAAGAGAATTAGAAGAAGTGATTATGGAGAAAAAGATAAGAACATGAGATTAAGATTGAATCTGTCTCTGGCAAGCATAGCCATTGTATTTATCATGGAGAATAAAACTTTTTTTGCAGGAAAGCAAATACCAAATGTCACAATTGCAGGTTTGTGTAGATGAAAGTGGGTTCTGCGGTGGAATTTGTGTCATCATGTGATGCACTTTAGCAGTCAAAAGGCATGTTGTCTGTCAGTCACTTAGGATTACATAAGACCTTGTTTGAAAATACCTCTACATGGAGGGCCATTACAACTAAAAGTTAGTGCTATTCGTAATGAAAGTCACAATCCCAAAATAAGCTATCAAGCCAGGTCGAACTGACTTCAGATTGTTATAGCTAGTTACATTTCACTACACATTTCTCAGTAATCATTTTGCTTAAAAAAAAATGCAACTTTAATATTTTAAAAATATTATATTATAAAAATAGAGCATACAATATTATCTCAGATATATTTAACAAGGAAAGTATACACCAACTGCCAAAAGCATACAAAATATAGACATACTTAAATTACATACATTGCCTGCATATTTGTAGTAAATGTTAAAGCTGGGCTGTTGCATTATATTAAAACCATCAATATACAGTGGTTCTTGTAGATTGTAAACCCCAGAGATTTATTCAGAAAGTCATTTATCAGAAAGATAAATATTCACACAAAAATACCATATTCCAACTATTCATTAAATCAAAAAAGATAAAAGCAACCTGATAAAATTTGGGAACTTCACATTAATTGTCAAACTGTAATTTTCTCCTACTTAAGACATTGCTCCAGGACTTAATATCTACTGAAGCAGTGTGATTCGGAGCGGTGTCCCACAATCCCTAGCATGTTGTCTGTATGTATTACCATCAAGCCAACATAATGTGTACATCAGCATGCCATGAAAATAAACTTGTGCGAAAGGATAAGCCTGGCAGCTAGTTGGCCTTGACTTCTTTCTACTCAGTGCCAGTCGACAATGGTTCTGCCCTACTTTATACTCTACACCTCTGGGCAGGCGTGGGGCTCAGCGAAAAATGATAATCCCTTTATATTAGCCTCTCTGTTATTATGATCTGTATGCAGTCCAATGAGGGCACACATATATTATGGAATGGAAAATTCTCTAATCTGATCATAAAGTTCAATGAGATATCATAGAGATTTCTGAAATTGTGTTTTCTAGACAAGTGTGCAGTGTATATGTCCTGTCCTGCAGGTTGTGTAGACTGCAGCAGGTCTCAGTATGTGTTCTCCGTGGCTTTGCAGAAGCTGTGGAATGCCTGGCATTTTAGCATTTATAGTTGTTGCACTCCACATTCAAACACATCGTTTTTTGTTCTAAATGAGCAGTTGGCTAGCTGTCACAGTTATGACATGTCCATCTTTGCCTTAGATCTTTGTGCACATAAAGCGTCTTTTGATATTTTGTTTGTTTGTATTGTCTTCTTACTCTCTCTCTTATTTACAAATGCACTAAAATAACACACACACAAAAACACCAAGGGAAAGGGACAGGATTCACAATGTAAAAGCCCTTATAAATCATTGATGTACAAATAAAAGGGCAAATGTTTTTCCATGAATTATTGGGATCTGTAATAATAATAAAACATTATAATAATAACATGGATGTCTGTTTATTCATCCATTGTTGAAATGAACAGCAAATTAGAAAATAGAAATAAAAAACAAATGTGGTTCTAATGGGAACTAAGCCTCACAAATGATCAAAATAATAATGTATGTATATAACTATTATATGCTCTTCAAAATTGCTACACAATATATTTAACGGTAGTAGTAATTTGCTTGTTATTTCTTTGAATAGACAAAAATAGTAAGTATAAACCAAATTTCTGACAGTGGATCATGAATTACATTTAGCACTTAAAATTAATAGTGGATTGTGTGTGTGTGTGTGTGCGTGTTAGTGTAGGTGTGTGTGTGTGTCGGACCAATTCCTGTTGGTCCTTCTCTACCATGGCACACCACAATATCCCTGGAGTGTACCTCAAATTTGTCAAAGTGCCAGCAAAACCTAAAATGAAGCGGGAACTCAGTGATGGTTTTTCTTTCCCTAATGCACATTAAGTAGGGCTTAATTTCAGTAACTGCTTGCTGATTTGCATGCCGGAGCCATTCGAATCCTGTGAGACTTCATTAATATGTAAGTGTTAATAGGTGGAGCTACACACTAATTGCGTGCTGGAATGGGATCATGTTTAATATTAGAATCTATTACAGGCCGGCTGGTGAAAGAAGCAGCAAATGAATTAAGACAACACATTATTTACGATATCGCACCCGAAATGGAGACTGACAGCTCAGAGAAGGTTGTCACTAAACATGGCAGCTGTTCCACACATCTGTTCCTCTTTGAGTCTACATGAGCGCAGTGGTCCCTGGATTTTATTTATTTATTTATTAATTAGACTTGATGCAGTTATGCACACATTCACTGCTGAACATTTTGATACTGAATGGGAATGGATAGCATTCCATTGTATGAAATGTCTACAGTTAATTACTTACAGATTATGGATATTTCTGAAGGAACCCATGTAGTACCACCTTTTTCTTCTGGTTATTATCCATTGTAAACCACAATCCCTAATTACAGCATTAACACAACAACCAAGTGAAATCTTACTATATATATTCAATCACTGATGAAGCCCTCCTTGACAATAAATAATTACTGACAGTCCCTTATTCTTCTTCAAATTTTCTTTTACAAGACAGGAATGGCCCTGACACCTTAGGTCGACGCTTCATTCATTGCACAATTAATATCAATACACCTTTTCTAGACACAGTGCACTGAGCGTTTTAGGTGCCAAACTGATTCTCTCACAGAGATGTAGGATATAATTTAAAGTAATGTTTAGCTCCACAGTAATGTACTGAATAAACATTTCAGCCAAATCAGCTATAGAGGGGAGCATGCTCGTGTCAGTCCTGAACATTGTGCAGCACTGCAGTGCAGCAGCCCACTCTGGCATAGGCCAAGTTTTCTGCACAAATAGTTCCTGCATGAGGGGTGGAAGAAACAGATCAGATACTGACAGAAGTCAACTCGCATTTAAATTGTGCAATTGATGTAAGACTAAACTGGCAGCAGCAGCAATGGTTGAAATTGGTTAAAAAGGAGAGAAGGCAATATATTCATGGGAACAATGTCACATTAAATTGAGGCAAATGATGTTACATTAGAACTGACTCTTTGGCTCCACGCAATCACTGCCTACATCACCATGTCAAATCCCAGCACTTTATATGTAAAAAGGCCCCTGCACCTTCCTTTGTATAATCGTACATTATAATGCTCATATCCACCATATCAGCCAGTAACGTGATGTCCACTGCTACACAGCGTGTGACCTACTTCGTGACAGACTGTCCCAGACACACAAACCCACACAAGACTGAACACAAACAAAGCCACAACTGTATCATCATCATCATCAGCCTTTGATGATCCACTGCTGGATGAAGGCCTCCTCAGATTCCTTCATGAGCTTGTCTTCAGCTATTTCTGCCTATTCACCGCTACCAAATCCCAACCCAAATGCTTGCTCAACCTGTTTTTGCTGTATTATGCAACATTATGATTCTCCTCTTTTTGTATTCTTAGAACCTGTTTTTATTTGCTGTATCTGTAAAACTCTTTACAGAGCTCCTTTATGGTCTTTACAGTTAGATGTCCATTCTAGGCATGCTTTTCTTGTCCCAGGGGTGATCTCATCATTGCTAGTTGGAAATGGAGTAGCTATAGACTTCAGTATAATGACTCTTCCATTTTTAGTTGTTTTAATTGTTCTGCCTCATTTGGAGGGGTAACTAATAGATGTTGACTTTTCTTGGAATTTTCCTCTCAGAATACCTTTCTTCAAGAAGGATAATTATACATATTCATACTCATATTTTATATGCTTCCTTGGAGCCATGGTTACCTTATCACCTTACACTTTGGTTGGTACCTACAGTATAACGTAAAGGTTGATAGCTTTAGGACTGTACCAGAGCCAGATTGTAATTGCTGGACCAGACATAACATGACCGTTTGTATAGGCACAATTTCCCCACGTTCTTCAGCATTGCACAATACCCTCAGGACAGAGACTTGAGGATGAACATTTGTTGTGGAGCATGATGGCGGTCCTAAACACACAACCACATTTAACACCATTTAAATGCTACATCTGGGCTTGTCAGCAGAGTGAATAAGAAGCTTGAATAAATATGCTCTGGGAGATGAACTGACAAAAATAGATGTCAATACTCTGCTGAAGCTGTGTGACAAAACAGGCAGAATATGTGTGAGGGTGATAGGTACAATAATATTCACAGTTAGATGTGTTTTTTTTTTAGGAGGTTCCCGTTTCATATAAATCAAGTTCATATTGCACTAATCTTTCGTAGCTGTGTTTTAGTATCTATATTGGTTGTTAAAACTTACTTATTTCTCACTCATCCCTTACCTAAGTTATTTTTAACACACATTTATTGTAGTACTGGTTCTGTTCTACTAATTAACATGTTAAAGATATCAGATGTTAAAATGTATATCTCTAAGTCTTAGATTTTATAATATAACAAGATTTGTTTTTCTACAAACTGTTGGGAAGCTAAAACATGGACGTTTGATATAGAGTCTCACTTCCAATTGTCACTTTTGAAATGAGTGAGGGGAAAAAAAGAAAATATCTCAAACATTTACACCTCCTCCCCTTTAGCCAATCCCTAATGAGAGTGTCACTACTAGAATTAATTTCTTATTGTTTAATTGATCTCCCAACAGCACTCATCCATCATAAGACTATTCAATAGCTCACAATGCTGCAGCCTTGTCATTTACCACGGCCCTCAATTACTACTGTAAAGCATAAACCATTACCCACAAATCCCTGGTGAAGGTCTGCTGCACACACAGAGCCTTGCAATAATAAAGTCTTATGCCTAATAGAAGCATCAATACAGTTACATTTGAATGTCCTCTCTCTCTTTATTTTCCTTAGCCTTGCATAGTTCTGCATCTTCAGTAAAAAAAAAACTGCTTTGAGGATATTATTAAAGCATTCAGATAGCTGCTTCACTGAGCAGACCACAGAATGAAAAAGCCTGACATGAGAAAAAGGTGGATTTTCATGTCTGAATGTGAGAGTTAGTAAGTTCAAAAACAATAAGAGAAAATATTTTTTTTTCACTTCTCTATTGTTACATATGGCTTTTAGTATAACCAGAGACTCACAGGTCTTTAAATCTTTTACCAGTGAACCTATTCATGTATTATATTAGACAGTGTGGGACTCTTACTCTTCTTACATCCTTTTATGTGTTTTTCCTACGGTTCAGTAGCAGACCCTTAACCCATATAAAATAAAGTACATATTCAAATTGCGATGTATTATATGTTTAACCCTGTATTTAATAAAGACTTTACAGTTAACTCGTGTTTGACCAGTTGTGGTAATCTATGTCATCAAGTGCATAAATCCGACTTCCGTTTATTAAATTAGGAGCCAAATAATAACACAGTGGCTTCTGCAGGGAAAAAGGGCAACTTCAAACACAGGAATGTACTACAGAGATCATGGTTTCTGCTGTTTTATAAATTTGATTTAGAAGTACAATGTTTGAAATAAGGATGCTGTACAGTCTAAATTACAAAAGCACAATTATTTTGCTTATTTACTTTGTTACTTGAAAAACAATATAATCTCTGTGTTGTTTCTTTATTTTTAAGTAATGTTTCATTTTTCCAAAGGCCAAATCAGTCTTTGGATTCATTTCCTGACATGCCAAAATAATTAACAGTTTCCCTAATGAATGTTTTCTAATTGATTCTGGAAAAACAGCTTATAACTCAGCCAAAGTGAGAAGAACAAGGCTTTTAGGACAGATAGTCAATGTGTTTTGTTTTTCACACTCATCAAATTGTACAGCTGTTTAATTGCTTGTCTAGATTTACATCAGAAATTGAAGGCTTACCTCAAAATTGGTTAACCTTTGTGCCTACCATTTTTGTTTAATGAAACCATATTATACAGTGTATTGTCCCATGTATGATACATGTTTTACATATGGAGGAAATCTAGTGAAGAGGTCAATACACATATTGCACACTTTGTTCAAACATATTGCTCTTCCATGTCAGTAGATGAGAAAAATAAATACCCATACAAATTATATATGCCAAAGCAATACATATATTTTATGGATATTGTAACATATGGTATGCTATATAGTTCAGTGTATTTTTCAGTGTCCTCCAACCCTGGTCTAAGGTAAACCCAATCCACTAAGTGCTAGGTCACCCCAAAATCACCGATATGTAAAAACTGGGAAGATATGTAAATCATCAATCAATTAAACAAGTAACTTTTCCAATTAGGGAAAAGTATTTTCTGAATTTTATTCAAATGATTTCCTCATTATTTTACTTTAATAAAAAATTTATTTTAATAAAAAAAACTGAAATTAATCAAAAAGTACATATTATACTATACAAACATGTATAAGTTAAGTTACAATTACATATTACATATTTAAAACATACATACATAAAGTTTGCCATTTACCAGCAGAGCCCTAATTATACGTTTCATATTGTTCATAATATATTTTAAATATTGGGATATATATCTTGGCAATGTAAGCCACAACATATGTACTTAATAAAATTAGTTTTAAATGTTATTTCAATATATGTATAGTCTTTTTGTAAAGATTTTGAAATACATTTTCATATATATATATATATTATATATTTTTTTTTTTCCTGTATGGGTATGTTAATGAAAAAATTATAATTTCAAGTTTAATAGGACTTTGATTTTGTTCATAAACGTGTTAAGTGTAAATTGCAAATGTAAGTAAGGTGCTGTAAACAGTAATGGTGTGTTTCATTCACCAATTATGATACAATATGAAGACTAAAAGGAAACCATTAACTATGAAAGCATACTTGGGAGTTGGTTCCCATAAGACACTCAGCGGTGTCTCCCTGGACTTCCCAGTATACTTGTATGCAGGTCACTTATTAAATCCATGAAAACTCATTTAGATTTTTAATGAAGCTCTAATTGACTTAGCAGGCAGACAGTAATCTGACCAATTCTGTAGTCTGCCACCTCAGCAAATTAGCAAAGCAGACCTTGATATGAACACAATGTGAAGAAAAACAATGTTTAACCCTGAGCAGTTTAGCTTCGGGCAAGTTTTTTATTACCTTTTCTGCGTGACATCACTGAGAACGGACTAATCAGATGACGCCAAATATAACTGGGTGAGGGAAGAACCATCTATTATGTTTCATCTATTAAATATCTGAGGAAATGCCAGTCCGTGTCACTATATAAAGCAATTGTTACCTCCTGTCCGTGTATCACAACTGGTTTCCCCATGGAGATTGTATTGTGAGTCCAATGATCACCAAAGGGTAAAGTGAGAGCACCAGCCTGTGGCCTTTGGCATGAGAATGAGCTGATCAGACAAAATGTATTAAACCAAACTGAGATAAAGTAACGTAAATGAACAACAAAACAATCATCTTTCTGGATGCTGTACACCACATTCATGTATTTACTTTTTACACATTGTATCTGTCTGTAATTTAGCTGACAGGCCTATATATTTGCATGTGCAGTGAATCCTGTGGCTGAGGAAGGTGTGGTTTGGTCTACACTCCAGACGTATTGGTAAATGGAGCCCCTTTCCAAACATCAGTAGCACAAATGTGCACGGTGTGGTTTCAGGTTTGGCTGTGCTGACATCCTGAGTACTTTCTATAATCAAGATTACAATAAAAGTTGCATGTTTTTCAAAATATTGATGATAAACAAAAATGAAGCAACATTTGAACCCTAAACTAAAACATTCTAGATGGATAATTTTCACCCTGATTCCAATATGATGAATGCAGGCCAATACTAATCCATTTCTCTTCAGGTGGAAAAGCATTGGTCTTCATTTATTACATATATTTTGAACTTCACCAGCTTACCATTTGTAGAAACTATAGTTTTAATATATATTATTCTTGAGAACACATTTTCCTTTTCTGATTGCTTCAAATACAGAACAAATTAAAAATACTATCACAAATAAACCCATGAATATGAAGACATAAATAAACTTCCTTTGACGGTTTTCCTCCACTTGCATTGCTTGTAATTAACTAAATTGCTTCATAATTGTCCTACATAATGAGTTTTTCTGGTTTCGATATTTGGAAAACATATTTGCTCTCTTAATGATGGCATATGTTTGCCATTGTCATTTCTCCTTGTAAGAAATAGGATGAATGATAAATATTCTTTGGATTTTTTTCCAGCACCGAGAGGCCCCACACTAATCTCGAGGTGCTCAGTGTGAGGCAATCCCTAATTACAAAATTATGATAATTCTCATTAATTATATTTGGGAGCAAATAAGTGCAAAAGGATTGAAAATGTTATACTTTTGACAGCATTAGTTGTGTGGGCCTACTATCTAGGTTAAACTGTGTTTAAGATTTGTTCTAAAACCATCCCTTCCATAGTTTGTAAAAATAGTTCCATAATATATTTTTCCCAGAAATGTTTATCTCTGGGCACACATTGCCCTTTCTCTTATTAATTCTTATAATATAGTACCCTATGCAACCAGACTGGTTAACAACTGTTTTTTAGGACAAAGCCCTCAGCTTTGTCTTAATAACAAACACTGAATCTCTATGTGATTTATTGCCTGCTATCAAGGAACAAATACTTCTTACATTTGATGTTTGAGAAGCAGGGACAGACTTCTCTCTCACTGAATTTTAAAACACAGTCTATCACAGTCATATACTTCATGGGTATTCATTTCTTTAGGATTGAATGGAAGCAAACTGCAAACAGAAGAAGAAAGTCAATTTCCGGCAAATATAGCCATCAAAGGGTAAGTTCTACATTGGTATGAGGCCTTACAATTTGCTGAGGAAATGGAAGAGACAATTTTCCCTTCTGCATCAATAAGAGGTCTAAAAGGATCATGTCAAAGCCAGCGTTCTCCAAAGATTTCTTTGAAACATCCCCATTATGCAATCAACTTGAAGACTTTTACACTCCAAACTCTAGTAAGGACTTTTTAATTAAGTCCTTTGGGTAAAACATAAAGTGATCTGAGACTGGTTAACTAAAGCGGGTTTTATGGTTATAACAATGACTCAAAGTGGGATTCTAACTTGGCTTGGCTTTTATTTTCATTTGAATTTTCTGGTAAAGGCAATCAGCACTGCTCTAAAACCAATAACAGGTTTGAAAGAAACGAGTGCTGTAATCAGTGATATCTGTCTTCTGCTAATAATTTACTTTGCAGATGTCAGACTTTTTAAGTGTATGCAGTAAATCTATATGATGACAGAACTGTTCATTTTTGTTCATCCACTTACACCAACTTAATATGATAACAGTAGCTAATTACTTTTAGATGGATGTACCCCAGTATATGATTAAAAGCTTTACATGTCATTAAGTTTTGTGGATTTACTTCTTTAACTCAGTCTTACCCCATTGAAGCATTGTTCTTAACAGTAAGGTGAACAGCCATTCTGTTGATAAAGCTACGAGCAGACAGTCCACTACTATTCACTGTCCTCCCTTTATCTTATGGATATCACAGCCACCCCTGCCCTTTTTGTTTGATTCCTCATCAGTTCATTTGGGGACATTAAATGGGATTGTTATGGCATTCAGCCAGTACACCTCGTGTGCTGCTCAGGCTTATACACTTCCTCCTGGCTGTGCAGATTGGCCTGTCCTTTATTAAAATACAACAAATGTCTGTCTTTTTCAGTACAGTTCAGCCTTCCTGCACCCACTGGGGGCTCTACCACAATCTGCAATGAAGTATTTCTGCTCAGCTTTTTAAAGCGAACACAAAGGCCCCCTAGCTGCCTGTGCTCTTTTTGCTATTCATCACAGGAATTCAGCTGATACAATCAGATGGAGAAGCTGGAGCCAAAACACACTGGAAATTCAAATAGCAAATTGCCACACGGTCTATTGAAAACGTTACTTGAAAGACAATAAAACTAAATCGGAAAATTCTCAGTATTGTTCATACACTGAACATGTTACTTCACTGAACTCAGTCATAAAGAGAATGGTACACATTAGCACAGAGAAAAGAGCTGAAGTGAACACTAAACCACGTATTTCTATGAGCATCCCAAATGGGAGAAAAATGTTTTCAAAACACACCAAGAACAAAGTTGTAATATTTACAAAAAGGGGCCCAAAAACATATATAACATTATTTTAAAATATATTTTATATAAAAAAAAAAAAAATACAATATATATTTCTAAAGCTCTACCGTACCATTATTATTTACAGTATTTATCTTTCAGGTGGGTGGTATATCAAAAAGCAATTCACTGTATTTGTATCCCCTTTAGTGGCTGATATTTTTCTTTACAGTTACACAAAAGACTATAAAGAAACTGACTGAATGTTATTCTTAATTAATTGTGTCACCTGATTCATTATACCGGGTCTCACTGTTCACAAACCTGTTCTCTATGTTTCTGGTGGTGTTCAAATATGAAGGGGGCTTCACTTGAAGCAAAAGAAGAGCGACAAGATTGTGTATAAAAATGTGGATAATAATGGTGGGAAGAAGCAGAAGACAGCCCAGTTTCCCTGAACATGACTGACAGATTCAAATGATGTGGAGAGCAAACAAAGAGGGAAGAACTGTATCCAGATAAGGCCACCCTTCCCTTTCCTATCAATTAAAGAAGAACCTTTCTAATCCTTCAACAAATACTGATTTCAACATGCCTGGTGCTGGGTTTCAGATCTCCCTACCTGAATTCCAGTTTATTTTGTTCACTGTCTCTGTCACTGTCTTTATATGAGATTGTTTTTTAAATGCTTAAACTACAGGTTATATTTTTATTTACTGTTATAATTCAGCCAAGATTATTATTATTATTATTATTATTATTATTATTATTTGTCTAGGTATTCCTGTTCTCTTTTTGAAGATGCTCAGTGTGTCAGTTGAAATTCATTTGGTAGCAATGGTTTTGGCAGTGATTATATTACTGTATATGTATTTTTATGTATTTTTTTATGTGGTTTACCTAATTATCCCCTTGAACTAGTTTCACAGAATCCAATTTAAACTTGATCATTACAAGATGGAAGTTCCTTGCACTTTCCTTAATTTTCCGACAACAGATTTCAAAGTTTATTGAACATCACAGTTATAGAGTTAATCTGACTCCAAATAACAACACAGACAATAAAATAAAGAGGTTAGGAAATAGCTTCTGATGTAGTGAGAAGGGCAGGCGCAGATCTCTGCAAATCGCTTGGGTTTATGGGTTTATTTCTCATCTTCCATCTTCCTCGTAAATGACATTTACTATATCAGTGGCTGGCAGGGCCTCAAAAACCATTACAAAATGTTCAGTGCGGAAAACATTTTGAACGTAATGATTAAACATCTTGGCATAGGGTGAGGTTTATGTCTTTGACTGCATTATTATCCACCTTAATAGCTTCTGTCCTTGCCACAGAAAAAGAGGCAAAGAGAGCTGCAGTATGGAAATACCACACGTAAATATAAAGGAAATATTTGTTTTCAAAGCCTTCATAATAAAACTTGACCCCCTTAAAAACAAAGTTCTGTCTGTCTGAAAACATATTGATGAACATCACACAATTCACAGCAGTGAAATGGTTAATGCATGTATCACTGTTCTGGGCCTGTCATTAAAAGACGAAACAAAAAACAAACAAAAACACTGCTACCTCTCCTAGCATGTTGTCTCCAAGGGGGAACGAAAAGACAAAAAAGACAAAGATGAATTGCTCTGCCTTTTCCTGGCATAACATTTTCTATATATTTTCAAATCTTTAACTCGTACTTAAGCCATTAATAAAATAAGTTGTTAAAATAGGTTTTCACAGGAGGACAGCTGTACTTGAGTTGTATAAAAAAAACACTGCAGGAAAAGCATCGGATCCCAACTCTGCTCCCTTCGTTTTACATCCTATTTGAAAGCAATTCATAGAAGCTGGAAAGAGAAATCTGTTCAATAAAGCATCCCTCCCTTAAAAGCCCTACGCTTCTATTAATAAAAGGGTTAAAAAGTGTCTTGGTAAATCAGTAAACGCAAGCTGTGAATTGTATGAGGGGGATATTGAATCCAGAGCAGGTCTGGCCCGGAGAAGTAAATCTCCTGAAAGGATGCATAAACTGTCTCTGACCTCTGGGAATATAGACCCCTGTGCACTGGCACAAACCCGCAGACACAGGCTACACACCCAACCCTAGACTCTGATAAATGCATTGCCTTACAACCTGCAGGACATAAAAGTGTCTGTGTGTATTCATAGCACGTGGACACATGGCAGGGCAGGCCCAGGCAGTGTAGAAAGGCTAATCCCCCAGGCATTGTGCCTAATCTATACTAAATATTACTGTCTGCACAAAAATGTTTTCAGGATCTGTAAAAGTCATTGGCTCCTAACCCCATGCTTACGATGATACGCTCGGTGATACACATCTCAGCTTTAAGGCCAGATCGCTGACTGAATGTGCATGTATGTATTTACAGCTCTTCCTGTATATGTTATTTGGAGTATTGTGATTTATCATCCTTAAACAAATTTAAGGGCTCTGGAACAGTAAACACACAGGGGCTCCTCTGCATTAGAATAGTTTAAAAAGAAAGTCACTTTGTTAGCTTTGTCAATTTGTAAAATGTTATATAATGTGACCATATTATACCCTAAACTAGACCCCTAATTTCTTATTCTAAAATTAGGATATTAGATCTTGGTGACAGATAACTGTAAACAGAAGTGGATTGTGTATACCAAGCAACATTTACAAATGTCTGAGAAAACATTTTTGTTTAAATGCTCTGCAATATGAAATACAGGAGAAGAACACATTAATAAAGCTAGGGAATGTATCCTATCATTTTCTTTTTGAAAGGAGCCTTAATTGAGTTTCTCTAAAATTATTTGATTCATTTTTATTTTTTACAGGCCATTTTGAAACAGTAGTACTGTATGTTTTAAGTCTGATTTGTTGGGAATTGATTTCACTGTATGTTTTAAGTCTGATTTGTTGGGAATTGATTTCTCCCCCTCTCTCTTTGCTACTCTGGTAATGGGAAGGATAATTTCTGCATACAATATGCAAAAGCTGTATGTCATCCCAGACTGATATCAGTAATCTTAAGTGCAATATAATTTGTTAAAGCTTGAGAGGTTTCTATAAACACTGTATGTAAATTGATGCTGTAACTACCCAAGTGATTGGAGAGGCTGTTTCTCCAGTCATGTATTTCAACAAAGTGCTGTATCTGCAGTTTCATCACTAGCAACAGCCAAGTTACTTGGAGGATCCAAGTACAGTGAAACACCAAATATTAACCAGAAATGACCTAAAGTTATCCCTGTCCCCAGAACTAAAAACTAAACAAACAAACAAAATTGCAGTTTTAACTTCCACCAATATTATCATAAAGCACAGACTTTTTATAAGTAGTTCATAAAATCACCATCAGTGAATGGTAACATGCCTGCATATATACATAACATATCTAGTACACATGGTTAATTCTGCATATGCTAAGGGCAGCATTTCAATAACAATTGCCTACGAATCAGCCACACTGTCCTCAGATTAGTCACACAGGGGCTGCAGATGCATCCCCAACTGTAGCCCAAAGTTCAAGACTGCTCATTTGCTCGGCGCTGCATGGGGCAGTGAAAGGGTGAGAAATGCAAGTACATTAAGAGGGGAGGAGGGGGAGAGAGGCGCCTCCACCTGAATCCATAATTGCCCAAATTCAGGCACTGGCCTTTTCATACGGGGCCGAAAAAGTGCACAAAGGGAAGTGTGCTTCTCTTTGGAGCGTCAAATGCAAAATACAGGACAAAGGGAATCAGCTGCTAAGATGGCTCTTTATTCTCAGGAAACACAACGACGTGTACCTATGCATTTTTGACTCGCAAATTCTTCATGGGCAACTAAAACCTTACACATGCAAATCTAATTGGCTACCATTTAAAAAGCAACTGTTCCTCCCTTGGCAGGTATAGAGAGACCAACTGTACCCCATTCAGCAGAAATTCAAATTCAAATGCCTCCCAGCAAAACATGTAAAATTCCCTGAACATCGGACTCGTTTGCGTACAGGTGTTGTGCGGTGTCAGACAAGCATCTCCATCATCCGTTAACTATGTATCCTCTCAGTGCAGCTCTGTTTCTGAAATATTCCGTTTTTTGATGATGCTGCAGAGTCTTTGACCATGAGATGTCATCAGAGGAAACAAATGGAGAAGATTAAGTGAATGCAGTCTAAATTGTGAAGCAATAGCCCTATTTTAGATCCCTATATTACATTAGTGATCTGGAATGAATACAAAACAAATACAAAAAAAAATTACAAATAAATATTGATCTTAGAAATCTATTTAATAATTAGCACAGATCACCAAGAATGAGCAAAACCCCAACTCCAGGTTTCCAGTTATCTTTTCTCAGGAAATGAGGCGTAACACATATGACTTTAGATATCTCTTTGTTTACATGTCTGTGCTGAAATGTGGGACAGGACTTTCCACGTGATTCACTGAAAAACATCAGCAGTAGTAGTGACTCCACCTGTGCCTCACAAAACACAGGTTTTCAACACTTCCCCCAAGTGTGTAGTATCCCTCATTCCCCGATTTTGAATCCATCTATATTGAAACTCGCTCAGTTCACAAGCACTGCACAAAGCTATGTCCTGCATTACTTGTTGAATGTCACGGTGATTGTACCCATCGTGTCAAGCTTTCGCTTCAGTCCAGGCCTGAAGCAATAACCCCTCCTCAGCTCCACCCCCCCCCCCCCGTCTCTCCGTTTTTTTTTTTTATGGCTCAAAATGAGAATTCAGTACCAGAAGAGCCTCATGCATAAGCAAACAGGTGTGAGAGATGCGAGTCTGCCAAACTCTGAAGTCGGCACGAGATACATATGTATCGTGCTGATTATGGCGTGGCTTCAATGGGACATGACAAGCTGCAACAAAGGGAGAGGTCAGTAGGTGGCTTTTTGATTTCCATGGCCCTGTTGACATCGTCCCTGTGAGAGACTACAGACAGACATGGGAAGGGAGGAGGGAAGAGGGGGTTGGGATGCTGCCTTTTTTTTTTTTCTCTGCATATCGCTGTCGGAGGAGAAAGTCTTTCTTTTCTTTATGTGAACTTGGTGATGTACGGCGCACGCTGCACAGCTTGCCTTTGCAGGCCCGGACCCATTGTTTCACAAAAGAGAGCAGAGCCAAAGCCCTCACAATAACAGTGTGTGTACAGTGGAAGGTTAATTCACCATCACGCTGTAGCTGCAGGGGAATGATCTGTAATTAAAGTGTAACCATGCCATTGCTAATCAGCCAGATGATTAACTATAATTTTAAGAACAACTACAACATAAAAAAACACAAAAAAACAACGCTTTTGATGTGATCAGGATTGTGCAGCTGCTTATACATTTTACACTCTACAGAGACATCAATGAACATGAAGTGGATTTTTCACTGCCATGTACGTACTACTGTTTCCTCATTCACACACTATTTAGAGTACACACTCACCCACACAAGTCTCAGCTGTTCCAGGAATTTGGGCAAAAATCTATTGTTTCTGTTTATTTATTTATTTATAAGTGTATGAAAGGCAGACACTGACAAATTGACAATGAATGGCAAACGGGATTTGTTAGTAAAATGATCAGGTCAGATTGTACTTGTTTGGTGAGTTACCCATTCAATTAAGTTGCAGTGTAAACTCAGTCAGCTCTGTCTATCCCTGTAAAACTGCACAAATGCTGAGCTGGTAAAAGGGAATCAGTCACACATTGCCATTCAAAATGAATCTGGCAGTAGCACTAGAGGGGACTAAAACAAGTGATACCTGATTTATCTAGCCACCAGGCAGAAGCTCGAAATTTACAATATGAAACAATACAGAACACTGTGGTTATGTCAGAACAATATGAAATGCTAATTACTTCAAATAGTGCTAGTGTTTCTAATGTAGACATCCTACAAATATGATCAGAACTGAACTCTGGTTAAAGGTGAAGAATAAGCACTTTTTTCCTTTTCTGTTTTTTGTAGTGCTAATAAAACAAATGTTTGTCTTTTCTCTCACATGCAAAATCAAAACCAATCTTTTTTTCTCTGTTCCTAACTTTATCTAAATAATTAAAGAATCACAGCATACTCGGCAATTAACTAATCAGTCATGCCTGATTAATAATTCTATCCGGTGGCTCTCATCAGGAAACTCCATCATTATTTGTATCAACAGAACAATCAAAACTCTGCATTGATTACGAATGATTGTTCCATCTTTACAGCGCCTCTTTGATATGGGTCACTGGCTGCCCGGTGGTAGCCCGTATGCACAAAGGATTTTGCATGTGGTTGATTTTAAATGTTTTGTGCAGGTTACTGGACAATAAAATACAAAAATTAAACACATTTCTGACAATTTTACATTTTATCAAAATAACTGCAAATCTAATCCTAATGGATATCTATAGTTTTTCTAACCTCATATTGCATATACATGCAAGAAGACAGACAATAGCTCCCAAATTTGATATTCGAGGGATCTGAATAACCTGCTGTCAGACCTACCCCAATATTTGCCAAATTCCTACTGTTCATACATCAGGGCAAGCTTTCTATTTACCAGCCCATACTCTATGGTTCATTTTGAAAATTGTATTAAAGTGCTTTATTTCTGCAGGGTCTCAAATATAAACTCATTGGAAATGATAAATGTGATCTGTGCAATGACAGCTGTTTGCTGCACCCCCTTCCTCTTTTGTCAAGATTGATTAAAATGACATCAAAAAAGAAAATATTTAACATGAGCTAGTGGCCTCTGTCCTGGCAGAATGATGTGATCAGTTTAAACAACAGGAGGAAATTATTTATCACACTGCAGGGTTACAACACCATTCAGGTGCTTCACTCTGTCAGAAATCTACTTATATTGTTTAGCATAAAACCTAAAGCACCTTAAAACAAAAGCATTAAGCTTCCTTTGCACATTTAAAAGTATATGTTATTTTACACTGTCCTTGAAGTATAAGTGTGTACATCCCACTATTTCAGCAATACAGTGAGTTATATTTTAGGATACCAAGATAAAAGTAAACAAAGTATTCAGAATTCAGTATTCAGTAACAGAATTACTGTTAAAAGGCTTCACAGGAAAAAAATTGAATTGAACATTGGTTGACAAAATGAAGTGTACTGAATTATTTCTCAGATATATTAACTGTGAATGTTTTGTCCTGCAGACAATGGAGCATAATACAAATAATTAATAATCAAGAATTAGCTTCACCCAACACACAGTCAAGATCCCCTACCCTTTCAGACACCCCTACCAGTCACCTGCTGTCTTCTCCATCCCACCCAGATGCGCACACTGAAAATGGTTCTCCCCTGGCACAGCCTCACGTAGCAGACATTACAGAGAAGATGCGGCAGAAATGAACAATCATTCACTCAGCCAGTGACGCCTACTTCCAATTTATCACAGCTTACATCTCTTGCCTGCCAGCGTCGTTGGATTCATACATTATTGTCCCTTACCTGTCACTTCCCGTGATGCTTTTTAATCTTTCCCCCTCCGAAATACACTGGGAAAGGTCACAGCCATCCAATTAGAAGCTTATCAAAGATGCACATGCTGCCCGGCTCCGCGCTTATCAAGAGTGGGTCATAAATCCAGCACCAGCGCATCACAATGTGCCAGTCCCGCGATGAATACAGAAAGAACAAGAGCAAAGTGGTGGACAGGGGAGGGAAACACCTGTTCATTTGCTCAGTCAAATGACCAGGGAGTCCCAAATTCTAGCAATGGCAGGTTTTAACAGAGGGTCCTAGGATTTAGGAAGCAGTGCTTCCAGATTCCACAGCATTTTAAGGCCTTATTAGTAATTCATTTCTGGTGTGCTTTGAGGTAAACTAGGACTCAAAGCCCAGATTTAAGTCACTGGTTGCTGTGTGTTCTCACTGCAGTCACTGAGACATTTCCATTCCTGAACTCGGTATAACCTCCCTGAAGAGTTGAGCTGTCCGAGTTTGGTTTTCTCCCCCCGCCCTGCCAACCACAATCTGCTAAATCTGATGAGAAATAATCGACAGCAACACATAATTAAAAAAAAAAAAACATATGGAGACATTGGTAAAGTTATGAATGTATGGACAGTCTCTACACTTCACCACATAGTCTAGAATACTCCTAAACAGAAGTGCTTAAACCTCAACATTTCAGCTATCAGTAAGAATCTCTATGTAAACCTGTTTGCCACCCAGATCCTCTGTTCCATTTGTATTTAATCATTTACAGTATTACATTCCCAAAGATATATGTTCAAAAATCTTTAAGAGACATTTTATTAATAGTTTTCATAATCCTATTTCTGCTGTATTCTTAATAAAAAAATATTATTATTAATAATAATAATAATAATAATAATAATAATAATAATAATAATTAAAATAACATAAAAAACGTATAGGTTCTATGTGCTAACCATAAGCACCATACACAATTTACAGTGACCAAAAAAAAAAAAAAAGGTCAACTGCAATTGGGTTTATGGTCGGCTGATTGGGCCAATTAGAATTAACTGACAGGACACTTTGTGCTCATGGCACAACTAGACCACTTCATGCTCACTGAAAAATGACCCCCTGCTGAAAACAGCTTTATATTGCAGGGCAAAATGAATCTAATCTCAAGGAGGCAACAGACACCTCACCTCCTGAGTTATCCCACACCAATGGGTACCTACATGATTGTGGCCTTAGAGAAGTTCAAATTTCAAACTCAATTTGCCACATACCTTTACAAGCAGGAAATCAAATAAAGCTTTACAAAATATCAAAGAAGGTTAAATCAAGATGCCTTAATTCTTTTGCTTTTCTCTTCTTTAACAAGATAAGCCTTGGTGCACTGTAACTCAAATGGTTAAAACGATTTAACCGCTAATCTGTTCAAGTGGAGAACATTCAAAAAGATAATCAGGGGAATTTAGGGGTATGAAAAAGTACACAGCATAAGTAATGTGAATGATAAAAAATGACAATATTCCTGCAATGAATTGAACACAGGATAAAGACAAAAAAGGTCATGTCTTGTCACATATTTGTGTCATTCTGCAGAAAAAGATGGAATAAATCTAAGCCTGTCAAAGTGACTGCACTGACCAAAATCATATATGAGTCTTCATCAATGGTTTCTGCCACTTCGATTTTATTTGGGCAATTCTGCACACACGCACAAAAGAAAACTCCCCGAGGGAAATGGAAGACAATAGCCATACAACACCAGCCTGTGTTTTTTTTTTTTCCCCCATTTCTTTTCAGACGGCCAGCAGGAAGTAGGTTTACACCCTGGGTTTTTGATGTTGACAGCAGTGTCATCTGTAGCCAAGTCTCTGACATTTGAGGCTGTCAGGAGCCGCAGCGACGGCAAATTGATTGACCTTTGCTCACAGTTATCAAAACAAGTGAAAGGAGGAGGCCTCCGAGAGCAGCTGCCATGGCCCTCAGTCTCCACGTGGGGACAGGCAGAGTGGATTCCCAAAATGTATGAGGCAGCAGGCACCAAGTCACAAGCTGTCAGGCCAAGTGCATGAGCTTGTGATTAATGAAAGGGCTAATTTCCATAACTGGTGAGCCCTCAAGATGGCGAAAAATCTGACCACCGTGGATTATAGGACTATATCTGTGTATTTTCTGCAGGCATCAAGTCCGAACACTGCAGTTTATAATTATACATGCATAGACAGAATGGTTAGGGCTTTTAACCTTACTGTCCTGAAATAAATTATTTTTCAATAATTTAAACCTATTTGTTTTTTTTAATCGAACCCAGGAATTTACATATTTGTAACAGTCTTATTTCACTCCCAGTGATGCATGAACTGGCAATTATAAATTAAATCCAGTCCACAGCAAAGAATTTAGAGTTCAGTTGTCAGATGAATGTAATTGAAGATTGGCGTCCCGGCCCCCTGCTCGCTCAGCAGGACCGCAGCCCTGTGCCGTCTGTCAGGTGCCACTCACCCAGGTTAATGACCTGGTGTCACTGGAGTGCCCCTCTCGCGGCTCCTCTCAAATAAATAGCCACCAGCAGACAGAGAGGGGGGCCCGGCCAGAAGGATGAGAAAATATTTATCACAATCAACACCGCTGTTGGCTGTGCACTGTTGTTTTTTATTCCCCTGCCCTAATCGAGTCAAGTGACTTATTATAGCTTATGAGAAAGCGGGCTAATTTTGTTAGCCATAGCCATCCATGCTATCTGATTTTCTAGCCTGGGGTTGTGGGTATTAAATTGTTATTGTCTGCAGGCAGCCGCGACGCTTTGATCAGAGTGTGGAGAAGAAGCAGGGGGCTGAGAAGGTGCCGAGTTACTGTTGACAGTGCAGACGTGCAGCAGGCCGCAGCCGTCCCGCGCTTATACACACACTTTTGTTTTTCAATGTTATCGCCTGTAGACAACTGCTATCAGCTTCTCTAAACAAACATTAATGGGAATCTCTACTTGCTCGATGGTAAATGAAAAATCCTCTGTATATCCTCCCCAACACTGCACTTATGACAATCACTCTTATCTCTCCCTCTGTCCAGTTGCCATGAGGATGTTGTCTTTTGTTTGTATGCCATTCTCAATATCCTAGGGTTTATGTATTTTGGTGCCAACACAACTGCCCTCAAAGATTTATGCATACACTGAAGTCAGAGAAGTTGAGGTAGTTTGTGTATTTGTCTGATCCAGATAACTATAACTGTAGGTCGCTGATTTATTTAAAAATAAATAAATCAATGGTTTATATCTTAAGGAATTAAAAGCCATGAAAAAGGTTTAAACATATTAACAGTAAACATTACACTCACCTAAAGGATTATTAGGAACACCTGTTCAATTTCTTATTAATGCAATTATCTAACAAACCAATCACATGGCAGTTGCTTCAATGCATTTAGGGGTGTGGTCCTGGTCAAGACAATCTCCTGAACTCCAAACTGAATGTCTGAATGGGAAAGAAAGATGATTTAAGCAATTTTGAGCGTGGCATGGTTGTTGGTGCCAGACGGGCCGGTCTGAGTATTTCACAATCTGCTCAGTTACTGGGATTTTCACGCACAACCATTTCTAGGGTTTACAAAGAATGGTGTGAAAAGGGAAAAACATCCAGTATGCGGCAGTCCTGTGGGCGAAAATGCCTTGTTGATGCTAGAGGTCAGAGGAGAATGGGCCGACTGATTCAAGCTGATAGAAGAGCAACTTTGACTGAAATAACCACTCGTTACAACCGAGGTATGCAGCAAAGCATTTGTGAAGCCACAACACGTACAACCTTGAGGCGGATGGGCTACAACAGCAGAAGACCCCACCGGGTACCACTCATCTCCACTACAAATAGGAAAAAGAGACTACAATTTGCACAAGCTCACCAAAATTGGACAGTTGAAGACTGGAAAAATGTTGCCTGGTCTGATGAGTCTCGATTTCTGTTGAGACATTCAGATGGTAGAGTCAGAATTTGGCGTAAACAGAATGAGAACATGGATCCATCATGCCTTGTTACCACTGTGCAGGCTGGTGGTGGTGGTGTAATGGTGTGGGGGATGTTTTCTTGGCACACTTTAGGCCCCTTAGTGCCAATTGGGCATCGTTTAAATGCTACGGCCTACCTGAGCATTGTTTCTGACCATGTCCATCCCTTTATGACCACCATGTACCCATCCTCTGATGGCTACTTCCAGCAGGATAATGCACCATGTCACAAAGGTCGAATCATTTCAAATTGGTTTCTTGAACATGACAATGAGTTCACTGTACTAAACTGGCCCCCACAGTCACCAGATCTCAACCCAATAGAGCATCTTTGGGATGTGGTGGAACGGGAGCTTCGTGCCCTGGATGTGCATCCCACAAATCTCCATCAACTGCAAGATGCTATCCTATCAATATGGGCCAACATTTCTAAAGAATGCTTTCAGCACCTTGTTGAATCAATGCCACATAGAATTAAGGCAGTTCTGAAGGCGAAAGGGGGTCAAACACAGTGTTAGTATGGTGTTCCTAATAATCCTTTAGGTGAGTGTATGTCCATGTAATATGTCTGTCTTTCAAACTAAATTGTGCTGTTAAATACATTACTTTAATAGACACTCACAACTTTTGGGATACATTATAAAACAGGAGAAACATTTTGATTTAAAAATGCACAGCAATATCTTTCCATCAACTTAAAATGGCACACTTTTTAAATTTGACAATAATTTAAAAAGATAACTCAATTTCAAACTACAAACAGCAGGTGCTGTATTAGCTGGTTTTAGCTGGCTGCTTTGTGTCATGGTCACTGCACTGTAGTTAGCCTTTTGGAAGGTTGCAGAAAGACAAGGACCACAGACAGAGTCAGCATTGGCCAAATGCCATTTCTCATCTGGATGGGTTTCTGTTTGTGGAAAATGAAGGAATATGGACTGAAGCAAGTGGAACTATACAGTTGCAATTGAATGTCAATTCATGTTCTATGTTATGTGTATTATGTTATATTATATTGCATTATATTATACAACAAACTTAAGAACTGTGTTAAGTAGATAAACAGATTTTTACAACCTGTAAAAAACCATGTTGCCTGGAATATTCCCTGAATGTTACAGCTGTAGGTTTTAAATCAGAGTGAGGTTCATGAGCATTTACACTTCAGCATCTAAGGGTCTGAAGAATCCCTGAACCCCTACTTATTCTGAGACTGATCATATTACCTCAGGTTCAACTACAGCTCTAGGAGTCCCGCTGCATTCTCGGCATTGCTCCAGATGAGGACCCAACTGCACCGCAAACGATAAACTGTGCAATATCATATTGAATATCAAAAAAAAATCTGTAATTAATCAGTCAATAAAGTTCTGAGGTCCAAAAGAACCAAAGATTTGTAATATTCAGTAGTTGTGTAACACCGAAAAAAGGTTAGAGCCTGTGCAAGACATTTTGTTTTCTGAAATGTCCATTCCAATAATAATCCCTCCTCCTTCTTCCATCGGGAGATGTTAGAGGTTTCTTCACCTGCAATGTGTCGCAATACCGCTTTAAATCATCTCTCAACCACACTAGAGAAAAGTGGGCCTGACAAAAGCTTAGCACTCTGTTTCACATAGTTACTACAAGTCATCGCAAAGCTGACTGTAATTGGGTTATTCTACATCTCCCTGTCACATATAACCCTGTAATCACTAAATGGATCACCATAAATCTTTCAATTAGGAGGCCTAACTTTATTAGCACAATATTTTTGAGCTGATTGTACAACAGCGAGGAAGGAGCTTTCATTTAGTCTGTCAGCCAGGGTCAACCCAATCGAAGGCCAGAGAGTACCAAGGTTGCTACAGCTGTGATGTCCATTATCCAGCCGAGGAGGGCCCTTCTGTGGGCTGGTAATAAAATAAAAGTCACGAGTTAACATTGGAGCTGCTGTGCAGGGAGGAGGAGCCTGAACTGTGAGCCAGAGAGACGCGGAGGGCAGGTGAAGGCCATCAATCAGCCTGTTGAGATTGCTGAAAGGGTCAGAATTACAGCAGTGGCAACTCATCCTACCTTCCTCGCTCAGTGCTCATATCCCATCCACTTACCAACGTGTCTCACAGACAATATCAAGAAGACATAACCCCTTAAAAAGATATAATTTATGATCCTGTTTCACTCGGTTCAGCTACAATGGGCGGACTTTTCTGAAAATTTCCTTTTCAAGTTATTTATGCAGTGTAACGTATGCCAAGGTTTTAACAGTGGACCACTGAAATTAAATTCATAATGGGGATGGTGCCGTTATTGGCTAATGCCAATGTCAAATGTCCTCAAGGTCATGTGCAGTGGAGTCAGAACACTTCAGTCCCACACTGGGAATCCCTCCGCCCCCCAAAAAATTATAAAATGAAAAAAAAGAGAAAAGAAATACGTTGCTTTGCTCCAGTGAGACACTGTTCACATTTCCATCAATCCTCCACTACAGCCCTCCTTCTGCTTTTATCCTTTGCTGACCTTTCCCTCACACTCTCCCTGGGGTCACTGCGCAACTTAAATTTCAATTTTCTCTTTGAGATTCTTAATGATGCACCGGCAGGCCTTGCCACCATTATGCAGGGTTAAAGCCATCTGATGGCTTTGAATGCTTAAACGTCCTGTCAGTTAGCATAGAAAGAGAATACTCAAGGGTGATATTTATTGGGTAACAAACTTGGGTTTTATTTTTTATTTTTATTTCAAAAGAATGGTCAGATTGGGTGAGAGAGAAAGACTGATGTCATATTATTTGAAGGGACCACATTTTTGTGACATTATTGTTATTGCCATGATTTGTTTTTTATTATGTCTATATACGAAAGCAGGAGAAAGGATTTAAAATGTGTTCTTGGTATGTTATTCAAGCAATTGCCTTGAACTTTAGTTTTCACATTAAACCTCTGTGGTCAATGCTGGGCCTGAGGATACATTTGAAATGAAAACAATTGTTAATCTGATTAGCTATTCAAGAATGAAACAGCAGTTTATGATTTCATCTTTAGGTTGTGTGGAATTACATTTATCCACTTTCTTTAATACAATTAAATTACTAATTTTGATCTGCAAGTAACTTGTTTTGACAATCGTTATCTCGTGCAAATCTGTTTGCAATTAATAAGAAACCATGGAGAAATAACAAATCAGGAAACAAGGGCTGTACATTCAAAATTCTGGGACCAACATGAAAGATGTATAGAATTTACATTTCTTCTTTGGTTTGGGCACCATATTTAGAGAACCGATACAGGAGACATCCCAAATATTTACACTATACATCACACAGATGAAGACCAGAATATTCTGGGTTTAAAGTCAGGATACAAAGTGTGTGTGTGTGTGTGTGTGTGTGTGTGTGTGTGTGTGTGTGTGTGTGTGTCTCTAAGTTTAAAATTATATTTGCATTGGAAGAATCTGAAATGGCCAAAAATTGCATATGTTGAACGTAGTACTTTTTTTTATCAGCTGGGAAATTCTTACAAACGTGTCCTTCCTTAGCTTACAATCTCAATTGAGGCACAAGCAGAAAAATCGATATTCATACAGTGTCAAGACTATAATTTATTTGTCTTTTGAAGGAAAATCCACGGGGGGGCTTTAAAAAATCAAGTGGTTAAATTTCACTTTTAATGCAATGGGATTGCTTGTGTGCAGCAATTAAGCTGTTTTCCAGGCTGTGGGGACATATTTTTCCCTTACCATGTTGTAGGTTCTTCCAGTTAATCATAGCAGGAAGAAGTACTTTGGTAACACTGCACACTATAAATACATGCATTTTTAAGTTCTACTGAATTGCATCTGTTTTGAACAGACCAGACTCTACTGTAACTCTCAGATACAAGAGATAGTTTAATGTAATTGTAATGGTTTGAAAATGCATCACCATCCATGAAATACCATCATTCCACGTCGGTTCATTTTAGATCTACAGCAAGCGCTATCATTCAACTTTGTATGACTTAATTTCCTGCAAGGTAATGCAATTACTGAGCTGAATACCAATAAGCTGATAGCTGTGTTGTAATTTGTTTGCAATGACTTGAGTTAATTGTGCTTACTCTTTCAAATCCCCAGAAATGAATGATTTATCGCTTCACAAAAAGTATATCTTACATCTGTCAAAATTATGCCATCTACCCAAGCCACAGACCATACTAGACAAACTAGCACAAGTCCATGATCTGTACATTGTCAATCTACATAATGGGAATGAAACAGAAATTAAAAGTGTTTTGTAAGGTTCAGAAAGAGTAATAATTCCTACAGACTCATATTGTTTTATCTTTAGCAAATAAACAGAGGAAACACACTCTTACAGTGTTCACTAACCCTCTTTTTTCCTTGCAAGATAACAGAATTTCTCTGAAAACTGTAACTTCCGTGAGTACTAATGGATTTCTTTGTCAGACTGTTATCTGTGGCACTGCAATAGAAAGCATTAACTGAAACAGAAGCATGCTACAGACTTCATTTATTTTTCTTCCCAAACATTTTAAATTGGCTGATGTTGCCTAAAGCATATATATATATATATATATATATATATATATATATATATATATATATTCAGTCTGTACTGAAGTAAAAAAAAGGGGGGGATTTATTTCTGAATTATTTGAACACATCTAATTATGTATGTATATTTTGTAACTGCCATGATGCATCCTAAACTGATACAAATAAAATCCACTACTTCCACCTCTTAATTTATATTTGTATTCTGTATTTTAAAAAATTATTATAATAATCACAAATGCAGAATAATGGCCTAGCCTTTGACCACTGTATGAAGTCCAGTAGAGAATACAGATAAGAGGCTGCTTTCCATTTCAATGCTGTGTATTGTTTTCCAACAGTAGCTCATCAGTCGTCTATGTCTAATCTCCTAACACAGGGGTTTGTATGTTATACCTGTCTTTACAGGGCTATCTCTAACACCATGGCCCTGTGTGTTTGTTTTTATACACTGGTTGCCAAACCAACAGGACATGGATTAATACACAGGGATTAATGTGAGTTAATAAAGTGGTCACACAATGAGTTTTCATACAGCTGGCTCTGAAATCGATGTTCAATTTACTGCCGTGTACACTACAACTGAGAAGGGGAAGGATGGGCTGTACCTGCATAGTCAAGGTCCTAACACAATATTGTACACGTTCACCTTGTGTGTCTCTCATGGATAGTGATTAAGTAAACCTTTCTCCTTTGGTGTAAACTAAGGTCAACAGGAAAAATGTGAAAAAAAATGTGTTTAAATCTGACAGCAATGCATCACTAACAAACACTTACCCGCATAACAAAATACACTGCGCCATGTGACTAGAAAGCAATAGAGGCACTCAGAAAGATTGCACGAGAAAGCAAGATTTTTGTTTTGTATTAATTTACTTTAAATTAACTTATCTTGAAAACTGGCATTTTTAGATCATCGACATTTTTGTCTACATCTAATGTCTGATTTCTTCCTCTCAATGTACTGGTTAATGAATGATAGTGCTGTTTGCTTGCTCTCAATAAACTTTAGTCAGCATAAGGCAGACACACAGCTGTCCCAAGGTTGATGTTTAACCCTACGTTCCTTCCTGAAGTCTGGGTTGCAGTTTTTGTACGTAATACCTAAGCAGCTCGTTAAAGCATGGCCAGGATGTGAGACGTATCAGTTTCAAATAGTCTCGGTCAGGCAGGGAGAGTGTAGGATAAGACAGAGCACTCATATTACACCTTATTGTGCAGCTGTTAAGAACCTAATGCCTTATTGGTTTCCATTTCAACAGAAGTAATTCTAGCCAAACACAATATCTTACTCCACTATTGAAAGATCATTACAAGTCATAACAAATTCTGACAAACTATAACTCTTCCAATGCCATAACCCAGGGGATTAAAGCAAATGCCTCAAGACACATTTGCCATGAAGAAAAAACGGATTGATAATGCACCAGGATGGTAAACGTATACCTCCACAGTATTTATTATGTCACAGCTCTGTCTAGCCTTCAAACAAATAGATCAAAGAGAGGGAATGATCTACAGTATATAGAGGGTAATAATTAAATTTTAATGTCCATGTCCATGTCCATGAAACTTTTGCACGTCTGAATGTATTTATAGTTGTGTTCACAGCCTTTGTTTCATAACAATGTTGTTCAGTGACTTGTGTTGTTTAATAAACACATCATTAAACTATCCTTGATCACTGATTCAGGGTGTTTGACTGCAAAGAAATCAAGGGAAGATGTGAAAAAACATCAAAAATTTTATATATATACACATATATATAGTGACACTGAGGGGGGTTGGACGTGGTGTCTGGAGCTCTCAGGCGGGGTTTGAGGATTGTGTCAAGCATAACTAAACACATAAATAGATCCCTTACTATACACAAAACTAATAATAATGATGAAAACAACAAACACTAGCAACTACTCCAAGAACATAATCTAAAATCCAAGTTAAGTTTGAGTTCCAAGTTCGTTACTGTGATCAGTTTCAAATGCTGTTCTCTCACTTCTTCTCTCTCACTCTCTCATCACTCTCTTACTCCAGCTCTCCTCCCTGCCTCTCCACAAAAGGAGCCATATTGCTTCCCGTTATATCAAGGGGGGATCTACTCACGGAGGGAACAGTGAGCCAGGTGTTCCGCCCAGCAATCCCCCTGGTCCCTTACCACACCGCCCAGAACATATACATTCAGTTATTTATGTGTGTGTGTGAGGAGAGAGAGTTGTGTGTGTCTGTCAGAAGCAATGATTCGAATTTGGAGTGGTGGGGGAAATGCTCTGACAAGCAATACAAATCTAGAAATATATGAATTCAATTTGTTTGGCGTTTCCCTTTGTGGGCTACATTAAAACAAAAAAATACACAGTAGTAGTAGAATACAGTGGGACTTCCACATTGGCCTTTTCAACCGCTTGGTGCTTTTGCATGAAGTCCAGAGCTGGAAATTACAAGGTGACTTCCATGTCTCCTCTCAGATGACAAAGGTAGCTGAGCATGTTATTACTCGGAAACAGAAGTTATGAATTTGTGAGAAGGACGGGACAAGGTGGAGGGCAGATGTCAGCGAGCCTGGAAATAACAATCCATCAGTGGCCTCCGCAGAGTCCTGACAGTCCTGACCCACTGAACTAAATAAGTACATTTAATCACTGATGGTCAGTTTATCCTCCGATTGCAAGGAATGTAGAAAAGCCTTCTGTCAGACGCGAGGCAGGTGCCACCTGAACCGTGGCCCTCAGAGCAATAACAACATCATGCTCTTTGGTGAGGAAAAAACGAACTAACTAACAGCTACAATGCTTCGTCAGGCTGTCTCATCAGCGCGCAACAAAATGATTGATTATGAGCCTCGACTGAATGGCAGACCTTAATTTAGCTCCCGATAGGGTCTGCAGGTTGGTTCATTCGGCAGAAGATAGCTAGAGCTCTGGCGCCAGGGTCCTTCAATTTTGGGACCAGTTGGGAAAGGTTGCATGGGAGACCTCTGCATTGGGAAAGGAGGCGAGCTTGGGATGGGTCATTGGTTAAATCCATATCTACAGAGCGCTACCTCTACATGTTCATTTAAAGTGGGACAGGTTCGGATTGATTTATTTTCAACCGGGACGTTGAGAACAAAAATAAAAAGCAACAATAATAATAATAATACAGCACTATGACCACAATCCACAAGCAAGGAAGGCATGGAACTGACAGGTGAAGAAAGCCCTGTGAGCAACTGTATATGTTTGTTACTCCATGAATACATACTGTCAGGGGCAGAATGAGGGGCACGTTTCCATGAGTGGCAGCAGAACGCTGTATAAGGCATTATTGATCCCACAGAGGAGGGTATCAGCGTGGCATCTGCAGCCGAGAGCAGGGATGGAAGGCCACTGTCCCAGCACTGTCCTCTTTGGAGGTGCCACCTTGTTATACTAACAGGATGCCCAATCCGGGAGTGAGAGGAGCAACGCTGCAGAGGGAACCAAAATAGGAGGCATTGTCAAATCCGAGAGGCCATCAATAACAGCGGAGGAAAACAACAAACACACTGATCCCGGCACTTTATCTTGGAGCGCTAATGGTGAAGTAATGTGTCTGCTCAGCACTTTGGTATTGACGTCTCACTTTGCCACTGTCGGCAACTGGCAGCCATGACTGAGAGCTCTTGAACTTGTTTATTCACACTTGTTTAATCCTGTTTTCACACTCCGCTTCTCAGCCTTTGGGGCAAAGAAGATGGATGAGGGGAGCTGGGGCTGTCAGGGGGTCGGGGTCACAGTGTCGCTGGATCTCATTAACTGCACCGCTCTCAACAGTGGGCACACAGGAGGTCACCCCAGCCGAAGACTAGGGGACACATCCCACAGAAAGAACTAGGAGACGGGAGGTGGGGTAGGGGGTGGCAGTCGTAAATAAAACCCTCTAATAGACAATACTGAATCCTCAAGATCTGCATCTACATGTTTTTGCACTCTGTGTTTGCAGGAGCCATTGTATACTGATCAGTAGAATTATTCACCAGGCACACAAAAAGGGAGCGAAAAGAGACAGGGATATTGCTGAACAGATATTTCACTATAGGTCTGACATAAACTACATTTGAAATTTACAATTTGGGAGAAATATTTGAAAGTCAGGACTTCACAATCTTGACAATTTTATTTCTAAAATGATTAACTAAATAAGCTGTACATTTAGATACTGCATTAAATTTTTCCTCAGATGCAACACATTTACAACACTGTAAACTAGTAACTATCATTGAATGTAAAGGAAAGAAAGAAATGACCATACAAAACACATGCTTATATAAATACTTCATTGTATGCATGCATGAGATTTCTAAATGCCACTGTGAGAGATCCTGTGCTTTCTTATGACAGCAACTAGAGCTTGCATTTTCAATAGTTCACACATAATAATCAATTACTACAACTGTTCAGGAAACTAATGAATTAAAGACACTTATTCATGCCAAGGCCTAAAATACGGAAAGGTCAAAGAGACCAGAGTTTCTGAATCTGTTTTCTCTGGAATACTTTAAAAAAGAAACTGAATTAATTGAAATGCACTACTAAAAGTGAGTACCAGCATAAATATCAGCAAATCTAATGCATTTATGCAGAATTTTATGAGACTACAGAATGTGTTGCTATTTGAAGTTGACTGCAAAAAAATATACTAGTCAATATGAAATATAAAATATAGTCAAATGGTAATAAGCACAAATATGTTCTACTTTCATATCTATGGAGGGAAAAAAATAGGGTAAATGTTTTACTAATGCATTTCTGCTGCAATAAAAGAGACATAAGTAATATAAAACTTATATTCATGCAAGCTTTGCCGAATGTCTGTTTATACACACATATATATTCATATATATATGTGTGTGTGTGTGTATATATATATCAATCTATATACAGTGAGGGAAAAAGTATTTGATCCCCTGCTGATTTTGTACATTTGCCCACTGACAAAGAAATGATCAGTCTATAATTTTAATGGTAGGTGTATTTTAACAGCGAGGGACAGAATAACAACAAAAAAATCCAGAAAAACGCATTTCAAAAAAGTTATAAATTGATTTGCATGTCTATACACAGACATGCAAAAGAACAAAATATTATGTGAATTGTGAAATATGTGTAGAATACAAACTAAATGAAAGCTATAACCCAGGAGACCAGCGACTGCACAAGTGCGGCCACAAGTGTGTCCACTGGGAACTACATGGGCAACGATTTTACAGCAAGGCAGCTGAGCACAGGCAAATTATCAATACTCAGAGATGGCTAAAGTGGTCCCGAAACCACGGGAACAAAGGAAACCTTATGTGGAGATCCACTGCCCTGTCGGCTCACAATGGTAAATTGAGATTGTGGCATCAGCCTGGAGAATATATTTGTCCAAAGGAGATTGCCTGGTGGTTCAGTGGGGAAGGGCAGTGTGGCTGTGTGGGTGTGTATCTAATGGTTTGGACTCCAAGTACATATGGTTATATTTTTGTACTGCAGTTTACTGCTAATTGTTTATATTGAGGGCTTGTATATTTGCCAACACAAATAACACACCATGTCACAAAGCTGAAACTGACAGAGGAAATGAGCATTTTACGATCTGTTCAGAGTCCCGACCCCAGTCTTACAGAACACCTCTGAAATTAATTTGAATGGCAAATCAAGAAGAGACCAAACCAGATTGTACTCTGCAGGAGGAATGGCACAGTTTTCATATGGCTGGCTTTCAAAAGGTAGCAGAAACAGTGTCCCTTCTAAAACTGCAGCCAAGACTAGGTATGCACCCCGTACAATACACTGTTACCAACCATATTTTGGTCTTCAATCTGTTCTCGCATACAAAACAATACAAAAATATGTGTTACTATTTGATATGGGGCAATACAAGTTTAGAAGACAAATTAATATTATTTTTGAACCTGGACTCTCTCCATCCTCACAAAGCACTAAAAAAAGTCCAATATGTTACCAGATTTAAATAATGCATTTCTATTTATTTCTATGAATGTCACAGGAAATGTGTATTAAGTGAATGGTTAAGATCTGATTTCACAACAAAGGCACAGTAGGAGAGAGGAAACATAACCCATCCAGCAATCATATCAAATATGTTCTGAATCTGAAACTGCATGTGGATGTACCATCTGAAAACCTGGACAGCATCAACCGGTTAAAGAAAGATGTTGTTAATGTATCTGGAATTCATGAAAGAATTTGACTCCATGGCAAGACGATAAAACAAAATAGCAGCTTCAGTGTGTCACAGCCTGTGAGACATGTATAATTTTTTAAGCATTAATCTGACTGTGGAATTAGATTTTTGCTGAACACAGATGCAAAGAAACAGCTATGTAAAATAAAGTCACAAATGTGATTGACCGCCAGCCAACTTTTGGGCGATAAGTTTCTATATGATAGGCTTTAAAGATATGGCATAATCTGCTAAGCGTACTGCTGGACATCGGGCTACGTGTTATTAGTTGAAGATAAGTGTTTTCTATTGAGTTAGGTGACTTGTACACAAGAAAGATATATTGCTGACATATTCAATCAGGGTTTTATCAGGAGACGTTCAGCGCTAGCATGAGACGCGCACCTCTGTTATCACATGATAACATTCCCACTAGTCCGCCAGCATTCCTGCACACACTGATGGGAGTTTAATCGGTTTTCCAAAGCAGAATGTCCTGGAACCTCCTCAAAGGTGCAGAAACCTGCCACTGTGTCTCGGTGACTACAACACCACAACAAAACAGTGTGTCTGAACACTTTGATGAAACATTCACGTTCTTTCTTCATATCTCTCTAATATTTCTTTCTACCATGTGTTTCTGGTTGGTGTTTAATTTTCTGTAGGACATGGCTTTTATGCATTAACTAACTGATTTCTTGCGGAAATACTAAACGTGTCTGTTCTTTGTATATATATAATTGCCTGCATATGCCAATAACACTGCTATAAACTCCAATTTGATGTTTCTGTTTGTTTTCACCGAACTACCACAAAAGAACAACAAGCATCCCCTAATCGCTGCATTTCAAAATTCTGCCAAGAGGAAAATATTTTGATTAAAAAATTCGGAGCAAATCTAAAATATCATTAAGTGCATTTGTGCAATGCAAATATTACTCCAATCTCAACCTCCGGTTAACGCCCTCGTTGTATTTCAGATGTGACTGATTTCCTTGCTTGTGTATTCCAAAGATCACGTTATAAACACACAAAACCAAACAAAAAAAGCAATGGAAGCTAATATAAGATTGGAAAACTTTGAAGTCTGGGTGAAACTTCCCTTGTAACTGACATGAATAACTAGACACCAAGGGGAAAAGGTTCGGTTCACACATGAATAGTTTTGAAACATGTTTTCCTCTTACTGTTTC
Source organism: Amia ocellicauda (assembly GCF_036373705.1). NCBI lineage: Eukaryota > Metazoa > Chordata > Actinopteri > Amiiformes > Amiidae > Amia > Amia ocellicauda. Next base: position 56,224,241 of record NC_089852.1, read on the forward strand.
ACTGTAAACCCATCCATGATTTTTCTCATCCCTTTTCTTTTCCCTCCAATGCCCACTTTGAGGAAATCCTATCCCTTCTGACTCTTTGTGTGTCAGAGTGATGGCCTCGTATGATACTGTGCGTTGGATATGCAATGTAAACTGCGTTCAGATAAGCGTGTGCTCCTCACTGGAGGATTGTGACAGTTCATCGCTGCAAAGCCGTGCCCTCTGGGATGGTTCAGCGCTGTGTCACGCTGCCTTTGATCTCAGTTTCTCGGAGAAGGCCTGCCACAGTTTTTAGCTCTTCTGAAATGTGCGTTCATGCTGCTGAGCTACAAGTGTAAAAAGATCCATTTATTTCCCCCTCTATTGTAGGGAGGGAGAGCCATTGAGAAAAACCACAGCTTGACTTTCTTAAAACTGTCAAGGTCCATTTCTTGAATAGGCTCTCCTCCTATCACAAGACCACACTATACACACTGCTGCAAGAAAACAGTGCCAGAAACAGCAAAACCAATCTATTATTCTGATACGTATTTCATATAAATGACTGACGTGTTTGAGAGCCAAAATGATACTAACCATTTTAAGATTTGAGTCCTACTTTATTACCATGTATTAACAATTACCATGATTAACAAGTACCATGTATCGGAAAATCTCCTTAAATGTCTATACATTTGCATTTTAAGGTTTACAGAAGACCCAGTTCAATACATATGAGTTCCCTTAATAATCCCATGCTGTCTGTTTCTTTAATAGCTTTAACTATAATTATCTTACAAAACATTATCTTAATTTGCAAACAAGTTTAACAACACACTATATTTGTGTAATATGTTTAATGAAAAAAAAAGAAAAATAACATTCCTTTTGATACAGCAGAATATTATACGTTTTCCCCCCAAAACACCTAAAACATCCCCCAACAACTCAATGAAATAGTGCATTCATAATAACCACAATAACTCCATATAAAATATAATTTAAATAAGGATATACTGATGTTTTTATGTTTTAATATAAATATATTACTTTAACACATTTACTTTTAGCATTTTTTATATTCATTTGAATGATATTCATGTTTTTGAATGAACATAAAGTAAACAGAAGTGTTTTATTCTATTATTATTATTATTATTATTATTATTATTATTATTATTATTATTATTTGGAGAGCGAAATAAAGCCAACCACTCCAGCAATCTGTCACCTATAAATAATGCAAGACCTCTCTATTTTTTTTTCTTACTTATTTTCCGGATGACTCTAGCCCAGCTAGGAGTCCAGAGACAAGTAGGTCTAAACCGCCCTGCAGACACAGAATTCAATCTGTTTCAAAGCTGCAATTCAATTATCCAAAGGATTCTGCTCACTCATTTGTGCAAGAGGCCAAGAGTCTGTTTGGGGGGTGGGGTGGGGGGTTTGAAAAAAAAAAATAGTAAACACAAGCTCCACTAGAGAGCCCTGTTATGATATTCAGGTTTTTCTCATTGCGATATTTAAGACTAGCTCTTCATTTCTTGAAATTAAATGCCAACTGCACTGCACATTAGAAGTTTATAAAGTGGAAAAAGAACCTGAGAGGCTGATTTGTTTCTTGCTCTCTTTCTCTCTCTCTCTCTCTCTCTCTCTCTCTCTCTCTCTCTCTCTCTCTCTCCATGACATTTGACCCCTGAACCATAACCTCCTAGGCACTAAAGCATTCAACACCTCATTTAATCTCCCTCTACTGCACGGGCATCCAGCAGCGAGGAAAAGGGGCAAAAAAAAAAGGGAAAGAATAATCTGGAGACTTCATCAATTTTTCATGAATTTTCATTTAGGCCTGAAACCCCTCTTACTCTGATCGATAGATCAAGCTGCTGTCACATATTTAACACCTGGGGGCTGCAGCTGGACCTCAAGGGACAGCTACAGACTTAGACAAGATCAGAGGCAGGACGGGCGATGCTTGGACCCCCCCCCTCACTCCCCTGTGTTTCTTTTAAGCAGCGCCCAGCTCTCAGACCCAAAACTCTCACCTCATTGCACACACTCAGATACTCCCCCTGGAAAGTTTTTCTTTTTGTTGTCTTTTTTGGTTTTGGAAGATCTTTTTTTTTTTTTTTAATGTATTTTTTGTATTATTTTCCTAAAGGAGAGATGTTCTATTTTCATACCAATTCAAAAAAAGCAGTATATATTGATTATACACTTCATAAAAGGAGCTTACTTAAGCAACATGAAGGATCTATTCCCATGTGCACCCGATGGAATACTTTTAAATATATAATGATGAATATCTCCTGATAAACCCTATTGCCCTATAGATAGATACATCTCACACATACATTTTGTGAAGTATACAAAATACATTTAAAACAATGTTTGAAATGCTTAATGAGAAAATGTGATATACACACTGACAAATGTTCCAGTATCTGATACTTTAGTATGAGTCACTTTTTTCAATAAATAGGCCTGTAAAGTTTTTATCCATCTATTTATTTATTTTGGGGGTTTTATATAATTAGTTTAGAAATGTCTTAGCTCCATTGTAAAAGACAATTACAGTTTACTTACTCAAGAAATAAACTCAGGTTTGTGTGATCAATTAGGAAACCTACAGGAAACAGAATGTCCACTCTGTCTTTCTAATGAAAATAAAACAAGCACCACCAAAACCTCTAGTAATAAATGCCTATTGTTTTTAAGTCTAATAATAATAATAAAACAGTTTTTTTTAGTTTTTTTTTCTACAAAACACATATTTCTCAAGGGCAAAATAGCAGGTCCCCTAAGTAAAGTAAGGATTATTGGAACATAATACTGTGAATATTCGCCATACTTTTAAAACAATAATCACCAAAGGTGACAATTTGACAAGTATTAAAATTATGCTCAAGTGCCCCATTTGAAGCATTCTGACAAATCTATTAAGATTTAAGATACAAAATACAATGATATACATATGCATATTTAAAGTTGTATATCGAAATGCTTTATTTTGTGTACATTTAAAACTTAGGTTCATTTTAAGTCCACATTTCTTGGTTGCATGTGAGATTATATATATATAACCTTCTGTTGACAGGAAATCTACCCATTTGCCTGAAGAGAAAAGTATTTGAGCTATGGCCTTGAAACCTTGGCACAAATAATACAAAGCATGAAAAGATGTATGCTTGGAATAACAAGAAGAGATGGAAGAAGACATGAATGGATCCAAGAACACACACAGAAATTGACATAACTGAAAGAGTGAAAATGTTCAAATGGGCTGGATTCACTGCAAGAACAGATCAAAGATGGACAAAGGAAGCTATAAAATGGAACCCAAGAGATTTAAAAACATTACGAAATAAATATACAATTTAAGACTAACACAGAACTTATTATTACAGAAGTATAATGAAAGAACCCACTAGTACTAAGATATGAAGCAAACTAATTGCTTATTTCATTAAACAATAGACCCTTTTAACAGACATTTCATAACTTAAATTCCTCCAGAGCCGGGCTCATTAATTAAAATAGTTAATACAACTGCGAGATGAGAATATGGTTAAGGCACACGTCTGGAAATAAACTGGTCTGGGGAGGTTTGTCCATAGACTCCGTATGATCCTTCATGTTCTGCAAGAGAAAGTGTTGACTGTATCGTCACACTTGTACAACTGACCTATGTCCAGTCATGGCTTGTGAACACAAGAGCAGACCCGGTTTTGTTTTCAATGGCTAAAAACTCAATCAACTCCACTTCAAAGAGAAGAAAACAGTAGAATAATCTGAAGTTAGGTGCACACAATTGCAAAAAAAAAAACCTGGCTATGCTCTGTGCTCTCGGATTTCACGTCTAGGATTGCGCCTGCTGTCCCTTCTCTATGGCACCTAACTTTTATTATTTCTGCAATTTTCTGTTATCTAACCTCAGCTCATGCATGACCCACCACCAGCTGCGCCTGTAAAAAAAACAACTAGCTGCCAAAGTCCAGCTTTACTGGAGCCATCTAAGCGCAAAGGAGAAGCAATCACAATGCCAGGTTTGTTGCTGAAGCATTTCTCTAAAGGTCAGTTCTTGGAAAGCCATTGTGAAAAGTAAGGCCATGAAAAATAAGCAGCGCTCTTTAAAACAAACCAACAATACTACTACACATTTAGCGCTGTGTTGGGCATGGTACACTGGTATTATAATGGTGCACTGCCATCACATACTGCCGCAAGATGACTTGCAAAGCCTACTCAATGTCAAGCTAACTGCTAACTGCTAACTGCTAAACACACTGCAATGCAGTAAATGTGTAGTTTGTCCACCATTTCCATAAGATTCAGTCTTCTAAGCTTCAAAGAATCTGACAACTTACAAATGTTAAAGCATCTGTCTTTGTCAGGTGTCAAAATCACTGAAACGTATCTCAGTTTCTATCTGTTTTTTAAAAGAACAATTGGTCACACTTTAAAATAAGGTGGTGCGATTCCTCATGAATTAATATATGAATACCACAGGATTAACACATGAATATGTGAGTTCTGAGTTCTAATGTTAATCACTTGTATAACAGGGTTAGGGTCAGGTTTAGGGTTCATGTGCTCAACATCAGAACTCAGATGATGTTCATGCAGTATTGATGAGGAATCACACCACTTTATTTTAAAGTGACAGCGAAGAATTGGAATTAATCAAGAGGAGCACAGTGCAGGTTCGAAGTGAGAGAGGTACTCACAGGCCACCTCCAGGGACGCGTTGTGGCTGACGGCCTCCCCAAGGTAGTTGCGGGCGACGCACACGTAGCTGCCCTCATCTGGCTTGCTGCGGCGGCCGTGCACGATGCGCAGGAAGAAGAGCGAGCCGCTGGGCAGCAGCATGCGGTGAGAGCGTGGGTCATCCTTGTCCGTCTCCACCCGTTCCCCGTCCTTGTACCACTCCACCGTGGGGCTGGGCCGGCCCTCCGCCTTGCAGTTGAGGGTGGCCGGCTCCCCCTTGGACACGATCAGGTCAGACGGGTGCTCCACGATCCGGGGCGGGGAGTCCTCCTGGCGAAGACGGGATCCTGGGACACAAGGCAGAGGAGAGAGGAACAACTGTTAATAATCTTTGATTTAGCTACAGTGAGGGAAAAAAGTATTTGATCCCCTGCTGATTTTGTACGTTTGCCCACTGACAAAGAAATTATCAGTCTATAATTTTAATGGTGGGTGTATTTTAACAGTGAGAGACAGAATAACAACAAAAAAATCCAGAAAAATGCATTTCAAAAAAGTTATAAATTGATTTGCATGTTAATGAGGGAAATAAGTATTTGATCCCCTATCAATCAGCAAGATTTCTGGCTCCCAGGTGTCTTTTATACAGGTAACAAGCTGAGATTAGGAGCACTCTCTTAAAGGGAGTGCTCCTAATCTCAGTTTGTTACCTGTATGAAAGACACCTTTCCACAGAAGCAATCAATCAATCAGATTCCAAACTCTCCACCATGGCCAAGAGCAAAGAGCTGTCCAAGGATGTCAGGGACAAGATTGTAGACCTACACAAGGCTGGAATGGGCTACAAGACCATCGCCAAGCAGCTTGGTGAGAAGGTGACAACAGTTGGTGCGATTATTCGCAAATGGAAGAAACACAAAATAACTGTCAGTCTCCCTCGGTCTGGGGCTCCATGCAAGATCTCACCTCGTGGAGTTTCAATGATCATGAGAACGGTGAGGAATCATCCCAGAACTACACGGGAGGATCTTGTTAATGATCTCAAGGCAACTGGGACCATAGTCACCAAGAAAACAATTGGTAACACACTACGCTGTGAAGGACTGAAATCCTGCAGCGCCCGCAAGGTCCCCCTGCTCAAGAAAGCACATGTACAGGCCAGTCTGAAGTTTGCCAACATCTGAATGATTCAGAGGAGAACTGGGTGAAAGTGTTGTGGTCAGATGAGACCAAAATCGAGCTCTTTGGCATCAACTCAACAAAATAAGCAGGGGATCAAATACTTTTTTCCCTCACTGTATATACATAAAAGGTGTTGAAAATATAATCCAAACCCATTTACAAGCTTGTGTCAAATGAGAGTCAACCGTATCTGGTCAGCTGACTAACACAGAGAGTTGTTTTTTCTTTTTTCCAATATCCCATTTGAATAAGAGTAGCTCTCCATAGACGAACCAATTATGTAGCTCTAAACAAGCCATGCAATTTCCTAAACAGTTCCCCTGGACTTACGGTATTACTGGAAACTCATTACTGCAAACCGGAGCTATATTATCTCAGTTGTTCTGAAAACATAAGACCAGATGAAAATAACATTGCAAGTCTACTATTGTTTGTAACATAAGCCTCAACCATAAGCTTCATGTACTGAATACATTTGTACTACATTTAACATTCCAGAAAACAATTAAATAGCAAAAAAATGTAATAGAAAATGCTTGCCAAGATAATGCAAAGTCTGAATCTACATTTTCAAATATATTCTGTTGACTCAGTAATTAATCTGCTGAAATTACACTTTGCTATATTGAAAATCCAAAAGATTGCCTATGAATGGTGCTAAATGAGAGTTAATGGGAGGTCAAGGTTGAATGTTGCTGCATAAACTCTGCAGAATGCAAAATAGCAGAGGCATATGAGTTCTCTCTCTGAGTCCGGAGGATTGCTTGAGCAGAAAGTGGAAGAGACTGAAAAAAGGGGAAGGCAAGAGGAACCCATTGTAAGAGGAATTTTCAATCTGTACAAGTTTTCAATCCTGGACTTGGAGAGCATACAGGGAAAGATGGGCAATGCATGAGCCAGTACTGCAAGTGTTTGAACATTGCTGTGTCATCATCAGTGAAGTTATATTCAGTGCTGGGAGGTAAAAAGTCCTGGCATTGTAAGACAACTACATAATAAGTAACTGTAGTCTGTAACCATTACTCATGTTATTGTCAGCTGTAATTTGAATGCCGTTATAGTCAATAATTTAAATGACTTAAAATATAACATTTAATTTTCACTTAAAAGGAAAACTCAAAGAAGCTTTTTTTTTTTTTTTTACAGACTTTGCGACTATCGATCTCTGCATGTCTGCCAAATCACAGAATATCAAGCTATAGGGATACCCCTTATTGCTCAGGAAGGGGATGAAAAAATTACTAAAATCTCATACTTTTATGCTTAAAACTGTAATCTCTTTTAAGTCTGCTCTCAATAAACTGTGAAGACAATAGACTTGTGTTTATAGCACTTAGACAGATTTGTTTTGGGTGGAGGGCTATTCCCAACCCACACAGACAAAGTTGATAACTGATGCTCATATACTCTATTTCACAGAGTTTGTATGTGCAGAAGGCATCCTAAGGGTAAAACAAACAATTAGGAAGCAAAATGTGTTCCTATCCTAAAGGTAAATGTACTAGTTTTTATATAATAATAATTATTATTATAATAATGCATACATACATACACACACTATAGTATATAACGTTCATTACTATAGGGTCTCTGTACCGATTTTAATGCTTAACACAGAAATGTAAAGAAGTACAGCAGCTAATGTGCGGTCCATCTACAGTGTCTATTTATCATTTTTAAATATGAAGTAGAAGTTATTCAAAAACAATTCAAATTAACACTCAGGTTTTACTTCTGAAACTGAATTAAAAAAAAAAAAAAGTAATCCTTCCAAAAATTGTTGTATTTGCATTCTAATACAGTCAGATTGTTAAATCCAAACTATCCAGGAAACCGTGCACAAAAGCCTCTCAATTTCATGCTATTTATTTGGGGTGGGTGGGAGGGGGGTAAAGGAAAGGTGATTTTTTTTATAGCAGAACTCCTTGAAAACTGGTAGTTTGTAATTTGTTCCTCTTTTAGATTTAATCATCAACTCGATGGCAATTTTCTTATTTTTAATGTGCTCTCTGGTTGTTGAGTAAACTACATCATACGCTGGTTTAAAGAACGGCTATTTTGGAATATATTGTGACAGTCTGTAAAAAGCATTCTGTCTTCCAAGATGTTTCTCATCACATTGCCTAGTGGGCCACATCAAAGGCCGCAAAGCAAGCTGCCCATTAAAGTTAAAGTAAAATATTCTGCCACTATTAATTGTGATACAAATATTGATCAAAGGCTGATGGAGACCAGTATGTAAAGAAAGTGTTACACATGCACCTGTGACAGTGTGGTATTAGACTTCAAAGACATTTAGTGATTAGCATTTCTTCTATATCACAGAATTAGCTTTTTACATTGGAGATCCCTATAAATGATGTTAGTTTCAATGTTAAAAAAAATTATAACAAAACATATATATATATATATATATATATATATGTATATATATATTATATTCCAGTGCAGCAATAACAATACATAACAACATCCAACATTTTAAGATGCCAACATTAAATTACCTGTTTTAATCCATAATTCAATCTACCAACATCAGCAACAACCCCACCCAGCAAAAATTAGCTCTCTTTGACAAGCTTCTCTTAGTTCCCATTTCACAGCTAAAACCAAAGGCTGACGTTAAACAGAGTCACGCTTTTCCGACATCTGATTCTGTATCTATTAACATTCTTAATCACATTTTGTGTTAAAATGCTAATATCCTCGTTTTTAATAAAAGAGCTTCTTTTAACAGAGGGATGTGCCATCCCACAGATAGTCTAGGCATTATGCTAATGAGACCAATAAAACTCTTTAGTGTGTTTGTTGCCACATTTTCACACAGCCAATAAGAACCACAGGGCAGCCAGGAATTTACATCACTTAGGCCAAAGCAGGGGCTGCAAGAAAGAGCTCAAATCAGGGGTCTGACAGGATCACAGCAAGTCAGAAACAGGATTTGGGTGTATTATATGCTGGTCCCACAGCTATTAATGGTCCCAAAGTAATACAATAAAACACACAATAAATACATGTAAATAAATATACTAACAAAGATGAGACCACATATGAACGCAGATTATGTGAAATTATGTATTTTTCACTCCTATACTGATTGTCAGAGACAATGTTAACCCAGCTCGGCTGTTTGTCTAGAATCCTTATCTGATGTACGAAGGCTGAAGTTCAAACAGGGTCATTTTCATTACCAATATACCTTATCTTGACCCTCGTCGTACATAATGAGTGTCATTTTAAAGGGGCACCAAAGACAATCATGGGATGCCCTTAAGCTTATTCCTATGTACGTAGTACAGCAGTTATGATTATTTCTCATCGTGTGGTATAAAAAGTCTCTTTCATATTTTTTTTAAATAAAAATACAGAGGTTTTAGCAGGTTTATGGTTTCCACAGCTCGAGATTTGCATTTCTTAATCTGATAGAAAAGCACTGCACAAAATTATGTGTTAAAATGCATTAATATGCCATTTTAGTTTTTAATTTGTTACAATGCCAATTGTAATGAACCCTTAAGAACTGTCATTTTGTTTTTCTTGCTATATCTTCCTAGGGCTGGAATGGGCAGTTATTAAACAGCTTGACTTACAGCTACAGTATGTCTACCTGCCGGGATCTGAAATGTCCATCCACAAATTTTCACACTGCATTCTCCAAAAGGCAAAAGGCATAGTTCAGGGAGTGCAGATAGAGGAACAAAGTAGGGTAACTCTAACTGATAACTCTATTTTCATCCAACCCTGGCTGTGTTCAGCCCATTGTGTTGCATAGGCTCTGGATCTCCAATAATATAACCCTAATGGCTGTGGGTAACAAATTGCACTAAATGCACAGGTTTGTACTGCAAAGCCACTGATCAGTCCCCACTTCCCAGTTACTTGACTTTGATGAAACAGTTACTGTACTGTTGTTCGAATGCACACTTCATCATTATTTCATCTATTTTGCTTATGCTGAGAAATCTGCCATCTCATATTGCTTCCCAGCTGAATCACATTGAGCTGTGTAGACTGTGCTGGACGCTAATGTCCTTTGGACCACGGTAGTGCTGGTCCCATGAGGAACTCAAGGACACAGAGAAAACTGTCAGCATAAAACTTTCCAATTTCACAATGACTTAACTCAGTGGGACCATGGTGATCTCACAATGCCAAAGGACAAGGTGAGTCAAATATTCTCATTCACGTTTGCATTCTCATTGCCACTTATTTTAGATGTGGGTATTTCCTGATGATTCACAATGATTAGAGCTGTGTGCTGCTGTTCAGCATCCAGTGGTGGCTTAGAGTAGAAATAATCATGTTATAAATCTAATGTACTCTATAGATTGGACGCTGTACTGATCTCCCTCGCAAGTCAGGTCTCTGAGACACTTGTGACCTCAGTATGAGATGCTAAAAAGGGCTGGGAAGTAAGAAGGTCCATTAAGCTCCCTGAGACCATGCCACAGCAATATGGAAGTGAAAAGGCTGCTTTTGGCACCACAACACATTTCCAAGTGATGCTGGGGGCAAAAGGGTGAGTTTGTATTCTGCTGTAAGTAAGTTAATGAATGAAGTACTAATTAACATTATGGCATTGATAAATGGAGAGTGAGATTAGGGATGTGCTCGGTGCTCTGGCCTCCCCAGATGGAGTGTCAAAGGCACATTAATTCCTATCTCATTGGAGCATCTGCTTCTCCCATAATCCATTGCCCCTTGGTACGCACAACACAAACTGTTGTGACTCAATTCGATTTATATCAATCTAATTTCTTTTAATCCAATTTGTATTCCAATCTACTGCCTTCTAATCACTTAAACCTTGAGTCTCCATCTGGTAAATTTTCTCTCAAAATTAACAGAACAGATGCCTCTGCAATTGTCCTCCCCCATCAGGCTAATCATGTCCCTACAGCAGCGCTCAGAGAAGGCCCAGGCACTACGTGACTCGCCATGTTGCCCTTCTCGTTAAAAAACAAACTCATTTTTGAAGAAGGCCTTTTTTTGGTGTTTTCTTGCATACTAGTATTGTCCTATGAAGACAAAAGACTGAAGACAAATTACACAAACAGTTGTCTCCCATAGACGATGCAGTGTAGAGTACCATGGAGACACGAAATAAGACTTGGTCGAGGTTCAAGGTTAACCAAAATAATATATTTATATATGTGTGTGTGTGTGTGTGTGTGTGTGTGTGTGTGTGTGTGTATCACTGAGTCTGCGCACATGACAAGCTGATTTGAAAACCTCAATCCATCCATATAGCAGGTGTGTCAGGGTGGGACAAAATGTGTCTAGTACTATCTGCAATTGTGACAGAACAGTATACATGGTGAGAGAATAGTTCTGTCTTCGTGATGTCCTATTTGTTAACCACCATGCCACCTAGGGCAATCCGGAATAACAAATAGTGCTTCTAACTAATGTCCACTGAGACCTGCTTGTGACCCGAGACAGGGCTGAACTCAGATATCACAAAGTGAAAGGCTAATGCATTATATCATCGAGATATCAAGCCGCCAGCGACTAGAAAGTCAATTTACAGTTTCCGATTCAGACCTTTTTACGGTAAACAGTCTTTCGATTACCTTCAGACTGTAAGTATTGTTTTGCTTTGTTATTACCTCCATGTGCATGAGTGCCTTAGCCAGCCATTGATTTATCCTGTTATGACTTCTATCCTCCTGTAAATGAATATGCAAGCAAATGTAATCTGTGATCTACAGGCTTCAATCAAACGCTTCCTGAGCTAATGCATGACCTTCAGGCATCTTCTAAACTTTAAACTTCAAATACACATCTGTGTTCCACATAAATAAATATAGAATGTTCTTCTGATTAATTTCAGATAATAATAATAATAATAATAATAATAATAATAATAATAATAATAATAATAATAATAATAATAACTACTAACAGGGCGACTGAAAAAGCTATTTTAAAACTTTAACATCCACTACTCCATTTTCAGTCATCAAATTCCAAAACTATGTTAATTAAATTCAATACATGATATATTTTTTCTGGTTTCCACTCATAGGTTGTCTCTTGCTAAATCTGCATCTTTAAACTTCTACAGGAGCAAGAAAACAATACTGTATCATCCACATGGCTTCTGATACAGAAATAAAAGAATATGATTTCATATTCAGAAAAAACACAATAAAAACCTACAAACATCACACAATGGTAGTAGATGCAGATTGAATTTTAAATGCATTTGAGTTGCTATGGCCAGCTTTCCCTTCACTTCTCAGTTTTTTAACTCAAATTATTTGCTCAAATTGAACATTTCTGTCTTCTGGTTTTAGCCCTTTGTAAGTTACAGACACATGGAACACCTAGAAGGCCATCGGTTTCAAATAATAATGTAGTATACAAAAATCTGATCTGTAGAAAACAGCTGTTTGTGTCCTGATGCTCATACAATTAATAATGCTAGCATCAACAGACTCTAGGCTGCAGAATACAAGTTAATTTTACATTAGAAGGATCTGATCGACTTTGACGAGGGCCAAATTGTGATGGCTAGACGACTGGGTCAGAGCATCTCCAAAACTGCAGCTCTTGTGGGGTGTCTGCTGTGGTCAGTACCTATCAAAAGTGGTCCAAGGAAGGAAAAGCGGTGAACCGGCGACAGGGTCATGGGTGGCCAAGGCTAATTGATGCACGTGGGGAGCGAAGGCTGGCCAGTGTGGTCCGATCCAACAGATGAGCTACTGTAGCTCAAATTGCTGAAAAAGTTAATGCTGGTGCTGATAGAAAGGTGTCAGAACACACAGTGCATCGCAGTTTGTTGCATAAGGGGCTCCGTGGCCGCAGACCAGTCAGGGTGCCCATGCTGACCCCTGTCCACTGCCGAAAGCACCTACAATGGGCACGTGAGCATCAGAATTGGACCATGGAGCAATGGAAGAAGGTGGCCTGGTCTGATGAATCACGAGTTCAAGGTGTTGACTTGGCCTCCAAATTCACCAGCTCTCAATCCAATCGAGCATCTGTGGGATGTGCTGGACAAACAAGTCCAATCCATGGAGGCCCCACCTCGCAACTTACAGGACTTAAAGGATCTGCTGCTAACGTCTTAGTGCCAGATACCACAGCACACCTTCAGAGGTCTAGTGGAGTCCATGCCTCGATGGGTCAGGGCTGTTTTGGCGTCAAAAGGGGGAGCTACACAATATTAGGCAGGTGGTCATAATGTTATGGCTGAACGGTGTATATTATACACACACACAAATGCATTGCACTAAACCATGCATTCTGTATGTATGCAAGCACTGCAAGCTTAAAGCGAGATGACAAATTGAAGTTATATATTACTTTCAGCTATGGAATCACTGACTGCAATTTGTAATAATGGTTTCCATTTTCATTAAAATCAAAGGGAAGGAGGTATTTCATACGGGTAATAATTCAATAGGGATACAGGTTCTCGGGCTAAACCATCCTGCTAAACATTAGTGACCACTTTACAATGGTGATGCATGACACAAATGCTTCATTGTAGCCCATTGTTGTCATATTTAAAGCACATGAATAAAAGGCTTGGGTGATAATTTTACAGCAGCTCCAACAAGATGAGTGAGAATGGCGCTCCTCAGGGACACGGTGTTATGTATTGATTAATTCATGTGTTTTAACAATAGGAGTGTTACTTTAACAATCAAAGTCTTACATTACACATTTCTGGCACTGCTTCCTTTTGGCCTTCATGGAAAAAAGGCATAATAAAATTGCAATGCCTATTTCACACTGTCAAGTACAAATAAGAAGCATGGTTTCATATGGTCTATACATTGTATTAAGACCCTTACAAACAAAGATGAACATTTTAGGTTTCTATGCCTGTGTTCCCAGCTCCAAACACAGGTTTTCATTCGCAGTGGGATGTTTTGGCCATTGTTGTGTCTTCCTTCATATAACTTATGACACTCTTCTTCACAAGTAGTAAAAGAAAGATTATCCATTGACATCCACATCCTGTTTTTAGCAGGGTGTCTCTCATGATTCTTTATCTCTCTAGAGAAATAATGTGAATACACCAGTGAATACACCAATCAGTACTGGCATTACTGGATAGAAATAAGTTTAATACATTATTATTATTATTGATATTATTACGGTTATTTCGTTGCAGATGCCCTTACCCATGGTGAATTACAGCTGTCACAAATACACATTTCACAAAACATCTTAATACATTAAGCAGAACTAAATACCGTATTGTAAATCCTAATTGAAGTAAATTACACTAAGATCAAGAATGAAATACAGTGTGAGATCATACATAGATATGCATTTCTATCTTAATGGAAAATCTTGATAGAACTGGGCAGTAATTACCTAATTTCATTACTTAATGAAACATCTGGACCAAATAAAAGTGGTGTGGTAAGGAAAACATTTGGCTGTTAATAGCTAAGTTAGACATATTAATGTAGTCCTCCCTCTACTATAGGCTTTAACATTACCACTTCAGATGGACTGTTGGGGGGAAGCAGACTGACAGCTTGTGACAACATTTAATATCTATATTTACATGTACATTATACCACAATTTCACCGACAAAAGATGAACACAAAAAAGAAAAATAGATGACTAGGATCATAATGCAATCTTATTCTAGACTAACCTCGTCAGGCCATGGAGAACATCAAGATGGAGCAAATATATTCCCAAGAAAACAGCTCAGACAAAAGCACTACAAGCACACAGTGACACTGGAAGGAAGTTACTTAATATTCACTTTGACAGACAAGAACAAGGGATTAATTATGTGAAATTAGCATTTTCATTGAGAAGCCCAGTTGAATCCCATGTCCTAGTTAGTGTGTTTGTGTGCATATCTGTGTTTGTGTATGCGTGTGTGTGTGTGTGTGTGTGTGTGTGTGTGTGTGTGTGTGTGTGTGTGTGTGTGCTTGGTTCAGGAGAGTCCCTTGCAGAGCTTTCATTTAAAGGGATGTTGCCACCACTTCTAGCTGTCACCACATAACTAGTGATAAAATAGTTTCTCTCTCAGGATTAATGTCTTCACTTCTGTGCCACTGACAAGGATACATTTGTCTTATTGTGATGGTAAAAAAAGAAGAAGAAAGACGATGAAGAAGAAGGAAAATATGTGGATAATGCCATTAGTTACAGCTTAAACAAGTGGTGGGTAACCATACTTACAAAGCACTAATCACAATGTCTATTTCATCATCTGTTTTTAAAAATAAGTATTTTATCTTTAATGAGGAACAGTCTGAACACATATAGACAAAAAAATCAGGTTTCCTTCAAACAATCCCGGCTTTTGCATGCACAAGTCTTAGATCTGCCTTTGATTAGGTGTATAAAAACCCTGACGATATATTTCCCTCAGCTTTAAAGTTTAAATTCAAAAGTTTAAATTGAGGTAAAAAACATGCCTGAATATATATGTTCGGTACCAACGCATATTTGAAATGCTCCTTCCAGCCGCAGATTCAAATCCACCAATGTAAACCAGAACCCAAAGACAATTAGAAGATTTGTTTGTGATCAGAGCAATTAAGAAATGATTACAATACGCTGCACGCAATTCATGTGTGTTTGCTTGAAAGTGAATTTGTATTTAATTACCTACTATTCAATAAAGTAAACAATTATTTTTTATGTTTCTATTTTCAGCGGCTGTGGAAAACAGGGCCTGCAGTTTTTTCTTTCCCATACTTTCCAAAGAATACTAATACATTAGAAAATATGGCACGATTGCACTATAACACAGCTGCTTCATTCCTGTGATGTGGATACACCAACCATGTAAAACGTCAGATTAATAAAATAGTTTCATCAGCATCAATTCTGTCTGGAAGCTCTCCCTCACAATGTGACTGGCATATTGCCCCAAACTACCCATATATAATGCTGTCATAACCTAAGTCTGTGACTCTTCCATATTTTTATTTATTTTCTTTCACATAGTTACAAAAACATCTATGGGAATCTGAGATCACATTTTAATTTCAATCTTATACGCATACCTAAGACTTCCCAGCATTTTTTCTCAGCCTCTTGCTATCAGCTCATATTGCCAGGATGTGATGTTATCTCATCCTTCAGGACACAGCCTGTCAAAGCTTGAGCTGATAGTGCTGACTTGAAATAATAATAATAACAGCAAAACTTTTAGGAAGTGGCAGCTGGGAAGGGACAATCTGGGTGGATGAGGGATTATTTATTTTTCTTCTTCTTCTCCTAGCTGATTAGCATAAGGAGAGCTGGTTCTTCTACCCTCTTTAAACAGCCTCTGCCAGACCTCAATCGGGGACACTGAACTGTGTGATGCAGATCAAATGATTTGATTTCCAATGCGCCCTCCTCTCAGGCATGAAGAATTTCTCCAGTCAGATGCAGAGGATCGGCTGTGACAGCGAGGGTCTGTGCAAGCCTAGCAACAGAGCCGATACTCACACTGTGTCAGAGCGACCGGCACTTTGGAAAAATAAACACTTTAGTGACTAACTATAGTTTCCATCCACCTTTTTCCCATCATACACTGCATCATCTACTTCTGAACAAAGTGCTACCAAGAGGCACGAGCATTCCTCCACCATTATCCCCCTCTCATGCAAGCACAAATAAGAGGGAAGGGGCTTACAGAGGGGAACATTAAGCATGAAAGCTGCCTGAATGGATGTGCTGCAACATTTAAAAGCATCATTACTTGCTCTGAGGAGTGCATAAGTGAAACAGTTTAAAGCCTGACATTCCAACCTTCAGAGCTTGAGCCTGGTCATACTAACAAGAAAACTAAGACTAATTAATGATATACTGACACATTTGTTTTGACTTTGGAAATATGTGGAGTGAGAATTATTTTGCACTCTCTGTTTTTGACTGTAATGGCATGGGGAGGGCACTCATAAAGAGGACACCGTCCTTCAAGGATATCCCGCTCCACATACAGCTGATAGTTTGGTGTGTACTTCTGTTCAGAGTTTTGTCATTGCAAATATAGAAAAGCCAAAGGACAGTTCATAGTGTAAACTTGTGCTTGCCAAAACGAATTGTCTTTGATGTTTGATTCATGTAAGAAAACCATTCTGTTTCTTCTATTTAAAAAGAAGATAGAAGGAAGAATTTAGGAAGAATTCCTCAACATATGAAAAAAAGAAAACCCTGCCATGCTTATGTAAGTCTGCAAAAACATATCACAAAAATCTGTGCTGTGAGAGTGTCTGGCACTCATGAACAGAAGTTAGGTAAAGCGTACCGTGCCTTTACAACTGGCATTTCTATGAATGTGCAAATGTCATTTCAGCACTGCCCGATGTCTCCGTTCCTGTGTTTTGTTGTATTGAATGATTAGTTTAAATAGCGCTTCCATTAGGGTTTGCAAGCACAATGCACACAACTCCACACTGACCTTGGGAGAATAATAATTCCACAGTATTTGTATTGCCACTGCTTTAGCTAATGCAATATCTCAATAAAGGCAACAAACACAGGCTCATCAGTGTTAGACAAAGGCACTCTGGCTGTGTGGCTTGTCAGATAATGTGTTTAACCCACACTTTGCTTGCCAGCTTCTGCTGTACAAAACAGCCCCTACAAATTCAGAAAGTGAAAAGAATGCAATTAACTGATTCTCAAGAGCATGCTGCACATTGCATGATGGGAATAAAATAAAAAATACATAAACTGATATACATTTATAGTGTATTACATTCAATAATCACCATCCTCTATTAAATATTCCCTAGGATTACTATAACATATGATTGAACAGCAAAAGTGAAGCAAACGTAAAGTGCAACCATGATTCCCAAAGCATAACAGAGACCAACAAAAGAGTACTAGTCTCCTCAATTCTTGATTACTAGAGGTGTCCACTGGGCAACATACTTGCAGGCTTTTAGCATCATTTTAAATATTCCATATTCCATTAACTTGAGTAGTAGTAATCACTTAGTAACGTAAATTTGTATCTGAATTTCCAGCTCTATTGTTCTTCCATCAGTGTATTCAAGTATTTAGAGATGTTTAATCACGTAGTGTTGGTTTTAATAAAAACACTTGCAGGTGTGCAAATAACTCAAACTAGGACGTATTCAATTATTGCAGAGCACGATACTTAGTGAGACAGTGGGCCTCAGATATTCCTTGATGAGGCAACTTAATTAATCAAGACAAAAAAGGCAGCAGGACCAGTAAGCAAGTTAATTAAAGCAAGGCAGGCAGCAAAAACAAATGTCAGCAAAAGATGATCCATTAAGACAAATGGGACACTGGTAATTTTATTCACTGTGGATGCCTTCTTTGCTGTACATTACTACTATCTTAATCTCGCTGGCATGACAAATGTTCCTTTAAGTGGAAAGCTTTCCCTGCCCTCCAAGTTGCCTGCCCCTGGAGATCAAGAACAGAAGACTCATACACATGCGTACCCAGGGAGGAGCTCTTATTCCAGTCTCTAGTAAATTTCCCCGCATTGCTTTTCCCACTCTTTTTACATGAATGTGACTGGAAATTGTAAAGAGGGCAAGCCACTCTCCAGAGACTCACACTTCACAGCGCAAACACTTTTGCGACAAAGGCGGATTCCAGCAAAAAGCAAGATATGCAGTATTAGCAGCTCCTGAATTCAGCTGTGGTTTTCCATCTCCTGTTACAGCGTCCTTGAGGATCTGGATACCGAATGCATCAGCAGAAGAAACAGAAATTATAGCACTGTTTGCAATGGGATTTTTACATACTGGGCAAGCTTTTTTATCAGATATGTATTTAGGATTGACTGAGTCATTCACTCACTTTGAATACTACAAAAGTTCACATTTTATTTATGGAAGGTATGCTATACATGCCGAGTGAGGATAATATGAAATATGCATTGTTTTAACATTATACTGTCTACAGGGTGAGATATTAAAGATAACCAGGCATGGCATTATTAAAAATGTCCCAAACTAAATTCATATTAATTATGTCTTTTGGTTATGTGTATTAGTGCAGGTGACAGTAAATAGGTAAGAAAATATTATGACTTTGGAGCAGCAAGGGTATATTGTTCCATTGTATTAAAATTAAATGTTATCCAAATTGTGGATTCATGCTTTTCTAATAATCATATTAGTAAGCTGTAATTAGGGCAAAATTTGTATTTCTCAAGAGGAAAAACATATATATATATATATATATATATATTCTCACATGCAGCTGTTCTCCAGCGATCTGCCTATCGACTGTGACTAAACGTGGCTGATAGTTTAGAAGGTCCTTGAGGAAGTATCACATTAATGCTTAGGACAGTAGGGTTGTAGTCGTGGAATTCAGTAGCAGCATATTAAAAAAAACGAATCTGCAAAGAGAATTAAAAAAAAAAATCAGTTCATATGAACAAACATCAATTGGGTTTTTCCTTTCAGTTTTTTTTGTTCACTTTCCCTCTTATTCTCTCTGTAGCACCTGTATTAGCAGGAATGTATATACATACACACACAGATTAATATATATGTATTTCATGTGCAGTCCAAGATAAAGTGTGTGATGTGTTTGATAGATAGTGCAAAAGAGTTAAATTAAAATGCTGGCATTGAAGCAACATTTTCTAAAGCTTTTTTTAATACTTTCCTGGTACAGACCTACTGAAATGTGCGTGAGGGTGAAGAAGACTCAGTGACGCCTCTTTCTGAGATCCCAAAAGGGAGTAAAATGCCTCAGACCTTTGTTTTCATCATCTGATCATCATCTGATGAGAAAGTGTTACAAAATGAGCAGTTTTCCCAATTGGGGATTTTCTTTTTCTTGTTTTCTTTTTTGTCACTATAGAAACACCAATATATTTATGTTTATTACAGTTTAAATAATTGGTTAGTTTAAAAGTTGTTGTTTTGTCTCCTCAAATAAAGAAAACATATAAAAACTTAGAATAAAGATGTATGTATGTGATCAGTTTGAGTTTGTTTCTACTTATATACAATGATTGATGTATTATTATTATTGTTAGAAGTAGTAGTAGTAGTCGTAATATTGTTGTAGTTGTTTTTATTTTAACATAACCATGTATGACACTAACATTTAGACTTTGTTCTGTAAACAAACGAAAACATATTTGTCAGTCCACAGTACAGTAATTCTACCTTTTCCACCTCCGGAAAGCCACAGGTGACATTTAAAATTGAAGAAAATAAATTAAAACCTGTGTCTTTCACCTGCTTCTCTCACAGCTTTCACAGCTCGACATGTCTGCATACTGCAATTCAAACAGTTGAGGCAGGTTTGATATGATGTTTATACCTTCTAAGACGGGTGCAATAAATAAATAAGGAAATACATGAAGAAACCGTAAGAGCAATAGGAGAGCTGTGAAGATTACATCAAAGCCTGTGGGCCTTATTTTGTCTGCCTGTGTTTATCAGGTGGGCGATTGCACCCCACTGCCTGGAGGTTGCCAAGAGACAGCCAACCAGCAGACGGGACCGAAAAAGCAAAAGCACCTGATGTGTTAGAACCCTAAATGCTAATCTGGGCCCAATGACATAAAAAGGCAGATAATAATGATAACAACTCTATCAATTGAAAGTAATTGACAAATAGGGCTTTACTTTCCCCTCTGCCTTTTATCTCTTTCTCTCACACTCTAATTCATGTTTTTATGGATTTTGTCTCTCAGGACACTACAAGAAACAGATTGCTTCTACAAGTGCTCAACTGCACCACTCTGTGTGCGTTGTTTTGTGTTGTTGTTTCTGGATCTCAGCAGGTAATGTGTGCAATTTGATGTCCATTCGTCATCCTGGCATCCCTCCCAACCTCTGCATTCGAGAGCCCTGACAGCTTTTAACCTTATAGTAATTTGTAGTCTCTGTGTGGCTTGGTCCCCAGTTTGAGATTGTAAACTTATCACTTGTATTTTATTTTACAGATTGTTTTATATTTAAGTTACAGTATACAGCATGTTATTTTGCACATACATTTTATTGTATAAAATTGATGTGGGTGTTTTAAGGCAGGGCTAAAGTTAATGTTTCTAAGGGTGGAAATCTATTGGGATATTCTCATTGGCAACTGTAGATTTAATATTGTATTTCATAGAACTGTGCATTTTAGAAATAAACATTATTGCACTGCCCCACATATGTGTAAATAATAGACCCCGCCTTTTACAGCAAAAGTATGAAATACTGCCATGTTTTCATTTCAGAACATCAGTGATCCTTCATCTGTACAAAAGTACTAAAATGAAAATTGTTGTAGCAGACAAACCATAAATATGGACACACCAGCAGTTAACTGAGGTCAGCTAAGTCCTCACATCAAGTGTTTAATAGGGAGAGTGTGCAGGATTGTATATTTTTTCCCCTGTACTTCCAGTATTAAATGCTGTTCTGCACATGAAACACACTTTACTTATGTTGCCATCCAACAGACTTGTGACAGACGTATCAACAAGGTGAAACAGCACATATGACGTGTTGGAATGGCACCATGAACAGCGGCCAGCAGGCATTGCCACACTAATGAGTTCAGAACATCTAAAACATGCAAGGGACATGCATACATTAACAGACAAGGACATATTAAATGCAAAGGCCGCTATGAGGGTGCTGAAGCCATTGAAGACCATCACTTCAGCAAATCTTGTACCATCCTTTGAAGCAATTTATTGAGATGGAAGACGACTCAGTGCCTTAAGATCACTACTCAGAGAGATACATTGATGTCAGGATTTTCATTGGGAAAGCTATGCAGTGGATCCTTGATTCTGTTCTCTGCCCCATCTAGAGGAATCCAGTCACCAGAAGGTTTTCTGTTTTCTCATGAAGAAGGCTACTGATTGCATTTCAGGTCATACTGTACTACCATAACATAAAGGTTCCATTAAAAAAATGTAATTATTGATGTTAATAATCAAATGTTCAAGTATAGATGACAGGAATTATTTTATTTTTATTTTCTCCAGATTGGTACTGTTCTTCTGTTCCTTAAATAAGAATATGTATTGGCTGGTATGTTTTATTTTTGGTTTGTTTTTTAATTCACACCCCATTTTACTTGTCCTTTAAGGAACTACAAGGTTTTCAAGTGAAATGTACCAGATGCAAATAAGACGCGTCTCCTTGGTGTTTTTGTGCAGGTGAAGAGGGTCCACTCTTCATGGTTTTCTATGGTTAGTTAAGTATGTGAGAGAACTGAACAAAGACTGCCACACAGGTGTGCACAGTGGTTTCTGCTTTTCTTTGTTTAACAAACCCCTCTTGTTCAAAGTCATTTTGAAATGGGGGCCTTTAAATCAGGCCCCATATTTCATCCTGTATGCTGCTGTTTAAAAGAAGCGGACGTTCTATTAAAAAACATGAAGAAAAAAAGAGAATATTTTACAAGCTGCGGTCTTACTCTACCTGTCCTTCACTTGGTGCTTTTATTGTATAACCACAGAAGAAATGGAAAATACTGAATGATTATTGTGTATTTCAGTGAAAAACATTTTGCAAGCACTGCAGGTATGATAGTAGGTCTTCTACAAAGCGACAAGGCTGCAGCAGTTCCTTTGCATTGGAGTGTGTCACTTTCACAGTGTGGTTTGCTGTTTGGAGACGTTCGTTTTCAGTTACAATGTCGAAAAACCTACCGAGTTCGCTTTCAAATTAACCGAGTCCGGCCCATTCTAGATCGATCCGCACCCTGTTGGGGGTACGTTGCTATCAGAGGCTTCATATATAGCTCCAAACGATCCAAACCACACTTCAATCCAAAAGGTAAAAGGTCCCTAACAGTATTATATCTTGAAGGCATGACTTTTCTACACAGACATCTGAAGCCGACCATTATTAACTATCTTCACTTACAGCTAAACCAACAATAGTGTCCCATACTTTTGATTAATGCATGATATGATCTTTACTTTAGTGTATGAGCACAATGTATGTACATGAAACTGTACATTTTCCCAGTTGACATGCAGCTGTTTCCCTTTCAGAAGACAGTCATCTGATGTAGTGAAAGGGCTACAGGAGTGCCAGACAGTCCGAACATGTCCAAGGAAGAAGACAACACTGCCATCACTGTCACAAGACTGTATACGGTTAAACGGCAGCCAGGCAGCTACAGGAACTATCCAGATACATAGATCTGGGGTAAATGGACTAGTTCATATAGTAATTGTTTTTTCTTTTGTTCCATATTTAAAAATAAACTTTCCTTACTTTTTGTATGGTATGTACAATTGTTTCAACTTTTCTGAGTGAATAAAGTTAGTTTAAAACAGTCTTGGTTGGGTCCATTGTTTAAGCAACATGTTTTTTAGTTTGGTCGGTTGTGTAATTTTCATTATTATCATTATATATAAAAGAGAATGTTACCCAAAGGCTGCCAGGTCGTGCGGGAGTCTCTTGACTTCCAACAGAGAGGCTGTTCCACTGTACGTGAGGGTCTTTATACAGGGGAGGGCTGCTTGAGTGACACATACAGTGGCCAATAGGCAGCTTTCTATTACAAAATGCTTTCACCGGGGTCCTATGGTAATGACATACACTCCTCAAAAGTCACAAGGTGTATTATTTATCCATCTGGTCAGATACTTGTGCCTTCAAAAATACTTCAAAGCTGGAGTGCCACTGATGTCATGATTAATCAAGATGCACATTTAAGTATCATAGCAGACAAAGCCTTTACTGGTCTTCCTATAAGGCACTGTAAGCTTAATTTAACTGTAAACTATTTGTGCTCTCTCTCTCTCTCTCTCTCTCTCTCTCTCTCTCTCTCTCTCTCTCTCTCTCTCTCTCAACAATCAAATGTTCTACCTGCATCAGCAGCAAACTGTAAATGTCATGTGCCTGCTCTGCTGCACTTTTTCCAATAACCAAAGAAAAATTCTTACATTAAAAATGATATATAATATCACATTGTTTTTTCCCCAATCAGTTGTTCAATTCAAACAAAAGGAGAGTCGCTCAGATGGTTTTTCAACATAGTTTCATGTAGTGTTGAATTTCTGGAGTGTCAGCAGACAAACTTGTTAAAACCCCATTCAATGACTAAAGAAACACAACAGCAAAATAATACAACGGTATCTTTGGTCAAAAGTGAAGTAGCAGTTGTTAAATGGTTAGTAATCCTTTCCTAAAATCTAATTCAATCTAGTTGTGCAGGCTACAGTACATGGATTTGCTTAAACAGTTATTGGCCCCGGTGACAGAGATTTAACTTTATCAGATTTACCTGATTATGCAAATATTCAGTCCTGTGTGCCCTGTATTGCATTTGTTTCCCATTCCTGCCTGAATAATAGGTTTTATACAGAAGTAAACGACATCCAGCATGTACTGTACAGAAAAAAAGGTTCAGACTTGTCTCTCTCAGTGCCAGCAACACAGGCCTTTAAAGGACGAAACACCAGTATCATATTTGTTTTTTCATCAAATTTTCATCAAGATAAATCTACCCAGTCTTTGACAAGGATGAGTCATTCCATTTAATACAAGAAAACAGTGTAGCTCTCCAGCAGGAAAACAGAAACCCAAACAATTCTTTAGAAAACAATATGTGTTCGATACCGCCTCCAAAATATAAACTGGATGCTTAGTGGTTTGTTTTTGGCGACATGCCAGTCAAGTAGAAGGTAGTACTTCTCAAAGTATACATTTAACAGCTGCAGACTGCCATTTAATAGTATTTTGTTTAACTAGTCAGTTCACTGGAACTGCAGTATTAGGCATAAACCTGAATAATTATATAACTCTAGACATCAAACATCTCATACTGGTCCTGGTTCCAAGTCAGATACACACTCCTATACTATTGACATTTAAGAAGACTGAAGGTTTCTCTCATGGGCAGTACCTTTGATTTTGTACCTCAGGTCGAGGTATCACAGTTGCTTCAGTTGCTTGGCATGTACAACAGCAAACGGGAAAAACATCACATTTATGTACCTTGTGCTTTCCCTGAAAAAGCATGACAGATCCCAAAGGCCTCTGTGTTTCAAATTCCAAAGGCTTGGAACAGTCTTCAAAACCCTCACTTCATCAACTATAGATCTCTGAACTGTTTTAACTATTGTAGCTGTCAGTGTAAAAATATACATATTTTTAAACAGATGGTTACAGGAAAGGACCTCCTCACACTGATACAACACTGAAAAAGTAAACTTTGTCACATAGTCTCTCCAAATAAAACAACTTATTTGGTGGGATTGTTAGCTGGTAAATACATCAAACCCTTGCAGGTGCACAAGAGGCTCCAGTTTGCATGTAGGATGCAAAGACCTCACAAAATATTTCAGAGGAGTTATTGAATTCATCATACAGAGTGTTTACAAAGAAATAACTACAGTATTTTATGAAGGATATGATAGGCATCACAGTGATATATTTTCTAATCGTTAGCAGAAAAATAAGTTTCTCCTGCATTCATCACAACGTCATATGACCTTCTTTAAACCCAGTGGAATACACAAATGAATAACTGAATGATATATATTTTTTAAAGAATATGCATAAGAAAGGAAACACAAGGCTGTGAATGACCGAACTTCTACAATAAAATGTTCTTTTAAAAAAGTGTTTATAGCTCATTGCTAATGCCATTAAATCACATTTAGGTAAATAAACTAGCAGCCAATATATTGCAGTGAGAGTGCCATGGAAATAGCTTCTCTTAAGAAGAAAAAAAAAACATCACGCTTTTTGTTTCCCATACACATATTTTCCATTAGTTATTTAAATTGGTAGTTTTTAGTTCTGTGCTGCAGACTGTTTCAGTAGGAACACAAAACAAACTTGGCATCCAATGCGACACACCCACTTTTTCCAAAGAAACGCGGTCCTGCAGACTGATTAGTGAACTTGCAGCTTGAAGAGGGAAACCTCCTCTGCCTGCCTACACCCCAATGGAAACCAGAAGGTATTAATCATGAGGTTTTAAATGCTGCTGACTGATACTATTCATTGAGCCTGTCTTTGTTACTAATGTGGCCCCATGAATATGACTCCAAACCTTTTTGTCTTCGTAAGTGGACTCTTAGCAGCGGTTCCTCCCACCTCAAAGACCTACAGAGGATCTTTCAAAGGCCTGCCATTAGGGAAAACAAAAGTATTTTGAGGGGGAAAAGTTAGAACAAAGTGTTTAGAATGGATTTGGGCCATGATTCATGGATCACACTGGGATTTGCCCCTTTGCTTCATCAATGCTTTTGCTTTCACCTAGCAACCGATGCTTGGACAGTGGAAAAAGAGGTGTCTTGCACAAGAACGAGACGCACAGACTACAAAGAGCATGTAGACTATTAAAAAGAAAAAAAGAGAGAGGAAAAAATAAGAGTTCTTTTAACTCTTTTTTTTAACCGGGAAAACAAGACTGTGAAATGGGTTCTCCGAGTGCCAACTAGTCAACTAAATGTATGCTAAAACAGAGTCAAGCATTGAGCCCCTGCTTAAAAACAATTGCTATCCACTTAGCCTTATGCAAATGAAATGCAATACCAGCCTATCCTATACATTTAGCTTGGCTACATTTATGTTCATGCCTTCAATAAACAGTCAGAAATGTACAGCTTAGAAAATAAATATTGTTTGGTTATTTTTGTGTTTATCTGGAAATCTATATAAAAATGACTTGTCACTTCTCCCTTGCCCCTCCCCCAGCCTCGTCCCCTCCTCCCAACTTTGCAAATCACCTGGTAATAGCCCTTGTCACTTGCAGGTAACAGAATATCTATTTAAGATGCTTAAGGACTAGAAAACAGGTTTCAATGACACCTCTGGAGATCTCTGATTGCAGGGTTAGCTGTGATTAAGACACTTCTCATAACTGACTCTTAACTCTTGACATTTTCACAGCAGTGGAAGTAGGCTCTGGCTCTTGTGGTGGTAAACCCATTGTAGTAGCCTACTTAATTTCTGCCTAAAATTAAAGGGCCCTGACAGTATAATGCAGTATTATGTTTTTTTTTGTTTTTTTTTCTTAAACTGCACTGCAATAAATCTTTAAATAAAAAAAGGCCAAGATGAACAACACAATATATACTGTCTAGTATGACTACTATGAAAGGGGTATATTTGCTAGATCAACAAAGCCTTATATTCATTTTTAGATGACTAGAGCACATTTTACTAGCTAATATAGAAATACTAGGCCTAACTTCTGAATGAATAGACTTACTAAATAGCTGACATTGAAATCCCCCCCTTCTCTATCATCTTCAATCTATCGTTTCTTATCCAAAATATCCTTACTATATTATAATAAGTGACTTTATAGGTCGCTAAAATGTGCTTCTGAAGTAAGTTGTACTGGTATTTAAATGCGTATGAGTAGTGTATCTTCAGAAACTATTTTCCTTCCACTTTCAACTATGCATTACTGATTATGCTTAATTTACATAACATTTTTTGTTTTATCTCCTTGACACATGACTACTACTGTCTATTCATAATTTTGAAATACGTAACGAACCTTCATATATAATCCAAGTTGACTAAGCAAACTTAAGTCAACACAATGCAATAAACAAAGAAACAAGCAAATAAATGTTTACAAATTCTGCTAGGAATGTGTGCGTGCGAGGTGAATGTATTATTTCCCGCTTGTGACGTTGCAGCAAGCTGGTTAATTGCATTTGTTTCACGTCTCTAAGCATCCCCGTACATTAATTACAATGTGTAACTGTGTGATTTGGGATTCGCACCAGCAGTTTCTAGGAGTTTCACTCATCCAGACTGCTCCCCTTATTATATCATTTGACCTTTGCCTTTATTAATTATTTCAAGACCCTCTAGTGTTAGTTATCTATTTTTAGAGTTGCTGTGTTTTCTTAGAGTGTAAAGGTGTTTGTGTGTCTGGGGGGTGGGAATGGGATAAACTCTTAATAGGCTTTTTAAGTATAGGCCTCTTACTGCACAATTAAATCCAATTAAAACATTTAGCAAATACAACAAAGTCCTTAATACTGTGGTTTATCCGGGCATAAGTCAATAGATCATTAGTACATCACACCTTGTGGCCCCTTTCCCTTCTTCTGGGATTAATATGGTAATCGGTGGAGCAATTATCATCCCTTACCCAGGAAACTTTTAAAAGTTAAATTTAGAGATACAAACATCTCCTTATCAGTTTTAGCACATTAGATCATAGTCGCCAACACTGGAGCTAGTGGTAGTGGGGAAAGGTGTGGTTGTATACTGTGTCGGGGAACAATCAACTATATCACCCCAATTCAACGACTTCTCTATTACACATAGGGTTTGTAATTAACTACAAAGCCTTGCTGTTAAAGTGATCAAGATTAGCCTAATGGAGAATCGTAAACTATCTACTGCTTTCGATTGTAATGTATGTAAAAGTATGTCGCTCTATTTATTGCAAACACCTTAATATTGCTTGTGTTTCTTTTAGTTTAGTGTAGATGCCTTCAGATCGCAGGGCATGTCTTTACTAGAACACATTGACCTAGAACAATATTGTGGAGCCCAACATTACGGAACCAAGCGGTGCCTTGTAGGCAATAGAGATCCAGTCACTAAATACAAATGCAATGAACACATTTACCTGACTGTACCTCTCCTTTAATGTGTCCTTTTTTAAGCCGTATATTGTTCTATATACAGGCATTGCATCTGAGTTTTGCATCAGTGCATCAAACTTTTGATAAAGCACAATAGTATGTAAACAGTACCACATGTAGTGGAAGCTGATCAGATGAATAGCTTTGCCCCATATTTCTGCAATGAGTGTTGGACTACATTGCAACATTATTTCGCAAAACATACAGGTGTCATAAACACTGTAGACTTAGAGAATTTAACTTTTTTCCCAACAATGTACTGACAAGAGACTACAGAAACGTCTAATGTAAGACTATAAAGTTTGTTCTGACAACGAGAAAAACGAATTATAACATTGTAAAATGGTGTGCTTTAAAAACGACACATTCTGATATGCAACACTTCTAACATTAAACAAAATAAAAATATATTGTTTTTAATCACTTACCGTTGACTTCAAAATACAGTAATCCAGACAGAAAGATATGCACTAGTAGACCCATTCTAGCATAGTAAAACAATCCAAGATTTAGCGCACCGATAGTGGATTGGTTGTCGTACAAAGTGCACCAAAACGGGGAAAATATCAGTTTTTAGAAGTGGCACAGTTCCTAGCAACGGACTGAATCCAATCTTAAAGTAGAAATACAAAACGGATTCATACTAGGATGTTCAACAGCACACGGGATAGACACATATCCATATGCATGTTCAAGAAACTCCAGTCAGATATTTCACCAGCAATCCAACATCTTTATCCCCGCATCTTGCCAACCAAGTTTCCACGCATTGTGCCTCTTTTCTGGTCTTTCAAAATCCACTGCAATCCCACTGTAGATCCCTCAGTGAAAACACATTTGAGAAAGACAATTAATTCCTTTCAGAAGCACCTTCGTTTGGTTTATCCCTCAAAGTGTCTCTTTCCCGGTCACCTATCAATTTGCGGTATCCAGTGGCTCAGTGCATGCTTCAGATAAGAACTGTTACTTTCTTCACGGGTTCATACCGATTGTTATTATTATTATTATTATTTTTTTGTCTGTTCCCCCCCCCGACACACACCTAAAATATCAATCTGATGAAGGGCTGTTGATCCAAGGTGCTTGAGTACTGTAAATATATACAGTCAGTGGTGAGTGCATGGAGTTGCTAATTTCACAGAGCGCTTTGCTCCCCTTCCGCGTCTCTGAAACACTACTGCCGGCGCTGCAAACTGCGCTCATGCTGAGCTACAGCTCCAAATGACACACCAACCAAAAAACAACTTGAAGGGGGAGGAGAGAGGGAGAGAGAGAGAGAGAGAGAGAGAGAGTCGAGGGAGGAGGGGGCCAGGGAGTGTTGCCAAAGCCGTATTATTAATGCAAGCTAAAAAGAGAAGGGAAGGGATTTAAACCGAGGAGTAGCGATAACGGAGTCTAGTAGTACTTTAAAGTGCATTGTGCACTGGCTTACAGATAAAGTTCACCGACGAGCAGTGCTGCCACATCCTCCCCTTAAATGACCCGCAAAATGGTCCTACAAATCCCACACATCACATATCCGCCCCCAAATGTGTAAAACTATTATTAGTTTGTACTGAAATATGGCTGTATACTGTATATAGGAACCTAATTATAAAACCCCCCACCCAACACACACACATTTCAATCTGAATCCCGCCAGTTAAAAAAAAATATTTCCACCAAGATTTCCCCCCATACAAATGTTGCCCCCCAAATTTCCCCCTGGGCACTTCAACATCACCCAGAGTTGGGGAGAAATTCTCCAATCTGGCAACACTGCGCTCAGAAAGAGAGATTTCCTCTGCGCGACACTGAGCTCCGTGTTTCTCGTAGTTGCACAGAAGCAACAATGACCGAAGTCATATCAATATCAATATCAATAACAGGCTGTGTATCGTGTATTGGTGTATTGTTCAATCATTTCAAATGCAGAGCAGAACATACATGTGAGGTGGGTAGGCTGCTTATGCACAGTTACCTACGCAACAGTACATTTGGTTTCGTTAAGCACCACATCCAATAAACAACGACAACTTTCAAATCTGATCATTGATTTCAGTCATATTGCATTATTTAGGTCGACCAGGGCGATGCCGGTAGTGGTCCATCGTTGTTTCCTTCATTGTATTGTTCAGTTTGGTAATTTGTCTAATGTCATGAATACACTGATAGAAAATAAGGGTTGATAGTGTGAAGAACCGAATATAGACAACATGAAACAGTTATGAGGTGACATCAATAGATCTTAGACAAATAATGTTGGTTGTTTGGGTTTAATTGGGAGAGTGTCGTTTAATTATAAAATATATACATATAAATCAGAACAGTTAATTCAATATAAAAATATTGTATAATAATAATAATAATAATAATAATAATAATGGGTGATGGTGATGAGGGGTAATGGGCAGAGGGGGAATTGCGATGGATCCCAGATGAAAGCCCTGTCCCCTCACAGCCGGTCTGTTTGTGTGTTCAGATCACAGCAGTGCTGGGAGCTATTTGATGTCTGAGCTGGTGATTAGGCCCCGTGTGTGGCGAGAAGCAGCACTGCTGAAGCTGGGCAGATGTCCTCTCAGTGGGCTTTTAGCTCCCCCTACTGGTCATATTGCTGCTTTTCAAGCTGCTGTAAAAAAGCGAATGCAAGCCGATCCCCCTCTCAGTATAGACGTCTGCACGAACTTCAAAAGCAAAAAGCCATCACACCAAGTAAGAAACAACGAGGTTTAAAATACAAATACAGACATTCACATAATAACAGCGATGGTACTGAATTAGAATGATCTGAATTTGTCATTAAAGCCCAATCTCCATGGATTGTGTTGTTTGTGAGTTTACAATGTAACTTTTGTGCATTCATCTCATTTATCTGAACCATGCTTTGTTTTATGTTTCATATTTTAATTTCTCTGAGATTTTACCTTTTGTGGCCACATTGGACAGAAACTACACACACGCACACACAAATACAAACTGCATCCTGTATATGCAGATATACATGGTCTTGTTATAGTTGGCTAGACACTTAACACTAGAACATACATACACACATCTCCGCGTATGTGAATCCTGCATATGCTTCTTGTTACGAAATATTTGCATTAAATACATATATGGCATTTCAGCAGTTAAACGCATCAAAATTAATGCGCTATAAATACGTTCTTCTCCAACCGCCACACCCGCAGTTTATGTGATAGGCTATAGCCTACTGAATATAATAAATATAGCCGACAATATGGGCTTTGTAATCAAATTAGTAATTGAAAGATTTATAATCACGTTGATTGGTGAAACACGTGATTTTCTACACATCATATATTCGTTATTATAATTATTTATTGTATAAGATTTGCACCTGATACAGTTCTCGTCTGATCGGCTCAGCAAGTTTCTAACTTTCCTTGGGAATTCAATCATGTCGCAAACCCCCGGGTCTCTGGATCAATGCCTTGATCATCACCTGTTTGATCATGATGCTAATTGTTCATCCAGTCCACAGAAAGCAAAGTACATTTTACCTTTCGTCCAAAATTGCCAAGCACGAAATTCGTGGGCATTTCGTGGGATAAAATGTGAATTATATTAACGAAATGCGCAGTTCGACGGACAAAATACTCACTATGCGGGCTACGCTTACCCAGAAACCCCTGCTCTGCGTCGCTACGCAGAGTATACATCGGTCTTAACTAAAAACGACCAAACTAAACTAACAACAAAACAGTAAATATATAGCTACAGATCACAAACAGCATTGATCACAACTGTTCATCATATGAATAATGTATTTAATATGAATCTATTGTCTTCCCAGCTGTTCTGTGCCAGAAACGTAACAATCAGTTTGCATCATTTGTAAAAAGTACAAAATGCATTTAGCAGAAGATACGTGTACGCATATTGTGAGTTGAACGGTCCCTTAATTAAGTACTTTGCAAGTTGTATCTGATTTTTAACAAAGGGTTGGTAAGTAGCATCATAAAGGGATATGACTAGACAGTATTGACAGGCAGCAGGGAATAGGTGTAAGGCAATTTTCTGATTCAGAGATATCTTTTGACCTTTGTTGCTGGTACAGGGAGCAGGAATGATAGCAAAAGCTATGATAGTAATCGCTTTTGATAGAAGTTAGTAAACTACTACAAATGTTGTAACATAACCCCCATCTTGGTCACTGTTCAACATTTGATCTAATTCCCCAGAGCTCCGAAACTGAAGTAATGAAAAGTTACAGTAATGTTATGACTCATGTGCTCCATTTTCTAACAGAAACTAGTCTATCTCTTAAACGAAGCACATGTTAAAGCCTTTAAACAACATATATTAACCATGTATTGAACATTGCATAAGCACATATGTATACGAATATTTAACATTTAAATGTGAAATGCCATGTTATTAGTGTCCTTTTAAGTAATTGAATAAATAAACATGTATAATAGGTGGGATAGTGTATGTGAAGACTATAATGGTTCAAATAATCTATTTTTAGGATTAGTTCTTATGCTATAAAACTTAAGTTCTGGCTTTGTTAGGACTATTGCCGACAGTATGGGTTGATTTCTTTCCAGTGTCAAAACAACCCCTGTTCAGTGCAGTGAATCCTAGTGATTACAGACAGGGATGGCCTGAATCAAATCACATTAATCTCCACTCTTAGTGTGGCAATAGTGTTAATGAAGCATGTGGGTTTTTTTTTTTTTTTTTTTTTTTGTAAACAGGGTCCTTGTAGTGAATTCTGTAGAGCTTCAATACTCTCCAGTGTTGTGCAGGGTGCAGCAGCAGGGTGAACTTTGAATTGAAATAAATAAATTATGGATAATTTATACAATGTGGAAAACATTAAGCTGATGTGTTTTGATGGTTTTGTGGTTCATATTTGTAAAACATACAGATCAAGTTATGGGGTTAAAGAGAGCAAAGCTTTTACGTTTTTGTAATCACATTAAATACCTACATATGTATTAATGTGTGCAAAATGACTATATATTTTAATAAATATTAGCCAGTAGAAGTCAAAATTAACAACTGGCAATTAATGCAAAGGTAATAATGGAAAAAAGTGCATTTTATTATTGGAAAAGTGATGTCTACAAAAGCAACAAGGCACAAACAATGAAGGTATTGAATGAATGGGCAACAGTAAACCAACAGAAAGCAATATGAAAGCAATTTTGAACATTTCATCCTAAATAAAAAAAGGAATGTAAACCATTAAAACAAGATTAAAGCTGACCTATTAAAGTATCAGAAGGTTTACAGCCTCAGAAATAAAGGCTAAACCTGTAGAGACACCAATTACACATGGACTTCACTAGCCATACCACCTACCATATGTTTGTTTGGAACCCCCCTTTTTTTTAATTGTTTTCACTTCAAACAAAAATACACATCTTAGTACTTTTAATTGTAGCCTTTGCTGCTGTTTTCTTGGGCTGAAACAGGTTGGAGCGTGTCTCCTAAGCACAGATCGGCGATAAAAAGACATTTCAGTTTCCTCTGGTTTAAAGATTGCATTACGGTGCTAGGAAGAAACAAAGTTCTTAATAGTTCAAAATGATTTTATCAAAGTTATGCAGGTCTGCATTAAGTAGATGAAAGAATGTTCTGTCACATGAAAAGTGACTATCCTGTAGTGGAAATATAATCTCTGAAACTAATGAAAATGGTAAAGCACAAATACTTAATTATGTAAATGTTTCATGTTGTTTGCTTTACACTTTGTTTAAAACACTTCTGCTCCGCTGAACCACAGCCTGAATGTCCTTGTTTTCTGCTTTTAAATCATAGCCTATGAAACAAGGATCGGTGACCTTCCTTCATAAAGGCTGTGCAGCATATTGTGAAGTAAAGCCGGGAGAAGTCTGGCGCTTCACACTCAATGTCTCACTCCTGGCTTCACTTCTTGACATAGCACACCCTTGGGAGGGATGGTCAGATGTGTGCTACTCTCCATCTATGAGATCCTGACATTAACAGGTTTTGGGATTAGTGATTATATTCCTTTGCTGCTACCATGTTATATAGTTTTAAAGAAACAGCATGACTTTCTTCTTTTCTTAATTGGCCTTTTAAATTTGTATGTCTTTATGTGATCTTATAACCACCTTCGGAATCCTTAAAAACACATGGACCTGGACAAAATCAAAATTAAATTAAAACACAGTAATAGATGACAGGCTGTCATTAGGGAGGAGTAATCTTCATTCAAACAAACAAACAAACACCACCAAGTACTGAGATTATAATCTGCAGTTTGGCAGATGGGTCTGAATTTTGATGTGGGATTTAGGGCCGGATTAAATCAAAACTTTAACCCTCCAGCTAATAGCAAACTAAAAACCTGTACATCATAGCCATTACATTTCTGATTAGAAGAAAATGTCATCTAACTAAAAATGAAGCCACAACTGAGTACAGTTGTGTAGTTTTCTGTTAGCAGGTGGTTCAACATTTTGATTTAATCCCAGCCTTAGTCTGTTCAGAGGCATTTCTTAACCTGCATTCTATAATGATTACAGAAAAATAACCAACAATGATGTGTAACTTGCACACATTTACAAAGAAACTGAAACAACTCTAACCCAATACATCAATGGGCATGCCTACTCAATGTATGTATTCTGTTTTTTTCTTAGACATTTACCGAAAACCAGCAGTCTCAATGACATCCAAGTTTCATGTCCATAACTGGCAAAGAATTGTGTGTATTTGTCATCCTCTGAAAAATGCTTCCTGTACTTTAAAAGTAAAAGCACCACCTTCAACATTTAAGGTACAATTAAGCTAGCAATAATAAGAGAATAAGAGTAAGCTTTTGCTGACTGACAGAAATGACCCAGCAAAATATTTTTTTGAATTATAATGTAGCCTATTTTCTGCAAGGTTCTCTATTTTGCCCCTTTAGAAATGCTTACAGAGGATGGTGGTTTCTGTCTGTTAAAGGCAATTTGCTTCCTTTTCCTGTAATAACAAAAATGCATGCACATGATTCTTGCAGCTGATTAATGGTACAGTAGTGACCCTATACCTTAATATGGACAAAATGCTATAATTAAAGCTTGCTGTGGTGAGGTGATCATAAAGTGTAATGCTGAAAATGTTCTTCCCAATACACCAGTCCTAATATACCAGCTTTCGTGCAGAGCCCTCAAAAGACAGCATTAAATATTAAACCATATTTATACTAGCTATTTCCATGCTGAAGTTTCCTCATACAGATTCCTTTAAATTCCATTATAAAAATTCATGAAGTGTCTACTCACTGTTGGTAGTTCGTTATGAATTTAGATATGAGCTTGAATTTGGAGCTTGCTGTCAACATATGTGGGGAATAATCTATCACATAAACACACATATACATACATAATTTAGCTTTTAAAAACCAACAACGGAAAAATGAAAGAGAACCACAGCCATCCTTTTGACCATTGTGCTAAATCTATCCATTGTAATGTTTCGGCTTTACTCCCAATGGTTTTAAAAACAGCTAGGACCGGATTTAGTTTAATTAAAAACAAGGTATTAATATTGACTTAGGCCTGCTGCCATTCCTCAACAGCAGCAGTGTAAAATGAAGATTCTTCACAAAGAAAGAGGCCGATATCTCACAAAGTGGAGTGGTTGGATCTTCTATCTCTTCTGCTTAGAAGTAATGTCTTGGTTTTAATTACATTTTACAACTTTCATTGGCAACGGTTCAAACTGTTGAGTGCAAATAATGTTTTATATAAGAAAATGCTGGATATTCTGCCTGATAAACAGCTGCAATAAAAGATAAATCCCACTCACATGTGAGTTAATTAGAAGTTTACTATCATCAGTTATTTACTATAAAATCTACATACAACACTGCATTACTCAGTCACAATGTGATTTGTGTTCTCCTTGGAGCTACCCTCCTTAAAACTATTTCCTGTAAAACTAGTTTCTATGTAGTTGCAAAAGCACATATAAAAGTATACACACTATTATATTTTAACTCTTAGGACCAGACCAAATAAAGGTCATCCACCAACTGTATTTATTTATTTATGTATCTGACAGTAGGTTTGCATTAGGTAAATGGAGTCTTCTGTCAAACAACTACCTTAATTGTAATACTGATTTGGTCTGGGCCCAAATATACTTAAATTTAATTAATTGCAAAATT
Organism: Amia ocellicauda; assembly: GCF_036373705.1. NCBI lineage: Eukaryota > Metazoa > Chordata > Actinopteri > Amiiformes > Amiidae > Amia > Amia ocellicauda. The sequence continues at coordinate 56,260,745 of NC_089852.1, forward strand.
CAAATAATGACACTTATTTATATATTTATATATTTATCACATTCAAAGGAAGAGCATATGGCAGGTACGTGTTTTCAATTATAGCTATAGTTATCATAGTTATCAATGAAATTATAGTTATAACATAAGAAGTATATTTGAAGGTTTATTTAGTATTGGTGCACAACATTTAGTGATAGAATTCCTTGAGCCTTTCCGAATGCCAGACCTATCTGCGTACAATCATTCCCCTTTTAGACTTTTTCCACAAGACAACAGTAAGTGGCCACCATAGCCCAATCACATGCTTAAATTGATCATTTATTTTCCTAAATAAATCAGAGCGTAATTACTGTCAGCTTATCTGTACAATTATGTGTTCACAATTAGATCAAAACTAATAATCAATCAGATGGGTTTTAGACCCATCTGGACACATGGAAACATAACCCACTAATTCATGTTAAAGTTGTATATAGTTTTCCAATCTCAGATGTCTGGCCTATTCCTTTTCATTGCTGTGGGATCTATCCAGAAAATAAATAGGTATACATGTCAATTGAATAATTAGCTCTTTGAAAGGAGCAATAATTTGATTGCTTTTCTAATTTTGCAGTGCTTTCCATTTTAAGCATCTTTGCTTCACACAAAAGTCAATTATTTGTAGTTTACACAACTTTTAAATTTTCCAAGAAGCTGTTTCTATATATTATTTTTTTCCTATCATTTACCATTTCACAATGAGACACCAGAGTGTCACCAGAGTGTCTCAATGTTTTCCAAGGGTAATTGGCTATTCCACAATCATGTGGTTTGGAGTGCAGGGTGAGTCCTATAGTCCAGAAATTGCTGGACCTGACCTGGTATGTCTCATTAACCAGCTGTGAGCAGCAGCTTGTAAGAGTTGGCCCACAAACTAGTTTAGCACCGTTGTGGTTGGATGGGTGTGAAATGAAATCAGCTAGAGATCCTTGACTCCAGCCACATTCTCTGTGACTTTCTGCTGTTTGTGCTGTGGGCTTGTGACAAGTGGATGGTCAGACCGTGCCTGGTTCAGATAACACATGTAGATTGTTTTTAATGTCATGTATCTTGCTGATATAGGCATTGTAGAAGTGAACCAAGATAATATACACATATATGACATGAAGGGAGGTATCAAGATACAATTTTCTCACTCACAAAGCAATCAAATTAACCTCTCTCTCTCCTGTTTTGTTGGAACTGTATGCTGTGCAATTAATTCTAATGGTTTATTGTTGAAACCTACATATGTATTGCTGTGCTTTAAGTGATTTAATTATTACTGGGAAGTTAGGACTGAGGTAACTGAGCACCTAGCCCAGTTCTTATCCTTCTGTTAAGATTAATTAGTGGCCTTCAACCTCTGTGATTCCCTAACAGGGACACAAATGCATTTTCTGATTTTGTGTTAAGATGTAAACACATAATTTTGCCTAATGCCCACCATATTACTCAACATTAGTATTCCTGTCAAAAAGCATCTTGAACTGGAATAACACAAACATAAGAAAGTTTACAAATGAGAGGAGGCCATTCGCCCCATCGTGCTCCTTTGATGTCCATTAATTACTAAGTGATCCAAGGATACTATCCAGTCTATTTTTAAATGTTCACACATTTTCAGCTTCAACCACATCGCTGGAGAGTTTGTTCCAGATTGTGACAACTCTCTGTGTGAAGAAGTGTCTCCTGTTTTCCGTTTTGAATGCCTTGTAGCCCAATTTCCATTTGTGTCCCTGGGTGCGTGTGTCTCTGCTGATCTGGAAAAGCTCCTCTGGTTTGATGTGGTCGATGCCCTTCATGATTTTGAAGACTTGAATCAAGTCCCCACGTAGTCTCCTCTGTTCCAGGGTGAAAAGGTTCAGTTCCTCAGTCTCTCAGTAGGACATTCCCTTCAGACCTGGAATAAGTCTGGTTGCTCTCCTCTGAACTGCCTCTAGAGCAGTAATATCTTTATTGAAGTGTAGAGCCCAGAACTGTCCACAGTATCCAGATGAGCTCTAACTAGTGCATTGTACAGTCTTAACATTACATTCCTTGTTCTAAATTCTACACTTTTGACAGTATACCCTAACATTCTGTTTGTCTTTTTAATTGCTTCCCCACATTGTTTGGATGGAGAAAGTGAGGAGTCCAAGTAGACTCCTAAATCTTTCTCATGTATTACTTCATCTAGTTCTATTCCTCCCATAGTGTAATTATAGTGGACATTTGTGTTACCTGCAAGTAATACCTTGCACTTGTTCACATTGAATTTCATCTGCCAGGTGTCGGCCCACAACTGAATATTATCTAAGACCCTTTGAATAACCTGTGCTGCCGAGATTGTATCTGCTGAGCCTCCTATTGTAGTATCATCTGCAAATTTTACAAGTTTGCTAACTATCCCAACTGGGCTTTCCCAGTCTATGTTTGGGAAATTGAAATCCCCCATTATAACAGCCACATCCTTGCTACATGCAGTCCTGATTACATTGTACAATGCAACATCTATCTGAAAATCTGAATTGGGTGGTCTGTAACACACTCCTACCACTAATCCTCTGGATCTTTTATTCAAAAGTTTAACCCACAAAAATTCTATTTCATTACTAGGATCTAATTTGAGTTCTTCTGCCTCATTGTCATTTTTGACATATAATGCTACCCCACCCCCTCTTTTATTTTGCCTATCTTTCCTAAACTGTGTGTATCCTTTCAACTTGTATTCATCCCCATCATTTTCTGTAAGCCATGTTTCTGTCACTCCTACAACATCTTAGTCACACGCCAGCACTGTGGCTTCTAGGTCTAACATCCTGTTCCTTATACTCCTGGCATTGAGGTACATACATTTCAGGACTTTCCTACTATTAGGTTCCCTTGGTTTTCTTTCCTTAATGGACAATCTCCCATTGTCAGAGCTCCCTGCCCCCCTGGTCCCTAGTTTAAAAGATTCTCAATTTCTCGGCACATACGCTTTCCCAATGCATTAGCCCCCCTTCTGTTTAGATGTAGACCGTCCGGTTTGTACGGGTCCCATCTATCCCAGAAGAAAGACCAATGCTCCATAAATCTAAAACCCTCTTCCCTACAACAGGATTTCAACCACGTGTTAAACTTTCTAATCTCTGCCTGTCTCCCTGGCCATGCACGTGGTATCAGAAGTATTTCAGAGAAAACTACCATGGAGGGTCTGCTCTTTAGTTTCTTTCCTAACTCTTTAAATTTTCTTTGCAGAACCTCTATGGACCATGACCAGTGGATTCCCCCCAGCTTTGGCCAGTACCATGTCTACTAGTTTATGAAGATCTGCAACCTGAGCACCAGGCAGGCAAGATACCATGCAGGTCTCCTTATCACTAAAACACATTGTGTGATCTAGGCCTCTATGAACTGAGTCTCCTACTATAACTACCTCCTTCTTCTGGGGGGGAGTGGGCACCATGATGCTCTGGTGCTCAACTGCCCTCCCATCACCTTCTGAGCTGTCACTGTCCAACTCGGTGTCCAGCAGTTGGAACCTGTTGGGCATTTCTAGCTCTAAGGGATGTCTCTAAGGGATGTGTGCGTCCTTTTCTGCAGTTGCCTGGGGAAGGAGACGGAGGCTCACATCTTTAGAGAGTGCCCCTCCGCCTACAGGGTCTGGCTCCTGTTTTCTCCGTTCCTCCACAGGTTTGCCGTTCCTGCGCGGGCGACCGCCCAGCAGATCTTATACGGTCCTGCCAGGGGATTAACATCTTCCACCCTGAGGTGCTGGTGGCGTGTCGTCTGCGCAGTGAAGCAGGCCCTGTGGGAGGGACGGAATATCTGTCTATTCAATAAGCAGGAGCTGGACCCGATTGTCATCGCACGGAGGGGCATGGTGCTAGTGAGAGACTACGTCAATCTGGAGGTCCATCAGAGGGGCAAGGAGGAAGCCTATAAGAACTGGCACATACAAGATCTGGGGGAGCTCAGGATCCCATGATGGGACCCACCTCCGGGGACGGTCAGTTCCCCCTGCTGGAGCCCGAGTCCAAAATCTTTTAACCATTTTATGAATGATTGTTTTTAAAATGACTTTTAAAAATTAATCTTAACTGTTTTTAAAGATTTAGTTGTTTTTAAATCACTAATTGTTTAAGGTTTTTTTTTGTTTAGTTTTGTTCTATTTTTTTGTCAAATACATTGTCCGTTTTGGATTTAATTTTAAATGCATTGGACCTTTTTTGTTTATTTTTTATTTTTACCTTTTTAATTGTTTTTTTATTTTGTCCAGTGCATTTTCAGTTATTTTCAATGTATTTGACTTTTATTGGTAGCAGTTTTGCTTTAATCACGTTTGTGTTGTTGTTTTGTGCACTTGTTTATTTGAAGTTAAGTATTTTGTTTTCATTAAATCACACAGATTTTAAAAATTTTAAGTGATCTTAAGAATTGATTTAAAAAAAGTTTTTAATCATAAGTATTAAAAATTGAAATGTTTAAAACAGTATTTTCTGCAGTTACGACCTACTATAACCCAGCAGTTCTCTACGCTGTCCTGCTCTAAGGTCTCAACTCTCCTAAGTTTTGGCATCTCCTTCATGGGCTGATTGACTAATACTTCTATATCATTAAAACAGCGCAGATCAAGATCACAGACCTTGATCTCTAGGACATGCTGACAGCGTTCACAAATGAAATCTTCTTGGATGATGACACTGTAGTGGCCACATGCTTCTAAATGTTACAGTTTTTTCCAGTTTGTTGGTTCCTGTTCCCTAGTCAACTGCTTAACTCTTTGTCACAGAGAAACAGCACAGCTCTTTCTCAACAGCTGCTTTAAGTATCTTTTGTCAACCTGCCACCAATTCACACCTAACTGGCTCCTCCTGGAACAGAATTCCTGCTAGTCCTTGACTAAATCTCCTTTCTACAACCTATTTACTTTCACCAACTCAGCAGCTGAACTGTATAGACCTCAATTAAGGCAAACTACAGACAAAATTAACTTCAATTAAGGCAAAATGAGGAATGCTAAGACTGGTCTGAAACTAGGAAAACAACAAGATGGCTGCCTCTTGCCTGTACTCTCCTGTGTCTGTCCAAGTCCTGTATATAGAAAGTCTATTGATTGATAAATGGTTGACAAGTTTATAACCTTCTGTCAGAGGCTTGATGTTCTTTTAATTTGTACACAGGTACCTGGCAAACCCCCATGAACAGTACATGTGTTTTAGTTGAATTCTTTGTGGCAAAGAAACAAAAGGCACAGCTTCAAACACAACAGAGAAAGCTCAGGTGTGAATGAAATGTACCCTGTTCCATAGGCGCCGACTACACGAGGGCTCAAGGGCTTCAGCCCCCGCCAAACAGTAAAAAGCAGGGCTCAGCTCCCCCTGAAATTTTGATGAGTTACTTAATCATTCAACGAAGAAAATAAAACAAACACCCTTACCAGAGAAAACAGCATCAGCCCCTCCGCTCTGGCTAATTATTTGATCTGACAGTGGTCGTAGGTCCCTTAGTAACTCAGCCCCCCCCAAGGAATTTCAAAACTCGGCACCTATGCCCTGTTCTACTTGTATTTGTTTTGACACCTACATTTGCCTTTCTTTATATAAAACTCTCATGGCACGAAACATATTAAATGCAATATTTGGTGATGAAAGAATGATAATGAGGTTGCATCCGTAGTCCAAAAATTTTTAGATGCCGAGGTAGTCCATCACTATCAGAAGTTGATGGCTTACACTTTCATCTGGTCGTTTCATAATATGCTTTCCTCAGGTTAGGCCTTGTATTATAATAATTTATTAGTCAAAATGGGGGAGAACTGGTAAGCCGTGCATGGGTTGATTTATGGAGATGTCATCTCAGCTGCTTGCAGTCCATAAGCCCAGTGGCATTGCTAATGGCATTAGGGACTCCTGTTTGAGCTTACCTGCAGGCTTCCCTGCTCCCATCAGACCATGATTCTTCCCAGCGATACGCCGCTGTCACCACTCTTGTCATCAGTTATATGTATCAGTGGATTATTAATGGTATTTTCTGTCAGAGATGTATATTAGTTGTGCCCTGGAAGAGCTTTGCCCCAATTCCACAACAGAATTATATTTTGCATTGTCTGGAGAAATGATGCTAAATGAGAATTGATGTTTCTGCCATATGATTTTTCACCACTGATGTAATTTAGTGCGCCTGCTAAATATTTTATTGGACTCCCTGATTCATTGTTAAACCACAGGGTACTGACGGAGGAGGTGGGGGTGGGCGAAGAGAAGAGGGCAGCGGCCAAGGAGCTAATCTGTTCATCCACAAGGATTTCCAGACACAGTTGCCAGCTGAGTAGGTGCTGTCTGAAATGCATGTTTCCCTTTTATATTTCAGGGTTATAAAACTTGCTGTGTTTTTCTGGGCTAAAATGTTTATAGTCCTTACTAGAATTGCCAACTGATACGGTCTGAGGGTAAAATCAACAAAACACTGGACTGAAGAAACATAGGATTTCAGAAGAATGCTTCTCAAGAAAACATTATTATTATTATTATTATTATTATTATTATTATTATTATTATTATTATATTTTTACAATAATAATATAATATTGTTGTTAATACTACTGCTACTACTACTATTACTACTACTACTACAAATAATCAAAATGTAACATACTGTATAACACACAATAAGCCTGTGTAAATGAACAATTGAATAGAAAATTATTTGTTTTATATTTTGTATTATGCTATAGCATACAATAAGCCTCTGGCACTGAACAAGGGTATATCATTGTATTAATTCAGTTTGATAGTTATTATACTGAGTGATCAATTGTAAAAGACCTGAGATAATGATTCACCCTTTCAAATTGAAGTTGTGGAAGCTGTACTATACACACTGTTCAGACTCCATTGAAACAAACACCTGGGTTGCTCAGTGTTAACTGTTGTGTGTTTGAAGAACTGTGCCCCCATGGATTTGTGCAAACAGCAGAAACATTTCATTTTGTGCTGCTCTTGGGGGAACTTGTTCTACTGGAGTGAAAAGTACCTTCCTGTCACACCGAATCCACTGACACCAGATCAAAATAACAAAGCAGATTTGATTCTTATGTCCTTTATAAGAGTTTTTTTTTTAATCCACTTTGATGTATGTTTGCATCCTAATTGTGTTGCTTAAACTACACGAATGATTCACTAATGATTCCCCATTCAAATGAGTACCTATTTCTTCCAAAAGACATTTTCACAGGCAATGTAACTGATGTATGGACAGCCCGGATTAAATAAAAATGTAGACTGGCACTCTGATGGAGACAGCACTGAGGCAAAAGGTATCAATTAGGTGAGACTAAAAGCCTAAAGAAAGTAGTCTTAAATTTAGAGCCTTCAGAGGGTGTTCAGATTTTATGTAAATTTCTACTCCTCTATTCATGCTGTTATTTTCTGTCTGACAAAATATATACTGCAAAGACAGATCTACTAAACAGAGTACATTAAGTATTATAAAGTATTACATTTAATGTACTATCCTTTCTCCAAGGAGTTTACAATACATCTTCATATAAAAATGAATAGGCACAGAAAGAACTTGGATGACTAACTTCTGAGATAATTAAACTGGTTTATAAATTAAAAAAAATAACTAAGAAAGCAGACTGATGAAACCAATCTGCCTGGTTTGAGGTTCATTGTAATTAGGATGTTTGTAAATGCAAATTAACTGCTCCTTGCAATCCTTGCAAAAGGATTATGTTAATTGGAGACCGACCAAATGAGAACTCGCCAATTAGAAATTAAACACACAGCACTTGATGATGGGTTTGCATTAGGTACAAGGAAGTACTCATGATTGATCTGAGATTGGCAGGTGTGCCAAAGTTTGGCCTAGGTCTCGAATGGGATGTCAGTGCAACATGGGGTGGATTATTAAATTGAATGGTTTTTACAAATGCTATTAATAATAAAAAAAAAAAAAACATCACAGTAAACATCATTACTGGCTTAAAATGGCAATTGATGAATATGGGCCGAGGTATTTAAAGTTAACTTGAGGTCTATCCTACAGAATCACAGAAAAACTAATACCCAGGGTCTTGTGTGTGAGGATTATATTGCTGTAATCATAACACATATATTTAGTCTGAATTCCATGGATATTACTGTTCTGTGTATTAAAGCACCATCCTAGCTTAAGCAGCTGTGAGAAAGTAGATTAGTAAACCTCCATCATGGCTTAATTTGAAGGAAAGTTTCAGTGAGGTTGTTCAAAATGCTGAAGTGGAAACAACAGTCTCATATTACTGGGTAATGAGTTACAGAACATTTTGCAGATTGTACTGGGGCTGCAGTTGCCATGGCATTACAGTAATAAACTTGGGATCCAACCCTACAATCAAAATGTGCTAATGTACATGGGAAATCCCTTTACGGAAATATGCAATTTGGCACTTCCCTTATGTAATGAAGAGATCGCCAACATATCTCAAATGCTTTGATGCTTCGTTATACCAGGGAGCTATTTGCAGTGGCTTTGGAGTTTCAGCAAAGTAGAGAATGACCACAGGATATGTAGACCAAATAGATCCTTAGATCAAAAGGCCGATGCGTACATCTGGCAGAAACTCAGGGGAGAGGTCAACATGATGCACCCAAAATTCATAGTAATCCATAAGCACCCTGCCGCTAAGGGAAAAAGCACACTGGAGATGGATGCCTGCCAGAAATATGTGTGGTCCATTCATTCCCTGTTACAGGCAGGGTTGAAGGCCATGAGAGGGTAATCTCACTGGTGGGTCACACAGTGGTTGATGGTCTATACCCCTTTGATAAATGAAAGCTTCCCAATGTACGGTTTAAACGGTATCCAGGGACAAATGATAAATGAAGGTCTGTTTTGCTGTGCAACAAGTCTGAAATGCGGTGTGATTTATTGTCAGTTCAGTTGTAAAGGTGAAATGTCCTTGGGGTTTGGTGGGAGGGGAGGACAGTCGTGCTCATTACATACAGAGCAGCTGGAACAGGAATATATCAACAATAATGATAAGCTTGCGCTAGCAGACGTAATTAAACGACACTCCTTTCCCCATTAGTTGTGCTCCACCAGATATATGTGTTGACTCCTGTTTTTAATACCAACCAGAGCAACTGTTCCAACATTTCCAAAACCACACAACTGAAAGTGATAAAGGTATATAGGGAGAACTCACTACATGCAAATTTGCCTTTGAGTCCTCACAAAAAGCTTCAGGCTATACCATAAATTTCAATCTATTCAATCAGTATTTAATTAATTGCCTCCTGTTTTAAAATAACAAGTTTTGTACAAAAATGACCACAAGGAGAATATATAACAACATTGCATATTAAGCTTTGAGACTTCTGTTCACAATCATTAAGTACAGCATGACATTCTTATGAGTTTTATTGCAGGTTAGCTCTCAAAGTCCTTAATGCAACATCCTCCAGTATTACCTTCAAAAATTATAATAATAATATTTTTTGCCTGAGTTACCAGTTTCAGTGTCTTGAGGTCAGTGCTATATAAATCAACATTATATTGTGGTATATACAGCTATATGACTGAAGTACGAATCAAACCAAAGGGAAATTCCCCCCATAACATCAAGCAGGTGTGTTTGGTTACTGTGGGGTCACCCTCCACAGGCAGGTATCTCACATGGAGGGGATTCCCATGTGCTGTAAAAACATTTGCAATAAACTCCAGATGATTTTCTAATGCAATCTGAACAACCCAGCACTGACTTCTGTTTTAGTTAATGGATAGTTTCCAAGTGCCTGATTAGGGCTCCTCCTGGATTATATAGTGGGAATGATAGCAGGGCTGGTTTGATGAAGGAATGTCAAGTTCTCTAAACAAACCTACATCTGTAATGCTTTCTTGAGACTGGAGATAAATGGAAACAGTCCCTCCCTGGTTTAAGAGGGAGCAGCTAACGAGAAGACCATGATAGCAACAAAGGACATGAGACATATTTTAAATATATTCAACAGATTATTAAAGATAACACTTCTGTTTAATACTTTGCCTTCTGTCTGAACTATGTTCCATAGTTTAAACAAGCTAACATCAAACTTCATGAACTTCAAATTCAAATTGAATAAAGACGCAAATAGAACTGCATTGAACTGCACATTCTAAAAGCTGCAAAGCTGTTTTTGTTAATTTATACATTTAAAATGATATTTATCTTCTCTCTTCATGATAATTAAGTCTTCTTAGTGTTAATTAAACATGACTGAAACATTACTTACTTAATTAATGAATTAAGTGTTCCTGAGAACTGTGGATAAAGTGTTTTAAAATGTTTTCAAAACTAAGACCAATTAGTTGTCTTCAAACACATTTAATAGGAATAATTAAAATCATAACAATGAAGTGTTTAATTCCCATTTCTTTGACCTTACTATTCTAACCTTTAATGCAGAGACAAGAAAACATTTTATTTTGGCCATTCTGCTACAACAGCTCCTGAACTCTTTAAGGGACCCCCAATGGTCAATAGTATAAATCTTGTGGAACATTGATGAGACATTTAATAGCAAGTGACTTGTTAATAATATCCAACATGTTTACGCTTTGGAACAGACTTGACAGTGCAATTAATGATAACATCTCCTGGTAAAAAGCATAACTGTTACCTCACTTCTTGTCTCAATTAACACATGGCCATTAATCAAAACACTTGCTAACAAGGTAAAGAAGAATAATTCATTGTTTAAGGCAAAAGCTAAAAAGGGCAGGTGGCTTAACATTGTTTGGGGAAATAAAGACTATGGGCTCGCTGTATTTTTAAGGATGCATCCTTTCAACCTGGGACTTAAAGTCAGAGTTTTTAGCCAAGCAATAGGTCAGCAAATATCAGCATCATGTACTAAAATTGAAATAATTGTAAGTACATTTTCTCTTAACAGGACATTACTGAATTACTCTAAATGGAAGTAGTCTAATGAGCTTCCAACAATACACCATCCATGTCAAATGCCGCTTACCCCTGGAAAATGTCTGGAAGTCTAAGTTTTGGATAAATGGGCACTTTGGGGATTAACTTTCAGACAGATACCAGACTGCCACTGACCTTCATGAGCTAAGCACACTTATCAGGTGACATGAAAAAAAACACCCACTCTTGTACACAGAAAATGTAAAAGGGGTAAACTGGGTTAAAGGAAAACAAAATAATAAATAAATACATACATACATACATACATACATACATACATAAAAATAATAATAAACATCGTAAAAAATCTGTAACCCATATTTAGATCCATACTCACACTATTGTATTGTTTTCTTTATAGTATTTGTCAGATGGAGCAATCTCATTTATTTGTTTATTTCTTTCTGCATAGTTAAGTCAAGTGTTTTTCTTAAGGTTTTAGTAAACCTGAACCGTCTGATTCTGGTCTCAATCTAAACCCGACAGGCTGTGTTTCCCTGTATTGCCAGGAATAATAAAGATATAGGGTAGGCTATATTTCATTCAGCTTATATTAGACTCGAACAAAACCTCAATACCACAATAACATTTGATTTCAGGCTTTAATTATCCTTCTCCTTTTTCATACATAGTATTCACAGACCACTGATGGAAATGTTGAATAGCTTGACACTTGTACGGAAAGTGCCAAAACATAGTCACATTGTTTTTACAAGCTTCCGTTTCAGGGCAAGGGTTAACCAGGCTAAAGCACAATATGAGTTGCAGCTAATTAGCACCAATGTGTTTTGTTGTTTTTTCCTTTGGTCCATTGCTACACCGAGTCCCAAAATGGATGCTACATTATGTGGGAAAGAGGATAATTAAATTATTTGATGCTGATATTGTTTTTTTTGTGTATGCGTGATGTTTTGATTTGCCACAGTAAATCCAATTTCATAGCTAATGGCCTTTGTTACAATCATATTTTGAAAAGCCTAATTTCATGTATGAGTGTTTTATACTTTCTATTTATATATTTATTTTGTAATTTATTTGAATTGATTATAAGTTCTTGAGTATTGCAATAGGGTAGGGTTGTTGAGACATTAGTAGTGCAATAAAGCTTATAAAATGAACAGCAGGGTTTTAAGTCTAATGTTACCATTTAAAGAAAAAAATATATGTTGAACAATATTAAATTGGTTGTTTTTATTATAAACTGCATTGTGGAGAAAATATAGCTGGAAGGAAGCCCAGAATTAGGATGTAGCCCTGATTCTTTTACCATTCCATACTCCGCTGAATTAAGTATAAATGTGATTAATCTGTACAGTATAGGAATACTACACACATTAGGACTTTTTATTTTCTGTTTTGAGAAAAAAGGTAAATTACATTTTCCAAAAAGACCAGTGCTGTTTGTTTTTTCTTTATTTATTAGGTTTCAAAAACATAATTTAGTTTATTACTTTTTTAATAAAGTATTTGTTTTGTTTTGTTTATTATACTGGATATATGTATATTTCCCTCATAAAAAGAAGTACAGTTATTTGCACTTCAGGTAAAGGTAAGAATAGAAATCATACACTTTAGGTGCACTTTAGCTGTATACTTTAGGTGTACTAAACTATTCTAATAAGGCCTTTTTTTCACCTTTGTTGGGAATTTATACATGTGGTTGAGTTTTCTGCTGCATAACCAAAGCTTTTGTCTTTACCAAAATTAGACATTTCCATATTTTAAATATGCAGTTTCCTAACATCTAATGTTAACCATCACAGAGTTTCAGACATTAATGTAATACACCTGTGCATTATGTTAATATAAACAAATAAAACACATCTGATTATGAATGCAGTACAACAATATATTTCCTGCTTTTATTTTATTTTATTTTTAATTCAAAAGCCAAACATTTACCTTAAAGATTACTTAAAGTACATTAACATCAATGAAACCTCAAAGTCAGACCTCAATGTCATAGACTGCAGTCGACACATTTGAGCTTAATTAATCACACACTTAAAGAGGAATGTGTACCAGTGGAAAATTCTTAGTAGGATTCAATCAATCCCATAGAATCCAATAGAAACAGAATTGTACATACCACAGTGGTGCATTCATCATTTGGTGTAATGTCTACAGTTAAAGAGTACACAATGTATTGCTGCTGCAAATTAGGCAAATTACAAGGTTTAGTTCGGTGTTTTGATTGCTCGCATGTATACAATTTCGTTTTTATAAAAAAGGGCAAAATACTCAAACAAACCACTGAGCAATATGTGCAATAATTAAATGGCAAATTATGTGTGTGTCCTGTAGATTTCTCAAACACTAAGCATACCTTAGTGCATAAGTTACTGGAAACCCCTAGCCTGGAAGTGATATGGCAATTAATATTTAAATATTTAAACAGACAATACCCAGTTGGACAGGTTTATTGTAAACTATTTGGATACAATATGTAGTAAGAGCAAACAGAAGAATGTCAAGATTCCAATGTTAAGAAAATAAATAACAGAAAAACGATTATGTGTATTTATCACTTTACACTTGTTCTGCTACAAAGGAGCAAATATTTCAAAGGCAGCAAACTTACAAGAGGAATAAGAAATTGTGAACCACTGAATTTTGGTAATCTCTGTTCGGACCAGCACTGCAAAAAAACTGCAGATCCAATACGGTTAATATATACTGTAATACCAATACAAAAAATGAGAAAACTATTCTTTTGAAACTTGCTACCTGTTACATGTGATGTGAGTAAAATTTTTGCAAATGAACAATACACAAATTACATTAATTGTACATTGTAAAATACACAACTAAATACTAAATATCAATGCCTATTTTAAGATGGTTATTTGGTCAATGATGGGTGTTGCAAGGGTTATCCAGCTACCTCCTCTGAGGACACTGGGGCCTGACCATAAACACCACCCAAGCTGGAAGGGTGCCAATCCCTGCTGGATCATGTGTCGATATGTGAACTCTCTCAATAATGTCTACTTCTGTGCACACAGATATCTGTTGTGATAGATCAAGATTGACCCTGGGATTGCAGAGGTGAACATCTAGAGCAGTAATGACTAACCTCTTAGCCAGAGGCCAACCATGCCCCACTTATGAACTGACTGCCCATCTGCCCCTGAGTCTCAATACGAAACAATCTGTCCTTTACAATGAGCTCCAATAGACACAAGTAACATGACCTGCATGGGCATATGTAGCATTTATTTCATCTATAAATATAGTAACTATGTGTTGCTGTAAATCGATACTGCCTTGTATAAGTACCAAGATTTTTGTACACAAGTGTTCGTAACTACAAATATATAGTCAGTTGTTACATTGTCTTAAATTAAGGGATAAAATGCAGGATGCTAAAGTTAAAATACTTAAGGGGGGACATTTTCAGGGAACACGATTTATGAATAGTAAGAAAAATGCAGTTGAAAGCATTCCTACCCTTTATTTGAAACAATGTTTTTCTGTTATTCATTTGACTGATTTGACAGCTGACATTGATTCAGCCCAATGAAAACGAAGAGATTCCAGTTGATGAGACTCAAGAGCGGCATAGCAGTCACCCCCCGCCCCCTCATTACAAGCAAGAACAAACAAGTCTCCCAGCCCTACCATTAAACCTCACTGGCCGGGAGGTCCTGGAGGGTGGGGCCTGACTGTCTGAGCGCTGCTGTTGGGGGGGGAGTAAATGCCAGCTGGAGGAAAACTTGAGAGAGCAACCTCTGTGGCTTCTCAGTTGCCTGTGGGTTCGGGTAGTGAGCTGTGCTATCGATATCAAATCTTTTGATTGGTGTGTTAGATTGGCAGCTGGCACTCTAGATTAGCAGGGCAAAGAGCAGTGGTTGGCTTTCACAGCCTGCAGGTCACAAGAACCGTGTTTTGTCTCATCCCTCCTGAAGAGGTACAGAAGTTCAAGCAGTGCATTAAGTTTACCATTGGTGATTCCAAATTGAGGTGAACAACTAATTGGACAGTGAAAATAAATTAATAAAGAAATAGTCAAGTGATTTAAAACAGACTCTTGACTGCCACTCCATGGAAATCAGTGTTCATTTTCATGATTTATAAGTGTGCCAAGACTCTGAAAAGAGTAGTTCTGCCATGCTTTGAAGCACCAGACAGATTGTGTTACTGACACTGACATCGGGCCTGCTGTCTCTGGATGGTGGTTAGTGTTTCTGATGACTGATGTTTCCTCTTTGAATAAAATACAATAAAGACAAAACAGAACTTCACTGGGTTTATTTGCAGTAACAGTTAGAACGTATAATTTGATCTCTTAGTTAATTGGGAATACAGATTGGGATGGGAATGGGAAATTTGTGGTCTCTGTATTATTTGTGAATCTGTTTATAATTACCAGTATCAGTACTAAATCCTTATAATTTATTCTTAATCACTGGGGAGAGAGATTTGTGTAAGAAATGCCAGCCACCAATAGGAGTCAGAAAGCTATTTGATTGAAATTAACTAGTCAACACATAGGTACTATTGTTGTGTTAGTGAATTCAAAATAAAACGGACAATTTGTGCCTAATGAGAGAACAATTAGTCATCTTCCACTCTGATTTGAAAAAATAGGCCTATAGGAAAATACAGGGACATTAATAAATAACTCAAATAACTTTTTTGAATGGTGAAACTGGCTGCAATAGTGCTGGCATCAGGCACCCTCCTGCTGCCAGAATCTGAGCTAAGTGTAACCGAAGAGCACATCACATTTTCTAAAGTGAAAGTCTCACTTTATAACACCCAGGCAGCCAATGATTAACAATGTATTGATTTCTAGACCTCTTCATTTCCACGTTGGACGTGTAATCTTAAAATAAGGCATTAGCTGTGTGATGGCTTTTACAACCTGAGGGAAAGTGGACCCTATAAACAGTTACAAACATGGTAGAATAATAACCAAAATGGTGAGATTGTGTCTTAGATTACTCAATAAATGCTTCCTAGGAGAGTGTTTACTTTAAGAGAACAGTGCATGTAATTACTTAGGGGCTGGCTAAACTCCATAATCATAAAAACAATCAAATGTGTAATATGTTCAGATTGCCACATTTATGATTGTTGAAGGTGCAGTTTACCATGTCTCAGTGGAATCATTAATGACAACGACAGGCACGAGTTTATTAGGTTCTTTATAGAAAATGCAATTTGTTTATTATGTGTTTATTATTTACGAACAACAGCATATCATTCTAAAGCCTACAATGTAGGAAATAATGATAAAATAAAAATACTATAATATTGGCATATGATAACAAATGCGAACAGAATGGTTTTCCTCTCATATGGACGTATCCACACAGAACTGGACCAAATAAAATATTGACCCACCCACCCAATTTAGATTTTTTTATACACAATGTTACTAGCTGTTTGTTGTATAAATTGTACAATGCAATAAAAGTTTACACTGGAAAATATTTATAGTTAAGCGTTCAGTAAAAATGTTGACTGATGTCAAATAAGTGAAAACATATGAATGCCGGTGGCATATTCATGACTACAAACCCATTTCAAACACAGTGTATATGAAAATCATGTTGAATATATTATTACGAACACTTATGATAAAGTGCTACCCAGGGTTACTTGCTTGTAGTTCATAAAAATAAACGTGAATTTAGTAAAAAGATATATGCGCCCCCAGATTTTTGTATTTATAAATTTGGTTAAAAATAAGAAACAATCTTATTTCTGTCACAATCTGATTCATTACACCTCAGACATTACTCCTGTTCTCCTTCACACTCTTAAATGTACATTGCAAAAAGCTGATTTGTGTTGTTATCAGTTTGGCTTTATATACACTTGCTTTTTAGGGGGAGTGCAAATGGATCTAGTCCTTTTAGTTATTTTAGTTCAGTGAATATTTTCACAAAACTTCTCCAAAAACAAGGATTGGATTAATGTTCATCAATAATCTCCTTCTGTTCTCAATTCAATTTCACAATACAAATAATTTCACATTCTATTTGCCTTAATTCTGTTGACAAGTCGAATGTGCTGAGAGATTCTCTTCAGATATTTACTGTCCCAAAATGCACAGTAATCTGCTGACAGCAATTTGAGGAACACCAAGCGGAACATTCTTTCAACACACCTCGCCTCATTCTCTTCCGTTTGAAAATCGTGCTTCTTTGTTTTGATTCAGACATTAAACCTCAATTAAATTGTTTGGATATAACAGAGGTGTCCATGTGTGGAGGAAACCTGCATTTTCAGCAAACAAGAAAAAAAGAAAAAGCACAGGATATTTGCCAGCCACTGAGATGTATTACATCAGAAAATATATACAGAGCAAATTCAACCCTTGGGGCCAGACCTATAATACAACATCATGCACCAAACAAAGTCCAGGTCACAGTATTCACTTCAAAACAGAACAGTTTTCTTTACTTATTCATGGTCATTCATTTACTGTCCAGCTCTTGAATTGGTTTACACTGAGAAAACATTGCTTCATTGTGCTGTCTCTAAACCACCTGGAGGGAGCTTGTGTGTGTTTGTTTGGTTTTAACAAGATCCTATCTTGGCAAGGTTGTTTTCAGAGGTGAAATTAAAATTCAGCAAAAGCTGACAGACAGAGAGTATAGTCACTTTTCCTGGAGCACAGGTTGTTTTGTGAATAAAACCTGATTTCAATACAGATATTCATCCTTTCTTGATTTTGTATATATAAAATACCCAGTTTCATCAATTTTGAAATGGAAATATTTGAGCCCAATTTAGCAAAGGTAAACATTATAGATGTATGTATATATTCATTTTTTTTTTTTTCAGGGAGCATACTGCACACGCTCTTATCTTAAGTTTGAGGTGCTATTCAATATCAGTCTACAGCAACTGAGTAAGAGCCTTATCAACTGACTGGCCACAATTGGAGATATTTCATCTTGACATAGTAGTTGAAATTCTTATCTTTAGGTCTATTTGAATGAAGTGTGCTGAATGACAACATGGGTCTGAAACTGTTCATTTTCACCTGCACAGCACCTTAGTCTTACTTAACCAAGATTGACATTCCTCTCAGTGTGGTACTCAGTTAAATTTACTGAAGTATAACCTAGATCGTAGGATGCAGTGTGGAAGTGTCTGGCAGCACAGCTAGAGAAGGACCTGATAGACAGTGGGACACACCCCTCCCTTCATGCAGTATTCCTCTGATCTTTTCTTTCATGCAGAAAACCAAAAAGCAGATCACATTCACAGCAACTCTCTCTCTTCGGTTTCCATTTCTTTTTTAACGGAAAAAGTTGTTTTAGAAACATTCTTTCCAGATGAGAAACCGTTTCTGACAACCACAAAATCAATCTTACAGAATCCAGCACTCGCAGATGTTAGTGAACCAAAGTGTTATAGATCGAAGAAATGGATGAGCCTTTTCAGAAAACAGAGGTGGTTGGTAACAGAGTGAGGGGGCAGGAACTTTGTGCTTATTAATATCTATGTCCCCAGTGCTGTGAGAAACAGTCTGTCAGTATTTTCTGTGCTCAGTGACGCTCTAACAGACGGCAGAGGAGAACCTGGTCGTGAGGGTGATTGGAACTGTACTGTAGACTACACATTAGATGGGAATAATATGGAGCCCAGTCCACAGTCAGCAAAACAGCTGGAAAGTATTATACAGTTGCATAATCTGGTCGGTGTCTGGAGGAATGCCAACACTAAATTCAAACAGTATACCTGGATGAGGTCTGGTTCCAGCATCATTCCGGCTGGACAGATTTTATACTTCCAGACATGTCAATCTGATCATTAGCTGACAGCCTAAATTAATGAAGGAGGTGGAAGGAGAGATCCAGGCACTTCAGGGTTATTAGAGGCATTATCAGAGCTGCTGGGGTCACGCGCCACCAGGTTTTTCTTGGGGCCAGAGCACAGGCAGCAGCAGAGGCGGCTGATGCTCTGCCTGAGGATGGCCGAGGGCCACATGCTGCCGTACGGGCAGGACATCCACAATCTGAGCTGGCAACTGGTAGAAGCGCAGGGGCCGGAGGCCCCACTGACCCTGGCAGAGTGGACCAGCGCAATGCAGGAGGTCAGCAGGGGCCAGGAACCAGGGCTGGACGGGCTCACTGCAGAGTTCTAATATGGGTTTTGGGCTGAACTGGGCCTGGACTTGCTCTCAGTGCTGCAGGATGGCCTGTGGGCCAGGCTGTTGCCCACTAGGTGTCGCAAAGGGATGATGTCTTATCTATTGAGCAATCTTGTCTTGTTGCTGGGAGAGGTTTTTGTAATTATTATTATTAAGTTGAATATTGTATTGGTAGCAAACATAGGTGTCGTTAGCCCCAGATCATTTGCCCCCCCCCGCCCCCGCTGGTACCGGAGAAATCACCATCAGCACCCCCCCCTGCTCATACCGGAAAAATCTGTGTCAGCACCCAACACACCCCCCCCGCCCCTAACGGAAGAGTCTGTGCAAGCACCCCCGCCCCCCCCCCCCCCCCCTTTTGGAACCGGAGAAATCACTGTCAGCCCCGGGTGAGCTGAAGTCTTGCGACGCCCCTGAAAGCACAAGGTGTAGCGTGTCTTTTATTGCGTTTTTAAGTTATTTATACATATTACAAATTTTGTATCTGGTTTGCTTACATGCAACATTTTGTGTGTGTATTGTGTGTATTTTCAGTGTAGTTTGTAGGGGAGGGTATGTTTTGGGGTGTGTTTTTTTACATGCAGAACAATATTATAGTTTATTCTTAAGCTAAATCATGAAGGCAGTACACATTAGGGTCAAATCGGTATCTTAGGTGTTGCACTGCAATGAGATTTAGGGAGCTGTAATATGATTATCTGCCATTATCTAATTTTCCATTGTTTTCTCAAGGAGGGTGAAGCCACTTTTCCATCAATACAGGTTCCATTATACCTTTGTTTAACCTTAATCAATTCCTGTGCAATCTTTAAAATTGCATCTTCAGTAACTAGGTGGAACAACTATAAAATCTCTCTCTGTCTATATCTCTATACTTCCTAGATCCTGTTTTATTGTTTTGCTTTTGTTTTCCACATGGATAAAGAAGACTTCTGCACTCAGATGATGTCAGGTCCATGCTGAGCCAGCACACTTAAAAAAACAGCCTGAAGAGACAAGCCTTTGAATAAAATGGTTGTCGTGTTAAATAGTGATATATCTGTTATTTTCTGTAAAATTTCTATTTTCATTGTCTTGCATCTCGCTCATGTAAATAACATTGATGCACTTGAAGGCTAAGTATGTGTTGTTGTTACTAGCTTTTAGCTTTTGAACTTGCTTATTATTCTATATGTTGCTGTATTTTTTCTCAAGCTCTCTCTCTCCTGAGAAAAGAGACTCAGCAGGAAGCAGGCATTTCTTCACTTTTGGATCATTAAATACTGCGCATCAGAATGTGAAAATGTGTGTGTGTGTGTTTGTGCAGGCGGGGGAGGGGAGGGGGGGAACAGCATGGGACCTTCACACATACAAGTAAACTGAGACCTTCATATTGATTTTTAAAATGTCTACTCGTTAGACCTGCAAGACTCTACACACATTCACAAGTACACTTTTGATAACATACAGAGAGAGCAACTTAACATACAGTGAGGAAAAAAAGTATTTGATCCCCTGCTGATTTTGTACGTTTGCCCACTGACAAAGAAATGATCAGTCTATAATTTTAATGGTAGGTGTATTTTAACAGTGAGAGACAGAATAACAACAAAAAAATCCAGAAAAACACATTTCAAAAAAGTTATACATTGATTTGCATGTTAATGAGGGAAATAAGTATTTGACCCCTTCGACTTAGTACTTAGTGGCAAAACCCTTGTTGGCAATCACAGAGGTCAGACGTTTCTTGTAGTTGGCCACCAGGTTTGCACACATCTCAGGAGGGACTTTGTCCCACTCCTCTTTGCAGATCCTCTCCAAGTCATTAAGGTTTCGAGGCTGACGTTTGGCAACTAGAACCTTCAGCTCCCTCCACAGATTTTCTATGGGATTAAGGTCTGGAGACTGGCTAGGCCACTCCAGGACCTTAATGTGCTTCTTCTTGAGCCACTCCTTTGTTGCCTTGGCTGTGTGTTTTGGGTCATTGTCATGCTGGAATATCCATCCACGACCCATTTTCAATGCCCTGGCTGAGGGAAGGAGGTTCTCACCCAAGATTTGACAGTACATGGCCCCGTCCATCGTCCCTTTGATGAGGTGCAGTTGTCCTGTCCCCTTAGCAGAAAAACACCCCCAAAGCATAATGTTTCCACCTCCATGTTTGATAGTGGGGATGGTGTTCTTGGGGTCATTCCTCCTCCTCCAAACACGGCGAGTTGAGTTGATGCCAAAGAGCTCGATTTTGGTCTCATCTGACCACAACACTTTCACCCAGTTCTCCTCTGAATCATTCAGATGTTCATTGGCAAACTTCAGACGGGCCTGTACATGTGCTTTCTTGAGCAGGGGGACCTTGCGGGCGCTGCAGGATTTCAGTCCTTCACGGCGTAGTGTGTTACCAATTGTTTTCTTGGTGACTATGGTCCCAGCTGCCTTGAGATCATTAACAAGATCCTCCCGTGTAGTTCTGGGATGATTCCTCACCGTTCTCATGATCATTGAAACTCCACGAGGTGAGAACTTGCATGGAGCCCCAGACCGAGGGAGACTGACAGTTATTTTGTGTTTCTTCCATTTGTGAATAATCGCACCAACTGTTGTCACCTTCTCACCAAGCTGCTTGGCGATGTTCTTGTAGCCCATTCCAGCCTTGTGTAGGTCTACAATCTTGTCCCTGACATCCTTGGACAGCTCTTTGGTCTTGGCCATGGTGGAGAGTTTGGAATCTGATTGATTGATTGCTTCTGTGGACAGGTGTCTTTTATACAGGTAACGAGCTGAGATTAGGAGCACTCTCTTAAAGGGAGTTCTCCTAATCTCAGCTCGTTACCTGTATAAAAAACACCTGGGAGCCACAAATCTTGCTGATTGATAGGGGATCAAATACTTATTTCCCTAATTAACATGCAAATCAATTTATAACTTTTTTGAAATGCGTTTTTCTGGATTTTTTTGTTGTTATTCTGTCTCTCACTGTTAAAATACACCGATCATTAAAATTATAGAATGATCATTTCTTTGTCAATGGGCAAACATACAAAATCAGCAGGGGATCAAATACTTTTTTCCCTCACTGTACAAGAGGAGGCTTCTTCCAATCTTGTAAATAAATAATGGCAAGGCATTATTTCCCTTCTATACCGACCGATTAATACCTCCTTATACTCTGCATTGCTTAGTTAACATAGCACGGCAGTACTTTTCCTAATGCTGTTTCACCTGATGTTGGCTGAGCTACCGTGAGACAAATACAGTGGCAGTGGACATGCTGAAAGATCACTATATATAATGCAAAGTGTAGTTAGTTTGTGTGTGCTTGCACCTAAAAAAACAATATTGTGTAGTTAGACTGCTAGAGATGTTTAGTATGAGTATGCATTCATGTCTCATGTCTGATGAATTCTCATTGACACATTTCTTCGATCGATCGAAGATCGAAGATGGGAATGTGGAACTCGTTCTAACACATCAGGTGAAGTTCAGATCAGATGCATATTTTGTTGCCTCCACTCCACAGTCAGAGCCACAACATGAGTCCTCTACTTAGTGCAAGCATATTCTTAGAAATTGCTTGACTATTTCCCCCTGCATTCAATCACTAGCTGAGTACTCCAGCAAGAAGCTCTCATTTGGCAACTTTGACAAGGTCTCATACATCACATTAGAAGTATTGCTGTGGGACTTTAGTAAGGCCCCTAATTTATCTTCTGTTCAATCATGGTTCTTTCTCATCTAGGGTTACTGGATGCTTTCAGTTGCTACACTAAAAAGGAAGACAGACACACAAACAAATAAGGCAACTTGCTTTTGTATACTGGTGTCAGAAATAATTACACATTGTCTGGGCCTGGTGTTAACTGGTACAATGTGTCACATTGACTTCAACATTTTATTTTATTTTCACTAATGCTTTCTAGAGTTTTCTAATAGTGCACAACCTTCCCATTAAATACAGGGATAATAATAATAATAATAATAATAATAATAATAATAATAATAATAATAATAATAATAATTTAAAAAGCAATAACTTGATATGCAGTAGACAAATTAATCTATGTGTACAAAGAAATAGCATGTGCTAAATATAAACATAATAGTATTTAATATGCTTGGCAACATAAATATTCAGCACTCAAAAAAAAAATGTTTTGCATAAGTAGCAAAACATTTCACTCATTACTTCCTGGGTTTAACTTTATCAGAGAGAAATATGGTCTGTTTCTGTTTGTGGTCATTTCATGTACCCAGATGACACACAAAACTGAATTAATATTTGCTACCATATTTCACACAGATTAACATACCATTAACTGCATCCTATGCCACCACAGGACAGCTGAGGTACTTTATTAACTTAATGCTCAATTATGTATTGTAATATATTATGCTTGCCCCTAAATAGACATTTAAAACTCTACTACAGTGTTCTATTTAGTATTAAGGTGTATTTTGTCAACAGAATAGTTCAGAAAAAATTGTTCTGAACAGACCACAATTATAGACAAATGTTTCTATCTTGTGGTGCTAAATTATCTATATTGAGTTAATTATATTCTAAACTCTGTCTTTTATTAATAGTTCTAAACATTCTAAACATGGTACCCAGTTATGGCTTTTTTCTAATGAGACACATCCAAATTGACTGTACGGAACTTAAAAAAATCTAACTGTCAGGTGATCTGAGATCAAAGTAAAATGCTCATGTTTGTTGGATTTGTCTGTGGTCCTTGTTACAGTGGACCATCAAATGATGCAAGACCTTTGCTATCGGTGGTATTTAAAAAGTTTGTCTTACTTTACTGATAACAGGCATTTCATCCAAGGTGGGCATTGCTTTTCCAACACTGGGTAGGAGCTTTCATATGTATGTCAACAATATGTCTACCAAACCTCCTATATCTGGCGCTGTACTGGTGCTTATCTGATACGCAAACCTCCATGAGTCATAACTTTCCATAGTTAACTGTTAACAGGACATTTACATGTAGATTTCACCATTCGTTCTTTAATCTCTGAAATATTGCTCATATACATCCTCACTTGGACATGGTTATAGCGGACACCTTAATCCACAGTCTTGTGATGTGAAGGTTGGCTTATTGCATTGCTCTTCCAAACCAGAATGTAGCTCAGTGGACCTTCTTTGCTTAAAATTCCTTTTGATGATTTTTGTACTGCTTCGATATTTCACTTTGCAAGTTTCTTCTGAGAGATTTTAGGAGAGTTTTCACATCGCCTACTGTATAAATACAGTACAAAACCTTTTTTCCAATAAAGTTTAAGACTAGATTTTAGCCTTTAGGGATTTAATATATAAGGGTCACCATATAGAAATAAGATTAATTAATTGCAATGGAAATACATCTAAGCCACAACAGTAATTGTCCTGGCAATAAAACATATTTTATGAATCCAAAAATGAAAGTTCAATACTGGCTTTGAGCCCTTGTATTAGATCTGTGTAAATGGGATACAGGTCTGACTCTCAGGACTGTCCATTGCCTTGAGCAATGTAATTATTTTCCATGGTTAAAATGTTGTAGTCCTAATGCCTTTACTTTATTTCTTAGTCTGCTAATGATAAATACATAACTGTATTGAAAAGTCTCTCTTTATATGAAATTATATATTGACAATCAAAAATGATATGTCAAATGTATGTATGAGATGTGGAGGGCATACCTATATGGCTTCAAATAGTATCACAAAAACAAGAAAACAAAATCTGTAATTTATTAGTAAAAAATAAATGCAGCACACACACACACATCTATATAAATGTATACACACGTTTATGTATATGCATCTATGTATATGTATATACTGTATATATGTATGTATATATATATATATATATATATAGTCAGATAGATAGATGGATGTGTGTACATGTATATGTATATATATACACACATACATATACATTTATATATATATATATATATATATATATACTGTATATATATATATATATATACACACCGATCAGCCATAACATTATGACCACCTGCCTAATATTGTGTAGGTTCCCCTTTTGCCGCCAAAACAGCCCTGACCCATCGAGGCATGGACTCTACTAGACCTCTGAAGGTGTGCTGTGGTATCTGGTACCAAGACGTTAGCAGCAGATCCTTTAAGTCCTGTAAGTAGGGAGGGAGGGCCTCCATGGATCGGACTTGTTTGTCCAGCACATCCCACAGATGCTCAATTGGATTGAGATCTGGGGAATTTGGAGGCCAAGTCAACACATTGAACTCGTGATTCATCAGACCAGGCCACCTTCTTTCATTGTTCCATGGTCCAGTTCTGATGCTCACGTGCCCATTGTAGGCGCTTTCGGCAGTGGACAGGGGTCAGCATGGGAACCCTGACTGGTCTGTGGCTACGCAGCCCCTTACGCAACAAACTGCGATGCACTGTGTGTTCTGACACCTTTCTATCAGAACCAGCATTAACTTTTTCACCAATTTGAGCTACAGTAGCTTGTCTGTTGGATCGGACCACACAGGCCAGCTTTCGCTCCCCATGTGCATCAATGAGCCTTGGCCGCCCATGACCCTGGTGCCAGTTCACTGCTTTTCCTTCCTTGGACCACTTTTGATAGGTACTGACCACAGCAGACCAGGAACACCCCACAAGAGCTGCAGTTTTGGAGATGCTCTGACCCAGTTGTCTAGCCATCACAATTTGGCCCTTGTCAAAGTCGCTCAGATCCTTACGCTTGCCCATTTTTCCTGCTTCTAACACATCAACTTTGAGGACAAAATGTTCACTTGCTGCCTAATATATCCCACCCACTGACAGGTGGTCATAATGTTATACACATATAATTTATGTACCAGACCGAGTGTCCCTGTTGTATATTTATAATCTTCAATCAAACATGATTGTCCACGCTCTAATATATTTGATTTCAGAACATGTGAATATAGAAATCAGCTGTGCGCTTCTGATAGGACTGATTGAAGACTGAGCCCATGGTTTGGTTTTAAAGTAATACTACTGCAATGCACTAAAAGCACAATTTTGAACTTAATTACATGAGGCTTGGGACTAATTGCAAATTGTGACACCAACCATATAAAAATTCAAAGGTCAGTTCTACACTAAAAGGCAGGGTCAGTTGCACTGAACTCAGCCGTGACCAGTTTTTCCATCCTTTCGTTTAGAAGGCAATAACTCGCTGCAGTAGGTTAAATATTTAAATACCACAGACAGGAAGCACCGTTGTGGATTCTTTAAGCTGATGAATATTAAATGAAGCATAACAAAGCTGCATTAATCAAAGGCGTGAACCCTGGCAGTTATTAAGGGAAGAGTTGTTTCAGTCCTGGAGTACCTATACTGTTATTCTCAGGTCTCCTTCATCAAATTATATACAATAACAACTGTCTTCTGTATATGTTTTGTCTTATTGTTTTCAACTCTCAAAAAGTAAAAAATCTTAAAAACAAAATATCCAGGGCTGTTGTGAAAGGTATTCTACAGCTGTCCTGAACTTCACAGCAAAATCGCTAGTGTTCAATGAACTCTGACAGTGTTTCATTTAAAACCTTGTCAGGGCATTCACACAGTGCCATTTGTTCCCCCTATTCTACACAGAAACTGTTTCACAAAGGAGTATTGTAACAGTATTACTATTATATTCGTAGTAGATCCACACCACTGTGTCATCCAGAGAGACTTTACATTTCTTCACCTATGCAGCCAATTATACCTCAACATTTACTGCAATGTCCCTCAAGCCTTTGATTGTTTGAATTTATTATTTGAACTGAGAATTTTTTGACAAAGAAACAAACAAACAGGCAACAGTATAAACTCTCTAGGATCTGCAGGATCACTGGACAGCCATAAATTAAAATTATGATGAAGCTGATTTTGATTATTATTGTGATGATGATGATGATGATGGTTATGTTAAAAAGTAACCTCAGTATTTAGTGTGTAATTAATGTGTAATTATTATACTAGGAAAATTACTTGTAGACAAATGACTTGTCTTGATTTGCCAAAGTCAGCTGCAGTTCATCTGCTCTGTTGTAATACAATGCTCTTGTATTATGTTTTTACTTATGGTTGCATTGAGCAACTGTGTGCTCAGAAAACAACAGACACAGGGCTAATTCTCTAATCATATGCTGATGTAGCCAATTTACTTTGATGTCAAATGTATCATGAAATGAGTACAATCCTGATCCTGAAAGATACAATATTGTATCTTTACTGTTGGATAAAAAAAAAAAAACATTTTAGTTTTCAAGCAACATTATATTGTAGCCAGTGTGGAGAGAGTGTCATGCTTTCACTCAACAAGGGAGGGTAGAGGAACCTCTAATATCTGAGTGCAGTCAATGTCATTGCACCTTTTTGTGAGTTATCGTCAATGACTGGCTGTGTCATGATTTCAATGTAATCACCTGTTTTCCAGCTGAATTTTGCTTTCCATTGATTTTGTCCGATAAGAAAGTTGCTAAACAAGGAGCTGTTGAAGAGAGAAAGACAGCATCTTGCTGGCCCTTATTTACTGTGTTCTAAGTGTATTTAAGCAGCAAGATTAATGTAGCTAATGCAATCCAGAAGGTGTGCTGTTCTTTTCTTGATTAAAATGCCAGGCTCAAGCCTAATTGTGTTTCTATTTGATTTTTGTATATTATTATTGTTTGTATGTGTGATTCCTTTCTGCTGATCAAAGCTGAGGGAAAATACATGATTACATGCATACATATATACATACATTATTTAATAAATAAAACACCCTATTCTACATGACACAACATTATTGCAAGAAATACACACACCTGATGACTTTTCAGTATAGAAGTAATATACTATACAAATTAACTCCATAGAAAACAGGACACACACCTCTCTGTGTTCCTGAAATGATGCTCATGGATTGATCAACAAGCATCTGGAAGCAAATTAGAATCACAGAATAATATGCTGGCTGTATTGTTCAAATTAATCACACCCTTGACATGTATGAATAGGGGAAGTGGTCATTACCAAATCTCACCACGACCTGGAGATTATGGTTAATTTCTGTAATTAATCTGTCTCTTTCTTTAATTTGTCCACAATACTAACAATGCTATTATAATAGTATTCCAGTCTAGTATTCCATAAAGCTGCTGTATTATATTTAAATTAAAGGCACTAGTACAGTTCTTTCGGAGCCCCCCATTAATAATGTAAAATAATAATAATAATAATAATAATAATAACAATAACAATAACAATAACAATAACAATAACAATAATAATAATAATAATAATAATTATTATTATTATTATTATTATTATTATTATTATTATTATTATTATTGTGCTTTTTATCCTGTAGTAACTCAGATCCCTTTCCATCTCTCACTGAAGTGCAGGTCCTGCTAGGCTGGCACATGGCAACCATTTTAAAATAGCAGCTAACTACACAGCCACAAAGTGAAAAGTAAGGCATTAATCAGCCAGTTTTATTAGAAGGGGAAATTTAGGCCATGTTGAGAAAGCATGAATTGGATTTTGGCCAGGGCACTTGAGTTAGCAACTATACTCTTTCAAACAGTATCATAAGATCTTGAACCATCGTAGGACCACAGCTTAAAGGTATTTAACATTTCATTCACATTGCATTTTTAATATACCAACATGGTGTCTGCGTTGCCATAGATACCCCATATGTATTCCAACAGTAGTTAGGGCTGCTCCACACAAAACTAATATAATAACCATCACCTTTACATATTTCACACTCCTATCTCATGTAGAAACACGTATGCAGTTGTGTCATACCCAGGGCAAGCATGCATGGTCATGATGGACTTTTAGTTTTTTACCATGGGATGACTTCACATGGCAGCTGACTTTGGTATCCTGGATTTGGACAGAGAACATTTAATAGGTATATGATTATGCAACATGTATTTTGAATAAATATACAGTAATATAAATAGGTAGGGAAATATATTAGAGACTGACTATATGCTATAGAAACATATAAACCATTTACATAAGGGGACAGAATTTTAGAATTGTGATTGCTCTTAGCAACAGCACAGTATATTCGAAGTGGTCACTTCAGATGCCTCCACTCGATTTTTTTTCAAAATATGGATCTGTCATTTGCACTTATTTTTTTTTTAATGTAACCTGTTTTGTTCAAATTACAGAAATGAACTCTGTCTTTAAAAAAAAAAATAATAATAATAATAAAAAAAATATATATAATATATATATATATATATATATATATATATATATATATATATATATATACAATGGGGAACCAGTATTGTACCGTTTATTTTAGTCACCGATTACGTTTTTCTGCCCAGATTTTATAGCATGGTACACACACTCAAATGAACAATGTCAGTATAATCTGAATATGTACCTATTGGTTTACTTTATTTTATTCAACCTTCCGATCGTACTTGTCCTTTAACCCCTTATCTGAAAAACAGCATCCAGAGTTTCCCTGCTTGGGCAGTGGTTTGGTGCTTCTGGTTCTGAGGGAATAGTATCACCTACAGGTCCACCAGCAACAACCTGAGATCTCCTTACCAAGTACTAACCAGGCATAGCCTTGCTTAGCCTCAGAGATCTGACAAAATATCAAGGCTTGAAGGTAGTGTACTTGCTGATAAAAAGTTAACATGCATCCACGTGGCTCTGTCCTGCATGATCCCACACTCATCTGTCTTTTCTTAAATAATCTGTCCCTATGAATGCATGATTCTTGGTATTGAGAAACACGCACACCTACAGACACTGTTCAGAGTCTGATTCCCTGCAAGGCACATAAGGTTTGCTCAGACAGCTCCAGTGAACAAAAAGACCAGGCTAGACTAGCCACTTGTACTATTTCAGTTATTTTCCTGACCCAGAGTTATTACACTTCAGAAAAAATCTTATTTATTTACTTCCTTATGTTACCAAGTACATACATTATAATGTAGCACTGTGGATACTGATATTCATTCACTGATCAGATTACCTTTAGATTACACAAATGCATTTACATTGTTATATCCTCAAACTTTAATGGGGTACAATTTTGAAAGTACTGCTTTTGGTCTGATATTTTGTATTTATTTTAAATAAAATAGATCTATATACACAGTACTTATTGAATGTTTTTCACATTTTGTTGTGTCAGTGCCTCAGAGTTTCATGCATTTAAATGAAGATTTTTTTTCCACAATATACTCCACACTGCTAAGGGGAAAAACATTATTGTGAAACAAATTGTATAGTAAAAATACAAAACTGACATATCATGATTGGATAAGTCCCTCACCCTCAGCCTTGGTGGAAGCACCTTTGGCAGCAATTTCAGCTGTGAGTCTGTTGGGAAAGGTCTCTACCAATGTTTCACACCTAGATGTGGCAATATTTGACTATTCTTCAAAACTGTTCAAGCTCTGTCAAGTTCCTTGGGGAGTGGTGATCAACAGCAATGCTAAGGTAAAGTAATGCTACACATTTTTGATTGGATTCAGGTTGAGGTTCTGACTGGGCCACTCAAGGACATTTACCTTTTTGTTCCAGTGGTCCAGTGTAGTTTTGGCTGTGTGCATCGGGTCATGTCATGCTGAAATTTGAGCTCCAGTCCCAAGTTTCTGTTTTTTTGCAGTGGGCAGCAGATTTTACTTCATTTTAATTTCATACTGTAAGGCAACAAGAACATTTTGAAAGAGGGTGTAGAACTGCTATAGGCACTGTACATATACTGTAGGGTATATATGATATATACACCTGTCAGTGTTATTCATAGGAAGTTCCTCTGTGCTCGGATTTGACTTTCATGTTCTGATAGTCACCAATTTTAAAAGAAAGAAGGTCCTCTTCTCACAGCAGGAGTCAATGGGTGGAAACAATCGCTGTTTGTAAGCAGTGTGTGTGCAGTTTAATGAATTCTGTTCGAGTATGTCTTTTCACCACCAAGAAAGATTCTCTTAAACACCCCCTTTGTTTTGTGAATGTGTATTGATTTTCACTGTAACTCCTTTTGGGCTGTGACCTGCTTTCCTCATGGCAGAGAAAGGAGCTAAATTGAGCTATTTAGAAGCACTGGCTGTCTTTAGTTATTGCCAATGGCGCCTGCAAGTTCTCCGTGCCAATTTATTGGTATCAGGTGTGAGTTTTACAGTGTAGGAGAATGTGCATTGCTAGTATCTGCTCCCAGACCGCACATCCAGTCTGTGTGAAAAGCCTCCAGGACATCCCTTCCGACGTCCGCAATATCATAGCTGGGCTTCAACTCACATTTTTAAAATGTTTCATTTGTTCTCTTGGTTTTTGTATTGCCATGTTCGATGATTTATTTTATGTTTTATTCAACTCCCAATATAAACATATTTTTGTATGGCTTAAGTCAGACCAAGCAATTTATCATTTAATGGAAATTGAACAAAACCAGACTATTTCAAATCTTCCAGTTCTTACACAGATAAGATTAAAAAAAGATTATTATTATTATTAGTAGTAGAAGTAGTAGTAATAATAATAATAAAAAACCTTTCTTAGGATGGTCTGTGTGGTCTTCAGTTTGTGGCCAAATGCAGTCTACATAAATTCAGCCATTTACACTATATATTTTATTTTTACTTGATTCATACTGCTGAGTGCTAACCCATGGCACATAAAAAGCACTCAAAGGCTCATGACAGCAGGCTTGTGTAGACCAATTCCTGCATTCATAATTTGACGGTATTTAGCAATGGTAAGAAGGCAGTCAATACTTCAGTCTGTGAAGATGCACCAGTGGGACTGAGGTAGTTGAAGGAGAGAGGGATTTAAATGTGAATTGCTTTACATTATTAATGTTGGCTGCTGTTTATTGTTGTCTTTTTATGCTATGGGGATGGTAGAATGGGGAAGCGTCTCCATTCTTTTGTTGATCCCTGAAGAGATTTGGTCTCTGCAGTCGGCCCTGTGACAATTCTCCCACCTTTACTTCATCTCAGCTGCTTTGAGATCTGCCTTCTTACATGCCTGTCTTTGTGTACTTCTATCTTCCTATTTTAGTTTTCCCCAAAGCATTTGTTGTGTCTTTTATATTCTATATGGAAACCATTTTCTCTTTTTATATTTAAGATCATCAATCACGGCAGGAATTAATTTATCACACACAGTGGAATGAGGAGCAGCAGAAATGGGAAGTTTCAACTTTTCTGAATTTCATCACAATTGTCAGTGAACTATATCTGAGCTCCTGGAGTAGCTGCCCCTGCCTAATTACAATGTACTTTTTGAGGATCACAATTTGAGGACTGAAGATTAAGTCATTACTTTTCATTAAAAGAGTAAAACTAATATTTTTCAATTTTGACTATCACCTTAAACATCATCTGTTACACAATCCAGCATCCCAATGTTTTGCCTTAAAAAAATGCTGTTTAAATATTTTTGGGTGTTAATAACACCCAGTGGAACAACACGGTTAAGCTATGCAGAACTAAAATAACTGACTACACTAAAATAATCAAGACATCTTCCAGTAGCGTGGCCATCCATTCAAGTTTTATACCAGATAGTCTGGTTTGCAGCTGGTCTGTCCCCTCTCCAGTATTAATATGGCACTGGATGCTTTTATATCCGATATTTTCTATTTTGATAAACCAGGTTCAAATAACTACAATTAATTCTACCCTATCCTGGAGTGACACACAATAATATGTTTAAAACATCATAATGTGGAAAACAGAAAGTGATTTGTTTGTCTCCTATGGAATCACTCAAAGGTTTGTTACAGTATGCTCACTGAACAATTGATCAGGAAACCTGAAAGGGAAAACACAATCCAAAATAGGAACAATTTTATTGAGGATCCCTAAGATTCACAGAAAGAAACCAGCCGACAATTGTGTAAGGAACAGCAGGGCTTGTAACAGAAAACCGACCAACATGAGTGAAGGTAGACAGATTTATTACAGATTAAATAAACCCACTCACCATTTGCAATGGGCAGGTCTGTCAAAGTTTGACATTTGAACTTTCCAAACTCCAAAAACATATTTGTCTAACTTTCACAAAGATAAACGTACATTACGAGTGTTTATGCTGCTAAATCACTTTGGAGAATAGTGGCTCCTTAAATGCACTAAACTGAAAAGCTTAAAAACTTTTCAGTGTTTAGGTATACTGTACAATTTGACTGTGACCTAATTAGACCATTGGAAAAGTTTAGTTCTGACCAAGTTCACGGTGCAGTCAGACATGTACATAATTGATTTCTGCTTGATGTATCCAGAATTAGTTTGAAAAGAAGCATGCAGCCTGCTTCCCAAGTCATACCACAGGTGCTCCATATGGGTTAATAGGGTCTTAATGCATGATGTTGATTCAAGAATGAAGCAGAAAATATGGAGTGACCTTTGCCAAGTGGGGGCAAACATTTCTGAGTTGAAAGATTAAGGGATTACACTGACACTGGGACAGGTGAGGGAGCACAGATGTGCAGTGAGATTGTGATCAACAACCAGCATTAATTGTCCATCGACCCATTACATTACTTCCAACACAAACAGTCCCTTAAATGTTTTTTAGCTAATCTGGATTCCTCCTCTAAAATCCTCCCTAATATGTATAAAAGCTTTAAAAGATTAAGAATAAAGAATAATAATGATTACCCCAAGAAGTTGCCAAGGAAACCAAGATCCAAGAATGTTTGGCCCTGTAACAGTTGCTGTCTATATATGTGCCGTTGCTGTCAAAGGAAATTCAAATTATAATGGCATTGTTGTTAATACAAGGGAAGACCAGCACTCATCAGACTCCTTGTTAACAAAAAATCATTCCCTTTGTGATCGAATGGAAGGAGGCTGAGAACAATCATACAGTTTTGTCCACATACATTGGGATTGCTACATTTTTAAGTGGTATCTTACAGACTGGAAAGCATTCCACATTTTAGAATTAAATACATAACCATCTGATTTCCCAGATCATTAGACATAGCTAGATTTTCTTTTCTTTAAAAAAAAAAATATATATATTTTTTCCCTCCTGCAAAAATGGATGGAAAGAAGCATCATGGTGCTGTGTGTTAAACAAAGATGTATAACATTGGGTAAATTACAAATAGTATTAGCAATACAGACACAGTTTTCCATTCATATGCAGTGTGTGGAATTTATAATTAATGCTGATAGTGGCCACTCCATTATACATGAATACATATGTACTCTCTTGCAGCCAGGTCAGACTGCAGCCCTGCAGTGTGCATGTGTGTCCCACCCTGGCAGAGTTAGTCTGCCCTATACACAATCCAAGAATTCAGTTAAAGCTTGCTTTTCTGATGGCTTTAAACCTCTACATTAGCTGTCAAATCAATGAAAAATGACTTAATTATACACAGCATCTATAAACCATGTGCACCGTGACATTGAATTCTCATTGTCTTTATATTGTATTTGTTTTAGAAAAAGAGTCAATAATACCAAATTTGGGTAAAAAGTATAAAATCTGGTTTTAGCGAAATTCCTAAATGTTCATATTAAAATGAATGTTTTGCAGTATTCTCTATTATTATTATTATTATTATTATTATTATTATTATTATTATTATTATAATTTCCATGGTTATCTTTTGTTGATTAGTGATAAATGACATATTGATCAAATTTCTATCATTGATCACTGAATCTTATCTTCAGAATAGTAAACACAGTTATCAGTGTTATTTGCACACCGTATTTAAATATAAACCTTAGATTAGGAAACATTGCTTAATTAACATGTTAAATTCTTTCAGGATAAAAGGCAAAAAGTCAAATCCTAAAAGTGTCTCAATATCTCTACCCATGATATAAAACAGTCACCACTGAGTATGTTCTTGGACTCTAGAATACTGTGTATTGTGGGAAATACACTTTCTGGCAGAGGATAACTAATTGGAATTAAATTGTTTTATTGGTCTTGTACCACCTGTCTGTGAAATGTTAATGAAAACAAATGATATTTTTAAAGAAGTCTTAAACCTTTCAGTTCAATAATTTATATTGTTAATGTGTTGAGTGTATAATTTATTATGTTACTGTTTTATTATTATGTGGTTTAGTCCCCAATATTTTTTGCAGAATCCTTAGCAATTTGCCTCAAAATTAAATAATTTTCCATGATTATTTATTTTATTTGTGGAATGCCTAATGCAGCTCTCACTGGATGGGTTTCCAGGAGTCGTTTACACAAGACATTTTGATGCGAGGGCATGTTTGGGAGAATCACTTGGGAGCATCAGGTTTGCGGATGACAGAAAACGGCACCAGTATTAGGCAGGGTAAATTTCATTTACTTCTAACAATGATGAAAGCAGCAGGAGAGTCACGCCTTTTTCCACGCGGCAATCCATATGTCACACGAAAATGTTAATGAGGTTCTGCTCTTCCTTACTCAGGATTCATCCAATATATGTATTCCAAGGATATAGACCCTTTACTGTGGATTCTACAATGACAGAAGTAAGTAGCTGAAGGGCAGTTTATTGCCATGGTGTGCAATATTGTAATAATGCCATATTGTGTGCTATATTGGTTTATTGCCATGATTTATTGCCATAATAAATGCCTTATTTATTTAATTTTGGTGCATCATGCCCTATAGATTACCATGCCAATGACATGCTGTGACACATTCGTAGTGCAATAACTTGGGCTATATAAACTATTATTAATTTGTTCATTTCCCAAGGAACAAAGAATGTTACTATAGTTAAAAAAGTAATTAAAATTAGATGATCCAAGTGAAACCTCAAAGGCAAGTGTTACTGAAAGAACAGCTCTGATTGACTGAATGCTGATGCTGTTTTTCTTCTGCATTTCACCCAAGGACATGGATTTTCCTGGTGTGATTCTCACTTGTACCTGCTTTTGTGAGCACAGAAACCATATTTCCCTGACCTGTTTGCAAACAAGGCACTAGAACACGACACATGGCCAAGTAGTAACTGATACAAAAATAAGTCACAGACTTATCTTTGAATAGAATTACTTATTGGTATTCAAGGCCTCTGCATTTAAAGGATATATTTTGTCATGACACTAGTGTTATAGGAAAATAAAGTGATATCTCTGTGGGTTTGCACTGTTTATGTCCAAGCTCATGGCAGATGCATGTATCCATTCATAAACATTCTTGGGAGTCTTAACACCCCCCACCTCAGATTATTTACTGTCAGAGGCAGTCAGAGAGAGGATAACTACCATCGCTGTGACCATTACTGCTAATTTACACAACTCAGAGTCCTGCGCCAGCATGCAGAGCACCCATTAACACACATATTAAAACAGACTCGGATGCTACTTTTTGGGCTTGACATTCAGTTAACCGAGGGAATGGTTCTTTAGGGTCTCGATGTAAACTGAAATACCCTTCCAATTGAATACAGCAACATCTCATTTCCTGTTAATGTACTTTAAATCCCAAAAGCACTGATATCCAAACTGGCAACAAACAGTTATCCAGTAGAAAGGTCATTGTCCTTAATTTAGGCCCAAAACCAGATTAAAACCTCGACTCATTCTCCAGATACTGTATAAATGGCGGATTACCATGAGGCAGAAGGAAGAACTCTCTGTCAAGTGAAAAGCTGCCATGAATGATTGGATTTGTAATTTGCTGTTTGCAAGTGAGTTACAGTTTATATTTAGACTAGGCCTGGAATGGGTCTTGGTCTTGTCTGTTCAAAACCATAGCAAGTGTACTGGATTAGAATTCAGTTCTTTTTACAAGATACTGAAAGAACTCTTTTAACTTTTAGGTTACAACATTAGGGAAACAGATGCTACAATTTGTATTATTATTATTTTTCTTATTGCCCAGATGAAGAAAAATGTTTTTAAAATGCTTGATTATTTCAATTTTTTTCCCTCCCTTTTTTAGGGTTGTTTTTCTACAATTATTTAACAGTTCATATTATTTAATAAAGTAAAACTGCCTTAAATTCAGTCAAAATTGTGTTTTCAGCCAGCTTTTTATAGTATAGCTATATAAATTGCTGTAGACTACTAACATCCATCTCTTGATATGAATACTTTTTTTATCACTTTGCGGTGACTCTCTAGGGACAGACCTGAGGGTGAGAGGCCAGCTGTGAAAAATTAGATAATCCAGGTCATGTCAACACTGCTTTCCTGGATAACGCAATGGACAAGGGGCCCCTACTGATTACCATGGCTTGTTCTACTCTTCTGTGCCCAGGGCAGAAGGGTATATAATGTACAAGTAATGTTAATCTGGTGCTCTCAGACTGCAAAGTGACACTAGATTTCAGTTCAAACAGCTTCCAGTGGTGGCAACTCCTACCCCTTGAAACTTCAAAACCTGTTATATTGTTCTTATTCACATAAAATAAATCAACTAATACATCTATAAATAAATTAATGAATACATAAATAACATCAGCAATAAACAAAGATAAAATGAGAACAGAATAGCCTCTGGCTATTCTCTGATATTGCTTCATCACACGGTCATTGTGTTTCTTTAGTAGACTATAATAGCATCATTCACCCCAATAAACACTTAGAAGGCTAAAATTGCACAGTATGTATTAACATTTGTCACCTAAAGTGCATACTTAAGGAGAGTGATGATATATATACATAAGGGAAAAAAGTATTTGATCCCCTGCTGATTTTGTACGTTTGCCCACTGACAAAGAAATTATCAGTCTATAATTTTAATGGTAGGTGTATTTTAACAGTGAGAGACAGAATAACAAAAAAATAATCCAGAAAAACGCATTTCAAAAAAGTTGTAAATTCATTTGCATGTTAATGAGGGATATAAGTATTTGATCCCCTAATAATCTGCAAGATTTCTGGCTCCCAGGTGTCTTTTATACAGGTAACGAGCTGAGATTAGGAGCACTCTCTTAAAGGGAGTGCTCCTAATCTCAGCTCGTTACCTGTATAAAAGACATCTGTCCACAGAAGCAATCAATCAATCAGATTCCAAACTCTCCACCATGGCCAAGACCAAAGAGCTGTCCAAGGATGTCAGGGACAAGATTGTAGACCTACACAAGGCTGGAATGGGCTACAAGACCATTGCCAAGCAGCTTGGTGAGAAGGTGACAACAGTTGGTGTGATTATTCGCAAATGGAAGAAACACAAAATAACTGTCAGTCTCCCTCGATCTGGGGCTCCATGCAAGATCTCACCTCGTGGAGTTTCAATGATCATGAGAACGGTGAGGAATCAGCCCAGAACTACATGGGAGGATCTTGTTAATGATCTCAAGTCAGCTGGGACCATAGTCACTAAGAAAACAATTGGTAACACACTATGCCGTGAAGGACTGAAATCCTGCAGCACCCGCAAGGTCCCCCTGCTCAAGAAAGCTCATGTACAGGCCCGTCTGGAGTTTACCAATGAACATCTGAATGATTCAGAGGAGAACTGGGTGAAAGTGTTGTGGTCAGATAAGACCAAAATCGAGCTCTCCGTGTTTGGAGGAGGAGGAATGCTGCCTATGACCCCAAGAACACCATCCCCACCGTCAAACATGGAGGTGGAAACATTATGCTATGGGGGTGTTTTTCTGCTAAGGGGACAGGACAACTGCACCGCATCAAAGGGACGATGGACGGGGCCATGTACCATCAAATCTTGGGTGAGAACCTCCTTCCCTCAGCCAGGGCATTGAAAATGGGTCGTGGATGGGTATTCCAGCATGACAATGACCCAAAACACACAGCCAAGGCAACAAAGGAGTGGCTCAAGAAGAAGCACATTAAGGTCCTGGAGTGCCCTAGCCAGTCTGCCCAGCCCAGCCTAGCTGCCTCCGTCGGGGAAGGAGAGGGGTTAAATAGACAGGGCACAGCTGCCACTGACGTCACAATCGCCTCAGTGCTCATTGCCCATAGCCGTGAGTCCGCAGCCTGTTAGCGAGGGAATGACAACACAGCTGCGGCACATGAACTCCTCATCAGTGGACGCCAGCATCAGCCATGCCGTGACAGACAGCGGCTTGTCACAATATGTATATATATATCTATATAGATATAGATATATATCTATATATAGATAAATATATATACAGCTCTGGAAAAGATTCAAAGACCACTTAACATTGATTTCTGAACTTGGAGTGATCTCTTAATTTTTTCAAGAGCTGTATACATATATGTCATGCAGTAGCCTCCAGAGTTATTCATAAACCTGTTGGAGTGCAACAAACAACAATGTTCTCCCCGTTCCGAAACTAGCAATGACAGAAAAGGGAAGAGGAGCAACAAACAAATTAATATTATTAAGCTCCACACACACACAGTCAGCGATTGCTATTTATTTTGTATTCACTGGAACTCGAGCGCACAGGTGTGTTTCTGAGCGCAGACCGGCAGTCTATGTATTTGGAAACGTGGAAAAGTAAATCGTTTAGTTAAGTAGATTGTATAAATTAGTTACATAGATAGTGTAATACATTTTGTATTTCGCTGTTATGACCAGAAAACATTGCCACAAGGGCGCTAATGTTAAGGCATTTTCGGTGCAGCTCACATTGCTAAACTATTAGGCTATTGAATGAAAAATAAATTAAAACAAATTGAAGATCTTTAAGTGAAAACTTAAATGTATGACTTGGGACTAACACTGGAGATGCTATTTACGTTAATGTTAAGGTTTTTTGTTTACTGGAAATGCTTTTATTTTTTATGTTTTATATATATATATACACTCACCTAAAGGATTATTAGGAACACCATACTAATACTGTGTTTGACCCCCTTTCGCCTTCAGAACTGCCTTAATTCTACGTGGCATTGATTCAACAAGGTGCTGAAAGGATTCTTTAGAAATGTTGGCCCATATTTATAGGATAGCATCTTGCAGTTGATGGAGATTTGTGGGATGCACATCCAGGGCACGAAGCTCCCGTTCCACCACATCCCAAAGATGCTCTATTGGGTTGAGATCTGGTGACTGTGGGGGCCAGTTTAGTACAGTGAACTCATTGTCATGTTCAAGAAACCAATTTGAAATGATTCGACCTTTGTGACATGGTGCATTATCCTGCTGGAAGTAGCCATCAGAGGATGGGTACATGATGGTCATAAAGGGATGGACATGGTCAGAAACAATGCTCAGGTAGGCCGTGGCATTTAAACGATGCCCAATTGGCATTAAGGGGCCTAAAGTGTGCCAAGAAAACATCCCCCACACCATTACACCACCACCACCAGCCTGCACAGTGGTAACAAGGCATGATGGATCCATGTTCTCATTCTGTTTACGCCAAATTCTGACTCTACCATCTGAATGTCTCAACAGAAATCGAGAATCATCAGACCAGGCAACATTTTTCCAGTCTTCAACTGTCCAATTTTGGTGAGCTTGTGCAAATTGTAGCCTCTTTTTCCTATTTGTAGTGGAGATGAGTGGTACCCGGTGGGGTCTTCTGCTGTTGTAGCCCATCCGCCTCAAGGTTGTACGTGTTGTGGCTTCACAAATGCTTTGCTGCATACCTCGGTTGTAACGAGTGGTTATTTCAGTCAAAGTTGCTCTTCTATCAGCTTGAATCAGTCGGCCCATTCTCCTCTGACCTCTAGCATCAACAAGGCATTTTCGCCCACAGGACTGCCGCATACTGGATGTTTTTCCCTTTTCACACCATTCTTTGTAAACCCTAGAAATGGTTGTGCGTGAAAATCCCAGTAACTGAGCAGATTGTGAAATACTCAGACCGGCCCGTCTGGCACCAACAACCATGCCACGCTCAAAATTGCTTAAATCACCTTTCTTTCCCATTCAGACATTTAGTTTGGAGTTCAGGAGATTGTCTTGACCAGGACCACACCCCTAAATGCATTGAAACAACTGCCATGTGATTGGTTGATTATATATTATATATATATATATATATATATATAGAGAGAGAGAGAGAGAGAGAGGTTTGACACTGTATGACACTAGAATTATTTATATATATTTGGTGTTAACTTAATGTTGTGATTTGAATTTTGCAGTTGTACTTTCAATGATATTTCAGTATTCATTTTGAATGATTTTTTTTTCATTTAAAAGAGTTTCACTAAATAAAAGGAAGCAGCATTATTGCATAAGTAATGTTGTTGTGGGCTTTTTACTTTTTCCTTTAAGGAAACAAAACATTTGTTTCACATTTCATCCATACATATAGCATATTAACAGCTTAGTAGTAAACAGAAATATCGGATCGGTATCGGTATCGGCAGATAGTAAAGGTTGAGGTATCGGTATTGGATTGGAAAAGAAAAAGTGGTATCGAGCCATCTCTAGTTGTAAGGCAGGCAATTGCAGCAATTGAGAGGCAATGGCACACCCCACAGGTGGTTATGGCCACACCAAGTGTGGAGAAGCCACATTTACATAATGACATCAGTGTGAGAGGCAGAACAATGCAGTATTTTCAAGAAGCAAAATAAACTCTTATCAAAATGATAATTATTTAAAAGTGTTTCTGTTTCTTCACCAAACAAAAATGTTATATTGTAGTAGGATTACCTATAATAACAGGATTGAACTTAATGGTGTCAGTATTTCTTTCCACGGGATGCATTAGCAATTAAAATATGTATTGTAAGAATATGACTTTTCCTTTTAAGAGAACTATAGTCCAAGACAAGCCCGAAGTAGACCTTAAGAACAGTGAATATTTAATATTAAGGAGTCTTGTCCTCTGTGGCATTCACTACTGTCTGTGCATCAGTTCAAAGCACATTATGAAGTCAAAGCATACATTTACAGTCCCTCTCCCAAACTCCATTCATTTCAGTTTTAAGATTGTAAAATAGCATTAAAATATGGTAAGGACACAAGGGAAGAAGGGCTAAAGGCAGAGGAAATGTGGACCTTATTTCATGAAGACATTGGATTAATTAATCAGCCGTGAAATCATGTGGCATATGCTTATTGTTGTTCATTAGACATGGGTTATTAGGCAGCGAGTCAGCAAACCTTTTCTTAAAAAACAAACAAAAAAAATATATATAAAGTAATGAGGAGCAGAAGGTGGAGCAATGCTATGTCAAGGTGAGGTGTGTGGTGCCTACTGCAAGCCAATTTTATGAGGTTAAAACCAGAAATCAATAATGCTGAAGTATCTGGGATTTTATGAGTTGCTACAACCTGCTGCAGGGTTTCTTGATAGTAATGTGTTGGGTGGATTAGATTTAAACAGGCTGGCAAAAACTAAACAAAACAAAATAGAAACCAAAACCAAAAAAAAAAATCAAACATAACCACTGCCTTCTTCTGAAGCACAGTAGGGTTGCAGAATTAGCACCGCTGAGCTGCTGTGTTATGCAGCATTCCTCTATATTAACTTTGAATCATGTTTATTCAAGTTATGCGCTTCTCTCCAATGTTCAGTAACTGGCAGACAAAGCCGTGACTTGTTACCACAATATCTAAGCAGCATAAATAACTGTGTAACCCATCTCTCATATATGTATACACCTATATGTTGAAATAAATTGAATAATAAAACTGAAACTAGGAACATTTGCACTGGTAAAACTCCAAATGCTCTTGGGTATTGTCCTCATTCACAGGAAGTGGACACAGATGACTGAGGGAGGTCTCTGAATGTTTTGTATCAATAGCATTACAATTGCAATTGATAAAGATTATTGAATCTTAGTGAGTCTGTCTAACACGTTTTGGGAAGGGGTGATTTAATCACCTTCCAGAGAGGTACGGGTTGGGAGTCGTTACTCTCTATTTTCGCCTTGTATGCCAATAAGCAACTGCCATTGCCTACTCTGGTGGTAACCCTGGAAGTTCAATATTATAAACCAAGTCTTTGTATTTGTTGCCTAGCTATATCCAGTGTACATATATCATTGTTATCTGCAATAAATTACATCTAACTTGAATCATCTCAGTACCGGTAACTTTTACAGGTTAGTTCTTATAATCCCTTTAGTCTATGTGATACAGGTCAGCACTGTTACATATTTTGAACTCTATTCTCGTGTGGCTTTGTTAGAGTCCCAGCTTTGTGTCTCGGAGGGTTATCATGCTGGCAAAGTATACGTCTTAAAGCATAGCATTCAAGAATGTCTGCAAATAAGAAAATAATGACTGGAGACAATCAAATAAATATTTTACACTTTTCATAGAATCGCTCTTCCTCTATATAATTGTAGTGAATCTTGGGACTGGGCACCATTGTACCTTCCGATTGCATGGACTTGTTTTTCTCTCGATGAATTGTTATCTGAAATGTCACAATACATACTGGCTATTATGATTCACTCTCAAAGTAACACGTCCCTCATAGCACTGCCACCCCAACACTGAACACTACAGACCGAAGGTTCCTATGAGCTGCTGTTTCAATCTGTGCTGTTTCCAGTCTGTCACAATTTCTTTAATGCCTGGTTTTGGTTCAGTTCATGGAATTGTATTTCTGTATAATTGCCATGCTAGACGGTAGGAACTTCTCTGTCACTGCAATCATACAGAAGATCATGCTTTAGAAATGGCATTCCACACAAACTGTTTGTACTTGTCATACTGGCAGTAAACTCACTGTGAAATGATGAAAATTGCCTATACTTTGGACTACTATTTATAACCTATATGAAGAATTATAAATCATTAGTAATATAACTGAAGAGTACTTTTAAATTCACCTTTTTATTGTGTACACAGTTGTGATGTGTTCAATGCTAACTTAAGACAGGAACAATGAATTCTCAGCAACCTACATACACTCACCTAAAGGATTATTAGGAACACCATACTAATACTGTGTTTGACCCCCTTTCGCCTTCAGAACTGCCTTAATTCTACGTGGCATTGATTTAACAAGGTGCTGAAAGGATTCTTTAGAAATGTTGGCCCATATTGATAGGATAGCATCTTGCAGTTGATGGAGATTTGTGGGATGCACATCCAGGGCACGAAGCTCCCGTTCCACCACATCCCAAAGATGCTCTATTGGGTTGAGATCTGGTGACTGTGGGGGCCAGTTTAGTACAGTGAACTCATTGTCATGTTCAAGAAACCAATTTGAAATGATTCGACCTTTGTGACATGGTGCATTATCCTGCTGGAAGTAGCCATCAGAGGATGGGTACATGGTGGTCATAAAGGGATGGACATGGTCAGAAACAATGCTCAGGTAGGCCGTGGCATTTCAACGATGCCCAATTGGCACTAAGGGGCTTAAAGTGTGCCAAGAAAACATCCCCCACACCATTACACCATCACCACCAGCCTGCACAGTTTTAACAAGGCATGATGGATCCATGTTCTCATTCTGTTTACGCCAAATTCTGACTCTACCATCTGAATGTCTCAACAGAAATCGAGAATCATCAGACCAGGCACCATTTTTCCAGTCTTCAACTGTCCAATTTTGGTGAGCTTGTGCAAATTGTAGCCTCTTTTTCCTATTTGTAGTGGAGATGAGTGGTACCCGGTGGGGTCTTCTGCTGTTGTAGCCCATCCGCCTCAAGGTTGTACGTGTTGTGGCTTCACAAATGCTTTGCTGCATACCTCGGTTGTAACGAGTGGTTATTTCA
The DNA here is from genome assembly GCF_036373705.1 of Amia ocellicauda. NCBI lineage: Eukaryota > Metazoa > Chordata > Actinopteri > Amiiformes > Amiidae > Amia > Amia ocellicauda. The sequence continues at coordinate 56,305,272 of NC_089852.1, forward strand.
GTCAAAGTTGCTCTTCTATCAGCTTGAATCAGTGGGTCCCATTCTCCTCTGACCTCTAGCATCAACAAGGCATTTTCGCCCACAGGACTGCCGCATACTGGATGTTTTTCCCTTTTCACACCATTCTTTGTAAACCCTAGAAATGGTTGTGCGTGAAAATCCCAGTAACTGAGCAGATTGTGAAATACTCAGACCAGCCCGTCTGGCACCAACAACCATGCCACGCTCAAAATTGCTTAAATCACCTTTCTTTCCCATTCAGACATTCAGTTTGGAGTTCAGGAGATTGTCTTGACCAGGACCACACCCCTAAATGCATTGAAGCAACTGCCATGTGATTGGTTGGTTAGATAATTGCATTAATGAGAAATTGAACAGGTGTTCCTAATAATCCTTTAGGTGAGTGTATTATAGTAGAGTTTCAAAATTACCCTTGTATTGTTGTGAACATTGTATATTAGTGTTTGTAAGGCATTGTAAGTCACCTTGAATAAAGGCATCTGCAACATGACTTTAATAAAAACAAATCAAATTGTCAGTAAGACTAAGAAAATAAGAATGAGAAACAATATCCTTAAACACATTCTGGTCACACTGAGAGATGTTTTCAAATGAAAAAATGCCTACATAATAATCAGTAGTAATTTGGGCACTGTTCTTGCCATCTTTCATATTTGAAATGCAATTCCTACCCTCTGGAGACTGGAGCTCTCTTAGACATGTTTTTATTTGTCTCCCTCCGTTGACCAGTTTTCATCACTAAGAGCTACGTCACTTTTCAATTAATGGAAATCAGATTTGGGTTCTATCTGGATTAAGTTGGTACCAGGCCAGCACCAAGTTACTCAGCCCCGATGCCTTTCAGTGATTATGCACTGTGAATCCAAGTGGAAAAGCAGCACGAAAATTGCCAGCAAAGTACAATTACATTGATTTTTTTTTTTTTTAAACGTTCGTATTGCTCTTCTGACTGGCATTTTTTTAATTAAAACATTACATGCATTAATAATAAAATTATCAATACTTTTTGAAAGATCTGCTATTAATTTACTGAACAACTGAGATTGATTTTTAGGTCACTGTGCATTGAACACCAAAAAACATGTAACTCAGTGTTTGCATTTTTAAGCAAAGTGAATACAAAGGGAACATATTCTTCTTCAGAGATAAAACTGTCAAAGCACTGCAATTTATACCAAAACATTATTACACGTAATACTCCGAACTTTCACAGAACATAATAATTTTGTTATCACGGCCTTTCATTTTATAATTTGCACAAAATTAAGAAAAACTAAAATGCACCAGGTATATAAGTGGCAATGTATGAGTGCAATTTATGATGACACCCTTTAAGCAATACAGCAATGTTTTTACACTTGGTATTCTTGTCAGATTGTCCTCATGCAACCCCGAGACCTATTTTTTAAAGACGATACCGTTTCTGATGTTTATTTTTCAGCTTAAGCACAGAACAGGTAAAAATTTACTATTATGCAATAAAAAATTATATTTATGACAGTAAAAAGCATTTAATTTAGTTAAACCACCTTTGATTCATGTTAAACAAGCAACAAAACCTTGTTTACCTTGATGTAAACTTTTAAGTTTGATACATTTATCACTTTCAGTCAATATTGAGAAGTGTAAACTCTTGAGGTCTACATTATCTATTTAATGTCTGGTCACAGTGGGGAATACCTAATGCAAAGAGAAAGATTCTACACTGCATTTCAAATGACTGTCACTCTATACCAGGTTACTCGCACCTTGATCCGCTAAATAAGTGCTTTGAAGGACAGCTGCTCTAGCAAATGTGAGTGCCACTCCCTGCACCCTTTCATAAATTATATCCTTTTAAACTAAGAGAATATTCTGGAGCTGCTTCAGTCGAATTCAGTGTCTTAATTGACATTAAAACTATGTACAATATTTCAGTCAAACTCAAAAAAAGACGTTTAACAAGCTTTACAGATTAAAATCTTATATATAAATCTTATATATAAATATGAATTCTTATTGAAATTCAAAGACTGGTGAATGATATATAAAACTTTGGCTTATTTATATTGAACACGTATATAGTAACACTGGGGCTGTTGGCAGGCAGGGGTTGGCAGTCAGTATCCAGAATAGAACTATGTTTTCTCATGACACTCTTTGTAGCACTGGTCTTTTTTGTAAGGAACCTGGAAAAACATTGAATGGTTTACTATGCTAACAACAAACGATAAATTAAAATGTCTTCAAACTGGACACACAGAATTAAAAAGGTTTCCATGGATTCTAAAATGGCAAAATACAGAAGTGTACCTTAATGAAATACAGAGCACAAGAAAGAGAGGAACATACATTAAAAGATGACAGGCGCAACATCTGAGGTTAATTCCTTCCTAACCAGCAATCATAACAGTCCCAATTTCAATTCTGTTTCAAATTGTGCCACATCAAAGGAAATGGTAAAGAAACATGCTCAAGTAGATGTTATAATTGGAAGATCTGCATTTTGAAAACCCTTACTGAGAAAACATTTATGGGACTAAGGTAAGGACTGTAAGATAGCCATGGAATATTTGTAATCTTAGTCTCCTTTCTGACATTATGTGCATTATCACTTTAGTAGATTTCTGGCCCCTAGCCCTCAGCCTGGAGTATTATCAACTGGAAGACAAACTTGGTTGTGTAGAATGTAGAATTTAGCCAATTGCCTTTGGTAACGTAATATATATGTGTGTATATAAAATGTATTACTACCTAAAAAAATCTATTTATATTTATAATCTTTCTTTAAAATAAAAAGCTGTCACTAGGCTTGAGTTCCCTAAGGTCTGAAAATTCTGAATGCCAGCAGTAATTGATTTATCATTCATTTTTAATGCTGTTTAATTGGATAAACAGAAGGTCCAATACTCATTTATCATTTATAAGGTCCCTGTTTTGTGTCCACACAGCTTTTCTCTTTCATGCAGTACTGTTTGAGCTACGTCACTATCCTTTCAATCACAGCATGTACAAGATAACTAATTGTTCTTATCTTTCACCCGTATACTGCTTTGTATATATCTATTTTTTAGGTAGGTCAAATTGCTTGTGTTTGTAAGATGTAACTCAGCTCATTTTCAATTGAAGATTGGGGCGTTTGAAGATCACATGACCTATGTTTTGGAATGCTTGCATGCAGTTAGAGCTCCTGTTATCAGTGCCCTTATTTACTATTTTTACTACCTTTTTCCCCATTCGTTTTTAATATTATTTCTGCCCATTAAATGTACCCACAATGACTGGATCCTGAAAACAGACTCATTCTTCGCCTGCAGCTCCTCCAGTGAAGAAAAAGTGCCCCGAACTGGCCAATATGGCTGACCTTCTTTCCTATTCTATGGAGCAACAGACCATGCTCTTTTAGAGTGAGATTGCAGTGCTACCAGGAGTTGGTTTTGAGGTTGGATCTTGTAACGGGTGACCAATGTGAACAAAAAAGGTCCTTAATTATCATGCAGGGAAACTGGAATTATTAGAACACCGGAGTTTGATTTGTCAGATAGATCCAAAAGAACGACATTCAGGTCGTCGATCTAGATGAGAACAGAGGGAAATGACCCAGTCGGATTCCTGAAAATATCAATCCCTGTATGGTTTCCTGCATTGGCTCACCATGATTTTGAAACTGAAATAGCACATCACGTCTATGATGGCAAAATGAGTCGCGCAGGCCACACTAAGCCTCAGGTATATATTTTCAAGCTGCTCCATTCTCTGACCGGGATCTCATATTACAGGAGAACAGGAAAGCTGTCCCCGTTCATTCTCCTTCTGTGTCTGTCCTGAATTTTTTCCCTGATCTCAGCCCCATGACAGCAAAGATGAAAAGGGCCTGTTCTGGGATATGAATATCTCTGAGACACGTCCTCCATGTTGGGAGCACTCCAACCTCTAACATTTTCAGCACTCAGAAACCCATGGTGTTTTTGGCTTTTGGGGGAGGTGGGTTTGGGGGGCTTCAGTATTTTTCTCGATCTTATTTGCTGTGCTTGAGCGTAGGTGGAGGGTAGATAGAGAGGGGAAGTGTGGCAAACATTGGGGATGAAGGATCCCGTTAACGTGTTTATCATTCTACACTCACCTAAAGGATTATTAGGAACACCTGTTCAATTTCTCATTAATGCAATTATCTAACCAACCAATCACATGGCAGTTGCTTCAATGCATTTAGGGGTGTGGTCCTGGTCAAGACAATCTCCTGAACTCCAAACTGAATGTCTGAATGGGAAAGAAAGGTGATTTAAGCAATTTTGAGCGTGGCATGGTTGTTGGTGCCAGACGGGCTGGTCTGAGTATTTCACAATCTGCTCAGTTACTGGGATTTTCACGCACAACCATTTCTAGGGTTTACAAAGAATGGTGTGAAAAGGGAAAAACATCCAGTATGCGGCAGTCCTGTGGGCGAAAATGCCTTGTTGATGCTAGAGGTCAGAGGAGAATGGGACCCACTGATTCAAGCTGATAGAAGAGCAACTTTGACTGAAATAACCACTCGTTACAACCGAGGTATGCAGCAAAGCATTTGTGAAGCCACAACACGTACAACCTTGAGGCGGATGGGCTACAACAGCAGAAGACCCCACCGGGTACCACTCATCTCCACTACAAATAGGAAAAAGAGGCTACAATTTGCACAAGCTCACCAAAATTGGACAGTTGAAGACTGGAAAAATGGTGCCTGGTCTGATGAGTCTTGATTTCTGTTGAGACATTCAGATGGTAGAGTCAGAATTTGGCGTAAACAGAATGAGAACATGGATCCATCTTGCCTTGTTACCACTGTGCAGGCTGGTGGTGGTGGTGTAATGGTGTGGGGGATGTTTTCTTGGCACACTTTAGGCCCCTTAGTGCCAATTGGGCATCGTTGAAATGCCACGGCCTACCTGAGCATTGTTTCTGACCATGTCCATCCCTTTATGACCACCATGTACCCATCCTCTGATGGCTACTTCCAGCAGGATAATGCACCATGTCACAAAGGTCGAATCATTTCAAATTGGTTTCTTGAACATGACAATGAGTTCACTGTACTAAACTGGCCCCCACAGTCACCAGATCTCATCCCAATAGAGCATCTTTGGGATGTGGTGGAACGGGAGCTTCGTGCCCTGGATGTGCATCCCACAAATCTCCATCAACTGCAAGATGCTATCCTATCAATATGGGCCAACATTTCTAAAGAATGCTTTCAGCACCTTGTTAAATCAATGCCACGTAGAATTAAGGCAGTTCTGAAGGCGAAAGGGGGTCAAACACAGTATTAGTATGGTGTTCCTAATAATCCTTTAGGTGAGTGTATTTTACTGCTTGGAGGTGACCCATTTTTACGTATCACATTCATCTCTGACTCCTATGACTGATATTGCAATACGGTCAGGGATTCTGGTCGTGTTTTTTAGAGGCAATGTTTGCTTACTATTGATCATTGTATTTGTTTTCAATTCTTATGACTGATATCACAATATTATCCTGAACTCCCCAAACAAATGTACAGGCTGTTTGGATGTCTTTAGAAGAAAGCATTTAGTTGTCACATTCATACAAGAAGCACACTTCTGACGTACGTAATTTTGATAATAAGCATTTATGTAATCTTGTAGCTGCTGCTGCTTTTGCTGATTCCTAGACAAAAGACTTATTGATAGTGTTAAGCTTGCGGATGACTGTTTTGGAGTCATATGGGACCCTAGATGGCAGAGTGTCACATCTAAAAACAATTATTGTCACGATTACCCTCGGGGAGCAAGGGAACAGGGCACCCAAGTGCAGAGCGTGGTCGGACAGGCGTGGGTCAGGAAATGGCAATGCAGGGCAATGGAGGATAGGCGGAAACATGGTCGTGGTCACAGGCGGGTTCGTGGGATAAAGCAAACAGACAGGCAAAGGCGTGTCGTGGTCGTAAAGTCAGGCAGGAGGTCAAGGGAACAAGACAGATATGGGGCTCGAGGGAACAAAGGCTCGGAGGAACAGGGTCAAAGGAATAAGGCTAGGAATTGCAGTAGGGACTGGCAAAACTTTGCCCAAAGTGAGGGAAGTGAGTGGAATATAAAGGGAGCAGGAACCAGGCTTGGGAGGTGCAGGGCGAATGGGAACAGAGGGTGGAAGCAAGAGTGCACAAGGGTGTACGGAATGTAAACAGACTGATTGAAAGAAGAGAGCAGGGAGAAGGCAGGGAAGAGGGGGAGTGCTATGGGACCATGACAATTATCTTGGGTACAAAGATTGCTTTTGTTTCAATTGATGCACCCACACTATTTGATTCACAGTTTTTTAACTCTCTGATTAAGTTACTGTTAGATATGTCTGATTTCAAATTCGTTATTGGTGTTGACATGAATGCTCGGCTGTTCACCGATCAAGCATGCAGGGGATAGGGTCACAGCCTAATGCGTCAACTGCTTTGCCACGCTTTGTTTCTGATCTTGCTCTGAGTGATCTATATCATGTTTTTAATCCAAGTGCCAAAGAGTATACTTTCTATTTGTCCAGCCATAAATCATATTCTAGAACTGACTATATTTTTGTTTTGAAAACCCTTTTCTTTGAGGAAGACAGCATTGGGATGCATCCTATGGTATTGCCTGATCATTCTTGTGTTCTCAGTAGAATCATAATAGCTGATTTCAAGTCTCGAGCCGCACGCTGGCACTTCAACACTACATTACTGCAAAATGAGTCCTCCTGTCTGAATTTCTTGCTTTCAATGATGGCTCTGTGGAAGATCCCCATATTTTATGGGATGCTATCAAGGGGTTAATCAAAGACACATCCGTGGAATTTTATGCTAATCTGAATAAATCTAGACTCAGTTCAATGAAGGAACTTGAGACTGAATTAGCATTGTTGGAACTTAATCAACAAAACTTATTTTCCCAAATCCATTGCACGATCAAAAGCTTTCACAACTATTTCCCACTATTGTTTGCCCTGTCGCTCGAGCCACTTGCTCAAGCTATTCATCAGTCTGTGTCTTTTACTCCTGTCAGTGTCAATAGAACCCAGCATCATATCTCGCTCTATGCAATGTTGTTATAAGTTGATAAAGCCCCCCAATCAATGTCTTATCTATTGTCTGTTTTTAACGACTTATGTTTGTTTTCAGGCTGTAAAATTAATTGGTCTAATTAACTCTAATTAATTAAGTCTGCATTAATGCCTTTAAATAAAATGATGAATCTTCAAATATACCTGTAGTATCTGGGCATGTATCCATTTCTGCATTATCTTATCTCAGGTAATTTCAATTAAATCTTTAAACAGATAGAAACTGCCTTAAAAAATGCCATTGAATACTCATATCTCTATTGTAAAAATGTATACTTCCTTTTTTAGTACGATGATCCCTCTTTCCCCTTCTTAAATATTGGGATAAACTTCCACGCTTTAATCTCCAGATTTATATGGAAAGGAAAACGTCTCCACATCAAACTCTCTATTCTTCATTGGGAGAAATGTACAGGCGGGTTGTCTTTACCTAATTTAAAATATTATTTCTAGTCTTTTGTGTTACGCCTGATCACAACTTGACTGATTCCCAGTGTTCATGTAGCTTGGTGAACGTAGTATTCCCAGTGAGACTGCAAGATCTGATTCACTCTGGAATATTTCTAAAACATTGGCAATTAAACTTTGGTGCTATGATCTCCAATGAAAGACACACCAAACTTAGACCCAAATGGCACTATCATTCTCCCATTTTTCACAACTATGCTTTTGAGAGACCGTCCCTTTTCATTCCCACAATGGAGAGACAGGATCATTTATATTTTTGCTGACTTTTTTTAAAGATAACTACCTCTGCACGTTCCAGGATTTAAAATTGCAGTATAACCTACCAGGTACATCTTTTTTTTATTTTTTATCTTCATCTGCGCTCTGCATTGCATGCTTACGGGGCATAAGTTATAATTACACACACTGCATACTTTGCTGGATAAATATAAATACAAATATTACGTAAAGATTGGGGGTTTGGGGATCCATGATTTTAGTTTTGAAGGATGGGGTTGCATTGGGGTTTCATTGGGTGGTAATTGTATTCTTCAGTCATACTAAAAAAACTAAAAACAAACATACTTATTTGTTCTCATCCATTTACTTGTTGTAGTGTTGCCTCCGTTAGTATGGAGTTCCCCACAACAAATCCATCCTGAAATTCCAGAACTGTGCGCTGTAATTCAAAAGTCAGCACTACTTCCATTTTACAATATACACTGCCTCTCGATTGTATTAAACAAATTGTTCATGTGATAATGAAGAACTGGTTCGCCACTTTTTCTGAACTAGTGTTTTAGGTTGCCATTCAGTCAGAACATCAAAGTGATGTACTCTTACACGGCTGGCGATAACATTAGATTATGTGCATTGCGTTGAAGCAAGTGTGATCCATGGTGACAGATGGGTGGCTCAATCAATCACCTATTCTCGTTACACGCCATAAGCAATGAACTCTGATATCACACTGAGAAACGTATTAGGGTTTCAAACCAGTGAGTGCAATATTCATTAATTCTTCCAATTTGCCTTAATGGCTTTCTTAATCCAAACCATCGGCTTAAGCCTACCCTCTTTAAAGCTCTGATTCAGGGAGTCTCACAGACCTTTAATTAATCCATTAATCTCTTATAGGTTTGGATCAATGTTTCTGAAATTGGACGCAGTGGGTTCTCTTCAATATTACTCAGCTATAGAGGAAACCAAATTCAAAGGAATCTTCCAACTCACATCGAAAACACATCACCTTTGAGCAACAGGAACAGTTTACACAAGGCAGTCTCAAACAGTACAGAGTGCTTTCAAAAATCTATTTTATTGTGATATTACAAACTGAAAGCCAATACCAGTTAATGAATGAGCTGTGTGCTAGATCATTAATTCAAGATTGTAGGTCATTCTTGGAAACATTTTCAGTATGTATACTTGGGTAAACATATGTTTGTGCTGTTATTACTAGAAACTCCTTTGTCCTGATCATTAAATGTAGCCTAATATAGCAGAGACAAGCAAATGGCCCATTTAAACTCCAAAAGCTGAAGTACAATCTGTTTTTATTTTAATTTACTTTTTGAGCATTTCCTGCAAGATAACACTGGCTGAGAAAATCATGCATTGAAATGATCTAATGCATGGGTTGATCTTAATGGTCTGTATGTACCATGGCGTAAATTAAGAAACTTCTTTGCTAAAGCCACAGTTATTTATGCCACCCTGTGATGATATTTGCATTAACACTGGAGCTTAATCCTCAATTGAGATGGCATTTTGATTCCCTAGCCCGGGCACAAACATCAATACACACTTACTGTATGTCCGTATATATCTCAATATTTGGGACAGCAATTACTGACCCATTCACTCATCTTCCCTCATTCTTATCTGCTCTGTATCTTATTTTTTTCTTAAACGTACTAGTATACAGCCTTAAGTTCTTTGACACAATTAACACTGAAATACAGTTGGGACATGGCGACTGAATGAGCGCACCTTTTACAGGTAGTCAGGGATATAAATATTGCAGCACACATTGATTTTCAATTACTATGAATTACACGTTCGTGACCCTGTGGCGTTTATTTCATTTAAGTTTTGATATCTTTATTAAGGGGGCTCTGACAAGGTGTGCCCTAAAGCAATTGGACTTTAATGTCATTCCAAAGATTACAATAATTCATAAAAAGGATAATCTATTCCCTAAAGTGTGTGTTAAAGGAGTTGGGACTAACATTGCTGAAAGCCATCATTGTATGCATCTCTAAAATCTCACCATTTGAAGATTATAATGTGGACCTGGAAAAGGTACTATACATTATATAATATGTGCCATGCATATAGTCTATGTATTTTTCATTTTTATTGCACTGATACTGGTCTCCCTATCAGGTTTATGTAGTAAATAAAATTAATATTAAGATTCAGCAGATCTAAACATAGCAGGATGATCATTTGAAGGGAATGCTTATTAAAATGACATTTGGCCTGGTAATTGATTCACGTAACGGAAGCCTGGATGAGGTCTCTGTGCCTGTCTCCATCCCTTACTGCCGATTCACTAATGTGAAGTATGGCGGCAGAGTCACTCAATGACCCAGCTACTAAATTTGTCCTCCACAATGGGCTGAGGATCAATAACTAATTTTTTGGAGCTGATTAGTTTGCAGCTGAAAAGTAGATGTCGCCTGAATCTTGCCAGAGGATATAATCAACCACTAAATAGTTGTATTATTGCTCTCATTATAGCATGGTTGTATAGCCGGAGAAATGCACGAGTCCCACTCTGATAGTGGCACACAACGACTGCAGTCCTGTGAGGCACAGTCTGGTCAAAGGAGCATCCTTGTTTACAAAACAGACATTCGGTTCATTGGTGCAAATTGAAATCAGCCATGTTTGTATATGAGGCATCCACGAAGCTGATCAGAAAGGTCTTTAAGTAAATTGGAGAAGGACTAGCGATGATTTAAACTTGTTGGGCTTCAGTGAAACCTGCAGTAAATTATTGGTATTCCCAGGAAGACTAATAGCTTTCTCTCAGATATGAGAGCAGTAGCATTAAGTTAAAATATGGCTCTCTTTAAAACTGACTGTTTCCATGGTGACACCAACGTATGGATCACTGAATAAAAATCTGAAGCGTCCACACATACATATATGTTTTTCAGATGCCTGAACATAATACATCTTATGGAATGGTTTAAATTATGTGTATACATTTTCTTTTTAATCTAGAGGTAGTGTGATTAATGGATTTGCAGGTAGGTAACACAGAAACGTAAATGACAAATTGCACTGTGTGGACTTCTCTTTTATATGTTGCTGCTTCTGGGAATATTAAGAAAGATACTAAAGTTATTCTTGCTTCAAAAGCATTACATACAGACAGCACAACCAAGAGGACATTACGTTTCTTTTTTTGTGCAAACACTAGGCTAATTGACATTTCACTCAATTTATTTTGTTCATTCCATTCAATTGCTAATAACCAAAAGCATTGAAAATATCACTTAAGGTATAATGAAAATACATTTAGTTGTGATATTTTACTTTTTCTAACAAATAAACAAAAATGTGGTATTTTTTCACCACTTACCCTTCACAATTCACTGCCTCATTGTACATGCGGATTGCTGAACATAAATTACGGAACAAAAAGGTTGTCCTGTCAAAACACAACGAAACCCAAAGAAAATCAGTTTGTTCTTACATTAACTAAAACTAATTAGGTCATTATTTACTTGAAAAAGTGAACAAAAGGAAAGAGGAGAAGGAAGGTTAAGGTTGAATGTCATATTTAACTAAAGTACTTTATTCAGTTGCAAAGATGTTGGACAATGTGCCTACAGGTGTAATAAGTTAATAGGGTGTCTCTCATGGTAGAACTTTGTAATCTCTCTCAAACAGCACAAGATGACATCTCTGACACAATAAGAGACACCCTTCATATGAAGTATTACCCCTAAATTACAGTGTAGTGTGCAATAATTTTTTTGATGTTGTTTTGGTTGTTGTTGCTACCCTGGCAGCTTGTTGTAGAGTGGCGAGTTTTCAGTGTTCAGGGGGCAAATGGCCTGTCACCCCAGTGTATTTTCAACCCTGGTAAGAAGCCCAATTCACATGAAAGGATTCTTAGACAACATCATATATTACTTTTTTGGCTTTTTCAGCTCATACCATCAGTTCAAATATTTGTTGTATTATTTATGTATGTATGTATTTATTTATTTTGGCTAATTTGGCCATTTCAGAAAGGATCTGTTTTTTTTCTATGTTAGGATTTTTGTTTTTAATGGCCAAGAAAACATAACCCTGATTAGCTGCAGCTAAAGCAGTAGTTTAATATAGAATTACCGGGAACACATAGCCTATATTTTGAGTCGGGGGAAAATACATTTATCTTTGTCAAAATAATGGCACTGTGTGGTTGCAGCAATATCTTTACTATGTTTTAGTCTTATTCCATTTAATTGACAAGTAACAAAACATTACAAAAAAAGCTTGTAACAGATGTAAAATATTTGTAGGTCAAAGTAAAAAAAAAAGTTTCTTTACTTGTGTTTGATTACAAACATTGCACAAGGTACAACTCATTCCAAAATTACTTTTATTTCCATTGAGACAACAATGCTGTAACAGCACAAATACTAGCTCCAAAAGAAAAAGAAAATATCAGTGTTATGGTGAATACTGTCATGTGTTAACAGAGAAGTCCATTTATTTTTACATTAAAAAATATTACATTGGAGTAGAGTGAATAAGCCTTAAAATGCCATTTAGAAAAAAACAGGTAACCTTTATTTCAGGTGGCTAAAAGGGAGTGGAGTTTAGCTGTTTAGCATGGTCAATGGATTTAACATTGATTTTGATCCCTAATAAATATTTATAAGTCTCAGAACATTCCATAGTCATTCAATGCATGACTAAAAGTGCTGTGCCATAAACCACTGCAATTACACCATAGCACACGCCACTGCCTGTGCACAGATGGATAATTGTATGGTAAATCATGGTAATTACCCATCTCTCAATGTACTGTTCCTAGACGAATGGGTCATAGGAGATGAGTTTAAATTGTGTTCGTTTTCTTTTTTATAAAACAAAACCCACTGACTGAATGCAAGTGGGTCTTCACTGAGAATTTGTCTCAAACCCAACATTCGCATCCACTGCCTATGTCATAACAGACGCTGAAAAACGTTCCATCTTCTTGATGATGTCATTTCACCAAAATTACAATTACGGCACCCAACTCACCTACCTAGACTTTAAAACATGGGACAGGAGCCAAACAGCAGTCCATTTGCAATAAGGGATGTGACGGAGCTGACAGAAATCCACATCCATCGAATGCGGATTTTAAAGCATTAAATCCATCAAATGCGGATGCGGATGTGGATGCGGACATAGTGTATTTAGTTGTAGGTTGAGGAGCATTTTGTATTTGCCAGTATTACTGTAACATCAATTTGCTACAGTTTTTATAAAAAACATATACACTCACCTAAAGGATTATTAGGAACACCTGTTCAATTTCTCATTAATGCAATTATCTAACTAACCAATCACATGGCAGTTGCTTCAATGCATTTAGGGGTGTGGTCCTGGTCAAGACAATCTCCTGAACTCCAAACTGAATGTCTGAATGGGAAAGAAAGGTGATTTAAGCAATTTTGAGCGTGGCATGGTTGTTGGTGCCAGACGGGCCGGTCTGAGTATATCTGCTCAGTTACTGGGATTTTCACACACAACCATCTCTAGGGTTTACAAAGAATGGTGTGAAAAGGGAAAAACATCCAGTATGCGGCAGTCCTGTGGGAGAAAATGCCTTGTTGATGCTAGAGGTCAGAGGAGAATGGGCCGACTGATTCAAGCTGATAGAAGAGCAACTTTGACTGAAATAACCACTCGTTACAACCGAGGTATGCAGCAAAGCATTTGTGAAGCCACAACACGTACAACCTTGAGGCGGATGGGCTACAACAGCAGAAGACCCCACCGGGTACCACTCATCTCCACTACAAATAGGAAAAAGAGGCTACAATTTGCACAAGCTCACCAAAATTGGACAGTTGAAGACTGGAAAAATGGTGCCTGGTCTGATGAGTCTCGATTTCTGTTGAGACATTCAGATGGTAGAGTCAGAATTTGGCGTAAACAGAATGAGAACATGGATCCATCATGCCTTGTTACCACTGTGCAGGCTGGTGGTGGTGGTGTAATGGTGTGGGGGATGTTTTCTTGGCACACTTTATTCCCCTTAGTGCCAATTGGGCATCGTTTAAATGCCACGGCCTACCTGAGCATTGTTTCTGACCATGTCCATCCCTTTATGACCACCATGTACCCATCCTCTGATGGCTACTTCCAGCAGGATAATGCACCATGTCACAAAGGTCGAATCATTTCAAATTGGTTTCTTGAACATGACAATGAGTTCACTGTACTAAACTGGCCCCCACAGTCACCAGATCTCAACCCAATAGAGCATCTTTGGGATGTGGTGGAACGGGAGCTTCGTGCCCTGGATGTGCATCCCACAAATCTCCATCAACTGCAAGATGCTATCCTATCAATATGGGCCAACTTTTCTAAAGAATCCTTTCAGCACCTTGTTGAATCAATGCCACGTAGAATTACGGCAGTTCTGAAGGCGAAAGGGGGTCAAACACAGTATTGGTATGGTGTTCCTAATAATCCTTTAGGTGAGTGTATATATATATATATATATATATATACAGTGAAGGAAAAAAGTATTTGATCCCCTGCTGATTTTGTACGTTTGCCCACTGACAAAGTAATGATCAGTATATAATTTTAATGGTAGGTGTATTTTAGCAGTGAGAGACAATTTATAACTTTTTTGAAATGCATTTTTCTGGATTTTTTTGTTGTTATTCTGTCTCTCACTGTTAAAAAACACCTACCATTAAAATTATAGATTAATAATGTCTTTGTCAGTGTGCAAACGTACAAAATTTTATAAGCAAGAGGGCCCAGAAAGCCCTGAGGCACAATACAACTGACAGTTGTTTTATGGACTGTCACGTATTACAGTATTGTAGTGTAATAATAGTGTTCATTTAGCAAAAAAAAACATTCTTATCTTTTAGAAAATGTACAGTACCTAGACACATACCAATACCAGTACACATACCTAGAACCTAGTTCCCAAAATATTTGTGAAAAATATATATTTATTTTAAATATTTTATTAAAGAAAAGAAAACATCCATTGTGTTTTCATAATGCCTACAATAGATGGTTCAAAGAACAATGTAAATTAAATGTTGAATACCATTGTTACTACTATACAAGCAAACAGTATTTATTATATTTGTTAGGTGCTATTGTTCCTGCCAATTGTGTTGATCCATTATGTCACAGACTCTGAATGAGTCACACAATGCATAATATGCATCAAAATTCCACTTCTGTGCTAGTTATTGAAATATAATGCAGAAAAATATATAATTTGGTGGACATTTTTAGAAACTTGCACTAATGCACTCAAACACAAGACATAAAGCAACAATATAGTAAAAAGTGTCAACCCTCTGTATGCGTGGTCTGTAAAAGATGGGCATAAACAACCGAAAAATCTGCTAATTTAAGAGGAAATATCTGCGTATTGGAGGAGGACCTCCCTAAAACCTAAATGCAACACAGTTATTTTTTGTATTATTTATTCCTTGCCAGATGCCCTTATTATTATTGAAATCTTTGGGGAGGGGTCTCAATGTTTTGCGGGATTGCCAGTGGGCGGGACAGCAGAGTGTGAGCCAGTGGGAGGTTCCGCTTGACAGCATCAGTGACAGTGTCTCTCAGACAAGCAGTTTCAAATGGAAAGATAGACTTTAATCCTAAATTAGCCTGGGGGTGAGGAGGCTAACTTTCCAGGCTGAGTCTTAATTTTTATGCAACTAAAACTAACTTGCACTAGACTAGTTTAACTGTCAAAATAAGAGTAGTCTAATGGTTTAGACTAGTCTAATATAGTTTTATGAGTTTATATAGTTTTTATGCTATCATTCCTGCTCCTTTAATGATTGACTTATGTGCTCTAGAACATTATGAAATGGTATGTGACTCTGAAACTGAATTCCACTTTTCAAAATTCATAAAAGGGAGGGTATGCTTCTGAGTTTCAGAAGGGACAACATTTAGTCAGTGTTTTCATTCATGCCTTTTAGATGTTGGCAAGTTCATTTTTATTTGTCACATTGATTTTGTCATTATCAACACCTGTCAATAAATTGGAACATTGACGGTTTTGTGTTCTGAGCCCCACAAAGCTGAGAAACTACAAGTGTCAGGTTTATGTACATTGTCCACAGCCATTTTCTATTTCCATATAGTGCCATTCAGTTTCTGATGTTTGTTGCAAGAAATTATTTAATGGCCTCTGATTGCTCCCATCATTATATAAAAAGTCTTATATGGGTGTGTATCTTGGTTTCCAAAGCTTGTTCCCAGTGCTGCCACCTACTATGCTTCTCAGAAAACTTGATGTAATGCAGAATGCAGGTTTTATACTTTCACCAACCCCCATCCCCCATCCATTGGATTTTGACCTGTGACTGCAAGTAATGGAAATGTCACAAATTAATTTAATGTCTCCAGATTGTTAAAGTTGTTGTTTCTAACAAAGAATAATGAAACTATAATCGGAACACATAACAATTGGTATGTTTTCATTTTAAATTCCTGTTTTATGTTATCGCAAATGTCTTTATTATACAAGATAATAACATAACAGCCTTATACACCAATCAGCCATAACATTATGACCACTGACAGGTGAAGTGAATAACACTGAGAATCTCGATATCATGGCACCTGTCAGTGGGTGGGATATATTAGGCAGCATGTGAACATGTGTTAGAAGCAGGAAAAATGGGCAAGCGTAAGGATCTGAGAGACTTTGACAAGGGCCAAATTGTGATGGCTAGACGAGTGGGTCAGAGCATCTCCAAAACTGCAGCTCTTATGGGGTGTTCCCGGTCTGCAGTGGTCAGTACCAATCAAAAGTGGTCCAAGGAAGGAAACGCTGTGAACCGGCGACAGGGTCATGGGCGGCCAAGGCTCATTGATGCACATGAGGAGCGAAGGCTGGCCTGTGTGGTCTGATCCAACAGACGAGCTACTGTAGCTCAAATTGCTGAAAAAATGTATGCTGGTTCTGATAGAAAGGTGTCAGAGCACACAGTGCTTCGCAGTTTTTTGCGTATGGGGCTGCGTAGCCGCAGACCAGTCAGGGTGCCCATGCTGACCACTGTCCACTGCCGATAGTGCCTACAATGGGCACGTGAGCATCAGAACTGGACCACGGAGCAATGGAAGAAGGTGATCTGGTCTGATGAATCATGAGTTCAAGGTGTTGACTTGGCCTCCAAATTCCCCAGATCTCAATCCAATCGAGCATCTGTGGGATGTGCTGGACAAACAAGTCCGATCCATGGAGGCCCCACCTTGCAACTTACAGGACTTAAAGGATCTGCTGCTAACGTCTTGGTGCCAGACACCACAGCACACCTTCAGAGGTCTAGTGGAGTCCATGCCTTGACGGGTCAGGGCTGTTTTGACGGCAAAAGGGGGACCTACACAATATTAGGCAGGTGGTCATAATGTTATGGCTAATCGGTGTACATTACCTTTGTCCATTCAAAACAAATATCCATATGCTCTCTACATTGTTCTGCTGCAGGATGATTTCTGGCTAGATTGTAATCTACATACACTACTACTAGTTGAACCCACATACAGGATTGATAACCTTCATTCTATCTGTACAGCTGTCCTCAGTTCATTAAGTATTGCACATTTTTCATTCTGATATGTTTTATATTTATTCATATTTTCACGGTTCACTTTTTATTTGAGTCCCCCGTGCAGTCAAAACTAATTAGACCACTGAAAAACGTTTAGGAGGCCATAAAGGCCCTGTCATGGGAGGAGGGACAACTCCCCCAAGAGTGTAGGTGAGAGGGCACATGGAGGGGTGCAGAGAGAAAAGGTAAAAGAGCTGCGAGTAGAGAGGTTAAGACCAAGTGAAATGTTTAAAAATCTTCTGGTCTGCACTGGTCTCTTGTTGTGCATCATGTTTGTTTCAATGTATTTGATATTACCCTTTATTATTTTGTATTTTTTTCATAAACAATCACTAATTAAATTGTCTCTCTTCCTGCTCCTTCCCACAATGCTGTTCACCCAAATACCTGCCGGAGTCCTGGCTACTACATAACTCTACTATTACCACTACTAACCTACATAATGAAAGATCACTGCTTCTGATGTGCATATACTCATGAAAATTAAGCTACCTACTATTATACTATTCCCATAAACCTACTTTTTATCACATACTATTACGTATATTACTCCTTACATAGTTACAACTACTATTACTAATCTAAAAACTGATACAAAACTGCATACACACATAAATAATATAAATTGCACATTCAGACAAGATAACATCAGATACTTATGGCAAGCCAAATTATCATTTAGAGATATCTCTAAATCATTTAAAGATATCTTCAAATATTTAAAGATATCTCTAAATCATTTAAAAATATCTGCAAATATTTCAAGATATCTTCAAATAATTCCAGATATCTCTAAATAATTTAAATAAATTAGAGATATCTGCAAATCATTTAAAAGTACATTTAAAGATATCCCTAAATGATTTGAAGATATCTCTAAATGATTTGAAGATATCTCTAAATCATTTAAAGATATCTGCAAATCATTTAGAGATATCTTCAAATGACTTCCTGTATGTAGCCCAAGACTATCACTTCCTGTTAACTTGTTCATTCATTTCTATGTAACTGAATAAGGAAACAGGAAGTGATAATCTCAGCCAAAATACAGGAAGTCATTTGAAGATATCTCTAAATGATTTGCAGATATCTCTAAATGAACAGGAAGTCATTTGAAGATATCTCTAAATGATTTGCAGATATCTCTAAAGGAACAGGATGTTATTTGAAGATATCTCTAAATGATTTGCAGATATCTCTAAATGATTTGCAGATATCTTTAAATGATTTAGAGATATCTTCAAATCATTTAGAGATATCTTTAAATTATAATTTGGCTTGCCATAGATACTTTAAATTCTAGTTTAAAACTGGTTATGTAAAAAGTTGTGTGTGTAAATGAAATGCTATCCTATTTATAACCCTTCACCCATTCAC
Organism: Amia ocellicauda; assembly: GCF_036373705.1. Taxonomy (NCBI): domain Eukaryota; kingdom Metazoa; phylum Chordata; class Actinopteri; order Amiiformes; family Amiidae; genus Amia; species Amia ocellicauda. Next base: position 56,324,012 of record NC_089852.1, read on the forward strand.
AAAATGGATGTAACCTTGCCAGTAAAGCTACTTTTGAATTTGAATTTGATTTTAAACTTCCAACTGCAATCTCAACCACTTGGGATGGTGCTCAGGACTTTAAGCTTTCAATTGGGAGCCATTAAGTGGGGTTCGAACGGGGGTCACCTAGTCTTACAGAAGCATGCTGTCCACGCAGATAACATAGAAAAAGCTCCATTAGCAAAATGACAGACATGCTGATATATTACCCTCCTGCCTGGAGTTCATTCAAAACGCATACACTTCCACTCTCGGCAGCACTTTTGACAACTCTATGAGGTTTCGCAGCGTGGTTCTGTGTGGCTGCTCTTTAGTAAATTAGCTGTTATCTTGTGATTATTTTGAGAAAGGTTATGTCTGCAGTGAAACGAGTGATTTTGCTTTACTAGTACCACTATTGGTATTGTAAAAAAAGGCAAAAATCTAATTTTAAGCTTGTTCCTGGAAAGAATGGAGAAACCAACGTGGGTGGAAAAATATATATATTAAGGAAGGAAAAATATAAGGAATTAGGTAAAATATTCCGATTTCAGTGTACCTGCTACAAGTGTTTGTAGTGTGGAGTATATATTATCCACAGTGTCACATGAAATGCATTTTATTTTTTATCAAACACTAGGATAAAAGCCATCAAACACAAACAATGCAATCACCAGTATGTTTATGATTCATCAGGTTCTTTCCTCTGGCATCTTTGTAGTTAGGATTTAATATCAGGCAGTCGCACAGAATAAAAATATGTTCTGTTTCTCTCTTGGGAAAACTGACAAATACAACCCTTATCAGCAGCTTGACCTCTGCATGCACAGTGTTAACACTTCTCACCTAAAACATGTCTGTTTGGGGTCAACTCTAACCTCCCAACAAGATACTATAGCCCACTAATGTAATGCTGTATCACACTTAGCAAACTTCTTGAAATAAATTGAAGGTCTTCTCCTGAGTTGTAGAAGAAAGGCAAATACATGGCTTAAACAGATTATGTTGAGGGTACAGACGGATGAAGACAACAACTCTTTTGTAGAGAAACTAAAGACAAAATTTGTGTATTTTGTAGCCTCAAGTTTGTTTTGTGTACTGGGTGGGTGCATGAAATAACACATTTACAGTTTCATTACATACAAGGGAATTTCAATTCTCAACTCACCTAGGATAAAGAATTAGCGAAAGTAACACACCGCTGTACCCAAAGCAGGATTCGAGATTGAAGGACCAAAACTTACTTGTATATTTCTTTTTTTCTTGTAAATATTTAACAAAGCTGTCATGTACAGGCTTTTATCTCTTCATGCATTCAGTACAGGCTGAAGGTTTAAATGTAAGACAGCGACAGACAAATTTTTTCTCCACAATACAATAGTGACTATCTAAAATCATGTCAGTAATCCAACATCATCAGCACCATAAGGAAGGAATAAGACTAATAGCCCTTTCACAGAATATAGCAGTTGTGTTAATGGGTGGCATGAACTCTATTAAGTAATGTTATAAAGTGGCTAATAGTTTGGCACATAGTGTGAAAGCTCATAGTTTAATTTTATTTCACACTGATACAAAGTCATGCGACTGTATTGACCAAACAAAAGGGACACTGTTCCATAGAAGGGGGTAACATTTTGAATGCATAAGGTCTTTGTTTGCCAGGAATTACATTTCTTTAATAACTCCTCAGTGAAATTACAAATGTGTTTCTTTTTCCCATTTCCCTCTGCAGTCATATAGGTGTTCCCTGTTTGGCAGCCTGGCAGCAACACAACCTGCCAGTGTTAAGATGCAGGCTGTTCATATTCAGCAAGGGGATATTGAACCCCAGCAGTCTGATATATAATTTATGTAGGCCTTTATATTTAGAGCTTCTTTTTTAACTTGTTTTCTCTGGGGCCCCTGTAAATTCCAACATGCACGATTTAATGTACTAGATTTTAATGGATCCAACTATTTCTGGATTTGTCTAACATGGTAAATAAATAAATAAATAAAACTAGCATCTAAAATTATGTGATTGTGGTCACCTTCATATTTTTTATGTATCTATCTGATATATATCTGAATTTCCACAATACTTGTAACCATCAAGTATATCAACTTCATAGTTTTTAAGTTTTTAATATTTGGCACAAGAAAAATCACAGTAATGTAGGAAAGCAAGTACCCCCCCAGTACCAGATTGGGGTCTGATCAACCCTCCAAATTTCATTTAAATGTGTATATAGATAACATTTCCAAATTTGGACTGAATAACCCATATCATAAAAAAAGCATATGATATAGATCTCAACACCTATTGCAAAAACTGATATAATTCATGGATGCATGGACAAAACAGGGTGCACCTCTAGTATCAATGTAGGTAGAAAATTGCCTTTGTAATTATGAAGTCATTTGCAATATAATTATACAGTCAGCCCTGATGTCTGCAGGGTGTATATTAAACAAATGTAACATAAATAAAAGCAGACTTACCTTTTTCATCAATCCATGATATCAGAAAACATGGGGAAAAAAGATAAAAATAGTCTTTGATTAATAGCTATGCTAATATATGAATAAAACAAGCTTATATTATAAAAACAAATGCATGTTTTTGTTGACTAAATCATGCTTATCATGATTTAACAAGAGAAACTGAAAATGCATTGTAATATATTATTCCGAATGCATGCCTCCTGGGACTTCTTTTCTTTTGTAAGTTGAAACCAAATACTTTTGAAAACAGTATAACTAATTATGCTCTAAATAATTCTTTATGGAATGTATTTTTTTTTTTTGCCTAGGATAAGAATTAGGTCATACACAATATGTATTTCAAGATACCAATTTATCAGTAACAAAATAATGTACTAATGTACATATTTTTTGGGTTTGTATAGTTAGTCCCCCTTCTTTCTTTCACACCCATTATTATACATACAATTGTTTTAGGTTTTTCCCTGTCAAGCAATCAGGCTGTTATTAAAATGAACACATTCATTTCATTCAAAGCTTAAGTATTGAGTTGCCTTTCAGACCATATTTAAGTAAATCGCTGAACCACACATGATAATCAGCAATTTAATAGCCTGTGTTTTGTACTATAACAAAATGGACATATATATGGAAACAATATAATAAAGCTTTAGTAATATGTGTTCATTGTGTTCATTTCTAAGAAAAATGTAATAGTATCCCAGTGTACCATATGATAATCCAGGCCTTGTGCTATACAGGGATCGACCATTACCAAGAGTAAATAAATATTTTCAACAAAAGCTTTGCAATAAAAATTTTAAGGCTCTGCGTTTGGGTGATGCAACTCTAAATTACGAAAGTTAATTTTCCTTTTAACATATGTTTTGGTTATTTTTCCTGGTTAATTTAATTATCCATTCAGCAAGGTATATGTAATCAGATTTAATTGCATCACCTCTTTCTCAAACGAGTCTCCACCTGTAAGAATTTTGTGCCAGGCCGCCCACAGCACCTGCACTTTGCCTTGTCTAATCTCTCCTTCTGGTATTTGCAGGAGTCATGCAGATCTCATGTCGCCCGGTATCTCTCACCCCACATGACCCTGCCAAGAAGCCTAACTTGACATTCCTGAACCTTAGCGTTTCCCACTTTATTGATTGTGTCATTCTTTGTTCTTTGATTTTGTATTATGGACTAGTAAAGCTAGCACTGCCAGTTTGAAGATTTCACATGAGGGAATTGTGTTGGTTGGTTTACACAATACCGTTTATGTTTACAAGTAATACTAGTAATCACACTTGATAGAACTCTGCTTCCTTATGCTCCTGCTTACTTACACATTATTAGAACTCTTATAGCTGTACTGTGATTTCTTCTATGCCCCCTTACCTTCAGCACTTGTTACCTCTATGAGCTGGGTGGGATGTGTGCTTTGTTTTTCATATTAATTGTACTACTGTACTTTTGTAATGCTTAAATTGCACATTGAATTGATTATACTAGCCTCAGCAGTCGTGTTCCCCATATCCTGCCTCTGTGTCCTCCCTGCTGTGTTTTGGCTACACGTGTACAAAAAACAGCTTTCTTTCTGGTTCATGAACAGGTGACATGCATAAATTGCACGCCTAAACCAACTATAACCTCTAAACACTGTGGCATAACACATATCTGTTATTTGTTATTTGGACAAATCCTTAGATCTTACTGAAGACTCACTTATCACTTTGGGTTAAAAGGGGTTTAGTGAGATTGGAACTTAAGGGTAGTGGCTACATATGATTTCAAAGCCTGGGATCTGATTATGATTAACACTTCTTTCCTTGTTGGTCTTGTTAAGCATGGGCATGCGATGAATCCAAGGCAAATCTGGGCTAAAAGTACAGATGTTAATTCTCTTGTGCATAAGCAGAACAATGTAAGCTCGGAGCTCAGGGTCTGAACAGTGTATTTAAACACATTCCCTACATGTCAAGCCATTACCCTTCCCGATAAATTAAATTCAGACCAGACTCCAGCGGTTGCTTGCACTATTAAGATAAGATTCAAGGCTACTACTAAATATTCTAAATACACATTCATTAACTTCACCATAACTATAGAGCAGTTGTACTACACTGAGTCTGTATTTAATGCTTACAACAAAATCCACTAATCATAAGCATAAGTACAATATAAGCTTAATTAACACAGCCACACAGCTGGCCATTATTAGATTATCTGTAGGCAAACTAGTTAAAAATGATGATGGACCAAGAACTGTTACACAGTATCACATTTAGTGTAAGGGAGATTGTTAATTACACATCAAATATTGAATCAGCTCGGTATAAAGCACACTTGACTGAGGAACACTAACGTTTAAAGCACAGACTGGCACATTGTAACTTGGGCAATAACTAAACATAGGGTGTTGGCTATAGGTCTAGAAGAGCTGTTTCAATTAAATGCACTTTAAAGTCAGAAAGTCAATATGCAGCACGGGGATGATTAAAAGGTAATACAAGCCATAAACTTTCCTCCAGCATGTGCAAATGTGGCCGAGCAGAAACTGAAGAAGATATTGAATGGATGTCTGCAACCAACCAATGCATAAATCAGAGCTTTTTTGCTAGCACTGTGAAAAGAGGCAAAAAACCACATTCTTCACAGCCACAGCCAGATAATCAGCTGCAGACGCTGGCTCTGATAAATAAAGTGTGAAGACAGTGATGTCACCAGCAATGTAGGCAGCTTTTCTCTGCTTAATTAGTCTGTCAAGGGCTGGGCTGTGCAGTGTCATAGTGTGCTAATAAGCAGCTCTGCTAGCTTACATTGCCTTTTCATATGATAGCCCCTTATGTTTTTTGTTTATAAAAATAAAAAAGTAGCCATTTATTAATTATCAAATATTAATATATAAAATAGTTTATAAGTATTAAATATATAACATCCTTATTTTAATTAGCTTTTTATAAAATCATCCTTTGTAATTCATTATAAGCCTAGATCTCCAGTTACAGAACTCCACATACATATTTCCAGTTTGCGACCAACTTGAATTTGAATTGACTGTAGCCCACAGAAATCCACACAGCATATGGAAGCATATAAGACATACACCAATCAGCCATAACATTATGACCACCTGCCTAATATTGTGTAGGTCCCCCTTTTGCCGCCAAAACAGCCCTGACCCGTCGAGGCATGGACTCCACTAGACCTCTGAAGGTATCTGGCACCAAGACGTTAGTAGCAGATCCTGGGCAACAGCAGCATGGGCACCCTGACTGGTCTGCGGCTACGCAGCCCCATACGCAACAAACTGCGATGCTCTGTGTGCTCTGACACCTTTCTATCAGAACCAGCATTCATTTTTTCAGCAATTTGAGCTACAGTAGCTCGTCTGTTGGATCGGACCACACAGGCCAGCCTTCGCTCCCCACGTGCATCAATGAGCCTTGGCCGCCCATGACCCTGTCGCCGGTTCACGGCTTTTCCTTCCTTGGACCACTTTTGATTGGTACTGACCACTGCAGACCGGGAATACCCCACAAGAGCTGCAGTTTTGGAGATTTTCTGACCCAGTCGTCTAGCCATCACAATTTGGCCCTTGTCAAAGTCGCTCAGATCCTTACACTAGCCCATTTTTCCAGCTTCTAACACATCAACTGTGAGGACAAAATGTTCACTTGCTGCCTAATATATCCCACCCACTGACAGGTGCCATGATAACAAGATTATCAGTGTTATTCACTTCACCTGTCAGTGGTCATAATGTTATGGCTGATCGGTGTATAAGACATATAAAACATATACCATATAATTTGCCATTGAATACTTGCTGAATACATCATTCCTTCTTGAGAAAAGGCTTTGAGCCAGCCTTATTTTGTCATTCCTTAATGGATAGTGAAGAAGAGTGATGGAGGCCAGCCTCCAAATTAGGTTTTACTTATACCAATTTAATCTATAGTATTGCAATACTGCTGTAACCCAAGGGTCGGTCCTGGGCCCCCTCATCACATCCCATGGGTTCTCATTCCACTTCTATGCAGATGATGTTCAGATCTTCCTTTCCTTTCAATTAGTGAGTTAGTGAGGTTATGGGAATGTAACCATGGTACAGAGAGAAGACAGACACAGGGACTCACATAAAATGATGTAAACAAACCCCACAGATAGTAACACAGAACCATCATTAGGGCTTCCTGTCTAGAGTAAGAACAATGAAACTATGCATCACATGAATTAGTCTTTTGCCCACAAGAGTAGTTTTATCAAGATTCCCTCCCAATATTACATGACATTACGCTGCTTTCACTGTGCTGTCCTTTGGTTTTGCAATATCTGTCTGTCACTACACATTAAGTAACCTACATTAACAGTTTTCCATTGTAAATACTCATAAGTGTGGTATCACACTGTCCAATCAAAAGCATTAACTTGGATAGATCATTATATTATCAGTCTTGCTCAGATAAAAAATTAAAAACCATAAGAAAGCAATTTGTCCAAATTCCTTCATTTATCAACCCTCCGCTCACAAATATTACACAAAGATAACGTATCCTAGGATTCAGATAACGTAAGAAACATTATTTGTTTCCAATTTTCTTATCTTACTTCTTGCAGGAGAAGTCAGAGAATAATGTGGATTTATAGCATATATGTGAACATTTAGTATTATCATCACACATTTTGTTTTTTGAAATTGAATTTAGTAAAACTGACAAATAAGCCCACAATTAAAATGATTTACATGCTCCTGTCTTGACATTGTTTACTTTTCAGATACACCAAGAGCAGATCAGAAATCCCTAGTGTCTAAGGTCATCTACAGTTTGTATGAATTTTTGAAAAAAAGGTGAAATGAGATGATAATGCAAAGTACATTTGTCATACTCAGAGGAATCCCAGTGCCTAATAATCATGCAAAGAGAATCATTGACCTTATGAGATATTTTATGTGTATCTTTGAGGGGAAATTAACACTGAGCTCTCTGGGCACCAGAAATGTTTCAGCCCTTCAACCCTGAGAAGGAATATTTCACTACTCACATTTAGATACTGTATAAGCAGGGCTGGTGCAAGTGTAATTGGTGCCCTAGGCGAACTTTATGAAAAAAATTATGAATGTACTGAAAATGAACATGAAGGAAACTGTACGCTTAATACTGAAAAAAGTCTGCTTACTTAGATATAAGCACAATTATAGTAAACAATAGTTGCTTAGGTTTTAACTGAAAAAAATATGATTACTTTGGAATGAGCTAAATTATAGTATAGAGTTACTTGTACTTTTAATGTGAAAAACGTCTGATTAGTGGTTAGTTTGACATGACCAAATTATTGTAAACAATAGTTGTGCTTTCTTAAATGTGGAATACTTTTCAATAACCTAATAAAAATGTATCACACATTTACACTGAAAAGTCACTACATTATATATTAAAATGTTAGAAATGTAAGACATTTGTTACAAACTATTTTGTAGAAAGGTTTCGTGCTTGTTTTTTTTTTTTTGTAAATTTGACTACATGTTCCTTATGACAGAGCAATCCAGCTATTTTGTTTTTGTTTTTTATTTACAAAGTAGCCAGCCCAACAAGTCTCTCTTCCAACATTGAATATCATTGATATATACACTCACCTAAAGGATTATTAGGAACACCTGTTCAATTTCTCATTAATGCAATTATCTAACCAACCAATCACATGGCAGTTGCTTCAATGCATTTAGGGGTGTGGTCCTGGTCAAGACAATCTCCTGAACTCCAAACTGAATGTCTGAATGGGAAAGAAAGGTGATTTAAGCAATTTTGAGCGTGGCATGGTTGTTGGTGACAGACGGGTCAGTCTGAGTATTTCACAATCGGCTCAGTTACTGGGATTTTCACGCACAACCATTTCTAGGGTTTACAAAGAATGGTGTGAAAAGGGAAAAACATCCAGTATGCGGCAGTCCTGTGGGCGAAAATGCCTTGTTGATGCTAGAGGTCAGAGGAGAATGGGCCGACTGATTCAAGCTGATAGAAGAGCAACTTTGACTGAAATAACCACTCGTTACAACCGAGGTATGCAGCAAAGCATTTGTGAAGCCACAACACGTACAACCTTGAGGCGGATGGGCTACAACAGCAGAAGACCCCACCGGGTACCACTCATCTCCACTACAAATAGGAAAAAGAGGCTACAATTTGCACAAGCTCACCAAAATTGGACAGTTGAAGACTGGAAAAATGTTGCCTGGTCTGATGAGTCTCGATTTCTGTTGAGACATTCAGATGGTAGAGTCAGAATTTGGCGTAAACAGAATGAGAACATGGATCCATCATGCCTTGTTACCACTGTGCAGGCTGGTGGTGGTGGTGTAATGGTGTGGGGGATGTATTCTTGGCACACTTTATTCCCCTTAGTGCCAATTGGGCATCGTTGAAATGCCACGGCCTACCTGAGCATTGTTTCTGACCATGTCCATCCCTTTATGACCACCATGTACCCATCCTCTGATGGCTACTTCCAGCAGGATAATGCACCATGTCACAAAGGTCGAATCATTTCAAATTGGTTTCTTGAACATGACAATGAGTTCACTGTACTAAACTGGCCCCAACAGTCACCAGATCTCAACCCAATAGAGCATCTTTGGGATGTGGTGGAACGGGAGCTTCGTGCCCTGGATGTGCATCCCACAAATCTCCATCAACTGCAAGATGCTATCCTATCAATATGGGCCAACATTTCTAAAGAATGCTTTCAGCACCTTGTTGAATCAATGCCACGTAGAATTAAGGCAGTTCTGAAGGCGAAAGGGGGTCAAACACAGTATTAGTATGGTGATCCTAATAATCCTTTAGGTGAGTGTACATTTTAGTTTTGAAAAGCTGTGCTCCCCAGTAGCAAAAGTAACTGAGATTTTTATTTTTGCAGCATAAAGTTAATCAATGTATTGGTGTCAGCCATGTTTGATTCCAAACACATGAAAATTAAAGCAATCAATTAATCAAATAGGTAATTTTTGATATGTGTAATAATATGCACAAGATTGAGAACCACAATGGTATACAAATCTAATATTTAGACGAAAAATTACAAATTTAACGGAAGCAACATATTCTCCCGAACCCAACTTACATTACTTTCAGATATCTTAGATTGAGCAAACATATAATTAATTTTAGAATAATTTACATTCAAAATTATAAATGCTAAACATATACATTTAATAAACTCACTAAACAGTTGGAAGATGTATCATGAAAAAACAAAAATCAATCTTAATGAGTATCTACTATTGACGATACAGAGGGACTGAATTATTGGTAACACTTTATATTTCAGTTTCATTAATAAATAATTAGTAAATAGTTTATAAGAGTTAGGAACCATTCATAAATCAATTAATGAATGATCAATATACCTTTATAAGAGATTAATTAATTAATTAATTAATTAACAGTGTTTTTGGGTTTACCAAATTTAAATTTAGTAAAACAGATAGGGACTAAATTAAATAATACAAAGGTTTAATGATAATTTAACTATTTCATAAATAATTTCCCAATCATTTATAAATTATACCATTATATAAAGTGTTACCTAATTAATGAATATGTGAGCAAAGAAAAAGAAAAAGAAACATTGAAACAAAAAACTATATAAAACTAAATGTAAAAATTGAGACAAAAGCATAATGTGTATAACTTAAAATGAATTAAAATTAATAATCAAAAAAATCAATTATTTTGATATTAGTACAATTCAATTATATATCAGACAACATATAGGTAAATGTGTAATACAATACAAAACATATATCAAATAATAGTGTAACAAATTGCAGAATGAAGGATGCACATGTATTAAATGCACATGCAGTTACCCAATATAAACAATCACTTTCCTTCATTTGCATTCCCTTATCAAATTAAGTGGATGGCACAGTAATTACTTGGTCAATTTGACCATTTTTGTGTTTTTAGGTCTAGTCAATGACAAAGAAAGCAAAATAAATAAATACATTTGTGTTCATTGCATGCTACCAAATCACTGCTGCTAACAAGCCCCGGCTCAGACTCAGCAAGGCTAAGAAGTGATCACAGGCACCTGCCGATATGTAATTACACACAGTTAAACACTGAACAATTAACGTCAGGAATTATACACCATTTTCACTCTCAGCTTTTTTGTGATTCACTTTCAATGCCTAAAATTGTAGATATTTTGCAGGTAACCTTTAGTCTTTATTTCAGAAATATAGCATACACAGTTTGGACCAGATGAAAACCAAATATCAATGTACTCAACAATCAAATATTATTAGTAATTTGCACGTGGCAAAGGGGGTTGAAGTGTTGATTTGGTCCATATCTATAACTGAATCTGAATTTATTTGCAACAATTATCAAAATATCTCATTCTTCCAAAGGTTTCATACATTATTATTTGATTTTTTGTAGAATTGTATCTGTCCTTCACAATGCTTGTGCACTAATAGCCATTCCATATATTCCTAAAGTAACTTTAAGTTAAGTGTCTTTTCAAAAATGTCACTCAAGTTAAAGAAATTGGTGGCCATTGTCAATGTAAGGTTATTGAATTATAGGTTTATTATACCTTGTTTATGCCTCATTTGAAATTGTGCCTTTATATGTAGTGTCTGTTGCTGACTGCAAAGGGTTAACTGCCAACCATAAGAGTCCTTTTATTTAAAGCAGACGTATTATTAAGGCTGAGAAGAGTTATCAGTTTTTAATTGAAATCTGCTTGCTGCATGGGGCCTGCTTGATTCAATATAATGTATCATTGGCGTAATTAGAAAGCTAAATTAAACCCTAACAACACATATTCCAAAAAGCTACTCACAAGCATGTCATGAATACATTAACGCTGGTTTGACGGATGCAGTGTTCAGCTGACCTAAATTGCAGTCAATAGACATAATCTGAATGTCCCTCAATCTGTTTTGAAGTATGCTGGAGTTGCTTTATTCACTTTTAGAATTAGAGCTCTTAATGAGCCTATTTCAATATGGTGTTCATTTGTGTCATTTTATTTATTTATTCATTCATTTTGAGAGAACATGTTTCTTTTATACATCCTACCACGGCAATACTGTACTTACAATTGGAAAAACTATAAAACTATAATTGGAATATGAAATACCCATTAAGTTGATTCAGCCCACATTATTATAATAATTATTATTAACATTTGAATCATTTACTTTGAGATGAGCAAGTATCCAGGCACCCATAAAGGTTTATTTACATCTGAATTTTGATTAAGATAAAATAACTCATAAATATGTATATATTTAAAATGGCCACTAGAAGTAGCCTACAAGGACATCATTATTATTGTTGCAAATAACTATTATATCCATTTATTGTGACTGAATTTTATATTAAAGAATGAAACAGAAGCCAAATGGTCTGCTAACAAGATTTGTTTTTAAGATATCCACAGACACAATGTCCCCAGTGCAAACTGTACATAGCATAGACAATTTATAAGATTTATCAGTTTAGTGATAATGTCAAATATCGTAACCCAAATAGCTAAAAAACATGTACCTAGATAATATTGCCAATAAGAAGAAATACAAATATTTTAAAATAAGTTCATTCCCTTCTTAAGAAGCCTCAGTATATTTCATGCCTATGTGTAATTGCATTGCATTTATTCTTTCATTAAATAATGCAGCATGCTACCTTCCTTTACCAAGCAATCTGCACTGGAATCTCAATTGCAAAATTAGAATTTGTTGGGCTGTAGATCTTAGAGCAACTATACTGTTTCATTAAATATAAAATGACATGATTATAATTTGAAATAACAATTAGAAACCCCATGGCAATATTTTTCCCTTTCTGATATAAATAAAAGTAATAAACATTTCCAGCGAGCAGCTGCTCCAATATCACAATAAACCATTTATTCATTACACTTTCTTTTGGCTGTGGATTTGGCTTAGCAGCCATTAGCTCCTGCTCCACTTCCTGCAACTGGGCTGCTTTTCAGGATACAAAGTCTGGGTCTGAGGTTCTGATAGTACACAGCAAAGCCAAATATTCACAGCAATGTAACCATGAGTATGAAAGCTATCTACATTAGCAACAACTGAACTGCTACAGGCTGTTTCCACCCATGTATTACATGGTAGTTATTGTCATGTACAATGACAGTCAAAAGTATGTGGTTATCTGAAAATGTTATCAAAAATTCTACTGATTAAAAAAAAAAAATGTGCCAGGTTACACAACTTTGAAGGCTCTGCTAGTCACATACAAAGCTGAGGCCCATGCCACAATTAAAATGCTGTGTCTATGCATGTGTGTGGTGACATTTCTATTTCCAGCAATTGATTCACATTTTAAATGTGTATAAACTATTGTACTGTACTGCACTTTTCTCATTGCTCCTGCTAAAACTAAGATGTGATCTTTAATTAAGAGTTCAAGAATCACTCTTTAGTACAAGAAGCTAGTATCAAAGCATCTCTGAAAATGTGACTTCATGTGACTGAGGTTAAAGGCAGCAAGCTAAAGGAGGCCAACAAGTATGTGCATTTGGATCATTTAGTATCATCAGCTGAAATCCAGATGTTCTAGGTTGGGAGACGAAATTAAACTGCTGTTGTGCTGCACATAGAAAGTCTTTGACCAATGTGTGCTGTCTGTATTAAAAGCACACCCACATCCCTTCAATAATACATACATGGAAAAAAAATCCAAACGAAGCATGTAATATACACCATACACTGTGGGAACTAAATAAGGGGGAACAAAAAAGTGTGCTGTGCTTTTCAAAACGTCTATGAGGAATTCTACATTTACTGTGTATGTGCTCAATAGAGCAGCAAGGTGCTGAGTTATGGTACATGGTTTCTAAATTTTATGGCTCTTCACTTTAAGAGTGCACTGGAAAAACAGGGCTGAGAGGTGCTCCCCTCAGTACATGGGGAATTTCTGCCTTTGATGTGAGAAAATGGTGTGAAGCTCAATGCAATGATGTGCTATCATTGGAATCACTGCAAAGAATGCATCGGTGACATGGTATAATATTACTTCAGAACACTTCTAGATACTTCCTTGTCCTCAGGTGGGGTGGCAATTAAATTATGAATTGAATTATACTTTTTTATATTTAAAATGTTGCCATAAAATAAATATCAGAGCTTTTTTCTAACAGTATGTATTTTTATTACAGAAAAAACTGCTCTTCTGAAATACCAACAATGTTATGAAGTCACAATATCTAGCCTAGTTAATGCAGTCTGGAACATGTTAACAACACACAAGAATATGCTAGACTATATGGTGGGTAAAACATTTGAAAAGAATGGAAATGGAGAACTAAAGAAAAAACAAACGGGAGAATTATTCAGAATGTTCTGAATAATCAGCTGCAATGAAGACACTTGCTAGTTCACTGGACCTGCAAATTTGTTAAATATTGTTAGGAACTGTAATAGAAACTAGTGCATAAATACTTTTTAAACCTAAGGAACTTGCTCTAATACTGATGCCAGACATCACACCATAGTCTTAGCTAACAAGCAGTAACCACAGAGATTTGGACAATTTGGACATTATTATTATTATTATTATTATTATTATTATTATTATTATTATTATTAATAATAATAATAATAATAATAATAATAATAATAATAATAATAATAATAATTGTTGTTGTTGTTGTCTTCTTTCACACTGTTTCCTGAGAGATTTGCAGTAGATCAAAATCAAAGAAAACACTGATACTACTATTTAGGCATGTGAGGGTGTTTTGTTTATGCATGATAAATTGTAGAGATTGGTGATTAATAATTTAGCAATATTTTAAATCGACAGCAATAGGATAACACCAATCCTTAATCAATTAAAATGTATTATAGCACCCCATATATGCAGAAGTGTCTCAGGGTGCTGCACAATTTCTGTATTTCATCAATTAGCACTTCTCTGTTGATGTAACCAATGTAATTTAATTAAAATATTGCTCAGCTGTTTCTACATGTCACATCTTCATCACCATTTATAAAAAAAATACACTTTTCAAGCATCTGCGGGGGAGGGGGGATAATGTTCTATCACAGTTTCTTTTATTTTTATTGTTTAAACATTTACTATAATTTAACTAAATTTAACATACCTACTAGTTAATGAACTGTACCAGTAAGATGCTGCCAGACAGTTTGTTGATTGATGTGCCAGCAATATCAGTCATTTCCAGCCCTAATCAACTTTTGTTGAATAGGAACAATACCATATGATATTTAATATTTTCTCATGATAAATAAATATGCCTATTTAGGTCGGAAATCTGCACTTTTAAATTCAACAGGTTAATTTTGGTTTGAAGCCCTACTATTTACATTAGTCAGTGCTTGACAGGCACAGCCGCCATTTGTACATTAAATTCATTATGATTTAGCCTGACTATAAGCCAGCGATTCTCAAAGTTGGGGTCACCTGATATGCAATTGTGGTCAAGAGAGAATACCCGGAATTAAGCTTAAAATATCTGCAAAAACAATTATTATGTAAAATACGTCCTGTGGCACACTTCGCCAACCCCACCCCGGCGCTAACCGCACTTCACCAGCAAATATACATTGTATGGGTCACAACATTTTTCAAGGTTGAAAATTGGGTCGTCTATAGTAAAAGTTTGAGAACCCCTGCTATAAGCTATTGTTTTTCCACTTTGTTGCTATATTTATAATCTGTAGCTAAAACAACTATGAATTACAACAGAATTTTAGTGTTAAGCTAGTTTTCTCCAGCCCCATTCATGCTATACAAATAAAGGTTCATTATTATTATTATTATTATTAATAATGTATTAATTCATTTGATCAAATGGGGGGGCTGCTGCTGGATGTTGACAATTTAGTGTGTGTTGTGTAGAACTCGTATAACAGTTTACAGAGTGTGTGTATGTTGTGTAGTATACTGCATTAGTGTACAGCAATTGCTGTGATGTGAACTGATGTGACTGGTATGTGAACGTGTGCATATCCACAGGCCAGTTGTGGTGGGCCGGTGTAGGTCAAAGTCCAGGGCTGTTTTTTTAGTCCCAGTCTGTCCCTGTGTATAAAACTTATAGTCATGGGAAAGTGGTTGGAAAAGAAAAGCACACAGTCAATAAAAAAAAATAAGGAGGCTTTTCACAACTCCTATGAAGAATTCAAAATTTACTGTGTATGTGTTCAATAGAGCTACTCACAGCAAGGTGCTGAGTTACTGTACATGGTTTCAAAATTTTACGGCTCTTCAGTTTAAGAATGCACTGGAAAAACAGGGCTGAGAGGTGCTCCCCTCAGTACGTGGGGAATTTCCATCTTTGATCTAAGAAAATAGTGTGAAGCTCATTGCTTCAGGTTGTTTTTACTGCTAAGGATCAAATAAGAGCAATTATTCAGCACATAAACCATCAATGAAAGAAACGATTGAACTTCTTTCTATTTATACACACCACAGAATGAAATATATTTCCATGCTTGTAGTTTGATTAATAACTCTACACATAATGTAATTCATACTTTTTGTAAAACAAGACCAGGCTCAATTCTTGAGGTTAGTATACGCACATAGTCTATGAGCTCTTGTCTATTGTTCTGAAGTTCGACCTAGTAAATATCCCCAGTATCCTAACAGAAACAATCTTTCACAATTGTAAGGCGGAAAACACTGGAAAGAAATATTATAATAATAAAAAGTGTTTCTCCCAGCATCTGTCAATGAAGGGTGTCCATCTCTGGTATGTGGGCCCAATGCATCTACTGTTCTATGTTCCACTTTGCTTAATGAACCAACTTATAGTTTAGCACTATAGCTACGACAAAACCTCATACTTCTCACTAACAAAACCTTAGTTTCACTACAGTAAGTCACAGTCTAATCAAACCACGACACAGTTGAATCGTGGTTCACTTGCAAACGGACATTTTTTTTCAGTTTTGTTTCGGTTTGTTTCACACCATGACATTTTTATAAAACTTGAATTTCTTTGAATTTGAATTCAAGTTCATTTATGTTGTCCACTTCAAGCAGACCAGAATTCTATTGGTTTCACATTGTACTTTTCGAATTGCAATCAGCTGTCTTGCCATTTATTTCAGAAGATGTTCGGTAAAAAAATAAAATAATAACATGCCTTGGTCTTGCACTGCCCTTCATTCATTTGGTTCTTTTATTGTATAAATACAGAATAAACGGAACATAAAGAAAAAATATAGAAGAATCCTTTTGGAGGAGAATCGTAAAGAATATGTAAAGAATATTAGAAGGTTTGAACTATGGTAGCTACTGCAGAGGCGTGCCTTTTACCATAAGCTTGTATTTCAAGACAAGCAATCAGGTGATTGTAAACATCTTTACATTTTTGTAGTAGTTTGTAGGGCTTCAATAAAGCTACAGAGCTGGACAGTTTCTTTGCATTTGAGTACGTCACTTCCACAGTTTGTTTCTTTTTTTGGGAGCAGTTTGTTTCTAATGAACCAGAATGCATTTGCTTCTACTGCCAAAAATAATAATTGTTGGAGCAATGGTGCAAATGTACCAAGTTTGCTTTCAAAGGACCCTTTAATCCACATCCTGGTGCAATTCCTCACTATCAGCAGTTTCACATATAGCTCCAAATGAACCAAACCGCACTTCAATCTGCATCAAACCGTAGGTGGAAAAGGCCACCAGTTCCAACTGAGCTTCCACCTTAATTTTTCTGATATACGTGGGTCTCAAACTGAAACTTCAGGTTATCTATAATATTTTTTGGACCTTTTGGACCGGTGTTGTGGATTGTTTTCTATCAAACAGTCACTTCTGCTATTTGCCGGTTTGTTTTTAATAAAGGCGGCTGATCAAAAGATCAAGCTTCACATTTTTCATAGCCAATGTGACAAGGATAACTAAACAAAATATGATGCTGGGTCTTCATCTCTGTAATATCATGAGCCTTTTGTTCCTTTGAGTTGTCACACTTGTGGGATAGATATTGATGTATTTGGAAGAAATAACAATATCAGGTTAGGTGGCATGGGGGCAGGGAAAAACCTGGAGCTTGACTGCTCCATCTAAGACTGAACTCAACAAGACTACTGCGGCAACCAGCAATACACAATTTGGAATCACAATGACAAAATTACTTACTAATGTAATTCTTGAAATTATTGAAAAGGGAATATGCATAGGATTGAGGTTAGAAATAGAAAATGAAATTTGGAAAAAAATAAGACGTCCCAACTGGAACAAACCAGCAAGGTCATTACTCCATATCGAATGATTGAGATGTACCACTCACTGTTAGACCAGACAGATTTCAACATGCATCACAGCTGCAACAACATTGGCAATAGGCCATGGGGTCCAGACACTCAATACAATCCAGGAGAGATCACCAGCACTCCATAACTCTGAGAGCTTGTCAACCATATACTGTACTACCTTTAACTGTAAATGTGGGAAACCAGCAAGAGCAATTAGACTGGTGTAGGCAACATCAGTGATGGACCATGGTCCATTGGTCACATGTTAATGTTCTAACATGTCAGTGATCATGTTAGACTTTCAAGAGACTATGGCAGGGTTGTTACTCATTGGGGAGATCGGTATTATCCTCCTGCTATCCTTCCTTATATTTATGTCCTTGCAAACCTTAATAATTATTAAGCAATCAACATACCAACTTTACACAAAATATCCTCTCAATAATAAAGGGACAACTGGGTGTGTTCTAACCTACAGACCAGCATTAAAAATGAAACATTCCCATTAACCCTTTTGGTGGTGAGTTCTGACACAACCCCCAGGGCCTACAGAAATTAGTTGTTCTTTCTGCCCATATGTGTACATGTTAAATTGTTTCCCTAGAAGGTAAAATAGCCTGCAGTTTTCTATAGCTGTACAGAAAACAAAACAAACAAACAAAAAAAACACTTACGTAAAAAAATATATTATCAAATTCTATATATTTATGAGAGAAATTGCACAAGTATGTTTTTAGATTTTTTATTTCTGGGATTTGGGGGGATATTAAACATTAATTTATCAGAAAGTATATCACATATTAAGATATTTATCACATTACGACACAAGTCATGATTGTCCTTCATTGTAGGGGTGTACTTAGTATGTAATAAGTAGAGGTCTAAATAGTCTCTTTGATCTGTGTCATAAGATTAATGAAGTTTCAGACTGATAAGCAGATGCATAAAATGTTCTACATTGCTGACAGTAAAATATGGAAGCATTTGAGATTATTTTGCCAGTACGCAAACAGAAGATTAAGGAAAAGCATGTAATTATTTGCAGTGAAATCCTATTGCATTTGCACATTTACAGTTTATTCACATTTTTACTGTCTACTGTTCAATTTCAATACTTGTGACCCCATCATTTTCAGTGCCTTTTTTTGTTAGAAAGTGAGAATGTGTTTTTTGGTAATGTAGCATGGCAGATATCTTTAGTCTTTGACGGTATGCAAATACAGAACAAACTCTGGCCTTGCTTTAAGAAATATGAGATGTTGAAACATCTAGTCAAATGCTAAACAAAACTCATTTCAATGTTTGTTTGTTTTTTCTGGAATTATCTGGAATATTCAGTTATGAATGAAAATTCTCTAATTAATAAGCTCTCTGAATTTGAACTGATGGCAGGCATATGTGTCAGTCTGTCCATTTTGCAAGTAAATATGGGAAACTAAAAACCTTTCAGATCAAAGGGTTATTAGTGAAGGATGTAGGTTTAACAAATTAACAAAATCTTGAAAAGTGACAGAAGCAATACTGACATCTTAAGGAATATTAACATACTAATGTATAAGTACACATATATATCTAAAATAATTTAAAACTGTGTCTATTGCAGGGTGCTATAATAGCAGTACTCTCCCTCTACTGCCTTTCTATCTCCATTGCCCTTGATACCCCGATCTTCTCTCTCTCCTCCTTGGTGTCACCCTTGTCCATTCTCTTTTATCCTTTCAACATATCTCTTCCCTGGCACACTTTTGTCATTTCTTTCAAAGCAGTGTCCACAGACACTCAGTACTTGTTTTCTCAGTACTTACTCCACTTGGGTTTTAGTCTGGGGCCCTTGACTCTTCCAAGACTGGCAATCTCTTCTTCTTCTTTCTTGCTTCTACAGTTTGCCTTCTTCCTTATACTACTCACCTTAAATACTAGTCTGCATTGTCTGCCTTTCTTCTCTCATGCTAATTCTCTAATTCATACTCCATGTGGGCTTTCAATTGGTAGCCAGTATTATATTCAAGACATACGTGATTTAGGTAAAGCATATGGAGAGGTCCGGATGAAATTTTCAGGACAATGCTTACCACTGCACATGCCTTATTCTTCCTAACATGTCTATTTTTGTCTGTTTATTATTACTATTAATAATAATAATAATGATAATGATGATGATAATAATAATAATAATATAGTATGTGTATGGCTTGGGTACACAGTATGACATCCCCCTTTGGGTACTATTCTCGACATGAAAGATAATGATTGGGGTTACATTCGGAACCTGTTATCTTAAAAATAGAATACTACCCAGAGGGTTATGGGACATTGCCCGTTACCATGGGGAACTTATTAAAGATTTATCTAACAAATCTGCCTATAGGCCGCTGTGTGCTGTCACTCAGACAGACCCTCCCTCTGCCTGCTTACAGTACAAGGCACAGACAACAGGTTCATATGTGACCTTGCAGCCTTTGGGAAGTATTATCTTTTTTCAGATAACCAGGGTTGCATTCGCAACCAGCAGCAGGGGCCACAGGGCCAAGCTCGACTGGGAGTTGAAAACAGTAAACTGAATGGGAAGCAGGAACAAACAGGTGCCTGTACACCACCAATCAGCCCACAGCAGGAGCCCTGTTCACATTAGCAACATTCAAAGCCAATAGCTTACCAGGATTCACAGACAGGTACAGACCAAGAACAGAGGTTACAAAAAAAATCTTCTTGAATGCCAAAATACAACAACAGAAGCCAGGAGGATGTGCTACACAGACTACTGAGGCCCAACTAAAGCCAGCACCGGATCCATAAAAGGTAGCCGGGCCCATCATGTCCAGTCTGTCGAACCAAGTAACATTGTGCGGTGAGTGGGGCACCTTGAAAAAGGGCCCAAGATGAAGCACCACGTGTAGACTGCACCACCGGACACTCAGGCACTGGGATGCGCGCAGACTCTTAGGTCAGTGCAATAGCATCCACAATCCAATGGGACAGGTGCTGCTTGGAAATGTCCTGACCCAACGTCCATGCACCATAGGACACAAACAATAGTCCATGTAGCACAGTAATGCCCGGAGAGGCTAAATCAAGTGCCAATGGCTGTCCTCCGAGGAGAAGGGTGGAGGATCGCACACCATCAACTCTACCGGCCTGTTAGCATGGAGATGTCCAGACACGTTTAGAAGTCTGCCAGTGGTAAGAATAGAAATTTGTTCATCCACTACTGCAGGGGTGCCCACCCTTTTTAGACACCAGATATACTTTCACTTTCTGTCACTATCGCATTTTCATCAATATTGTTCAATCCCCAGCATCCCCCCACCACCGATACACAACACAAGCAAACACAAACAATCACCTGCTTTAACCAGCGAGAGCGAGAGCTTAATGTCACAGCATTTCCGGAATGTGAAAACTCTCACATATGGACGTTTTGAAATCTTCCTTATTGGAATTATCTCGTGATTGACTGGAAAGTACTCTGCGATCAATGTATTGAGCACCCCTGCATTGCCCTGTATATCTTCCTCCAATATTTTCAAATCCGCTCCAAGTAGCATTGTCTTTTTGAGAACAATTTAGAGAATATTATTTTTTCAAGTATGTTGGTTTTCCTTGGCTGTCTGCATTATTCATGCAAGAATAAATCAATCCCCACAGTTCTACCATACATTCACAAGCTACAAGACAAAGGGACTGTTTTACCTGCCCAGGGTTATTTACAGCACTCTTTAACTTGTCATTTAAATCCACAAGATGCTCAGACAGAGAAATAAACTTGTTAAATTAAAAGATAGTTTTGGGGATTGTTGTATGTTAAGTCTGTGTATGCAGGGGTTACCCTGGGGCACTGTGGGATATTGACGGTCTTTTGTCAGTGTCGTCGTACATTTTTCAATAAACAGCACAGTTCACAATCTCCAACTCTTGTTTCCTCATTATGTTATTCAAGACGATCAAAATTGTGAAATAAAAAATTGCTACATGATATGCGGCTGTGATAGTGTTGGATTCTTGGGCCGTGGGTATTCTAGTGGTTTAATCAAAAGCTGCAATGTTTTCATTAAATTAAGATATATCTGTTTCTCCTCCCTGCTTGTGATTCTCTTGAGTTGGCCCAGGTACGTCCGTATCTCCAGTTTTAAAGGACTTATTTCTTCATCACGTGGAGAAAATCATCAAAAATTGTTCAAATTAGCCACTTGAAAACAGGTCACACAAATACAAATCATAAATTCATAAAAAGAATGATGGTGAATACAAGTGCTGTATTACCATTGGTAAAGTCTATAAATCTGCTCATCTATTCAATACTTAACCCTAAGATTAGGTTTTGATGTGACATTCCAAAAATCATATAAGTTATTATTTCTTCCATATTTTTTAACGTGCTATAATTTCGTTTTTTTTTTTTTTTGTTGTATTTTGCAAAAATAGAATATCTCCCTCCCCCCGTTTGTTTTAAAAGTACTTTCTTGATCTGGGTTAAACACATAAAGTCCTGATCTGCACTGTGTTTTATCTGGTATAACACATTTCAACTGTGATCCTTTGCAACAGTAATATAACTCTCTTTAGGTCTTCACCACAGTCTAAAGCCTCGTTTGATTTTACAATATCAAGAAATCATGCTGAGAGTGTCAGATAAAGCTTCTCGGCTTTACAGCCTGCAAAATACAAACGTGTATTTACTGCACATATGTCAGGAGTTATTAAACTTTAATCCTGCTAAGAAGAGCATATTTTTTCAATGAATTATAGATGACATAGGTTACAGTTCAAAATGAAAGGAGCTCCACATTCCCTTGCTGTTCCACAGCCTACTTTAATAAACCACATTATGAGCCGTTCCTGGATTTGTCATTGCCACACTGAAGGAAAAAAAAGGCACAAATCTAATACTCACGCCAATTACATTTGGAATCGTCAGGTGCTAAGCAGAACATTTCTGATTAGGTAAAGCCAGTTCCAATTTCTTTCTAATTACAAGTTTGATATAATGAATAATGATACATGCTAGACTATCATGTGTGCAGTCTTTATTTGTTGAAGCTATAGACTCCAGAAACACTCCCTTGCATCTTAAAAGCCTTCCTATTTTTGATCACTGGTCTGCCACATTATTTCAAGTGTGGGCTGGCAAGGGATTTTGGGATTTCCCACAGAATGGTAGAAGTGTTGGATCAAAAGCATGTAATCACACTAGACCTATGCACAATCCCAGAATATTACATTATCAAGGCTAATAGCGAAGATAAATTCCACTGAAATATCATAATTTCAGGGTGTATTAGTTGCAGAAACTACTACAATTCCTTGGTTTTAGACTTGAGTCTTCTATTCAGTTCTTCTCCAATGATTGCATCATATAACTCTTCAAGTAACTGTTTCACACAACCTGACAATTGAGCAGAGAAGTCAACTTTAATACACTGCTGACAACCTGGGGGTGTAAAAATTCCATCAGTTGGGCAGTAATCTCTGATAATGAAAAACATGATATATAACTCTTGTGACATGAGGCCACTTTGAGATTGATGTTGCAACGTACAAATATATTTCTAATACGTCCCATACATCAGAATTCTGTTAAAGTCTGCGAGTCAAAAGAGTCTTTGTGGGCTACCATGACCAAACCCTGTGGAAATCATCCCAGCCAATCCCATTCCCATGATTCCCATTTTCGTTGTTTCTGTGCTTCACCAGACTTGTCTACATCGATAATATTACCTATTTGCAAAATATCTCAACGATAACCACAGCTTCAAACGTTTTGGTAAGTCATGACTGCGCTTCGATGTACGTCCTAAAACAGGATCAGTTATGTCTGTGAGGTTAAATATGCTTCATGCTGTTAATCTGTTTTCATGCGTCTTCCTCCCGAAAACCCTCTAAAGTCTTATGCCTGTCTTTAAATACCCGCGGTCTGCGTGTTTGACGCCAGAGAACTAGATGAAGTCTACAGAGTTCCTGCATTTTAAAAAGTCGAATCAAGCTCTGATCTTGCTCAAAAGCAGGATCATTTTTGATCTCGGATCTGAGCTCAGATTGAGCCCTGATCCATTTAGTACAACACAATTGAGATCAAGATCAAGATCGGAGTGTCAAGTGATACCAGAATATTATTGTTGCATCAAAAAAGTAAGAGAGACAACAGAAAAGGCCATTTTAATTTTAAAATCAATATTTTATTTGCATTTATTAATAACTCTGGGATTAGAAACAATATTTTATTTTACTTTAAAGATCTCTTTTGGCCTGAATTTTAAGTGTTTTAAGTTGTGCGATCCTTAAGGCTTTGCCTTCGCTTTATACAGAATAATAAGCTGTTGTAGTAAATTCTGTGTAGGACATGGTCATTATTCAAAATCAACGTGCATCATGATACATACATATAGTATCATGGCCTCTGTATCGTGATATGTATAGTATCGTGAGGTTGTAGACAATACCCAGCCCTAATTCCTACAATGGCTACCAGCGCGCTTCATTCTCAAACACATCCGATTTACAGTTTCCATGTCGCCTGCCGTTATACAGAGCCCAGGGAGTAAATGTGCAGTCTACACCGGAGTGGGGATGGGGACTCTCATTCAGATGGTCACAGATCACTCAGTTTTGATTGGAT
This sequence comes from Amia ocellicauda, assembly GCF_036373705.1. NCBI lineage: Eukaryota > Metazoa > Chordata > Actinopteri > Amiiformes > Amiidae > Amia > Amia ocellicauda. The sequence continues at coordinate 56,348,350 of NC_089852.1, forward strand.
GTCTTTGCAAATAAGCATGTTTTGTTCCGAACAACCTAATGATGAATTATTATTTGATGTTATATCAAACACAGAGAAGTTCAGATCCAATTATGTAAAATCATTGTGTTTTAGTACACTGTAAAGAGAGTTTTCCATCTTGACATTTTGAGCTCTCTATGGGTGTGTGTTGCTTCTACCAAAATGTGGATGGTCTTGTTTTGATCGGTAGACTGTCTGGTTCCAGAATATGTCATAATTATCATATTCCTACTCAGACCAAGTATCCCAAGTATTTTTCACATAAGAGAATGCTTCACATCGTTAAAAAGCTGAGAGTCTCAGCTGAGAGTCTCATCTTTCATGGGATACCAAACACTTGGCAAACACAACAGTGAAGAGTAAACATGGGATTTAAGAGAAGCACATGGATTTGGTGCCCTTTTAATGGTACCAGAGGGGTTTGTCAGCTTAAGGGGTTACATTTTGTTAAACAAAATGATTCCATGATTCCTTTTTTATCTCCAATTGTTTATGTGTTATATGCTTTAATTTCAGAGTACATTGAGACATTAAACTTCATACATTTCAATAAGAAATTGAAAAATGTAGGTGTTCTTAAACATCTGACCGGTAGTGTATATATTGCGCCAATGGCTTGTCTTACAACTTTTCATCTTTGTTTTTCTACAAAATGTATTTTGCTCCCTATTTTGTTCTTTCTTGTCAAACACTGAAGCTGAAAATCAGTTGCATACTGCGGATGGAATGATAACCCACAGCATGCTTTAAATGTTAATAATTATTACCATGACATGGAAGAAAATACAAACATAATGCTGAAGCACTTTGCCAGTTGGTATTTGAAAACATTACATTCGCCTACCCTGTCATACTACGTGTTTACTTGTTTAAGCAGCAAACAGGAGCTGGTACCATACAACATGAATAATATGCTGATACAAACCTTTAAACTACTTTAAGGATTTGGGGAATAGAGTGCCTTACTGGTAGCAACGATAACCTTCTGTCATATCTGCAGAAATGAAGGCAGGAAAGCAGTGACAAGTAAAAGGCAGCAGTGCTGACTGGTATTCCCATCACAATAGCAGGTCAGCATGATTCTGTCGGCCTGCATCCTGTCAGCAAAGAACTTGTCCAATCAAGTAGGGGGTAGTTCTTTGTACAGAAAAATATCTTATTAGGGTCCAGTTTCCTGTTTATAATTGGTAATATCTGGTACTGTCCTCTGCCGTGTGCAACAGACTCCCGGCTCAAGGAAACTATGAAACAGAAACTTAAGTACAACTAACAATCACTACAGCAAGCAAGTCACAGCGGGTTACAGCTTTGCGCCTCACAGTGGCACTGTCTCTCACACATTATATATATATATATTTTCAGTAGATTCCTAAAGCCCAAGCTCACCTGCTCTTTTTTTACAGCAGTGCAACTTTCGCAATTGCACCAAACACCAACACCGTTGGGGAAACCAGTAACCCATGAACACACAACCACAATGCACAATGCACAACCCACAATGCTCAGGGTAGGCAGGCACATGCACAGCAGCACATACACACACACTGTCTGCAGATACTGTATACAGTCAACAAAAAAATATGGTTCAGCAAGTTATAGTCATTAAAATGTAACTGTGTAAAACTAAACAAGCCCCAGGTACTACCGATCGTGAGACAATACAAAAGTATATCCTTAAATACACTCTAACTACACAATTTGCAGATCACTAGTATTCTATATATTATTATCACTATTGTCATGGAAAACGCAAGTCTACTTAAAAGGACAGATAAGATATCACTACTGCACAGGTCCATTTTATGCATATATTTGTTGTGATATCAGTTTATAAATACTATGGTATTTATTTAAATGTATTAATATTACTAAATTAGTAGTGACAACTGTCAATTAATTGCAATACAGAATACTTAATTAATAATGACTGTTTACATTAAACCTTTAACCAGCATGAATTCCAATGAATGTGTGCAATGTGCAATGATTAAAGTGATTGTACATACGCTAAATCTTAAAGAATATCTGGGCTGAAACAAATATATTTTCACATTTCCTTCTAGATTTAGACAATGTGAATCTGTAAATGTTTTACACTATGGCTTACAACTAAAACTGTTTTCTTCAGGAGAGAGATTTGTTTCAAAACAGATCGTGACAGGTCGGAGCCCAAAACATAACGTCTGAATTTGCATGTATCGATTTACATTTTTTTTTTTTTTGATAAACATATTTGTAATTGATGTTTTTAATTTTGAGGAGTCACAACAGAATTGATTAGATTGAGCAGAATAATGGTAGAGAAGAGCTTCAATTTATGTCACGCACTTGGTTACAGATGTAATGACTATTCAACTTTGAAATGGCTGGGGTGTTTTGCTGGTTTCAGCAGAAATCTGACAGGGGCCAAACATATTGTTAAATTAAAGAGATTTATTTAGCAGCTGAAAATCTAATTTATCGTTTATCTTTTAAATAATTCCCATTGACAGTATGGAGCCAGCATGTGGTTTTAATATTGCAAAAGTCAATAATGTTTTATCAAGGAATAATAACGTACACATTGCATCTCAAAACCCCTCAACATTAGCAGACTGAGGTTCTGTATTAAGCCTGCGTGATTTTAATCAGAGTAAAATGGACAGTGGGCAGTTGAGCACATATTACCACCCCCCATGCATTGCTTATACAAATTAACTTTGCTGCTTTCTGCCAAAATGTCATTATTTTTCCATTAAAGGACAGGGCGCGCGACTGACGGACTGTGTATGAGCTGCTGATCATGCATAACAATCATAAGATTTATCTAAAGATTACCAGCTATATTGGACTGTGGAAGTCGATCAGCCAAAATTGAGCCATCACGATGGCCACCTTAAAGCAGGGTGATTGAACAAATTAGAGATAAATGGAGTAGGTTTAAAGAGAGGCAGGTTTCAGCCCCTGTCCATTCAGGGAGGCAATTTGCCAAATGACCTTTAAGGCATTGATGCCTGGGATGCTTCTGTTTTGTCTTCCTGCTAAACAATAAATTCTAAAAAACATGTAAGAAAAGGATAACATGTTTCTGGAAATTGCAAATACATAATTTTTTTTTCAAATTCTATGTGTTTTGCTCTTTTACTACTTAGCAGAGATTAATCACAAGCATGCCAGTTTTAAACACCTAAACTAAGCCCTTGCAAAGCGACACATATGATGGACACAAAGGGAGATGTAAAGAAAATGTAACGTCAGAATGAGACATAGTGATTTGAAGTTTGAAAACAGTTCTATACACCAGCTTAAAGAGGAAAATGTATGCTTTAATACGATGTGTAAACACTGTTTATCTATCATTGAGATATGGCTATTCTGGCGTCCCTTGCTTGCAGTGCTCTGATTGGCTTAATAGATGCCAGTTAGACTTTGTAAAATGAAAGAAGACTCCACACTTTATACTGATACCTGTATGATATATATATTTAGTTCTATTTCCACAGGTCAAAGTATATAAAATTTGGAAATGAATTAGTGAAAAATATTCCCTCAGCTTTTATTTCAAATTCTTATATTCTTACAACTAATTTTACTGTCTCAGGCCACAAATGGTAAAATAACAATTACATAATTACATTTCAGTGTCCATATGAAACGAGGCTTTAGGGAATCAGATGCTAAAGGATATTAATTGGACAGAAATGGATAGAGGTTATATCTGTATCAGAAACATGAATCTCTTGCAAGTGCTAGAGATCAAGGTCACATCTAAACATATTTGCATATTTATACATCAATTAAATATGCTCTCAAAATTACCAATTGTAGTGAGGAACAAGTATCAAGGGACAATAAAACAAATGTGAAGCCTGGTATGCACATTATGGTTTTTAATATTGTGTTTCACGGTGACCATAATACCTTTAAAGTGTATCAGTACTTTTGACTAATAATAATCTATTTTAATGAAAATAAAAAGGTTAATATATTTGTGAAAAATAATATACAATAGCTCCCAAATGTTTTCAGACCTTTGATGAAATGTATCTGAAGGTTCACTGATTGCGGGATGAACAAATTCCAAAATATTCAATCAATATTCCAATTTCCATCAAAAAGGTGTCCATGATGTGGGATACAATATCCCCAAAGGTTTTTAAGGCCAATTGTGGTCCTTACTGGGTGTTAAGATTGTACTAAAACTTAATATTTACAAGTTCAAGAATTACCTTTAACTAGCATTGACCGAGGTCTGGATTAAATCAAAACTTTGACCAACCTGCTATAGCAAACTACAGATCTGTACAAAATAGTGGTTATATTTATGATTAGAAGAAAGCAGCAACCTACTAAAAGTTTAAACATCACACCTACTAAAACGTTGTATGTTAGCGGGTGGGTCACAGTTTTGATTTAATCCCAGCCTCAGTCTGAAAATGACCTTAACTTGAAAGTGATGTTTATTAAAAGCATCCAAGGCCAAAATAAAATAAAATATATGTATTAGGGTCAATTAATATAATCTACAATTCATATAATCTACACAGATGTCCAGATTAAATAGAAAGGGAAACAAATGTTTTCAGAAGCACTCAAAATACCATGCAGATGTATCCTTGGAATAATGAGCTGGAAAAAGACACTCACAAGAGCCAACAGACTCAAGTGGTAATGGGACAGACACCTGGAGGGACAGATGCTTCAAGGACCAGGGAAATAAGGGAGTGGCTCTCAAGACAAAACCAAGAAAAATAGTTATTGTAAGATGAGGAGAAGAAATTATGTTTTCAAGGGGCTTTGAGGAAATATCTTAGTGAGGCCTTCTGGGAATTGTCATTGGTTGAAAATGTATGTGGGATATCTTTGGTGTAGTAATACACTGTCTGAAATACCGCACGTGGTGGAAGGCCTGGAGAACATAATAGTCTCCAGCAACACCCCAGGAGTGTATTTCATCTGCACATATAATGACTGCCACATACTGTGAAAGGCCTTTTTTGCATGAACATTATTTTAATACTGTTGCATTATTATTATTATTATTATTATTATTATTATTATTATTATTATTATTATGATTATTATTATTAATGATATTATTATTATTATTATTTAAGCAATGCACACACACAATATAACTGTTAGATTATTTATCTCGACTACAATTGAATGAGTCGTACACACAAGAGGAAAGAATACATATTTGAACATAAAATGTATGGTATTTGTTTTCACAAATTGTACATTAACAAAACAGCAAAACATATTGTGATATAAATACAAAAAGAAAACATAGTTAGAAAAAAGAACATGCTTTATGCTGAATTCATTTTCATGCATGAAAGCAAAGGGAGCGAAACATTGACAACAATGGAATGAGACTACATTTCCATTCAGTGTGAATCATTACTGTGTATCTTAAATTATTCAGCATATGACATATTGGTAACAAATGGATAAACAATCTACCTTTACATTCGCAGCCAATCACATTTCCATTTTTATAGGATGCAACAGCCTGTTTAAAGAGTCCCTGTCTGATATAATGAGAACTCATTTGATTTAGGTTCTGCAATGCTGAAGGTATCTTGCCTTGCAAATAAATGTGAAGTCTAATCATCAATATTATTAATCAATACATTTATTAATCCAATATATTTTTTAATGTTAATGAGATGAGTGACATTAACACAGATTGATCTCAAGGCAAATTGATTTTACAGTATGCTTGTGCTGATGTACCACTTCAAGCCCAATATAATAATGTTTCATACACAGGAAGGAAATACAAGGCATTTTGATTTACAGCCTTATCACAGAACCCAGATAATGATAATGGCTAAGTAAATGAAACACATCAAACTTTTGCCTTATCCAAGATTTTAAAACAACTGAAGATATTAGTCTGCGGCCAAAAGTCTTCTGATGTTGCTAGACTTATACTTGATTTAACTGAGGACAAAGTAACAAGTAAGTACATTTCTGTATCCTGTGATAAACAAACTAAAATCCTTTATTTGGGGAGGTGGGGGGGTGGAGGGGTCTACAGACCATTTGTATTTGTTTATATCGCTCCATTCTCTTTGAAGACCCACAGGAAAAAGTATGATCTCCTCTAAAACTTACGTATTTTTGTCACTTTATCCATAAATAAGTTTGTCCTTTATTCTTGTCGGTGTTGAAATTTGAAATAACTCTCATAATCAACAATATTAATGTCACAGAAGGTGAGATGTAAGGCAAATCATAGAGAAATAAAAGGCATCTTTGGATAAAACAGTTTGGCTTGGTAATTATGTAGGTGTGTATGGGATCTACTTGCCTAGACTTAGGAAATAATGTGCTTTAACCAAAATGCAACCAGTTTTTTAACTCTAATGGCTTACTGTACTGTACTGTAAATCCTGCAAAGTCCATTCAAATGGGTATATATGCTATAAGAATTATTTAAGTTAACTTAGTTTAGTTATTTTGTTTGATATAAATAGCATGACATTTGATTACACGTTTTAAAATACAATTACTAAATATTTCCTTACAAAAATGCGTTCAAAAAATACTAGAACGCTTTCATCCAATAATATGAATAAATAAAAAGGAGAATGAATAAAAAGGAGAAATGTTTACTTACAATTTCGGAATGCTTAACATTCTTAACATCTTATTTTATGTTAAAGTGCTCATTTGAAGAGTATTCATAAAATTTCACACAACTAGACTAAAAGATAAAGCAATGAAAACGTACCTGAGGATTCACTGAAGTTAAATGACAAGGTAAGATTGCTGGTTGGAAAATGAAAGGCTCCTGTGATATTGTCCAACAAGTAAGAGTCTGGCGGTGAATCGAAAATGTCAGTGAAGAAATTCATTCGCAAAAGCAGCTGAAGCAGATAGCGCAACATCATTCCTAAGCGAGCACCCTCAGTTCCAAGGTCAGAGGTCACATATCTCAGTTTGGTGTCAAAGTTTCCTTTCTATGTGAACAACACCTACACCATGTTCTGTTTCTCCAAGAAGACACACACCTCGGTTATGTAACTTATGCAGCCATTTTAGAAATCTCTCATCGTCCATCGGTGTGCATTGTGGTGGCAAAGCTATGTTCTGCCATTCTGACTTCAAGCTAATTCTGGTGGCTTCTGCACAGGGAGCATGTGTGTTTGATGGGGAAGGGGAAATGGCTTTTATGTACTTGTGTGGGTTTCATGTGTATTTGGGAGAATGTCAGGTCCAGAAGACAAGCTGTGAGGAATTCCTCATCCAAAGCCCCTAATGGAACTTGTTTTGCTTCCCTCTGTTGCATGTGGGGGCCCAGGGGATCAGGGTTGCTGTGCACCAGGTGCCTCAGCCAAATAAATATTTAATTGCTGGATTAACAGTGTTCCTGGGGGAGAGTAGCGATATGAAAACTATTAAATGAATAGGCTGGTAGGAGCAAATTTGGATAATAAACCACAGTATACCTGACTCTAATATATCACTTGTTGTACTAAAATATATATATCTCTGCACAACAAAAGACATTAAGGTGATCACATTTTTTTTAAAACAAGGAGACTTAAATGTCAAAAATTGCTGCCTGTTTATGTTATTACAAGACCAATTCACACAGTATGAACGGTACAGAGACATTTGTGATAAGATTCTTAAGAAAATAAATAACCTTCTCACATCACAAAATGCATTTTTTTTTTTACTAATGCAATCCCATCATTAAGCTTTCAAACTGCCAAAGTGATCATGAAAGACCAACTTTGGAGTCTGCTGTCAGTAAACAGGAAGCTTGTAAGTAAACATGTTCAACAAAATCCCCCCCTCCGAAGAAAATGTTTTTTGATGAAGAACTGGGGTCTGATGCTCTTTTCATTTTCATTTGCAGTTATATTAAACACAAAGCCTGTATGTGAAATATAGTTATGTCTATTTCTGGCGTAGCACCAGTGGGGAGTTGTTATAAGTGTGTACCTTACATATGGAAAAATGTCTCAATCCACTGCAAGCATTGAAATTATCTATGCATGTCTTGGATCTGCAACTTAACACACATGAAGGGTAAATCTCATTTATTTGTCAGACTCAAATAAAGACAGGAAAAGCCACTTCTGGAATTCTGGAATTCACTTTCAAGTCCTGCTCTAAACAAGAAAAATTCTATATAAGTGCCAACACTATATTGCATGGGTATAGACCCTATACTTGTGACAATCACAGTAAGTATGTAGCTGGGGAAGGTTTAAATGTCTAGCAATGTGTTGCTGTGTTGTAATTATAATTCAGGCAGCTAATGTATTTAACTTCAGTGGGTGTCTGTCCTGCATGTCCACAATACCCATGACAAACTGTGACACATTGTGGTGTAATAGCTTGGTCTGTTAAAATAATCTCAATCGTTCCCTGGATTGCGAGGTGCCGCAGCTGTATCAGACTACCTTATTTTATAGTACTTAAACAATAAATGTGAACATGAAGAGAAAGTTTAAACATCTCACTGCATTTCCTTACTGTAGGACTATGTCGTATTTGTAATTGTGTTTTGGACTGTCTCTGAAAAAAAGTGTGTTTACAAACTTGTATACACAGCTTTAAACTGGGAATTCTCATGGAATAATCATGAGAATTATATTCTCTGCCCTAAAGATGTTTGTGGGAGATTTGTGTGTGTGTGTGTACTTTTACTTTTTGTCTCAGCTAATTTACATTTTAAATGATTTAATTATTTTTACATTCACTCCCACAGTTTGTCGGCTTTACATCAAATCCAATGTGCTTTGCTGGCTTTATGTTAGCATTTTAATAATTATTCTTAGTTTCAAGAAATGATGCAAATGAAAGTGAACCATACCCCTCTATGTGCTGGTCACAATGGAAGGTGCTTATGGTTTAATAACAACAGCTGTTCACAAGCTGTCTGAACTCATCTTTCTTTGGTGTGAGAAATTAGCACTGGAGGTTTACCTAGAAGTACAGACTATGTGTCTACTAATCACTCTCTAGGTGCATCAACACTTGGGGTAAAAGAACAGGTAAATTGATTGAGGCATGAAATAATATTTGGGATCTCAATAGGAATTACGACCACACAAATTAAAAAAGTTACACAATCTCTTGTTAAATAAGGTATTGCCAAAGATAAACTAAATATTTACACTACTCTCATTTTTAACAAACAGGAATAAACACTAATGTACGCTGCTTGATCCAGTTTCTTAAATGCTGCATTCTGATAATGCACATATTTTTAAATGTACATTTTTAAATACATTTTCCTTGTATTCTTTCCTATATAGAGAACATGTTCATATTTGCTTGCAGAAAGAAAAGCGTTATAAGATTTAATGTTTAAACCAACAAATTAAACTGAAAGCTATTAAGCTATTTTACAAGGATGAGCATTTTAGTATTGGAGCATATCACTGCTTATTCAAACAACAATGTACTGTGAGAAGCCTTTTGTGACCTGACCGTTGTCATGTTTGATATATGATTTTGAAGTTGTGTTATTCATATAGATTAATACTGTAACCAACCACTCATTTAGTTTGTCAAACCTGCACCTAAAGCTAATAGCTTTCCTTTTCAATAAACCTGCAAGTGCACAGGTGTGCTGCTGTCTTGTTTATGTTGAGTGTGGTGGGTGTATGTTTTTTGTTTTTCTTTGATGACATGATTACAGAACATTACCGAGGATGAGTCTTTTACAAAGAATAAATACCCAGGGATTCAAATAACACTGTAAGAAGTCCAAGTAATTATAGATACCAATCAACCGTGTAAATAGACCCTGTCAGTATAACAAAAATATAACCATACAACCTAATCATGCGTCTTCTCATTACTGACACAGTTGATCACACCATCCTCCTCTGACCTTGGAATAACTGGCAAGGCTTTGCCCAGGTTTCTTCCTATTATTATTATTATTATTATTATTATTTATTTTTTTATTTCTTGGCAGACGCCCTTATCCAGGGCGACTTACAACATAAATGCAAACAAAGTGCAGAAATACAGTGAAGTACATGGCATCAAGTACAAGTTCCTACCTCTGTAACCAGTGCTTTCATGCTTAATAGTATAGCTGGGTCTTCACCTCTCTCTCTATACATGGATCAGTTACACCTATACAAGTAATGCATTTCCTGCTACAACTTTTCCTACACTTACATGATGAGATGTTTTCTTCAAACCACTCTCCTCCCCTCCACCCCACAGTAGCTCTGACATTTCTTTGCAAAAGCCTAATCAACCTCAAACTGCTCCACATACTTTTTTCAAACCTCTCTTCTTATATTGATATAACCCTCCTCTACAGCAGACTTTGGTGTTATCCTTGACCCCTTACTATAATTCTCTACTGCTGTAAGCACGTCTTCCCTGTATGCTTCTGCCACATTGTTCGGAATAATGTGTGCAGGATCCACTCCCTCATAATAACCTCCTCTGACAAGCTTCTGGTCCAGGCCCAAGTTCTTCCTAGATTGTGCTACTGCACAGCTCTCCTGGTTGGCTTCACTGTGCCAGCAAATCATTTTCACCCAACACATCAAAAAATCTGTTTCTCAACTTGTTATTTTCTCTACCTCAAATTTCACTGGCTTGCTTTTTTCTCCTTGCATCCTATTTAAGAGCACTCTGTCCCTTCCTTTCCAGATCCTTTGGTTCCTCCCATATCCCTTCTCATCTCATCTTCTTTCACCTGCTTAGCTGAACCTCTCCCCCATGTTTTTCCCTTCTGTGACCACTCATCCTCCTCCCATACCCTCCAATGGTGAAACCAGCTACCTAGAAACATTTACCCTACACACCTTCTGTGACTTTGAGAAATCTCACTTTTTCTGACAACAGTTTTAGAGCCCTATGATCCATCCATCTTTTGAATAACCTATGTATTGTTACCAGCTTCATTCCATTATTTCACACTGGCCAATATGGAAGAGCAGAGAGCAAATCATACCAAACAAATCCCAATCAGTTCCTGTACATAAAACTCTGAAAGACTGCTCACAAAAAAGAGGAGTCACACTGATGTATAGCATATTATCCTAACAGTTCTGACTACAATATGGTAAAGAAAAAGAAAGAAATGGACATCCCCATCAGCATTATTTAGTGATTCCTTCTGTTATTTGTTTTATTGTTATTATTTATAATTTATTAAATCATTGACTCTGCAAAGCCTTTTTGAAGTGCACTGAACTTTCAAGTAGTTATTCGCCATTACAGACAGCTTGTCAATTCTAATTGAAAGACTTGAATTGAAAGAAGATATATATTATTAGTATTATTATTTAAATGTTTGAGTAGATGAGATGGCTCTATCACATCACTGTGATTGCTTTTAGCTTACAAGTAAAGCTTTTGTCATTATCCATTTCTTTTGAAAAGTCATTGAAAGTGGGAGTTTTATGGTGCAATGCAGCAGGGGAACTGCAAGTGAATGCTTCATACTTCGCCTGCAAAAGGTACAACATTCAACATTTCAGTATACCGTAAAAACCCAACTACCAATCATCATGTGCAATGCAACCACGTCTTGGATGGAGGCCTGGTACTGCTCTTTGCCCAGGCACAGCACGCATCATGGCCATGGAAAAGTAGAGATGGGAATTCACTGAACATCACTGGGAGAAAGCAAGATTTAGGTGGGTACAAGTTGATGTTGCATTATTCTCATAGTTATTTCCATTCTTTCAATGCCTTGGTTTAGGTGTATTAGCAGGATTGTGATTTCACAAGTGCATATGATATGAAGCTTAAAACAAGGGTTATGACACATTTCTTTTCCATGGAAAAGTATCACTTCCTCTATTGAACCAACAGAGCACACACTGCATCACCTACCATATACAAAGTGAATTCATGTTTCAGTTACAAATTTCTCTTCAAATAATCCACTGCTCATCAGAATTACAGGATACATTGTTTCTTAAATCCTCCTAAAAAAGGAAACTATACATTAATAATTTGATTATGCAAAGTTTTTAAGCATTTCTAAATAAAATGCCTAAAACCTTATATATGTTTTGTAAGCTTTTCACCTCAGTCATTCCACAAAACTATTAACCCCATGTTGGGCTAAACTGTAAATTAGCACGACTCCAAATAAAGAGGAAAATACATAATGAACAGAGATACATAAAATATGGTGGCTAAGAAAACAAAAATGGCTGAACCCTGTTACCAAGGTTACTTCTTTCCTAAATCAATTCACTGCATGTTTCACTACCATCCTAGACCTATGCATATCAAAGACAAAAGTAAATAGATATCATTACCATGATAACATGGGCAGATACTATTACAAGTATAGTGAAACACCAAAGATCTGTGAAAAACAAGAGGTACAAAAATAGAGCACCTGAACTGCCTATTTTAATCCTACTGAAATGGTATGCAATGGTATGTTACGGTCACAGCACTGTTAATAGGTAGACAATACATTTTATGCTTCATCCCCAATACATCAAAAAACCACCTTGATTAAAGATGACAATAAACATCATCAGTGCTGTGTGTTAATAGAAACATGTAGTTGTCAAATTACAGTAACGACAGTTGAGAAAGGCCAGAACAAACTAATACCACTGTTACCAAGAGCTGTGAAAGAAAAATGCTAGTGTTAATGCATAAGGAATAAAACTCAGGCAGAGTAACAAACTAGTAGACTATATTTAAAAAATTGATGCTGGCAATTACCAAGCAAGGGTGCTCTAAATGCTTTTAAACTCAGTTGTAAGATTACAAAACGAGTGGGTAGAGCTATGAAGTAAAATAATGTTTTTTTTATATACTCTGGTATTAACTCATCTGTCTCTGTAAGTTGAAGCTATACATAATTTTTTAACTACGTGTTGATCGGGGACACATGATGATACGAATCCCAGTCTCCAGCTTTAATAAGAGGTGCCTTATAATACCAGCGAAAGGTTTTTAAGAAGAGTCATTTTTATTTCAAATGGAAGGAGCTGTTAATTATTTTATTTTTGTATGCTATGTTTCGTAGATTAAGTAGTGATGAGGAGCAATTGTTAATACCTGCTGTTTTACTTATCCTTCCTGCTTGCGATTCTGTGTTAAAAAAAACATTTCCATTTTTGTCCAGATGGGCTTGCCGTACTATGCTGAGTAAAGCTAGGCTCACACTACACACATTTTTGCCTGAATTTAGCCCAATTTGGCCATCCTGAAAAATCTGAATAGATCATGATGACAAGCAGCTTGGTCAGGGCGTGTGCCTGCTACTGATGATCATGTAGTGTGCACCGGTCCACGATGCAATCACTTGTCCCGTGATCCAGTCTTTTGCTCGTATAATACTTACGACTAGAATCGACGTGGGCCGTGTAGGGTGAAATGATCAGCGACATTCTGAGAACAGAGACTGGCAGCAGCCAATGAGAGATGGCTCGCCTCCCCCAGCAATGTCTTCACCCACATTTGCATTCTCTCCCCTTTATTTGTTTGTCTGCACTGACGAACTCACAAACAAGGGCGGCGAGCTCGTGAGTGTCCAGGTACATGTTTGTTTACTATTTCTCTGGATGGATCACGAGATTTGGGGAGTTTCGAGGCTGTGCCGGAGATCCCCACAACAAAGGATTTCAGATTAGTCATTAAGTATGTGACCCCTTGTACTTAAACGATTGTGTAGTGTGCACTCCTTCATAACGCAAAATACATAAAAATGGTGAAAGCCGATCGTTAAGTGTGAGCTGCCCAACATTCTCAAAATCGGGTTGGATTTTTAAATTTGTTTGAGCCTAGCTTAAGGCAGGGGAGAAACTTAAGTCTGATAGCCTTTGAACACTGCTTACTCCAATATAATTATATTCACAAAGATGGTATCAAATAATAACAAATAATGACACTGACATGAATGACATGAATGTAATATATGGTGATATTATATGATTTTTCCATTTATCACAGCTTTGTTTTATGTGGTTTTGTAATGGCATTTTGAGAACTCTGCTTGAAGCACATTGGATTTTTTAAGTCCTATGACTAGTTTGGATAGTAATGCAGTCACTAGTGTGAAGGAGAAATGCATTCCCCTTTACAAACCATGACATTTGCTAAATACTGAACGGCATTGTGTTTATCCATATGGAGGCTGAACTGAAATAAACATAAAACATATAACTTGTATACATCTTGTTTATTACAAAAAATAACTTGAATTTCAAGGGGGAAGATCAAATGCCAAATGTTTAAAATGCGCATATACTTTTTTCTTGTATTTGCAGGTTTACAAAGTGATTTGGTATTTTAAGAATTGGGTGCACACAGGCATTAAAACACCATTGGCAAGCTTCTTTAACTGATTTCAGAGTGTTCACACTGATGAGTATGATGTAGTTTCCTTACATCCCGTGTTAAATGAGACTGAGAGCCTGGACACAGCCGGCGCGCATGACATTCAATGTTTTAAAGGGCCCGGATGGGAGTGCACACAACAGGCTAACAGGGGTAACTGTATATTAGAGTATTGGATATGTGAATACACATATGTGAATTAAACAGCATTGTTTATCCCCAGAAACATGTTTGTATGCATTTCCTGATATTTATAAATGCATTGATGGTACAATGGAATATTAATATGTTATGTTTGATCCTTATATGTTTTAGTTTACCAATGTCTCTGCAATGGTGTAACTGAATGTGAGGAGCTACAGAGGGAAAAGGTATAAAAGCTCAGCAGAGAGCTCATCCGAGAGAGAGGGAGGGATAAATAAAGACTGCACAGAAAAAGCAGTTCCTTAAGTTCTATTTTAACAAAGATCTTGATCAAAGGATTATTCTCTATAATCAAAAAAATGTTTTCTTTGTTAGTTTTTGTTTTATTTTGTTCTTGTTAAATAAAATATGTATTTGTTTTGCCAGTGCAACGTATTTGTGGCGGACGTGTCCAGGTTTTGTGGCCGGTTAACTGTCTGCTGCCAGACGTGGCAGTAAGCGTCTGTTACCCCAATGAGGAAATACTGCGCTTTCAGGAACTGTGCAGTCTTGGGAGAGTGGAATCATTTTCAGCACTGCTTTCATGAAGTTACCACTAGGGGCAGCACATTTTCCCAAGTCTCCTGTGTACTGTGATACCAAACAATGATATAGATTATATATGTGATTGAAAATGGGAGGTCTTTTTGGAAAGACTCTGTATATACAGTGGTTATAGGAAGTATTCACTTGTGTTGTGTTACAACCTGAAATTTTCTCCTGTGTGTGTGTGTGGTATTATATTGTGCCTGTAAGACTTGTTGAAATACACTTTAAAGTTACATAGATCTCAGTCATCAGCCCTATTTCCATGCAGCTGTCCTAAGAACTACAACCCAAGGCAGTTGTGGTTTTTATAAGGTATAATTATACAGGCTGTTTCTGATTTTGTTTTTGTTTTCTAAATTTTCCTAACACTGTTTACTAACAATTTGTATTTGTGGCCAGACTACATTGGCATAATATAATCAGTTATATCCTTGAATTATGCACTCAGTTAAATTTTTGCAAGCTCTGTCAGCAATACAAAGATTGGCAGGTAACCACAGGATTACCAGAAGGGCAAAATGGCTTTCAGTTACTTAATGTTTTCTATAGATTATGTTAAATCAGTTATAAATGCAATTAAAATACACTTTAATTGGGATTCTTAATAGACTTCTGAATCCTTGAATGATAGGCCTATTGCTAGTAAACAAGGGCAGCACATTGTGCATTAACACACTACTTTAAATTAATACAAAAACAAATAAGACATTCTCTTTGGGTCACATTGGTCTTTAATCCTTTAGGAGTCTAATACCTGCCAACTTCATGTAGAATCTAAGAAGTAAAGTGACGACTAATTCCTTTTTATAGCCATCCAGCACAAACTGAGGTAGTATTCACTCTGAGCAAAGCCGAGTTGCTCAGTAATAAATGGTAGTAGCTTATAAGTAGAGGATTTAAAGCACAACATGAGCAACACTTGGCTTTTGTAGGTGAGGATTTTATTGGCAGGATTTCTCCTAACTATTTTACCCTTAATTATATGAGTTAACACATAGAAGCTGCTACATCTAGATTTCTGCACCTTTAAATCAGAAATTCCTCACTGGACATGTGCTGAGCACAGCTGGAAACTGGAGATAAAGACAGGTTCTTAGGAAGGCAGTTGATACCCCCCCCATCTTCCTCACATATTCCCTTGAAATGTGCTGAAAGCGCTGCACACTGAGCCACTTGCGGTGGTAATGAGATTAGAGAAGGCCTGTGGGGGAGGACACACCAAGCGATGCCAGCCACTGCAGTTTCTGAGATGAGAATGACACAGAAGCACACACCTCGGAAATGTAGAGTAATGCACAAACACACACTGACCTATACATGGTTTCTCTGCCAAAATAGCACTCTGAATTGCGTTTTTTTTTTTTAAAACATCATACAATATATGCATAAACTGTGTTCTAGCTTCAGGTGTAACGATTGAATATGTATTGCTGTGAAACCAGATACAAATCCTTTTGTGCCTACAAATTGAAATGCCATCCTTTCATTCTAATTAAATTTCTGCTTCAGAAACAATATTGCCCATGGCTCACTGCTGTATTTGCAATCCTCTTCAAAGTGCATTCAAAACTGATGTCCTATTTCTCAGCAGCTTCTGTACCTTTTTTCCTTTATTAATGTCTTTAGCATTTCTTATGAATTGTAATTTTTTTGTGAAGATTCCCAAAGCTCCCATTTAAAGTCTGTTCCTATCCATCATCTGTAAATTTAGCACAGTTGCCTGTTATTAATAAGAGTTGTGTCTCTCCTCCACCTAACTCAGAATGTCTACTTTTTTATATTCTTAAATGCAAATAACACAAAAAAAGAAAACAAAGAGAAAACTTGCTGATGCACAGGCCAGGGTATAATTAGCATTATAGAAAATAAAACATATAACATTGCCAATGGTAATTAAGATGAAACTTTTCTTTACAATAAGCTCTAAAAAATATAAGTATAAAAATAAAAGTCGTAATACAGCTACTGCAACTCAACAAAATCTACATTAAACTCCCAAGCAGCTCATCCACTAACAGTAATCTGCTCAGAGTGAAACATGCCTGCTAAGGCCTTGAGGCAGATTATACAAATCCAGGTTTTGCCACTAGATGACCTAGGTGAGGAGCTTGGCTGCCACACTTTTGATGCCCAACAACTATGTATATGTTACATAGAATAAATATAATAATTTAATTTTGGTAAATACTGATGCTAATACAAGAAGGATATGCTAGTAATACTGTAATCTATTTCACAAACAAACCACTAAAGGAAGAAGATAGCAGCATTAGAGCCCTGTTCAATGAACAAACTGCACAGCAAAGTGTTGTCTTGAAAAATGCAGTTTCCAAGAAGAAAAGTGTTTTATTTTATCTCTGTCTTCAGGCTGTCAATTACCCAGGCAAAACTAGTTAAACTTTATGTATTGTTGAGATGCTTTGTAATTTCCATATTTGCTGGCAGTCATACTCTATTTACAATCCACAAAGGGTTTTAACATGATATAATGTATTCAACTGCAGATTCCCACAGAAGATATAAGATATAGGCCGAAATGTCTAAATTCAGGTGCCCACATGTACTCTCCAGGAGTGATTTTTGGGAGATGTAGATTATATTACACTTCCTGTAGGATCACTTTATTCAGTGATAGAAGAAAATGTACTGGTCATTGCATAAGCCTGGTAAATAGGATGACTATTTATGCTACAGATCATCACTAAAAATATAAAGTTTCAAATCTGACATTGAGGATTGGATTACTAGTATCTCAAAAGTTTGCCAGTAATTGCAAGTTACAAAATCTATTTTTTTTTGTTTGTCAGAATTCTCTTGCCATTACCTTCCGAAGTAATTGCATTACCTTGCTAATTCCTATCAGAAACTGCATTTGTATTTGTTTGTGAATCTGTGTTTTGATTCAGGCCTGATATTTGTACCCACAGAGGCCAAAAATTTAAAGCAGGCGCTGCAGATCAAACTGCTTCAAAACTAATTGCAGTCCATTGTGTTCTTCCTTCACTAGTGATGGGATGTGTTTTGTCCGATAAAGTGTTTCAGCTTTTCCAAGTAGGGAACTGATCGCAACATACTGCAAAAGCAGCATAGAGTGGTTGCATTGTAAATTATTTTCTCTGAATTACTTTGTTCCTCTATTTATCATATTCTATATTTCCACAAAATGGAAACATAATAATGTCCCATCTCCCTGTTTGTCTGTAAATCATTCTGTGCTTTTAACATATAGGCCTAGATATATAAAAAAAGTGTTTTTGACTTAAATGGAAGACATTAATTAATAATCTCAGTGGCTATATTTACAAGGAGCCTAATATTCTGTTGATAATCCAACTAATAGTTTAATTGGAGTACAATCGCTTCATATAAACACCTGAATTAGTAAAAAATAATTTGACTGAGCTCATTTTGAATGAAATTTCAATCCAAATGAAACGGGCGGTGCAGACCTTTGAAAACTGTTCAACAGAAGAATATTAGCATCTAACAGCCATGTAAACACTTTAATAGGACTACTTTTTCGATCGGAAACTATGGGTTCTGCCAGTGCATGTCCGTTAATTTGCATCACGCAGTTAAATCCAAAACTACAACTCCCTCCTACCAATCTTTGCTCCATACTATCATCCAGTGATTTCTTGTCATGGGGGTATGGGCATCAAGCTAATCATCTGAATCAAATTGCAGTACACTAATTCTCTGTGCACAAGGAGAATATTTTGCTGAGCCGGTCGAATTTTCAAAAATATTACAAATACCTGTATTGTGTTCAGCACGTGATACATGTTACCGCTACCATTGGCAAGAATGGCAGGAGCTTTTTGTTGTCATAGTAACATTGACACTAAAGGGTACTCTACGCATGTGCAAAAACTAAATTCTGATTATATCCTTTG
The DNA here is from genome assembly GCF_036373705.1 of Amia ocellicauda. NCBI lineage: Eukaryota > Metazoa > Chordata > Actinopteri > Amiiformes > Amiidae > Amia > Amia ocellicauda. Next base: position 56,367,294 of record NC_089852.1, read on the forward strand.
TACATATAAACAAATGCCTCCAACAAATTCAGCAGCTAAATCCATATCCTAATAAAGTTCTGGAACACAACATTAACACAGAAATCAGTATTTATCATCTTTCCTACTCATTTAAACTAAAACTGAGAGATGCATTTTGGGTGGAGAAATAAATGAATACAAATGTGTCAAAATGGACTGGGAGTGAAACTGTATCATGGCTGAGATCTAACCTACCTCCCTAATGCAAAAGGATCCCCACATTTTTCACATCAGGACCCTACCCTGTGCCTTTTAGCCCCTGAAATCACTTTTTGTAAAAGATTAATGAAATAAACAACTAATTGGAGCCTTTATATTTGTATTGCTTATCAATAATTCTGTAAGAAAGCAAACTTACTATTTGCATCCAAAGCAACATTTGCTTTAAAGTGTTTTATTCAAGCTAGTCAAATTGTATTTATGTGTGTATGTATGTATGTATTGAACTTTGGAAATTATAATTTATGAAAAAAGTGGAAATAACTTAATGACAGCAAATGGTGCCAGGACAACCATTTGGGAAAGACTGCTCTAAGCAACAAAATTGGTAGGTAGTAATGAGTTCTATCTTCCCTATGGAATGGCACCTGTACTACTGCTAAACCAAAACAGTGAATTAGAGCCCATACCCTAGTTTTCTGAAGTATGCACAACCTCTGTGCCGGAAATCGCTTTTGCCTTTGCTGCATGAGTGTTAATGAAATAATAAAAGTCATATGAGTCTGAAGGCCATTAATTGGCTACCTGCTGGGTGCTATGTTGGAAGAGCAATTTATTTAACTGAATGCAAAGATCTTTTGCAGGGGTCTAATTACTCAAATGTCTCCCACCTGGAGTTACATTACTGACTCCACACCCCTTCCCCCTAAAAATGATCCATTCTGAAATCCGGAAACAGATTATCTGCATATTTTGGCCATTATTTCCAGGTTTGGTGTTAGCTGGGGTGGTGACAGAAATGACAGGAAGGTGGACGGTTACTACTTAATTTTCATTGGCTTTATTGACTTGCATTTCTTAAACCCAAAATGTTCCCCCCATTATTGCGAGGGCATAACGTAAGAGTGCACGTATGTACATTCCTCAAACTGACTTGAGGTGTGGCATACAACTTCCACGATGCATCGTATATTGAAGGGACTTTGATAGTAAAGATCTAGGCCTAGTTCATGAAAAAACATCAGCCTTTCCATATTGAGCCACATTCAGTTACATCAATGTAATTTATTTTTTATGTCTTATGTCTTTAACACACTAGTAACCTTGTTACTTATATGCTATTTCATATTTGTGTGAATTGTAGTTTATTTTTGGCAAGATACTTTTGGGATACATTGAGGGTATGGTATTTCCAAGATAGCAGCAGTCTCCAAAACATAGCAGTACAAATGGCACAATCACACTTACCAAATGTACACCACACTATTTTCAATGTTCTGTTTAATTCAGACCTCTTGGTGTTCAGTTTATGATAGTGTGCATTCAAAAATTATAATTTACCAAATTCATGGTAATTGAATATTATATTAATCTAGCATGATTACTGAAGAACCTATATTAATGTAGGCCTATATATTACAATCCTGGATCCTGAGCACAAATAAGATACATACAGTGAGGGAAAAAGTATTTGATCCGCTGCTGATTTTGTACGTTTGCCCACTGACAAAGAAATGATCAGTCTATAATTTTAATGGTAGGTGTATTTTAACAGTGAGAGACAGAATAACAACAACAAAATCCAGAAAAACGCATTTCAAAAAAGTTATACATTGATTTGCATGTTAATGAGGGAAATAAGTATTTGACCCCTACGACTTAGGGCAAAACCCTTGTTGGCAATCACAGAGGTCAGACGTTTCTTTTAGATGGCCACCAGGTTTGCACACATCTCAGGAGGGATTTTGTCCCACTCCTCTTTGCAGATCCTCTCCAAGTCATTAAGGTTTCGAGGCTGACGTTTGGCAACTCGAACCTTCAGCTCCCTCCACAGATTTTCTATTGGATTAAGGTCTGGAGACTGGCTAGGCCACTCCAGGACCTTAATGTGCTTCTTCTTGAGCCACTCCTTTGTTGCCTTGGCTGTGTGTTTTGGGTCATTGTCATGCTGGAATACTATCCACGACCCATTTTCAATGCCCTGGCTGAGGGAAGGAGGTTCTCACCCAAGATTTGACGGTACATGGCCCCGTCCATTGTCACTTTGATGCGGTGCAGTTGTCCTGTCCCCTTAGCAGAAAAACACCCCCAAAGCATAATGTTTCCACCTCCATGTTTGACTGTGGGGATGGTGTTCTTGGGGTCATTCCTCCTCCTCCAAACACAGTTGAGTTAATGCCAAAGAGCTCGATTTTGGTCTCATCTGACCACAACACTTTCACCCAGTTTTCCTCTGAATCATTCAGATGTTCATTGGCAAACTTCAGACTGGCCTGTACATGTGCTTTCTTGAGCAGGGGGACCTTGTGGGTGCTGCAGGATTTCAGTCCCTCACGGCATAGTGTGTTACCAATTGTTTTCTTGGTGACTATGGTCCCAGCTGCCTTGAGATCATTAACAAGATCCTCCCGTGTAATTCTGGGCTGATTCCTCACCGTTCTCATGATCATTGAAACTCCACGAGGTGAGATCTTGCATGGAGACCCAGACCGAGGGAGACTGACAGTTATTTTGTGTTTTTTCCATTTGCGAATAATCGCACCAACTGTTGTCACCTTCTCACTAAGCTGCTTGGCGATGGTCTTGTAGCCCATTCCAGCCTTGTGTAGGTCTACAATCTTGTCCCTGACATCCTTGGACAGCTCTTTGGTCTTGGCCATGGTGGAGAGTTTGGAATCTGATTGATTGATTGCTTCTGTGGACAGGTGTCTTTTATACAGGTAACGAGCTGAGATTAGGAGCACTCCCTTTAAGAGAGTGCTCCTAATCTCAGCTCGTTACCTGTATGAAAGACACCTGGGAGCCAGAAATCTTGCTGATTGATAGGGGAACAAATACTTATTTCCCTCGTTAACATGCAAATCAATTTATAACTTTTTTGAAATGCGTTTTTCTGGATTTTTTTGTTGTTATTCTGTCTCTCACTGTTAAAATACACCTACCATTAAAATTATAGACTGATCATTTCTTTGTCAGTGGGCAAACGTACAAAATCAGCAGGGGATCAAATACTTTTTTCCCTCATTTACAACATGGGATATAATGTACACTCTGATACAAAGTAACAGTTCCATGGTGCAAAATAAAATGGTATTAAATACTGTTTACATTTTCCTTTCAGTACGTACTCTGTAATACATGTGGTTATTATGAACGTCATGGCACACAGTGGTCTGTGCCGATATTATGTACACAGGGATTTCCAAGTTTTGGGAGAGTCTGTGTGAAGCGCATATACGCTAAGCACAACTCCCAGAACCATATAGCAACACACAGCAGCTCGGTGCGTTCACAACATGCAGACATCTGCACAGATTCTCAAGATAACTGGTTGCGTTCTTGTGCTACAAATGTATGTCATTCTGAACAGAATCTGACCATTCAGCCAGTAAATTCACAGTATTTGTGTAGATGCTGAGCAGAATTACATAAATCCGTGTACGCGATCATGACTACATTGTTCAGGATCTGCCAGAATGATGATCTCCCCTTGAAATAAAGTTAATAGTAAAAGTTAATCACATGCACATCCAATTTACTTAGTAGGTGCAGGGTACACAAAAATCCATATAAAGTAAAAAGATAGAAATACCCGCACACTTACCACAGCTCCAATGCACAAATAAAATGTATTTATGTAACGCATGCTTCACAGGTTTTTAGCAAAAACTTTTCGATCTACACAAGATATGGATGCTGATGAAGATCACTTGTAGATCGAAATGATATTTTTGTGAAATAAAGTTGAAATGCTATTTTAATTGTTGTTTTCTCATTATCACACACATATTGTTCTGTGTTTTCGGTTTTTATTTAGGAAAAAACTAAACAAACACTAAAACCGGGTGAAAATCGGTGCAACAATTATCGGGTTTATTAAGGTGAACAAAACAAAGATTTTACTATAGCCAACATCAGTGGTTTTGAAATAATCAAATTTAATTTGTTGAATAGAACAAAATGTATTGTTATTATTTACTTGATTTGAAATAAATATGCATTTCATACATTTGGCTATTTAATTTAAATGCAACTGACTTCATAAAGTTTGAGCATTTAATATAGGCAGAGTGTGTCAACCCAGGTCCTGACAAACCACGGTCTCTTCTAATGTTTGCTCACCTGTGCTTTCAGCTCTCAGTTATTTAAGCAAACCTGTAACTGAACAAATTAAGTGATTAATTAGACATTCGCCAGGACCAGTGTTGAGAACCTCTGCCTACATGAAATGCTCAAACTTTATTAAGTGTCTGCTGCCCTGGCACCCCTGATTGTTAACGGTCGCTTTTCAACAACAAATACACATTTGATCAATTATGAGTTATATGTGTTGCACTGTTGTAAACAAAAAAATATTGTTTTAATTAAGTGTTAATTAATTAAATGTTTTTAATAAGATATGGTACTGCTAATATTCATACACCGTAATAATTACATGAGCTCCTTCCGCCCCACGTGTTTCTGATGTCATCAGCACTGGTGATTGCTCAGTTCAAATTAATGGGCGGTGATATGAAGACACGCAAAGGTTCATCATTGGAGCCCACCATTGTTGATTGGTCAGATTTCAGCCAATGGGTTATAATTGATCTGCATGTTTCCAGATTTACAATCTGTAACATTCCTTTACCAAACCCATTTGGAAAGCACTCCTGCTGAGATTAAGTGTCCTGGCCTGCCTTGTGTCCTGGACAGACTCTCACCTCCTTGACATTAGCTGGTACTTAATGATAACAAGAAGAGTTAGCCACAGGGGTTTATCACCTTTTTGCAGACAGGATGGCTCCAAGGAAAATGTAGGAACAGAGAGAGAGAGTTCTTTGAATTAAAATCCATTTTAATTTTTAAATCCAGGATTCATAACAGAATTGTATGACACTACCAGCATGATGCTACACTCTGCTGAGATCTTAAGCAAAAAAGGAATATTCTACATAAGCCACTGCCATTAAAAATAAATATAACTCTGGATATTTGGTTACTGACATTTTATTATTACCATTATTATTTTACCTCTAAAAGGTAATAAGGCAGTAATTAAGTGAGTAATCATGGCTCCACAGACTGTTTTCAGTGGGGTTAAATCAAACCACTGTAAAAGCTGCATTCATTTCAGGGCCTGTTATTATTTTCTTTTAACTGATTCTAATAATCCATTGTTCTTGCTATTATGTACCACCGATTTTGCAATGAGGTTGCATATTCCTATCTGCTATCACAACATTAAAAAAACAAACTGTTTCATCATGTTATTCTGAGCATACAGTGAGGGAAAAAAGTATTTGATCCCCTGCTGATTTTGTACGTTTGCCCACTGACAAAGAAATGATCAGTCTATAATTTTAATGGTAGGTGTATTTTAACAGTGAGAGACAGAATAACAACAACAAAATCCAGAAAAACGCATTTCAAAAAAGTTATAAATTGATTTGCATGTTAATGAGGGAAATAAGTATTTGTTCCCCTATCAATCAGCAAGATTTCTGGCTCCCAGGTGTCTTTTATACAGGTAACGAGCTGAGATTAGGAGCACTCTCTTAAAGGGAGTGCTTCTAATCTCAGCTCGTTACCTGTATAAAACACACCTGTCCACAGAAGCAATCAATCAATCAGATTCCAAACTCTCCAACACGGCCAAGACCAAAGAGCTGTCCAAGGATGTCAGGGACAAGATTGTAGACCTACACAAGGCTGGAATGGGCTACAAGACCATCGCCAAGCAGCTTAGTGAGAAGGTGACAACAGTTGGTGCGATTATTCGCAAATGGAAAAAACACAAAATAATTGTCAGTCTCCCTCGGTCTGGGTCTCCATGCAAGATCTCACCTCGTGGAGTTTCAATGATCATGAGAACGGTGAGGAATCAGCCCAGAATTACACGGGAGGATCTTGTTAATGATCTCAAGACAGCTGGGACCATAGTCACCAAGAAAACAATTGGTAACACACTATGCCGTGAGGGACTGAAATCCTGCAGCACCCGCAAGGTCCCCCTGCTCAAGAAACACATGTACAGGCCAGTCTGAAGTTTGCCAATGAACATCTGAATGATTCAGAAGAAAACTGGGTGAAAGTGATGTGGTCAGATGAGACCAAAATCGAGCTCTTTGGCATTAACTCAACTCGCCGTGTTTGGAGGAGGAGGAATGACCCCAAGAAGACCATCCCCACAGTCAAACATGGAGGTGGAAACATTATGCTTTGGGGGTGTTTTTCTGCTAAGGGGACAGGACAACTGCACCGCATCAAAGGGACAATGGACGGGGCAATGTACCGTCAAGTCTTGGGTGAGAACCTCCTTCCCTCAGCCAGGGCATTGAAAATGGGTCGTGGATGGTATTCCAGCATGACATTGACCCAAAACACACAGCCAAGGCAACAAAGGAGTGGCTCAAGAAGAAGCACATTAAGGTCCTGGAGTGGCCTAGCCAGTCTCCAGACCTTAATCCAATAGAAAATCTGTGGAGGGAGCTGAAGGTTTGAGTTGCCAAACGTCAGCCTCGAAACCTTAATGACTTGGAGAGGATCTGCAAAGAGGAGTGGGAAAAAATCCCTCCTGAGATGTGTGCAAACCTGGTGGCCAACTACAAGAAACGTCTGACCTCTGTGATTGCCAACAAGGGTTTTGCCACCAAGTACTAAGTCGAAGGGGTCAAATACTTATTTCCCTCATTAACATGCAAATCAATTTATAACTTTTTTGAAATGCGTTTTTCTGGATTTTTGTTGTTGTTATTCTCTCACTGTTAAAATACACCTACCATTAAAATTATAGACTGATCATTTCTTTGTCAGTGGGCAAACGTACAAAATCAGCAGGGGATCAAATACTTTTTTCCCTCACTGTATGTATTTCCCATGGCCTAATTTTTTTGGTCATTTTCCATAACTTTTCCATGACTTTTAATATTTTGGTCATTTTCCTTGACTTTTCCATGACTTTCCATTACCATTTTTTTATTCCATGGCTTTTCCAGGATTTTCCCTGACCATGGGAACCCTGCCTGTTGTGTGAAGGAAATACTGTCAGCACCCCACACCAACCAACCCCCCCCCCCCCCCCACCGCCCCAGCATCTGTGATTGAAACACCCCTGGTGTCACCCCACAATTTGGCCAAATCTGGCAACCGCTATGAAATAATTCTGGGAGTGCCACTGTAAACAATTAAGTATTTTAAATTATATGGATTACTGAAATACAATCAATTTCACAGACAGTAAAAAAGGAAAATGCATTCAAGTTCAATTGTTGAAAGTATGTTCAAATGTGTAACATTAATACTTAGTGAGCATCTCCACCTAAACTACAGCGTATACAGGTTAGAAGGTTTCGTGTAACACCGCACCTACTGAGCACGTCGTCAGCAACACCCCGACATCACCACTTCAGCAACCTTGATAACAACAACAACAACATCACAATCATCATTCTGGCTACCAAGGCCAGTGGCAACTTGGCCGTAAAAGCCTTTAGCTCTTGCAAAGACTGATCAAAGTGTGTATGTGACAACAATATCTCAAGCACTCCACAAATTTGCGCTGTATGGTAGGGTGGCAAGAAGGAAGCCCACCTTGAATCCCATTTGAAGTTTGCAAAATATACCTCATAATTATGTAGCCATGTTGCAAAACATTCTGTGCTCTGACAAAACTAAACTAAACTTTCACCCTGGAACAGAGGAGACTACGTGGGGACTTGATCCAAGTCTTCAAAATCATGAAGGGTATCTACCACATCAAACCAGAGGAGCGTTTCCAGATCAGCAGGGACACACGCACCCGGGAACACAAATCGAAATTGGGCTACAAGGCATTAAAAATGGAAAACAGGAGACGCTTTTTTACACAGATAGTAGTCACTATCTGGAACAAACTCCCAAGCAATGTGGTAGATGCTGAAAATTTGGGAACATTTAAAAATAGACTGGATAGGATCCTTGGAACACTTAGTTATTAATGGACACCAAACGAGCATGATGGGTCAAATGGCCTCCTCTCGTTTGTAAACTTTCTTATGTTCTTATGTTCTTATGTTAACTTAAAGTGGCCTAAATACAAAGTGTTATGTTTGGTGCGATTACAACACAGTACATCATCCAAAGAACACCATCCTTACTGTGAAGCATGGTGGTGGCAGCATCTTGTTATGGGGATGTTTCTCGTCGATAGGGACTGGGGCACTTGTCAGGATAGAAGGGAAAATGAATGGAGCAAAGTAAAGAAAAGTAGTTGAGGAAAACCTGCTGCAAGAAAGATGAAATGGGGATGGAAGTTTACCTTTCAGCATGATAATGACCCAAAGCCAAAGCTACACTACAGTGGCAAAGCAACAAAAAGTTAAATGTCCTTGATTGGCCCAGTAAGAGCCCTGACCTGAATCTAATCGAACATGTTTGGCATGACTTGAAGATTGCTGTTCATCAACGCTCCCCAAGGAACTTGACAGTTTTGTCAGAGAATGGTAAAATATTGCCAAATCTAGGTGTGCAAAATTGCTGTCAAAGGTTGAAATTTATCCAATTATGATATTTTGTGTTGCATTTTTAATATATATATAAATATATATATATATATATATATATATATATATATATATATATATATATATATATATACACTCACCTAAAGGATTATTAGGAACACCATACTAATACTGTGTTTGACCCCCTTTCGCCTTCAGAACTGCCTTAATTCTACGTGGCATTGATTCAACAAGGTGCTGAAAGCATTCTTTAGAAATGTTGGCCCATATTGATAGGATAGCATCTTGCAGTTGATGGAGATTTGTGGGATGCACATCCAGGGCACGAAGCTCCTGTTCCACCACATCCCAAAGATGCTCTATTGGGTTGAGATCTGGTGACTGTGGGGGCCAGTTTAGTACAGTGAACTCATTGTCATGTTCAAGAAACCAATTTGAAATGATTCGACCTTTGTGACATGGTGCATTATCCTGCTGGAAGTAGCCATCAGAGGATGGGTACATGGTGGTCATAAAGTGATGGACATGGTCAGAAACAATGCTCAGGTAGGCCGTGGCATTTAAACGATGCCCAATTGGCACTAAGGGGCCTAAAGTGTGCCAAGAAAACATCCCCCACACCATTACACCACCACCACCAGCCTGCACAGTGGTAACAAGGCATGATGGATCCATGTTCTCATTCTGTTTACGCCAAATTCTGACTCTGACAGTCTTCAACTGTCCAATTTTGGTGAGCTTGTGCAAATTGTAGCCTCTTTTTCCTATTTGTAGTGGAGATGAGTGGTACCCGGTGGGGTCTTCTGCTGTTGTAGCCCATCCGCCTCAAGGTTGTACGTGTTGTGGCTTCACAAATGCTTTGCTGCATACCTCGGTTGTAACGAGTGGTTATTTCAGTCAAAGTTGGTCTTCTATCAGCTTGAATCAGTCGGCCCATTCTCCTCTGACCTCTAGCATCAACAAGGCATTTTCGCCCACAGGACTGCCGCATACTGGATGTTTTTCCCTTTTCACACCATTCTTTGTAAACCCTAGAAATGGTTGTGCGTGAAAATCCCAGTAACTGAGCAGATTGTGAAATACTCAGACCGGCCCGTCTGGCACCAACAACCATGCCACGCTCAAAATTGCTTAAATCACCTTTCTTTCCCATTCAGACATTCAGTTTGGAGTTCAGGAGATTGTCTTGACCAGGACCACACCCCTAAATGCATAATTGCATTAATGAGAAATTGAACAGGTGTTCCTAATAATCCTTTAGGTGAGTGTATATAGCGTGATGAATTACTAAAGGCATGACTGTGGTGTCAGTTTTAGATAATGGGTAGGCAGAGAATGTGCTGACCCTAATTAGGCCATACACCTTAGAGTTGCAAACATGCAGAAACCAAATGATGGTCGCAGAGGGAATCTTCCAAAGTGAACTTGTCTCAGAGCTACTAAAGTGACCAACAATGCTGAATGTAGACCCTCTGCTCCTTTCTGGTTTTGTTGGTTTCCTGTGGTTTTCCCAGGAGCAGCAGAGTTGTCTTTAAAGATGCAAATATCAACACCCCCCAAATTATTTCAGATAATCAGCTTTTATGGCCCTGAATGTTGGTCCACACATCAGCATTTATAGTACCTATTGATGATATTTGGATTGACAAGATGTTATTGTATTAGTTGTACTGTGTATTAACTATTTATGTGTTAATTTTTTAAATTACTATTTTGAAAATTGTGCACTGTGGAGCATTCATTTTGTGTACATATGTAAATGGGACCCATGGGTATGTTCCCATAGATACAGCTAGTCCACAGTGGAATGGGATAACCATGTGTGTTTATAATGGCATGCAGACTTGGAAGGATACAGTAAACAGCTGAGGAAAATAGTTCAGTGTTCAAGAGGGCAAAATGGCAGATGCCATGTTCTAATATTGGCCCCTTTGCATATGTATCAAATTCCATTGCTCCCCAGTGCAGTTTTCAGAAGATTGTTTTTTTTTTTTAGTGGACAACTTACTTTATAAACAGCCAATAGATGTACAGTGCCTATAGAAGGTCAACACCCCCTTGAATGTTTTTTCATATTCTGTTGTTTCAGTGCCTCAGTTTCATGCATTTAGATGAGCCAATTTTCCACTTATCTTTATACCATAGTCTAAAATGTTAATAGGAAAAAACATTTTTATCATGAAAAAAATAAATAATAAGATATTTTGTGTTGTATTTGTAATATATATACACTCACCTAAAGGATTATTAGGAACACCTGTTCAATTTCTCATTAATGCAATTATCTAATCAACCAATCACATGGCAGTTGCTTCAATGCATTTAGGGGTGTGGTCCTGGTCAAGACAATCTCCTGAACTCCAAACTGAATGTCTGAATGGGAACGAAAGGTGATTTAAGCAATTTTGAGCGTGGCATGGTTGTTGGTGCCAGACGGGCCGGTCTGAGTATTTCACAATCTGCTCAGTTACTGGGATTTTCACGCACAACCATTTCTAGGGTTTACAAAGAATGGTGTGAAAAGGGAAAAACATCCAGTATGCGGCAGTCCTGTGGGCGAAAATGCCTTGTTGATGCTAGAGGTCAGAGGAGAATGGGCCGACTGATTCAAGCTGATAGAAGAGCAACTTTGACTGAAATAACCAATCGTTACAACCGAGGTATGCAGCAAAGCATTTGTGAAGCCACAACACGTACAACCTTGAGGCGGATGGGCTACAACAGCAGAAGACCCCACCGGGTACCACTCATCTCCACTACAAATAGGAAAAAGAGGCTACAATTTGCACAAGCTCACCAAAATTGGACAGTTGAAGACTGGAAAAATGTTGCCTGGTCTGATGAGTCTCGATTTCTGTTGAGACATTCAGATGGTAGGGTCAGAATTTGGCGTAAACAGAATGAGAACATGGATCCATCATGCCTTGTTACCACTGTGCAGGCTGGTGGTGGTGGTGTAATGGTGTGGGGGATGTTTTCTTGGCACACTTTATTCCCCTTAGTGCCAATTGGGCATCGTTTAAATGCCACGGCCTACCTGAGCATTGTTTCTGACCATGTCCATCCCTTTATGACCACCATGTACCCATCCTCTGATGGCTACTTCCAGCAGGATAATGCACCATGTCACAAAGGTCGAATCATTTCAAATTGGTTTCTTGAACATGACAATGAGTTCACTGTACTAAACTGGCCCCCACAGTCACCAGATCTCAACCCAATAGAGCATCTTTGGGATGTGGTGGAATGGGAGCTTCGTGCCCTGGATGTGCATCCCACAAATCTCCATCATCTGCAAGATGCTATCCTATCAATATGGGCCAACATTTCTAAAGAATGCTTTCAGCACCTTGTTAAATCAATGCCACGTAGAATTAAGGCAGTTCTGAAGGCGAAAGGGGGTCAAACACAGTATTAGTATGGTGTTCCTAATAATCCTTTAGGTGAGTGTATATGGTGGTTATAAAGTTTTCCATTCACCTTCCAGAAGAGGATCTTTTTAATTGTGCATCTACTTCAAATCCATGGCATACAGAGCTGAGATTATGCATATGGCAATGCTAGAGGCCTTGGACCCACTGATGTGTGCTACTTAATGAATAGCTGTGTGCTTAAGAGGATACAGGATCAGGGGTATCAAAATCATATGACATCTCCGCCCTCTATGTAAAATGCTCTATAATGCCACCCTAAGAAACATGCTTAAGTCAGTGGTTTGCAGTGTAATAATGTGTTGAAGCCTGTTCTGGTTCATGATGAGTCTTGAACAGAATTTGACTGAGGTTGGACTGATGTAGTGGCATAGCGCCACCTAGTGGTGAGTATTGTTTCCTTTCCATTCATTCCATTCCATTCAATTAAAATTCAAGTAAATTGGATACACAGATACAGAGAAAAATAAATGTAATGTAAAAATATAAGACTTTATAACCATTATGTATATGTATTTTTTTCTCATTGAGTTTGAAGCTTAACTTATTTTTGCAGCACCACACTATCTGGTTGTGTAGCCAACATCCTCATCGAAAGCCAGTTTATGGCGGCTGCATGGTATCAGAAGCAGTGCAAGGTTAAAGCAGAACCCATGTGGAAATATTTAAATATACTCAATGACATCTACCTATGAACCAAGTCATCTGTATTTGGAAGATTATCTTCCTGAAAAGGACACAGCACGACAACCTAAACTGCTATAAACATGCAATGTAGCCAAACGGTGAGATCTTATTTTATTTTTGCACGTAGACCAAATCATTGTATTGTCACTGTATTATACAGGGTGGATTCCTTTGTGAGCAAAGGTGGTGATGAGATAACTGGCCAGGCAAAGCAACAATTTCTCACTTGATTTCCTGTATTCAGCTTTTTATAAATTGGATTTGTTGCAGACTGGGCGGGAACCACCTAAGTGACAGTGACAGCAAAAAGAAAAGAAAACAAGAAACATTTTTTTTATGTGCAAATGAGTGAAAATCATGATGAGGATATCTCCAATTGAATTCTGCCTGATGATTTGCAATCACATATGGTTAGTATTAAAATAAAGCATAACTGCTATGGGCAAGGTACAGACAATATTTAATACTTTGGACTTGAGTCTTTGTTGTGTGTGTGTGTGGTTTTTTTCACCATCTAAGCTAATCTGCATAGGCTATACCCTACAACAGCTGTTGCAAAATCCATCTTACTAATTATGGGGGTCTGCCACAGTGCTTGCCAATCAAATACAGCACCCAGAAAACTCCCAATGAATTAATAACAATAATAAAATCACCAAGAGACAATAAAAGCAGATTACAAATTGAAAGCCTTCTTCATAATAGCTCCCAAGTAGATAGCAGAGGGGGTGATTTTAAAGTGAATAGTTGGGTTTTCATTAAACGCAAAACGAAGTAACTGCCATTGAATGTATCCTAAATGAGAAATATATTTTACTACAAGACCATCTGCTGTGTATTTAAGTATTAAAATTAGAGGTAAATTGGACCAGTGGAATAATTTACAGCAATAGATAGTCACCCAAGGTGTTTGCCTTTATTTAGTTTTTGGTTTCACTATCTCGGTGGGCAATGTTATTGAGCAGACCTTGACTACAGAACAAGGCATGGTTTTATTAGAATCATTTCACTTAAATTAAGTGTTAAGGTCTGTCTTCCAGACAACAGGCAAATAGCCACTGGTAACATTAACAGTAAATAGAAATAAATACATCCCTGTGATCACCTCGAATCATTGTCAGAGAAAGCAGTGACATGGGGAAACTTCTGCAGCATTATATTTACTATGATCACCAGCTCAGCAACTGCAGTTCATTCTGCTTATAAAATGCATATAACTGACCACAATATTGTTTGTCCTTTAATAACTATCAATAATCCCATTGAGTTCAATCCTTAATTGTGTTCTCTGGTATGAAACTGAATAAGAAAAAACAGCAACTCCTCACCCCTCTTACTTGAAAAGCCAATTGAACATTAATTTAACCTTCATTAGTGTTCTAAAACAAGAAGCTGTGCAAATGGCAACTAATATCTATATTACTTTCTTGCATAATGTACCAATATTTCACACACTTCTAGATAGTATTTCATGTATATCATAAAAAAGCATTCAAGAAAATGGAAACCTGTGTCAAATAATGTGTCCAGTATACATCTTAAAAAAGAAAAAGAAAATATATCACACAGAAGTCACACAGCAGAAGTCATTTGCAATAAAGTTGTGTTTCTTCCCTTCCCTTTATGAAGTACATACAGAGATAAAACAGGACTGATAGATGGCATCACCACCACTATATATCACCATCTCTGGAAACTGAAGCCATGTTAAGTTAGTGAAATGTCAGATCTGCTGAAGTTTGAGTAGATAACTATCTGTACCAGCTGGCAGTGCAATGTATGGCTTTAATATACTCAGTTCAGGAGGGGCAAATAATTCCAATTAATTCTGAGGCAGAAACTGCAAATAAATATCAACTGATAATTGCGTCGGCAAGGCAAAGTGCAATTCACCAATTATAAAAACATGGATTTAACTGACTACAGGTATGCAATATGCTGTGGGATCTTCTCTAAGCATTAGTATGAGAGAAAATATCTGTGCCAAATTCTTAGCAGTGTTGTGACTGGAGACAGAAGGGCTATGAGGAGATATGTAAATCCATCAGCTCCTTTGAACAGTGTGTACATTTCACTATTGGCAAGAAAAGGGTCACCATGCAGCCTCTAGCACTATCTGACCTTATCACAAGCCCCACAATCACTTACAATGGCACCACATCAGAAACACTCACAGGCTTTTCAAGGATTTTGTAATAGAAGTCTGGACAGAAGTTAGGATTAGGTGGAAAATCGCAAGTGCCAAGAATGATATGAAGATTGTTAAGGGGAATTGGGACTATATTTACCCTCTAAAATAGTACAAACAATCATAAAAAATGCACAATACATATATACTCATTATATGTGTCTATCTATAACTGACTTCCTGTGATCTTTTAAAGTTTTTCTTGAAATGTATTATTATTATTATTATTATTATTATTATTATTATTATTATTATTATTATTATTATTATAAACCTATAAACAGCTCATTTATATTAGTATTTAACACATTTTCATGTTAGTTTTTGTATTTATGAAACCTATCCCCATTTCCATGAATTTATAATCACGTTTAGCATGAATTGTTCGAGGACCTCCCTATCGTGCAAAATGAGGTATATCTGAATTGTATTTTTGCTAGTGATTACAATAATCAATATTAGTAAATGTTTGTGTTTTATTATTTCCTAATTCTGTTTCCCAGCAAATTACCTGCACTTTAATTATTATGCATTCAATTATTTTCTGTTTTGTATTTGTAATAAATTTAGAACAATTTGCAGATTATATTTTTCACTTTGACATTTGGACATTTTCTGTGTTGATCAGTGGTAAAAACTCCTGATTAAATCCATTCTGATTTCATGTTGTAACACAATGAAATGTAGAAAAGTCCAAGGGGGGTGAATACTTTTGAGAGCCACTGTATCTTTATCTTGTATTATTAC
Source organism: Amia ocellicauda (assembly GCF_036373705.1). Taxonomy (NCBI): domain Eukaryota; kingdom Metazoa; phylum Chordata; class Actinopteri; order Amiiformes; family Amiidae; genus Amia; species Amia ocellicauda. The sequence goes on from NC_089852.1 coordinate 56,383,010, forward strand.
ATATATTTAACAAATTGTATTCAGAGACAATTTCCTTGGCTTGTTAAATTCAAATAATGTAATATCCATTGAAATGACAATTCTCAGTCTTTTGCTGCAAATTCAAAATTGTATCTACTTTTTATAACTGTAAATCAACTCTATCATTGTTCCCATGAGATCAAGTTTAAGCGGAATTAAGTCTAACATGTATAAATGTTCTCTTTTCCATTAATTAATTGTCTCTCTCTAGATTTGCATTTTTAATTTTTGCACTAACATGTAGATGTGTAGATATTGCTCTGGCTCAAAAATCTTTGATGAATCCCCCTGCCAATCGCTTGCACAATAGACACTAAATCAGCCAGTTAATGTTCTACTGCATGAAAAGAATCAGACACTTTTCTGTGTGTGTGGTAGGGGATTGGTGTTAACAACTTCATTAATTATATGCGATACTAGAGGCACGTTACGTTTCTGGGTACGATGGGAGATGTGGCTGCTGTGATGTCTGATCTCTTTTTCCACGCTCAGTTTTACTTGAAAAGATCCAGTTTTGGTTGATTATGTTGTAGTGTGCTGGGGCAGAATGAGGCCTGGATTAAATCAAAGCTTTGACTCAGCTGCCAACTGCAAATCCCAAACCCAGCACTTGATCATGGCTTTCTATCGGGTAAATGGAGGAGCCTCTGGGAAACAGAAAACTGCCAACAAGTTACATTTCTGGAATTTGCTATGGAGGGCTGGCTGAGGTTTTGAAATAAGACAGGACTTAGCCACCTACAGTAGCACATGTTTTTTCTTTTCCTGAAACATATTCAAGTGTGATAGAATCTATTATTTGATTTGATTAATGACGAATCAAATTATGTGGAATGCCCATCTATGCAGGAAATAGTTGATCACAGCATAAAGTGGAAACTATTAAAATAATGGCCAACATATATTCCAACTATATTGAGCTGAAATGTGAAAGTAATCAATTTCGTGGCGTAACATTTCATTACTCTTGAAGAAATAATAATGAAGATGCATGTCACTTGTACAACATAAAAATAAAAGTCCAATGAGGGTCCAGTTCTGGGCATTTATAGTCAGCAGCTTGTCGATTGAGAACCCAGAAAAGGCTATTAACTCTTCCTCTTCAATCTCCAAAAAAAGTTACTGATCTCGTCTCTTACGATTTATGTTACACCAACTTAGCGGGTCTAATTCCAACAGTGAGTGGTGTTGCCTCTCGGTTGAGCCCCTTTCCATTGACATGAATTGATGGGGGGGGAGAAGAAAAGAAACCCCATCTGCTATATTTAATTATTAATGCACCATTAATAATTAATTGAGGCTAAATGTCTCCCATTTTTTAATTATGAGAAGTTTTTCATCTCCTTGACGTTTTGGTGCCATTTAGACTGGATTTGTCTTATTGGTGTGAATGTATCAATCGGGTTAGGTACAGATCAAAAGAATATTTAAACACATCATGCTTTATTGTGGCACAAATGCATATCAAAAAAATGTACCTATGGATCCATCTGCTCTACCGGGGCAGATTTGATGGATATTTTGAGAAAGCCTTTTTACCGTGGCCTCCTGACTGTCATTTCATTAGGTTGTGTTTATAAATTGTACTTCTGCTATAGTCTGGAACTTTTTTTACTTATTCTGTCAAAACCTCCATCTGGGTTTCTTTCCATTAAAACTAGGTTTCTGTCAGCACTTGCAAGGGCTGCTTACAAGCTCGACAGGTCTCATTAAAATTGACGAACACAGACGAAATGAAAGCGTGGCCCGAAAGGGAGGGAAACTGAGTGTTTGATATGCTGACACACTTGTTCGAATTTCCTTATCTGCATACAGAGACCCTACCCTTCTTAAGGTCTATGTTTCACATATTTGAGACTGTTGTACCTTCATTAAACTTATAACGGTGAGGGGTTTTTATTGTTGCTTTTCAACACGCTTGTTTGTTTATTAGTCACAGCCAGCCTTTGCGAGAACTGGGAATTAAGACGGCATTGTGTAAAAAGCAGCATTAGTGTATCTAATGCTTACAATCCACTGTGCCTCACACTCAGTTCACTGGAACATAATAGATTCACTCTGGCAGAAGACAAGGGCAATTAGCATTTAAACTTGCTTTGACAATGAGAACTCCAAGATAGTAGAAAGATAGAGTCAAGACTACCAGCATCCGCAGCTGTTAACGAAGCGTAGAGTGTCTTAAGATGGAAATTACCTTGTGCTGAATGTTTTTGGGACAGTTGAATGTAAGTCACAGTGCCGAATGGCTATTTTCATCAGCCAATGAGCCACCTTAGTTAAGAGAGCTGTTAAACGCATAATTCCAATATTTCAAAGTGTATGCATTGCTGCCTACATAAAGAAATTAACTGTCCAAAGTGAAATAATTGTACTGGTTGTACAACTGTATCTGAGAGATATGACTAATACAACAAAACATACTATTCCACTGATAACAATAATAATAATACATGATAACATAGGAATACAGTATAAATAAGTGTTTATACTTTACACCATTGCTGAACAAATTTAAAGCTAACCATATTTTATTGTTTTAATAATTGAATGGCAATAAAATGTTAACAGAGGATTACATCTTATCAACTGTTCTTTACCATACAGTTTCCACACTGCTCATGGATGTAGCCATATGCTAGTCTCCTATCACTCTGTCTGTTTGTAGAAAGGGATATTCAAGCTGACCCCTGACTCATACAACATTTCAATCTCTTAATAGGTGAATAAAGGTCTTTGTCTTTGGCGTCCCCATTGGGACAAGGGTCATTACTGTTACCAATGAAGGTATTAGTAAGCAACAACTGTTCATCTCCTAATCTAATTGTCGAAGCGGAGGTTCTTTTTATTCAGGTCATAGGCCATGGTTTATTTAAAAATACCGCAGTATTATTATTTTTCTTGTAAGGGTGGGGAGGTAATGAATTATATTATTTGTCATGCCAACAAATGGCTTCAGAAGCACCACTGATTAGAAATAATGTTTTTATTCAGATGAGTGACAGAAGGCCCTTTTCTCTTCATTTGTCTCCAATTTAAGTAAAGTCTAAGGCTATTTTTTTTCTTCATCTGCCAGCCAATTAAATAGCACATGCTGCCTTGCCTGCAACACAAGATACCAGGAAAACAAACCTTAATTTGCTTTCGATCATCTTCTTCTATAGATTTGGTGTTATACCCGATGTTGTCATGATTTCAGCACCATTTCAAAATGACATCTTTACAAGAAAATATATTACAAATCGCATCCAAGAGCTGAGTTATTATATATATATATATATATATATATATATATATATATATATATATATATATATATAATGCACATGGTTTCATTTAGCCCTCCCAATGGCATGATTTATGGAGTATAAGAATGTGCATTGGCTCTCCTGAAGAGGAACGAAATACATACAGGGATCTACCAAAAACAATGCCTTTTTAAAGCAGCTAATAGACTTATTCCATGCATGTAAACATTGCATTTCCATATAAATAGACTTTCTTGTGTATCTTTGGCTGGTAGCCAGTAGTATCATAGGTGAGGCAGTACTTAATCTTTTCCTTTTAACATAACTACAAGCAATGAGACATGCTATAAGGATATTTTTTTCTTCTGGGTCCAAATTGCAAATAAATAAATAAACAGATAAACAAACAAACAAATAAGCACACTATAATGGATATGCCCTTCGAGAATAAATACCTTCTTTTCTGTGTTCATGGTTTTTGATATTCAATTAGACAACCATAAACATAACTCAATGCAATGTATGTGTGTGTGTGTGTGTGTGTGTGTGTGTGTGTAATGTAATTAAATTAAACAGTCGCACGCTAGTACAACAATCTAAAACAGTGCAGAGGCTTGACAATACTAATTAGGAAATGGATATTTATTATGAAATAAGAAGGGCCTCGTTCAATGAAAATTACTCTAGCTATTGTTCGACCAGTCAAATAAAAAGCTTAAGCCCAGGTTATCAGGGCTGGAGGAAAGAAAATATATGAGAATTATAATGACAAGCACAGAATACAGTTAAATATGAAAAGGCAGCATTTGCCCATTGCCTTCTTTTAACCTTCTGTGAACCTTTTAAGAGAACTAGCACTATTTAGGGAAAACCAAAGGAAATGAATCAATAGGATTGAAAGCAAAAATGGACCACTGTCAAATCAGGTCAGTTCTAACTTTTTCAATGAGCCAAGAAGGACTGACATTTATACAATAATAACCAATTTGAGAGGTGGTTAACCCTGTTAGCACCATCAAAGAGCTAAGATAAGAAGAAGGTAAGCAATGCAAATTATGAGGAACTGAACTTCATATTAGAAACATGTTGTCCCCAGCAGAAAAAGACAATATTGTCATACCTGGATTGCATGAAGCTCAAATCTCTTATACACATAGCATACAAGACAGATTGTAGGCATGTGCCTCTGAAAAAACAAAGGGAGAATGAAGGCTTTGCAAATTGTCAGCCTTTACCTGTCTTATGAATAAGGCTTTGATTCCTACTCTCATCAGGCAAAAACAGAAGTAAGCGACCATAGTGGAATAGCTACCGTATCATGGTTGATTATAGCAGGTCCACCTTTTTTCAGCAAGTTTATCTGGATAGCAGGAAAGGCCAATTGAAAACAAAGCCGTATTCCTACTCATTCTTGTGTCTTTAAATCACGCAGCACCAGATATAGAACCAATCTATATGTGTAAATAGACACAGCAATGTACATGTAAGGATACTAGAATGCAAAATGACTATTAATGTTCTATTTGGGTAATCGGTTCCTCTTAAAAACATATCTGTATGTAATCCTCAGCTTCTGCACTGTGCTTTCAGGCGCTACATCTATAATGACCCCTTTAAGACACAACAGACCCCCTACAGTCTCCGCATTTGTCTAATTTACAATTTTAAATCATATTCTAGATTTGGTTCCCTGTAGTCTTGGGAGGGAGACCATAAAATACATGTAATACACTTCCAGCCTTTTTTCAGTTCTTGTTCTGATATTCTGGCACACTGCATTGGCATAGACTTTACAATACATGCTCATTTCAAAACATGTAATTCATATGCATTCAATATTTCAAAGTCTCTGAAGAATATCCCTTCCAACTGATCTTCGTATTGGCACGCTGAAAACAAAATGAAATGCTTTACAAACCCCATTAGATAATATAACATGTCAAAAGATAAAAATTCCAGTCTTAAACTGTAAACAGAGGTGGAGCCCTAGTTCATTTTCAATGTAATTAAAGCAGTCGTCTGATTTTCTGTTCATTTAACACTTGTGTTGGTGCATTTGCTGTATTCCCTGCTTTGTGTGATTCTCCATTGTTGTCTCCAGATCTCTGGGAGGAATCGCTCATCAAGAAGCCGAAAAAGAGAACACACAGCTGGGAAATATATCAAGGCTGGAACATAATGCCTTACCAAAGAAACAGAAACCCTGAAACTCCCTTAATTAGAAAACATCAAATAATAAAACTCAGCCTTTCAGGCGGCATCTGCAGGAACTACAATTTGTGGGCTTGATTTTAAATGCTGTACACAGCCATAAATCAATAGAAAGTCAATGGGGTTTTGTGCTTGTGTACTTAAAAAAAAAAAAAAAATCTGCACTATGTCTCTCCCTTGCAAACATAGAGAACTGTTATTACCAGCACTTATGAACTGTTTGTCATCTTCGAAAAAGAGAGGTATCAATCATATATAAAAACTCTATCGAAAACAGCAGATGGGTGGCTATCCATGACAAGGCATTGTTTCTGTGAGAAAAGTGAAGTCAGAATGGAGGCCTTGACAAGGAAGCTCAAGAGGTCTCTTCAATCTAAGTCTTGAGATGGAACGCGGCCTTGAGGATGGATTGTTACCCTTTCATCACATTTCTTTCACTAGCTTCTTTCCATTTAGTTATTTTATAATTTAGTCATTTTTCCATGTATGAATTTCTGAACATTTTGAACCTCAATTGCTGTTCTTTTCTTCTTTTGTTCTGTGGTGTGGGTGTAGGTGTTGAGTGTAGGTGTCAGGGGGTTCTAGACATTATAAACTGATAACACACTATTTAAAGAAATAAACCACAGCTTTAAATTACCTTTGCCCCAGTGCATAACTATTTTATATTTTCTTTTGTCCCGATGCATATTATTTCCTGTCATCTTAACAGCACTAGCCCCAGAACCATAGTATTATTTCTATCGTGATTTATAAAAAGTAATGTCCAACCACACAACCACTAAAAGCAATAATAATACAGTAGCAATTTGTCTTGGAACATTTTCATACACTAAGGCTTTCGAAAGTCTTTCAAAATGTTCACGAGATTTGATGTAACCTACAAGGATGTAACCTAAGGAAGATCTGTTTTCACTCTCATTCTGCATTCACTGCTTCCTGAAAATTATATCAAATTCTGCCACGCTTCATGGCTGGAGGTCTCCCTTGAATGCATTTGTCCACCTGAAGTTGTTTTTAATAGATCCCGTTTTTTGGTGGATAACAAAATGTATACGTGAAAAAAACAGAAGTTCGTCTTGTCAGGTTAAATTAAGACATCAGGTCTGAAACACGAACTGCTTCGCTGACTGTGTTATGAACTCCGCTCTGAACTTGGAATGACCAGAGAAGCTCATTAGGCTCGGATTGACTTCATAATACCCTGAAGGTAAACAAAATGGAAAACCAGGCAAATGACTCTCTCAGAGAACAGATGCTTCCATTAGAGATACAGGGCTCATTAACCTGTCAGCCACAGATGGTTTCTGGGCCACCCATAACTGTGTATACGATTCCCGACTTCAACCAATGCACTTCCAGAATGCTGCAGGCTATGTGAAGAATTTTAAACTTCCTTTATTTTTTTTTGCTCTGCTTTTCTCTCCTCGTGTGGACTTCAGAGTTGTTTTGGCGAGGAATAATTAGTTTCCTGCTTCTCCTTCTCCCGGTGACTTGTTCACATTAACAAACTGCAGCATCAGATTCCATTTAAAGTGGCAGCTGTTTTTGGTTTGGTGTTTGCCAAGAGAAGTCAGGATCGAGCTGAGCAAGCTGTTATGTGGACTCTTCTGTGATGCTAAAGAAACGAAGGACGGCCTTTTAGGAGTGCACTGCGTGTTTATTTTCCTTTTGAGGCAGCTTAATCAAAGACTGTCAAGCAGACACAGGCTGGGGAGTTTACAGTTTACACTAAGGACACTTTTACGTATGTATTTCAGGAAGAATGTTTAAAAATGCATATAACTTGTTAATCAACATTTGGAAAAGCTCTTAAATTCCTTTCAATGCTATTCTTTCCAAATCAATAATTCAGATATATTCCTTATGTTAAGGGTTGACACAAATTGGTTAATTAAATTAAATTGACATACTGTATGTGTCAAAATATCACCCATGATACACACCCATACAGTTTAATATTTAGCATGTGCACATGGTTGATAGGCTATACAAAATTGCAGACAGCAATGTTACATTACATTATTCGCCATTTAGCAGACACTCTTATCCAGGGCAACTTACATTAGTACCTATTCATACAGCTGGGTATTTTACTGGAGCAATCTAAGTGAAGTACCTTGTTCAAGGGTACAACAGCACTGCCCCACCCAGGATTTGAGCCCACACCTTCCAGTTATGAGTCCAGAGCCCTAACCACTACTCCACAGTGCTGTTAGTAGTATAGCGTCAGCTGTCTGTGTTAGCTTCCAAACTCTACAATCCTACTCAATCTATCAAAGTAGCCAATGGTGTATTTTAAAAACCTGTTGTCAGATCTAGAATAGGTAAAACATAATAATCTTACAGTCATTCCTATTAAACATCAGTACTGGAAGCAGTTAAATCTTTAAGCACAGTTGTTAACTCAAAAATCCTGTCCGTTGATGTTAACGTTCGAAAAGCAATACATTTGAAAAATAATGATATAAATACAGCAGCATGAAGAATAATGTTCACCTACACTCAATGCAAAACAGTCTAGTATTAGCAATTTAGTTTACCTCTAAATTATAAAACATTAGCAGAATTCTTTCTTATATTAAGAATGTTTTAAATTATGTTTAATTGTTACTTATTATGTGCTAAGAGCTCTTCCTACTGTGAAGATGATATTGAAAAATAACCCATCTAAAGCTGTCAAGGTCTAGTATGTAGCTTTTATGATTATTTGCTGGGTTTACATCTTTCAATCTTTACAGCAGAAACAAAAGCTTCTGTTCAATATTTTTTTAAATAAAAAAGCTCTATCTATCAATATATGTATGTATGTATATTATTTCAAAATGGTTACAAATGGTACTCAGTGAACTGCAAATAGAACAGTATCTGCTGTTTCAAAGACAGGCTAGTATAGTAAGTTGCACTGTGTACTGCTGCCACCAGCAGGATTGCCTTGTAAAATGTATGATTTGCATAAATGTTTGGCCTAGATATACACTTCCATACATCAGTCTTATGAAGATTTAATTTTAAGTCATTTGGAGACCAAAAAGCTGGGACAAATTTGTCTTCAACTTTACAAAGCATTGGTCCTGCCCAAACAGCAAATGAAACCAAAATAAGACAGCACATAGAACTAGATTTTCTTACATAGTTCTGTCTTAGTAGATACGTACTCATATTTCATCAAATAAATGAGCTGCAGATAAGCATGTGTTTAGTGTTGGTTGTAAACTTGTATTTAGTCAACTGTGAATGTAATATCAACATTTTCCAACTGAGAAAAATAGCGTTTTTTGTTTGTTTATTTGTTTGTTTGTCTGGTTACATTATTCTGCCAATTGTGTCACTATATTAATTCTTTTTTATGCTTATTTTGTGTGAGGCATCATTTGTATATTTGTGTTGCATGCACATTTCCAGTGGGGTTATATACCTGGGTGAGGAAACAGCTCATTTATTGCAGACATATATGACTTCCTAAATATCTATAAATGTGAATTGCTTTACAAGGGCACATGCACATTTAGCAACTTTATTTATTCCGTTTTTTTAATAGGACCCTTAGTGTTGGAAAAAGTAATGTAGGCATCAGAGAACTCCAGGATATTATTTGTGTAAAAAATAATTATACATCTTTGGAATGCAATTGAATAAAAGCCCTTGTTTTTGGATTCCCTGATACAAAGGCTACAAATTAGATTCCTGTCTTTTTTTCTATTATGATTGAGATGGGACACACAGGCTCCTTCTAACTCCTGACTAAAACCTATTAGGGTTGAGTTGTAACCTAGAGCCTGGACTTCATTATATGCCAGAAAACCTGAGCTGTAATTGATGTGGCTGAGAATTGTACTGATACTGCCATGATTAGATTAACAAAATCCTGAAAATCTTACATTTATACTCGGGCTAATTTGTTCAGCATAACAGTGGCTGTTATTTTCTAATGTATATGATGGCTGCTTTTATACAGTCTGGTTCCAGGTTCTCCTACACCACCATGTGGCCTGAAGCAGATATTTAACACACAGATCAGCTTTCCACTGTTCACAGCAGCATTCCCCACATTTCCTATAGATGGATAGATAGATAGAAAGATATATAGATAGATATAGATAGATAGATGTATACATAATAGAAATAGCTACAAAATCTTGAAGATAATAAGAATATAGAGGTAATGTAATGAATAAACTTCAAGACTGGAAAAAAGAAATATAGCACACTTTTTGAATATTACATATAAATGCATAAAGCTTTTGAATCTCTGATATGCATATGCATTAGCCTTAGGAAAAATCCCCATATAGCACATAATGCCATATAAATATGAAAACAGTTCAGAATATATAAAATGTCATGAATAAAATTATTATTATTTTCCACGCCAATGTATTTTTTATGTGCTGCAAATTATCCCATGCTTTTATAAGGTTGTCTCCATTACACTTGAACATGCTGTTTTCTGAGGCCCCAGAAGTTATGGGAGGTGTTTATGATCTTAAGAATGCATTTTAGATCAGGTGTATTATTTATACATTCAATCTTGAAAAAGAATGTATATGAGAAAACCACACATTGTTCTGCTAAAGAGTTTTTGAGGTGCAGTGCCTTGCTTTGGCACAGAAGACAGTCAACAAAGTCTAGTGCAAATATTCAGAACAAGCAATACAGAGAAGGCCTGATTTCTATTTTTTTCCAGTTGCTCAACGGGTCAAAGCCTCACAGTCGATAAGACATTGGTTGGGTCTGGACTGATTAGACTAACCCAGGTTCCATATATAGTGCTGGCCAATTGCCTGAGCTCTGCCAGGTTTGGGTGGACTTGAGGCAAGTAGGGTTTCCTTTTCTTGTCATGCAACAGCGACTCCTGTGGCTAACAGGGCACCTATGAGCCTGCAGTTGTACCCATGAGAGCTGCATTATTTCTATGTGCGATGCTATAGTTCTGGTGTTTGTGCTGTGGACTGTGGCTGTGGTGTGAAAAGAAACAGGTGACTTGGCTTGGAGGATGAATTAGTGCTGGTGTTTTTTTTTTTTAATTTTAAGTGATCTACAGTGTGGAGTATTGTCTAGTTAGAATATAACTTCAGAAGAAAATATTGCTTCTACATATGGGACAAAAGTAATAATGCAAAACCTACAGAACACGTATTTAGTTCACAATTCCATACATTTTTTTAAAGAATTATAGCCATCGACAGTAACAAAAAATGTGTATAGGCGTTTTATCTTCTGCTGTATAATAATTATTTCCAAAATGCAGTATGTGGAAGCACAAGCACAATACAAATTGGAAAACCCAAAACACACCTACAATACATAATGATTTAAAACCCTGCTATATGAAGAACATACACAAAAAAGAAAAAAAACTTTATGGGACTCACATGACTGATATTGTCTACAAATAGAAAAACTCCTGTCAAAAATGTAGATTTACTCGATGATTATTATTCTCTTAGCTATAACATTATTTGGAGCTCTGAACACAAAGCTATAATATTTCATTTTGGGGATCCTTTCAAGAGCAGCTGATTATCATTGTCTTAGCTACTGGTCTTAAATGTCATAAAAACAACCTTGAAACGTACTGTTTGACTGCATGGATTTCACAGAGGAGCTGGACAGTTGGAAGGTCAGCCGTTTTTTTAATTGTTAATATTCCTCTTTAGAGATCATTAACATTATCTGTTTGGATATAAAGTATTGCAGCTGTCAATAAAACAGCGGTCACTTTGGTTGATATCAATATGGCAAAATAATAGGTTAATAATAATAATAAAATAATAGACATTTCTGTTCATTTAAACTTTCAAGTTGAAAATAGTTCCCAAAAGGAACTATGGGATAGTGTTGTAAACCAAGGGACAGCCAAACCCAAGAGTAACCGTGGAGAGTAGCAAATGGATACAATTTTTTGCCAGTGCAAGGTTGCTAGTTGGAAATTTGCTACAGAGTAAAAGGGTGTGTCAAGGACTGCTTTGTTCCTTCAGGGATAGATGGATTGTTGGCAAGGAATCTGTTTTCAATCGTCTCCTCGCTTTTGACTGCCAGGGTCAACAGATTAATATCCAGAATCCCTATGTTCAAAGTGATCGCTAGCGTACAAATTAATAAATACGATTTTGTCTGAAAACTGGCACCTGTGATTTTCAAAAAAATAATTGAATTGAAAAACATATTCTTTATTTAACTGAATTCAGAAAAGATTAATTCCATTATTCTTTTTAACCATTTTTGCATTCGAACTGCAATGTAAACAATCACTTGTTTCTGTAGGCACATCATAGTTTAATGGACATGGAGTTTGAATTATGCTGTCACCAAGACATCTGACTTTAAGCAGTTCAATGTATTACTGTATTTTGTAATATCAATACTACTGTGTTGGAGAGGTTTTGACATAAACAACATGCATAATTGGACTCTTAATGGTTAAAGATCTGGTTATGAAAAGCATTTTCATTTCTGCTATGTATCTTAGTTTTCCTATAATCTGCTTTAAATGCTGAAAACATGCAACTTCTTCACGCAGTTATGTGGTAGTCTGTAATAATAATTCAAAAAAGCTGGATTAAGTCCTTGGATCAATTAGTTATTAGCATGCATCCAGATAAGTTGGATGGGCCACAAGGTGTCCTTTCATTCATAACGTTTCTTATGTTAAACATTTTTAAATCTCTATCGAAACTTTGCCCTTTGCTTAATTCCTGTTTTTGAATTTCCTGTAGACTGATCAATATAACTTTATCAGCAAAAAGCAGGAGCAGCAAATATATATATTGATGTTTTGATTCACAGAAATTACACCCCAAAGGTTCTTTGCCGTCATAAAATATTCATTAAACATTACATCTTGTTTTTACATGTAATTAAAATATCCATAATAATGTGTGAATTTCTTTCCAAATTAGCCTATATTGTGTGTTTGTTTTTTTGGGGTACATATTGTATGTTTGTATATCTACTATCTACTTGTATATGTATATCTATTTTTAAATATTGATATTTTTACATTTTAGATAGATTTCTGTATGTATGCACAGCAGCATAGGTTCTACGATGATGTACAGTTCCCCAGAACTTCCTTAAAAATGGTACTTAACTCTAGTTTGGAGTCACTCAATGTAATTATCTTTCCTTTCCCATCATTCCTCCATGTCCTGTCTGGAGACAGCCTCCAAAGGTACTTTATTTTGTCATATTCTATTGGGCTTTCTGGGCAAGGATTGATTTTCACTGTTGTCTAAATTGATACTGCCAAATTTACATCTTTGAAACTTTAAAGGAATTTGAACACAGTTCTCTGGAGAGGAAAGGTTATACATGTGTTTTGACATGAAACACTGTCAATGGCTTTTGTTTTTGAGTGTAGTCTTTCTCAAACTTCTGAAATGTAACTTCAATGCACAAACTCATATGTAGGTTTGTGTGTGTGTGAACTGGGGACAAATCAGCAAATTTTCATTTTCATTTTGAGTTCACATTCACATAATTCTGTTATAAAAATGATATACATTGTGAAATAATCTAGTAATGTAGTAATTAGTATAGTGGCTATCTACCAAAAGAAAATGTCTTATTGAGTAATTAAATCAATTACTTGAGCAGACTGCTTCTGTAATACTGAGTCGCAGATGCTATGATTCATTTTTATTTTATGGCATCATAAAAGGACTTAATAAACCTGGACTTGAAGGAAATGCATTTATCCAAAGTGAATTACATAATTTAGTGTCATACATCTTAGTTAACTTTTGCATGAAACATACCTTGATACTAGACATTTAGCTTTTTCTTCATCTAGTTTGACTACCAGGAAGCTGGGTCAACCGTCACAGAATTTTAACAGAACACTTAATATTGAACAGGGTACAGGTGACTCTTTATCTTCATGATAGAGGAAGCTGTTGTTACACTGGTGCACACAATATACACAACATTACTGCTGAGACTGCAACTCAGGCAAAGAAACCAGTTAATCCATTCCACTGTGCTTCAGCTTGGGCAGTTGACGAATCCCACTGAAGGATTTTGCTCAATAAGATGAAAAAAGTGTAGGCGACAATTTTGTTATCAACCTGTCTTCTGAGTGTCAGGACCTCTAATCTTTAATCTTCTACATTTACCCATAAAGAATCTTTATTTATATTTTGTATATATTTTTTTTACTTCAGTCAACATTGCCTCCAAATGCCAAAGTTTATTTAAATATAAATTACTTCAGCTCTTAAGTGGCAAAGTTGTTATGCATGGATGAGCACACAGCAAAGTATACAGAAGTTGCAGAGTGATCGTGCTTGTGTGATATTAATAAGTCAGAGCTAAGCTTTTTAAAAGCTTAAGCAGCTTATGAAAAAAAAAACCCATCACAGTTCAGTTTGGAAGGCTCAAGCCTTGATGAGCTCAATTACACACACATGACATACGCTTGCATGCACACACATGTATATACAGTATACAGTCTTGGAAGTACAGTTAAAAAAATATAGGAGGTATATGTGGAGTCTCTTTACTCATAATAAATCAAGATACTACAAAATCATACCACATGAAATGTGCAATCTGCCTTTATAAGGGGATTATTGCAGTATACCAAATTCAAAAGGTATATAATGTAATAACGTATTGCTGCATATATTTGATTGATTGATTGATTGATTGATTGATTGATTGATTGATTTAGTGCCATTCATGCCAAAGGGAACTTGAAGGGTAATTATTTAACATATAAATAATAAATACACATAAAAAGGTTAAAATTATCCTCATGGTCAGAAGTTAACTCTGGAGAGATATGGGATATATATTGCACATATTCATCAGCAGAGCACCCCCCCTGGTTGGCACTTCTTCTGCAACACCCGCCACCCAGGTTGGCCCTTTATTTGAATCATTTTCATGAGACTGGCCCTTGATAAAATAAAGTTGTGCACTCCCGGATTAGATTAAAACTGTCAGAGCACTCTTCAACACAGTTAAAGAAAATTAACTACATAAACACATAAAACTGCCTCTGTAGTCCAAAATTAAAATAATACATACAGTATACATATTCAATTTCTACTTGCGTGTCTTCGCAGTTGTTCAAATAAAGATAATTCTAGCTTTTTTTATATACAAGTCAGTGGAGCTGAAACCATAATATATACTGTATACAGTGCCTATAGAAAGTCTACACCCCCTTGAACTTTTGTCAGTGCCTCAGAGATTCATGCATTTAAATTAGGATTTTTTTCCACTTATCTACACACTATACTCCACACTGTTATGGGTGAAAACATGCTATTATGAAAAAAATATATGAAATAAAAATACAAAACTGAAATATCATTATTGGATAAGTCTCCCACCCCCTGCGTTAATCCTTGGTGGAAGCACCTTTGGCAGCAATTACAGCTGTAGGTTTATTGGTCTCTACCAACTAGATGTGGCAATATTTGACTATTCTTATTTTCAAAACCGTTCAACCTCTCTCAAGTTCATTGGAAAGCGTTGATCGACAGCAATCTTTAAGTCATGCCACACATTTTCGATTGAATTTAGGTCAGAGCACTGACTGGGAACTGCTGAATGTATCCTAAAATCACTACAATTTCACACAGGTGGAGGCCACTTAAATTGGTGTTTGATTTTGAAAGTGATTGGTTACCCCTGCCCTAATTTAGGATTCCTATTGCATGGGGGGTGAAAGCTCATCCAAGCAAGCTATTTCAGTTAGTTATTTTGTTTTATTTTTAAATTCATTTTCTACAAATGTGTAGGATATTTATTTCACTTGGAAGTTGTGGGGTAGGAAATGTAGATGAAGAATAGATGAAGGCATCAAAAGTTGAACATTTTGAAAAGGGGTGTGGACTTAGAATAGATATTTGGAGTAAGTAGCCTCCAAATGTATTCAGAGTCTTGATGAAGTGTCAGTAACATAACAATTTGCAATACAAATAATTAAAAATAAAATAAGGAGTTGTATGCATATCTGTCAAAAACATCTCTCTGTATAAACAATGTTCAAATGTATTCCGATCCTGATAATCAGTTTTTTTTAATATGAAAACAAAGGTTTTTTCAGGACATACCATACATTTTCTATTGGACTGTGGCTAGAGTATAATTCAGTCAGTTTAGTGGAAGTCTTTCAGAAATGTGTACACTTTCCTGATGAAATGACATGTATTGCTTTTGATTTGACATTGTTTTAGTGGCACATTCATTTATGTGTTGCATTTAACTGCCACATTAATTGAATACAGCCCATTTTAGTATCATGCTGAATAAAGGGTGATGTAGTTTAATTTCTCTTGTTTTCAAAGCAGAAATAGACTCAGTTGACCTAAGGCTCTCAGAGTGAAGACAATGAATCTTAAATGTGACACGCTGCACTCTGTGGGGAGGCCTTGCTGATCAATAGACTTGACATTATCCATCGTGTATCAACAAGTGCCATTTTTTCCAGTTAAATCTGTCCGCAAAATGTCACACTGTGCGTGCCCAGGAGATCAAAATGTTATCAAAGCACAGGTCAGTAAACTATCGATGGGCTTCACTCTCGTTAAGCAGTTCACGGAGTTCATCCTTCATCAGCTGAACCAACAGAATGTGCTTGCTCTCACAGAAGAACGGCTTTTTGTTTTGCTTCAATTTAAAATGACAGGAAAGTATCAGACGTGCTCTGTCAACAGCAAGCTTAATTGATTAAGTCCAGTGTTTGAGAAACGCATTACATGTTCTTGGTTTTTGACTTTACAGAGTCATGGATGGTATTGATATCAGCTCAGGTTTACACAAGTAAATGGGCAACTTCAACAACAAACAGTACCTGAGTGATTAAAACCGATAAAATCACAGCTGAGGCACTTCTAGCCATGGATCACATTATATCGTGGACTTCTCAACGATGAAAGCCTTTACATTAGGACAATACTTACAATGGACAGCAGTTATTTTTAAATGATTCCACCATGCACAACTGTTTTACACTGTTATAAAGCCGGGTGTTCAACTGGTGACCCACGAAATGTGTAAGTTCCAGACAGACTGCTGTCCCCTATCTTAATATATAATTGACTCATTGTATTCATGTTAATTGTGTTTTGAGGGTTATTATTTGCTTGGTTTTCACCAGCTCCACACAGAGATTATGTGACTCTATTACAACCATCTTCTCTGTGAAAACACAGAGCTAGATCAGTTAAGTAACGCATTATATAATATAGAGGTAAGCTCCCTCACAGATCTAGAAGCCTCTTGTACAGTGTCTTCTTTGTCTCAGGCAGCACTGCAGGTGCTTGGAATCTGTAAAAGGACTTGCACTGTATCCAGTATGAGGTCTGTGGCCCTATTTTTTAACACAAATTAAGGCATTTTGAAAGTCAGGTAAATATGTCCAAAACCCTGTACCTACAGAGAACAGGCTTGACATTTTTGGTGTAATAAAACCACTTGCATATGGAGGTGTAAGAAACCTGGGCTCAGATCCTCCCATGGTTTTAGAGATCATAGGAACGTTTATGTCTTCGGATCATGCTCTACAGTTATTTTATATGTTTCTCTAGGTTTATTATTTCATCTTGATCCTTTTCTTCTTCTTCTTAATAATGCAATGTATTAACCCAAACATGAATCCACACAATCAAAACAGAGCACCTATACAGCTTTATGTGTAGATGCTGTTATTGTCTGACTTTTGATCATTAGCTTATATTTCCATTTCCTCTATGGGATTATAAAATCTAAAATGTTAAAGTACAACATATTATAACTCAGATCTGTGTACCTTTACCTTCTTTTCCATATGTTTGTTTGTTTTGAATGTGTGTGGTATAGAACTATTGATGAGCTACTTTTTATTTTCATTTTTAGAATGTTACAAAAGGTATGACAATATGGTTAAATTATCCCATCTTAGAACCACACACATTTTTTCTCCTAAACATTGTATACTACTACAAATTACTACTAGTAGTAATAACAATAATACATGAGTTCCCCTTTGTTGTGAAATGATAAATTACATGTTTTTTGTAAAGATTTTGGAAAAACAACTAAATATCCCATCATGCCCAATTTAGATGATAATGAACATTTCAAGACCATCAGATTAAAAGCAGAAAGGATGATTGAAACTGGCAAAGTGTGCTGTCACTGGGATAAAGAAACCCAGAGATATGGAGGTTCAGTGG
This sequence comes from Amia ocellicauda, assembly GCF_036373705.1. NCBI lineage: Eukaryota > Metazoa > Chordata > Actinopteri > Amiiformes > Amiidae > Amia > Amia ocellicauda. The sequence goes on from NC_089852.1 coordinate 56,400,657, forward strand.
GCAAATCCCAAATAGCTTGTCACAAGTTGATTGGCTAGTGGAGCATAGAGGATAGTGAGGGGAAAAGAATGATTGAAGTAAGCTGACTTTGGGATATGACATTGGAGCGGAGGTGAATAGCAGCTGGGGGAGGGAGGAAGGCAGAGAATTGTTTACAATGAGGGGGACTTGATTTCCACAGAGCAAAAGCAATGCACTCTGTATAAAAATGTACAGCACCACGTATTTCCCCACCCTTAAAATGTATTGATTGTAATTATATTTATCATTACATGAGTAGTGTACTAACTAGTGTACTAATGAGTTTACAAACATAAACATATTTATTTGGTAACACTTTATAAGGTACTGCTTATTAACGTCTTATTAATGATTTATAGATGTTTAATGCATAAAACTAAAGACTTTTATTTATTTATGTCTCGCTATATCATGGACCTTGATATTTTGCATGTTTTTATTGGACCCCAGCACCAGCGATATACCAAGGGGGTGTTGTATATTACAAAATGGGTAACAGTTTATAATAAGGTGCTGCCTTATTTATAAATGTTTAATAGATTATTTCTATATATAAAGCAATAATAATGCATTATGAATTAGTTATAACGCTCTTATATCAATACAGGGAATGATCACTGTTTAGCCACCTCTTAGAATTTATAACTAAGTTATAATGCATTGTTATTGCTTTATAACTTATATATTAATCATCTATTACACATTTATAAATCTCATTAACCTCTTAAGTTTTTGGTGCCCTCAGAAGGTGTTAAATGTGTTTCTGTTTCATATATAGTGTACTCTTCACCATTGTGTTGTTTGCGGGGTGACTGGTATCCCGTGAAAGCTGAGACTCTCAGCTCTCTAATGCTGTCAATCATTCTCTGATGCTCCCCCACACGATCAACAAGAAGTGTCTAAAACTAGAGGAGCTGCGAGAGTGTTTTCTCACAGATATTTTTTTGATTTAATACAGCAAAAATGTAACCACTCCCACTGTATTGTTGGGCGAAATTAACTACAACTACTACTTTAACCAGCCGCTAAAAGCAAACTACACAACTGTACATCATGTACGTGCACAGGTAAGGCTCAGCCTGTGCAGAGCACATGCCCTTTTTCCCAAAGACTCCCAAAGTGCCCTTTATCCTGAGCACCTACCCCCTTCCCCCACGACCGCACTTTGGTAGCTCCACCCCCGCCCAACCTGACTTCCACAGCTCCCCACCCCAGGACCGCACTTCAGCAGTTTATCTCTCCCCCCCCAAATGGACTTCGGCAGCTTTAACATGCCCCCCCCCCCCACCGACCACACTTCGGCAGCTTTCACCCCCTCCACCCTTATTTTGGCTTGAGCCCCTGCCCCCCAAAATGTATGTGCACGGTACTGCTGTACATCATGGGATTTAATTTACATAAAAAATTTGAAGAGAGTAGCACTTTACTAAACATGAAAGCGCGACTGAGTACAATGGTGTAGTTTTGTAGTAGGGGCTGTGTGAAAGTTGTGTTTTATTCTCTCGCAAGAAAGGAGCTGCGAGGTCATGATAGTTTAGCAGCGCGATTTCCATTCGCAGACATGCCGCTAATGCTTCTGCGAGCGACTCGCAGTGCGAACATTTGTGATGTAATCCTGCCCACAGTCTGGAAGTACACAGTCTGCTGTTGAAAACGAAACCGAATACCATTTCTGTAGACGCATCACGCGCCAGTGCACTGATACACAACTATTTTATATCATTGGATCTCAACTTCCTTGTGTTTGATGAAACATCAAATATTATATATAATATATACTGGAGTAATTGTTAGGGTGTTCTGAACAAAACACGCCTATTTGCAAAGAAATTCAATCCAATTTGAGGGATCTGTGAGCGTCTGAGTGGCCCACATGGTGACACTTTGACACTGAAACGCTGTCTGCGGTGTCTAAGATTGATACGCACGTAGTGCCGATACATTCAGTTTTGAAATTATATACGTTTCGGTGGATATTCAGTAGCGTCTCTGCACAAGAGCAATGCCTCACAATCCTGTACAACATCATTGCTTTAGTTTTATTGCAGACCTCAGAAAACAGAGCAGCAATCTCGAAACACAGAAATAAACAGGAGGCTAATACAGAGCATAGTATAACCATAATATTGTAATATGCATTTTTGTATTATGCATGATTGCTTTTACTATATGTATCACTATATACAGTAGAGTTGGGCCAACAGTAAACATAATTATTTACACAGTAGCTTTGTACTGTTTTTTACAACAAATATGAGGTAAAACAATTATGAGGTGATTTATATTCAGAGGCATCTTGACTACAGCCAACTCTGCAACTGCGAAATATATCTTAATCAGCGGTATAGCAAGGGGCAATAATATGAAGAGGTGGTGTACTTTTCACTAGTCATGTTATTGCCTTTCTAAAAAAAAGACTGGATTATTTGTCTGTTGATTTGTCTGTTGATTTTGAAACTGACTATCCACTATCCATCCTAAAAAATAAGCTTTGAGACAGGAAGAGGTCCTTGTAAACGATGAAGGCTGCTATGCTTCACAGACATTTAATTCTAATAATAATACAATTTCTAAAGACAATTGCCCAGGACATTAGAGCAGACAACAGTGAAACATTGTATTTTCCCATATTCTGATTCAGTGTTACTCATATCTGTGTAAGCATCTCTTTGTTTTAAAAAAGAAGGCAATTAACCATCCCATTCCATAGCATTAACAAATGCAACTCTTTCAATAATAAGGGAAGTGGCCACCAACAGTGAACTAATAAATCGTCATAGTCCAACTATAGATGCCAGAATAATATATGGCTTAATATATGGCTAATGGTGAACACAGTGACTGTTAACTGTCACCACCTAATTTGCAAATAGGGCAATCGTTTTCAGTTGGGTTCCACTTACATATCCTCTGAAACATTTGTCAATCTGCTCTTGTTTGATAGATGATATTACCTTCGAGCAATAGGTGCATTCAGATTGTGGGTTCGTCTGTTCTGCAATTAAAAAACAAGGCTTTGAATATTGAAATGTGGAATAAACTTCATAGTACTGTAACCACTTACATTGCCACACCACCTCACCACTCTTTGTGATTAACATAATTTCAGCCTGTATTCATGATGGAAGTATATGGTAGCTTTGCAAAAGGCATTCTTTGGATAGGAAGTTGAGGTGCATTTTACAATTTAGAATTACCTCAAATCTGAACTCATGTTGGTCTGTTTCAGACACAGTTGTCCATAGCTTTCATACCTAAACCCAGAGAGAAATACCTTGTGCCTCAGAAACACTAATACATTTATTACAATGCCCTGGTGCACTCCATCAGCAGAGGTACAGCCCTGAATTTGGACATGACTGAAAAACACAATGAGACCTCCTTGAAGCAGACGGCAACAAAAACATTTATGTGAATAACCTCTTTCCTACTTTGATAGGGTGATTTCGAATGGTAATGATAACAAAAATGAAGGTTTTCAAACTAATTTTTTACCCCCTTTCTTTATTATCAATAATGTCCCCTTCCTTAAATGAGATGTAGTTTAGTCTGGTAACTGTGGTAGTTAATGGTCCCTGTAATTTATTTATAGAGTGTAGTAATCTTGTTCTCGCCAAATGGGTATTGGAGAAAAATAAGCATACCGGAGATGACTTTTCAATTTAAGTTGATAACCTTCCAAGCCCAGGGTGGCCATTAAAGTAGTGGGAAGGGAAAGCTCTAGTGTCTCTATTTAAAATGGACAAGGTGCCAATGTCCCATTATACAGTCAAATAAAAGTGTCAATGTCATATTACAGCAAACCCAGTGTGGCTTCTTGGCCCAGCTAGGCCATTTAACTAAACAGGTCTTATACTGAATTGATTTTATTTTTCTATCTTTTATTTCTTTAAATACGTTTTAACACATAAGGTACATCCAAATTATTATTGTTTGTTCCCCATCCCATATCCTGTGAAAATATTAAATTTAAAGGATTAAATCAAAAATGTTCGCAAAGTGCGAACGCGAAAAGTTCGATGCATGTAGAATCGTGAGGATCGGGTGATTTCAAATTGCTGCTTGCACATGACATAAGATCCACAAGCAATTGATCCTGTCACATCATTGTGGGACCTGGAACAACATCAGGAGATGTTACTAAGTCTTGAGACATGGAATTCAGCCCAAGGGAGCAATGGCCAGTTTCAGAGGTTGCTTTGATTTTCTACTCTTTCAAATAGCCATCAAAGAAACCAATTTTAGTGAGATGGTGTGACTATCCCACTCAGAGAAGGATTACATGCTTTTACATGTAATTTTCAAAACCTACAATAATCCAGGCAAATTCCAGTTCAGTGTGGAAGTGGAAAGGTAAATTAATTGCTATGAACTTGGATAGACATGTTTCCTTTGAAGATTAGGACCCAGCCCAAATTAAAACTTTGACACACCAGTTACTGTACACATGATCATTCCAATATCTGATGGCATACCTTTTGTTCAATAGATGAACACGCTATTTAATTCAAATCATCCATTGAGTATTTTACTATGTTTTTTAATTGTAATGAGGGTGAACTTTTGTATTTCTTTAAGGCCAAGGTAAGGCGTTGTATGTTTCTATGGAAATAAATAACAAAGCAGCACTTTACCTTATGCATAAGGTCTCGTATGATGAATGATCTTGGATAGTATGTATTGACATCATGAAAATAAAGAGAGTACATGCGATCACTCTTTCCCAGCAAAACCCTTTTCAGATTTGCAAATAAAACAAACACACACACGAAAGGACATGATATATTTTTGGAGGTGAAGGTTTTTTTTAGGGGGTGGAGATCTTCTGTAAAAATAAGGTGTTTGTAGAGTTTGAAGAATTGGTAAATGTGCAGTTACCAAGGCCTCTGTAGTTAAGATATATTACTCCTTCTCAAGATGTGTTATTATGGAATATTGCTGTGCCTCAAATATACTGCACAGCAAGAGGCAAACCTTAGCCAAGTGTCTCCAATCTCTCATGAGGTGGCAGCATCCAATGATGAACAACCCCTTCTTTCTTAAGTTGGAAACCTTAGTGCCCCCATCTGAATTTTATTAAGCTTCCCTTCAGAGTCTTCCTGTTTTATCTATCATGTGGTCCATTGGCTCAAAATTGCTTCTGCATTCCACTCCAGATTTCAACATAATATAATAAGTTCAGCTCATGCATTATTGGAAAAGTGTGTTTGAGATTAACTATACAATTGTGAGGTCTCAGTTTGATTGGTGTTATCCACTAAGTATAATAACTGCTGTGACTATCATAGCTGTTAATTTGTTCATTGTTGTCCGGAGTCCACACTGGAGGATACAGTGTTAATCTATGTCTATGATCTCACTGACATGGCACAGACAACATACATAATATTCATATTCACAGCAGTCTATGACCAAGGCCAGTTCTAAGATTAATGTTGTTTTCATGAAACGTGAAGTATTAGCGTAGTTATGTATAACATATACAAACGTGGACTGGTGACACAAAGTGTGAGTAACAGATTCTAAAATGATTCTGTAACTTAAGTCAAAACATTTCCTTTGTGTTACCAAACAAGGGCAGTATACAATTGTAGTATGAAAGAACATTTGTGTTTTTTTAAATCCTCTTAAAGACTTTCTGAACTGTATTGAAGGATTGTTGTGCCAAATCAGAATGTCTTCAGAAGTAATTTCTACACTTTACTTTAAAAAGTCTTTAAATAATTCTCCATTGAGCATCAATATTGCCTTCCTAATAAATGGCCAAGGCAACCTTTGATATAATACCAGTAAACTTTATTGCTGCAACTTGATCACTGTGCACCTCCACCAAAAAAAGAACTTGATTAATTTGGACTAATTAACAGTGACTTTTTAAAGTGAGTGATAATTGCTGGCATGCATAATGCAGGAAGTTCAATAGCTGAAGTGTGCAATTATGAATATTCACTTTGTAACTGGTTGGTGAGAGAGCTGAGGATGATTTCAAGTGGCAAAGTATCCAGTGATATGGATGGTGAGTGGAATTCTCTGACTGACCCCTCTTTCAATCAATTTTAAGTGCTATCACTTTAATGCTGGGATTTTGGATCCTGGCCTCTTAAAGTCGGTGATTTATTGCAAGTGGGGAAATGTCCACATTAAAAAGGTGGAGGAGATTACATCCATTTTGGCCATTATAATTAATAGCTGGATCTTTAGCAGTGACTAATTGAATGTAGGGCAGCAAGTTGCCATAGTAATGTCCTAGCCAAGCAATTTTACCCATTTTCCAGTCTGCTGCCCCTTTGCTTAACTGCAAGTTATAAAAATGCTTAAAAAGCAAGAACTGCAACTGGTTCAGCATCTGGCTTTGCATTTACATATACAGGGATAAGATTAATAGGGTTATTAGCATATTTATGCAAATACCTTAAATTGTGCATTTCAATTACTTCAGACCAACACTTCGGATAACCTTAACTCAGTTTACATGGGGTTGCTACAAAAGTAGATTGTTATATAAAAAAAAAAAACATGATGTGTCACATTACTTTGTCCGAATGTTTACTTCACAATCAATGAAACAACACTTGCTGACATATACATGAGGCCTTATAATTGCTAACCAAACCCTAGACTGATGCAACTGTTTTATTTTAAATACAACACTCAGGATGATGTAATAAAGATGTGGTTGCCTCAATGATAAGTGAGTGAAATAGCACCAATGATGGTATTGGGAATGGCAGCTTCAGTAAGGAAGCCTTATTTAGGAAGATGAGAACCTTATTGTTTGGTTTGTACCATTGTAATCACAGACAGGCCCACACATATACAACTGTCATTTGCAGAAACAGGCGTATGGAAAATAAATGAAACCTATAAATGGTGATGCTTGACCTAAAGAAAGCTGCAATAAGCTGTAAACTGAAGCTGATAAAAGGGATTTACAGTATCAGTTAATAAAGTCTTGACAAGACAAAAGAGGGTGTTTGATAACAAACTGCTAATGCTACACTGCAGAAAGTCGGTTGAAATGTGAGGAAGTCCAGAGTAAAATGTGTTGGGCTGTTTGAATTGTGTTATCTGTATCTGTATCTATGAGTATTCCTTACTTATAGACATAGATATAGACACTGGATCCTTCAGTTTGACTTATAAACCTGATGCACAATTCGTGGTTAAATGTTATCCTGAGATATGGAAGTTATTGGTATAAAATAATATTTTGAATGCTCCAGTAGCTTTGATACACCAGGAGACAGCTTGTCACTATTATGACAGCTTGATATAAATACTTCCATACAGTTCATTGTAAGCCTGTTTTCAAGATAATTACTAGGGGTTAAGCACATGGTTACATGTTACATTTATGACAGTGGTATCAGCCTGATACAGTGTCCAACTCAGATGAAGCATCTGCAAAAGTGATGCTTGCCTGTTATTTGTCACACTGTGGAAAGACTGCTGGAAGTTCATAGTAATATGTTATGAATATTCTTCCCACAGACTGCAAAACTTTGATGAGTCCATGTCCTTGTGTTAGTCCTTGGCTAGCTTCTTCCATTACAGTTAAATGCCTGCCTTTGCCTCTCTCAGAGCCATGAATCAGCGGGAATAGACTCCTTCTTTTAGAAGAGTGCAGACCCTTCAGTCAGTAAGGTTAATGTCAGGAAAGTTTGGCAGCTGTTCATCAGCGGAGATGAAAGCAAAGATTTTTTTTCTTTTCATAAAAGCCTGTTTAACTTGTGTGCTTTCAGAGAGGGCTAAGATATACTGGAGTACAGCACTCAGTGGCTTTTGATGCCCTAGTAAAGGCTGTGATAATGCATTTTAAAAAGAAGGTAAATATATAATATGCTTTCTTTTCCACTTCTAAAGGTAACACCTGCCATTTGTCTCCTACATAAATCACAGCTCACCACATTTGACTCGGTAGATGCACTATAGAACATGAGGGGAAACAACAAACCAAAACACAGATCATCATATATAATTCCGCTGCAAAAAAAGATGCAGAAACATCTGACAGGCTGATTATTGATGTTTCACACTTCACAGTGTGAACATTTCTCCAGCTGTTGAAAACTGAAATGAATAAATAAGAAAAAGTTAGAAGCACTTGGGTCTCATAACAACAGAATTACCCCCACATTTGTGTGACTAATCTACAGTGTACTGGAATTTAATTCCTTCAGTAAAAGCACATTTTAACACATCTCCAAGTGAATATATGACAGATGATGTGCACAGTCTCTCTTGTGGTATGTTAATTTAAGCTCAAAACCTAGAGGCCTTGGACTCCAGTAGAGACTCAGGTCGGAAAAGTAGATGGGCACTGCAGGGTAGAAAACCATGAACTATCTCCTCAGTGTTTATAGCTGAACCATGAAAGGAGCAAGTAGCTTTTAATGGATATGATTCTGCATTATTTAAATATCAATTCTTTAAATTAAAAAACAAATAATCCCTTGGGAGTTTCCACTTTGTGAACACTATTCATCTATTACCCACTACAGGTTTTCAAAACATTTTCTTCTTCTTCGCCTTATATAATTTTTTTATGATCACTTAAATAAAGGACAAAATCAAAGCTTGTGTTTGAGGATTTTAAATGTGTTCTCCAAAAAGAAAGCATTACTGTGGTCATTAGCAAGGTAATATTTAAGAGACATATAGTAACACTTTATTTTAGGATTCACCTACTATGCATGTATTAGCCATTAACTTCACTTCAAGTTTTCACCAACAACCACACAATAAGATATTTATTGGAACAGTATAAGGTTTTACAAATGCCTTATTACACATACATAATTGCTAATTGTGTGTTAATAAAGTATTTGCAACCCTTATTCTAAAGTGAAGACTATGTTTGTTAATCATCAATAGCATAGTAATTAAACAACCAATCACAGTGATCAGAGACAGTGGGCTGGATTAAATCAAAACTTTGACCCACCCCCTAATAGAGAACTACAGAATTGTACTCATTTTTAGTAAGATGACACTTTCTTCTAATCATAAATGTAACCGCTATGATGAACAGGTGTGTAGTTTGCTATTAGCGGGTGGGTCAAAGTTTTATTTAATCCGGCCTCTTATCTGCTTTATTGACCCATCGCTTGCCCGCCCTGCTCTTCTGCCTCCGGTTTCTCTTCAATTTCAGACACTGTGATTGGCTCGTGGTGCCTCTCGCGTTGCCCGCCCACCTCGGAAGCCACGCCAGCTCTCCTTCCCGCTCACAGCTCCTCATATTTTAGATTTAGGGCTGGATTAAATCAAAACTTTGACCCAACCGCTAATAGCAACTTTCTTCTCTCCTCCCTCCCCTCGCTGTCCTCACCTACCATCTTCCTGGGAGACTTCAACATCCACCTCTCCAATCCTTCCCACTGTGCCGGATTTCTCCCACTCCTTCACTCCTTTAACTTCTCTCTCTCCCTGTCTCCCCCCCACTCACAGGGCTGGCCGCCAGCTAGACCTCATCTTCTCTAGAGGCTGCTCCCCTTCAACGCTCTCCGTGACACCCATGGACATCTCGGACCACCACTTAATTTCCTTCTATCTTTCCCTCCCCTCCCTCCTCACTCCACCCACTCCATCTGTCACCTTCCGCCATAATCTCCGCTCTGTCTCTCCCTCCACCCTTGCCTCCACTGCCCTCACCCTCTTACCTTCCATTGACTGTTTCTCCCATCTATTTGTCAACTGTGCTACCTCCTCTTTGCTCTCCTCCCTCACCTCCTCCCTTGACTCTCTCTGTCCTCTGACGTCTCGTCCTGCCCGTCCCTCCCCTCCTCAGCCTTGGCTCTCTGCTGTTCTCCGCGCAACCCGAACTAGTCTGCGTGCCGCCGAACAGAAGTGGAAAAGGACCAACCTCCCAGCTGCCCTCGAAGTCTATCGCTCTCTACTGTCCACATTCTCCTCCTCTCTCACCTCAGCCAAGAAGTCTTACTTCCAATCTCTCTTCGAATCCACTGTCAACAACCCCCGCAAACTCTTCTCCACCTTCTCCTCCCTCCTTGCACCCCCTCCCCCTCCTCCTCCCCCATCTCTCACTGCTGATGATTTAGCCTCCTTCTTCTCCTCCAAGATTGCAGACATCCGCAGGCTCTTCAATACTCCACCCTCATCTCCCATCACACCCAAACCTCCCACCGATCAAGCTTCCTTTTCTTCATTCTCACCTCTCTCAGATGCTGAAGTTTCAGCTCTCCTCCTATGTCACAAACCTACAACGTGTGCCCTGGACCCTCTCCCTTCTTGCCTCTTCCAAGCGACTGCTCCTGATCTACTCCCCTTCATCTCCTCCCTCCTCAACTCCTCACTCCTCTCTGGCTGTTTCCCCTCTGCATTTAAACAAGCTGCTGTCATCCCACTGCTCAAGAAACCAACCCTTGATGCCACCTGTCCTCAGAACTACCGCCCTGTCTCCCTACTCCCCTTCCTCTCAAAGACTTTCGAGCGGGTGGTCCACCGTCAGCTCTCTGACTTTCTGTACCAACACTCACTCCTTGATCCTCTGCAATCCGGCATCCGCACAGCTCACTCCACTGAGACGGCTCTCCTGGCAGTCACTGACTCCCTCTGCTGTGCTCGAGCGGCCTCCCTCTCCTCAGTCCTCATCCTCCTTGACCTCTCTGCAGCATTTGACACCGTTGATCACTCCATCCTCCTCTCCTGCCTTGCTGACCTTGCAATCTCTGGGACTGCTCTCACCTGGTTCTCCTCCTACCTCAGTGACCGGTCCTACCAAGTGACATGGCGAGGCTCCTCATCCACCCCCCAGCCTCTCCTCACAGACGTACCCCAAGGCTCCGTCCTGGGCCCGCTCCTGTTCTCTCTCTACACTCGCTCCCTGGGCCCCCTGATCACATCCCATGGTTTCTCCTACCACTTCTACGCTGATGATGCCCAGATCTTCCTGTCTTTTCCCTCTTCCGACCCTCTCATACCCTCTCGTATCCCTTCCTGCTTGTCTGCTATCTCCGCCTGGATGCACTCGCACCACCTCAAGCTCAACCTCTCCAAATCGGATCTCCTGTTTTTTCCTCACCTTCTGCTGACCTCCCCATCTCAATCCCCTTGGAAAGCACCACACTCTCTCCTTCTTCTTCCGCTAAAAATATAGGAGTCACCCTCGATCCTGCGCTCTCCTACACCCAGCACATCACCACGCTGACACGCACCTGCAGAGTCTTCCTGAGCAACATACGCCGGATCCGTCCCTTCCTCACCGACTACTTGACTCAGCTGCTCGTCCAGTCCCTGGTCCTCTCCCGCCAGGACTACTGCAACTCCCTCCTGGCTGTCCTGCCTGCATCTACTACCCGCCCACTCCAGCTCATCCAGAAATTTGCAGCTCGTCTGATATTCTCTCTGCTCCACTTCGCACATGCTACTCCACTGGCTCCCAATACTGGTATGCATTCAGTTCAAGACTTTGACCCTCACCTACCGCTGTCTTGACCACACTGCACCAAGCTACCTTCAGACACTCATCTTTCCATACATCCCCTCCAGACCACTGCGCTCCTCCAGTGCCAGATGACTAACTCTACCTCCTCTCCACTCTCCTTCCTCCAAAGCCGCTCCTTCTCATCCCTGGCCCCTAAATGGTGGAACGACCTGCCCACCGAAGTCAAAACGAGTCCTTGACCTCATTCCGGCACTTACTCAAGACGCATCTTTTCCGACAGTACTTGTAATATTTGTCCTTTTATCCCTGCTAGATAGCACTTCACAGTTTTATTATACTTCTTGCATTCTTGATTGTTTTCCTCCTTGCTCCCTTTCCTGTAGCCCTTGACTGTGACCCTACATCTTGACAGCACTTTCACCGTCCAGGATGTAGGACCTCACTTAGTGTATTTGTGTAAATTTTAAATTGGAAGTTGTAAAATGTATTACTTTGAATTGCTATGTTTTAGTTAATTGAATTTGTAATGATTGATGCCTTTTTTTGCACTTTGTTTTGCACTTATGTTGTAAGATAAGGGCGTCTGCCAAGAAATTAAAAAAAAAAAAAAAAAAAAAAAAAAAATATTAATAATAATAATAATATACATTGATTCTGCAGAGAAAACTAAAATATCTATGATTTCCACATCATTTGCTGATTCTTACAGTCATTTGCACTGCAAATGGCCTTTGGAAGAATAATGGTATGACAATATGAAACTAAATAAAATGAACAAAACATCAAATGATGTACAGATACTACACTTCAACGCCCCCCCCCCCCCCCGCTTGCTCCCAGTATGTGACATAAACTTGCATTCGGTGGCATTAGTGGAGAGGAACGAGCAAACACTAATTTATTTACTAATCATTGAAACGTGAAATCCACTTATAACAACACCAATTTTTTTAAACACCTAAGAAAATACAACAAGAAAGATGAACTATAGAATGAGAAAACTACTACTCTGTGGAAATATGCTAGTCATTATCATAGCTATAAGGAGCTGCTGAAATTCAATTACATTTATTTCAGTTTAAAATCTCAAATTGTCAATCAAGCTCCTCCAGAGAAACAGATCAAATGAATAATGAAGTGATCAGCGCAACTAACTGTAAAAAGTATAATTTCCAGGGCTTATTATAAAATATCACCCAACAAATTAAGGTAATTCAAATATGACAGATTTGACAGAATGGCTATCAGATTTGGCCTCTCATTAATACATACATACATAACCAAATAGATAACAGAGTGGGAAAATAATATAATTATAACCACAGTATTTCAGCTTCAAAGATACATTTGCAAATTAAAATAAATCGCTGAAACATACTCCTATACCACTTGACTGTCTCAGAAAGCACCAGTAAATGTGACTAATTCCTTCCTCACATCATATAAGCATATAGCTATAATATGTCAAAAGGAGTCGGGATTTTCACAATGCCTCTGGATTCATGTCTGACATCAGTACACACATAACTCAAACTCAGCTTGCTCGACATGCAATGCTCATGCATCTTGTCCTCGCTATTTGATAAAGGCCATTTAAAAAACATAATTTGTCACTGATTGTGCTACGTTGAAAATTCTGATAGAGCCATAATATTAGAACTCTTCTTAAGACTACTGACATAATACATATGTAATCCAGCTGTGGCACAATATAGCAGAAATGGTGAAAGGAAAAATGCATTTCTGAGAAGTCCATCCAATCATTTCACTTTTTCATGAAATATTATATTAGACTCATGATTATGCATGTATTTATTTACAAAATCAGACTGATTTGTTCTTTCATTTCAATGTGACTGTGATATTACTATGACATATTATTATGTCATTCGGTTGCAGTTAAGATAATTAGGCTGCAGTTGATGTGCTGATTACTTAATTATTCATTAGACGCTCACTGCTGCGACTTGATTGGCATCTTGTAATGTCAGACCAGAAAACAATTTCATCAGTCATTCCAATTCACCTGTGCAATGCCATATATCAGACAGCACATTTTAAACCTCAGTTCACATGGCGTATTTAGATTTTGTATTTAAAAACACATTAAATATCTTATTTTTGCTTGAGGCATTATATCCTGTGGGGTTGTAAATTGGTTTCAAGTGTGATAAAAAGCATAAACAAATTAATCTGCATCCAGATGTTAAGGTAGCAACTTCGAAAGGCTGTTTTTAATGAATGTCGTTTATATATTTAACAACCACTAGACTGTGCTGTGAAACACCTTGTTTAATACCTCAAAATTGCAATGCGGCAGGAAATATAAGTAGGTCAATAGCAACTTTCCAGAAGCGCAAGATCTTACCTTCTGCTTCAAAAGATTTGATGGAATGTGACATAAAAGATACCAGGCCTTTCTAAAAAATGAATGGCCTGGGAAACACAAGATATTCCCAGGAAAGGTGGGGGAAGGGAGTCAAAGTATGTCTATTACAGGATAATATAATATGGATGAAGCAACTTTCTTAAGATAATGCCAAATCACACCAAACACAGCTCTCCTTGGTCTGACTGCTTTCTTGTCCATTGCTCATTTAGGATTTCATTCATCTTTCTACAAACAGATTTGACATTTTTGACATATTTCATACAGCTACTAAATTTTCCATTACACAAGGTAATGCATATTGTGCTTTAGGGTTGGAAAAAAGGCACAAACACTTTTAATATTTAATAAATGTGTACAGTCATAAAACATTATCTGACAATTTAATTATATGCCAATGTGTTTGATAAATAGCATTAGGGCAAGGCATCTAATCTAATATTTAACATGGAAATCAATACTTGCATAAATCATATTCAAGCATACAAGTCATTATTCAATAGTGGTGGAGAGAAGGAGAGAAAACAAGCTTGTTCCACAGTCCTCCAGCAATTTATTTTCTGTTCAGGATAACTTTGAATTGCAGTTTAATTGGACATCAGGCAACCATAAATTCTAGTAACCTATTTGTTCAGGAACCTGTTAAAGACTGCCCATTTAAGAAAATTAAATAGTTTGCCATAATTCTGTCATTCAAACATAAACAAACAAAGGAGGCCTGGATAGGAGGTTTTGATCAGCAGGATGGAGTACTTACGATGAAGAACAGACACTTGCACACACACACACACACACACACACACACACACACACACACACACACACAAAGAGAGATTCTGTAGATCGGACCACAAAACAAAAACAAAAAGTATGCATCAAGGATTGTAACATATCCTTAAATAACAGAAGTGTTTAATCATATGACATCAAGTATTAAAATATGCCATTGTAATGATTGTGTAATTAAGGCTAGATTTCTGTTATACACACTATTGTACTTTTTCCACATTTGTAACAGCACATTTTAGTGTCAGCTTCCTTTAGCATTCAATATCAAAAACCCCACACAAGAAACTACAATCAAACATTACACTGTGGCCCTGTGGCAGTTTGTGATATTCAATGGTGTAACTTTCATTTATTGGGATTTATAAAATTGGAGAAAAGGCTTTTTTTCTCTTTTTTCTGTCTCTAAGAGATTTCCATTTTTATGAGCATAGACCTAATCTGAGTGCAGATGATAACACTATGATGATTCAGTTCCCCTGCAATATTTACTAGTTAGTAAGAAAAAGCAGAAGAAAGAAATAGGCCACACAACTAAAAATAGGACAGCAGTCAATGTTTAATGTATAAAATATTAATGTTTGCAAAGAACAATCTCAAGATACTTCAGGTAGAAGCTTCAGTGTGAAAATGTTTCGCCTCTCGACGGGTCTGTCAGAAAATGGGGTTTTGGTGAGGAAAAATAAACTGAATCACACTTCACTGACAGTTGCAATCTTTTGTCTTTCCCTCTCTTTGCAAATGTCTTTCTCTCTAATCCACTGAAACCTGGCCTGAGGGACAGTTTCAATATGAAAGACATCAAATTAAGTGAAAGGAAGCTCCCTCTCCTGGAGAAAAACAACACTACATTCATATACCAGATTATGTTCACTTTCTTACAAATGCAACTGAGCAGGGACTCCAATAAACAGTTCAAATGGACTCTAAGAGACATAAAGAGACAGATTCTGTAATATTTGGGGTTTAGATGACCATTAGTTCTTGTCAATACAGCATATGGAAACTGTTTATGTTTATATGAGAGTATTAGTAATCCCCCATAATTACAGTCTGAAGAACTGTCTGGGAATGACAGGGATGACAGTGGGGCGCTTTGTTGGCCTCAGGCAGTGATATCTTGTGTGTAAAAAAGCACGGCAGGAAGAGCTCAGCAATAAAACAAGTGACAACTGCAGAAGCAGCATTGATTATGTTGAGTAATAATGTTTCATTCATTCACACAGCATTGCATTTGTAAAAAGCATTTTGTTTTCCTGGTTTTATCATCAAGACGCATAATGACTGCTTAACTGGGATGAACCCATCAATAATAACACATGTTGATTCATAAAATAAAAGCCATACATTTTTTGTTCATAGTATGGGTATTTCATCAGTACATACTACAACTGCTGACCTATGACTATGAAAAGCATGACAAGATGCATGTTTAGAATGAGAAACATATAGAAATACACATATATATGTATAGGATACAAATATCTATAGTGCACTGTGCAATGCCACATGCACAGAGAGACCGAGAGTTGTTTCAAGATGACATACCTCAAAAAGAGTTCAAACACTCATATGAGCAATACCCAGACACCAGACATTTCTCTCATTGGTATTTACAGAATAAAGGAAGCAAATGGTGCAATTCTAATAAGCAAATACATTGTGCTTATAATAAATGAATTAATAAGTATGTATTATGTGTGTGTGTGTGTGTTTACTTTTACATACATTTTTCAACTATTTACAGGGACAGTATTCTCCATTTTATGCCAAGTCCTCCTTTCTTTGAACAGATCCTGTCTGTAGACCTTTAATGTCAGAACAATACAGTAACTATCCACATTCAAAGAAATACTCTATTCAACAGTTAAATATATTGCAAGATAGATGATAGAAAGAGATATTATACTGTATATGGCACATATGAAACAGAAAGCCTGTGGATTTGATTAAAGGACACAAACCAAGCATCACGTGTGAAAACGCAGAGGTGACTACAGTGCTTCCAAGACCAGCAAAAGAGAGATGTAGAGTACATTGACTGATGAGTACCACTGATTTGCACACTATCCTTTAGTGTGCAAATCAGTGGGACGGTACATGTGGCAGCAGCCTCACAGATGTTTCAGTACGCAGTGCCCTGTCCCACCCCTTCAGTCCTGCAGTGGCAGTGTGATGAGTTTGTCTGCAGTTTCTCCAATTTCCAGCTCAGGTCATTGGTTTTTATGAAGAACACCATGACTGCAGGTGTAAAGTGTGATATTTTCATGTCACTCTTTGACAGGCAATTATTATTATTGGGCTTTCTTTTAAAAAAAAAAATGCATAGTATAAGTGTTTGGTAGAAGATTGTGCTGTTACACTAAGTTACCTGATAATTAAAAGAGTTTACATAACTTGAGGTTGAACTTTTTCTGTTCAGAAAGACTAAAGATTTACAATGTAAGCACTGTATCATGATTCAGACATAACACACTACCTCTTCAGTTCCTAGTGAAAGAAGCATTGTCCCTTTCTCTGAGGCTAGAATTTTGCTTCTTCATAGCATGTCGCTTTTTATCAATTAATATAATAACATTGTGATGTTGATCTCTGGAGATGTGTATATACAGTTTGTATATATGCAATAATTCAAAGTAATGTGTATTTAGGTGAAAAATAAAACATATTAAAATGAAACCGAAACAGCTCAAATTGGCTTGAGTGCTTTTGAAAGAATAATCATGATCCTGAGGGTAAAGTATCTTTGTGAATCATAAAGGAAAGTCTGTGACCAGAGTGTACTGCCTGTGTTAACATATGAACGTGAAAGCCTGACAGAAAAAGCATACAAGAACTAGAGATAACCCAAAGAAGCATGTAAAGATGTATTCTTGAAATAATATGAAAAGACAGAAAATGCAAAAAGAATGCTTCACAGCACAAACAAGGGTATGTGGCTAGAATTGCAATGGGCAGGACACATAGCAAGAGGAATTGATCATTGTTAAGAGCAAGGTTATAGTGGACTAGATCACAACAGGCAGGAAAGATGACATCCTGGAAGATGACAAGATTAAAACGAGAAGTTTGCAGGAGCAAGTATATATATATAGTTAACATAGTTAACATATGTAAGCAGACAAATAGTCGAAGCAAATTGACAGACCACAAGTGCGGCAGGCAGCATTTGAATGTTCAGAAGTGATTGCTTCTCTTACGAGCCATTCATACAGCCATTCAGAAGGTTAAACCATGGCTTTGGTAAAGACACTTTAGTCTGACATTCTTCACTCGTAGTGATATATTACACCATGTAGGAAAGCGATGTGGCTGTTTATACCTCCAGTATTGTAAGAAATGAGTTGCATACAATTTATAAGCCAATTTATTATATATTACAAACCTTTTTATGTCTAAAAGGGGTTTTCCTTTGGCACTGAAAGCTGCATTATGTTGTCATCACTGTCTTTATTTTGATGATACCAAAAATGATATATACATTAATATCAAAAGAGACACAATGGCATTAGGTAAGACAAATAAATGGGGTAATATCGGTGGCTATTAAGCACACAGGCAAGCAAACACATTAGCTATTGCAGTTAATAATCCATTGCATTATTTAATTATAATGAATTATATGCCCAAAGACACCCTTATTTATTAGGCAATTTATTTTCTTTTGAGCATTTATCCATTAAATTATGACACTCTGATTGCTTTTGCATTATGCAGAATGTCAAATTAAACTATTATTGATAAAACAAACAGCACAGACTAGAGATCCTAAATAGCTGTTTGCAATGTTGGCTGGCTCCTGTTTTGCTGATGCTGATTAAAATGCACTGCACATTATCTGCTCAAAAAGTGAGGGCTTTATTTGTTTTAAAGAAATTAAGAAGGCGTCTCTGTAATGTATAGATGCATTGTGCGTAACAGATACGATAAAATACTAAGACAAAGCAAGATATTAAACCTCTGCTATATGATTTGTTAATTACAGTATTATTTGTTTTGTAGTTTATAATAAGCATCTGTGTATTTCCAGTGAATATGAACTGTAGTGCTTTGACTGGCTGGTAGGCACAGCTTTCTGAAAGAAGAAACTGCATTGCTCTAGACCAGAGGTTCCATAACTGTGGGGCAGTGGGGGAAATAGGTGAATGTGTAAAAAGTCAAGATGAGACACAAGAAATCCACGAGGGAATCTCACAACTGTTGATTGCCGCCCCGCTGAAATTGCACTGGATAAACTGATATTTTTTGCATCGACCTATCTCTGTGAAACTACTTTTTCTACACTTACACACATTAAAAACAAACTGTACTGTCGCGTGGGACAAAAATGTCATCGAGTGGGAAATGAGCTCACCAGGACTCTCTGCTGCAATATTTTGGAAACGCATTAACAAAAAATATATTAAATGCGAAATAATGCAATGTGACAATTGTTGCGAATAAATTCGGAAACATATCTGTGCGTTCAAATTCCAGTAAAAACTAAATATATAGCAATAGCTGGCTGTGTGTGTTTTAATAATATTAGATTGTTTGTTGCTCCTCTTTATTTTTTTTTATTACTAGTTTCACACAAGGGTGTAGATTTGTGGTATATTAATTGCACTGCACATATTATACAATTAACAGTGTTTTAATTTAAAAGTAATTCCACGCAGAAATTCTCTGAGAGGAAGCCATTGGTCGCGTTCTTGTAGCACCGGCAGATTTCCACCGATCCCATTGGCGGAGTCGTGCGGGTCTGTCATTGTCAGCCAATCACAGAAGAGACATAACAAATTCCACCCTTCCGTCAATCTTCATTACAGCTACATTATGCTATATATTAAATTACTAGTAAAATTGTATACAATGGAAAGAGCATTACTGTATCTTCTGTAACTATGTTGATTCATGCTCATCCGTACTAGATGGAGTAAGAATAGGTTCATGTATAGAGAGATTGCAATGTAAATGGCCAAATAAAATTGTGAAAAGTGAAATGCAAACAAGTTTTAAAGTATATTCATCTTTGGTAAACGTTAGGGCTTTAAAAAAAAAAAAAAAAAAAGCTGTGACCCAAATGTTTTTGGGGTGGTGCCACACAGAAAGTTTGGGAACCACCGCTCTAGACCAAATGTGCACGACTCACCTTTTATCACGGGCCACATATCCAAAATATTGATTTAACAAATTCCTTAAAATGGGCTGCATATAGCTAAAAATATTTGTATTTAGTGTTATTTGCAATACTCAACCTCAGCTGCTATACATAGGCTACATTTATCATTCTATTTAGCTACACATGACGTTTTATCACAATTCACTTTTAATGTAAACACACTCAAAGCACAGTAAGACAAAGCATGTTACAATTTGACTCAGTTACTATCTTGTATTGTATTTTAATTTTCTATATCCTTTAATGTAATTTGTTTTCCTTCTAAAGTACAAAACCATGAGTGAAATGGAAGTAAAACATGGGCTGCAATAATATAATAAATGGGTTGCGTATCCCGGCTCTAGACAGTTACTTTTACAACGGTGCACTGAAAACCAAATGCAATTCAGTCGGTTAATGTACTTAACGGAAAAGTCAACCAAGTCACAACTTTTGCTGTGCAAGGATGATGACCTAGCACAGAGACTCAACGCAATGATCAAGGAAGGCAAAAAAAGGAAAGACATTTGAATTAAACACGCATGAAACCAGGATAGAGGTTAACCGTTAGATAGTGTGTAGGGAGACAACAAAAAAACATCCTCAGATGTGGAACAATTATAGTTTTATCTGGCTGCAGCAAAATGAACTGAGTGATAAAACTAAGTACAAATACCTGTTATTATTACCTAACCAGGCTATTTTGAGGGGGACAAATGCAGCTCTGACATACATTGCTTTTCTAAGTGCAGATATAGGCCTAGAGTGGTGGCAGCAACCTGTAAAAAATATTTTAGCTGCAGCAGAACGGCTGAGTGAAGACAAAGAGATGGGTTTTCAGCCTAAATGGCCAGTAAGGCTCATATGTTATGGTTGCCAGGTGGCTTGGCAGTCTGTGTTGGAGGACGTGTATTAGCTGCCCACACCCCTCCCACATAAGCTGAGTTATAGTGCTGAGCCGAGATGATTTAAAAATGGCAATTCCAAATCTGGAAAAGGCTAGAAAAGGAAACCAGTGCAGAGGTATACCATATTGAAAAAACATTATAAAGGAAGCATTAAAAAAAAGATTGCCAACTCTTAGAAAAAATGCATTACTTTTTTTTAAAGTTAAAATTAGTTATTTTATAACTTCCGTTCGAGGTGTATTTTCTGCTTACATACTGCCGGTCTAATAATAATGGCCAAGGCAATGTGTGTGCTGTGTAGAATGATTGGCTTTTTGGCTGGAGACATCCAGGGTGACTTAATCAAGGAATGGGATCAGCTTTCTGAGCACCTTGCATCCAAGATAGAAAGTGTGGGCATATGGCTCCATATTAGTCACTGGGATACTTTGAGACAGGATTTTAAAATTCCCTATAAACAGAAAGAAAATAACAGGCAAATTAAGCATTACACCTTTGCTGAAATGAATATTGGTGCTTAATTACCCTGCACAGAAAAATCACTGATCAGCTGTTCACTATTCTTGACACCAAGTAGTTACCTTCACCTCCAGTTACTAGACTGTTACATATCACAGAAAAAACCTACTATTGCAACTCAGATTTACAAAGTATTAAAATCAACCAAAAAGCAAGATTGTATTGAAAAATAAATGCAACTGAAAATAACTTCCTAAACCAGAAGGAGATTATGTTTAATTGGACTGTCAGAAAGCGGAGACATGTGAGCACTGCAGAGATGAAATATCCAGCAGTCACATGCAATCTGCTTCTTCCCCATCATCCTCCAAGTGAGCTGAACTGAAAACTGTGACTCACTGAAAGAAAATCTAACTATACCAAGTAGTTTAAAAATGATGCTTTTGACTGACCAAAAATAAACAACTTGCTAATTTTAAAATTCACAACCATGGAAAATATTACAACACAATGTTTGTATTAATGTCCTAATTCTAAAACTCTAGAAACAAAAATTCCAAATAGTTCAGCATAACAACAAGATATACAGATATCAAATTTGCAACTGTTACTTTGCAGCTCACTGTTAACATTTTTCGTATAAAACAAAAACCTCTCTGAGTCTTAGGACATAAGTACATCAGTAAAATACACAAGAGCAAAACCGTCAGTAGTCAGTCAGTTCAAACAGTTATGTTATACTGGATGCTACCACAATGCTTTAAACTTATTGGAGTATCGCAAGTGTAGAGTAATTAAGCTTAAGCTTAAAGGAACCACAGTTTGCTTTCATTCCTAGCACATCCATCTGAACTCAGTTGAGGTCAAAAATGCTGCCTGCCAGCACAAACAGCAGCTGACTAGTTGGCTCAAAGATGCTATATGAAATGCAATATATAAAATTGGGTTGGTTGCAGCTGTTTGCTTTTTGATTTCTCTCAGTCAGATATTCAGCTGCAACATTGGTTGGTGGTTAATTTAATTGTCAGTGCTAACTGACATCAGTAATATCCATCTATTGCCCAGCAATCTAACCATTCTGGCACAGCATCATAACTCTGCTATAGTACATTATGAACTATAGAATTTCAACAGCTGTATTAGTCTTTGTGTAAGTAAAAAGAAAAAAAGCAAACAATCAAAAATACACACAATTGGAAAAATACTTTTTGTGAAATTTCAAACGGATAACAAAGTATAATTGTATATATATAATTGTATAATTGTTCTTGATTTTTTATTTCTGTGAATATGGATGGAAGAAAGATCTCTCTCCCTCTCTCTCTCTCTCTCTCTATATATATATATATATATATATCACAAGCAAAATAACTGCATATTTGTCCCTTTTTAAGATTATATATATATATATATATATATATATATATATATATATATATATATATATATATATATATATATATATATATATATATCACCTTTCTGTTAACATTGTGTATTCTGTGACTGCAGTTAGGTTGGGCTACAGAATTATTGAAACATGGAGTGTGGTAAATCTTTCTTTACTAAGGTCATTGTATATTTGTACTGTAAAATATATCAATCAATTATAAATCATAAATAAACTATATACTTGGGGTTTGGGAACAACTTGCTGACCTGTGCTGCAATAGGGAATCAAAGGGATTGTAAGGATTAGCAAGCATGTCCTATAGAGATATTGTGTGCATGCCAAGTGCAGACGGGAGAGGGTATCAGACCAGGGAGAAAGTGAAAGCTGTCAAGACTGTGGGTCATAATCACAGAGAAGGATGTACACACCACAAAGGGGTGTCATCTCCAGAGGATGAACTGTCCAGATTGTTCCATCTCTTGCAAATTCTAGATTACAGGAAGCTGTGTGTTAGAGCGACAATAAACATTAAAAGGCAACAATGATTGAGGAATTTAAGGCAAGCTATTATTAGTATTATTTTATTTGGCAAATAGATTTATCCAAAGCAACTTACCCAGCATTTATATAGAGGGTTTTACTGGAGCAAACTACTTGCTTCAAAGGTACAATAGTAGTAATTTAGCTGATATATGAACCACTCTCTAGGCACAAATCCACAGCTCTTACCACTACTAATAAAATATTATTTATTTATTTATTTATTTATTTATTTATTTATTTATTTTAATGTTTTTTCTTAGCAGATGCCCTTATCCAGGTGTATAACACATTATTTTACATACAATTATTTACAGCTGGGAACAATCTAGGTAAAGTACATTGTTCAAGGATACAACAGCCTGGGATTGAACCTGCTCAAGATTCCAGAGTTTTCGTTAAGTTCATCCAGCATTAATACACAACACAGATCAGCTACTGTAGGTCAGTTACAGCGGATCCTGGACCAAAATAATTCTAGACACCGAGAAAGACATTGCAAATGAAGCCGCTGCGGTCGGAGCTCCCAGCTCAGGATTTGAACCATGCACCACAGGTGATATTTTATATTTATAAATCATTTTTACGCCATTAATAAATATATGCTTGAAATCTGTTTGTAATATTATATATCTTAATAATTATTTCCAACATTTAAGGTCTGTATTTTATAGTAAGTACACATATCACTGCATGAAATATTATAGCACTTTTTGCAGTATTATCGTTATTCATCTTAATATGAATTACTTATTTGTTAAAAGCATCATTTGTGAGCCACTGTAAATGTACTTGATTGTTTGATATGTTATTAAGAAGGAATTAAAAGAAAATCATCACTGGGAAACTAACTTGTCTTCTATTTCAATTTGTAAGCATTTATTTAACATATTATAGCAGTTTCAACCACTATTCCTGTCACTGTGGGCTTCAGCTGGGGTACAGGAGCCAGGCGCGGACAGAAATAAGAAGGTTAGACAATCGAAAGGTCTAGGGCCGGCAACTAGGACAAAGCTGGTCAGGCTAAGGACGTGGTCAAAAGGCAGTCTGGGGTCAGATGATCAAGCAAATCCAAGAATCATAGGTCATACACAAAAGCACTGGTCAGTAAACAAAGGTCAAGACACGAAGAGCAGGCTCAGAAATGATATGAAGGCATAAACAAGACTTCGCAAGGACATGTGGGAACAGAAGGGTATATAGTGTATAGTGACCTGAAGGGCAGGTGAAACTGGGAACAGGTATGTCGAGAAAAGGAGATAACAAGGCAACATAGGGCTAATGAAGGAGAATTGTAATCCATGGGGGAGCGGTGATCTCTGGTGGTGAAATTAGGGAAGCCATGGGGGGTATGTCACAGTTTCAATGTATTCCTGTAGTTCAATACACAGTTGTGGCTGGGAATGTAAGAGTTTTCATCTTTTTAAATATATGCATGTGCAGCATTGTGTAGAAACCCAAGAGATGGAAACTGGAAAGGGGGCTGTGAACTTTTGTATGTATGGGAACTATTGTATCCTACACCGGGTCTCCCGACACAGGAGGCTTCACACTGTACTGTATTTTCTGAGGGGTTTTGTCACTTATGCTCATATTTTCCTAATGAGCCCTGATATATAAAGATATTTGTGTGCCAATCCTTACATGTGTGATTTATAATAAGTTAACTGGCCAAGTGAAGTGGGCCTCTAATTGTATAAGATATATTATTTCATACAATTAGAGGCCCCCTTCACTTGGTCAATTAACTTATTATAAATCATAAAAAATAAGAGACACCCTATTAAGTTATAAAGTACTGCAAGACCTAATGGCCAGCACAGAATTACAATGTGAACAACATGAAAATATGTTCAGTATTCAGGTAGTGCACATAAACAACCAAAAGGGAAATAAGATGCTTGGATATATAAGAAGAATGGAGAATGTTACGTTAAACAGTTGTTAAGTACAGCATCCAGAACCAAGTTACACAGTAACTTAACACAGTAGTATCTGCATTACTACCATGAAACCTGGTAAGCTCCCATATATTTAAAGCTTCCTGTCATACAACCTTCTTATGGATTGTTTGTTTTTGGGTGCAGACAGTCATTGTGTCAGTTGTGTAAATGAATCAGTGCAGCATAAACTACATATACAAATGTAACCCTTTACAATTGAATGTGGTCATGTGCAAGACAGTTTAGAGTAAAGAGGTTTATGACCATGCATATATCTTTTGTGAGATGAAAAAAAATTAAAGACATAAAAACCACTTAATTTAACCATACATTTTAAACTGCTTCATACTACATTACACATACTAAAAATACATTAAAGGTGGTTTCCAATTACACACTAATTTGCAACACTTATTTCAACTTTAATTAGAAGAAACACATCAATTTAAGATTTTAAATTTCTTTTGCATTAGCTTGATGACCGATAATGTAACCCATGAAATGGGGGTCTCCAGTATTTAAAAAGAACAAAGCTCAGTCTCCAAAGGATTGTGACACATCTAGCATCCCAGCTTAACTTTAATCCCCAGTTTGTCAAAATACAGATTTTCTTAATCGCCTTTTAATTTATGCAAAATTAATGTCTACCTAAGTCAAACTGACATCAGACAGTGGAGATCATAAAAACCAAGTGATAGGACATGTAAGATCTCATTATTGGTACCATACCCTTTGACTAATTGAAGAAATTGATCTCTGTTGTTTATGTACCAGGCACATTTAGCCTCTCATTGAAAAATCATGGTTCTAATGTTGTTTTCTGAGAATTAGCTGCATATTCTGCCTATAGCTTTTTTCAGAACTTCAAACACTCAACCATAAGATCAACTTGTCAGGCAACTAATTACAACTTTTAAGCATTCATAGTATAATAAAAATTCAAGAAAGACAACCTTACATATAAAAATAACAAAGCAGAGGACAAACTTCTTCAAAACTAATTTCCTTTTAATTTTCTTGAACAAATAACCATTTGTCCATTCTTTCAAAACTCTTCATAGCAGTTATGTGGCTATACACTGAGTGGCCACTTTAGTAAGTACACTGACCTAGTGAGTTGCTCCCCCTTTTGCCCTCAGAACAGTCTGTAGGTCTGAAAGCATGCCACAATTATTCCACAGGGATGCTGGCCCATGTCGACTCCATCACTTCCCATAGTTGTTGCAAATTGGCTGGTGGTGGATCTCATCCCACAGATGTTCAATTAGATTGAGATATGGTGACTGGGCAGGCCACTGTAGTGAGCTGAATTCAAAGGATGCACCTGATTGGCAACCATGTTTAGATATCCTGTGGCATTCAAACATTACTCCACTCCAAGAAACCTATGTGTGCCATGGCCATATTCTGGTCCTCCCATCAGCATGAAGCAGCTGGAACTGGGATTCTTCAGACTAGGCAATGTTTCAATCTTCCATTGTCCAGTGTTTGTTTTCCTTATGCCACTGCACCCCCAGTTTCTTGTTTAGTGCTGACAGAAGTGGAACCCCGTTAGGTCGCTGACTGCCATATCCCATCCGTGAAGTTGACTGACTGATCTGTTACTCTGCACAAGTCATGTCAGCCTTAGTCTCTTTCCTCAATGAACAGTTTCCTACCTCAGGACAACCATTGGCTGGATGTTTCTTGGGTGGTGGACCATTCTCGATACACCCATGACATTGTTGTGTGTGAAAACGCCAGCAGGGCTGCTGTTTCTGACATACTCTTACCAGTGTGTCTGGCACTAACTACTATGCCCTGTTCAAAGCCACTTCAAATCTTTTGTCTTGTGTGTGGAAAAGGGACCGTGTCGACGCTGCCGAGCCAGGACACTGCATTATCCAGAATCCACTGCTCTGACATAAGTGGGGAAGGCGGAGCCAGGCAGTATAAGGATGCTATGCAGAGCAGTCAGGGTGGTGGCCGTGGGGAAGATGGTTGTGTTCTGACTGTTGTATGTAACAAAGGACTTTCCCAATATTGCCAGAGGTTACCTGAGAATGGGCTCAGGTAAGCCATCTAGCTGCCAACAAGATGCATGTTCTGTTTGTTTGGTGGAATGGAGACCGTATGTAAATAAAAAGACACTGACCATCATCTGACTCCTGCATCTGTCCAATTGTGAAAAAATGCTCTAGTGGCCCAACTATGTGTGGGGGTTTGTCACACTTGCCCATACTCCCTCTGAATCACACACACACAGAATCTCTAGGTAGGTGCCTACATGCTTTCAACAGCATAGTCTGAACCTGTGATGCTGTCTCTGTCTGCACAGTCTATTTCGTGGAAAGGGGAGGCGTTCCTAATAAAGTGGCCACTCAGTGTTTAATCCATATACATTACTGGTAATGCATTCATTAACCAATGCTTTTGAGAAAACAGTGATGAAAAGATTATATAGTGAAATAATTAGTGTCAGTGTCAATTATCCCTCAACATAATCAATCAGAGAACCAACTACTAGACAAACACGTACACAAATAAACAGAACACATTATGGATACTTCTGTAAATTTCTTGTGACATCAATACTTGGCACTGTAGGTTATGTGCTACACACTCACTCAACATTTACTCAATTCTTTGGCCTTCTAAGAAGGGAACACAGTTTCTTTCTTTTTTTTAAGGCATTCATTATCTATAAACAAATTTGGAAAAATGCTATGATGCTAATGTAGTTGAAATGAAATTGTTTGCCTCTAAGGCTATCAAAATATTTAATTTATATATATATATATATATAATATATGTATATATATATGCTTACAGTAGCAGTTGCAGCTGACAAAGCTGGAGAAGGTGGGAAATGACAGCTCCACTCCTGGGCCAATGATATCAAAGCACTAATAACTTTTGGTTGGGGGTTCAGACAACAATATGCTGTCATCACTAAGCAGGTCAAGAGGTCACAGAGATTCAACTTTAAGACATACAATCTTTAAATAAATCTTAATCTTTTAAGAATGTTATAATAGGTTTAACTGAATTAGGGTGAATTAACACATGTTAAATGCTGTTATAAATGTATGACTATAGTGCACTGAATATGCTCTTGTCCATTACTGTTGTAGTGAAGAACTCAGACCTGTTTTTTACGTTGTCACAGAAATATCTGTGAATTGGAAAAGCTTGTCAGAGCATTTGGATTATACATGTATCTGTAATTGAATATATTTCTACTGAGCTTTCCAAAGGATTCAGACATTAGTAGATGTTATATCTATGTCTGCCACGTTTATTGTTTTGGTCCAGTTTGGCTTTGGTTTCACTAATGAAAAAGTAAAAAGAGAACAAAATACAAATCTCAAAGACACTACAATATTAAAGCATTATTTGTGTCCAACAACTCTAATACAGATGGCTTCCAATGGATGGGAAATGAGAACTGATTTCCACAGCTTGTCATATAGAAATATACCATATTTTCCTAAGCATCAAACATGGCACTGAGCTCATTTACATTTACAGTTGTGGATTGAGACGCCTACGGTTTTTAATGGGTTTATTATGCCACTTTTGCATATCCCTCAAAGTCTGAGCCTGGGTTTTATTTAAGTACTGAGATCCAGACACAGAGGGAATTACCAGTGATAATGAACTGGTTTGGCTTGAGGCAAGACAGAGGCCAGTCTGTGCCAAACTGAAGTGAATCCTCAAAGCTTTTTTGTGTTTTGTTTTTTGAGTGAACACATTTTGATTTATATATATATATATTTTTTTTCTTTATCAGTTGTTTCCAGTCATTTCTTGAGACATGGTAAAAAATAAATCTCTATAAATAAAAACAACAAAAGAAACATGTATCCGTATTGTGCATTGTCATGTGCCCCAAGCACAGAACAACAAAAAAAAAAAAAACAGCATCAAAACAACTATACATTGATCAGCTCCCTTGCTGCTGTAACATTGGTTAGCATCTCTTTGAAATAAAATATTATGCTATTTAAAAACTATATTTTCACTGTATCACTGGGAAATATGCTTTGTGGATATACATCGTAAAATTCCCTTTGCTATATTAATCTGTTCTGAGAGATTTCCAGGCATTTCTATGTGCTTTGAAGCTTATATTTATTTTAAATTGTGTCACTGAACATTGTTGTACTGCCTACAATATTTAGAAGTCCTTATAAAAGTGAATAGTTAAATTAATAAGTATGTATCTGAGTTATATTTGAGTTATATATCGATACAATAGCCCCACATTCCACTTCTACAGTCTTCTACTAATAAATGTCTTCCCTTTTGCGACTCATTGTCATTGATTTTAGTTCAGTGAATCAATGCATTTTTAAAATATTACACTTCTCTAATTTCTTTCTGGGGATTATATGTCTGTTTGGTTTAATATATCTGTATTTCAGTTACATTGAACATTAAATTAACTTAAAGCAATAAATGGAGGTGTCCATGCACTTTTTCTTAAATACTGATGAACTTGAGATTTTTTGTAAACGTTAGCTTATAAAATATCATCTGGTATGCTCTGTATGTGGTAACATTGTTGCAGGTTGTTTTATTGGCTTATTAACTATTAGACAGATAAATAAACAAACATTTTGTACACAATTAAATTGTACACAGGCAATTTGTTTACTAAAATATGCACCATATACTTCTTCGAAATGACCAATTTTAGTTTTTCTTCTCGGAAATTAAATTATACTCTGGCATTGTTGAATTAAAACTTGGTGAGCAAGTGGACTGCTACACAAGTGATTGATTTAGGGGATATAAAATTCTATTAACAAGATAGTGATCTGGATCACGTGATCTCTTTCGCATGACATTAAAACAAATAATCTAATCATACAAAAGCTGTAACAGCATTCATATGATGTCCATCATCTCAAGATGTGAGGTTTCTATCCCCATAGCAACATCTGTGCTGCTTATGCTAATCGGTTTAAATTAACCTTGATATGAAAAAAGCCCAGGGGACTTGACTGTTATTGTCGCAGCTTAGGAGACTACCACATTTTTCTAATAAAAAAAGTCCTTCTGAAAAACAGCACGATAATAACATGACATGTAATGATTTCTTTTTTCAATAACTGCACTCTGAAAAACAATCTCAACTTACAGTTTGATAAACCAGGACTTCAAATATTTGTTCTCCTGTAAGTATTGCCATTTACTCTCAGTGTGTTTACACAGTCAATCCTTCAAAGATACAATTAAAAAGTCTAAGATAGCCTGTGCTAATTAATATGAATAGTTCCACATTCCCTCAGGAACAAGTTTAGTCAAATAAGTTATTTAGAGTGATGCTCTGAATTTGACAGATGCCTGACCTTAACCATACTAAGAAGGTATAGCATGTGCTGGACAGGAGAGTGCAAATGAAAATCACAACTTGGATACACCTGAGATGAAAAGGAGCAAACAAACCAAAACAAAATGAACAGTGACACACTGCTAAAGTGTGTGAATAAAATTACATCTGTCCACCCCAATGCTTAAGTGAAGTTGTGTCAGAATATTAAAAGAAAAAGTCTGTATGGATTTATAATCACTTCATAATCAGGCATGCTTCCCTTATAGTTTGTAGAATAGGATTCAAATAGACACATCTGACACTGAATCACCACTGTAACTTTATATCAAAACCCAGGTAGTATACAGAGATCCAGATAATATGTTAAGCTACAAAAAACAAAATTAATGATCAGCTAGGACTAACCCTTGGATATAGCAAATGAAAAAGCAACTAGATATCTTTATCTTTCAGTCTATATTATTTAAAAGAGGATATATTCAATTATAGGTTTACAGTCTCTCATTCTTAAAGCAGTTTCTTTTAAGAAATTAGCATAATCTCATACAGGTCACATGCCAAGGTTGAAATTCTTGTTGTTTTTGTATTAATTGTTAATTTGTTTGGTTAAGAGACAATGTTTTGGGAATTTTAACAAGGACTGACTGAGGTTTAATTGTATTTCAATTAATATAAGGGCATGATTGGCTAGGGCAAAAAAGGTGTTTAGTTTAAGCGTGTTGTTTATTTGGCTTTAGTGAGTGTTGTTTAGTTTCTTTGCACAGATATTTTTAAAAATACAGTATATTCTCCAATTTAAAGTAATTAGTTAATAACCTTTTTTGTATTAGTATTATTAAGTTAGTTTGTGTGTTGCATCAATGAATTGCAATCGGTAAAGTTTAAAAGCAAAATCTTTCTGTATGTTTTTATTCTCCTTTTGAGGATAACACAGATAAACACACACGTTTTAGTGCATATTGTTAAATAAATAAATACATAAATATGTGTGCCAACAAGGTGCAGCACCCCCAATATTATGTCAAGCCCACTTCGGACTGGTTCAGACTGTACTCTACTACAGCAGCCTAACCTCCTGGGCTATTCAGCAGCACTCTTTCTCTTATGCACATTAAACTATGCTTATTAAACTATTCTCCTGTATTGTTAACACTTCAATCATTATACTGTAGCTTCTCTTATGCCTACACCACCCTTTAGCACATACCTGAGACTTAACTGCAATTGTTAGCTCTTCTGTATGGGGATGTATGCTTATTTTATATTGTATTTTTTACTGATTGTATTTACTGGCCTTTGTAATGGTTTGAAAATATTTCTTGTGAAAACTTTGTTGCACTGGGTATGGGCATCTGGTAATAAATAAACAGATAAATAAATACATAAATATGGCACAGTATTCACAGTCATACCTAGTGAATGAGGATGGCAAATAAGTGGCATACATAACCTTTCCAGACATATTGTTAGCCCATTATAAAGCACAGGAAGAAGAGTAGCATGTTTTGCTGAACAGGCAGAATGGTCTTTAGAGGTCAAAAATCTGAAAGTGAACAGACTGTCTGTTGGATGCAAACATTAAAATGTTTACAGTATTTTGAAGGAAGTGAAGTGTCTTGCAGGACTTAATACATAAGCATGTATTGGATTCATTTAATAATCTAGTTTTAATTTAATTTCCAAAAGTTGTTTATATGAATTGATATGCAACATAATTTAATGTATATGCAGTATAAATTACAAAACAAAAACTGGTGTCTGCCTCTGATTCAGAATGATTGTGAATGTCTGTTAATGGCTTCAGTGCTTTCTCTGACAACTATGACATCACAAGGTCATTCAATACCGCTTGATTAAAAGCTGTACTTTTCTTTAAATATATAAATAAATGAAGCTCATCATTAAGTTTCAAGCTGTACATGCAATATTAATTATTTTATGCCATGGATTTAACCCTAAACAATCATGGTGGTGTGTGGTAAGCATACCAACTATGTATATATATATATATATATATATATATATATATATATATATATATATATACACTATATATAATCACATATAAGACATTACCTTATGCAGAGGTGTATTATTAATTTTAAAATAAAATATGACAGCAGATATGACTTACTGAAATGTCTGCTCATTTACTTCCATGAAAATACTATTCCTTATAAAAATACATGCCTCCAAAGAAGGAAATTAAATATAATGATCCTGTATTCATAAGAATGGTGAAGGGTAGTCTTAGAGGGATTTTTCAAGAAATTGCTAGTAATTGGATTGCATAATGGGGTACAAAAATCAATTGACAGACACTATAGAACCTGGGAGCTCTGCAAAAAAAAGGAATCAAGACAGAAACTGGAAAACACTTGAAAGACTTTCTCAGCCAGTTCTCAACTTACTCCTTTCGATGCCAGTTTATATGTCTGAATCCGTTAAAGGAAACCGTACAGAGATGCAGCTTGAAAGACTGATTTTTCAGGTCAGGAAATCATCACAAACACCTCAAATGTGTCGTAAACCATTGGAAGGGATGGGAATAAAGATGGGTCAAAAAATGTCTCAAAGTTTCAATGCATTAATGTCTAACAACACCATCAGACTCCACTTTGCCACATCAAACTTAGTACCCCTGAAATCTCAGGGGATTCGTTTGACAAAAAAGTGAATAAGAAGAGTGTGGAAACCATGACATATTTGCTCTGGAGGTTATGCTTTTTCATAATGAGGTTCTGCCAGTGTCCAGTAAATTAAATACAAAACAGACATATTCTGCAGGCTTTAATGACTCAGAAAAGTCTAAAACAGCTGTCACTTCACATTAGCAATATCTGTCACAATTTCTCATAATTTAGTATCATACAAAAAAAAAACTACCTGCTTTATTTCATTCTTGAAAATCAAAATTACCATCCTTTATAGTCATGGAGAAGTACATAGTTACCTTTCTATAGAGTCTATGCATCAGTCTCTCCCTTTCAAAATATAAATATTGTTGGCTGTTTTTGCCCATGCATATTTAAGCCAGGCATTGTGAGTACGAAAAAAACCATAACATTTTTTTTTTCATTTAACCTGACGGCCCAGCTCTGTGGTTGTTGCCTCTCACAAATATTCTAACTCCTTAAGTATGCAATACTTATTCACGAACATCAGCACAGAGACATTTGCAGTTGTGTTTCTAATAAATACAAAAGTAGACAGCTCTTTAGCACATTAAAAGACACTTAGCTTAATGTATCAAAGTTAGGCCTATGATCCATGAAAACTGTCAAAGACATTCTTTTCCTTTTACATTTCCACATTAGCTATTCCCTAGATATAGTAAGCTTGACACTATCAATTATTATTAGCAATCTAAATACATTTCCAAAATTGAACCGTAGTTTCATATGTATGATGTAAATTTATAATTCTTGGATGTTTTCCCACTATGTTCCCTAGAATAATGTAAATGGTAAACAACATTACAGAATTTGCATTGTCTGCTAAGGATCATACTTCACTGATATGAAAAATAATATTACACTAATACTATAAACAAAAACAAAAACAAAAAAATATATAAAATGCTTATCCCATCTGCTTAATAATAATAATATTTTCTCAGGTTATTCTATAAGTAGAAACATATTATGTGGAGTGAGTTTCTCATGTCCAGCTCATTCTATGTACCAGAAATCAGAGATTGAGAAATATACCGTGATATATAAATATACTGGAGCTGCTTTCCAGAGAGTCAATTGGGGAAATCAGAAAAGTCAGAAAACACATTAAAAAATAACATTTTATGCACGTTCGATTGGACCCACCACCCTATTTTTCCGAAAGAACCACCGGTTTGTAGTCATAAAAAGTGTATTTCACAACCCAGAACTGTCGCTATTATTTAACATGATTATTTTATTCCAGCACCGCAGTGCGGCTACAGCGCAGTGCGAACTGCGCACGCGTGTTCTCCACAGAGCTGCAGTGCGCTGGAGCCACATGGTGGTGCTGCAATAAAATAATCATGTTCAATAATAGCGACCTCAGGAAACCTCAGTCACATTAGAGCAAGGGTCCTGCAGGACTTTTCATAGTCTTAATTACTGACTTTTTAATCACCTGGATCAAAGTGTTCTAGGATTATAATAGTTGCATCGACAAATTCCATACAAGCACAATCGGTGGAATTCTGGAGATCTGCGCATATCTGCGGAAATCTGCGCTACAAGAACGCGACCAATGTCTTCCTCACAGACGAAAACACTTAAGTGTATAATATGTGCAGTGCAATTAAAATACCACAAATCTACTACTGGTGTGTTAACCCACCTAAAAGCCAAACACCCTTTTCCGAAACTAGCAATGACAGAAAAGGGAAGAGGAGCAACAAACAAATGAATATTATTAAGCTCCACACACACACAGTCAGCGATTGCTATTTATTTTGTATTCACTGGAACTCGAGCGCACAGGTGTGTTTCTGAGCGCAGACCGGCAGTCTATGTTGAGTGTGTTTGGAAACGTGGAAAAGTAAATCGTTTAGTTAAGTAGATTGTATAAATTAGTTACATACATAGTGTAATACATTTTGTATTTCGCTGTTATGACCAGAAAACATTGCCACAAGGGCGCTAATGTTAAGGCATTTTCGGTGCAGCTCACATTGCTAAACTATTAGGCTATTGAATGAAAAAGAAATTAAAACAAATTCAAGATCTTTAAGTGAAAACTTACAGTAAATGTATGACTTAGGACTAACACTGGAGATGCTATTTACGTTAATGTTAAGTTGAGTTACATTCTACATTGAAAATTATATATTTTTTACTGGAAATGCTTATATATATATAAGCATTTCCAGTAAAAAAAATATTATATATATATATATATGTGTGTGTGTGTGTGTGTGTGTGTGTGTGTGTGTGTAGGAGTTTCTAGGTGAATGCAAGTCTCCTGTTGTGAAGCCCGATTTCATCAATAACATCTTCATAAATTAGTCTGAGGTCCTTATTTATGTACAGGTGCCCATAAAGTCTTTCTTCTGTCATAGTGGAGCACAAATATGTTTTGAGTAGTTGATGGCTCCCCTGCTGTAAGCTATGTAACCCTCAGAAAAACAAAAACAAATCTGTAGGTCCACCTATTTGTCAAATCCATAGCAGGGCACTCTGACCTACAAAAGAATCAAATTATTTATTTTAACAAAATATGCCACTGCCTATTGCTATGCTCATGTGAACACAGTTTTTCAAATACTGTATTTGCATTTTGTATATTGTACACTATGAGAGTTTGAGGAATGTGTAGAAATTAAACAAACTGTTGTCTCTACAAAGTGAACAGTTCAAGGAAGTTTGGTATACCATTTTTATATACTCCCATTCTTTGTTAGTTTGAATAAAATACCTACACATTTTTACAGAACTCATTAAGTAAGTCATTAAGTAAAGACATACATGAATTAATTACTAATATAAAAAACAAGCCTCAAAAGTGGTATATCAAAAATGTTTACCTGACAAGGGCATAAAAGAAGGTATCCATTATGAAAGGGTTCTTCAAGATTTGAATAACTACTTAGACTACTGACAATTATCTTTTACTTGTTTTTTCTATCATGACAAATGGACAGAACAACTCAACACAGCCTTAACATACACAGTGACTGATGCTTCTGATTCTTATTTTTAAAACTGTAATATTAACTTAAACTTAAAAAAAAAAAATCACTGATAAAGAAGATACCTAATTGGTCTCTGGTCTTTACAAAGACCTGTGCCAAAATGTTTCTATAGTAACAAATCAAGAGGTGACACATTTTGATGTCTCCTTATTATACATTTATAGCCTCATCTTTTACTTCTGTGTCATAAATACTTCATGTGGCACATTAATCATGCAAGGCAGCTAAATTGAACACTCATTTCTTTGATAATTGTTTGCTGCTGAAATTGCCCCACGAATAAGAAGTATGCCAGATATGTTCTTGACACCAAGGACTAGTTTGATCGTAAGAGCGTGAATGAAAATTGGGCCTACTGAAGTGTTTATTCGAGGGTTAATAATCTGATTAGAGATGTATTGTAATGGAAATGTGCATTTCAGAGGGGCTGGGGCATAGAGGGGCTGGGGCTGGGATTGTACAATGCAGGAAAACCTATAACACCCAGTCCAGGCTGTGCTTCAAAAAAGTGGTGACTGAAACGCATGATGTCACGAAGCCAGTGTGGTACTAATCTTTCTCTGTGTATGAAATCAGGTCACAAATATACTGTGTAAAACAACAGGCAGAATAGACTGAATTCAAGATGATGTTCATGGTAGTTGATAAACTGATGTCTAGAGATTTCCTCTTGACAAGTGCAAAAAAGGTGGAATGGCAGTGAATTTACAGTATTTACAGTATAAAGGTAAATCTTGAAAAACTACTCACTTCTAAATCTTTTGTAGTCATTTTTGTATTACTTATGTTAATTAATTAATTAATTATGTTAATTTGGAATCATATGTTGTTTTTTTCTGACTTTATGTGAACAAAAAGATACAAATTTGCCTGTTTTCTCATTGGAAATAGTTACATTTCAAAATATCACTGTCCTGGTCACAAAAGCAAAGTTTGTGGGGAATAATAGCCATTTTCTATACTTTTGAGGAATAAGGAATTAGGAAATAACACTTACTACCCAGGAACAAAAAAAAAAGAAAATTGTTACACGGTGTAATCAGCATACACAATCCAGTAGAGGAGAACAGGGTAACACTCAAGCCTTTACTGCCTAACCCCCATTAAAAGACAAACAAAGTCTTCCATGAATTTCTTACAATTAGCATATACTCATAATCCATAGGATACAGAGCCACCTGCCTCCAGCCTCCACACAAACATGCTAAAAATGCGGTGATAGAAAGTACTGATGAGCTCTTTCTACGGTAATTTACACGGGGACACCCAAGTAAATGTTTATAAGGTGTGAACAAAATACAAACAATGTTATTTACTTACTTGCTGATTACAACTACATGGCCCGCAATAAGTGTACACTAGGTGTATGATCTCTAAATGAACATGCCTTGCTTACAAAATAGGATAGAAGAGCTAGGAAATTCCAGCTAATATTCAGAACACTATAAACACATATACAACTGTAGTTGAATCTGAGACTTAGGCAGTGAGGTCCAAAGATGTGGGGCCAAAGCACAGAAGGCAAAATGTCTCATAGTCTATAGCTTTGTCATTTGTGTTTTTTGAAAAACACACCATTATTTGTAAAACATATGATATTTCTCTATGCACTGTTGTTAGTACAATTTATCATGGGTATGGATACATTTGGTGGCCACTGTATAATTTACAGTTTAGAAATACAAATGAATTCTTCATTCATTTAGATTGGAGAATGCCTTTCTTTCAACAGTGACATAAACACTCACATTAGAAATAGGGGTTGCTTTGCATTTCTCTCATGTAATGTAATGCTTTGTTGATGTTTTTTCATATTTCTTCATAAGCAAATGAAAAATTGTCAAATTAAACACCACCCTCAGGATACAACTAAATGGATGTTATCATTGTGTGGAAGATTTAATATAGATGTTGGTTGAAACCAGTGTCATATAAGGCAAAGTTCACATAATCTGAAGTTGCAACATTGCGACACAATGGTGATCAAATGTAATAATGCCCTGGGGCTCTGCTGTACCTTATGCAATTATGCTACAATATAACATTGACCTGGTTTATTTTACCAAGGAAAAGTACAATAAATAATAAATAAATCTGGTGTGTCTCACCACCAGTGATATGCACTGTCAGCATAAACACATATGTTTTATTAATTAATATTTCTGCTTTTGTTTAGGTTGCATCTATGCCCAAACCAAATATAGAAAAAAATATAAAACTAATTTTGTAATAGTCAACATTTGTTACAGAAAAATCAAAATGGTCACATTTTATAATAAGGTGGTGTGATTCCACATGAATTAATATATGAATACCACAGGATTAACATAAAAATATATAATGCACTTCATCAGAGTCTGATGTTGATCACATGCATAACAGGGTTAGGGTTAGGGTTGGGGCTAGGCATCTGTGCTTAGCATCAGAACTCAGATGATGTTCATGTGGTACTGATGTTTTAATCCTGTGGTATTCATATATTAAATCAGGAGGAATCACACCACTTTATTTTAAAGTGTTACCAACAAACTATACCTCAGATTCTAAACCAACCAACAAAAGGAAGCAAACAAAACACACACACACACCAACAAACCACAACTTAATTACATTTTTTACATAATTGTGCAAGATTTAAATATTGAATGCAAATAGAATACTAATGTTATTCCTCAAATCATTTTGGTTTTAATACCATGCACATTTTGCAGCTTGCAAAAGATTTGATATAATAGCTCTACTGCTTCTGCACATGTTTTGCTTTATATTTAATCAATCCCTATATTCGTAAATAAATAAATAAATAATGACTTGCTTGAGAAGATTCATATAAGTCTACCCTAACTATAACCAATACAGCTACTTCTATATTGGTATCAACATTATTCTCCATCAACAAGCCACAATTGCAGCATCAACATGGATTACTTTTTTTTTTTTCTGTGTTTTCTGATGTTTCCCACTATTGTGTATCACATGGCAATGAGGGATTCCAATGGGAGAGCTTTGATAAGGTTTGAGAATGTGACCAAGCAGTAGCATAATCATGTTTAGGAATGAACTACTTATGTTCAGTGATAATCTCACAGCACAGTATTTTGTTTACCACATTTTGATTGTGGTTCTTCCATTTGTAGAGATATACCAGTGTCAATATAATAGCTTAATCTTTTGATACCATCATGCTCAACCCCACATGGCCATGGTCATTCAAAACATACTCCTTCTGTCTGGGTTCAATGCCATACAATGACCCACTGTGCAGTTTAATCCAACTCCCTGTGGATTGAGTTGAGTAGATGTGTTGGTGAATGACAACCACCCACTACGAAATGACACAATTGATTAGGCAGACTGAATTAAATATTATGACATGCTGGCTGCACAGACCTAGTATTGAGGCCCGCTAATAAATACAAGAAAATAATAACAAATACACCAGATATTGATGTTGGTTTGATAATTGAATACACAATACACATGACCAATACAACTGATGTCACAGCCAATGTCACAGCCAGAAATGTATGCAGTACACTGGTAACATTTTCATTTAAGGCATGTGTTATACATATATAATAACAAAGCTATCAACACTGATACATTCACTTATAAATGGTTTATACATGTAATAATTAGTGGAGACAAGTAACTATGAGGTTACTGAAATTCTGTTGATACCTTGCTACTAATAGGATATTAAGAATGTAAGTTGTATCCCCCATTTTCTAGTGTTTTCCTAAACCTAATTTATCCTGTCTATTTTATATACACTGTTACAAACTTAAATACATTCAATCAACTGGCATTGTTACAGATTAACTAAAACTAGAATGAAGAATTATATATATATATATATATATATATATATATATATATATATATATATATATATATATAATTCTTCATTCTAGTTTTAGTTAATCTGTAACAATATATATATGAACTTTATATATTTTACAAAAAAAAAAAAAAAAAAATATATATATATATATATATATATATATATATATATATATATATATTTGTGTTTTAAAATGTTATTAACTGTAAAGATCACCAATGTTTTTCCCCCATTTAGATCATTAAATTCTAGTGTAGAAACACCCCACATACTTTGTTCAATTCAGAACTCAAAGATCACATTTTGCACCCGAGGATAAGCAAAGCAATGTAGACCCCTCATGGAGACATGGTTATGTGGCTTTCTACTATCGATCCCATTTTGCTAAATAAAGACCTCTGGGTGACAGGAACTCTTAGTCCTGTGTAATAACACAGTACCCTCCTGCTTGAGGACGCAATAGAAACTGCTGATAAAGCTTTTCAGGCTATGTGTAACGACACTTTTTGACACTTTCTCAATTTGAACTGGTTAATTAAATGAACTTGTAATATATAGGGGCTGTTTGCTTTTCCCACCGGTACACTGTAATCACTGCTATAAAGAAAACAAGGAGGCAACATAATGCAACAGCAACTTGCTATAAATGACACTTTCACCCAAGGGTATAATAACTTACCCATCCATCAGTCAAAGCAGGTCCATTGCGCTTCACTTTGGAACCTATATCTTCTAAATGTAGAAAGCTCCTGCCTAAGGGTATGATCAGATAAGCAGAAGTAGGTGTTTCAAGAAGGAGCATTGAGGTTTTCCTATTTCCCCAGCAATCCAATGACGACTTTGACCCTTGCTATCACTGCCCACACTCATCGGGAGGTTGATTATCTGCCTATAAGTAAGTGTTTCATTTTATCCTTTCCAGAATGTACTTATTGGTGCTTTAAAATCAAAGGATAAACATAAGCCAGGCCAGAGCTGATTGTCAAGCAGATATGACTTTCATCAGACCATAAACAGAATGAAACACTGAATTACACTCTCTTCCAATAAATCATGCATGTAGATATTGGACAAAAGAAAATAGATGGTATAGCTTGAAAAGGAAAGCTGTAAATACTGGAATCATGTGTAGCCAATGCAGGTTGGAGCTCCCCACGTGGGATTCAAACCACACACCACCAGCACCCCTCCAAGCACTCCACACTGCAGCAGCTCCAGCACAATACAGTGTTAAGCCCTCTATGCCACAAGACCAGGTATCCCACTGTAGGAGGCTCAACACTGTACTACTTTTATTTATTTATTTATTTATTTTAGTTCTCCTTGCTTTTCCACA
The DNA here is from genome assembly GCF_036373705.1 of Amia ocellicauda. Taxonomy (NCBI): domain Eukaryota; kingdom Metazoa; phylum Chordata; class Actinopteri; order Amiiformes; family Amiidae; genus Amia; species Amia ocellicauda. The sequence continues at coordinate 56,441,820 of NC_089852.1, forward strand.
TCAGCCCTATTTATCCGTATGCCCCACTTCAGTCTTCTCAGCCTGCATATGGCAAAAAGACTGCTCGTAATGGTATATTGATGGCTGCTGACTCTGGGTTAATTAATATGCTGCTTTTTCTGAACATGAGTGCTGCTTTTGAACCCATTGATCAATAGGGCTTTGTTTCAAATGGTGATATTTAATCTGCCCCCGTGTCTGTTTTAGCTGGTGTCCCCCAGAGCTCATGTTCTAGTCCTTTGTGATTTAGTATTTACTGACACCCCTGGGACAGATCAGAGGTAATACTTCTCACTTCTGTTATGCATGACACTTAATTCAGCAACTGGGATATTGAATTGTCTGCGAATGTCTTGTATTCAAAGTATTAAACGTTGATTACAACAATTATCTGCGGTTTTCTGACATGTTAGCTGCTTCTCTTCATCAATTTAGTGCACTGAATGTTTCAGATAATGTTGAAATTAAATCAAATGCCCAGGTAACAAATCCAGGCTTAATAACCTGAGGCACATTTGTGTATCGTAAGATCAGATATGCATAGTTTTAGATCACTTTCCACCAGCTAATTCTGATGTTACTGCCAGGTTCTACACTCGGGGCCCAACATTTTGACTCACGGAAGTACCAGCAGTGCAGGCATGAGAGTGAAAGATCAAGCAGGTCCATCGCTGATGCCAAGAGGATAATTCATTTACTGGGGATGCCTGTCACTGAGGCTGTTTTGGGTGGATGTGACACTTTAATCTAACACTAATCACAATGCATTACTTTAAGTATGTAATGATGTATCTACTTTGTATGTTTCAAATCTTGTGATAGACAAAAAAGTGTTTTTCCCGGAAGGAGGATGAAGAGGATCCCAAGAATCTGGTACCTCAGTCTGTTTATTCAGCTCTCCCAAGATGCCAGTATCCATCCAATGTATGCGAAGTTAATATGGAGAATAGAATAGTTATGGGAGCTCTGCTACTGCAGTCATATTTAAAAAGGAATTTTGCAACATTTTGACAACATCCTCTGTGATTGTACTACTGTAATTTCATAATATTACACCTCTGCTAACCAAATAATCTTGTGCAAACACTGTCATTTTTTTTTGTCATCACCACATTGCATTGTGCATTGCATTGCATTGCACCACACATTCAGTTCAAGACTTTGACCCTCACCTACCGCTGTCTTGACCACACTGCACCAAGCTACCTTCAGTCACTCGTCTCTCCATACATCGCTTCCAGACCACTGCGCTCCTCCAGTGCCAGAAGACTTACTCTGCCTCCTCTCCACTCTTCTTCCTCCAGAGCCGCTCCTTCTCATCCCTGAACCCTAAATGGTGGAACGACCTGCCCACCGAAGTCAAAACAGCAGAGTCCTTGACCTCATTCCGGCACTTACTCAAGACGTATCTCTTCCAACAGCACTTGTAATATTAGTCCTCTATCCCTGCTAGATAGCACTTCACAGTTTTATTATGCTTCTCGCGTCCTTGATTGTTTTCCTCCTTGCTCCCTTTCCCGTAGCCCTCGTCTGTAACCCTACATCTTGACAGCACTTAGCTTTCACCGTCCAGGATGTAGGAAGTCTCTTACTGTACTTGTGTAAATTGTAAATTGGAATTTGTAAAATGTATTTTGAATTGCTGTTTTAGCCAAATTGAATTTGTAATTGATGCCTTGTACTTCTCTGTATTTTTGCACTTTGTTTGCACTTGTGTTGTAAGTCGCCCTGGACAAGGGCGTCTGCCAAGAAATAAAAAAATAATAATAATAATAACAATTGTTTTGTGTTCACTGTATTATAATGTTGTCACAATGTTATTAGGTTAGCACAATTTCGTTGCTTCCTGTACCATCAGATGGTTTTGTTGCAATAATTCTCCTCGCTCAAACAGGTATGGTATAAATTTTAACTAAAAGTGTGCTGTAAATGCACCATGTGCCACAACGTCAACACTACATGCTGGATAGACAAACATCACACCCTATCTACCTTCCCCTCCTACCGGACTTGTCCAATATATATATTTTTACTATAAGGTAGAAATGTGTGATCCTTATTTTTCATATGCCAAAGTTGCCCACTTTTTTGTATATTTAAAATGTATGGGATGTATTTAAAGTATATTTGATTCTGTAATACATATATTTTATAGGTTTGAAATACAGTATATGGTGAGGTTCATTTCTACAATTTGTAATTGTGTAATTGTTCAGAAACCACATTGAACATACATTTATTTTGTTTGTAGAATCTATCCACTCTGCTATCTAGTTCCTCTTGACATGATTCTAATAATTATGAGCAACACCTTGATACAAATATGCAAAATAACACAGTGTTTGGCAGAAGACTGTGATTTAGTGTTTTGATTATTTTTAATAACTGTGTTGCATCTTTAATCTTAGTAACTTCTATGTAGACTGAGCTGTTTTTCTGCTTTTACAGCTGTTATGATTTGGGCAATGAATCGCTGTCATTCGCATGGGATGATTTTCTTTGTGCATTTTAGGATTTCAACAAAGTAGGCCTGTTCTTGCATTATTTAGTAGGAGCTTGTATTTTTCTTTTCCTTTTTTAATGTAATGACATTTTTACAAAAGCTCTGCAAGTTCCCAGTTCCTTGATATATCTCTATTCTTCACATCTGTACTATCATATCTAATTGACATTTACATATAATATATATATTGTTAATACTATTATCATCTCCTGTCTGATGTAGCGTTATGTTGGGTGTATTTGGATAAGAGCATTTGGGCTCTGAGCTGAAGCACTGATCTAAAGAAGACCTCCCCCCCCCCAAAGTTATCAGATTTCCTTAGCTCATCAGCTTGGAACTGGTTTGCATCAAAGTGACAGTTTTGGGGAGGATGGCACCGAGAAGAGGCCAAATAGTTTGGAATTCTGCTATGAGATGTCTGGAGAAAGGGGCCTGTAGGTGATAAAAACTCTTTGAAGTGGATGAGAGCCGAAATCCCGACATAGAGCTACGAACCCAGGCCAACCGGCATTTCCAAAAGATGGCATGGATTGACATCAGTCATAAATCAAGCCCCCCTCCAATAGGACACTGGGGGCTGAAACCGAAATCCAATCTCAAGAACTCAGGAACCAATCACCTATTGATCTGACAGACTATAAGGAACAGCGGACGGTCTTTCTCTCTCTCTCTCTCTCTCTCACCTGAACCAGAAACTCGCTGCCACAGCTCAACCTGTAGCTCTGTTGCCAGAACCGGAACCAGAAACCAACCAAGTCTTTGCCGGCAACAGAAGAGTTAAACTGGGAGAAGGAGATTGAGCCGTACGAAGAATTCTTTTAAAGGACTTTATTAAATAAAGAACTTTACAGACTGCGCTGCCCACCTGTGCCCACCTGATCAGTGGAGTTTTACAGCTGGACAATTGACTATGTTGACTGTATACGAAAGTGTCAGTCATTTAAATAGCTTTTTGAGTCTTAAGAAACTCGACCCTTGGAACCAAACAGGGCCCTGCTTTCCTCAAAGACTTTGTCTTCAAATAAGTACGGTGAGAGACCCTGCTTGCCCAGAAGATTTTGTGCACAACCTTGGAGCCTTCAAACCAGTGGAAAATCTGTTTGGAAACGACTCTACTTTCGCGAAACCCCAACTTCCAGGTGCATCGACTGAGTGGAAGTTCTTGGACAAAGCCGAACCAGACTGCCTTTGTTCCAACCACACGGACCTCGTGCCGTGTGCTATTATCTGAGCCCGAAGCCAGAGAGGCCTCTCTGCGACGAAGTTCACATAAGTTTAACAGTTTGGAGTTCATGATTCATGACATTTGAGAAATCAATTAGAAATGTTAATCTGTGATTCATAACTCTAGAATGTGTAATATCATTTAGTTTTCTTAAATATAAATGTGTGTTGCATTAAACTGTTTTGTTGATAATTTTAGAAATAAAATCTGTCAATGCCGAGAAATATCTTCTGATTCCTGTTTAACTGTTTAGTCTGAAATTGACACAAGTTAATAGACACCAGATTATCGTTGCCCCAGCCTATCCTTAATCATTGAATAATAATCAGTAAAGGGAAATTGTGGTAACAAGGAATGATAGGATCTTTCTCGGCACCTAAACGTAAATGAGACTGATATATATATAACGAGAAATTACCTGACATAAATACTAACCTGCGTAGTTATTTAATGTCTGACTAATAATACTAACGAGAGACTCACCTTCGTCTTACTAACCGGTATTGTAGTCAATGTGTTTATAACCTTTTTTGTTGAACGATTTGTGTGATATCATATGCGATCCCATGGTCTTTGATTTGGTCACGAAAGTGATTTGTCTTTGATTTGTTGATCTAGAGTGAATTTTAATTAGTTTTTCCCTTTTGTATAATTAGTGTAGTGCTACATTTGAATAAATTTGACAATTTATATCTTTGGAATTGGTGTCTGCGTCCAATTATTACAGAAATAGAGTTCTACAAGATTCCAGGATTCGTGATAAGGTGATACTATAAATTCACTTCTTTAATTGAAATTTATAAGTGTACCTTACGCTACACTGATGACGATTTCAATATTAATGTAACACTTTATTTCTTCAATTCAGAAGAATCTAACTACAGAAATTAGTAATTGAATCCCATGTTCATAATTATGTCTGATTCTTAGTTACTTATATGGAAAAACTGTACTTTTAATTCTGTTCTTTTTATGTTATTCCTCAGTACAGCTTTCTGAGATGTGTAGTTATGCATTGATACATATTTATTTGATACATATACTTATATGTATTAAAACGTATAAATATTTCTATATATTCTAACAGGGTGAGCTGTTCTGGGAGGCTAAATTGACTGATTAGCCAGCAGTGGTTGGCCAATCAGTCAATTATTCCCCTGGACACAGCTCCACCCTTTTTAAAGAGCCTCTGTGCCCAACACAGGGAGAGGCACAAGGGACTGAGAGATGCTGACTTGGATGAATATGGTTGAGTATTGTTGTGTCATGCCAATGTGCTGGTGGTTTTGTGTAAATTTAAATACAATTATTGTATTCTGTTTCTGCTTCCTGGGTGTGAATGAGTTTTTGGTATGCAGCAGCAGTGTGTTTAACATGAACTAAACTTGAAGCAGCTCTGTATTTAGCCTCAGAAGTAACTAGTGGGGAAGTTCCAGAAATTAGGTTACATGCATTGCTGCTTCATTACCATAAGCGTTATGTAATGCTTAAATAAGGAACAGTCCATAAACCTAGTACATAAAGATTCCAGGAACTGCTTGAATAATTGAACCCTTACAATTATACATCTTTGGGAAATAACCTGTTTCCCTGTGTTAGTGCTCTACTGCTAGAACAACGATGTACATTTTACACACATGTATCTTGATCAAAGGTAGAGGTCTGCTAGAAAACTCAAATTCCGTAGAGCACACATCAAATTTAGCATGTTGGATTTGTTAGAAACCAATAACTTAAGATCGATTTCAAAACACTTTCATGCTTTTATTTATTGTGTATTATTTGCAAAAATCCTGCACAGTAACTGTATTTCTTAACAGCTACATTCTGTGGTTTGGATTTTCCATGTGCAATTGGCAGCCCACAGCTCCTGACAAATGTTTGTTTAGTTTTAGGGAAGTAATCTTTCACTGCCTTCTCACAGAGCTTCTGAAAGGTGATAAATTACCTGTCTGAAGCCCATCAATATTATGCTCCCAGTAACGGTACACAAGACTTGCATTTCTCTGGCTTCACCAACCCACAGCGATTTAGTAACTCTGTGTACTGTATGAATTTTACATCACAGATTCTTTTCATTTCTCTCCAGTTTGGAAATTGTATTACAGATCTATTAGGGCTCTTCACCAGTGTTTCAATTATCTTGAAGCAGTAATGGGGAAAATTCAACTGTATTTATTAATTTTTTAATTAGGCTTCTTTTAAACAAAACATACATATAAACAAACATTTCTGAAGTCTAGATTTACTGTAATGGAAACTAAAACTGGCATCATACTGTAAGACTAGGACTATAAAGAGATAGGAAATACTTTCCTTTCCCCTTAAAAGGCATATGCAGTAAACCATATAATAATAATAATAATAATAATAATAATAATAATAATAATAATAATAATATGGTAATAACCCCAGTTAACAAATAGTGTGGGAACAAAGCTCCTTTATAACTAAGTCGGATGTGAATGAAAAAATAATCTAAACCATACATGATACATTTTCTGATTAAAAAGTGATGTAATCTATTTTGTTAACCAAGGTATTACTATAACACTGATATTGGATAAAAAATAAATAGGCTCCATAACCAATCAATGACTGTCATCATACAAAAAACATAAAATTGTTAAGAATCGTAATCTGTCTCCAAATTGTTCCTTATTCAGAACTGATGGTTTTAATCAAGTCTGTCAGTGACACCAGATCATTAGCACTTTAACTTATGTCTTTAACATGACACCAGTATGACATGAATGATTTGTCTACGCTTTACTATCTTTCTCTGCACAGATGATGGCATTCTGAAAAAAAGAAAGAAGCTGTTCCTTCCCATATATGTGCATATACTATCTCGCTCTAAAAAAAACTATAATAGCTTACCAGGGTATGTATTTTATTTTTTTCTATAATGCAGCTGTGCTGTGAGAAATGCAATGGCAGCAGTATTTCAGTAATCCATTTCACACTTGGTGAAAATCTTAAGAAATCTACTGCCTAAATATGTGGCAAAGAATAGGGGTGTTAAACCATAATCATCATCAAATGCTGTAAAGTGTCAATTAAAATGCACATCAGACACACTTGCAATCCTTATGTGGAATCGCCTCTGTATTTTCCTCTCATCCACTTTCACATCTTTCATTAATAATTCAAGTTCCTTTATCTTTCTTTTCTGGCCTCTTAAATCACAATTTCACTGTGGCCTGAATTTACACTCAGTGCCCAGCATTCGCCCTATGTAAGCAGCCTAAGTCAGCCATAAATGAAAAAAAAAAACAGATAAGATACAGGACCTACAGAAAAGCATTTATCTGTGTATGTGTGGGTAAATTCTTGAAATTCATCCTTGTTTTTAGTTACCTCTCTCGGAATTTATACATACTGTATACATCTGTAACAACTAGCTATTCTCCATGGATACACATATTTACAATTACAGCATTTATAATAGGGTTGTCCAGCATTAAAGTTGTTTTTTCCCACATATGTGCATTAGTTGCTTATTAAAATAATGCTGTCTCATTTGCATTCATTTTGTATCTTCTGCTTTTAAATGGGAAAAGTAATGCTTGACCAATTTTCAAAGACAATTTAGGAGCCGTGCAATGAGAACCAGTAAATGAAACCCATTTCACTATTATCAATTATGACTTGGGTATCCAAATGCCTTAAACAGACATGCACTTTAATCTTAAAGCAGAAAAGGCCAGGAAAACCAGCAGCAACGTTCATAACACAGATAGCTGTGCCCCTGTCTCCTTCACTTTACTCTGTGTGAATCTTGGCAAAGATGGGGAAATGGCAGTCACATTAGTACTTATCAGAGCTCCTGTGAAGCAGATGATACAACAGGGAAACAGAAAATGTAATATTAATTATTTGTATAACCACCATATTAAAGCTCTCTGTGATGTGCATTCATTATACCACACTCATTCCAACATGGCAGGGGTCCCTAATGTTTCTCTGATGAGGAGTATATGTTTACCTGAAGTCTTACAATCTTTCTACAGGTTATAATAAAAATATTCATACTAATATTAACTGAAACTCACTATCACTGAGATGCTTAACTGTGCATGTCATCACTGAGTTTGTTGTAGTTGGGTGTGTACTTGGTAAGAACAAGTATCATGCAGATATAGCAGACCATATTACTTCTGAATGGTTCTAGAAACTTCTAGCTTCTTTGAATCTTCGAATGGCTGCTTTCATTTACCTATCAAATTACTGACACAAAATTCAATAATTGTGCCTTGTATTTCGTGGTTTGCTTAGTGAACATTGACTCTTAAGCCCTGAGTGACTCAGCCTAAATTTACAGACAATCTATTTTTGAAGTTCGGATTTAATTGTAATGTTTTTGTTCAGGAAAATTTGGAAAGTCATTATTAAATTGTATTTTCACATTTGCCAAGTATGTACTGCACATTTGCTATCCACTCAAAAAAAAAAAAAAAAAGGTCCCTGCTGTAAGGGATGTCCTGCCTAAATATTTTCTATATTTTGTGTTGCTATATACCTTAGTCTCTGGTGTAGTTTAGGCTGCAGACAAGATGTATAATCTTGATCTGGAGCTCTATAGAGTACATAACAAATTAGTCTGGTTTAAATCAAAGGTTAAAACTTGAAATCGTAGATTAAAATTCACATTTGTTGAATCTAACAACAACAACAAATATATATACAGTACTGTGCAAAAGTTTTAGGCAGTTGTGAAAAAATGCTGTGAAGGAAGAATGCTTTCAAAAATAGACATGTTAATAGATTATATTTATCAATTAACAAAATGCAAAGTGCACAGAAGTACAATCTAAATCAAATCCATATTTGGTGTGACCACCCTTTGCCTTCAAAACAGCATCAATTCTTCTAGGTACACTTGCACACAGTTTGTGAAGGAACTCGGCAGGTAGGTTGGCCCAAACATCTTGGAGAACTAACCACAGTTCTTTTGTGGATTTAGGCAGCCTCAGTTGCTTCTCTCTCTTCATGTAATCCCAGACAGACTCGATGAAGTTGAGATCAGGGCTCTGTGGGGGCCATACCATCACTTCCAGGACTCCTTGTTCATCTTTACACTGAAGATAGTTCTTAATGACTGTCGCTGTATGTTTGGGGTCGTTGTCATGCTGCAGAATAAATTTGGGGCCAATCAGATGCCTCCCTGATGGTATTGCATAATGGATAAGTATCTGCCTGTACTTCTCCACATTGAAGAGACCATTAATTCTGACCAAATCCCCAACTCCATTTGCAGAAATGCAGCCCCAAACTTGCAAGGAACCTCAACCATGCTTCACTGTTGCCTGCAGACACTCATTGGTGTACCGCTCTCCAGCCCTTAGGTGAACAAACTGCCTTCTGCTACAGCCAAATATTTCAGATTTTGACTCATCAGTCCAGAGCACCTGCTGCCATTTTTCTGCACCCCAGTTCCTGTGTTTTCGTGCATAGTTGAGTCACTTGGCCTTGTTTCCACGTCATTGTTTCAAACATGTTATTACTACTCGCTGATGTAAATTGTATAAAATGCAATTTACTATATAGGGACATTTTATTTCTTTTTAGTTTTATCAGAAACCAATGAACAAATTTCAATGGATATATTGTCCTACAGTGAGGGAAAAAAGTATTTGATCCCCTGCTGATTTTGTACGTTTGCCCACTGACAAAGAAATGATCAGTCTATAATTTTAATGGTAGGTGTATTTTAACAGTGAGAGACAGAATAACAACAAAAAATCCAGAAAAATGCATTTCAAAAAAGTTATAAATTGATTTGCATGTTAATGAGGGAAATAAGTATTTGATCCCCTATCAATCAGCAAGATTTCTGGCTCCCAGGTGTCTTTTTTGCAGGTAACGAGCTGAGATTAGGAGTACTCCCTTTAAGAGAGTGCTCCTAATCTCAGCTCGTTACCTGTATAAAAGACATCTGTCCACAAAAGCAATCAATCAATCAGATTCCAAACTCTCCACCATGGCCAAGACCAAAGAGCTGTCCAAGGATGTCAGGGACAAGATTGTAGACCTACACAAGGCTGGAATGGGCTACAAGATCGTCGCCAAGCATCTTGGTGAGAAGGTGACAACAGTTGGTGCGATTGGTGTGGTGGTCTGGGGCTCCATGCAAGATCTCACCTTGTGGAGTTTCAATGATCATGAGAACGGTGAGGAATCAGCCCAGAACTACACAGGAGGATCTTGTTAATGATCTCGAAGCAGCTGGGACCATAGTCACCAAGAAAACAATTGGTAACACACTATGGCGTGAAGGACTGAAATCCTGCAACGCCCGCAAGGTCCCCCTGCTCAAGAAAGCACATGTACAGGCCCGTCTGAAGTTTGCCAATGAACATCTGAATGATTCAGAGGAGAACTGGGTGAAAGTGCTGTGGTCAGATGAGACCAAAATCGAGCTCTTTGGCATCAACTCAACTCGCCGTGTTTGGAGGAGGAGGAATGCTGCCTATGACCCCAAGAACACCATCCCCACAGTCAAACATGGGGGTGTTTTTCTGCTAAGGGGACAGGACCATTTAACGTCAAATCTTGGGTGAGAACCTCCTTCCCTCAGCCAGGGCATTGAAAATGGGTCGTGGATGGGTATTCCAGCATGACAATGACCCACAACACACAGCCAAGGCAACAAAGGAGTGGCTCAAGAAGAAGCACATTAAGGTCCTGCAGTGGCCTAGCCAGTCTCCAGACCTTAATCCCATAGAAAATCTGTGGAGGGAGCTGAAGGTTCGAGTTGCCAAACGTCAGCCTCGAAACCTTAATGACTTGGAGAGGATCTGCAAAGAGGAGTGGGACAAAATCCCTCCTGAGATGTGTGCAAACCTGGTTGCCAACTACAAGAAACGTCTGACCTCTGTGATTGCCAACAAGGGTTTTGCCACCAAGTACTAAGTCGAAGGGGTCAAATACTTACTTCCCTCATTAACATGCAAATCAATTTATAACTTTTTTGAAATGTGTTTTTCTGGATTTTTATTTTGTTATTCTGTCTCTCACTGTTAAAATACGCCTACCATTAAAATGATAGACTGATCATTTCTTTGTCAGTGGGCAAACGTACAAAATCAGCAGGGGATCAAATACTTTTTTCCCCCACTGTATGCCTTAAATTATAGCTGCTCTCCATGGCTTGCCAAAGAATGTTCTAACAATCATGCAAAGCACACAGTTTATAAAGAAGTGCATACATACAAACACACCCTTACACACTTAATCCCCACTCTATTCATTGATGTTTTTATTCCTAGATGCATAGACACACTAATCCCCTTTTTGTTATGATGTCATCTTGCGTATCAGTATTTGATATAGCTTAGAGTGTTTAAATCATTGGCTAGCCTATAATACAATATATATATTTTTTTAATAACTACTTTCATTATACAATACAACACTGAAACACTTTCACAAATCACCACCAGGGAATAAGACATTTTCCTTGTGATTTAATCCACTAAAACATCTGCCCTCTCATTGTGAGCTCCAAAGAGATCTTCCAGATGCTTAAAAGTAAACTGCGCAATAGCTGCTATGATACTCCTGCAAAGGACGTGAGCGTGATTGCCTCAATTTCATTAATGTGCACACTGAAGCTCCTCATTATTTCAGCAGAGTTAATGGAGATCTTCTAACCTCCATGTAGCACCACATCTCTCTAATTGCTCTAGTAAGTGGTCTGCGGGGAAGATAAAAGGAAAGGTATAAAGCTAAATGGCAAAGACTATAATGGTTCATTGGAAAAGAAAGGCAAATTACCTTATTGACAAATGCTACTGTGGTGGTTACAACAGTGTGTCTGCGCTGATGGATTGCCAGTAGAATTAGCATTAGTCCAGGTGGTGCATGAACGTTCCCATTTGCCTGTTTGTTTGGTTCCAACCATGTGAATAACAGCTTTATGCCAGAGGGTAACATTACAGGTCGTGCGGTCGCAGAATTTCATCTTAAACACAGAACTTTCAGCAGCTTGTCATCCTGTCCTGAAACGGATTCAACTTCATGGCACATTTAGCCACACATTTCCCCCCTGAATGGATTTTGTGTTGTTTAGAGGGGGTTTGTTTAGAGAGGGATTGTAAATGTCAGAGAACAGTAGGTTGCCGACATGTATATGTTTGAAATGCAGGCCTGTTTATGGGGTATTGCACCAATTGCTAGGTCTGTTCACTAAGCAAATTATGATGCAGTTATTTGAACCACTGTCTGTAATTTGAAGCACCGTTAGCTTCGATGAGAATTATACGCATTACTTGCATTTAGTAGATTGTGCTTTTTCTTACATGGTAGGCACACATTGTTGTCAAAGTGGTTGGGATTTTCATAACCCTGAAGTTGACAGCATTCCAGTAGAATGAAGATTATCCTTACACAGATTATATGCACTGTCATTCTGCTGTAACATTTAGAAATGCATTACCATATAAATGCATATAAAGTCAAATAAGCACAATTCATAGAGCTTATACTCATAGCATATAGAGTATAAAGGATGACACTTACCCCATGCTTCAGATTAGTTTTGTCTAATTAGAATACTTTTATTAAGGAGATTGACAAGCTGACATTACACTTGATAAATTAAAGTACATCCTCAAAAGAGGTATTAAGAAATAGAGAAAAATAAATGCTTTTGAACACATACCTGTTCTTTTCAACATTTTGTCTTTGAAATGTTCTTCCTTTTCATCCTTGCAACCGAACGCATTTTTGTTACTTTTTTGGTTTGGTGCCATGAGTCCTGTCGCTACACAAAAACCTCCAGATCTAATACTCCAGCAATGTTTATTTTAGTGTAAACAGGACCAGAGTCTCCCAGAAATAATCTTAACTGGGTCTGATAGGTAGATGTATGTATGTATGTATGTATGTATGTATGTATGTATGTATGTATGTAAGAGAAGATATAGTAGTACAACATATCTGATACCTATATTGCATGTTAAAGTTGTCTGCATGACACTAATCACCAGAGGCCTATATAATGACTGCCTGAATTCGGAGATTGCAGAGTACCTGAGGGGAAAAGCAAGGAAGATGTTTGGCGAGCACAGGAGTGAGAGCGAGAGTGTGAAAAAGAGAGGAGTGCGAATCAAACATTGACCACCTGGATATCTACATTAAATTACCTGACTGAAACCCTGGAACTAGAATTCTAAGAGTTTGTTTCTGCGAAAACTGCTTAAAATAAATTATAATTATAATTATAACTGTGGTCAGATCTGAAGACTTTGTTACTGCTATGACAGTGCACTGTGTATATCAGAACAACAGTGAAATTAAAATGTTCATTTTAAATCAAAATGTGCTACATTAATGTAAAATATATTGGACTTAACTATTCAATGAGGGAAATATGTTGTGCAGCGACTTCTGAATTCTGTCAAGGCCCCTGTTACACTGAAAATCAAGGTTCCTCATTTATTACCTGTAATGAATTACCATTTTCCAAACAGTGACTGAGTGGATCTGTTTATTGTTTTTATTTCAGAGTGCCTATTTACAGAGAATAGGTATTATTATCAGCTTAAAAAAAATTAAATGACTTGTTGTGCAGAATAGTTGCTGAAGAAACAAATTCCATTGCTCTTTTACAGATCAGCAATTTATATCAAATTAAAATAGAGGCTAATACAATTTCATTTATAGCAAAGAGAAAGGTTGTTTATGTGTTTAATTATACTTCCAAACTTAGTCATACATTTTCCATTTTATTTTGAGATTTTCATGACAAAATAATGCCTGAAGGGAAGTACCACTAATCAGAGTTGATAAGTTTTATCCATTTCAATCACTTACTGTGGTAATTGCTTTTGATTGCTGTATAGTTTGATTGTGTGCTCTTTTCTACCTTTGGATTTTAGGTCTGCCAACTGTAAATGTCACCAGCCTGCTGCTAAATATAGAACAGTAATAATGCATTCATGTATTAGCAGCCCTGATTTTGAGTCCAGTCAACTATTTATTTAAATATGTACTAGTACCACAAGGATGTTCACAAAACTTCAAAAGAATATCACTGAATGAAAAAACAATAAATAAGTATTGACGTATAAAGAAGTATTGAACTAAAATACCTAGTAAAAAAGTGTCACAGTTGTGAGGTGGCTTATACTCCCTCACAGCTCCTGAGACACAGGTTCTGTGTGGATTTTTCACATTCTCCACGTGTCTGTGTGAGTTTTCTTCACATGCTCTGATGTACTCCTATCTCCAAAATATATGCTGCTTAAGATGACTGGCTACTCTAAAATGTTCCACAGTCATGTGAGAGTGGTGTGCAGGGGTGTAAAGTAACGAAGTACAAATACTTCGTTCCTGTACTTAAGTACGTTTTTCAAGTATTTGTACTTTACTTAAGTATTTTTTATTTATGGCTACTTTTACTTTTACTCCACTACATTTATGAACAAAATAATGTACTTTTTACTCCACTACATTTCCCACAGACGACTCGTTACTGTTATAATAATTGGAGAGAGGAATTACATACATCTATGTTGAATTAACGTTTCAGGTTTGCTAGATACTGTGACCAATCACACTGTAGCATAATGAGCAGCGCTGTAGTGAGTCAAATCCACTCCCTCCATCGTCCATTAGCGCTTCATCGCTCTTTCCTTTCCTGATCAAAGATGGACTCGAACCCGCGGCCAGACCAGATACTGCGCACTGAGCGACACACTGTATAACCTTTCAGATGCAGGGTCTCTGTTTTCTGAAGGACCCAGCAGAGTGAGTTATTGGTTATTTTGATGCTTGCATTCATCAACAAAGGCTGTTTTTGAGCATTCAGAGGCTGTTTGGGGATTTGAAAGAGGTTAGCCTACACTCTCCCTAATTTGGTTCATGTCTCCGACCTTAACAGTTTCATCAAATTAGTCAGTTCTGCATCCTTCTAAAGGCTTGTCCTGTGTCAGACATGAATATAAAGTATGTTGGTGGTTCACACTGGACGAGTGGAAATGGTAGAGCTGCCTGTATTTCAATAGGAGCTCTACACTGCTTTAAGGAAAATTAGCATAGCTAAGATTTAAACGGTCTATTTTCTAGATTTTTTCACCGCGACTGGAAAGAATCTGACCAATCAGAAGTTACGTAAACCCACGTGGAAACATGCACAGTATACATGCACGCACCATAACAAACCTCGTGGACGATGAGAAGTTAATTGATGAGGCACAGCAATATCCATTACTGTATCACTGTACATTAAAGACAAACACATCCATTAAAAAGACAATGCGTGGGTGAACATCACAGCAGCTCTACTTTAATGACAGCTGTGCATAAAAGATACAGTATTAATAAATAATAATTACATTTGATTTTTATTGTACATATTAACTTTATTATTCACTTTATGATTTAAATACAGTTGAATATGAGAAAAGGTCCTGAAATCATGTCTATGGTGATGTTTACACTTTATATATATATATACAGTGGGGGAAAAAAGTATTTGATCCCCTGCTGATTTTGTACGTTTGCCCACTGACAAAGAAATGATCAGTCTATAATTTTAATGGTAGGTGTATTTTAACAGTGAGAGACAGAATAACAACAAACAAATCCAGAAAAATGCATTTCAAAAAAGTTATAAATTGATTTGCATGTTAATGAGGGAAATAAGTATTTGACCCCTTCGACTTAGTACTTGGTGGCAAAACTCTTGCTGGCAATCAAAGAGGTCAGACGTTTCTTGTAGTTGGCCACCAGGTTTGCACACATCTCAGGAGGGATTTTGTCCCACTCCTCTTTGCAGATCCTCTCCAAGTCAGGCTGACGTTTGGCAACTCGAACCTTCAGCTCCCTCCACAGATTTTCTATGGGATTAAGGTCTGGAGACTGGCTAGGCCACTCCAGGACCTTAACGTGCTTCTTCTTGAGCCACTCCTTTGTTGCCTTGGCTGTGTGTTTTGGGTCATTGTCATGCTGGAATACCCATCCACGACCCATTTTCAATGCCCTGGCTGAGGGAAGGAGGTTCTCACCCAAGATTTGACGTTACATGTCTCTGTCCATCGTCCCTTTGATGTGGTGCAGTTATCCTGTCCCCTTAGCAGAAAAACACCCCCAAAGCATAATGTTTCCACCTCCATGTTTGACGGTGGGGATGGTGTTCTTGGGGTCATTCCTCCTCCTCCAAACACAGCGAGTTGAGATGATGCCAAAGAGCTTGATTTTGGTCTCATCTGACCACAACACATTCACCCAGTTCTCCTCTGAATCATTCAGATGTTCATTGGCAAACTTCAGACGGGCCTGTACATGTGCTTTCTTGAGCAGGGGGGCCTTGCGGGTGCTGCAGGATTTCAGTCCTTCACGGCGTAGTGTGTTACCAATTGTTTTCTTGGTGACTATGGTCCCAGCTGCCTTGAGATCATTAACAAGATCCTCCCGTGTAGTTCTGGGCTGATTCCTCACCGTTCTCATGATCATTGAAACTCCACAAGGTGAGATCTTGCATGGAGCCCCAGACCGAGGGAGACTGACAGTTATTTTGTGTTTCAGAGTTTGGAATCTGATTGATTGATTGCTTCTGTGGACGGGTGTCTTTTATACAGGTAACGAGCTGAGATTAGAAGCTCTCCCTTTAAGAGAGTGCTCCTTATCTCAGCTCGTTACCTGTATAAAAGACACCGGGAGCCAGAAATCTTGCTGATTGATAGGGGATCAAATACTTATTTCCCTCATTAACATGCAAATCAATTGATAACTTTTTTTAAATGCGTTTTTCTGGATTTTTTTGCTGTTATTCTGTTTCTCACTGTTAAAATACACCTACCATTAAAATTATAGACTGATCATTTCTTTGTCAGTGGGCAAACGTACAAAATCAGCAGGGGATCAAATACTTTTTTCCCTCACTGTATATATATATATATATATATATATATATATATATATATATATATAAAAAGTTGTTTAAGCTGGCGTGCATAACATCAAATTTTGTATTTATTATATATAATGAAAAAATGATTTTGTAGCTGCACTCTCACTTATTAGGTATTTATAGCCCTGATGATAACACAGTAGTGTCAAAAGGCGTTGTTATTCAATAAAATGAAACTTTTGTAATACAAGAGTCCTTTTTAATCATATACTTTTGCCTTATTTGGGCAAGCGCCTCATGGGAGTGAAGACGCTGCAGTGCACGGATGCTTTTAAGTTATATTCAGATACAGGGACATATTGAGCCACTGCTCCTTTTCAGTCCCCTGTCGTTTTTTTCCTATGTGCGTCTTTTGTCCCAATCTCCCTCCCCTGATACATGCCACTGCCCCCCTCCCCCGCTAGGCTGTGCACGTTACTGTTCAGAGATGTATCATTTTGAGTTTTGAGATTCAAACCCAGTCTTCTGCAACATACAATAGATTACATAACAAATGTGATCACTACAGGGGTACATATTTTATATTGTTTATTTTGTTTTGTGTATTATTATACAACTGTTTGGGATATATGTGTGTGTGTGTGAACAGTGAGTTTGCTAAGAAAACTCAAAATGATTTATATAAATCCCCCAATGTTACCCTTTGTTAATACTTAATACACATGAAAGTAATATCCAGATATGAGCCTAATAAAAAAAAATTGTCAGACTTTGTTTTGAGGAACCATAAAAATACCTTGATAATTTATGAAAAATAAAATGTTGGATTAAAACATCAAATTAATCTCTTGTGTGCCGCCTTCATAAGGCTCACACACAAACACTTTCACGTTATTACTAAAATCACAATTTACTTTTACTTTTGGTACTTGAGTACTCTTCAAATTTACTTTTTTACTTTTACTCAAGTACTGTTTGAATGGCAGACTTTTTACTTTTACCGGAGTAACTTTTTGATTTTTACTTTTACTCAAATGTGACTTCTGAATACTTTTTACATCTCTGGTGGTGTCTGTGCTGCCATGATGCTGTGATGGACTGGTCTTCCATCCAGGATGTACCCTGCCTTGTGCCCTCTGTCTGCCAGGCTAGCTACTGGCTCACAGTGACCCTGTATTGAATGAAGTGGTATTGCAAATTAATGGATGGTATTAATTAATACCATGGCCCAAAATGTAGGGATCTTGCTGTGCACAACTTATTTAATAGCGTGTCAAGTGTTCATAATTTCTGTGAAAGCTGAAGTTGGTCTTCCCAGTTTGCCATGCATTTGGTCCCTGCAGTGTTTTATGGGACTGAGCTCAGGACCTGATCATGCAAGAAAATGTTGTCAGTGTTATTTTCATTGAACCAGTGTTTCACTGCTAGCTTAGGGACATGATGTACAGGCTTTTACTATACAATCAAATCACCACATAGCATGGTGGTATAATACATCACCTACAGAGGGAGGCTTTGTATGATCCGATTTTGTATGATTACATGCACCGTAACATCAGCCATAACATTATGACCACCTGCCTAATATTGAGTAGGTCCCCCTTTTGCCGCCAAAACAGCCCTGACCCATCGAGGCATGGACTCCACTAGACCTCTGAAGGTGTGCCGTGGTATCTGGCACCAAGATGTTAGCAGCAGATCCTTTAAGTCCTGTAAGTTGTGAGGTGGGGCCTTCATGGATCGGACTTGTTTGTCCAGCACATCCCACAGATGCTCGATTGGATTGAGATCTGGGGAATTTGGAGGCCAAGTCAACACCTTGAACTCGTGATTCATCAGACCAGACCACCTTCTTCCATTGCTCCGTGGTCCAGTTCTGATGCTCACGTGCCCATTGTAGGTGCTTTCGGCAGTGGACAGGGGTCAGTGTGGGCACCCTGACTGGTCTGCTGCTACGCAGCCCCATACGCAACAAACTGCGATGCATTGTGTGTTCTGACACTTTTCTAACAGAATCAGCATTAACTTCTTCAGCAATTTGAGCTTCAGTAGCTCAAATCAGTAGCTCGGACCACACTGGCCAGCCTTCGCTCCCCACGTGCATCAATGAGCCTTGGCCGCCCATGACCCTGTCGCCAGTTCACCGCTTTTCCTTCCTTGGACCACTTTTGATAGGTACTGACCACTGCAGACCAGGAACACCCCACAAGAGCTGCAGTTTTGGAGATGCTCTGACCCAGTTGTCTAACCATCACAATTTGGCCCTCGTCAAAGTCACTCAGATTCTTACACTTGCCCATTTTTCCTGCTTCTAACACATCAACTTTGAGGACAAAATGTTCACTTGCTGCCTAATATATCCCACCCACTGACAGGTGCCATGATAATGAGATTATCAGTGTTATTCTTCCAAAAGATATTCCCTGATTTGGTGTTTTGATGATGGTGGTGGAGAACGCTGTCTAATACGTCAGTCCAAAATCTCCCATAGGTGTTCAATTGGGTTGAGATCTGGTGACTGCGAAGGCCATAGCTTATGATTCACATCATTTTCATACTCATCAACCCCTCATGCCCTGTGGATGGGGCATTGTCTTCCTGGAAGATACCACTCCCAACATGATAGAAATGTTTTAAGGCCATGGTTCTACACTTTTGGCAATATACCCTAGCATTTTGTTTGCCTTTTTTATTGCTTCCCCACATTGTTTGGATGGGGAAAGTGAGGAGTCCACCTTTCTCATGTGTTACTTCTTCCAATTCTATTCCTCTCATAGTGGACATTTTTATTGCCTAAATGTAATACCTTGCACAATACCTTGCAATATGCCCCATTTGAACTCGCCCACTCACTTTTAACCACATCTCTGTAGAACAGTGCCTATGGTGCCCCAATAATGACCCCTCTTTCAAAGTCACTTAGATCCTTTCCTCTTGCCATCTTGATCCAAAATCAAGGTCAACTAGGCCTGCTCAGCATTTTTATACATGCCAAAGAGTATGATAGGATGTTAATTGCTTAATTGTATCATGCAGTACACCTGTTTGGAGGCATCTGTGTTTGTTATGTTCCTCCACTCATTTATTCAGGTTTTTCTTTTAATTTGTCACCCGTTTGTATATATATATATATATATATATATATATATATATATATATGTTACACAAGTTTGTATGTCTGTATGAGTTTTGTGTCACACATTCACGTTCTGATATTTAGCCATTAGACAAGTATCAATCAAATTCCCTTTTTTATTATTACACAAGTCAGCTGGTGAAAGGGTGGCCTATACATTGACAAACATCACATTAGAATATCTTATTTCCTCATGTCCGTGAAGCAAGAATAGGAATATAAAGGTGCCTCATGTTGGCAATTGTATTTCCAAGGTTGTTTTAAGGTCTTATGTTGAAATAATGTGATTCGTTTTGACAGTTTTCTTTTTTTTCTGACACAAGAATAGATCCATCAACTGCATCCCTGCTTTCTTTCCAACACCAGTGTGATATATTCAAGGTTCAAATGAGGGGCTTGATGTGACAAAGGGTAATCCAAAGGGGAAAACACATTTTGGTGCTTGCTAGACAATTTTATAGTGAAATGGAATGGAAAAACAATATGTAAGAAAGCACCTCCAGATTCACAAGAGCAGGTGCCTTGATTGCATGTGTTCTACACATACTTTACATCTTCAGGACATACGTGCTATAAATTATTATGCCATGCAGACGTGAAAGGAAAACAAAAAACACTGATTTAGTTTTGCATTAGCTTATACTTTCTGATGGTGTACACACACACACACACACAAACATAATTAATTAATGTATGACTTTGAAATATAAAATCAAATATTGTTTGCTCATATAAACTTTTGTAATATTAAAACAAACAAGAACAATCGCTGTGCAACACAATCTTCTTGCAGCTCTTGTTCCGTACTACAGGACTGTGGGTGTGGTTGCATGGAATCAAAATCTATTTAAGCTCTGCCAGCTACTTTTTTTACACAACTTAGAAACCCTGTAAATCCCTGACATGGTTATGCCAAAATGTAAATGGATCACATTCGACAAATGGAAAATAAATAAAAGCTTTCCACAGGTGTATTTATTATTATTATTTATATACACACACATAACATTTTTTTTTTTTTTTTTATGGTATGTAGACAATTTATTTATTTTTTGAAAACAATAAAAAGTATAAGAACTAGAAACAATACTGATTACAAAACCACAAGCACTGACTTTTTCCTCTGCTGCTTAATGATCCACAGTCACAGCACAGATTTTCTCCAGTGGCTTCTCATCCTTTTTTATTATTATTATTATTATTATTATTATTATTATTATTATTATTATCTTGTATATTTTCTCATGAGATACATTTGTAGAAATCCAAGTCCACTGTAGTGTATGAACTGAAATGAATGCATATATATATATATATATATATATATATATATTCAAATAAAAAAGTGATTTAGCTGGTTGGTTTATGTTTTTAGATGAAAGGGACTTTTGCTTGTTTGTCTAGCACTTCCGTTTCTGCAGCCTGAACTATATTCCTCAGTTCAAACAAATGCCTTCCATCTAATTATCTACAATTCTTTCCTACATTTGAATGCATTTGCATTATAATGACTTTCTTCTCACTGTAAACATTTATATGGTGCAGTTCAGTGTCCTATTTGTTTTTTTGTTTTATTTTATGCAAGGCTTATTAAAAAGAACCATAAATTCTCTAGTGAGGTCTCAGAATAATCAACCCATGGAGAACTCAAGTAAGAGGGGGTTGGCAGGCTCTCTGGGACAGTGTGTGTCAAATTTAAAAACATCAAAGGTTATCCTTTAATCTTATAACACATGCTTATGTCAGATAGATACAGAGATGTCAGGTTAGACAAGTAAATTGAAGAATCTATCCAAGTAGGAATGAAAGCCTTCAGCTGTTCATTTTGTCAATTTTATGGGCTGCAGGTGGATGACAACTTTTTTTTTTCACATTTTAAAAGTAATACAATTGTGATATTTTACCTAGGTGACAACTGTTATAGAGTTAGTGTAGATGAAAAAGCACCTTGCGGAAAAACAAAGCGGAAAACACCGGTCTAATGGAGAAGGGAAGGGAATGTTGGTACTGTCTGATTAAACACACTGCCTTGGAAGAAGAAATGCCCAGAATATTAGGTGTTTAATTTATTTTCTAAAAGCAAAATGTGTGATAATGTATCTATGTGTATGACTTTTAGGTAGGTGTGCATTCTTGTTTTCCCTGTCATACAAGTTCAACACAAATAAGTTGCAAAAGACTACACAATATTTTTAAAAAGTAATATTTCAATTCCAAAATCCCATCTCTCCTACACAACCTTCCTCTTTTTTACACTCCCTTTCCCTTTAGCTTCAAGATTTCCTAAACATCGTAGAAGAACACAATCCTTAGAAAGCCTTATGGAGTTTATAACAGCTGTTTCTAAGATCCATTACCTATGAAGGGCATCCAAGGAGCAATCTGTATGATGTGCACTTGCCTGTTTTTGTATTTTCTATTTCTTACGTGTAGCGCTTGGTCCTCTCTGGTCCTCTGTGATTTCTGGCTGCTGTGCTTGTTTAGATTGTTTTTTGACCTGCTTGATGATCTGCCCCAGCAGAAATCCATTTCTGATTCCTCAAAGTCAGATGAGACATGGGACAGTATATGAGTGTCTGCTACAGCAGGCTCCTGAGTAGCTCACCTGAGAAAAACACATCGGTTTGGGATCCATAATCAGGAAATGCTTCATTCAGATCTGGAGATTCACAAGCCAGCTGTGAACAGGATTCCTCAAGGGGACACAACAGAGCACAGGCAGTTAGGGCTGGGTGGGGTTGACGCTGGCCAGGCTTTCATCAGTTCGATTGGCTACCACTACATCAACTAAAAGAAACCCTAATTCCTAATTAATTTAACAAATGTGGTTTGGTCCATATGTACACCACAATAAGGCCCCTTCATTTTTGGTTCTTTACTTGCCAGCCTACTTACCTATTAAGCTGTAATGAGCTGTCACTTATACATCTACATTTCTTGTCCAATTAAACAGTGAACTATAAAGTGAAAGTAGCATGAACTATATATTATAACTATATATATATATATATATATATATATATATATATATATATATATATATATATATAATATAAATATAAATATAAATATAATATATAAACA
Organism: Amia ocellicauda; assembly: GCF_036373705.1. Classification (NCBI taxonomy): domain Eukaryota; kingdom Metazoa; phylum Chordata; class Actinopteri; order Amiiformes; family Amiidae; genus Amia; species Amia ocellicauda. Next base: position 56,464,627 of record NC_089852.1, read on the forward strand.
CTTTTCCAGGGCTATCCTGAGCGCATATGCACAAACAATTAAACTGCATTCTCACAAACAAATCCTAAAGTAAAAGTTCCACTGTGGTAAAATTGATTTAACCTGCAAATTGATCATTGTCTCTTTAAATTATGTGACTGTGATCTCAATTCACCCCTTTTGAAATGTATCCTTATTTGCCTTCTCACTCCTTGTCAGGGAATGATATAGAGTAAATGGTTCAGGATTCAATTGAAAAAGGTAACTAATGTAATTTTGTAGCAACTTTCCCTGAGGGGTTATTCCTTTAGTTTACCAATTTGAGCTCTACAGGAGCAGAGAACCATGCGTATTTCAAATCTCAATTCTCTCTGTACAGACTGGCAGCAATTACATCTGTGTTGCCAAAAAGCACTGAATTTAATAACTACCTCGTGCCTGAGGTCTAAATATTTTTTTTGTTTTAATATATCCGTCTTCTTGACCTATGTGGTTAGTAAAAAATAACAGTCCATTTTATTTCAACACTTCATACTTCTTTGAAACTGATTTTAGTTTGAACTGAAATGTTCTTTGACTGTCATGAAATAAAGTCCTGGATACAGTAACATACAAACGTTTTTTTTATCTCAACCCCATAATAAAAAATTGGATTAAACAACTTCTGCCAGAGCAGGGATGCTAATTCTGTTGTTAAAGGAAGATCATATGATAAACAACACTACATACCTAAAGGTCTACTAATCTGTATGTCTTAATACAAATCAAAAAATCAAAACAGTTATTTCCTTCATTAGTGTTAATGCTAGGTCGTTAGAAAGATTGGTAGAAGATTAATATGTTTAATTATTTTTTTAATGCTTTGGGTACTATGGATTTTGATTTCTTAGTGTATCATGTATTAAGGCAAATGAAGGTGGGAGGTGGTGGTGGAGAGAGATCTGGCTCTTGGTTATATTGTACAAAGCAGCTGAGAGATCATCTTAGACTTTTGTACTCTACTGGGTAATATGGATATGACCCCCAAATATTACGTGATATACAGCTTAATATGGGCTTAAATATACTGTTAGCACTTTACTTTAGTGAACGTTATAAATGTGTGTTTATTGTAATAAGTTTAGTGTACCTTTTTGCATATAGGAAGGGCATTTTCAGATGTGCTCACCAAAAGAGGATTTATTTCACCCTGAAAACAGCACTGTCGGAATGTAGTAGGAAGCAGTTTTTTTTTTTTCTTCTTTTTGCTGGGAGGAATTGCTGCCTCAGTTGGAACTACATTGATTTTAAACATCTCCTTTAATACGATAGATGTTAAATGTTGAAAAAAGTTCAGAATCACACACATTGAATATGTGCTTAGTTACTATGGCAAGCCAAATTCAATTTCAGATATCTTAAATTCAATTTGAGATATATATCTCAAATTGAGTTCCTGTCTAATTTGAGATATATCAAATTCAATTCGAGATATCTGAAATAGGACAGGAAGTCAATTTGAGATATCTCAAATTGACTTCCTGTGAAAATGCTGTATGTTTTGTATGAACTTCCTGTCTATTTTAAGATATCTGAAATAGAACAGGAAGTCAATTTGAGATATTTCGAATTGCATTTGAGATATGTTGTTTAACGCTCCATTTCAAGATATCTCAAATTGGAGCTTTAAATTAAATATCCATCCATCAATCCATCCATTTTCGATACCACTTATCCTGGAGAGGGTTGTGGTAAAATTAGATATCTCAAATGCAGTTTGAGATATCTCGAATTGCATTTGAGATATCTCGAATTGCATTTGAGATTTCTCAAATTGAATTTCAGATATCTGAAATTGAATTTGAGATATATTAAATTGACTTCCTGTCCTATTTCAGATATCTCGAATTGAATTCAAGACATCTCAAATTAAATTTGAGATATCTGCAATTCTATTTAAAATATTTTGAATTTTATTTTGAGATTTCTCTAAATGACAATTTGGCTTGCCATGAGTTTCTTGTTACTCTGCTGATGAACTCTATTGCTCTATTGCTCTATGTGGCAGTATAACAATATAGAGAACACAGAATAAAATGTCTTTGTGGCAGAGGATCTTGTTAAAATGTTGATAGTGTTTAGATGACCTTTGACCTCTCTGTCTATCTATCTATCTATCTATCTATACATATTGCTTCAGTCTAAATTAAGGAATTGTATGTGTGTTCATCCTGTTCCTTTCTGTCCCTGTGTCCAATGTATTGTAAGAGACCACCTGATAGGGGATGGTGTGGGTAGGCAGTTTGGTTCAGTGTTAGATAAGGCACCGTCTTCAGGAGTGGTCTGTTTCCTGTACATTTTCTTTATCCTTGTATGTAACTGTGGTGTTGCACGAGTCCTACCTTCCAACAGACAGTAGTTAAGTTCCCACGAAACATAGTGAGTAAACGGGTGTCCATATGTAGGGGGAGAAGGCGAGCCATTGAGAGTGGGAGTCTAGATGACCTATATTGAAAGTTCATCAACATAAAGCAGACAGAACTATATTTTATTTTGTTTCAGTGTGGCCTTGACCAACAAAGACTGTAAGTCAATCCAATAAAGGCAGTTCAGTTTTGCACAAAAAAAAAGAAAATCTTCTCACATATTAAAATTAAGTGGAGAGACTAGAGAGACCTCATTTGCTAGAGGTGCTTTTGTGATGATAATTTTTAACCATGTGAAGACTCTGTATAGGAAAGTTGAAGAAAGTGTTTTGTGATAATTATATAATGTTTTATATTGATGTTAGCATTAGAAATGGCTTGTATACAGACTGAGCAAATTAGCTTTATCTAGCCTAGCAAAACCAACAAAGTGGTTGTTAAAGATACATCCTATTGAAATTATTCTCTATGCTTCTTCTTCTGTTTTTATATAAGAGAAATGGGTTTCTCCGAATGTATCGCCTATGGGTTTTCCCGAATGTATAATGTCTGTGTGTGGATTTCCTGTTTCTCCTCTCAAAATCAAAGATTAACCTAATTAGTTACAGGTGAAGTATTTAACAGCCCCCTGGACCTCTGCACCAGCAGTCAGCGCCAGCAGCCTCAGTGCCCCCCTTCCAAAGGGCCCCATCTCCAAAGGGCTGGGACTCTAGCTGTGGCACTCCTGTGAGGAGATGCTCCACAGCAACGGCAAGAAGCCATGACGATCTCTCTGATTCCCGTCCTGCTCTCTCTGTCTTGGCATGCACCTGCACGCCATTGCTTCCCTAATCCCTCTAACCTCATCTCTCTGCCTCTCCCCTCCTCCTCCCTCCCCTCTATTCCACTCTCTGGGGGCCAGTGGAACTGCCACTCAACTCCCAACAAAGCCGACTTCATCTCCGCCTTTGCCTCCCACCATTCCCTGGATTTCCTCGCTCCTTCCGAGCCATGGATCTCCCCGGGCAACTCAACCACCCCTGCTGCCCTATCCTCTCTGTTTGTCCTGTCCCACTCCCCTCATCTTACCGGGTGGGGAGGAGGAACAGGGCTCCTGCTCTCCCCTTCTCTCCTCTTCTCTGTCCCCCCCTCTCTCTTCTCTATCATGACCCACAGCTTTGAATTCTATGCAGTGGAACTCACCTCTCCCTCTCACCTCTTCCTTCTAGTTCTCTACCGTCCACCTGGTCCACTCACCTCCTTCCTGGATGAACTTGACTGTCTTCTCTCCTCCCTCCCCTCGCTGTCCTCACCTACCATCCTCTTGGGAGACTTCAACATCCACCTCTCCAACTCTTCCCACTGTGCCGGACTTCTTCCTCTCCTTCACTCCTTTAACTTCTCTCTCTTCCCATCTCCCACCACTCACAGGGCTGGCCGCCAGCTAGACCTTATCTTCTCTAGAGGCTGCTCCCCTTCAACACTCTCCATGACACCCATGGACATCTCAGACCACCACTTCATCTCCTTCTTCCTTTCCATCCCCTCCCTCCCCACTCCACCCACTACCTCTGTCACCTTCCGCTGTAATCTCCGCTCTGTCTCCCCCTCCACCCTTCCTTTCACTGCCCTCAATCTCTTACTTTCCACTGACTGTTTTTCCCATCTATCTGTCAACTGTGCTACCTCCTCTTTGTTCTGCTCCCTCACCTCCTCCCTTGACTCTCTCTGTCCTCTCATGTCTCGTCTTGCCTGTCCCTCCCCTCCTCAGCCTTGGATCTCTGCTGTTCTCCACTCAACCTGAACTAGTCTGGATGCTGCCGAATGGAAGTGGAAAAGGACCAACCTCCCAGCTGCCCTCGAACTCTACCGTTTTCTACTGTCTAAATTCTCCTCCTCACTCACCTCAGCCAAGAAGTCTTACTTCCAATCACTCTTCGAATCCACTGTCAACAACCCCTGCAAACTCTACTCCACCTTCTCCTCCCTCCTTGCCCCCCTCCCCCTCCTCCTTCCTCATCTCTCAATGCTGATGATTTCGCCTTCATCTCCTCCTCTCCTCCTTGCAGACATCCACAGGCTCTTCAACAGTCCCCCCCCCCCTTTCCCATCACCCCCAAACCTCCCATCGATCAAGCTTCCTTTTCTTCATTCTCACCTCTCTCAGACGCTGAAGTTTCCGCTCTCCTCCTACGTCACAAACCTGCAATGTGTGCCCTGGACCCTCTCCCTTCTCGCCTCCTCCAAGCGACCATTCCTGATCTACTCCCCTTCATCTCCTCCCTCCTCAACTCCTCACTCCTCTCTGGCTGTTTCCCCTCTGCATTTAAACAAGCTGCTGTCATCCCACTGCTCAAGAAACCAACCCTTGATGCCACCTCTCCTCAGAACTACTGCCCTGTCTCCCTACTCCCCTTGCTCTCAAAGACTCTCGAGCGGGCGATACGTCAGCTCTCTGACTTTCTGTCCCATCACTCACTCCTGGATCCTCTGCAATCTGGCTTCTGAACAGCTCACTCCACTGAGACTGCACTCCTGGCAGTCACTGACTCCCTCAGCTGTGCTCGAGCGGCCTCCCTCTCCTCATCCTCCTTGATCTCTCCGCAGCATTTGACACCGTCGATCACTCCATTCTCCTCTCCTGCCTCACTGACCTTGGAATCTCTGGGACTGCTCTCACCTGGTTCTCCTCCTATCTCAGCAACCAGACCTACCAAGTTCTCTCTCTACACTCGCTCCCTGGGCCCCCTCATCGCATCCCATGGTTTATCCTACCACTTCTATGCTGATGATGCCCAGATCTTCCTGTCTTTTCCCTCTCCTGACCCTCTCATCCCCTCTCGTATCTCTTCCCGCTTGTCTGCTATCTCCGCCTGGATGCACTAGCACCACCTCAAGCTCAACCTCTCCAAATCGGATCTCCTGTTTTTCCTCCACTCTTCCTCACCTTCTGCTGACCTCCCCATCTCGATCCCCTTGGAATCCACCAAACTCTCTCCTTCTTCCGCTAAAAATCTAGGAGTTACCCTCGATCCTGCGCTCTCCTGCACCCAGCATATCATCATGCTGACACGCACCTGTAGATTCTTCCTGAGCAACATACGCCGAATCCGTCCTATCCTCACCTACTACTCAACTCAGCTGGTCGTCCAGTCACTGGTCCTCTCCCGCCTGGACTACTGCAACTCCCTCCTGGCTGTCCTGCCTGCAACTACTACCCGCCGCTCCAGCTCATCCAGAGCTCTGTGGCTCGTCTGGTATTCTCTCTGCCCCAATTCGCACACGCTACTCCACTGCTCTGCTCCCTCCACTGGCTCCCGATAGCAGCACACATTCAGTTCAAGACTTTGACCCTCACCTACGCTGTCTCGACCACACTGCACCAAGTTACCTTCAATCCCTTGTCTCCCCATACTTCCCCTCCAGACCACTGCTGTCTTCCGGTGCCAGAAGACAAACTCTGCCTCCTCTCCACTCTCCTTCCTCCAGAGCCCGCTCCTTCTCATCCCTGGCCCCTAAATGTTGGAATGACCTTCCCACCGAAGTCAAAACAGCAGAGTCCTTGACCTCCTTCCAGCGCTTACTCAAGACACATCTTTTCAGGCAGTACTTGTAATATTAGTCCTTTTAATCCCCATTAGATAGCACTCCACAGAGTTTTATTATGCTTCTTGCGTTTTTGATTGTTTCCCTCCTTGCTCCCTTTCCCGTAGCCCTTGACTGTGACCCTACATCTTGACAGCACTTACCTTTTACTGTCCAGGGTGTATGACCTCACTTACTGTACTTGACTGTGTAAATTGGAAGTAAAATGTATTATATTTTGAATTGCTATGTTTAATGTAAATTGAATTTGTAATGTTTGATGCCTTGTACTTAACTGTATTTTTGCACTTGGTTTTGCCCTTATGTTGTAAGACACCTTGGATAAGGGCATCTGCCAAGAAATAATAATAATAATATAATTTATGTAATTTTAACAAAAAAAAATAATTGGTGTGAGCAATCAATGTTTGTACTTCGCAGCTATGGTTCTTTAGCATTACATAAATAATTGCTTATATAGTACTTTAAATTAAGGCCAGAAATCACACAAAAAAATATAACATTGGTTTTCCCAATGCCATGATATAGTCATAAAGCATAAATAACATTTTTACATTTACATGATCTAATTAAAACACTAAGCAATAATTACATTATTTCTGATAAGTTACTGCTTTCATACGCATTTTATGAATGTTATGTATTTGAATCAACAAAAACCTGTTTCTGAAATGGATACATGTAAGGCTATTACTGTATGAAAACTCTGATAAAGCAGAACTTCAAGGCAATAAAATAATTTCTTGATGCTATCTCATCTTAAATATATTTTATGATTCTTATTTTTTCTATACATCATATCTAGAATGTCCTGTCTCTTTTTCATAAAAGTTAGAAATACATGATGCTGAAATAGAAGTGTAAAGTCTCCACAAACAAGGAACACTCAGGGCCCAATTTAAATAGAATAATACCAAAGTTTTTTATTATAACTATAACAAAGCACTCTGGAGATGGCCAGTCAGGAAGACTCGTCTAAAGTTTTTTGAAAGAACATGCTATCATATAGAAGTTTACTACCTAGGTTGAAAATGTTTTTCAGCTGCACAGAAACTGTACTGAACCTGGCCTGCCCGGAGTAATACACAAACCTGAAAATGCATACATGGGGTACCCAATCTTGCTGCAACAGTAATACAAAGAGAATATATATGACATTCAGACAAGGCACTGTTCCGCATCAAGATATATTGCAGAATTTTGCAGATGTTTGGCAGAATTTCCATATGTTTTCACCAACCTGTGCAGCTGTGTACAGTAATCACAACAGCTGGTTGTGGACTAATACATGCAAAACAACATTTACACTGTCTTTGCAGGAAATAGTAGAGCTTATAGTCTTTTAGTATCTGATTTTTTAGTGTCTGGACATGCAAATATATTAAATCACACATGCTGTCTCATTGTGGTCATTGTGTTATCAGTTTAAACAGGGACTACAGTTACTTCAGTCAAGACAGTTTTATGTGTACAAGAAACAAACAGGGGAAGTAAATTTCAATCCAGTGTTGCATTGTGTGTTTACCTGTCCTTAAAATCCTTGTGTGCTTTTCACCCCTATGATCTATTGCTTGATCAAACAAATATTATTGATCAGCCCCCTCAGCTTACTATTACTGATTACTCACACTTTCTGGGAGGACACAGTTTGAACACAGTTTAAATAAATCAGCTTGCAGGAAACACACCATGCAAGGATTTTGTATCACCCAAAACTGAGTTTAAAGGATACCTGCCAGTGCACTGTTAAATAAATTAGGTGTATATGATCTTAACAGTCTATGTTCTAAGTCTAACAGTGAAATATCTATCTATCTATCTTATGTAAACATTTTGCCAAATAATATTTATCATGATAATAAAGGCACTTTGCCCATTTACTTGATCATAATTCAACTATTTTAACTATAAAAACAATACAATGAGCTAATTGTAAATTTTTCTTGTGTTTTTTCTGGTAACAATTAGGATGACATACCATGTCTAAATCACCAATATACAATCTCTTTCAAAATAAGATATCACAGTATGTTCTACCTCAGTTGAGTTAACTATCTTCCATTGCATTTTCTTTAGCGATTAATACATTTTCAGATAGATCAAAAGTTAATGGTGAACCCTTCCTTAGTCTGCATTTCAGAATTACTTTGAGACATATCTGAAAGAGAGCAATTACTTATCCTACCTCTGTATTTTACAAGTAAATACATGTTGATTGCCAATGCAATATTTAATATGTATAATAAAGCAAATAAACAAATCATAAAGAAATGCTCATCATGAAATCAAATTGAAATTCAACTTTTTAAATGGTTACTCAGAGCCACTGCAGTTTACATGTAGTCTTATTCAAGTGGCTAGGACTGGATATTTGGATTGTGGTTTTTTTCCAGGGGTTCAATAAATTAAAGTCTGCTTAAAGCACCTGCTTAACTTTCACAGCCTACCATAGACATTCTCAATGGGTTAAAAGATTATTAATTCATTGCAGTATAAGGGTAAGTGGTTTATTTAAATTTTTTAGTTATTATAATTACATTTGTAATAGTCACATTACCTTATGTTATCACACTTTAGGATTCAATTAAATAAATAATAATAAAAAAAGCAATTATGATTAAAAAAATGTGTATTTGTATGAAAAAGGGTCCACTATCCCTGCTTAGGAAATGTCACACAAAACTTTATCATATCCTCTTCATGGTAAAGTACTTAATTGCCACAAATCAACATAAATGTACCAGTAACAATTTATATTATGGTGTCACTAATAAATGATTGGTAAATAGTTTATAAAACAGTTAGGAACCATAATTATGCCTTTATAAGATATGATTTATCATTTATATTCAAGATTTTAAACAAAATACTGTTTTTTGCAGTTTTTGGATACAAGATAAATCACTACCTGAATGTCAGACTTCTGACAAAATATTCCATTAGCTAGATGGCAGAAATTACTTTATTCAATGTCAAATCATGTGCCTGATTTGTATTTGTTAAATGTGATTCATGTTTGGCAACTATACTCTCAAACACCATTCATTAATTACAAGCAGAGGATAACATCAGCACTGTTCTTACATTACATTAATCAAAATCTGCCTGGACAAAGTTTACCTGAGACCCCTTTCCCTGAGACATAGTGACAGTAATTGAAGTGTGAAAGTCTTATTCAGCAGGTTTCATGACAACTCAAACGGCTAAACTCGGCTCAAAAGAATAAAATTCATGAAGACAAAAAAATGGACTTCATATATAATTTATTGAAATTTTAATGTGTATTATAACATTAATGTATATTCAATTTATAAATATAAATTACACAAGCAATAAGGCTAGTATGCTGTTTATAACCAATTATAACCAAACTAGTATTAATATTTCTAAATTGTATTGCTGTAGCAGTTCCAATAACTAAATATCAGCAAAATTAAGATTACAAGTAGTAGTTAATAAAAACAAAACAAAATCAAGATGTCTTATGCACTGAACATCACACGTGAAGATGTTATGATACATTTTTTGTCAGATAGATTGATACATAGGTTACTTGTTACTAGTAACTACTACTTGTTAATAGTATTGGTTACTTGCCCAATACTAGTAGATCATGTTTAATCTTCATGCAACCATTACAATGGCAATGTCATTAAACATAGGTCTATTTTTTTGTGGTAGACAGAAGCAATTATGAAAATAGAAGCTGATTTACAGACAGGACAAGATAGATCTACATTCTGAGCAGACAAGCAAACTTTCAGTTCCAACATTGCAAATGTAAATATAGTGCAATTGCTACCTTCCAATGCAGCAGCGGGGATGGTTCACTCAACCGTGAGAAGGCAACATTTCTCAAGAAGACAATGATAATGGAGATAGTAAGGCAGCCTTCATCCATGACGCTGAGAAGCAAAACAGGAAGTGACCTGTATGTGATGGATAGATTAACCCGAGAAGGGGTGGGCTTCACTTTGAAACACCCTTCACATGACATATTAACGTATCATAAATCACTCATGTAAGAATTAGATACACTCATGTCCTTATAGTAAAATGTTTATTTTAAAAATAACAATCATCCCCCTTTCTCTCTCTCGCTATATATATCCTGTGAAACTTGTACCACTAGCAGTAAAGTGTCCTGAAACATTTTTTTTTAAATGCTGATAATTCTATGCACAGGATGACATTTACATCACAAAATAAGTTATAGGTAGGGCCAGCTGAAATCCGTGAGTGCAGGTTTTTGATGACAACCTTCAAAAAATATTTAAAAAGTAAATTAATTGAAATGATGCCCAAAATTTAAGTATTACCATCTGTTAACAACAATAACAAAAGTAATATCACAGTCACACTGAAACGAAACTGTAAGACAGTACAGATCCTTCCTCATTTCCACTTTTTTTTAGTGTAGACTTAATACATCCAGGTTCATAGAGGTCACTGGTTTGGACGTTGTATTTTGTTACTATGACAACTACATTTCACTTTTTGATTTTAGGTACATCACTCATGTATCGGACAATCTCAGTCTGAAGCTTAATATAAAAGGACCTTGTGACGCAAAACTTCAATGTCAAATCGACTGGAAAAGGAAGCTTGATGATAAAGATGATGCCAGCAAAATATACATATCCACCAAAATGCAAGGGATCATTTTTTGATAATATCCCTGTGATTTCTATAAATTACCTTTTTGTACCTTCTGTCAGTAAATCGACCACTCTTGGATGCAGTTTCTCTTACAACACTTGAAATCTCAATATTTATTTAAAGAAAAACATTAAATCCAATATATTTTATGTAGATGTTCTAAAGAATTTAAGTAAAAAGTTCTGCAGAATTTGGAAACCCGCAGATGACGTGATTTATAATAAAAATCAGCAACCACCCACATGCCTGGTAGCAGCATCTCATGCTCCCTTTTCTCTGCCAGAGAACCAGCATGGCATCTGTGACCTAACACCTTGTAAATCTGCAAATTAAATTCCAAATGTACATCAGTATTAATCCCTGCGCAGTTCCAAAGATGTCCTGCTTAAAAGAATCTTATTTTACTTTGTCATCACACTCTTTATGTTGTACCCATATACTACATATAAGCTTACAAACACCAATCATGTTTACATAGAATAACAACAGAAGTCAAGTGTGTCGTATAGTAATTAGTAGCTCAATTTACATTATACGTTTGGATAACCTATAAGACTTGCATAAATTATATACATCTACCTGAATTGATGGCAAAAGCATTAGAGGGCTACATATACACTCACCTAAAGGATTATTAGGAACACCATACTAATACTGTGTTTGACCCCCTTTCGCCTTCAGAACTTCCTTAATTGTACGTGGCATTGATTCAACAAGGTGCTGAAAGCATTCTTTAGAAATGTTGGCCCATATTGATAGGATAGCATCTTGCAGTTGATGGAGATTTGTGGGATGCACATCCAGGGCACGAAGCTCCCGTTCCACCACATCCCAAAGATGCTCTATTGGGTTGAGATCTGGTGACTGTGGGGGCCAGTATAGTGCAGTGAACTCATTGTCATGTTCAAGAAACCAATTTGAAATGATTCGACCTTTGTGACATGGTGCATTATCCTGCTGGAAGTAGCCATCAGAGGATGGGTACATGGTGGTCATAAAGGGATGGACATGGTCAGAAACAATGCTCAGGTAGGCCGTGGCATTTAAACGATGCCCAATTGGCACTAAGGGGCCTAAAGTGTGCCAAGAAAACATCCCCCACACCATTACACCACCACCACCAGCCTGCACAGTGGTAACAAGGCATGATGGATCCATGTTCTCATTCTGTTTACGCCAAATTCTGACTCTACCATCTGAATGTCTCAACAGAAATCGAGACTCATCAGACCAGGCAACATTTTTCCAGTCTTCAACTGTCCAATTTTGGTGAGCTTGTGCAAATTGTAGCCTCTTTTTCCTATTTGTAGTGGAGATGAGTGGTACCCGGTGGGGTCTTCTGCTGTTGTTGCCCATCCGCCTCAAGGTTGTACATGTTGTGGCTTCACAAATGCTTTGCTGCATACCTCGGTTGTAACGAGTGGTTATTTCAGTCAAAGTTGCTCTTCTATTAGCTTGAATCAGTCGGCCCATTCTCCTCTGACCTCTAGCATCAACAAGTCATTTTCGCCCACAGGACTGCCGCATACTGGATGTTTTTCCCTTTTCACACCATTCTTTGTAAACCCTAGAAATGGTTGTGCGTGAAAATCCCAGTAACTGAGCAGATTGTGAAATACTCAGACCGGCCCGTCTGGCACCAACAACCATGCCACGCTCAAAACTGCTTAAATCACCTTTCTTTCCCATTCAGACATTCAGTTTGGAGTTCAGGAGATTGTCTTGACCAGGACCACACCCCTAAATGCATTGAAGCAACTGCCATGTGATTGGTTGGTTAGACAATTGCATTAATGAGAAATTGAACAGGTGTTCCTAATAATCCTTTAGGTGAGTGTATGTACCTCCATATTTAATAACACTGTAAATTGCCTAGGTTTTATATATTCATTAATACTGCTTCAGAATTTCAGTAAAGGAGTACATTTTACTGCTTTCCACACCTGTCAGAGCTTATCACAAAGACCCCCAAAAGACCAAATGACCTATTTCACAGGTCTGTGTTATTGCTGATTCAGCAACAGCCACTGACTGAATGTGGAGGCTCTCAGCTCGGACTTTATTTAAATTCAGTCCTGTGAAATAACCTAGTGCGTAAAGTATTTAATAAATAAAGTATTCTTGTTATTAATAATACAATTTTATTAACATTTTATAACAAGAATATGGTCATTTGTGGGGCACATTTTTAATATATATTTTCAAATATACAATGATCAGCCATAACATTATGACCACCTGCCTAATATTGTGTAGGTCCCCCTTTTGCCACCAAAACAGCCCTGACCCGTCAAGGCATGGACTCCACTAGACCTCTGAAGGTGTGCTGTGGTATCTGGCACCAAGATGTTAGCAGCAGATCCTTTAAGTCCTGTAAGTTGCAAGGTGGGGCCTCCATGGATCGGTCTTGTTTGTCCAGCACATCCCACAGATACTCGATTGGATTGAGATCTGGGGAATTTGGAGGCCAAGTCAACACCTTGAACTCGTGATTCATCTGACCAGGCCACCTTCCTCCATTGCTCCGTGGTTCGGTTCTGATGCTCACATGCCCATTGTAGGTGCTTTCGGCAGTGGACAGGGGTCATATTCACTTCACCTGTCAGTGGTCATAATGTTATGGCTGATCGGTGTATATCTTGAAATAAACATAAAGTTTGATCACATCTGAAGAATAATATAACTGCACACACAGATATTTCCAAATAAAGAAGTTGAAGAAGAAAATGTATGTGTGTGTGTGTGTGTGTGTGTGTGTTTATTTGTGTACATATATACACAATCAGCCATAACATTATGAGCACTGACAGGTGAAGTGAATAACACTGATAATCTCGTTATCATGGCACCTGTCAGTGGGTGGGATATATTAGGCAGCAAGTGAACATTTTGTCCTCAAAGTTGATGTGTTAGAAGCAGGAAAAATGGGCAAGTGTAAGGATCTGAGCGATTTTGATAAGGGCCACATTGTGATGGCTAGATGACTGGGTCAGAGCATCTCCAAAACTGCAGCTCTTGTGGGGTGTTCCCGGTCTGCAGTGGTCAGTACCTATCAAAAGTGGTCCAAGGAAGGAAAAGCGGTGAACCGGGGACAAGGTCATGGGCGGCCAAGGCTCATTGATGCACGTGGGGAGCAAAGGCTGGCCCCTGTGGTCTGATCCAATAGACAAGCTACTGTAGCTCAAATTGCTGAAAAAATGCTGGTTTTGATAGAAAGGTGTCAGAACACACAGTGCATCGCAGTTTGCTGCGTATGGGGCTGCGTAGCCGCAGACCAGTCAGGGTGCCCATGCTGACCCCTGTCCACTGCCAATAGTGCCTACAATGGGCACGTGAGCATCACAACTGGACCACGGGGCAATGGAAGAAGCCTGGTCTGATGAATCACGAGTTCAAGGTGTTGACTTGGCCTCCAAATTCCCCAGATCTCAATCCAATCGAGCATCTGTGGGAAGTGCTGGACAAACAAGTCCGATCCATGGAGGCCCCACCTCGCAACTTACAGGACTTAAAGGATCTGCTGCTAATGTCTTGGTACCAGATACCACAGCACACCTTCAGAGGTCTAGTGGAGTCCATGCCTCGACGGGTCAGGGCTGTTTTGGTGGCAAAAGGGGGACCTACACAATATTAGGCAGGTGGTCATAATGTTATGGCTGATCGGTGTATATACTTTCAGAAGACAACTGGCTTCAGAAGAAATTGTGGTAGTACATGGTAACATAGTTTTCTTCTCTCCAAGGGAGAATTAGTTTAACTATACTGATATTGTCGAATGTCAGCTGTGTAATTTATTCAAACATACTTTATTACTGACTGGTTATAAGAATAATTACTCCACCTTTAGGAGCAAGCTATTATATATGTATGATTTATGTGATTATCATTTAGCTTTAATGCCATATGTATATAACAAATCATTCTGCTGTGAAATGTTTAAGATATTATGCTAGTGTGACATTATAGTGAGTAACGTCTTGTATAATACATATACTTGGTGTGGATTATGTTTTCTCAAAGGTCATGCTTCCCCAAGGTTTAGGACAATTTTATATGTTAAAGACAAAATATAGATACAGTATCTGTGAAATTTCTCATTTTAACAAATCCTTATAGAAAAAAGTTGTCACTTCCAGTTCTACAGTGATTGTTTATTGGACTTTCTTAGTCATCATATGGCTGCATACAAAGATGAAAAGTTATGAAACCACAAAACACTAAAGATACATGCGAGTATTGCAAATTCTAACTGAGTTGCAGAGTTCTAACATAGCTATTTACAACCTTCATTTGAGTGTAATTGGGCATTTCATGTGCTGTGAAAAATGTAGTTAAGGAAATATACTAATGTACTGGTTGTGGGTTCAATCCCAGGAGGAGGACACTACTGTTGTACCCTTGAGCAAGGGAAAACTGGTTACATTACAGAAACATTACTGGTTATTACACTTCTGATGGTGGCACCTGTCATCTTGCAGCTTGGGTTCCCATCACGCTCAGCTTTCATTTGTATTGTTATTTTCCCCGACTGACCACCTCTCAGCAGCAGATTGCCCCATTCTCTCCTTTTCTCCAGCTCTCTCTCTGTCATTCTTCCTCTCCATGGGCTCCCCAAGTCCTCATTGTGTCACATTTTTTTCCTCCAAAGGGTTTGTGTTGGTTCTCTGCCACTCTCTGTTCACCCCTAGCATAGAAGCTGTCCTGGTAGACTCTCATACTCTTGTATTTGGTCAGGGTGGATCCTCTGCAGCAACCTATTGCCCACAAATACCTTTTCAACTGGGGTATTTGGCAACTTTGCCAGCATGCTGATCTTTGGAAGGATAAGCCTGTGCTTTTTGTGTTAAATTATCTGTGATCTGTTCATTATCAACAGTAAGAATGTCCATATGCACTAACTCTAACTGAGTGTCAGTGATGATACTAAGACTAACTAAGGCTACTGAATGAATAGGTAGAGTAGGGGCTATCTTTCAGGAGGACAAGCTGCTTCGTGCTGAAATGACTTGAGCCCTGGGGGATGCTGTACAAGACTCACTTTTTCCAGCTGAGATTCCCACCCAAGATCTCAGAAACTGGGGACTGAGATTTTGTCCTGGAGTAGGTTTCCTCCCACACTTCATAGCTGCAATACCACTAAGGTAGTTCTGTTTGACCCCTTTCAGGTCCTATATGCTCAACTGGTTTAAACCAGACAAGTCCAGAGCTGTCAAAGTTTCAGGAGGGGCCCCTAAGTGAAGAGCAGAACCTTCAGATTCAACCTTATCAGTTGTAATAATCCTTCAGATAGCTCTTGGAGCACGTATCTCATTCCAGTCATCATCCCTCTCCTTGCAGGTTGCTAAGGCATCTTTACGCTGCATCAGCATCAATGTTTAAGCACCGTGGATGATACTGTAACTTGAAGTCATAATTAATGAGTGCAGCCATCCATTTCACCCTGTGATGTCCACATTTCCTCCTGTCTGGATGTATGTAAGCAGGTTATTGTCTGTGCAAACAAGGGACTGAGTTCTATATAAATACTCATGGAACTTGTCCACCATAGCCCATTTCAGTGCCAAAACTTCAAGCTTAGGAACAGTATAATGCTTCCCTCTCTGGGACAGACTTCTGCTTAAGTAATCTTCTATGGATCTTCCAATGCAACACTAGTGCAATGGTAAGCTGATCAATTGTGACATGAAAAGCATTTCCACACTCCCAGTTCCAGAAGTGTCCAAGCAGCGCATTCTCTTCTAAATAATTTAATCCCCTGTGCTGAATGAGTCACCTCTCTGGGAAGCATACCCTTTGGTCAGAATATGGAAGAAGAATACTATGGAGGAACATCCTATAAATCAACCACAAGACCCTAAAAATGACTGGAGGTTCTTGAGCTGCACAGGTGAGATCAGATGGTGAGAGCCTTGATTCCAAAATCAAAATACGAAGATCTACAGTGTATTCCTCCAACTCTATAATTCAAATATAATTCAGAAGGAAACCTACACAGTGTTCTTTGCCTGGATTGATATGCCAAAGAGTTGCTGCATATAATGTCTCAGTTTGACTAATAGCTCCTCTAATATATTGAGATCATCTAGATCTTCAGTTTGGGCCATCTTGTATTTTGTAAAATGCATTTTTGGGATCAGTGTTTTCCCACTGACTTCACTCCATCAGCTGATCAGCTTCAATCTTGTAGAGAAAAACTAAATATTTGAGGAAGAAGTGTGTGATTTGCTTTAATGCAAGAGTCTTCCAACGTTTTTACAACTGTCCTTAAATCCAGTTATGTATCCCAGCAACCCAGTCTCAATGGTGCTTTCATCTTACTTGGCTATTGTTTTCCTCCTGTATTTTAAGTTTTAATTGAATGTAAATCTCTGTAATGTGCAATACAAGAATAGACTAATGAGATGTATTTCATCACACTTAGGGTCTTTCAATGGTTTAATTATAAAAACGGTACACAACAGCTACAGAAGAATTCACTGGTTGGTTAGACTGCTAGTTAACATGACATACTCTTCAAACTTGAACTTGAACAAAGCCTTTTTAAATTTCCAGTACACATTGTACATTTTTTGTTTGCGCTGCACTGAAAAATATTTCCTTTCAGTTGTGGAATTTGAAATCAAATAAGTCAATGTACACCTGCTGTATTACCAAATACTCAAATGTATGATTTTCTAAACAATATACATATGTGGTAGCCTATATAATTAACCTATGTATTTCAATTACATGCATATATGAGACTGGTAATCCATTTGTATACACATACATTATCTTTATGCACTCAACAGTGAAGGGAGAAGTTTAAAAGCATAACTGAATGCTTAGAAATACAGTAAAACAAGGGTGAAATTCTACATAAGATGTGAAATCTGCATAATGCAGAACTGTAACCTTGTTAAGAATATTGTGTTTTCGTATTTTTCACATGAATACACTTTGGACGCAGTTTACTGAGAAAATGTGATATTAAATATTAACATCAATTTCATATTTATAAATGGCACAAAATATGTTCAACTAAATTGTATGGTTGTCATGAATGTCATTATTACTAATATATACAGCTGGTCCAAATTGACAATGTTAACACCAAAATGAGAAGCCCCATTAATAAGAACTAAATTATTCACAATGTACGCAAGTTAACTGCGTATTGAAGTGGGAAAAGGGTAATGTTTCTGGGAAGGTGAACAAAGGTGCACATTTAGAAGGTCAATGGTCCAATGTCAGTGCCTGTTCCAGACAATGGTGTCCAACTGTGTTTTGTATGTGTAACAAATATAATTGCTCTGTAGTGTACTTTTCATAATGCAGTTGTAATGCAGGCTAATTATAAATATGTTATAAACACGCTATTTCACTGAAGGAGCAGAAGGAACTCTCTATCACATTTCCTGACATCATTCTACTTTTCATGGCTCATTCCCTCTATTAAATGTAATGTCTAAAAATTTGATTTGCACTAATCAGAATGTTATGAATTCTGAAATTGCAGTAACTGTTTTAATGGCATAATGATCCTTTCATATATCAAGTATCCCATTTTTGTTGAATATGTGTAGTCAAGTGCGTAATTTTCTTCAGCACTTCATATATTGTACTTCAAAATTGTATCATAGTCTATGTACATTACTGTACAGTGTACTGTACTCAGTGCTCTTCTTATTATACTGTGTCACATTTTATTAAGACAAATGTGACTTTATGTAAATCATATCAGATAAAGAAGCCAGACAAAAAATAATCAAAGATCAACCAAACAATCAAAATCAAACCAAAAACATTGACAGTGGGGTTTTCCTACAGTGAAACTCCCTATAGTATACAGAGTTTCCTCTCAAACATGACCAATGTTCTACACAGGCTGTTGAACACTTATCCTGGAAGGAGATATTATAGACAGATCGATTGCAAGTATGCAATCTTTTGGCATGGGGAGAATTCATTAGGGTTTTCAAAACCTCAAAAGGAAAAAGACAAACTCAACACTGACCTTTACTTCAAAATCAGAGACCAGAACCATAACTGACATCAGTTCAGAGAAAAGGAAGAACTTTATACCTAGGAGTTGTGGGTGAACAAGGCCCTCAGGAATCACCTTCTGAGCACTAATTTAACCTAATTTCTAAAGGACCCTGTTATACAAATGCTGTGCCAAAAGTGGAATTCTTTCCCATTGACCTGGATACATGACATGCAATACACTGATCAGCCATAACATTATGACCACCTGCCTAATATTGTGTAGGTCCCCCTTTTGCTACCAAAACAGCCCTGGCCCCTCAGGGCATGGACTCCATTAGACCTCTGAAGGTGTGCTGTGGTATCTGGTACCAAGACGTTAGCAGCAGACCCTTTAAGTCCTGTAAGTTGCGAGGTGGGGCCTCCATGGATCGGACTTGTTTGTCCAGCACTTCCCACAGCTGCTCGATTGGATTGAGATCTGGGGAATTTGGAGGCCAAGTCAACACCTTGAACTCGTGATTCATCAGACCAGGCTTCTTCCATTGCCCCGTGGTCCAGTTGTGATGCTCACGTGCCCATTGTAGGCACTATTGGCAGTGGACAGGGGTCAGCATGGGCACCCTGACTGGTCTGCGGCTACACAGCCCCATATGCAACAAACTGTGATGGACTGTGTTTTCTGACACCTTTCTATCAGAACTAGCATTAACTTTTTCAGCAATTTGAGCTACAGTAGCTCGTCTGTTGGATCGGACCACACGGGCCAGCCTTCGCTCCCCACGTGCATCAATGAGCCTTGGCCGGCCATGAGCCTGTCGCCGGTTCACCGCTTTTCATTCCTTGGACCACTTTTGATAGGTACTGACCACAGCAGACCGGGAACACCCCACAAGAGCTGCAGTTTTGGAGATCCTCTGACCCAGTCGTCTAGCCATCACAATTTGGCCCTCGCCAAAGTCACTCAGATCCTTACGCTTGCTCATTTTTCCTGCTTCTAACACATCAACTATGAGGACAAAATGTTCACTTGTTCCCTAATATATCCCACCCACTGACAGGTGCCATGATAACGAGATTATCAGTGTTATTCACTTCACCTGTCAGTGCTCATAATGTTATGGCTGATCGGTGTATATTTGAATGAAGATGAGAAATTACAAATTTAGAAATACGGTCATCTGTAAATATCTAAATAGCGATAAATTAGTTAATTACTGTTTAAATAAATGAATAATTGTAGGAATAACTTAATACATAGACATTTATCATAGTATGCAAGAGACTGAAAAATGCCACTGCAGAACACAATATATTTTAATGTATAATACTTCAAATAGTTATGATTGTTTCAAAGGATATAAAGCAATAGATTCAACAGAATACTCAAATGATAAAATGACAAAGCCACTCAAATATAGCATTCACAGTTATGTTTCAAGTATATTTTCGTACTGATAAATCTGTTGAAATTCCAAAATCACAGTGACTGTTGCTCTTTCTAAGGTATGATAAATATCAGGACATTCTTAGTGTATTAATACCCATTGATTTTCAACTCCATCCCAACCCCATAAGATATATTTTCATTGAGTCCAATTTTAATCAAAAGGTAATTATCTCAAGCATTGTATTACTGAGAAAAACAAAAATCACAGAACACAACATTAAACACTAATGAATCTGACAATCAGATAATATAAAAAAAAGCAAAACGGAGAAATTCACCTGAATTTAGAGAGTACGCTATACAAACACTGCATACTAATGCAAATGAGAACAGCTCACAAACATAAAACATGTTTGTGTTTTCAATGTTAATATATAAAAAGAGTAGACATGAGAAAAAAAAAAACATGGTACTTGCACATCTATTGCAAGAGAGACATTTTAACTTTCAAATGTACGTCTTTGAGGTAGATGGGTAGCAAACTATGAAAGATAAGTAAAAAGATAATTAGGCTGAAAAGAAATTAAAGGATGACTATGGGGAATAAGTAGGTTTATCTTTGCACAATGAAGAATTAGTGCACGTCACTGTGTTTTAATTAAAAAAATATATTTGTTGATAAAATCCATGCATCTAGATAAAAAGGAGTAAAAAATTGCAATAATATTTGGGGGGCAAAAAAGCACCACTATAGTTAGGTTTAGGTAAAAATGGTTACTGAAGTTTATTTTTATTTTTGGAATAATTACATTGAAAATACATTGTCTTCCACTTATTGGAGTGCTCTCCAATAGAAATCCAGAAGTATATTCTAGCTGTCAAGTCTGTGAAAAGTAAACAGCTAGCCTTATTTGTACAGGGTGCTGCATCTTGTGAGATATTTATATTTCTGCAAATATCAAACTGAGACAAGGATATGATTTGATACTATTTCTTAATATATAAATACATGGCATTTATGCTGTTGATAGTTTTCTGTTCAAACTAACAATGTACGATTCACATTCTGGTGCGACCATGGAAAAACAAATGGTTCCTTTAATGAATATTACAGCACATGGTAACCAAAATTAGTAGCTCTGCCTGTTGAGTGTTTTGCCAAGGGATATGTTTTTTTTTTGTATCTCTGTATTTTGTCTGTGAAAGGAAGATGACATATCTTGCGTGGGCTTTTGCGAAACTATTTAAATTTAAATCAGCAACTTTACTGTGGATTGTAACAGCAGGGAGCCACTGTATTGTCAGCTACACTCAACAGCCTGTTTGTTTCTGTATTTCCCCAATAAGTCTAAAATACTGAGGGGGTTTCACATTATCTTCCACCCCAACACAATTAACCATATTTCCAGTTGTTTAATTTCCAAGAGAATGACCAACCAAACTCATCTACGTCTATTTTATTGTGCCACATCCATGATACATCGACGGAGTTTACATGTCCGTCTTAACATCATTCAAGACAATATGCTCGAGTCAAAAATGAAATGATCCTCTCCCTCTCTGGGTTTACATGATCTTAGTTTATTTCACTCGATGTCACGAGTTAAAGAGAAAGGAGGCAGTTCACACGCAGATTAGTTATACAGACAGCACTGCTGTTTTTGCAGGAAAATACCAGAAAGGGTGGTTTTCAAGCACAGAGAACAATACTCGAGACACTGACATCACCGAATCCATGGCAGTCACGTGACAACTTGTTAATCTAAAACAGTGTGCAGCTGTGGCTTGTGACTCGCGTCTAGTTGTTATATTGTTATACTTTGTTTAAATAATCTTCCATGAGTGCTTTTTTGTGTGACTGATGGAGTGAGCAAGCTGTGATTTGTTTTCATAATTTTTACGTCATTTACTTGACGTATTAGTATTTATGACTGACCCTGTCCTTCTATGTCTTGATTCTCCCGAGTTTTCGGGCTAACTGTGAATGTGCATCATTGCTTCACAAGTTAATAACACTGTATATAAAGTCCCCATTGTCACTATGCTGGGACACCAGCAATAGCCACACTGAATTAAAGAAAGAGGTAAAGTAAACCTTCAAACACTTTTCTGAATACAACCTGTACCAATCTGCCACTGCTGACAGTATATGTGTAATCCAAACCAAAAACATAACCGTTAAAGCAGGCTTGAAACACTATGCTGATCAGATGGGCTATTGAAAATACAAAGTATACAGGTGCAGACAGGGCTACAAGACCCTGATGTTATCAGCACCATGCTCAAATACACAATACTCATATATACTCATCCCCTTTCAGTTTGTGTAAGTGTACTAAGAAATTGACCACTATTTTCCCTTTCATTGCTTATATATAAACTACGACCCTGTCTCCCTACTCCCCTTCCTCTCTAAGACCCTCAAGCGTGCTGTCCTCCGTCAGCATTTCTTTCCCATCACTCACTCCTGGATCCTCTGCAATCCAGCTTCCACACAGCTCACTCCACTGAGACTGCTCTCCTGGCAGTCACTGACTCCCTCAGCTGTGCTTGAGCAGCCTCCCTCTCCTCAGTCCTCATCCTCTTTGGTCTCTCCGCAGCATTTCACACCATTGATCACTCCATCCTCCTCTCCTGCCTTGCTGACCTTGGAATCTCTGGGACTGCTCTCACCTGGTTCTCCTCCTACCTCAGCAACCGGACCTACCAAGTGACGTGGCAAGGTTCCTCATCCACCCCCCAACCTCTCCTCACAGGTGTACCCCAAGGCTCCATCCTGGGCCCCCTCCTGTTTCCTCTCTACACTCGCTCCCTGGGCCCCCTCATCGCATCCCATCCCTCCCACCACTTCTACACAGATGATGACCAGATCTTCCTGTCTTTTCCCTCTTCTGACCCTCTCATCCCGTCTCGCATCTCTTCCTGCTTGTCTGCTATTTTCGCCTGGATGCACTCATACCACCTCAAGCTCAACCTCTCCAAATCGGATCTCCCCTTTTTTCCCCAAACTTCCTCACCTTCTGCTGATTTCTCCATCTCAATCCCCATGGAATCCACGACACTGTCTCCTTCTTCTTCCGATAAAAACCTAGGAGTCACCCTTGGTCCTATACTCTCCTACACGCAGCACATCACCACACTGACACGCACCTGCAGATTCTTCCTGAGCAACATACGCCGAATCCGACCCTTCCTCACCTACTACTCGACACAGCTGCGCGTCCAGTCACTGGTCCTCTCCCGCCTGGACTACTGCAACTCCCTCCTGGCCGGCCTGCCTGCAACTAATACCCGCCTCTCCAGCTCATCCAGAACTCACACGCTACTCCACTGCTCCGCACCCTCCACTGGCTCCTGATACCGGCACACATTCAGTTCAAGACATTAACCCTCACCTACCGCTGTCTAGACCACACTGCACCAAGCTACCTTCAGACCCTCGTCTCCCCATACATCCCCTCCAGACCACTGTAGTCTTCTGGTGCCAGAAGACTAACTCTGCCTCCTCTCCACTCCCCTTACTCCACAGCCCGCTCCTTCTCATCCCTGACCCCTAAGTGGTGGAACGACCTTCCCACTGAAGTCAAAACAGCAGAGTCCTTGACCTCTTTCTGGCGTTTACCCAGAACAAATCTTTTCAGACAATGCTTGTAATATTAGTCCTTTACTCTCCTGTAAGATAGCACTTTTTATCATACTTCTTGCATTACTAGTACTCGTATTATTTTGATTTCCCCTTTGCTTCCTTTCCCGTGGCCCTTGACTATGACCTAAATCTTATCTGCACATAGCTTTTACAATCCAGGATGTAAGACCTCCTTTATTGTATTCACATGTGTACATTGGAATTTGTAAAATGTATTATGCTTTAAATTTCACTGTATTTTGTAAATTTGAATTTAATGTTTTATGCCTTCTACTGAACTGTATTTTTGCATTTTGTATTGCGCTTATATTTTGTAAGTTGCCCTGGATAAGGGTATCTGCCAATAAATAAATAATAATAATAATAATAATAATAATAATAATAATAATAATAATAATATATAATTGCATGCTTCGAATGTGAAAGGCCTGGGATGGAAACCAACAGGAATTTGACTCCTTCATACAGGTACTTGGCCTGTCAATATGACTATCATCTTATTTACATGAAAAGCCAAAGTATACAATAGCATGAAGCTGTTCAATGTTCAGGAGTGTGATGTTGGATGGCATGTTCCCCATGACATGGCATGTCTGTTGCGGTTAGGAATTAGCACATGTTCTTTTGGACAAATCATTCCCATGATGCAATACCTTAGTGTTATTAATTTGTGTATAATAGATTAATCTAATTTGTTTCTATGCAACTTCAACATTAGTACAAAACAAAACAAAAAAGCGACCCTGATCCATAAACACACCCACTGTCGATTAACAATGACTATGCAATGACTTGTCAACAATTGCCACATATAATTCAAAAGGAAACCTACACAGTGTTCTTTGCCTGGATTGATATCATATCCATAATCACAAACCTTGAGCATAATTTTGGGGTTGATCCCTTTAAAAAACTCTGCTTTTGACTAAACCCTTGACAATCCCAGTAGACAACATTATGCAGGAGTCACATTGCTGCTCAGAAATGTGAAGTCTTCAGAAGATTTAGCTGTATGTGTCTAGGAGATCCTGTCAGGATGCCTGCACCTCTGAGGAAATTCCAGGAATCCACATAGGAGGCTTTGACTTTGAAATTGTTTCACAGGAGGGATCAATAACAAAAAATACACTGCATCTGGGAGACAGCCTTCTCCCTAATACCGACTAAAACATTTATGTAACTCTGAATATGGACTACTAGGTGTGTGGGTACATGAAAGTGATGTCTGAAAGTTTTAGGATGTTGGATTATCTAAGACATGCTAGCCTGTAGGGCAGCATGGTGGTGCCATGGTTCGTGCTGCTGCTTCTCAGCTCCTGTGCCACTCTGCCTGTGTGGAGTTTGCTATTCTCCCCGTGTCCGTGTGGGTTTTCTCCAGGTGCTCTGGTTCCCTCCCACATCCCAGAGAAGTACTGCTTTGGTTGACTGACTACTCTAAATCAGCCTGTAGACGTGTGTATCATAAAAACTCAAAACATTTACTTCTGTACCATCACACGTTTCTTGCTCACTTTTGAATTGAACACTGGCAGTTTAAACCTTAAGATTATCTTTTTTCTATGTGAATTTTGAAAGGCAGTACAGCAGAAATCTTGCAGCTACTTTCACATTTTATGAATATATATTTTTTGCAGTTAAGTCACTCCACTTCAGAAGTGTACGGTACCATTCACAGAATTATAATGTAAACTGCTTTAGATTCCTTCGTTTTTGACTGGAATTTAAAGCATGCCAACTGTAAACCTGATGTCTATCTTCAGTACTGAAATTGGATTTTCAGACCATACTGTATGTCAGAGAATGAAATAAAGTTGAAATAAAACCCCTCAAGCATTGTTAAAAATAAAATTATGTTTTATTGAACTGAACAATAACCAAAATAAATACATATGTAAATCTACATTTACATAAAAACATTAATGAAATACGACATAGGGCGATTATTAAAGATTAACTCCACAGGCAAAATAAACCGAAGGGAAAAGGCTTTCATAATGTAGACATGTCAGGTTTAATAAGATAAGCTATTAGGAACAATGCAGAATCAGTATTTGAATATATTTGCAATTAGTTTGCATCATTCTAAATACACACACATTTTTAAAAATCTATATATTTTAATGGTAGGTGTATTTTAACAGTGAGAGACAGAATAACAACAAAAAAATCCAGAAAAACGCATTTCAAAAAAGTTATAAATTGATTTGCATGTTAATGAGTGAAATAAGTATTTGATCCCCTATCAATCAGCAAGATTTCTGGCTCCCAGGTGTCTTTTATACAGGTAACGAGCTGAGATTAGGAGCACTCTCTTAAAGGGATTGCTCCTAATCTCAGCTCGTTACCTGTATAAAACACACCTGTCCACAGAAGCAATCAATCAATCAGATTCCAAACTCTCCACCATGGCCAAGACCAAAGAGCTGTCCAAGGATGTCATTGACAAGATTGTAGACCTACACAAGGCTGGAATGGGCTATAAGACCATCGCCAAGCAGCTTGGTGAGAAGGTGACAAATTGGTGCGATTATTCGCAAATGGAAGAAACACAAAATAACTGTCAATCTCCCTCACTCTGAGGCTCCATGCAAGATCTCACCTCATGGAGTTTCAATGATCATGAGAACGGTGAGGAATCAGCCCAGAACTACACGGGAGGATCTTGTTAATGATCTCAAGGCAGCTGGGACCATAGTCAACAAGAAAACAATTGGTAACACACGTGAAGGACTGAAATCCTGCAGCGCCCGCAAGGTTCCACTGCTCAAGAAAGCACATGTACAGGCCCGTCTGAAGTTTGCCAATGAACATCTGAATGATTCAGAGGAGAACTGGGTGAAAGTGTTGTGGTCAGATGAGACCAAAATCGAGCTCTTTGGCATCAACTCAACTCGCCGTGTTTGGAAGAGGAGGAATGACCCCAAGAACACCATCCCCACTGTCAAACATGGAGGTGGAAACATTATGCTTTGGGGGTGTTTTTCTGCTAAGGGGACAGGACAACTGCACTGCATCAAAGGGACGATGGACAGGGCCATGTACCGTCAAATCTTGGGTGAGAACCTCATTCCCTCAGCCAGGGCATTGAAAATGGGTCGTGGATGGGTATTCCAGCATGATAATGACCCAAAACACACAGCCAAGGCAACAAAGGAGTGTCTCAAGAAGAAGCACATTAAGGTCCTGGAGTGGCCTAGCCAGTCTCCAGACCTTAATCCCATAGAAAATCTGTGAAGGGAGCTGAAGGTTCGAGTTGCCAAACGTCAGCCTCGAAACCTTAATGAATGGAGAGGATCTGCAAAGAGGAGTGGGACAAAATCCCTCCTGAGATGTGTGCAAACCTGGTGGCCAAATACAAGAAACGTATGACCTCTGTGATTGCCAACAAGGGTTTTGCCACCAAGTACTAAGTCGAAGGGGTCAAATACTTATTTCCCTCATTAACATGCAAATCAATTTATAACTTTTTTGAAATGCATTTTTCTGGATTTTTGTTTTTTGTTATTCTGTCTCTCACTGTTAAAATACACCTACCATTAAAATTATAGACTGATCATTTCTTTGTCAGTGGGCAAACAAACAAAATCAGCAGGGGATCAAATACCTTTTTCCCTCACTGTATATATATATATATATATATATATATATATATATATATATATAAATGGCTGTCAGTGTGAATGCTTTAACATTAAAATAATGCGTTCATATTTTAGGTCCTGTATTGAGCCTATGCCTTTAAAAGTGTACAAGATGCAGATTTTCTTCTAATTGTATTAACTTCTTCAGTTAAATTACATTAATCTAATGATTTAACTGCATTTACAGAAAACCCTTTTCAGTACATTTATAATGAAGAAGTGGAAAACTCTTGTGACTTTTTTCTATTTTTTGTACTGGATAGCTAGAATTGTTATTCAAACAAGATTTGATTAAAGGATTTTCTAGGGATTATTTTACACCATTCTGCTAGATTTACACTCATATATAATGTAAATATTTTATGTCATTTTAACATGAGATTAAATATGCAATTCATTGAGATTAATTTGTGAAATTTGAGATTATTTGCGATTTAATAAATTAATAATTTGACAACACTAATATATATATATATATATATATATATATATATATATCCCCATATGCCCAGGTGGAAAGCTTTTGCACCATAACACATTCCTTAAAAGTATAATAAATGAATAAAACTATTCACTTTCACTGTCATTATAACTATTAAGAGTTTGTACTGATTTCACAAACTTCGTGAACTACATGTACTAAAATATAAATCACAATACTAATGCATATTAGCAGATGTATTAACTTTAAATAGCCACTGCTAATTTGTCATGCAAGTCTTGTCTTCAAATTGAAGCATGAATTGATATGTTAGCAGTCAGAAAAGTATCGTACCCACTAATAGAGGTTATTATACTGTTAGAGAAATTTCCACTTGCTGAAAAGGAGATTTTACCCTAAAAAAAAAATAAAAGTCAATTTCATGACTGGAAATTGAGCATTAATTACACAACATTAAATTTCAAGTTAAAAATAACAGTTTCGCCTCAAGGAAGGTTTTAATGCACTTCAAAAAATGATTACAGTCAAGTATTAAATTGTCAGTGTTGAAAACCGGTTCAGTAAGGCAATTTATATCACTCGACAGGATTTCCAAATCATTTGGACAGAAGATATATTATAGCAGCTCCTAACATGTGAGTGTTCTTTTTACAATAAATGTCAAGCTCTAGTGTTACTGATCTATATAAACTACTAAAATATACATTTTCCACCCAAAACACAGTTCTACCTATTTTAGACAACTGAGTCCTTAATAAGTAAAACAGCCTCACTCGTGCACTGCAGTTTCAATAAAAATGAAAGTATATTCTTTCTCAGTACTACTGAAATACCAAAGCGAATCAATAAAAAAAAATATGTACATATAATGTTTTCAGTTCTAAGCCATAATTTTGTTTGCCTTTGGTCTATCCAGCTGACTGAATGAACAAGCAATCTTCTTTTTCATTTCATATAAACTCCTTGTGAGAAATTCATTGGTGTGTGTGTATGGCTATGAATTAAATATCACCAACAGGTACAAAGAAAAGTGTTTATTTGTGCTGTTTGTAAATGACTGTACCAGGAGATGACACTGCACTTTAAAAAGAAAAGCTAAAGCTAAGAGTGATGTGGACTACACTAAATCAAAACTTTGACCTTCCCACAAATCATAACATACAAACCTATACCCTATCAAGGTTTAATTTATTGTCACAAGCTCCCTTCTTTTATTTATAATTCAAAATGCAATAGGGTACAAACTTGTAATTCGCAAATTGCGGATAGGTCAAAGTATTGATTTGGTCTAGGCCAACACTTGTTTTTATATGGCAATCCAAATGATCATTTAGAGATATCTTCAATTAATTCAAGATATCTTCAAGTAATTCCAGATATCTTCAAATATTTCAAGATATCTCTAAATCATTTAAAGATATCTGCAAATCATTTCGAGATATCTCCAAATGACTCCCTGTATATAGCCCAAGATTATCACTTCCTGTTAACTTAAACTGACAGGCACAAATGTGAATTTCCTTCTAAAAGGACCGGCCCTATTTCAAAAGCCCATAACTCCGTAAATATTTGCATACTGTGCATATGGATGGTATCATTTGAAAGTAAATAATTTATTTTTTTATATATGCTTAGAACGTAGCTTGGAATAACAAAATAAACATAATATAAGATAACATGCAGAAAAAAAAGTTTTTTGGTTATTGTTTCAATATGCAAAATCATGTTTCACATCACCTAAAAAAGGCACCTCTATATACAGTAGCCTGAATCTCCACAATATCCCTTCAGTGATGGGGGGGAGGGGGGCACTAAGACACACATAAATCCCTCACATTCAGTAGGATTTCTTTGCAAATAGGCTTGTTTTGTTCAGAACATACTTAAATCCAGTATATATTACGTATAATGTTTTATGTTCTATCAAACACAGAAAAGTTCAGGTCCGATGATATAAGATAGTTGTGTATCAGTGCACTGTACAGAGTGTTCACTTCCTGACATTCTGAGCTCTGCACTGGCGCATGTTGTCAATATTTTCAGATATTTTGTATTCCTTCTCAGACCAAGTACCACCCCCCCAAAAAACCATTAATAATAAATAAATAATTTTTTTCCCTTTTAAGAGTACCAGCGCCATCTATCAGTTTAAAGTTAACTTGTTCATTAATTTCTATGTAACTGAATGAGGAAACAGGAAGTGATAATCCCAGCCAACATACAGGAAGTTATTTGCCGATATCACAAAATGATTTGCAGATATCTGTAAATAAATAGGAAGATATCTCTATATGATTTCAAGATATCTTTAAATGATTTAGAGATATCTCTAAATATTTGAAGATATCTTGAAATGCCACACAATCTTTTTAGCCACACAATCTGTTTTTAAAAGTACACATAGGAATTTGCCTCTTTCTGGGTGGCAGTGATGTACCTAGACCCAGTAGTAAACATTGAAAAGTCTATATTGCTTACATGGATCGAGTTAAAAATAATATTTAGTGGTCAAAGTGGTTAAAGTTATTTGGCCATCTGAACTCTGCTAATAATAATTTTATTAACACTTCTGTGGAGAAAAAAGGATGCTCAAGGATTAACGAGAGAAAGATACAGATCAAGTGATATGTATTATATATGTTATGTAACCTGCAGATATTTTAATATTTGTAGTTTAATTTATGTATAAACAATACAGACAGATGAGGTTAACAGTTGTTTAGTTTTCTTTATCTAACATGTATCTAACATTATTCCAACTATGGTGTGAATTAGGTGTGTGGTCTCCTCGATCACTGAAGTACGAGAATGCATACAATCCTAGACCATTTCCAAAATCTCTAAAATTATTTTATTTTCTAAATAATAGAGGTTTGAAGCTACAGTTGGGTCTGCATTAGTATTCAGAATTTTAGAAAGCAATGATCTCATTGGAAGAAGCACTACCCTTGTGTGAGGTTCAATATCTTTCTAAATGATGCATAGACCATTTGCATTCACAAGACATGTCTGTACAAAAAAAAGAGAAAGATCTTTACCATCACATGGCATTTGTAGGAATGATTATAATGAGATAATAATGAAGTGTGAAGTGTAAAAACATTTAACTAAGAGGCAGGTTAATTTAAATCACATCAGATTAATTTTAAACATCATCCAACAAGGACATTAACATTTTGTTTGTATTAATCTTAATGTCTATCTAGACACTGATGGACCAGAGTACCGTGCTCATTGTGTGTACTTTCTCATTATCATCAGCATAAGCTAGTCAGATGGACGTGTGTGAGTGTTTTGTTTGGACCCTGCTCTTCTGTGTTTGTATGTGAGGTTGCTCAGCAAACTCTGCTCACTACGGGGGAATCTCAGCTTTTCTAACGTCGTTAAGTTCTATAATTTTGCTCAAGAGGACTCTTCTTTCTAATTAGCCAGTGCACTTAGGTGTTGCTACTTTGCCCTCAATTCCATCTGTATGATCTTCTCCTAAATTACCTTGTAAGTACCTTTCCACACATGATGGATTAAAGCCTTGCACTGGGGTTCAAGAATATATGCACAGGGCTCCTTTAGGGTCAGGTGTTTCTGACCTGTACAGGCTAAAATCACCACTCATGTGACTATATCTAAAGGAGAAAGCTAATAACCTGTGACTGTCTGTGGCAGAGTTTGCTTTTGCTGGTGTAGCTCTCTGATACATGTCCTTCCTTCAGCTTAATGAACTTAGTCACATCTCTGCCTAGGTTCATGGAATGAACGGTATGTCTCCAAGGAACACTGAGCTGGTTTGAGGCTGCTGTCTGCAGACAGTTACATATTTGACTTGGCTGCTGTCATTAAAAGAAAAAAAAATCTAAGCCCATGAATTTAATAGAAACTTGGTTCACTAAAGAGTTGAAAAAGGCATTTCAGCTGGCATGCAGTTGGTTTTTGTTGACTTTAGTGCCCTTAATCTCACTCTGACATTCCTTCAATTCTGCAATTTTGCATGATACATCTTGCAGTGGATGACACACTTTTTCTGTTTTGCAACGTTTGAGGGCTTATCTTGCTAAGCTTTTGCTGCATGGCACCCAGCTCATCTCTGGGATGCTGGCAAGCTCTTGTTTGAAAGATTAGGCTTGGTGTGGCTCCAGACTCTGAATAGCGCTTTATTCTACTGCCGAGAACAACTGCAGCTGCTCCTACAGCCAGCTTGACAGTTATTGTTTCTGTTGTTGTTTTCTTTTTTTTTGGCATTTTTTTTCTTTTGCCTTACTCTTAATGGGCAGCCTTAAGCTGCCACCTTAGGCCAGAGTGATTCTTATCTTAAGCCATTTTCCTGTGACTTGGCCCACAACCTTTGCAGCTGCTCCATTTTATTGTTTATTTGTGGAGTTCTTCAGATGATGAGCCAAACTGTGGCAGGAGCCTCATTGTTGTACATCTTGTGAGGTAGCTTAGGAAGCCCATCAGACTTGTTTTTGAAATATAAAACAAGCTAGAAGGTTTTCATTGTAAAAAAATATATAATATCAATATCTACAGAAATTCTGCTTTAATGTAAGTCAGTTATCTGAAAATACCATGAGCTTTCTAATGATTTAGCACCCCGTAACTGTCAGCTATTCCAAAAACCTCTGTGAAATAAATTGATTAATTAGAAATGATGATAAACAATTGTGATTAAACACATTTGTAAACACCTTAAAGATTCACAGCAATTGTTTTGGCTCTTTGTATCTCAAGGTAGATATAGGTTGAGTCTGTGGTCTGCAATGTGCATCCCTTTAGCCTTCCACTTGGCCTGTGATCCCATTAGCATTTGTGTTTCAGGCAAGAAATCCATTCTGCTTCATTGCCTTCATTCTGTTTCAAGAGGATGACTTACCCTCTCTTATTAACATTTCATTGAGTAATTATGTTTTGAAAACAATCAAACTTTTACATGCCATTTAACCATTACCATTAACAAAAAAAGGGGAAACACACCATTTATCAAACTGCTAAAGAGAGGCTTCAAGGATCACCTCCTGCCTTGTGGTTTCTATGTGAAAGTTTTGTACATTTTGCATTCATAAATAATTCAAAATGTTAGTTCCCAAATCATGAAAATTTTATCTTAGAATTATGTATTATTAATCAATTTAATTTGAGGCATCCTAGAGCATTTTTCATTCAATTATTTGCCTTGATGATAATAAGAGCAGACATGGGTGGTTCATTTTACAACATACTAATCTAGGGCTCCACACTCGGATTAAGGCATAGCTGTCCACGTAACATAGGCTGCACAGTGCCAGGTTGTGTATGTGTCTGTACATCATTCCCACTGCATGAAACTAAGCAAATCCAACAAAATTTTGCTTTTTGGAAGTATAGCCAGCCAAACCATAGTCAAATAAGAATATATATAACATGTAGTTATATAATTGTATCCTGAAGCGCTTGTCACAAATCCATAAGGCTTAAATTATGCAGTTGTGACTGAAGTGTTAGAATCTGAAACTGGGGCCCATTTCAAAGAAGCAATTAGTGACAAATTGCTGTTGTGACATGTAACAATTTGAAAGTTATTCTTTATAATACTTTCACGTGACTGCAACCAATTCTGGTTTCAATCTGCGTCTTCAATATATTACAACAGCTGGAGAACATCTGGGAGTTATATCATTAATTGCAACCCCCCTTTGAGATTTTACAGAATTGTGTGCAAAATAGCTTGGTTCTGATGCAACCAAAAATCATCCGAAATACCAAAATGGATATGTTACCAGCTGCTGTCATTTTACACCCTGGCAGCACATTCTACGGCTTCATTTGGCTGAATTACGTTCCCTGCAATGTCTTTGTCAACTGGTAATATTTGCATGACAACATAAAACAATGAACAAAGACACTTGAAATGTGAAACTGATTGCCCAGAAACACTTGGTGTGGTGACAGATTATATTTTCTAATTTTTATGGGTCTGAAAATATACATATTTTCTTTGTCCCCTTAATTCTAAAGAATACATTACAAACATCTCTCACCTCATTCAAAAAATCCTTCCTTCTGAAATGTTATTTTATTTCAGTACAGTGAAATGTTTCACATGTGACCATTGCATAACCACCTTGACCAATTAACCTCACATGCTAATAAATATATACATAGTATGGACTAGAAACAAGTACATTGTCTGCTGTGGCAACACATATAGAATCTGATTGTCTTAACTACTGAACAAAAAGCCTCTCAAGACTTGAAAAGGCAAAAATGTGGTTAACTTACTTAAGCAGACTACATAAAAAATCTTTCAAACTGAAAACCATTTTTGTAGAAATAATTGATTTTGTATTGATTTCAAAAAATTGCTTGGAAAAAGTTTAAATTGTTTTGCTAATCTCGTGACAGTGTACATTTTGTTTTAACCTACTCATGATTTCTATATTATTATTATTTATTTCTTAGCAGACATCCTTGTCCAGGTGTAATAATACAGTGCAATCCAAGGCATAATACATTTTGCAAATTCCAATTTACACAAGTGTATATGAGATATTCAGTAAACAATATAAAGGTCTTACATCCTAGATTGTAAAAGCTGATAAGTGCAGACAAGATGTTAAGTCACAGTCAAGGGCCAAGGGAAAGGGAGCATAGGGGAAATCAAAATAAACAATACGAGTACTAGTAATGCAAAAGCAAGAAGTACGACAAAACGTATAAGTGCAATCTTACAGGAGAGTAAATTAGTAAATTACAAGTACTGTTCTATAGATGTTCTATAGGTGGATATGCAATTTTGTACAGTATATGTATACTTCAGATACATATTTTAGAATGCTTTACATGACACACTTCATAGCCGAATGTGACTGGTGGTAACCAGAACAGTCTGTGTGACGGCATGGCATTGCTGGGCTGCAGGTACCTGGATTTCAGTCTCCACCAGTTCATTTTTATTTGCCTTTCTTTTGTGAGTTTGTTTAGTTAGTTAGTTGTTTTAAAACTCCCCTCAGGAGTTTGAAGACTGCTCTGGGAGGAGGATATCTTTAGTTTTATTTTTTTTCCTGGCTGTCTCGCCTAAGATGCCTAAACATGAACCCTCCGTGTACTTCACTCCCCGTTACAAGGGCATCTTGTATGTGGTCTTAATCTCTTCCGTGTCAGTGCAAGGGTTGTACTGTTGAGTGGATTTAATAAATAATTGTTGATTCCATTTATTTATTTATTTTCATGATAGGACTATTTCATATTAAGTATGGATTCTTATTATCAACCATCTGACAAGAAAATGTAACAGAAGACATGACATGTTTTGCTAGCATTTTATCTGTTTTTGTCATAAAAAAAATCCTTGCTGGCAGTCACAGTTGCACAGACTCTTGGCAGTCTCTTGTACCACTGTGTGCTCATTTTTAATAATCTCACAGGGTGTATTGTAAAGTGCATGGTCTTTGGAAGCCAAGGTCCAAGGAGCATGGAGCCCCCAGCTATTACCTTGCCAGTGGGTCTGGAGCTCTTGGCGAAGTGGCAGCATGCGATGCTGGGGTGAGGGAGATCATGGTCTGATTCCCAGAGCTTGGCTGCACCCCTTCCAGCCTTACAGACTTGTTCTTTAGACTCTGCTGTCAAACTTATCCTATTGCCCTTCAGTGGGGTTGAGGTCTGGGGCTTGGTGGGGCCAGTGTATCACCTGTTCTTCTTCCTAATAATAGGTAATGATCTAAGGTTTGTCTGGCTGGGATAGGATCACTATCATGTTCAGAAACAAAACCTCCATTCCATTAAGCATCTTCAAGTATTATATTGTAACACTTCGGGGGGGGTTCGGGGCACGGCGAACCCGGGGAGCGGGGACTCAGACCCAGACCTCCCACACTGGAACAATCTTACCGCATCACTAAAAGGCCTAGGCCCCTTAGTAAGGCTTCAGAATTGCTATGCTATGATGCTGAAGAATTAAATTGTTTTTGTATTGTATCTTTATCTACACTGGCAAAATGAACAGGTCCTTCATTTGCTGAAGGTGCTTGTAACATGAAGAAGCTGGCTGTAGCTGTCATTTAGCACTAATGCACTGATCATATATAATTATGAAATTCTGGAAAACAAACAACTAAAACTGTAATTACAATCAACTACATTTGAAACATTCCACATCTCTGTACATTACATTCAAACTAGAAATTATACCATTAAAATTGTAATTCACCATATATCTGAAAAACAATCCCAAACCTTGCCATTTCGATAATTGGCAATACAGTCCATTTCCACAATGTTTTCCCACGTAATTCAGCATTACTCTATCTGTCTATAGAATGCGTTTGTATTGCTATTTTGCCCATTTACTACACGTTTGATTTTTTTTTTAATACTCTGCAGCTTTTAGCAGTTTCTGAAAGATTTACTGTCTCCTTCGATATGAGGCAATTTAATTTAGCAACCAGTTGAGTGTTGATTTTTTTTTTATTAACTTTTAACTTTTAACCTTTTGCCAGTAAAACCAGTAATAACATTAACTACATAACAGTTTCAAATGGATCTTAAAATGAAATGATGATTAAAGTAGAGTTTTCTGTTCAAAGAAGGATATAGGTAAGATTGGGCAGGTAACACATAACAATTCTTTAGTTTCAATATTCGTCATTCACAGGAACAGGTAGTCCTTGTTTTCGCCATATACTATATACTTCACTACCTATTATACTTTACTACCCATTATCTCAATAATGCAATAATGTGAACATGAGTCCTGGAAGGGCGGAGCGATACCCTCAGGCGTGGAGCAAAACATGCTCTGTAACTTCCATCTTCGTCTGTTTTTGGCTTTGCCAAATGATAGCTTCCAGAAACATCTCCAGGATATATTTTGATCTCTATTTTGCCTTAATCATTAAGTGAAATATAGTTACCATGGCTCCTAAGCATGTTAACAGTGATTCTAAAGACCATGCGGATATCCACAGAACATTGTTTGAAACGTCTAAGCCTTCAGAACCTATCGAATCCAACTAGCTGTGATTTGTTGCCTGACAGTTTCAGCTGTCAGCTATTTTAGCGGTTATAACTCCCCCTCCTGATTAAGTATGTGGAAGTGCCTGGTATTGCTGAAAAGCAGACAATCTAAGCTTTTTAACCCCTTCAAGATGCACAGCCCCTCAGCTGACCGAGAAATAAACAGATAAGCAAACATTAGCCCTTTAAACTGTGAAACTAAGTGTGCAACACTGCTGCTCAGGATTGGGACAGAATCCGTCACTTTGGGTTAGTTTCCTTGTACATTTAACTTTAATTTGAGATATTTTAATTGAGCTACATTAATCTTGTTTTTCAGTTTTCAGAAGCACCCACATTCCTCATACCATCAAGTAGATTGAGGGAGAGGAGTGGGTCACTATTATAAATTCTTCTTATTATGTACTTCTTAGTAGAGTAAATTAACTAGCCAAAGGACATGTTTTCACAAAGAAAAACCCTGAAAGAATGAGAAACTGTTATGCATTTACAACAAAACTGTACCTAATGCATGACTTTTCAAGTGCTATTGCCCAAACTGTTGGTTAATGAATTATTACATTAGTTAGTAAATTAGTGGGGAGAAAAATAAATCATGCTTTGGCTAATTTATTTCGGTACTGGTATTTGAGTTCAGCAGAGTATGGAATCATATTTGGGACATACTAGAATACTTTAACTGGCACATTTCACTTGAGCAGTGTGTTTCAGCCACATATATTTACAGCTCTGTAAAAAATTAAGAGACCACTTAACATTGATTTCTTAACTTGGAGTGGTCTCTTTTTCCAGAGCTGTATGTCCATATCTACCCTTTAACTGATGTAATGATATGTTTTAGATTCAGCTTCATAAGAAAAAATATGTACATTGATATGATTCACTTAAAATATCTCATCATTGTATTATCTTATCACTGCTGTATTATTACTGGATATCTTGTTCAGACAAACATTATGTAATAAACTTTTTAATTTTGAAGCATATTATTCAACCCTTCAGCCTGTATGAGAATTCCATTTACATGAAGATCAAATCAAAACAGCTGATGTAGCATGTCAAAACTTAACTTGAATTGAATATCTACTTTATTAGTTATTTTAAGTGATGAATGATATTTGAATAATTTGTATCATACATATAAGCACATAATGAGCCTTCCTTGATACATTACAGTTTAGTTTTACACTTTTTAATATGTTTGAAATGGCAGCTCTTATTTGCAATTATTTCTGAACTATCCTCAAAGTCCCAAATCAGTTACATGTATTTTCTTCCCAATGGAGTAAGCTATTGCATAACTGTCTTTCTTAATTCTTAAATAATCTGTTCTCCACTGGTTTCTGTTTCAGGATATTATATCGCCAATAAAGTAGCCCTTCTGCATATGACTTTGCCTGTGTTTTTCAAGTCATATTATAAAGTTGGATATTAGACAATTCTCAAATATAAAATGTTTAAATCTTAGACGTGTAGCCTATTTCCATGTGTGACTAAAAGGTTTACATATGCACACTAGCAAGGGATATAAAATACAGTTCTGATAAAGCATGCACAACACATGCAAATGTTTAAATGACCACACAGAGGAGATTTTATACTATCGTGGCTTATTTACATAACAACTGATATGCTGCCAATCACTAAATAAGATAAAGAAAGAAAATCACAGCTACACTGACACAAACAATTCACCACAGCACGACAGTGAGGATTGTGAATGCTGTGCCCAGGGTTTGTATTATAGCATATTACCTTCTTTGAGTTTTCAGATGTTCAGCAACAAACACATGTTTTTTCTACAGTAATTCCGAACACAACAGCAAATTCTATACTGACAAGATACAAGATTGTATGTGCTGGTTGCTACTTAATTTACGTACTACTTGTATTGGAAAGAAATTTGAGACAGGAGACTCTGTTTAGAGACAGAGACGTAGATTTCCAACTGCAGAATTAGAGACATTAAACGATGCACAATTCATATATTTTATAACTAACGTGGAGACAGGGGAATGCATAGAGCCCTCTGGAGTCATAATCAAAAACTGGAAACATGGGGGAGGCTAAGAGAAAAGCTGAAGATAAAGAAAAGTGGTGCACCACAGCTGCCAAACTTTGTATCGAAGATGCCACTTGATGGTAATGGTGACTATCTTTACAGTATGTACAGTGAGGGAAAAAAGTATTTGATCCCCTGCTGATTTTGTACGTTTGCCCACTGACAAAGAAATTATCAGTCTATAATTTTAATGGTAGTTGTATTTTAACAGTGAGAGACAGAATAACAACAAAAAAATCCAGAAAAAATGCATTTCAAAAAAGTTATAAATTGATTTGCATGTTAATGAGGGAAATAAGTATTTGATCCCCTATCAATCAGCAAGATTTGTGACTCCCAGGTGTCTTTTATACAGGTAACAAGCTGAGATTAGGAGCACTCTCTTAAAGGGAGTGCTCCCAATCTCAGCTCGTTACCTGTATAAAAGACACCTGTCCACAGAAGCAATCAATCAATCAGATTCCAAACTCTCCACCATGGCCAAGACCAAAGAGCTGTCCAAGGATGTCAGGGACAAGATTGTAGACCTACAACAAGGCTGGAATGGGCTACAAGACCATTGCCAAGCAGCTTGTTGAGAAGGTGACAACAGTTGGTGCGATTATTCGCACATGGAAGAAACACAAAATAACTGTCAGTCTCCCTCGGTCTGGGGCTCCATGCAAGATCTCACCTTGTGGAGTTTCAATGATCATGAGAACGGTGAGGAATCAGCCCAGAACTACATGGGAGGATCTTGTTAATGATCTCAAGGCAGCTGGGACCATAGTCACCAAGAAAACAATTGGTAACACACTACGCCGTGAAGGACTGAAATCCTGCAGCGCCCGCAAGGTCCCCCTGCTCAAGAAAGCACATGTACAGGCCCATCTGAAGTTTGCCAATGAACATCTGAATGATTCAGAGGAGAACTGCGTGAAAGTTTTGTGGTCAGATGAGACCAAAATTGAGCTCTTTGGCATCAACTCAACTCGCCGTGTTTGGAGGAGGAGGAATGACCCCAAGAACACCATCCCCACCGTCAAACATGGAGGTGGAAACATTATGCTTTGGGGGTGTTTTTCTGCTAAGGGGACAGGACAACTGCACTGCATCAAAGGGATGATAGACAGGGCCATGTACTGTCAAATCTTGGGTGAGAACCTCCTTCCCTCAGCCAGGGCATTGAAAATGGGTCGTGGATGGATATTCCAGCATGACAATGACCCAAAACACACAGCCAAGGCAACAAAGCAGTGTCTCAAGAAGAAGCACATTAAGGTCCTGGAGTGGCCTAGCCAGTCTCCAGACCTTAATCCCATAGAAAATCTGTGGAGGGAGCTGAAGGTTCGAGTTGCCAAACGTCAGCCTCGAAACCTTAATGACTTGGAGAGGATCTGCAAAGAGGAGTGGGACAAAATCCCTCCTGAGATGTGTGCAAACCTGGTGGCCAACTACAAGAAACGTCTGAACTCTGTGATTGCCAACAAGGGCTTTGCCACCAAGTACTAAGTCGAAGGGGTCAAATACTTATTTCCCTCATTAACATGCAAATCAATTTATAACTTATTTGAAATGCGTTTTTCTGGATTTTGTTGTTGTTATTCTGTCTCTAACTGTTAAAATACACCTACCATTAAAATTATAGACTGATCATTTCTTTGTCAGTGGGCAAATGTACAAAATCAGCAGGGGATCAAATATTTTTTTCCCTCACTGTAAGCAACTAGGTGAGCAGAGAAAAGACTGCTGTACAGCATCATTAAACCTAAATTAACCAAACCAAAACAAAAGCATAATATCTGGGGTCTATTTTCATACGTGATTACATTTACATCAAATAGTGTAAAAGGAAAACTAAGCATTACAGTGTCATTTTTGTGTAAAAAGGAATAACGAGAGATAGTTTATTTGTTGCATTGCTAATGTTGTAACACACTGTGTAAAGAAAATGGATCGTAAAGCACCCACTTTTGCTGTTTCTCAACTGAGCCATTCCAATAATGAACGAGGGGAAAACATGTTCTTTTCAATAGGCAATTTTCACTTTTCAATTACTTGGAGCCACTGTAGGAGTAACAAATGAGACTCCTATGAGCCTCTCCTGCCAGTCTTCTGAAAGTAATCTCAGAATAACTAATGTGCCTAACCTGCAGAAATGGAAGCTCAAGTGTAATGATGACGGCAGAGCGGAGTGTGGAAATCCTCATGTGACAGAGAGAGAGAGAAAAAAGAGAAGTAAAAGAATATTCTACTCCTACTGTTTGATCCCCCAGCCTTCCTATACTATCTCGTAGGGAAACATAACCCTGGGAATATGGCTGGTAAGGCATCTATGAAATATCCAAGGTTGTTGTAATGTATTAATCATTTATTATTAGTACTAGGTGTAGCCCTGCATCTTCTATAAGATACCAAACACAGTTTTTAGGTTGATTCTGTATTTGCTCATCACAGTAGCTATAGAGCTACAGCCACACGAGCAATGGGAGAAAAGGGTGAAACACTGAAGAAAGATTGAGTGTATTCTTGTGAGTCTGTGCCATAGGTATGTCTGAGCTGGTCCTAAGCAGCAGTAATAATAATAATAACCTACATTTTTATTGTCAGAACATGAGACTGAGTCTAGGACTGCACCCAGATCAGCAGCGCAGACAGCCAGCACTGAACACAAGAGAACAGAGGAACTTGTGCACTGCTGTTTATGCCTGTTGAGCCCTGGACAATAGGAAAAGATAAAACATGATGTATTAATGATCTTCAACACACTTGCTCTCACACAGCACAGCACCCAGACACACAGCACTACAGATCGTCCATCTGTATTAACACAGCCGAGAGGAAAGACTCTGCTCCCGCAACTACTGAGGCCATTCCCCAGACCCCAGACATAATGAAAACATGCTATTTGCTATTAGTCATAATTGAGCCATGCTAATCGTATGGACTTTCTCTCTTCTGTCCTTGTTCTCTTTGCTCTCTTGGCAGCCTTTGACACTGTCAGCCACTCCATCCTCCTCTCCTCCCTCGCTGACTTTTCAATACCTGACATTGCTCTCGCCTGGTTCTCCTCCTATCTCGATGGCTGCAGCTACCAGGTCACTTGGCATGGATCTTCAGCCACACCACAAACTGTCCTAACTCTGTCCTGGCCTGGGCCCCCTCTTGTTCTCTCTCTACCCCCACTCTCTGGGCCCCATCATCGCATCCCATGGGTCCTCTTTCTAATCAAATGACGTCAACATCTTCCATTCTTTTTCCTCTTGTGACCCTCTCTGCTATCTCCTTCTGGAGTCACTCGCATCATATAAAGCTTAACCTTTCCAAATCTGCTCTCCTCTTCTTTCCCTCCTCCTCATCACCTTCTACCGATTTCTCCATATCAATTCCACTGGAATCTATGAAATTCGATTTGCACATCTCCAATCTGATGTGCACCTGCCGATTCTTCCTGAGCAACATACACAGAATCCGTCACCATCTACTCAACTAAGCTGCTCATCCAGACCCTGGTTCTCTCCTGCCTGGACAACTGCAACTCCCTCCAGACTAGCCTGCCTGCATCTGCTCCCCATCCACTCCAGCTCATCCAGAACTTAGCTGCTCATCTAGTGTTCTTTCTGCCTCGATTCTCACACGCTACTCAACTAATCTACTCCCTCGGATGGCTCCTGATCTCGGCTTGCATCCAGTTCAATACTTTAACTCTTACCTACCGCTATCTCGATCACACTGCACCTAGTTACCTACAGACTCTCATTTTCCCTTACACTCCCTTCTGACCACTCAGATCCCCCTGTGCCAGAAGAATAATTGCACCCCCCCTAAGTTAATGTCATAGCTTGGAATGAACTGTATTATATCTGCACTTGTTACCTGATTGATCTAGGATGTATGCTTATTTTATTTTGTATTTGTTGTACTACTGCACTTGTTAATGTTTACAATAAAGGAAATTACTCACTGGAGCCACTGCTTGTACAGCAAAGTCTGGAATGTTTAGTTTTCAATTACTGTTATATTCTATACTTGTCTTGTACTGAGCACAAACATCCTTGCAGCCACCATATGTACACGCTGGTAACAAGCAGTCTAATAATCAAAACAGGGACAACTTTATGTTTATTTTTCAGCTCAAGTCATGCTGGAAGAAATAATATTACAGGCATTGAAAGCACTGTGTTTTTCATAGGGTCTGTGTCACACATGTATCATGGTTAATCACATAACCAGCATCTTTGTTTATTAATGGGGTCATGCTATTTTATATAGTTTAAAGCAAACACCTCCACTGGGAAACTGGGACATTAAAAAAAAGTGGGTACATTTCTGACAACTGTGCTTGTTTTGATGTAGTAGTGGGAACCTTTCTGACAGGCACTCTAAGAAAAGTATTGTGAAGCAGCTACCATTTCACAGTTGTCTATCGTTCTCTCTCTCTCCTACTGAGGCTGTGGTGGAGGATGAGAAGTGCCATTGCACGGTGTTCATGATCTGGGGCAAGGGACTTCAGAGGAAGAGGTAGGCTTCATTTGAAAAAAACAGAAGTGCATGGATGGCTTTTTTTGAATAGCAGCTCGCTGTCTTTTTCAAGCCAAAGGAATGTTAAATATGCAAATTAATGTAGGGATGTCTGAGAGAAAATGCATAATTTGGCAAACCCTTCAAAATCAAACCAAATTAATAAAATAAAACATAATATAGTAGAGTACAGTAGAGGCACAGTGGCCAGCCTCACAGTTCAG
This sequence comes from Amia ocellicauda, assembly GCF_036373705.1. Classification (NCBI taxonomy): domain Eukaryota; kingdom Metazoa; phylum Chordata; class Actinopteri; order Amiiformes; family Amiidae; genus Amia; species Amia ocellicauda. The sequence continues at coordinate 56,508,110 of NC_089852.1, forward strand.
CTGGTCTAGATCTGCTAGTCGGAGTCCAAGTTCACAATACCAGGCAAACAGTAGCAGGCAACCTGGTCTGGGCAAATACAGTGCGCAGGGTGTGCTACAGGCTGCCATACTGAGATTGCACTCACGTCAATGTTATATCACCACTTGTGGAATTCACTGAAATAGTGATGCTGTAATGATGGCATTTCCCCTATATTACTACAGTTTAATATATAATTCAGTTTTACATTTAATTCTTCCATTTGTTCAGCAATGAAAATGAGGAGGTTGGATATATTTATTGTTTTTAGATGGTAGTAATTTCAAATGCAATGAAACAGAGACACACCAGGGAGATCTCTTTTAGAAATTTGGCCCAGCTATCGGTGAAGATTTGGCTAGAGATCAGCAGCTCTATTTATTAAACAACCGCAAAGAGGAAAGCTAGGCTGATACTGTGATATAAAAACATTTAACAGCAAAGTATATTACTGCCCAATAATAAACTTACCTACAATATGTAACTCAGCTATTGATTTAATAAGCTATCATTATTACCAGAGTCACAGTCATATAACATGACTGTGCCAGTATTCATTCACCTTGAATGTGTAAACAATTTAGGATAATAGAGCAGTTTGGAAAACCTAACAAATAATAGGAGATTGTGCAATTGATCCTTTATATGTTAATTCAGTGTTCTCTTTTCACATGCAATATGGATTATGAGATCACATAATCCCTTAATCCTGAATACCTTGATATCATATGTATCACCAAAAGTACTGAAGCAAACTCAGGCAGAACAGAAAAAAACGGAAAATATATATTTAAATATACATTAAAATTTAAAAACAATCTTCAATTTGATTCCCAAAGTGTATTTATTACTATATTGGTCAGTGTGTATGAGTGTGTATATGTTTCTTTCAATTTGTTTTCCTATATTTATCTGAGGTTGTGTGGTGTGACAAAGTTGTGTTTCTTTAAGAGAAAGAGATACAAATCTAATTGCCACCATCAATTGGAACATATGGAGAGGACCTGTAAATCTACCAACAATAAAAACTCTGCAGATCGTGGTTCAAGAAGAAAGGTGTACACTGATTTATTAAGCAGAGATACATGAGTTAAGACGGTTAGGAGAGCACCAAAAGTGGAGAACAAGTGATGGCAGTTTGGTTCAGAATATAGAGTATAATATAGGAATACAGTAACGCAATTCATATTGAAAAATGAATGCAGCTCGAGTTTGTCAATGATTGTGTGCAATAAGACTGTCAAGTGTGGAGCAAAAGTACTGCACTTTAGTAGTAAACCACACAAACAGTGATAAATCAAAATGTGACAAGTTTTCATTAGAAATTCATAATGTGTTTGTTTTTAATTACAAAATATCTTCTACTGAGGAATCTATTAGGTAAACTGCATATTTAAATTATTCATTATGAACATAATAATAGATACATCGGTAGTATAATTTGGTTTAGACTAGGTACATTACAACTAGACATGTACCAATCGTGCCAATGACGACAAAAAATAATCTGTTTTATTCTGGCATATGTGATTGCATTGCTTCATTATGAGAGGCTTGTTTGATACACTGTTTGCAGTTCAGTCCATCCATAATGTATATGGTTGCCACAAGAAAATCTTCCAAGTGCTTGACAATAATTAGAGCCCAGAGGAGGAAGTCAGAAGATCTGGGGCTGTCGAATCCTCAAGAGGACCCAGGTGAAGTAAGAGTTGTAAATCCCCCTGCCAGAACATGTCTGGAAGGCAAATGTCTTTTTCTGAAAATGCTCTCTTTTCATTAAGTAACACTTTCATACTCCACAGCCTTTCATGCAATGTTCAAAAGCAGGTGAAATGAAAACCCTTCCTTTTCTTGTAGAGTTTTAATGAAGCATGATTTATACACCAGATTTCCCAACACATTAGCTTAACGCCTTCATTTCAAAACAAAACTTTTAAACCAAATAACCTATATCTTACTAAAACACACAATTGCCAAGCTCTAAATATATATATATATATATATATACACTCACCTAAAGGATTATTAGGAACACCTGTTCAATTTCTCATTAATGCAATTATCTAACCAACCAATCACATGGCAGTTGCTTCAATGCATTTAGGGGTGTGGTCCTGGTCAAGACAATCTCCTGAACTCCAAACTGAATGTCTGAATGGGAAAGAAAGGTGATTTAAGCAATTTTGAGCGTGGCATGGTTGTTGGTGCCAGACGGGCCGGTCTGAGTATTTCACAATCTGCTCAGTTACTGGGATTTTCACGCACAACCATTTCTAGGGTTTACAAAGAATGGTGTGAAAAGGGAAAAACATCCAGTATGCGGCAGTCCTGTGGGCGAAAATGCCTTGTTGATGCTAGAGGTCAGAGGAGAATGGGCCGACTGATTCAAGCTGATAGAAGAGCAACTTTGACTGAAATAACCACTCGTTACAACCGAGGTATGCAGCAAAGCATTTGTGAAGCCACAACACGTACAACCTTGAGGCGGATGGGCTACAACAGCAGAAGACCCCACCGGGTACCACTCATCTCCACTACAAATAGGAAAAAGAGGCTACAATTTGCACAAGCTCACCAAAATTGGACAGTTGAAGACTGGAAAAATGTTGCCTGGTCTGATGATTCTCGATTTCTGTTGAGACATTCAGATGGTAGAGTCAGAATTTGGCGTAAACAGAATGAGAACATGGATCCATCATGCCTTGTTACCACTGTGCAGGCTGGTGGTGGTGGTGTAATGGTGTGGGGGATGTTTTCTTGGCACACTTTAGGCCCCTTAGTGCCAATTGGGCATCGTTTAAATGCCACGGCCTACCTGAGCATTGTTTCTGACCATGTCCATCCCTTTATGACCACCATGTACCCATCCTCTGATGGCTACTTCCAGCAGGATAATGCACCATGTCACAAAGGTCGAATCATTTCAAATTGGTTTCTTGAACATGACAATGAGTTCACTGTACTAAACTGGCCCCCACAGTCACCAGATCTCAACCCAATAGAGCATCTTTGGGATGTGGTGGAACGGGAGCTTCGTGCCCTGGATGTGCATCCCACAAATCTCCATTAACTGCAAGATGCTATCCTATCAATATGGGCCAACATTTCTAAAGAATGCTTTCAGCACCTTGTTGAATCAATGCCACTTAGAATTAAGGCTGTTCTGAAGGCGAAAGGGGGTCAAACACAGTATTAGTATGGTGTTCCTAATAATCCTTTAGGTACTGATATATAAGTTCGGAGTGATATTAAATACATTTCAGGTAAGAGTGCCTGGATGTGAGCTTTGTGGTCTGCCCCTGGCAAAGAGATCCTGTCCTGAATGGATGCACACACGCGACAGACATCTCGCATCGCTGGAGAAGTGATCTGGACTGGGCACATGGTGCGGTGTACAGGCATGCATGGGCACATTGCATCCAGAAAGTAGAACACCTCTGCACAAATCGCACTGACGTACAGGCTGTGAAGTGAGTGAATATGTGTTGAAAAAGCAGGACGGCTCAGTTCCACAAGAGCAGGGTTATCAGAGAAATATTCACCGGGGATGCAGGCCTAGTGGTTGCCGAGTCCAGCACAGGGTGTGTAAACACACGTCAGTTACACCAGGCTGAATGAAGCACAGGGAAAATTTGTGGCCACAACAGTGAACAGGCTATCCACTATTGGTGGCCCACTGTCATTCGCAGCTGTGGCTTAAACACTCTGTGTTAAGCAGGACTGAGAGATCTCCTCATTTAAAATGCTCTCACCAATGAGAAGCAGGAATGCCCTTAATATTTCCAGACCCTCTCAGCAGGGCAGAAGCAGGGCAGCACACAGCTGTGCAAGAAACACACAGGTGACTCTGGATGACCTCCCACCTAACTCAAGGACTGCCTGGGTCTCCCATACTTGTTGCTGCAGATCAATGAGGTGGGCCACCATAAAAATCCGTTTGGATCGCTTAATGGATATAAAATTTGGAACCAGTTTTGAAAAACAGAGTCTGTTCTAAAAAATCCACATAACACCAAGGAGCCAAGGTCACAGTTTACTTTAAAAACATTTAAGACACTATTAAAACATAGAAAGAAAGAAGAAAAACACACATGTAAAGTAGACTTTAAATCCAAGCTGTGGCTTTAACCTTTCAGTCTTCATTAGAAACAGCTGCCTATCACAGTCTAGCCCACTACTCTGTAAAGGAAAGCAAACGGAAGCTCTCTCTAGGGGAGTGCCTCACAGGGCAGCAAACCAGCCTGTGCAGAGACTGAAGCCTGAAACCTGTCAGCCAACTGCAGGCGTCTATTAACCCCCAGTCTCCCTCATCCACGGGCAAATACAGCACACTCTGCTTCATCCCCTACATGCCATCCCACAAGATCTGCGGTAGTTGGTTGAATAAGTACAGGGAAAGTTTTCCTGCAGCTTCATAAAACACTGCAAATGAAACGACCCGGTTTCATGAACAAAGAGATGGATGTACCAGGACTGATCAGAAAGAACCTATAGTCATATTACAGGGAGGCAGGTCTTACTATGTCATCTTCTGCTAAGGCCATTCAGAAAGCTTTCTCTATGCCCTCAGTGGCACATTTAATCTTGAAAGGTAACTCCAGGCCTTGTTACTCTACTAGAAATGCTCCATGCAGATGAGTAAGACAACATATTGATGCATGATTTCTAAATATTCATGAATCATGAGCAATTATGCTACTGGACATTAGATAGAAGTGTACAATACACACACACCTTTGTTTGTATTTGTCAACCTTTCTCAACATGGGGTGGATTTGGATGTTGAAACCATGTGTTAAACATATATTTCTATACATATTAACCTCCCTCTGTCTTCATAATCTGTTGACCAGATCATTAAGACCCTTCAAAAATAACAATTAGTTTGGCTATAATCTGGGTTCAATTTTTTTTCCCTTTCAGAGGATATTTTTGTTACTGTTTTACTGCCTGTGAACATGTGCCAACTGTATCTCACCATTGTACTTTTATGATGTCTGTAGACATTTAAGTGATGCCAATGATTTTATTACCAGCATTTTTACATAATTACTGCTATCACTCTGTTCATTGAAAATAAATACAAGCTTAATTTTTTAAACAAACTAATGCAAGAGGCTTAGGAACAAAGCATTTTGTATTAATTATGTGTCTGAGGTGTTAAAGAGGATATGCATGGTAAAGGGAAATCAGAAGGATATTTTCTCTGTATCAGAGATTGTGACAGAGAGTGCTTCCTGACTTGGATAAATAACTAATGGATACTAACTATATTTAATTTGATCATCTTCTAAATATCACATTTAGACAGAGATAATAATAATACAAATGTGCAGAAGCTGTGCAAAATTAGTTCCAAACATGTAATTAAGACTAACATTATTAATGCTGTGGATATAGCTTTGCTAATTATCTGTGTTGTGTGTCCTACAGAATAAAGAAATAAAAATAAAAAATCTAATGAGCTTGCTGTCTTTTAAAATTGTGCTATAAAGCAATAATTCAGAACTACATCTCTGTAATAAAGCCAGCATCTATAACACTTAATCCAGTTATATTAAATTAAAATCTTCACCTACCATCTGTTGAAAGTGTACTAATCTTATTTAAGGTCCCTATCATATAACACATCTAGCTAGCTATGATATAAAAGATACAGGGCCAAAACACCTTTTCTTTTCCTCAGAATCCAGAATCTTTCTATTAAATGTCCCCGTTTTGCAAACCACACTTCGGAGTGCTAGAAGAACGATAGATGAATACTCAGGGTTATTGTTTTAATTATTGTTTAGGTCAACTACAACTGTATCTTCAACTACTGCAAAGGAAACCAGAATATTGAATCCAATGCCCAGCTTTAAATGTTCTGTTTAACTATAAATGTCTCACCCTGTTTCAAATCTGAGTGTCACATCGCACTCATGCGATACTAGAGATCTTGCCTGGTTATCTTCCTACCTATCTGTCAGCTTCTTCAAGGTTTCAGGCTTTGGCTTCCTTCACCTCTCCCTCACTCATGATAGATGTTCCAACTAGGTCAGTTAAGGACCCTTTTCTCTTCTCTTTGTACACCTACTTACTTGAATTGCTTGTTTCCTCCCACCACTACCATGCTGACAATGCTGATATGTTCCTCTCCTTCCCATCCCATAGCTCTGACATTTCTATAACTGCCCCTCAGCCATCTCCTTCTGGATGCATTCATGTCACTCGAAACTCAACCTTTCCAAATCCCAACCTACTCTTCCATCTCTTCGCCTTCCTCCCCCTCTTCTATCCTGCTGGCCCCCCCTCCTTCCTCCTCTGCCAAGAGCTTGGTGCTACCCTAGGTCTGTCCTTCTCCTACTCACAGCACAGCACTGACTTGACATGCAGCTGCTGTGTATTTATAAATAACATTAAGTGGATCCACCCTTCATGCAATCTAGAAAGGACTGCAGCTCTCTCCTAGTTAGACTGTTCATCATTGTTCAAACTGCGCTCTCCAGCACCTACAAACTCTGCTGCTCACTTAGTGTATCCTCACCTCGCTGCTCCAATGCAACTCCTGTTTTTGAACCCCTTCCTTCTTTATCTGTGACAAACTTCGGGAAACTCAATTCTTCTCACTTACAATCCCTGTACCTTCTTTGAACCCAATAAGGTATTATCACCAGTACAGCGACGCATCAAACTGCCATTTAACGACATTCAGGTCACAAGCACTAAGTTATGGTTAACTCTTATTATTTATGAAAAGTGTATTGCAATCCTTCACCTAATCTTGCACTGTTTAGCTTATTGCATAGTGTCATACTATATTTTTTCAAACTAGACTATAACTATTGATATCTTTGCTTTAGCATACAGTAAGAAGGGGATCATGCTCAACACTAGAAAAAAAACAACGGCTCCATTTCAGCTGACTCCTAACACTCCTTTGCCATCACCTTCTGTTAGGTACCTTACTTATGGTCTTTCCATTATCACATAAAACTGCCAAAGATTAAGCTGAAGAAGACAAAGAATTAGGAAATTATTCAAAATCACAGCATGCCACTGAAAAAACAACAACTTTTAAATCAGACAGGAAAACAATCAGCTTAGACCATTCAGCAAGTTCCCATTGCCTGCTTCTGTAATTGCTGTATGTGCTTCTTTTCATGGTATTACACTGGCTATTACACTTACTTCACTCACCTGGTTCAAAGACTGCTGGTAGTGCTTGTTTCATTTTCTATATCTTAATGCTGCTGACGTAAAACAAAAAGAAAAGATAATGGAAAATGGAAAGTTAGAAGAAGAAAAAAATGAGGAACTGCTGAATGTCAGATGACTGTGGCATAGCTATTTTGTCTTATCACTGGGCAATTAATTGAATTGTTCCATGGTTCCCTAATTATAAAATAACAACGATAAGATTTTAAGCCCTTGATAGTTCTTCCATATTAAACTAGCTTATTCTAGTGTGGTAGATAGGAGACCAGATGAACTATATGTTTTGGACAGGCAAACCCAAGCAGCTCTGGTTCCAAAGGCACTGATAATAGGTCCTGTCAGTCAAAGCTTCAGTTTGAGTTAATAGATGAAATAGAAAACATAATAGCTCAGCACAGCGGTTTGAGACAGAGCCACAAAGAGCATTCTGGAAATCACACTTGCTGTATATCTAAAAAACATACACACAAAAAAAATCAAAGCAAGGGAAATTTCACAGCTTGTTCTTTATGTTGGATATACTATACTGTACTATAGGCAGTGGCATTTTTCTTCCCAATCTATTCTGTGGAGTATATGAGCGATGAGTTAGCATGGTTTTCTGTACAAGCTTCTAAAGAGACCAGATTGGAACTTGCCTGTAAAGTGATTTTTAAAGCCACTCCAAATAAAGTCACACGTTTACATCTAACTCAGTTCAGCCAGAGAGAATCTGTACCGTTTTCACTGCTCTTAGTCAGAGTGCATCAAACTCTAAAACTAAATAATGCATGTCACCACATTTAGCATAATGAGCAATATTTATGAAACTAAATGAATGACCCAATCACATGGTATCAAATGAAGGGTGAAAATATGTTTGGCTACATGTAAAGTATCTGAATACAGAAGTAAAAAGGTAAGTATTGAACAGTATAAAGTATTGACAATAAGCTGCATAATCTAAAAAAGCTAATAAAGGATGAAGTGCCCTTCTGGTTGGCCAGACATACAGCAAATGGTTAGCATGACAAGGGCCAAAAGAACAGAAGGTTCCTGCCCAATAGCATTCCTCTTGCAGGGAATTTTACCATTCACCATTACAACACCATAGTGCTTTAAGACAGATTGCCACCAGTTCTTGTTTTGCCGGGATCGTTCTCTTTTTGAGGCAGCTTTTCTGGGACATCTATTAAATGTCTTGTTTGTTGTCAGGTCCTTTGTACTAAACATTCTGCATCACTCAAAACAATGCACTTACATGTTGGTCTCCTCTCAACTGATATTGTGAGTTTTTCTATTACCTTAACATAAATTACCATATGCTGGCTTTATTCACTATACAACATTCTGCAAAATACACAGCAGCAACAGTGCAGAACGTGGTCACACTCAAATGTTAACATCCTGCATTGTGATTTGCATTGTTGAGTACAGACCATAGAGGATTTTAACAATTATAACGAATGTAATGGCTGGATACACCAACGCCAAAATGTCTGTTATATACTGACAACCCCCCCCAAAAAAGGATGTGCAAGTCATACAATCATAAAAAGTATTAGTAATACAAATGGACATCTGAAACTGGTTTGATTATTGTATACAATGTTTGTGTGGTGTTTTTTATACATCAGAGGTGGCAACCCTCACTGTAACACATGTATGTTAAACACAGTTTGATTGGCAGACCCAAGCGCTCAGTCTCTGATCAGAGCAGCTTAGTTTTAAAACAGTCTGTCAGTCACATTCCCAGATACAGCACTTTGTCAAAGGATGACACAACCGAGTTTGCAGCACCATTCTTCTTTCAGTTCATATCTTGCTTTGTTGCATATCTTGCTTTGTTGCATTATGAAAGAGTCTTTGAGGTATCTGTTGATTAGCCTACAGGACTGTGTGGGGTGGTGGGCAGAAAATCCCAACAAAATGCTAGCCAAACATATTGCAGTTAAATCAATAGCAGTGCCACTGTAATTATTCAGCACATCAGTAAAAGATCAATTTGAATATGGGGATACATTTTGGTCCCCAAACATGCATATTGACATCTTAAAGGTCAGCTCTTACACTCGAACAGAGCAGACTACCAGGTGGCTTGATACATGATTTACACTTCTGTTTCCAGCCAAGCTGTGTAGCAGTAGCTCTTCAGACGTAGAAGCCATAACCTTGTAATCATCAAGGAACATAGAGTGAGTGTGTAAAAGGAGAATCTGCAGATTTGATCATGTTGATTGTTTTGGAAAGATACAATTATCTCATAAAAAGACACAAATGAAGATTGGTGTAGCTCCATTAGCAAAATTTAAAGTAGAAGAGATGTTATTTCAAGAATCTGACTGTGCAGAGGATATTGTCATCAGATGAGAATCAGCTACCTGAGGAGCTGATCCCCGGATGGATTCCTAAGGACATTATTACTTCTTTCATTATAATCGTCGTGGAAAATATCGACAGAGCATCAATGTTGATGAATGTGGCTTGGCATTCAGAGGTTAAATAGTTAAAATTCCCAAAACGTACTGACAAAGTGAACCCAGAGAACTGCTTCAGGATCAACAATGAGACATGGATCACAGGCCAAAAATGGAAATGAAGAGCATGTGTTTCTAGGACTGAAGACAGGAGGCCCTTCTTTAGACATGAGTCTGACACAAGCTTCCCAGCCTTGCTGTTGATGACGATTCCCTGTGATCCTTCATGAAACAGTTGGACAAGATATTTTGGATGTTCACATGTACTTATTTAGTTGAATGTCTTTCAGAGATACTGAACTGTGACTTTGTTTCCTCCAGTACCACTCCCGATAAAGCTTAAGCTGATGTCTCATCTAATACTAATATCTCTGGAAATAACACTGTGCCAACACTACACAATCAACAGTCACCTGTGTCTGCCTACCTGCTCTGTCATTGACCACTTAATTCTGAAATTGAATAATGTGTGCTAGAGACCACACTCTATGTTGCATATAAATCATATAAATCACTCATTAATTATGCACATCATTTACTCAGTGAATAGGATGGAAAATACTCAATTACTGCACACTGGAAGGCTTCTCCACACCACACTGATCTTCTGCTGTGAGTTTCTCAATGAGGTCTAATGAAATGAAGTCCCCCCTCCAACACACAAACTCCCCATCTGAACAAATTTTAACAGAATGAACAGAGAAAAATTTAATTTACCCTTCCACTGGTCTGATATTGCAGTATGAAACTGAAAGTATGCAATGTAGGTGACCAAGAGAGCTTGTTCTTTTAAAGGTCAAGAGGCAGAACAGGCAATGTGTGTGAATGGAAATACACTGCATTGTGTGTCTGATAAAAAGGGAGTTTCCCTGAAATCACAGTAATAATGGCTCAGTTTGCCCAGCCTGTCACCAACCCTGACATGCCATACTCTTGTAGTCCCTGCTATTGCGTGTCTGTGTTGGAAACATGCATCCTTTGGGATTTTGTTTCTGCACAAACTCACTGACAGCTTTAGAAGTAACACTCCCCCATGGAAACTATATACACACTTGTTAAAATGCACAGAAATCTTTTCAATTATTCACATCAGGTACCCTTTTCTAAAGCACATTATATGCCAGCTTCACATTTATTTCTGTATATTTATTTCACACAACAATGCTTTATAAAACATTGTCTCTAGCTTTCATTCAAATCTTTGTCTCCCATCATAGGAACTGCTGTTCCAGTCTAAGCAACAGGAGATGCACTTCAAACACATGCTGAACTTTCTTTCAACTTGAACTAAGCACATTATTTGCCCCTCAAATTCTTAAAATTGAATTATGACTTTCATGAATACAGTGGGGGAAAAAAGTATTTGATCCCCTGCTGATTTTGTATGTTTGCCCACTGACAAAGAAATAATCAGTCTATAATTTTAATGGTAGGTGTATTTTAACAGTGAGAGACAGAATAACAACAAAAAAATCCAGAAAAACACATTTCAAAAAAGTTATAAATTGATTTGCATGTTAATGAGGGAAATAAGTATTTATAACTTTTATGAAATGCATTTTTCTGGATTTTTTTGTTGTTATTCTGTCTCTCACTGTTAAAATACAACTACCAATAAAATTATAGACTGATCATTTCTTTGTCAGTGGGCAAACATACAAAATCAGCAGGGGATCAAATACTTTTTTCCCTCACTGTATATGCAGCCTTGCGCTCTATGCCTGCCGAAATCGGCTCCGGCATCCCCGCGACCCTCACCAGGATAAGTGGTTTCGAAAATGGATGGATGGATGAATACATGCATTCATGGGGTGGTTTATTAATATACACTTTTACTTTGAAACAAATGTTTATACATAACATTTTTCACGTGTGAATAAATGCTGCATGCCCCATCCTCCTTTGATCAATATTATTTATATTATTATTCATAATAGTAGTACTGATATGGAATAAGAAATAATGAACTTTCTAGCCTGTTCTCAGAGGAACTTGTCAACATTAATTGTACTGATTTGTTAAGTGAGTGAGAGCAGGTAATCTCTCTAGGCCACCATTAGCTTCAACTGGAGTTGTCTGTTCAAAACAATGCACATAAACTCTAATGGAGTGAATAAGATATTAAATGTTTAATCTACATCTGTGTGTAATTATTGTGTTCTGTTCAAACAGGCCCCATAACAAATATTTGCAGCAAACCTGGCTTCTGTAGTATCTGCTGATCTTAGATTTGTCTGGGATGTACATACATTTTTGGATGCAATAGAGAAACACCATTTGTATTAATATAGGAAGGAAACAAACAAACCAACAACAAAAAAACACAACAGCTTGACTTCATGAGGCTGCCATAGAAATGTTTCGTGCACCATGGCAAGCATCATTAACACCACAAGGATAAACAGAACCCATTCTGTGATAAACTCATGATCATGATTGCTATTACAGCACCATCAGACTTCTTAATTAAACTGGTGGATCTGATGTTTAAAAAAAAAATCTGTATAGCATGCATGACCTAACCTTGTGTGATGAAATATGCAATGCAATATTTATTTGTGATCATGCTGACCTACTTAGTGATCCACCCACGAATTGTTTTGTCAGTAATCTTTTTGAGCAAACCCGAACTAGCAAGATTATCTCTGTGATGAATAAATAACAAATGCAAAGGTTTTAAAATGTGTATTTGGATAATTACACTATGTAACACAATTTTTGTTCCTGGGTAATAAGTGTTATTTCCTAATTGCTTATGCCTCAAAAGTACAGAAAATGGCTATTATTCCCCACAAACTTTGCTTTTGTGACCAGGACAGTGATATTTTGAAATGTAACTATTTCCAATGAAAGAATACTGTAAATACAGTATAATCGTAAATCTTGAAAAACTACTCACTTCTAAATCTTTTGTAGTAATTTTTGTATTACTTTAGTATAAATACATGTTAATTTGGATCCATATGTTGTTTTCTTCTGACTTCTGAAGACACAAATTCGCCCGTTTTCTCATTGGAAATAGGTACATTTCAAAATATCACTCTCCTGGTCATAAAAGCAAAGATTGTGGGGAATAATAGCCATTTTCTATACTTTTGAGGCATAAGCAATTAGGAAATAACAATTACTACCCAGGAACAAAAAAATATGTGTTATATTTGATCATGGATACTTTTGTGATCCACAATTTAAACCATAGGTTTTTTTATACACTACAATTAGTCATTTTGGAAAACAATTTCATTTTAAAGGTAAAATTAAGTAAAACTCTGACTTGTCTTCAAAGTCCTGGCATTATGGTGCAATGTGGTCACCATATAATGTCTCCACACTAAGATCAAAGTGATCACTTTACATGTATTTGTTTGTATCAAAACGTTTTCTTTCAATCAGAGCTTGATGGAGAAGAGAACAATTTAACTTTCATTTGGTTTTGTTAACCCCCTCAACACACACATGACACTGCTTTTGGGGTGTGTCAGCACCTGATGTCAGTCCATGTTCTGAATATTTCCAAGGCAAGTCAGATGGCTCATAGGAGATAACACTGACCAAACATTCTGATTAGCACATTATTAGCATGTTTTGGGGCCTAATATGATGATATAATTATTATATACACTCAGAACTTCAAGATGGAATTATCTGTGTTGTCTTGGTTTGCCCTTTTGAAGAAAAGCCCTTCTGTAATAAAGTGGGATTTGCATGAGGAAAAGCAGAGACTAAATAATACCCTGTACAAGCGACCAATAAACCCCCAGCCCATTACACCCAGTCTGCATAAGTAGTATTAATAACTTTGGCATGTACTATACACTGAATCCAGTGCTTTTGTTCTGTAAATGTGAGCTTTCTCTACATTTTCATTAAATCTCTGAACTTATGCATGACAGTACAACCATACTGGGTTAAGTAAGAGTGATTCCAGAGTAAATGAAAGAACTGCGTTTTGCATTTCCATACCATCATGAGGAATAAATTGTGTGGAGGCAACCCGTCAAAAGAGAAAAAGAGACATATGCAAACTCGCTTTATCTACTTGGAGGCTGGCTTTAAACTTGGAAATGGCATCAAATCAACACAGCATCCTCTTTACTTATCAGTGTGTAGCCAGGGACAACAATCCTTAGGGAGCTCTTGAGATACCTTCACAAAAGGAAAACATGCCTTCATGTTATCTCATTCTTTTGGTGTCTTCTCACCGCCCACCAAAAAAAAAAAAAAAAACTTTCAAAAGACAATGCAGCCTCTTGGTTTTCATGAGGGTCCCAGGGTTTATGTAACGACTCTTCTAGTTACCAACTGAATAGCTTTCAGTCACTTGTTTCTCAAAACATGTCTTATTGATATGCTAAATGTTTTCATGGTTTCATGTGTGTCTACTCATATTAAAAAGTTTTAAAACTTTGACCAATCCCGGAATCGTATATTACAAATTGTACCCTATCCTGTTTGAGTGAATAAAGATCTTGTTGAGTACTTTGCCCACCCCTTCCATCTCTCCCTCTAATCCCAATTGAGCTATGATACTATACATAGATTTTTATAGTGTTGATGCATTGCTCATGTTTACAATCAATTGTGCACAAACACAGTAAAGTTTATAATTATCAGGCAGTACATTAACATTTTACATTGCTGGGATTAGATGACAATGCAGTATACTTCTTTAAACTACTTTCATTTTGATCTTGGCAAGGCTTTGCCTGCTGAATTGTTATGGTTATGAAAGTATATTTCCTTAAAATAACATTTGTATTTTAATTTTCATCAATACAGTGTTTTTCAGGTATTAAATACATAAACAAGAGTTTTTTATTGTAGCAGTTGAGTACATCAGCAGTTGTCAGCCTTAGACGAACTGTGTTGTCCAACTGAACTCGTTACTTGGAATGTTTAAATTAGATACTTGTGAAATATACCAATGCTTTTCTGGAAACACTTGCTGCAACTTTTTATAAGGTTTTAATTTCATTTATTTTTGGGGGGGGGAAAGCTACATCACAAAAAAATACTAATACATTAACACTTACCTGAACAATGCTTTTAAAAGAAAGTTACATAAATAGCAAGTAATCAGTGGGAAATACTGGGAAGCAATTTTAACAAATGACAGACACAATGGTGCTGTAGAAGAATTTTTAAACACATCCACAGTATCAGTTTTTGCTCTGTAGTATGAAAGCTGAGACATCATAGTTTTAATGGAAAAGGTGTTTTTCTTTGCTTTTAAACCCCTTAAAAACTGCTTGCAGAGTTGCACAGTCTTATCATGCTTAGTCGTGTTGGCTTTGATCCATAAGATTTCACCCCCAGCACTGCGGATTATAAGAATGGAAAGATTTAGCTGTCACACATTATCTTTTTAAATACAAAAGAATGCAGCGCCTGTAAACAGTGACACAGGCATGGAAGGTAGTATCAAGGCAGACAACATTGACTCCCAGATTTCTTCTTCTTTTTTTTTATCAGTAAGAATATGTGAGGAAAATCTCTGCCTATTAATTTGGAGCATGGTAACTTAGTCTTTAAAATTAGTTTTGATGTTGAAACCAGAAAAATGTGCCAAACAACAGTCTGAGCTTTTATTACCAGGTGTCATTCATACAGCAAAGCCCACACATTCTGTCTCTGAAGTTCACCTGGTTGCTGAATGCAAATTAAGCCAGTCTTTCTAAATTTCTAGATTTACATTTTACTTCTTCCACACAGAATATCTGATCACCTTTAAATCTCCCTTAAAATACATTCATTACAATGTGGTGGATTTCTGTTTGTTTAACAAAATTACTTTGTATCCTCTTTTACTTGGAGGGAGGATGCTGCAAATGTAGTTGTTTATTTTCCACACTTCACTTCATAAAACATGGTGACATTTACAAACCACATGAGCCTTACTCTCTGCCATACTTCCAGGGGTCTGAAATAGTCATTAGATATGTGTCTGTTGTACACATTCTCGGCAGATCCCTGAGAAGCTTTAGGAGGAGAAATGTAAGCCTTTCTGACAGCTAAGCTTGTGACATTCTCCCCAGTCATACAATTTTTTTTCCAATGACAAGAAACGTGAATCAGATCATCAAATCAGTTACACATTCAAAAACATACAATAAACACCTGATGGTTATTGGGTTATTGAATCAATACCTAAGAGCACAGGAACATACAACTGCTTTTGTGTGTGAGTGTGTATTTTTTATTTTGTTTTGTATTTCACAAAAACAAGATGACAAACACAGAGGTCTTACGGGTTCGCTTGCTATCCTGTGTGTGATAACGTGCAGAAAGGGGAGTCAAGTCGAGTCTAAATGAAAGTTGAGTAGTGACATGTGAGGTGATTTCAAGGTTAGGAGACATTGTGGGTTTCTCTTCAGAGTGACAAGTAGTAAATAACCAGTTATTGGAGTATTCTGCAAGCATGATATGAGGCATGTCCTGGGACAGCATCCTGCCATGCAGTTTCAGTATTTATTGTGTTCGGTTAGTTTTGAAGCCCTCAACCATATTTTGATTGTTTATGTCAGTTTATCAAGCATACTCTCCAAATCTGAAACTGTGGCTTGACCTGTGTGTGTTCTGTTACATGTAATGCAATGCACTTTAATAATTGAATTATTCTGCGATGGATTCATATTTTTTCCCATATTATATTCCCAAAAATATTTGATTGAAAAAAAATGCAGGCATCTGGGTAAATGGGCTCTGGATTTAACAAATTACAAGTAAACACAAGCCTGACACATTTTACATGTAAATTATTTAGTCAAGTCCCACCTTCATTCAAAGTCAACATCGGGGTTACGCTTGAACTCCATGTTTGAGAGAAATGGGAAAGTTTATTTAAGTTTAATATTTATTATAATCGCAAAAAAAGTATTAGAAATACAGTAATTTGTGAAAGTACAAGCTCAAGACTGCAGAGAAATCTGTAGAGTACCTACAGATAATGTAATGTTAGAACCTATAGAACAATGTAAATGAAAGGATGATGTCATTTAACCTGTTTTTTCAAACAGGTCAGATCTTTTTGCTTTATTGAAAGTGTGCGACACTGCTGGACATCATCAAGTTATCCACCACTTTGATCTATGATGCCGAGTCAACCCAACAAAAGAACCTAAATAGCAGCTGATGATCGGATCAGAGGACACCTAATCTTTCTCTTCGTTTCCATCCCACAAATTGTGGTAGGATAAAACCAAGGGCCCATTATTTTATTGTATTAATTTGTTTTATTTGTTGACCGAGACATTTACTTTTTTATTCTGAACAAAAGGTGCACCTGGGGTGGGATTTTTCTCAGATTTCCTTTGTAAATGAAATGGTGATTGTGAATACTGTTAAGAGTTACAGTTATCTTTCTACTCTTAAAGCCAGTGAGATATTTATTTTTTACATCACTTTGGTCTCTTGTGTTTATTGACATATCACCTGACTTCCTCCCTCGAGTTAATTGGCCCAGTGTAGTGATTGTACAATTAATGGGTATATATCCTATGCTCTGTAAATACATGCCACTCACTACATTGATACACAGCCTGTCTTTACTCCTAAGCCTGTGCTCTGCAAACTCTTGAGAAGATAAGTATAATTTGATTAACAATATTCCTTAAACTACATGAATCACCGAATAGCACTGTTTCAAAGGAATAATGTGAATACTCTCCCCTACAACTCCATATGTAGGCCTATACAAACACAAAAGCAGAATAATTCCTTATACATTGATCATGAAAATTGGTGCAAAATAAACACAAAATTATCTTCTGCGATCTGTGAAATTGATATTCAAAATTCCAAAGCTACTCTGCAAATCTGAAATATCATATCAAAGCTTTGTGCTTTGTGCCATTTAAACTTGTTATAAATAACAAATGCTGCTTTTTCCCCCTGAACTACATTTAACAATGTCCACAAGCAACAATTTGTTACATCTGAGGAAGTCCCAGAAACCAGGAATCAATCAAATTGACAAACAAAACAAATTACACAGTTTATACCACCTCAATGTGTCATGAGGCCTACTGATATCGAGGACACCTTTAACTAAATTCTCCAGACATACGTGCACTATTTCCTCCTTGCCTTGTAAATCAAGCAGTGTACATTGGTCTTTTCATGGATTGTGAATAATCTGGTTTAAAGCCTCCCTGAGCAACTCCTTTGCAGATGTTAGAAAAACACTGAACATGTTACTATTATTGTGAGATTACACAGAATCACTGTTTATTAACAGTAGTCCAATCTAAATAATCTACAACTATTATTTATTTGTTTACAGAATAAAAGTAATTTGAATGTTTACATGTTATGTTATGAAGGAACAACTGCAACAACTGTAATGATTGATGCCTTTATTGAACTGTATTTTTGCACTTTGTTTTGCACTTATGTTGTAAGTCGCCCTGGATAAGGGCGTCTGCCAAGAAATAATACAACAATAATAATAATAATAATAATAATAATAATAATAATAATAATAATAATAATAATAACAAAGTACTATTAACCATTAGTGACCATAAAAGAACAGCAGTAGCAATTAAAACAAAACCCAAAACAACAACAGCTTAAGACACAGTGAATCACAACGGCAGATCAGACATCACTGTGTTGCATTAAAAGGCTTCAATTTTGCATAATATTACTGGAGGTGCCTAGCACAGGCATCTGATTGGTTGACTGCCTGTATCAGGAGAATTAAGCAGTCTTTTTTCCTGTCAGTCAACCAATCAAACATCTCTAGGGAGACAGAACACAATCCTATAAATTAATTAAAGGCAGGGCATTTTTCATGTGTAAGAAATGTCAGTACATTTTTAACCTAGAAAACCTCTTTAATTGTATTTATGCTTCCACATCAACAAGGTCATACCTTAAACACTAAGGGTACGATTACGTTATTAAACCTAACACTATTGTAATTGTACACACTTCCGTATGAAGTAACAATGCACGTTAACTAGGCCGTAATCAGGGACGCAAGGTAGAAAGTATTACCTTCAATTTCAGAGTCAGTCGTGCAGGATCATTTTGGAAGGTCACCTTGGTGAGGCATTACTGTCTTACAAGTACCTAAACTTCAGGTTGTGATGGTTTAAAAGGACATCAAATCATTTATTTATGTAATTATGGCATTCTGAATTATTCTTTCAGTTGTCATTCAAAAGTGGACAGGAGTATTAGTATTAGAATTAATATTTCTACATCTACACATTTTCCATAACACACCTCTCAATCACAGACTCTGCTGTTTGGGGGTGGGGTGGGTGGCTGGTGTGGATTAAAAAACAGCAAAGAAAAGCAAAAAACTGAGTTAGCTCACTAAAGGCAGGTGTTAATACTGTCAACCCACCAGACGGCAATTCAGCTTGATTGTTGCAGGGGCCCAGATCCACATATCCATAAGATTTCCTCATTACGAATTTAGTGTACATTTCAGATCAGCAATGTTGACGAATGCTGCAAGTATTCGTATCACACCAGCACACTAAATGTAATTATTAGCCTGAATAAGCATGACATGATTTCATCATAATGAGTCCCGCAACTTCTTAAAAATATGGCACTCTCAACAGAAGAAAATATCTTCTGTATTTCAGGTGCTCGTATATCTATAATACAATTCACACCACTTTTCCAATAAACAACATTATTGCAACAAATAAACAGCATTAATGCACCCCGACGATAAGAAATTGCCATGACATACAGCTGTTTAAACTTTTTTTGTATGAATGATTAATTCATTAATGTTTTGGAATATGCCAGTACAACTGCCCATCAATTCTCATCATTTCAAAGTTAACTACATGTGCATTATTATTAGGATTTGTTGTAATACAATTATACTGTCAAATAAATATTTAAATAGAGCTTTATTGGGCACATTCTCTACATCAGTGGTTGCCAAATAGGGGTCCAAGGACCCTGGCAGTCCTTAGGGATAGGCCAGGGGGTTCATACAAAAACCTGGAAACTGGTTAAGATTTTTAAACAGTTAAAAAAATGTAAATGCAATTTGTATACAGTAATAATCCCAAACAACAATCCATGTATATAGCAGAACTGCTCTTATAAAGCTTGTGATGCATCTGATGAACTACAGTTCTGCATTTATATAATTATAGCATATATCACATAGTAGTTAATTATTACACAAAGATCTGTAATAAATACATATATTAGGCTATTTTGATTATTAAATTGAGGGGCTCCTTATTGAGAGTAACGGCATAAAAAGGGATCCACAGCCAGAAAAGCCTGCATTCATATACTTTGCATAATTGTTTACAGGTTTGTTCTCTAGCTTAAAAAGTCCTTGATGTTGATTCTACAGTCATTTGGTTAATGTGATGTTATGCAGGGTGGGTGTGGGGTTAGAATAATGAAACTGCCAGCAGTTGGGTGTGAACTGTGTGATTACAATTGGGATACTGGCCACAGCAGAGTTAGTTATAAATATAGCTTGAAAACAGCCACATTGCAGATTCATTGCAATATGACACTTTATAATTGGGGTGTTAAGAAAATCCTTTGATACCAGCACCCAAGCTTGGTTCAAGAGATATATAGGGTTGATACACTGTTTTTATGGTTTACCCTGCACTATTGGCATGCTTTATTTTTTATGACCAGAAGACACTTGACAAATTATTGGCATATATTCTTTGATAAGGCCATTGTTCTGAGCCAAAATGCATTGGTAAAAGAGAGGATATGAAGTTGGGTAAACAGAATACATTAAGGTTGTCTTGTAAAGGCAAAGTGTCCGAGACTGTCAAAGGAGATTGCAGGACAGGATGTGAGTCTAAATGCATTTTAACATGTCACATCTCTATAGAGGAAGCATTTGTCACTGGCAGTGGCATTTCTGGCAGTGTTTCAATACCTGACTTGTGATATTATGGCAGACTTTCTTTTTATTTTCTCTCTCCCTCAACTACGCACATTTCCCCAAAATCATCCAGTGAACCAGAAACACTGGGAATTTTTACAATAATGGGCATTGCATAATTGTGAGAGTTTTATAATTCCTCTATATTTAACTCTATAACTCCCCCTCATGTTCCTTGTCTATGAAGCTGAATTAATCCTCTCTCCTTCTCAGAAGCATCAAAGTTGTCAGCTATAAGGTTGGCAAACCTGCCTTGTATGAACATCGTATAATAAATCAGCCACCCCCTGAATGGAACACACCTCGGCAGAAAAGGGTGCCATGACTGGATGTGAAAAAACTAATTAAATGCAATCGCATGCTTTATATACCCATGTTAGAGTCAGAAATAAATCACCTTCTTGGAGTGGGTAAAAACCGGATGAGCCCTGACGAAGATAAAAATGTAATTTAACCTACGTGAAAAGATTACTTATTTCATTTTCTCTACAAAAATGATAAAAATATACATATTCTTATTTATTCACACAATCCTTCTACATAGAGTAAAACGTATGTTTAATATCTGCAATTAGTTTGACCAAATAAATGGACTTGGAAGAAACACAAAACTGCAGTTTTTGCATCTTTGTGTTCTTGATTTGGAAGACAGACAATATCTTTATGAGTATTATTATCAAAAAGAAAGCTAAGAGCCAGTAACCACTATTGTCTGTCTATATATCATTTCAAAAACACATAACTGTTCATGGTGTTCATTCAGAAAATGCAGACCAGAACAGAAGTGATGCTAGGTACTCTACCGACATTTCTCATTTCATTTGCAAATTCA
Source organism: Amia ocellicauda (assembly GCF_036373705.1). Lineage (NCBI taxonomy): Eukaryota > Metazoa > Chordata > Actinopteri > Amiiformes > Amiidae > Amia > Amia ocellicauda. Next base: position 56,529,511 of record NC_089852.1, read on the forward strand.
CACGTTCCCCTACAGTGCATTCATTAACATCATATTTAACAAAAATGAAACCCGAAAAGTAATTCTAGTTGACTTACACCATGTGTCTGATGAATCAGGATCTGGCTCACTGTGACCCTGTACTGCATGAAGTGGATTTTAAAAATGGATAAATGGATGCATGTTTTACAACCTTAAATAGTACATGTTAATTGTCACACCATTGTCAATCCTATTTTGAGTGCATTGGTGAAGCCCTTTCTATGATTTCATTATATTTTGCTCAGTTTCCAACATATTACTGAAGATATGACTAGAGTCTGCTTCAGAGTATCCCAGCGTCTCCTTACTCAGTTTTGTCACCCAATGTTGTGCTCTACAAATGACTTTTGTAATAATTTGGATATCAGCTGAATCTATTGGTACAGAATCGCCTGTAAGTGTAGGCTCTTCTGGTCTAAGAGTAATACAAGATTCTGCAGAATTGTATTCAGATACGCATGTGTTCAATGTGAATGAGTAAAATGCCTGAATTGACTCTTAATGTGCATAAAACAAAGTACTGAAAAGCAACCCCAGTAAACACAACTCAATGAGCCACACAGATCCCTGTGACTCATTTCTCAAATGGGTTTATGTTAATTCCATAGTGCACTGTTAAAACTGGTCAGTATTAATAAACCTTTTATTTACATATTTATTTTTAATCCTTGTAAAGGATTATTTGGTTAAAGTGTTTATTTATTTTGGTGCTATTTCAATTTTTTTAATCTATTCCAACAACTGACAAAAATATATAAATGCTAAATGAGGATTTCTAGTTAGTGAAATGCAGTGTTGATTGGGGCTGATTGCTCTTAGCCCAGCTGTCTTTGCAAGAAAAGGGATACGGGCATATTTCTGTGCACCTCTAAGATTGCATAGTTATTAAAATGATTTTGCATTCATTTCGGGACCAAGCCATAATGTATTCGGAGATACCAAGATATTTTCCAGGCAAGCAAGCTAAGCATGATAAATTGGACAATAAATACTCTAATCCAACATCACAACATGAACTGCTATCTAATTTGCTGGTAAATATGAGTTTGCATTACAAGTAAAGCAGAATTAATCTTATCGGGATGAACACAGTATCAAAGATTATCACAACCACTATTAGGTTTTCATTATAACATTTTTTTGTTTTGCTAGTTATTGAATTATTGTATAATATTATACATTTAATGGAATTCTTTCTAAAAATTCTGAAAGTTATATGAAGGTCTACTTATCATATAGTTATATTTTATATACATACAGTATGTGGTAAACAATGGTATTGTACAGCTGTCACGGCCACAGACCAGCACTCTTCTCCCAGTCCAAGCACTTCCACTTTACCCGACTAGATGTCACCATCACCCTTCCTTACCAGTCACTTTTCCCAGCTCAATCATTCAATCAACATTCCTGAAACCACTGTGCGATCACCCTCTGCTCTCAATCACCCTGCAGCTCCCAACCTGGTTCTCTGGTCCATATATAAACCCCTCACTAACACTCAGTCATCGCAAAGTTGTGTCAATGTATCTACAATCCCGAGCAGTCTCTACGTGCCTTAGTATAGCCTTAAATCCTTGACCTCTTCTTTGACTTCCCAACCATGACATCTTCCCCTGATTGCCTGATCGCCCACCCCTTGCCTGTGCCCATGACCATGTCTTTGCCTAACCTTTGATTGCCCTGTCCTGCTGATATCCGACCCACAACTGTCTTGACCATCCCACCAGCAATGCAACTGGGTTCCCCTGTTCCTGTGCCCATGGTACGTTACAACAGCTATAACAGTGTTATACAGCTATGAAAAACAATTAAATTGATGTTTTGAATTTTAAAATACAGCTACTGTTGATTTTTAAATTAGTCTGTGCAGGGGATCATCCACTTAACTAGATTTTCTTTTTATAACAATAATAATAATAATAAAACATATAGAAAATCACACAATGCCAAATTATACATCCTGCACCTCCTCCTATATTATACACCTTAAGTTATTTTCCAACCACTAGCCTTCCTATATGTTATTTAGTTTTAAGGAACCCATAGCTATTTGTTTTTGAGCTGCAGGTTCAGTAATGTTGCTGGGTATAATTACATCTTTACCGAGACTGCCAGTGAGGTCTCTGAGAGGTGTTGTGAGGCTGGGGAGTAATATTATATTTTTCTTTAAAGGTAAAATTTCATTCAATACATGACATTTTCAGCCTAAGTGTTTCTGTCACCACCACCTTTACAATCCATTTTTAACAGCATTGAGGTACATTGACAAACCTCAAAGTAAACAAAACCAACAATTCAAAATAGTAGAACTGCATGAATACATGGATCTAAATCTGCCTTATAAATATTTAAATACCATATAAATCTTTGATTGGTGTGACGTTATTGTTCTAAATGTAAAAGTAACAGCATAATTTTCTTTCCCTCTTCAGTATGACTAGGAAGTGTGTACTTTAATATTCTGAATAATAGTGACTTATTATTTGATCTTAAATCTTCTACCGGTACTGAAAATGAGATCTGCAGGACACCCTTATGACTGTTCATGGCCGTGGCTGGTGATTGCCACTCTTAGCACTTCTTTCATTTAAGCAGACAGATAGGAAGGCACTGCAGCTGAGCTTAAAATCAGAATATTAGTACATCTCATTACCATTCGGAACTACAGGCTGACATACCAATTTAAATGTGACGTTGCGTAAAATGTCACACTAATTGAAGGAAAGTGCCCTGAAACGTGTACATCACTACACAATGCAATGGGTTATAATTTTATGTCCCAATACCAGGCCCATATGTGCACACTACAAGGGGTTGTGTTGAGTTGCATATGGTCTGAACTAATACAGCACCTCTGGTCCACAGGATTAAACAGAGACGTGTCTATATGAGGTTAGATCAGTTAAGTTCTATTATAATATGGTTCATTGATGTGTCTATTTGAAAATGATCAATCTTGCATGTGGTGTTCATGGATCAGCTAAGGAGTAAATAGTTTTTTTCTTCTCTCAAACATTTTAATTCCATGTCACACAAGCTCATGTGTGGCCAGAAATGGGATTTTGCCTTTCCTAAACACCCAAAGCATCCCTGCATCCAGCAGAATAACATAAAATTAAAATCCCAAAAAGGTGACTGAATCCATTTTGAGAATGTCACCATCGAAGTTTATTGAAAATTCCAGTTCTACAGAAGGTGGGAACTAGATGCACAATTCACATGTTTCTGTACTACTAGAGCAGGATGGTGTGACAAAAACGGACTATGGAGTGTATTTCAAAGTACGAAAGCAGGAAATCGCAAAGCTACCTGAAATATATATCAATTGTTTTAAAATTGCAAAACCAAAGGGGAAAAAATACGAAAAGCAGAACAAAGCAGCCTAATAACATATTTAATCACCCAGTTTTTATATTTACAAAGAAAGCATGAGTTTAGAAGCAATGTGAGCATAGCCTGGTGAATGATGAATCAACCACACACACTTCTTGATACCTTCTTCAGAAAACGCTATGTCCATATTTCAAGCTGGTCCAAAAAGTTTGCAATCTTCCCAATGGGTTCGCAAAAAAATATCAGCAAATCGAGGTTGCTCCCATTCTAATTTCAACACAATTATTTACTTCACTTCTTGGTTAACTGTAACTAGTCAAAGGTCATCCTGCAAAGGTGCCTATAGCAGCCACACTACCCCTTCATAATGCACGTGAGGCAATGGCAGCTAGGCTGTTGTTGCTTTGAACAATATATTGGACAAGACAGATACATCGAACATTTAGTGAGATAGAGCTAAAATGCTGCGCTAGGCTTGCCAGCTGTGATAATGATGTATAATTTAATTGAAGCTATGCTTCTATCCTCAATAGAACTCCCAACTCTTTTCCCATGTTTATGCATTATTCAGACTAATGGCGACCCTGAAATAGAAAAAGCTTCTTATCTCTTAAAAGTTTTATTGAGTAGAGCAGAAAAATGCACAAAGTATATTGGACTGAAAGTGTTCTCTCTGCTCTAATGTAAAGTGAAGGATGGCTGTTTTTGGCTCTTGTAGTGTAATCTTCCTAGCAACAAGAATAATATGGTATTGGTTGAAAAAGCAAAGAAAATCCCTAAAGTTTTTTTCTCACCCCTTTTGATACCTGTGTAATTATTTAATGTTAGAAATGAAGACCATGGGAAGTTCTACACTGCTATTGGGTTTCCTCACTTGATACCTCTAATCAGGAAAATCACAGTATAATGTCCTTGTGTAATCAGTGACACAATCATGAAATTGTTGAGCACTAAAGAGTCTATATGTCACCCAAACTATTTTTGTTCCCACATCTGGTTGTTTCATTTTGGTCAGGGACATTTTTATCTTTTTACCATTTTTAATTTTTTTAAGCTGGCAAGACTGGTGCAAACGTACGCAAATACAAATGTAATTAACGGAATTACAGACATCCCACATCTGTATCTCAAGAAACAATACATATAATTTAATTTACAAACAATTTCGTGCTAGGTTAACCCCAAACCTGACCCAAATTGAAATGTTAGCATCCCTTAAGTACAGGTGTGATGGTGTGTTCTTCCATGTTTGATGCATTTAAACTATATAATTCTTGCAGTATTTTAGAAAAACAAACAAAGATAAATACAGTGACATACATACACAGTGGAGCTGAGGTTTGACAAATGTGAAAGCCATATTGCCATATCAGGTTTTAAGACTAATTTAAGAATTATATGTGTTTTCATCTTTTAAAATTTTAAAACAAGCACTTTGATTAGAAATCTTTCAGCTCTCGATGGGGACTGATTCTATATATTACTATAGTCGTATGCCCTGTGTTTTAATTAATAGTTAATAAGGCCAAAATTACATTTTATAGCAGTTCGACTAATTAAAAATATGAAAATGTTTTGCTGATTTACGAAAGGGAATCTTTGAGTGGGAGGAGATTGTAATTGCTTTGGCATTAGCACTGTACAAAGTACTGTCTGCTCTGTAGGTCAATTCACACAGGTTAGGGGAAATGGGGTCACAGGTTACAAAATCTGCCTGCTACCATACATCAAAAAGCTGTCACATACACATGCTAAAATTGACACCTAAAATATCATTATTGTTCAATGTAATTTTTAGTGCAATTAGACGTCCATTTCATTAGTAAGAATGTGACTGGAATAGATTTAATACCAGGAAGGTGGTGAATTGAAGCATTGACTTAAGTGTTTCTTTTCAATCAATTATTTAATTTAAAAAAAAGATACTGATAACAATATCCCCTTTGAACAATGGTTTTTGAAGGTCTTTTATTTTTCATTTAATTACAAACAGCTTTTCATCATCCAGTAAGTAGATCCTTTCTGTGGTTTATACCTCTATTAGTTATGTTAAAAAATGCTGCCTAGAAGCCCCTAAGGCTAAAGCACTTGACTCATGAGCAAGCCCTGTCATAAATCTTGGCCACAGACCCACCAATCATAAGTTTTATGAAACATGGAATGCATTATTTAAAACTTAGTGGAATTTTCCTTTTTGAAAGTAATCATTTAAGCAGGGACATAACATTTGTTCACTAGCAGCTGATAGGCTCAAACACATTAATATTACACCATGGAGGCTGAAAGAATAAGCTGAATGATAAGCTAAAGAATATGCTGCCTCCTAGCACTTGACAAGGATATTTTGAATCTCCCTTGGAACATGGTTCACTGTATACATGCGTAAGTAAAAGTGGAAGGCAGGTGTAATATAGCTGAAGGTATACATTAATGTACATCACATATAAATAACTGAAATGCAACAGGACATGCAATGTATATATTACAATCTAGATAAACATTCATAGTTAGGTTAAAATTGGTCATGAAACATATTTATCTTTACATTGTCCCAGAGATGTATTCGGAGGTTGGTAGGGAATATGCACTATTATTCAGTTTGCTTAGACAACCCTATAAATGCTAAATGTATCTCTAAAGCCTGAGGTGGTGGGGGGGGGTTAACATTGCATTTTTTAGCTCCAAAGTTACTGTGCTCCAAATATATCTTTAAGAAAATGCTATTGGGTTTATTAATTAATAATTTTGTTGTAAGAGTGCCACATTCAATTAGCTAAAAATCGTTTTACTAAATATTTAAATTGAATTTATTAAACCTAAGCCTCGCGTCTTATTTTTAAAGATTGCTACTACAGCTGCTAATAAAAAGAAAAAACATAATGTGAAATAAAATCAAGCAGTAAACCAAATAGCTTTTTCTACATCTATCTGGTACATCAACACATTCCACAGACTATTTTTGCTCTTAAAAAGGAAGGTGACATTATTTGTCTACACTTCACTATGCACTTAATTTCACTACTAAGAGAAGGCAAGGATCACCTACAACAAAAGTTCAGTTGAAAAAAGGACAATCACGCAAACTTTGAACTCATTACATAATTAATTTTTGATGGCATATTGTTACACTTTGGGCTGTGCTTTCAACCAAAAGTGCCAATATCATATCATAGATTATATTATTATCATATGATGACATAAACTCTGAATATTGATGTGATCAAATGGTTATTTAAATTATTTTAAACATATAAAACCAAAAGATAAGTAGATATTGAAATAGAAATATTGGTAATAGCATTCACAAGATATGGCAGTGAAGGACTTATCACTAATTTCAAGAAATGAAAAAATCTAGATATGCAGTACAAGAACAATCAATCAGAAAATAAGAAATATATATTTTCTGTTCAAATACTTACATCGAAGAAGGCAGTTAATAAATCTACATTTTTTTAAACTCTTTATGATAAGAGGTATAAGAGGCAATATCCTAAAACCATGTTTATAACCCTTATGAACATTACAGAATAACATAAGTATTATTTGTTTTAGTTCAGTTCAACACCAGTGCTATAGTGTGTTCTGTGTGGCAGACAACACACTAGGTATTTCATAGCTAGGCACTCTGAATTGGTTATAAACTAACCGTGCTTTGATAGTCCCAAGGTGCAATACTTTTTGAGTGTATATGTGTAAGTTTATCTTTTTCAAAAAATAAATTCAATACCTTTTGGCTTCTTCTTGTATTACTTTAGGAAGTCAGGTGTCTCCTGTACAGCATTTGTTGTTGAGATACATCTGGTAGCCAAGCTTACATGGTTAAACTCATTACCATTCACAGTAGTTCCAAGGCAAGTAATAACCTCATTAGATTCATTCCAATCTATCTAGGTTCACTTCAATTTCACCTTCTCTGTACCATGTAGGGCTACTTATAGGAAAATCCTTCATGGGTATGAAATAAAGAAGGCACGAGCAGTAATTTTCTGTAGGTGTTCTGTAATGGCTCTTAGAAAGAGATAATGCGTTCCAAGTACGCCGCAGATCTTGCCTCCAAGTGCAAGAGTTTTAAATCATTGTTGTTCTACAGCCGAATTCACAGCCCAGTGTCAGAAAATTATATCAAATGGAGCCCACTACAGCACACCCACCACCCAGCACCAGCAGCTGCCATCCGCATCTATCACCTCAAAGTTTTCATCACAACGATTACCATGTTTCTGTCCTGGTGCTTTGTCTTTTTCAAGCGATGTAAAGACCTTGTGAAGAGATGGATGTAGTTTTGCTGGGCACAAGGCGGTTGAAATATTGGCATGAGTTCACCTCTGCTGATTGCTATAACTTCGCCGTATGCATACTCCAGCAAGGTATTTCTCCAGGATGAAAAGGAAGAAGCATTTTCAGCGCACTCTAGAGGGATGAGCATTAACATTAAAGGTTTAAGAGAATTTGGTAATCCTGTCTGACCATTCAGCAGTTTTACCTGGACAGTTATCATGCTTCTTGTCTCCTCAATCTCATTCAGTGATAAGAGACGACATAAGTATTTTAACATTTGTATCATATACCAATATTAAAGGCAGAAGAACATCTACCGTTTTCTGAGCTGTAGTCATTTTAGAGGAATCTGCTTGACATTATTTCACAATCTGCTGTCTGGAACATTATGCTGTGTATTTAACAATCTTTAAGACTTTCTAGAGCAGGCCATTATTTTATTAATTTAAATTCCAACAATGAAAGCTGGAATATCAATCTGTCCTCAACCACCATTGGCGCCGCCTCCCTTTCTGGCTTGGGAAATCCCCTCAGGTCGGCCAGCGCCTCATGCAGATATGCCAGGTGCTCATTAGTCACCGCAAAAACAAATAGACATACACAGACAAAATAAACGCCTAGCTCCTTGTTGAGCCTACCTAAACATAAAACAGATTAAACCCTAAATAGATAGGTCTAACTAATAAATAACACAACATACAGCAAACAATGCAGTCTGTAATCTGTATCTGTTATCCAAAAGCTAAGTCCGAGTTCGTACCGTTATTGCAATCCTTCACGTGGCCTTAAAAGCCGTATCTGATATCTGATCTGATATGTCATTTGTAGGCTGTCATCCAAACAGTTGTCCATAAAGGAAATTGCACATTGGATCCATTAAAACCACACCAGATACACAGCCGTTCCACTGGTTCTTTACCTCCTCAACAAAAAAAAATACACCTCACCATAAAGACCCAAAAGCAGAATGCATGGTTCAACATTAAACTATTTATTTGAAAGAGCAAATCTTTGTAAATAATGTAAGTCATATGTCTGTTAAACTGTCCTTAACCACCTTCAAGGATAATTTTAGCTACAGCAATAGGCCTACCATTCGTGCCCAGCTTGAAATGCAATCAAATTGATGCATCACTGTTGTACGACACTGACAAAGATACACACACTCGTCTTTTCACGTATGATGCATCAGATGCTCTTTTAGTGCGCCTCTTCAACAAATTGCACAAATCAAATTGTCACTGCCTCTCATGACAGATATATGTACTAAAATCACTCCAATATTCTGCTTAAAAGTTTAATTATTATAAATGATTAAAATTAAACTGTACCACACTTCATAATCTAATTGTTCTCCTGCTAATTACCAGTTTCCCATTGAATAGGTGCAGTTTTCCAGCTTCATCCTGCATCTATTGTTACAGAAAGTATTACAACAATAATGTATACAATTATTGTACCACACATGCTATGAACATTATGTTTATTTCATTATTTTATTTTATGTTTAGGTCACTAAAGAAAATGTATATATGCAGTTAATATATCATAATATCCATAAAATAATTAATACCATCAATCCTTGTTTTTCAGGTTCTTAATTTCACATGCATATATCTGCTTTCCATGTACAAATGGAGTTGGTATCAAATATAGAGAAGAACTAACCTGTTTATTTAAAGTAAGCTTATTTCAGAAACATCAATGCCTGTCAAAGAAACAAAGCTGGCAAATATATACAGAGCTAAAATTCCCAGCAAAACTAATCTAATCAAAAAAAGACAAAAAAAATTATTTGTTGCAACAGAATTAAAACTGTCACTCAGCGTCTTCAGAAAATTATGATAATTATAATCATCATTATAATCATTTTCACAAGAGCCGTAAGTGAACATCTCCCAAACATGGCGAGATGTTGCCATTGTAGCGTAAGCACTCAGACCTCAGAATGCTAACCACTGTCTCAGCCACTTCCCCCCCAACATTCAACACACACAGCGAACAATCCTACTTCAATAAAAGACTGATCCCCAGATGTATTTTCTCATCTCAGGAGGGTGACGTTACTGTAACAGACTTAGTTCTTAGAGTTTAAGCATTCTGATAGACTGTGGAGGAGTAATGTGTAATTACTTATTAATTGAGCTGTTTCAGTTCAAGGGATCTGGAACACATTGATTCAGACCACATTACTAACAAAGACATCTGAAGCTTAGAACTGAATTAAGTGGAGACATAAAATAAGTTAAAATGAAAGTGCTAATCACACTTAGAACAAGTAGGGTGTGCTGTTGTTTTGTTTGCCTTTTTTGGCTGTTATCATTAGTTGGAATCCTGAGGAGACTACAAAACCCCTCCTCCAAGACTCCAAACCCCAGAAGCCAGCAGGGCTCCTGATGGCCATAGCCCCGCCCACCACTTCCCCTATAAAAGGAAGAAGGAAACGAAACAGGGGGTGCATGCTTGGCTGGGGTAGCAAGGTGCACAGGAGGGTGAGAAGACAACGGAGAGAGGTGAGAGCGAGAGAGTGGAAGAGCAGGAGAAAGAAGGGTGAAGTTCAGAGTTGACGGATTCATTCTCCCTCTTGAACACCGAACTGTCTGACAACCCCCCACTGGTAACAAACTTTGATTACGGACTGTGACTACGAACCTGCCTTATCCCTTTATACTTCTGTCTGCCCGGTGTTCGGCTCTGCCGTCCCGGGCATTTACTGTTATTGTTAGTGTTTCTTTTGTAGTTAGGGATTATTTGTTTAGTTAGTGCTCGGACAGAGCTAGGTTTTGTTTTGCCTTTTTGACACTGTGCCTTCCATTAAGGGAAGCAATAAAACAGCAAGCCTGTTTTGTACCCTCTGCCTGCCTCCCTACTGTGTGTTTCAAGACCAAACCCCGCCTACATACAGCACTTTCTTGTGACGGGCCCCCCAAACCCGTTACAATATATATATACCGATCAGCCATAACATTATGACTACTGATAGGTGAAGTGAATAACACTGATAATCTAGTTATCATGGCACCTGTCAGTGGGTGGGATATATTAGGCAGCAAGTGAACATTTTGTCCTCAATTTGATGTGTTGGAAGCAGGAAAAATGGGCAAGTGTAAGGATCTGAGCGATTTTGATAAGGGCCACATTGTGATGGCTAGATGACTGGGTCAGAGTATCTCCAAAACTGCAGCTCTTGTGGGGTGTTCCCAGTCTGCTGTGGTCAGTACCTATCAAAAGTGGTCCAAGGAAGGAAAAGCGGTGAACCGGCGACAGGGTCATGGGCAGCCAAGGCTCACTGATGCACGTGGGGAGCAAAGGCTGGCCCGTGTGGTCTGATCCAACAGACAAGCTACTGTAGCTCAAATTGATGAAAATGTTCATGCTGGTTCTTATAGAAAGGTGTCAGAACACACAGTGCATCGCAGTTTGATGTGTATGGAGCTGCGTACCCGCAGACCAGTCAGGGTGCCCATGCTGACCCCTGTCCACAGCCGAAAGTGCCTACAATGGGCACGTGAGCATCAGAACTGGACCACGGAGCAAAGGAAGAAGGTGGTCTGGTCTGATTAATCACGTTTTCTTTTACATCATGTGGATGGCCGGGTGCGTGTGTGTCGCTTACCTGGAGAACACATGGCACCAGGATGCAATATGGGAAGAAGGCAAGCTGGCGGAGGATGTTACTTTGACACGTACCAACTACCTAAGCATTGTTGCAGACCATGTACACCCTTTCATGGAAACGGTATTCCCTGATGGCATTGGCCTCTTTCAGCAGGATAATGTGCCCTGCCACAAAGCAAAAATGGTACAGGAATGGTTTGAGGAACACAACGACGAGTTCAAGGTGTTGACTTGGCCTCCAAATTCCCCAGATCTCAATCCAATCAAGCATCTGTGGGATGTGCTGGACAAACAAGTCCAATCCATGGAGGCCCCACCTCGCAACTTACATGACAAAGGATCTGCTGCTAACGTCTTGGTGCCAGATACCACAGCACACCTTCAGAGGTCTAGTGGAGTCCATGCCTCGACGGGTCAGGGCTGTTTTGGCGGCAAAAGGGGGACCTACACAATATTGGGCAGGTGGTCATAATATTATGGCCGATCGGTATATATATATATATACACTCACCTAAAGGATTATTAGGAACACCATACTAATACTGTGTTTGACCCCCTTTTGCCTTCAGAACTGCCTTAATTCTACATGGCATTGATTCAACAAGGTGCTGAAAGCATTCTTTAGAAATGTTGGCCCATATTGATAGGATAGCATCTTGCAGTTGATGGAGATTTGTGGGATGCACATCCAGGGCACGAAGCTCCCGTTCCACCACATCCCAAAGATGCTCTATTGGGTTGAGATCTGGTGACTGTGGGGGCCAGTTTAGTACAGTGAACTCATTGTCATGTTCAAGAAACCAATTTGAAATGATTTGACCTTTGTGACATGGTGCATTATCCTGCTGGAAGTAGCCATCAGAGGATGGGTACATAGTGGTCATAAAGGGATGGACATGGTCAGAAACAATGCTCAGGTAGGCCGTGGCATTTAAACAATGCCCAATTGGCACTAAGGGGCCTAAAGTATGCCAAGAAAACATCCCCCACACCATTACACCACCACCACCAGCCTGCACAGTGGTAACAAGGCATGATGGATCCATGTTCTCATTCTGTTTACGCCAAATTCTGACTCTACCATCTGAATGTCTCAACAGAAATCGAGACTCATCAGACCAGGCAACATTTTTCCAGTCTTCAACTGTCCAATTTTGGTGAGCTTGTGCAAATTGTAGCCTCTTTTTCCTATTTGTAGTGGAGATGAGTGGTACCCGGTGGGGTCTTCTGCTGTTGTAGCCCATCCGCCTTTAGGTTGTATGTGTTGTGGCTTCACAAATGCTTTGCTGCATACCTCGGTTGTAACGAGTGGTTATTTCAGTCAACGTTGCTCTTCTATCAGCTTGAACCAGTCGGCCCATTCTCCTCTGACCTCTAGCATCAACAAGGCATTTTCGCCCACAGGACTGCCGCATACTGGATGTTTTTCCCTTTTCACACCATTCTTTGTAAACCCTAGAAATGGTTGTGCGTGAAAATCCCAGTAACTGAGCAGATTGTGAAATACTCAGACCGGCCCATCTGGCACCAACAACCATGCCACGCTCAAAATTGCTTAAATCACCTTTCTTTCCCATTCAGACATTCAGTTTGGAGTTCAGGAGATTGTCTTGACCAGGACCACACCCCTAAATGCATTGAAGCAACTGCCATGTGATTGGTTGGTTAGATAATTGCATTCATGAGAAATTGAACAGGTGTTCCTAATAATCCTTTAGGTGAGTGTATATATATATATATATATATATATATATATATATATATATATATATATATAGTACTGTACAAAAGTTTTAGGCAGGTGTGAAAAAAATGCTGTAAAGTAAGAATGCTTTCAATAGATTATGATAGATTATATTTAACAATAAACAAAATGCAAAGTGAGTGAACAGAAGAAAAATCTAAATCAAATCCATATTTTGTGTGAACACCCTTTGCCTTCAAAACAGCATCAATTCCTCTAAGGACACTTGCACAAAGTCAGGGATTTTGTAGGCATATAGTTAGGTGTATGATTAAACAATTATACAAAACAGGTGCTAATGATCATCAATTCAATATGTAGGTTGAAACACAATCATTAACTAAAACAGAAACAGCTGTGTTGGAGGAATAAAACTGGGTGAGGAACAGCCAAACTCAGCTAACAAGGTGAGGTTGCTGAAGACAGTTTACCATCAAAAGTCATACACCATGGCAAGAGCAACAAGACACAAGGTAGTTATACTGCATCTCTCCCAGGCTGAAATTTCAAGGCAGATAGGGGTTTCCAGATGTGCTGTCCAAGCTCTTTTGAAGAAGCACATAGAAACGACTTACAACATACATGCAAAACAAATGCGAAAATACAGTTCATTAAAGGCATCAACCATTACAAATTCAATTTACATAAAACATAGCAATTCAAAATATAATACATTTTACAACTTCCAATTTACACAGGCAAGTACAGTAAGTGAGGTCATACATCCTGGACAGTAAAAGCTAAGGGAAAAGGAGGAGATGAAGTGGTGGTCTAAGTCATGGAAGACTTGCGGCCGAAAAGCCATACCTCCGACATGGAAACTAGGCCAAGCGACTCAACTATGCATGAAAACACAGGAACTGGGGTGCAGAAAAATGGCAGCAGGTGCTCTGGACTGATGAGTCAAAATTTGAAATATCTGGCCTTAGCAGAAAGCAGTTTGTTCGCCAAAGGGCTGGAGAGTGGTACACAAATGAGTGTCTGCAGGCATGGTGGAGGTTCCTTGCAAGTTTGAGGCAAATGGAATTGGGGATTTGATCAGAATTAATGGTCTCCTCAATGCTGAGAAGTACAGGCAGATACTTATCCATCATGCAATATCATCAGGGAGGCATCTGATTGGCCCCAAATTTATTTTGCAGCATGACAACGACCCCAAACATACAGCGACAGTCATTAAGAACTATATTCAGCGTAAAGAAGAACAAGGAGTCCTGGAAGTGATGGTATGGCCCCCACAGAGCCCTGATCTCAACATCATCGAGTCTGTCTGGGATTACATGAAGAGAGAGAAGCAACTGAGGCTGCCTAAATCCACAGAAGAACTGTGGTTAGTTCTACAAGATGTTTGGGCCAACCTACCTGCCGAGTTCCTTCAAAAACTGTGTGCAAGTGTACCGAGAAGAATTTATGCTGTTTTGAAGGCAAAGGGTGGTCACACCAAATATTTATTTGATATAGATTTTTCTTCTGTTCACTCACTTTGCATTTAGTTAATTGATAAATATAATCTATTAACATGTCTATTTTTGAAAGCATTCTTATTTTACTTGCCTAAAACTTTTGCACAGTACTGTATATATATTCAAGGTTAAATTATTTTATTCTATACAAACAGAACAACCCTACCAATCAGGAGAAAATAAACAATGCAATCATTTATAAAGTAGTCTATTTTTCATTCATTCAAGCCACAGATCACAAAACAAACATCTTGTACAACACTATCTACCTTCTGCAGTACAATCACTGTTTGAAAAGCACAGTAGGGGGCAAAAACTAGCGCAATATGAATTGGAAGAACAGATATGCAACTACAAGGCGCATATATATATATATATATATTGATGGGAGGCAAGTAAACACTGCTTTATATATATAAAAAAGCTGGATGTAACTTACATGACTGTGACAAAAACAAAAAATGCTGTTGACAATGTACATAAATTTGACACTTGTCATTTCACAGATCTAACATCATTTGGGGCTCAGAATGCAAAACTGTCAATTTCTCATTTTAGGGATTGTTTAAAAAACAATTGATCGTCATTGCCCGTAAATCATCATTTGGAAATCTGTAAACCAAACCTTTAAACATGTTGCTTGACAGCAAAGATTTTCTCTAAGCAAAGGGTTGCTGCAGAAGTTAAAAGTTTGGGTCCCCAAAGGTCAATTTTTAAATACAGTGAGGGAAAAAGTATTTGATCCCCTGCTAATTTTGTACGTTTGCCCACTGACAAAGAAATGATCAGTCTATAATTTTAATGGTAGTTGTATTTTCACAGTGAGAGACAAAATAACAACAAAAAAATCCAGAAAAACGCATTTCAAAAAAGTTACACATTGATTTGCATGTTAATGAGGGAAATAAGTATTTGACCCCTTCGACTTAGTACTTGGTGGCAAAACCCTTGTTGGCAATCACAGAGGTCAGACGTTTCTTGTAGTTGGCCACCAGGTTTGCACACATCTCAGGAGTGATTTTGTCCCACTCCTCTTTGCAGATCATCTCCAAGTCATTAAGGTTTCGAGGCTGACGTTTGGCAACTCGAACCTTCAGCTCCCTCCACAGATTTTCTATGGGATTAAGGTCTGGAGACTGGCTAGGCCACTCCAGGACCTTAATGTGCTTCTTCTTGAGCCACTCCTTTGTTGCCTTGGCTGTGTGTTTTGGGTCATTGTCATGCTGGAATACCCATCCACAACCCATTTTCAATGCCCTGGCTGAGGGAAGGAGGTTCTCACCCAAGATTTGACGGTACATGGCCCCATCCATCGTCCCTTTGATGCAGTGCAGTTGTCCTGTCCCCTTAGCAGAAAAACACCCCCATGTTTGACGGTGGGGATGGTGTTCTTGGGGTCATAGGCAGCATTCCTCCTCCTCCAAACACGGCGAGTTGAGTTGATGCCAAAGAGCTCGATTTTGGTCTCATCTGACCACAACACTTTCACCCAGTTCTCCTCTGAATCATTCATATATTCATTGGCAAACTTCAGACGGGTCTGTACATGTGCTTTCTTGAGCAGGGGGACCTTGTGGGCGCTGCAGGATTTCAGTCCTTCACGGCGTAGTGTGTTACCAATTGTTTTCTTGGTGACTATGGTCCCAGCTGCCTTGAGATCATTAACAAGATCCTCCCGTGTAGTTCTGTGCTGATTCCTCACCGTTCTCATGATCATTGAAACTCCACGAGGTGAGATCTTGCAATGAGCCCCAGACCGAGGGAGACTGACAGTTATTTTGTGTTTCTTCCATTTGCGAATAATCGCACCAACTGTTGTCACCGTCTCACCAAGCTGCTTGGTGATGGTCTTGTAGCACATTCCAGCCTTGTGTAGGTCTACAATCTTGACCCTGACATCCTTGGACAGCTCTTTGGTCTTGGCCATGGTGGAGAGTTTGGAATCTGATTGATTGATTGCTTCTGTGGACAGGTGTCTTTTAAGAGAGTGCTCCTAATCTCAGCTCGTTACCTGTATAAAAGACACCTGGGAGCCAGAAATCTTGCTGATTGATAGGGGATCAAATACTTATTTCCCTCATTAACATGCAAATCAATTGATAACTTTTTGGAAATGCATTTTTCTGGATTTTTTTGCTGTTATTCTGTCTCTCACTGTTAAAATACACCTACCATTAAAATTATAGACTGATCATTTCTTTGTCAGTGGGCAAACGTACAAAATCATTAGGGGATCAAATACTTTTTTCCCTCACTGTATAATACTTTATAGAGTTAATTCATATAATCTATTGTTAAATAAACTCTTAAGAGTTGTCTTGCAAACAGTGTTGACTAGTGTTGATTTTTACATCCAGACTGCAATGTCAACAATTACATTGTTTCTGTATGGACTATTATGTGTGATACATTATTTTGAATTTTATGTAATTACGAAGGCATCACATCAGATTCGAGTCCTGCATGTTGTAATATGAATAGAACAGTTTTGCAGATATTCTGACATAAAGGCATGATCTGGACAATTCAAAGATCACAGATCCTTGTAATGACAAAAGAGCCAACATTTTTGATGTAGCAGTGGTGTATGTGGACTTGTGTTCCTAGGCTGCTGGGATCCCAGCTCCGGCACAGTGGAGCTGCAACTCATCATTACAACCTGTAAGTCCTTCTGTAATGTCTGAATGTATGTTAGCTAGCGCATGTTCTAAGCCACTGGTTCTCAATCCTGGTCCTCGGAGACCCCATGCCCTGGTGGTTTTCGTTCCAACCGAGCTCTCAATTACTTAATTGAACCCTCAATTTAACTAATTTGCTTCATTTGACTTTTTAAATTGTGTAGGTTATAAAAAGTCGGAGATTTCAAGTTCCATCTACGGTTACATGAAATCTACAACTGTTTAAAATAATGTAAGATCTAAGCTATGGCAAATTATTAGTTCAATTAGGGTTACATTAAGTACCCTACTATCAATGACATAATTGAGAGCTCAGCTAGAACAAAAAACAGCAGGGAAGATTGTCCCCAGGACCACAATTTTCTGACTTCTTGAAATGGAAACAAATTTAACTCCATGTCATCTAGTAGTGCCATATGAACCAGAAAGAAAAGCCAAATAGTCCAGTGGACCAGATGATGGATTCTGTGCCACCATTTTTAGAAAGGAAGAAATCAAATGGCATCACTATCTGTTCAGACCTGTTAATACTGCCTGGGAAAATCCTCTTCCCCCAATTGGATACTTCAAACATGACGTGCCCGCTGAGATGTTTGATCTGATGTCATACATGAATGACTGAAATGCCTGACAGAAACATAAAGAGGTTACACATGTGCATCAGTGTATAAAATCTATGACTGACATAGCCTGCATTTGGTAATCGGGGCACTGAAGTTACCTGGAGTATAGAAGTCCTGGAACTCCAATATGATTATTGTTCTTTTTAAAGGACACCCTTTCCCACAAGACATTGTTGCAACTTTGCTCAGACTTACATTTTGTCAGTAACGTGGAGTAACCAGTAGGGGGGGGGGGCAAATAAATATATGAAGATCAAGCTTCCAGAGGCTGAAGAAGTACAGTGAGGACATGGGTAGGATGGACAAGCTTCTCCAGCTAATCAGCATATACAAGCATAAAGTCCCATAAGTGGACAATACGTTTGATCTCTCACAGTTTGAGCTTGCTGTAGTTGACAGCTGAAGTCATGACAAGATGTAGGTTGTTATGGTAATCTATAAAAACAAGTGTTGGACCTTCTGCACCTCAGAATGACTGCGTCTTTATATGACATGGAAAAAGCTTTTATACTGTGACAAATGCAAAAAGCACACCAAAAGTATTGTTTCAATGCTGATCAGTGCAAATAAAACTCCAGCCCAACTTGGCTGCTTCATATTACTACCATTACTACCACTACCACTACTACTACTAGAACTAGAAGATTTACAGTCACGGTCAGTTGGCACAGTCAAGCTCCCAGTCTACTGTTTCACCAGTTGGATAAAGCAGGTCTGAGGCTTATCAAACCTTTCAGAGTTTAATGGAGACTGAACATCTGATGCATTCAAATGTAAATGTAACCAATTTTTTTCCTTCGGGTATGGGAGTTAAAAAAACTAAAGATAGCTCTGAATCTACGATGAGTGTAATTTTCTCTCCACTGCCAAACACCAGTTTGACCAGTTTCAAAATGTTGTGGGCTTCACAGTTTAATGATGATTTTTCAGCCAGTGACTTGAATAGTGACAACGAAGCCAGACTTAAAAAAGTTAGGTCAAAAGGTGACTTGTCTTTAGCAACACTAATTTCTCTTAATATTACCACTCTACACTCACCTAAAGGATTATTAGGAACACCTGTTCAATTTCTCATTAATGCAATTATCTAACCAACCAATCACATGGCAGTTGCTTCAATGCATTTAGGGGTGTGGTCCTGGTCAAGACAATCTCCTGAACTCCAAACTGAATGTCTGAATGGGAAAGAAAGGTGATTTAAGCAATTTTGAGCGTGGCATGGTTGTTGGTGCCAGACGGGCCGGTCTGAGTATTTCACAATCTGCTCAGTTACTGGGATTTTCACGCACACCCATTTCTAGGGTTTACAAAGAATGGTGTGAAAAGGGAAAAACATCCAGTATGCGGCAGTCCTGTGGGCGAAAATGCCTTTTTGATGCTAGAGGTCAGAGGAGAATGGGCCGACTGATTCAAGCTGATAGAAGAGCAACTTTGACTGAAATAACCACTCGTTACAACCGAGGTATGCAGCAAAGCATTTGTGAAGCCACAACACGTACAACCTTGAGGCGGATGGGCTACAACAGCAGAAGACCCCACCGGGTACCACTCATCTCCACTACAAATAGGAAAAAGAGGCTACAATTTGCACAAGCTCACCAAAATTGGACAGTTGAAGACTGGAAAAATGTTGCCTGGTCTGATGATTCTCGATTTCTGTTGAGACATTCAGATGGTAGAGTCACAATTCAATAATGATTGTGTTGATACCCAGACATCTGGGGTACAATGGGATGATTTAGAGCAGCGTGTCACATCTTTAGATAAGTCTGTCCCTGAGTGTCAATCCAGGTTTCTTTAACGATGGTTATGGCAGAAGATGCAATTAAAAAATGGGAAATGAAACATTCAAGACCCGCTAATTTTAAGGTGTAGCATTATGTTGGGTGTATTTTGATAAGAGCATTTTAGCTCTGAGCTGAAGCACTGATCTAAAGAAGACCTCTCCCCCCAAAGTTATCAGATTTCCTTAAAGTGTGGAACTGGTTTACATCAAAGTGACAGTTTTGGGTGGATGGCACCGAGAATAGGCCAAATAGTATGGAATCCTGCTGTGAGATGTCTGGGGAAGGGGGCCTGTAGGTAATAAAACTCTTTGAAATGGATGAGAGACGAAATCCCGACACAGAGCTACGAACCCGGGCCAACCGGCATTTCCAAAAGATGGCATGGATTGGCATCAGTCATAAATCAACCCCCCCTCCAATAGGACACTGGGGGCTGAAACCGAAATCCAATCTGAAAAACTCAAGAACCAATCACCTATTGATCTGACAGGCGTATAAAAAACAGCGCACGGTCTCTCTCTCTCTCTCTCTCTTTCACCTGAACCAGAAACTCGCTGCCACAGTTCAACCTGTAGCTCTGTTGCCCGAACCGGAACCAGAAACCAACCAAGTCTTTGCCGGCAACAGAAGAGTTAAACTGGGAGAAGGAGATTGAGCCGTACGAAGAATTCTTTTAAAGGACTTAATTAAATAAAGAACTTTACAGACTGCGCCTGCCCGCCTGTGCCCACCTGATCAGTGGAGTTTTACAGCTGGACAATTGACTATGTCGACTGTATACGAAAGTGTCAGTCATTTAAATAGCTTTTTGAGTCTTAAGAAACTCGACCCTTGGAACCAAACAGGGCCCTGCATTCCTCAAAGACTTTGTCTTCAAATAAGTATGGTGAGAGACCCTGCTTGCCCAGAAAATTTTGTGCACAACCTTGGAGCCTTCAAACCAGTGGAAAACCTGTTTGGAAAAGACTCTGTTTCGCGAAACCCCAACTTCCAGGTGCATCGACTGAGTGGAAGTTCTTGGACAAAGCCGAACCGGACTGCCTTTGTTCCAAACCACACGGACCTCGTGCCGTGTGCTGTTATCTGAGCCCGAAGACAGAGAGGCCTCTCTGCGACGAAGTTCAGATAAGTTTAACAGTTTGGAGTTTGTGATTCATGACATTTGAGAAATCAATGAGAAATGTTAATCTGTGATTCATAACTCTAGAATGTGTAATATCATTTAGTTTTGCTTAAATATAAATGTGTGTTGCATTAAACTGTTTTGTTGATAATTTTAGAAATAAAATCTGTCAACGCCGAGAAATATCTTCTCATTCCTGTTTAACTGTTTAGTCTGAAATTGACACACGTTAATAGACATTAGATTATTGGTGGCCCTGCCTATCCTTAATCATTGAATAATAATCAGTTAAGGGAAATTGTGGTAACAAGTAATGATAGGATCTTTCTCGGCACCTAAACGTAAATGAGACTGATATATATATATAACGAGAAGTTACCTGACATAAATACTAACCTGCGTAGTTATTTAATGTCCAACTAACAATACTAATGAGAGACTCACCTTCGTCTTACTAACCGGTAAGTCATATGTGATCCCATGGTCTTTGATTTGGTCACGGAAGTGATTTTTTTTTTATCTAGAGTTGAATTTTAATTAGTTTTTTCCTTTTGTATAATTAGTGTAGTGCTACATTTAGTCTTTAATTTTGAATAAATTTGACAATTTATATCTTTGGAATTGGTGTCTGCGTCCAATTATTACAGAAATTGAGTTCTACAAGATTCCAGGATTCATGATAAGGTGATACTATAAATTCACTTCTTTAATTTAAATTTATAAGTGTACCTTATGCTACAAAGATGTTAAGAAACAAACTAAAGTGAAGGTTGCAATGGTCAAGGTTGGCAAGAACTGTTCAGACTACTGACATTCATGTTCATAATGTAGGTTTACTCACTTCTAGTTTCTCTGCTATGCCTGCATTAGCCCAGGCTTCAGTCCAGGCAACCTGTAATTCCAAAGCACAAAAGCCAAAAGATTTATTGATAATAGCTAATGATGCTATTGCTCAAGGTGCACAAGCTCGTTTGCAGTGAGATTTACACAGGATAGACCTCATCAAAGCGCACTTGGCACAGTCATTCAGGCAGCTGTGCTCGCCCAGTACGCCTATAATAAAAAATATTGTTTCAAGGCTGATCACAGCAAATAAAACTCCAACCCAATTTGACAGGGATTTTTCTTTTGTTCACATTAATCTTTTTTTATTATTTTATATACAGTCATCCCCCTATTTACATTGTCTCTTCTTACATAGTTATACACTGACGTCAGCAACATTGCACTGAGCAGGTGCATGGGAGGGGACCCAGAGCTTCATTCTCCAATCCAATCCAATTTTCATGATGGCTTCGAGTAACTTTTTTATGAAACTTTATGAAAGTTGCTCATTTTTTCGAATAAAAATAGCAATGTAAAAGATTAGGACAAAACAACCACTCTACTATAATAAACAATTAACAAATTCATTTAATTTGTAAATTTCTGTATCACTTAGCCTTACTCCTCTGTGAACCATTTTAACAATGTCTGCATCATTCTCTGGTATCTCATCGATCTGGATATCGTTTTTTTATGTTTTCAGCAACAGATTCAAACTGAAACCTAAGGCATTTCATGTTGTACTTTTGAAAAACATGCAGCTGTATGGCTTAATTAGCATTATGCATAGTTTTAGGAAACAAAGACAAAACCCAAAGTTTTGGTTTATCCACAACATTTATATAATAAGGAAAACGTGTACCTAAAGCATTTTAATTAATCCATTAATGATTTCACTTGCAAACTGTGTTTCTATTTTACAGTGGGCTTCAGTCCCACATCAAAATGGGACTTTCCTCATAAGGTAAGGCCACTTTCAGAAGCTTTTCCTTCCATTGTGAGAATTACATAAAACATTACAAACAATTTTGAAGACTTTCTGTTGGGAGAGGGTGGATGGATCAGTGGTGGCATCACATTGGGCTTTACTGCAAAAACAGGAGAGTGGAACATGTGGCTAATTTGAAAGGCACTGCCTTTTCCCTTTGCATCATGTCAGGAGTCCATAGAAACACATTTGGGTTTCTGGCCATTTTTCATTGAGCTCCACACCAAACCTAGTAATAGAAAAGCTTATATACATTGGTTAAAGTTATTTTTCCAAATACCCACTGTTTTTAATTAATACCTATAACACCAACACATCTAAGTCATATGAATCTCTAATCCTAAAAAAAAAAAATGTAGGTCGCCACGGCTTGTTATATGCCTTTATATGTGGTTTATTACACAAAAGAAAAACAATCACTATTAGCTGACAGATTGTGAAGGAAAATGTTGCCTTCCTCATCTGAGTACTAAGTCTTGCACACCATGTCCTGAATTATGTTTGTTACATATCACACACTCACTCATCCCTGTGTCCTTCACAAGCAAAGCAAATAACGTTGCTGAAACAGATGTATTTTCTTTAATTAATAGAAGAGAAGGAATTTATTCTTACTCCACATGCCTTCATTTTCCAACTACAGCTTGTCCAAGGGATTAATCATAATTGTATGGTAGAACATGAGTCAGAGGCACATGTGTTGCCAGATTGTGTCCCATCCTTTTATTTGTTTGCATTTAACTATAGAACATAACCCCGGTCAGCCATGGCATTACCAATGTCATAATTTAATTACAGGTACAGGTGTTGCTACGTTCCTCCTTCTGGTCTTCGTGAAAGATGTTTCCACATGAAAGTCATTATTTTGTTATAGGCTATGGGTCCTGCAGACCTAACCTCTGAAGCAGTTTTTGACAGTTCCAACTTTGGGTTGGTCACTTTACATTTTAAAAGGTGAAGTGGGGTTTCAGATACTGCATTCCTATATTTCCTATAGGAATGCAGTATAATAAAAGTCATTGTTAGCTTACTGACATCTAAAAATTGTATAACCGTTCTTATCATTCATCTTCCCCAGTTCTTCTTCCATTTTTTTTATTTTAAACTATCCCTCATATTAACCCCACAAGCCATGAACAGAAACTGCTGTGTTTGTATCCTACAGATGCAGCATACTGGTTAAGCTTCCCCTCTCAGAGTCTTAGCTGTGCAGAAGGTGATATTATAGGCTGAAAAAAAAAAAAACTACCCACATACCAGGTGGAAAAAAACATGTAGTTAAAGGCTGTAGCATGGTAAGCCTGTAACACAAAGATCTGCAATAAACTGATGAAGCGTTATAAGTGTCAATCTATAGAATATGGTCCCTCTTGCTGAAATAATCTCCTTTAATGTAAGAAGGCTTTTTCTGTAGCTATTCTTGCTGGAATCTTTAACACTGTACACTGTTTTATTTAAAAATTTAAACATTTAAACCAACCAACCAATAAGAATGATTGTATTTCCGTAAGCATTCAAAATGTTGAGTCTCCTTTTTGTATGCAATCAATTTGGGTCAAGCAAAAACAGGACCTCCAGTGGTGTTTGGGGTTCCTGATTTGTTTGTGTCATTAACTTGCATGAAGGTTAGCCTGAACCAACATATATCAAGAAAAAATGTATGTTAAGTATCCCGCTGGGAGTCATAGAATATCATTTTACCAGAGGCTAAAGATTACAGGGTTTGCTGTTTCTGAACACTGATCTGAATTTATTAATAGTGCTTGACATAAACCTCCTGCCGGTGTTTGAAGTTATGGCATCAACCTCAAAAATCAAACTCCACAAATGGCAAGAGTGTAACTTTGACCAAATTAAATGTTAAATACAACAGGAAAATTGCATAAAAATAAACAAACAAACAAACAAGAAATATTATACACACACACACATATATATATATATATATATATATATATATATATATATATATATATATATACTGTATAAACTAGATAGGTAGATGGGTAAATATTGTAATGGTTAAATGTTGACAACCATACAAAAGATGTATGTATTTATTCATTCATTCTTTCTCATGTAACAGATTCATAAACCTTTCTCTTGATGCTACTGTTTAAAATATCCTTGCTGTAACTGTTTAAAGAAACATAAAAACAATGTCTGTAATATTGTATACTGTATTCTGAAAAGGGTACACAACAATACAATATAAAATTACAATTTTTAATATATAAAATATAATATTACATTAATTTTAAATTAAAGCAGTAAAACAAATGTGTCTCTGCAAGATTTAAATAATTGTTCAATGAAAACTGTAAATGAAGGAGTAAGATGTATGCAATTTATGTCCCCACACAGCATGATGCTGCAGAACATGCCTTTGCGAGCATGTGTACAGTCATTAATATCGAAATCTTTTGAATTAATGATCTGCGATCATTCACAGGGATAGCGAAAGCACTCAACAGTGGAAGGTACCTGGCACTCATCACGAGCAAAAGAATGAATCCGAATGTGGCGACTCAGAATCATATTAAATGGATCACATTCCCAGCACACACTCTTTGAAGACGAGCAGGCTACTTAGCATGAACTGCTTATGGCAACAATGCTGAACGGCTGCCGGGAGTTTTCCAATGGAAAAAGGCAAAAAGATTAGAAGTGCCTTTAATCCAACAAAAGGGATTATATGAAAAGAAAGTATCCTGTGGAGGTGCAGAAATAAATGATTAAAACTCTCTTTAGAACATTGATCTCAGTCTTTAACCTAAAATCACTACGATTACAGCGGACAGACATAGGCGGGACTGCTATAGGTGAGATGAAACCACTGTTTCACAGGATTTCAGAGGTATTCCAGTTGGGAAGAAATGCAAATCAATGTTAACAGAATGCAGATCAGCACCTACAGACACCTACTGTGTCTAATTCACCTTTGCTCTTGAACTTAAAAACATGTATATATGGTCTGTTGCTGTACAAGCTCTATTAGGCTTGTAACTAAATTCCTTAAAATCCACTTTGTTTTTAAACTTTAAATGCAAAGCAGGGCTAAGCCCGATAAAGTTTACTCTCTCCCACCACATATATAGCGAACACTAAAACCACGATTTCACAGTGAAAAACACGAGAATATAACAAAATAATTCCAGAACCCCTGTCATAAAATGCCATTGCCCTGACCCCAAAACCCATTAATATGGCCTTCAGGCAAAGAGATATTAGCAACCCTAATTGAGGCTATCTAGGTTAACTCTTTAATGCTTTTCTTAGAGACCTGCTCTGTTTTGTGTATAATTAAGATACACAGGTTTTAGAAAAGGCTGAGGAACAGAACCAAGATTGTTTAAAACACACATGAGAGTTCAGCTTTAAGCAAGCAAACACATTTTATATAAATCATGTAAAGGGAGTTGAGGGGGCTGGAAAAACATCACAATCAAACCATACCATATAGATTAGGATTAGACTTTTATCACTTACCACCCTTCCAGTGCCTTCCCTTAGTTCTACTCTGCTTGGCAAGAGTTGGTCCACAAAACAGGAGAAAGAGAAACAAAAGAAGTTCAAATACAGAAAAAAATCCAGTTTTTGCCCTCGAAAACATTTCCAAGAGTTACTTGCACGAGATCTTCACATCTTTATTTTCCCCAACTCCACTCCACATTCTCTTTGGAAGATGTCATTAATCACTGAGAAATAAGAGCAGGGACTTGCTTTGCCATCCTCAGCTGTTGAGGTAATATCTCACTGATGTAGCCTGAAGGAAAGCCACATTTCTCACTGATCCAGCATCGCCCACATAACATCCAGCCGGTGTGCTACTGTGACTGCTGCTGCTGCTGCTGCTGCAAAATTATTTCCTGCTCTCTACTTCGGGTTTCAGTGGGAATACATCCTTCAGCTTTCGCTGTGAGCAGGATTGAAAACATCCACTGTTTATGTCCAGAAGTGGAAAAAAAGGAAAGCAAAATAAATAAGGGAGAGGACGTCAGGATTGTAAGGAAAAAGAAGAGACGCAGTTGCAATGACAGCTTTAATCCTCACTGCCTGATCCTAATAGCTGTGCAACCAACCAAATTGCTCTTTAAAGAGTAATAAGGCTTGAGCAAAAGCCAGTGTCAATGACACTTAGGTAGGTAGCGCTGGCTTAAAAAAAGGATATAGGAAACTGTGAGAGAGAGCCTACACATGCTGCCACATGGTCCCAGTTCAGACTGTGATGTGCTGAACTGAATGTGCACTCAAGAGTTTTTCATGTTAATCACGGCTGAGAATTACTAAGAGGATAGACTCTCTAGCTGGGATGCTCCCACTTTTAACTGTGTCAGTGCTTTCTTGTTGCTGTCAGTAAAAGCTTTCCCCAGGAAGTGTTTAACCCTAACAATACCGGTTGTTTCAAAACCTATAATAAAAAAAGCTTCTAATTCCTTTTGGAACCATTTATGATTTCCTGATGGTTATATTTTCCCCTTCATAAGGCAGTTTTCTTTTTTTGTCCTCTCCTGAACACTTCATGTTCATGAGTAAAGCATGACAAATAAATAGAGTGAAGTTTGCAGTCAGAGGGTACCAAGCAAGCTTCTCTCTTCACCTTCACCAATTCTGAATACCCAATTAAGTCCATCTAATTTCTTACCCAGGTAGGGTCGTTATGTTTCAGGTTAAATTGATGCCACAATCGTCTTTCCTCAAAAACATGCATTTACTGGAATCGACACATAAAACAGAATCTAGTGAGCCCTAGCTTTTCCACAGCCCCGCTGGAAAGGTGTTTTTAATCTTTAAATGCTTCCTTCATTTAAACCTTTAACAGCTGGCAAAATTGGAAAGCAGGGTGTGTGACAACACACACACATCCCCTGAGACACGTGCCTTATCAAATTTTATCTAATTCTGTCTGTATTGAAATCCTGTTTTCATGTCCCCAGGAGGACAGACACAGTCTTTACTGGTGATGCGCAGGTTCACAGTTGCATAGTACACGGATGGTCATCCAACCTAATCCACCGCACAGCTAGGCGGTTGGGCACAGTCTATAAGAGCAGTGGATTATTCCAGATTAACCACTAAGGAGCGCAGAAATTATTTTTATATCTACAGTAAGAACAGCTCCCTATTGCTCTAAGTAGTAAACCATGTATGTGTATTATAGAATCCCATGTGATATTGAGCACAGTTTAATATAAGGATTAGTTTCATATGGATGCTATCTTCCAAAATAGAGTTGAATAAAATAAATATTCTGCAGTTCTTCAAAAATTAAATAAATTCTACTTTCTACTTTGATGGTCTGCAGCACCTATAAGGTAAGCAATGGAAATGATATTATTTAGCTCCTAACCAGTCATTTAAACCCAAACCTGTCCATGACAGAGAAAATGAAATTGCTTCCATTCTCTTTTATGCTAAATCAAGGGTGTAGGTTTGGTTTGAACATTGGTGGGGACACAATATTTCACTCACAGGTGAAGTCGGGAGCAATATGCCGTTGAATCGTCCACTGTGCCCCAGTTTCAGAACCTAAAGCCAAAGACAATCAAATTAGCGTTTTGGTTTTCAGGCAGTACAAGCAACAATCTGGATAGAGTTAACTCTTTCTGGAGTGGATACAATCACTCGTCATTTCAGATTCATCACAATTATTGTTAGGGACAATTCAACATTCCCTTAATATTGGTAAGGACATGTCCCTACCCTCCCTACTTAAATCTACGCCGTTGTGCTAAACTAAGCCACATACCATACATACAGTAGGCTACTTGTTTAGATGTATTTATCCAAAGAACAATGTTATAAAACTTTGCATAGCAATAGTAACAGTACTACATATTCAAAATTCAGAAACAACTTTAAGGTGTTGAATTGAAAAGCAATAAAATAGAATTAGAGGAATATTTTTAAATGTTGAAATACATTGGAGATTTGTAAAGCTAATGGGTGATCATTTTTCAAACAAGTTCAGAGACATCCATGATTTAATGTAAATCAATCTGCATTACACCTTTAGTGCTGCCAATGCCTTCCCTTTCTCCTGCATGACAGGAGAAATGACTCTTAGATAGCACTAAGTAATCGCTAAACAGCTTCACTAAATTAGCTTTCTCTCTTTCACATATTTTGTGTGTTTTTTAATGTGTGTGTGACATATTTGACTGATATTTTTCCCTTTCATTTAATCTCCTTCCCTTTGTATCTGGAGAAGTTGTAGCTCTTTTTTTAGTTTTGTTATAGCAGGTGTCTAAAAACATGTTAGAATACTGTGAAGTCATTATGTAGAGTTCATAAACCAAATGCCTCACAAGGGTGCAGCTTGTGCTGGCTGCCTAATACACATGCTGTAGCTTTAATGTCCTAATTACAGCTTCTAAAGGAATCCATGATTAAGTCCATAATTTTCATACGCTGTGCAAATTAATAATCAGAATCCACACAGAATTTTGATACATTCTCTTCCAGTTAGCCGCACACAACAGGAGACATCACCATAACCAGACTCCAGGTTTAAACAACAACACAAAAAAGCAGCTATGCTTTCTTTTACATTTTGTATATCAGTATGCTGATATACAAAAAGAGAAATATGGCAGCACATAGGCCTACACCATTTTCAAAATCTGATCTGATTGGTCAATATAATCCACGTGTATTAACATTACTAATGTAACCACTTTTCAATGCATCAATGTTTGTAAAGTTAGAAGTAATATATCTATATATGATATATCTATTTTAATTAATGATCTTGATATTGAAGATCAGTACTATTTTCAACAATGTTATATCGCTCACAGAGCTGTGCATTTTCCTAAATTTAAAGTAAACAGGGACAGGGAAAGTAAACATTACAAATTAAATCTGATATCTTGACTTGGATTAAAATATTGCCCAAATCATTAAAAAGAGTAATACAAAAGTGATTTACACTATGGATAACCAATGTACATATAACTAGGCAATGAAATACAACCACTCATAAGAGAATTGTTCCCCTTAAATAAATACAAATCTACAATTTTATATAAATCATATCATAAATCATAACGTGATACATATAGGACAAAAGTTGGAGTGGTATAAATCATTTACTTTTCATGTAGTGTTCCAGTTAACATTTAATGGTTCTCAGTACCATAACTGAAGTACTATTGCGGCTGTATGGCATTTTCTCCCATGATACTGCTCTTCATATGTACAAGGGAAATCAAATCTGTATTTAGAGTTAATTTCTAACAAATGTCAGTATTGTGACTGGCCCAGTTTCATATTTAAATGTCAAGTATATGCAACAAATGCTACATTTATATTTGCATGCATGTTTGCACTGTATGTATATATCAGGACCAAGAAGGTGATCATCATCTTACTACATAATGGCATTTTTAGAAACACAGCAGTTCATGCTGTAGCTTTGAGTTTGATAGGGCATGCAGTTTTTCATATTAGAGGAAGTCTAAAGGGCCTTAAAGGAATCATTTCCCCACTTGGCTTAAGGTAATGTCATGTATACCCGGGTTTTGCTTAAAATTGCATATTTACATTGGTATGTAAACTAGTATTTTTTTTTAAGATGATCTGATCTATAGCAGAGTCACTTCTCAGTTCATTGTAGCAAGGGAGGCTCACAGAGATGGAGATCCACCTTCCTGCTCGATTATCAGGTCACTCTACAGCATTGTACCGTTATTTCCCTTAGCAAGGGTTCTGTGGGATTCTCTCTTCCCTCTTCTGTTGTAACTTACCATTCTCACTAAATATCCCATCAAAAACACCTGAAAAGATTGCTCAAAGCTTATTGCTCGGAAATGAACAAAGGAAGGTAGAGTCCCAGACTGCTGTAAAAGCCTGTTGGTGGAGCGTTGTTCCCTAAGGCATGTGAAACAGTGCTGAACATCATTTCTTCTCATCTTACTTCGCAAAGTCTTTCCAGAGGGTGTTTTTTGCAGGAATAGTTAGCATAGCCAATCTTTTAAGGAGAAACCACACAAGAAAATCTTGTCGAACATGGATTTGAAACAAGCTTAGAAATAAAATATCAGGGAAAGACATGAATTACACCGAATATATGCACTATGTGGGTTTATTTTATGGTGTCAAATGACTGAAATTATTGCAGAACTGATGTGATTGAATACATGAAATATCAACAGTTAAGTCACAAAAGTATTTGTGCAGGTGGTTATGATTATTTGTATTCATAATTTTCATATGGAAAACATTGTCATGTCCACAGTTTTTGGTGTACATGAGATTGCTTCATACAGTCCTTGGTTTAAATGCAATAGTTCATACTGAACCGAATTGTATTACATGAAGTTATTAAATTAAACAAAAAAAAGTATATTCTTCTTTGAATTAAGATTATTATTATAAAACACGAGACACGACAGCAGAGAAGGAATTGAACACATCATGTTGTTTTATACAAAGATATATATAAAAAATTGAAGCACTAGCACAGAAATCAGTGGAGTAAGCAGACTCTTGGTCAGGGTTCAAAACAATGAGGTGACCAGGGGCAGGGTCCTCTTTCTGTCGGGGTCAACATCACCATCTGGGAGGTATAGTCATTCTGGGCAGGAATGTAGCATCCTTTCGTCACCCTGTCCCAAGCAGTATTACACTCTATATATTTTTCAAGCAGTAGATCACCCTTACACTCTTCTGTCAGGTCAATACTAAACCTGTTGCAATATTCAGAGACAACATAGCTGAGGACTGGGACACAACACTTTGGGAACATGGTCATGTTCACACTGAATCACACTGGAGAGCTTTCAGGGATGCTATACAAAAGGAGAAATTACCTTTCAAGTGTAACAGGGATTAAAATTTTTACACACACATTTCAGATACAGGGAAATTAAAATGACCTAAATTACTAGAAGTTCAATTGGATACCTAATGGAACTGCTTTAGCAAAGCCAGTACAACTGCTTCAAAATATAATTTAAAATCTTAAAACATTAGCTAATAATTCCTGTCCATCTTCCAACATTAACTAAGTTGTTCCCACACATCAGGCAACTCATCAAAGTCCATGCAAAATTGAGATGCAATAATAATAATAATAATGGCAATAATAAAACACAAATAATTAAGAGAACATAAAATAGATAGACCACTTCAAAGCAAATCTATTACAATTCAATTAGTTTTTATTAGTTGTTACCTCCAAACCCAATTTCTCCAGGAAAAACGTAGACAGATTAAGAATCGCTTGGCACATCGAATAAACAGAGCATTTTAAAATGTTTAAACACACTTGAGGTGGATAGTGACAGTGAATCTTTTCCTTTACAATGCCAGTTATATTAACAAGGCTTACAAAAATATTGTCTTAAAAAACAACTCAACCAATGAGATTTTCACTCAACGAGCGTCTCACATGCAGAATTCTGCCACCGCACGCTGACTGAGTAGTATATTACTCTTAAAATGTGCGTTGCTCTGTATTAACCCATTGCACTTGAAAAAGTGTTCTTTTATTGGAAGGCATTTATTGTAAAATCATCAGCGTCAATAGATCTCCAAGATTAAATTGTGAAATGGACATGGATTAACAAGGCTTTTTGCAGTTTTAAAGGAAGGTAAAAACAGCAGAAATAAACAATGAAAGTAAGCAAGCCTGTTCATACACAATGCAATGGTCTGAAACCCTAATGCAAGAGTAAATACAGTTACTGTATTAATACCTCAAACTGGAATAACAATGTGAGTGAATGACAAGATAATGTCTGAGAACAGGATAACATTCTTCACAAGTGTGTTCTATGCAGAATCTTATCGTGTTTCAGTAATTGAATGTCTATTGCTACTTGAAACTTTAGTGTACTGTTCTCAGACAATACTGTTCACAGGATATGTTTATTGTGTTACCGTTCCTTGATCACAGCCAATACAATTGACGGACAATTCCTTTGAATTAGATTCTAGTCAAATTTAAAAGTATTACAGTGACTGTGTGTATTTTAGTAGTAGTAGTACAGGAGAAGTAGTAGAGGCTACAGGAGAAGCTAAATGTTGCTACAAGTAAGATTTATGTATTGTAGATATTGTTTTCATTTTGGGCTGCCAAGTCAATGTTTTCCTGTTTATTTAAGGTATTGAATTTTGTTTGATTTTACTTGAGAGCCTTCTGCCTATTTAATCTATTTGTCTTCGATCATGATTAAACACGAAACTGTCACGTTACATGACTAAACGTTTAACTGTGAAGCCAATGTGATGTCTGGTTTGTAGAATTAAAACAAATGCACAACATGCCATATAGCTGGCTCTGGGTTGGGAGCCATACTGTGGGAGACAGAATTGGGTGTCGTAGTGAAATTCCCATTTTTACAGAGTGTGTGGAAGCATTAAAAAATTTAAATAAACGGGTGCCTGGCTAGGTTTAAGAGGACAGGATTCAAGTGCAGGAAGTTTTAATAAATCTGTGCATGTCTTATTTAAACCCCATCTGGAACACAATTCAGCGCTCCCAGGCATAGAAAGGATATAGTTGCCGTAGAAAAGGTTCAGGGAAAGGCAGCTAATCTAATACCTGGTTTAGAAAGCCATGAATTATGATGATAGATTAAAAGAACCAAATCGCTTTATCCTAAGCAGTCAGGATGTGAAGAGGGATCTAATTGTAGGCTTTATGAAATTAAAACGAATAAATAAAGTCGAAGGCTGGGTATTCCTTCAGAGTTACTTCTTTAAATAGAACGGGATAAAAGTAAGCTTTAAAAAGTAGATTTAGGACAGATGTAAAGAAGTACTTTATCATTCAAAGAGTTCTTAATGTTTGGTATAGTTTACTCAACCGTGGGGTTGTTAATATATATATATATATATATATATATATATATATATATATATATATATATATATATATATATATATATATATATATTACTATTACTAGTATTACTACTACTAAAGCCTCTCACTGGGAGTCAGAACCGATCTCCACAAGCACAAGGTGCTGGACATGTATACAGCAAAGACATATTTTACATGCAATTGTATCTAGTTTTAATCTAATGGATGTACTATATAATGCTTCTAAAATATGTCTGTCAAAATAGCAAGGTCATGTAAAATATTTTTGAAGAGTTTGGGAAACTAAAATAAAAATAAAAAAGAACCAAATTACACATATAGAATTAGTGAAATAACAAAGAAAAAATAAT
Organism: Amia ocellicauda; assembly: GCF_036373705.1. Taxonomy (NCBI): domain Eukaryota; kingdom Metazoa; phylum Chordata; class Actinopteri; order Amiiformes; family Amiidae; genus Amia; species Amia ocellicauda. The sequence continues at coordinate 56,563,181 of NC_089852.1, forward strand.
AAACCTTCGATTCTGATTCATATCCTGAAGAGCCCAGTACACAATTTTTTTAAAGTTACATCAGATATGGGCCTGTGTTGCTGAAGCTTCTCTAGAGAAATACCCAATTCAAGGACCGCTACATAAATATAGGCTGATCTTGAAAATGGACCTGTAGAAAACTGTTATTTTGTATCACTGATGAAAGAACTTAAATGTATAATTCAGAAAAAAATGGATATTTCAATTCAGGCAGAATAACCTTCGTTTGCAACTTAAGTTATATAATACAAAAATGAATTTAATTGAAAATTATTGTGAAGGGTCATGTGTTGTTATGGTGTTTCTAGTAGAAATCCAGCATTATTCTCCATAGTGGAGACAATTGTGTACAGTCCCCTTGGGTGCTAAGAAAATTATATTTCCCATAATCTCCTCTTAAAGTTCTTTATTCCCCCTTTCTATTGCTCCATTATTGACATTTACAACAAGAAGACATTCGTTTTTTCAGTCAATTAATGAAATTCTGTTAGTCTTTTCCTCCAACATGCTAGTGTAGATATATAAAAAAATGCCTAAATCTATTTCTTTCATTACTTTTTGTCTCTGTGGAACAACTGTGCTAATATGTTATTGGAACAAATTAATGTATACATTCCAGCCAATAATTGACTGTGTTTTAGGTTTTGAATAAACAATGAAAAGCCTAATTAATATCAGATTGTGTGAAGGAATATAACTGTGCTATGATTATATCCTTCAACCTGCCAATTAATTGTAGGGGGAAATAATTATTTCTGTTTCATTTTATATTGTATTGTTAGTTGCCATGTCTGACTAGCCTTTTGCACTTCTAAAGGAATTGTCTATTTATATATTTATATATTTCCAGAAGAAGATTATACTTGCATTAAAAAAGTATACTTGCAAAAAGAAAAACTACTTTAAAGGACTACTTTAAACTGGTTTTCAGCAGTCATTCAAGTCATCACACTTGATGTTGTCTAAGTTAGGTCAGGGCTTACAAATGTCCCAATGTATCTCATAGTTGCTAGCTCAGATTAACTGAACTGCAATATGCAAGAAGCTTTTGGGTCATTATACTTACATAGAATGGCACTAACTGTAAGACACTCCATTATTCTTATTACTGGATTGCAATGCATTCCATTAAGAGGAAATCAATGCTGTCAGGTGACATATTATAAAAATACTATTAACAGATGTGTCTCCTAATAAAAAAATACTATTTTATTTATCAATGAGGGACAATGTATTCAAAACCTCTGTGCTGAGAGAGATATACGAGACAAATTCACTACAGGCTTTTAGCTGACAGTGGATGAATAAGAACTGAAGCCTCCCAAACTTGTCGTAGATCCAGCAGTGAGTCAAGTAGAGGCATAGGAGAGAGGCAAATCGGCACTTCACTCGGCCCTTCTGGGGAGCTTCATCTGCTTATCAGCGCAAGACAACAGCTTTGGCTGAACCAAGCAGCAAACTTACTTCATCACTGCTGTGAATCTGGATGCCGTCTGACTCACTTGAATGTTAACTCCTGATAACCACTGAGCGCAGTATGCATCTAGGGCACAGGCTCGGGGCTGCAGCACTTAGAGACGCACAAGGGTTTCTGGCAGACCCTTTTAAAAATTAACATGGAGCCCATAAGCAGCACTGATGTATTCTAGAGGATGCCTTTTTAAACTGGGAGCATTTTCAAGGACCGTGCTTAAACAGGACTCTCACAAATGTGCCATAAAATACTGCACCAGTTCTTTGTACAATCAAGTAGTATTAAATCCAGTCCGTAACAAAGGTAGAGTTAATTGCTTCATGGCTTACGTTTTGTTGCTGGTGATACTGCCTCTAAAGGTATAATTCATACTTTTTTTATGCACCTCAACTAAAAAATTATCTCTAATTTGTCCTGAACCTATTTTGTAAGTCCTGTGTACAGATTACCATGAGTTAAACTGATAAAAAATACATGATGCCATGGGGGGAAGGGTGGACTAGAAACCGTACCTTAGTGCAAGAAACCTGATGTTCAGATTGAGAAACTGAGCTTAGATAAAGGGACATGTTACTGTTGAAAGATACAAGTGCCTGATTCCAAGACACTAAATCATACCTTATTTTCTTGCAATACTGGTAGTTTAAGAATTGGGTATTTAATGCAATATGTCCCAATTCAGTACAAAATTATAATCAATAACAGGAGCAAATTGTTTATAAAAATAGAATGCGAAAAAGACTTGACATTTAAAAAATCAAAAATAAAACACGTGTTTCTATTCTACTTGAGGCATTTTGCTCCAGTCAAATGTACCAGTTTTTTTCTCACTCTCTCATTTGCATGAGAGAAAAATGATTTTCATGAGAAACTCTACTGTCCACACAACCCCAAGACTGGGACTGATATGTATATTAGCCATGTGTAGCGTTTGTGTGCTGTTTTTGCGACAATGTGATTTTTAGGTACAGAGGATTTACACAAGAGAGTCTTGGCAAGATATTCATGGCTGACATTTTGTGAACATCATTTTATAAAGCTGTGATGTGGCTGGTAGTTTAATAATTTGTTTTCCAAAATGTCATGGATAGGTAGACTTTGATAGTAGTGAATCATATTTCAACAAATGTATAATTATATTTGAATAAGCAATAATAATTCACGTGGGTGTATATATAATAGAATTGTCCAACAAAGCTTTTATATTTTTTCATGGTTGAAAACTGGCAGACATGTAATTATACAGAACTGTGCTTTGACATTCCTTGTGTGTGCTGTCACAACTGTTTTGATTGGGAACTCTGGATGTTTTGCTTTTCTTTGCATAGTTGAGGTCACAGGAAATGTTCAGTTGATCGGGTAAACAGGGTGTCAAAGGGCAATCCAGGAGTCGTGGTCAAAAGGAATCAGATGTCATGGAAACAGGCAATCAAAACAAATGGAACTGCTCAGAAATGAAACACAAGGAATACAAGACTCCATGATGAGTGTGAGCCAGGGAGGGGTTTAAATAGAGAGGCAGATGACCAGAAGATGGGAAGCAGGTGTGTGGTAAGTGATTGGGGTGATCAAGATGTGCTTTAAGTGTAGACTTTCATGTTTAATTTGAGGGTAGTTACATCCAAATTGGGTGAACGGTGTTGGAATTACACCCATTTTTATATGTGGTCCCCTCAATTTTAGGGGCACAAAAGTAACTGGCAGCACTGTGTAGTAGTGGTTAGGGCTCTGGACTCATAACTGGAAGGTTGTGGGTTTGAATCCTGGGTGGGGCAGGATTAGATTGCTCCAGTAAAATGCCCAGCTGTATAAATGTAAATCACCCTGAATAAGAGTCTCTGCTAAATGGCAAATAATGTAATCTAACTGGACAAACTAACATAATCATGAATAAAATTGGTGGCAAATAATTTGCAGTCATTGAGTCTGGGTTTCTTCCCTGGTGATGCTCTGTCTTTAGTTCCTGCTTGTTCTTGGGGTGTTTTGCAAGTGAAATGCTGCTCAATTGGATTCAGGTCAGGTGATTGACTTGGCCATTGCAGAACATTCCACTTCTTTACCTTAAAAAACTCTTGGGTTGCTTTCACAGTATGATTCAGGTCATTGTCCATCTGCACTGTGAAGCGCCATCCAATGAGTTTTGAAGCATTTGGCTAAATCCGAGCAGATAATATTGCCCTTGTTTCCTTTCAAATCCATTGTGGTGGCGTACAGAGCCAAAATGATGACAATTGTGTCACTGTCCAAATATTTATGGACATTGCTGAAACACAGTATCTAGACTAAACATTGAATACAACGTTGGCCTGAATTATTTGAAAGAAAATAAGTAATTTAATGCACAGGCGGAGGTTCGGACCCAGCACCTCCAACACCGCAACACTGCTCCACTGTATATCTCCCAACTGAAATAGTATTATTATAATTAGTAGTAATAATATTTAAATTTGGAGATACCATGTGATTTATGACATGAACAACTGAATGACTGACAAATGTGTGCAAGTTAAAATATCCCTTTGTTGCTGCTCATTGAAGGAGTTTGCTTATGAATTTAGAAATGGACAATAATGGGAAGATAATAACATTTGCCATGATAATTATTTCACAGTTGTTGATAATACTGCTAAATTAAATGGATTTGGACTAGTCCATGGACTATGCACTTTTCTATATATAATCAAGGTTAAAGAGTGAAAAATATACAGCTCTGGAAAAAATTAAGAGACCACTTAACATTGATTTCTAAGTGGTCTCTTATTTTTTTCCAGAGCTGTATATTGCAACCGACTGTGTTTTAGGAATGCTGTACACTGGAGTGATGTCAGTGACTTCCTGTGATGTCACATTTGACCTTTTACATAGTTTACAGACTTCTGGTTTAACTTTAATTATTAGCTCTTAGAACTTTTAAATCCTCAAGCAGCCTACTGACCTGCAATGTATAGTCGGTGAAGCCACCTACATTACTGTACTAGTTAGCTAATCAGTGTGTGCTGGAAGGTCAGGTGAGGTCATGGTAGTTACAAAGATACAGAGTAGCTAGTATGGTATTTTTTTGAGGATCACCTGCAGGAGTGGATTAAATCTGTTCCTGCTGTTACAAAGATGGGCATCAGCTGACCTTCAGTTGCAGCAGAGGATCAAAACCTTCTGCAAACCTCATGTGCAAGTGTATTACACAAAGAGATTGATTCCAGCTCATAAATCAATTGTAGAAATAGCACTGGAGCTGATGCACAAATATCTGAAGTAACATTAACTTTAAGGAAATATATTATTATTTATTGACACCATTAACCTAATAATATTACAAAAGTCAACTTGATAAGCGTAAGTTTATTGGTAAAACAAACCTATCATTATTTTGCTATATATCAATTCAATGTTATTTTATAAATAAATGAACCCTGGGTCAATTGCAATGAACTGAAAGCAGCATACTATCAAGCATTGGACTAATTAGTCTAACTCTTTCTACAGTCCAATCATTTTCATACCATAATAAGTGGAACAACTAAACATTTGAAAATAGTCAATACTTGGTAGAACCACTTTTGTCAGTAATGACAGCAATGCATCTTTTGGGGTAAGTCTCACCAGGTTTGCACATCTAGATTATACAATACTTGGCCATTCTTCTTGGCAACATTGTTCAAGATCAAGTTGGACAGGGATCGTTGGTGGACAGCAATCTTCAGGTTTTTCCACAGATTCTTAATCGGAATCAAATCTGGGCTATTACCCGGATGATGTGCCAAATAGTTTCATCGGACCACAGCATCTTTTGCCAACACATCTTAAGAGTCTCACACAAGCCTTTTTGCAAATTCCAAGCGGGATTTGACATGAGCTTTTTTCCCCACTCAGTCCATTGCTGGGGAACTCACATACAGGGCATTTTACATAGGCCAATTAACCTAACGTCTTTGGGCGGTGGGAGGAAACCAGAGTGCCCAGAGATAACCCACGCAGACACAGGGAGAACATGCAAACTCCACACAGACAGGCACCATGAGCCCGAACTCAAACCCTGGACCCTGGAGCTGTGAGGCAGCAGCACTAACCACCACGTTACCATGCCACCCATTCATCTTATTCATCTGTAAGTAAAATGAGTAATTGGTATTGTAGTAATATTGGAAAACAAACCAGAAACAAAGTATTGTTTTCATATTCGATAACAAATTACATAACTGTACCTCTTGAAGAACAAGGGTAATGTAAAAATGTTTTTCAGATATGTTGTCTCACTCAGAAATTAACATTTTTCAACCATTGATGCCATCTGGAATCTGCAATTAACAGTCAATTTACATTTCACTGCAGTGACAGCTCAAATCTCAATTAGGCCACTTTTCAGGTTTATATTATGATTAGGTCTTATTGTAAGCAATCTCTGTTATGGAAATAAAAGTATAGCCTATCACCTTTTAATGTATTTCTTTATAATATATAAATAATCTAAGAATGTAATCATTAAGGATTTAATATCAATCCACATAACAGTACATTCCAAGTCACATGTTGCAATACATTTTAATTTTAATTCATGAGGACTTGTATATTATTATATTTTTTATTTGTTTACTTATTTGTTTACATTTTTTATTTTATTTATTTGTCCTTCATGCCACATGATAAATAAGTGATGAGAGTTAATTTAATATTTTTATTGAGGAAGACAAGTGTTAGTGTTTTTGCCTGAAAGAGGTTTAAAAAATACATTATAAAAAATATACATATCATGAATCATTAACCAAGTTACTATTTAAGTAAACCCAGACTTGAGTGAAATACATTAAACTTTAACCACAAGACTCATGAAGGCTTCCCCTAGTGCTTGTGTAATTTGACAATATTAGCATGTTATCAAGGTGTTCATACACAATTAGCCTTGATGACTATTTTAATGGTAATGGTTTAAAGGGCAATGAGGCACTGATTAAAAAGTCTATATAGTGATTGAAGTCCACTAGCATTGTAATTTGATGAAAAGAGATACAACACAGACCTATGCAACATTTCCAAGATATGCTGTGTCTGAACTCAATTTGCAAGTTAACCCTGATAAATAGTTATGAAGGACATCTCAGTTCTGTCTGGTAGATTTTTTCTAGAAAACACACACGTATGCCGTGTTAAAAGGAAGGGCAATAGCATACAATACCTTAAAAATTATTACTACCTGAGAGGTCAAGGCATTTGCTTCTATCTCGGTCACCAAAGCCAAGCTTTGATCCAAATTAAGTGACACTTTGCAATAGAAACAAGACAGAACTGGGATTAATTAAAAATAAAAATAATGATGAGGAACCGTAAAAATGTATTCGGACAAATGTTATGAAAAATTATTGTTTTTGTTTCATGCCTTTGTTTTGCTTCGTGATGAATTACACTACGGCACTGCAAAGGTATCTGCTTTTATATTCTAATCTACACTTATATGCTTGTAGACACATTGCACACTGGATGTCTTCATTATTAATAATAATACGTGGACAAAAGTTAAGCCCCTGAAAATAACTCACTCTCGCTGATTCAGATCCCAACAGTTAAAGGTAGGGTATGCAATCTTTTCCTGAAACATTTTTTGTTATACTGGTTGAAAGTCTCTTCACATCCTGATAGCAATCAATAATTTCAGTGGCCTAAATGTCGCAGCTACTATTTTTAAAAACATAATAACCGTAAATAAGATGTTTACGTTCGTTATTATTGTAATGTCTAACCTATGAATGAGACATGCATTAATCTGAAACTGTTGCGATCGATTCCACCCACACGTCTCTCCTCCTGGCGCTGAGACTCTGCTCTGTGTGTGTGTGCGCATGTGTGATAGAGGGGGCGTGGCTTTGGAGACGTCTCTGAAGCGAGGGCGGGCTCTATGCTTTCAAAACAAGCTGCTGACTGCTGGCCTCTCAGGATTGCATACCCTGGCTTTAACAGCTCAAATAAGCTGAGGTGGAACTTCCAGAAAGCTTATTGGATAAAATACAGTGATACTCTGAATCGCAGAATTCCAAGAATCCCACTACATAATGTCACTTTTCTCTCTCTACTGCTTCTCAGCACTATTTTGTATGAGGCTGATCTCCACTAATGAGGGTCAGGGAACAGGTGACTCTACAGGCAGAGTGTGGGGAGGGGGCAATGCCCTATTTGATGTAGGTACCCCAAATTCAGTGATTAGGCTCAAAAGAAAAAAATCATACGTGAATAATAAAACCAACAATTCAAACCAAACCACAGGCATTCAAACAATAATCATAAAATAATAATGATAACAATATGAATAATAATAATAATAATAATAATAATAATAATAATAATAATAATAATAATAATAATGACAACAGAAAACCAAATGGAAAAACAAACAAAAAGAACAAGCAATTAAATAATTAAATAATTATGTGATGAAAATTAGCCTTGTCACCTCTGTGACACTAATATCACTGTGGAGCCATCAACAAAGCCACCTGCTTGACAGTTTCCCATGGCTACCAACCCACCTATATACAATGCTTGGACAAAGAGAGTGCCACACTCTTAAAAGAGTACAAAGCATCAGGGGACCCTGCCATAGCAGACCATCTCATTGAGTGCCTGAACGCTGCCTGCTGCTCTAAATAAGAAGAGACCGCAGCAAAGTTTGACTTCAAAGTTTTCCTCAACCTAACAGCAGCTTCTTCCTAAAGTTGTCACGGTCCCTCCCCAGCTGGCCAACCAAAATCTTCATCACATTATTGTGCAATAGACATTTCGGAGTTCACCTCAGAGAGGCAAAAAGGCTCATGGAAGAGACAGACCAATGGTCTCCTTCAAGGCTACACTGTTCAACCTCTACACAAATGATCTCCCAAAAACCACCACCAAATTCATAGACAAGAATACAGCAAAACTCGAACAATACTGTTACATAGGGCAACTCGAACCAAACTCCACAGAAACTTTCAGCTTCATGGAGCACCTGAGGACAACTGCAGCCAAGGTCAAATCCAGAAAGAACCTTATTTCCAAACTACCGGGCTCAACACAGGGCGCTGCTACCAACACCCTCTATACACCATCACTCACACTTTCTTCATTAGTAGCAGAATAATGTGCACCTGTCTGCACACAAAGTCAACACAAAGATAAAACCTGTGATCACACACTGTGATCCACCCTGCTGCCCTGGCTCCCTTTCCATTGCAAACATTACCCCCCTTACATATCTGCTATAACCCACAAAATGATTGAAAACATCTACAATGTTCCACACCTTCCACTTCATGAGGAACTAGAAATAAATATGTTTTTTTGTTACCCAAAATAAAACAATGTAAGAGATGGCATTACTTAAAATATTCACAATATTGGCACATTCCTGCATAAAAAGTTCAGTGCCTGTTTGGTCCCAATGGTCATAAGCTTATTTACCTGCTCTCCTAAAATATCTGAATTGTCAGACTCTTTGCTATTATTACCAGCATTTAAGTGGGGATAATCTGTTTTTAGCAGCTAACCAGCAATTTGTGTTTCAGGATAAATATTTAATTAATTAATTTAATTAATTGTAAATTAGAAGCCAGAATTTTTATCTTGCTCCCTTTCTCAAATGCATCCATTTGCATTGGTTTTATTAATTTCGACTATATATCCCGGCTATGCGGTATCCCAAAATGGTCCGGTACAGGGTACTGGCAATAAAGTACCTGATACCTCTTGCCACAACACACTCTTCTGAAACTTGACTGTCTGTGCTTGCAAGTTGTGTTGACTTACAATTATTATTATTATTATTATTATTATTATTATTATTATTATTATTATTATTATTATTATTATTAATAATAATAATAATAATTTTAATATTATTTCTTGTCAGAAGAATTGCAAATCAAAAAATACAATTACAGTTTCAAAATTACAGAAAAACATAAGTAAAATATACAGTTCATATAAAATGCAAGTCATACATCCTAGTTCTAATAGCTAAGTGCAGATACAAGATGCACTGAAGTCATGAGAGCTAAAGGGAAGGGGGCATACGAGAATTCACGCTTTGAAGTCGCTGAAATGGCAACAGCCAGCTCATTAGGTGAGTTTGTATGTATCATTGACCGTGTTTTGGGCATTACAAATTATTCTGTGCTGCATATTATTATTTCTGTGTTGTTCCATCAATCAGTTTTCCATATGCACATAAAAGAGTTTGTAAATATTAATTAGCAAAATGTGGTGATTCGTTAAACTTTTGAAAGTCCATAGACCCAATAGGTCGGGAAATCTTTACCTGAGAGCATTAATGTTAGTATTTTGGGATTAAAGAAGCATATGCATTGATGTGTGGAGGAACTGCATTCAAGTCAATGGCAAGCAGAAAATAAAATCTTCCTATTGCAAGTGATGGCTTACCAGATGCTGAAATAAATAAGAGACCAATTAACATTGATTTCTGAACTTGGAGTGGTCTTTACATTTTTTCCAGAGGTGTATATTTTTTAAAGCAAACCATATTTAGCAAACAATGCAGCAGCATTTGGCAGACTCTGTTGCCACATGACACAAACAGTAAGTTGCGAGAGACAGAACATTATATCCATATCCTTAAAATGCAGAGTAAGCCTCTTCCTGTACAAATACCTCAGCCGGTATGTTGCATTTCCCATGCAATTTTTAATTTTAGTCTGGTTTAATTACTGATTTGCACTTCTTAATTTAATGATATCAAAAGACCAGCTGTTCATCCTACATCATGCAGATGAAAGAGAAGTTCAGGGGTTGATATGCAAGTAAGCCATGTGTACACTTCTTCTGTTGCTTTTGAAGAAAAAAGAAATAAAATGTAGTGTACAGGGAGTATAAATGAAACTACACAACACAGATATTGTATATCACCAGGGCAGACATGTAGGATCATAGAGATCTAATTGTATGTATAGATTACCAAAGCCATCTGCATTTCCCTATGTTTCAAGAGATTGACCCTCCAATGTTAAGTGCTCCAAACTGCATTATATATATATATATTAGCATTACATATATGTTCAAACTAAATTAGCTAAATTCACTTTTCTGTGAATTATTATAACAAGACCGATCATAGTTTTGATGACAACTAATTCTAATGAAATTAGATGTTTGTGTTCAACAATACTAAAAATGTAAAAAAAAAAAAAAAAAAAAAGTATTGTAATCACTTAACCTTAAAAGTATTGTATTCACTTAACCTTGAAATTATTCAAAATATTCAGGTTACATGGCATTACAGATAAACGAAGACTTCATGGTGCGTCATATTTCAGCGTGGAAAATAACCAAATGCCATTTACGGTGGAAGTGCAATAACCATGCCAACTTTTACAGCCTGGACAAAAACTAGCACATGCCACATATAGAGCAGTACCATCACCTTACAGAGTTTTACAGCTCAGACAAAAACAGATAATGTCAAATACAGCACTTTGCCAACTGCACGGCAACAATAACAGTAGCTGTCCTATGGTCATCCCATTGCAGCACATTAACTCTATTAAGACCCAACAACCATATGAAAAAGGATACATTCCTATTGAGTTTTTTCATGTGTGTTTTGTTTAACAGAAGTTGCTTTTGACCTGCCTGGTGTACTGCATAGCAGTTAACTCACTGTTGAAATAGTAGTATCTGAGTGTTTACATACATTACATAAACCTTGGGCTTTGCTTTTCTCTTTTCAGAAAAGCCATCTTTTCCCTACAATGCTTCAATAAAGGATTCTTCAGGCCAAATGTATTAATTCAGAAGATCTAAGGATTGGCTAACATTTGTATTTCACTTTGCTAAGAGGTTAAGAATAGCAATGGGCAATAATTTGGCATGAGTGTTCCATTTTCAACCTATCCATATAATTCTGTCAGAATCAACCTTTTGGTCAATTTTATCAATCAGTCAAACCTAGCACTAACTAATATTGTTCCTATATCTTGGCATTTTCCATTATGCAAACTGCAGCCTTCTCTGATCTCACTGGGTTCCACTGTACACAGTCACTCATATCAACTTTTATAATTTTCACACTTTATTAAAATGATTGTATGTGTTAAACTAATTTCTTCTGAAATTCAGTTAATTCACAGACGAACATATCAATGTGCGTTGGAAAGGGTTTAAGTTGTAGGCCTCTTTTAGGGTTATTTTATCATATTTATTATTATGGTGCTAAAAGAGAGAGAGTGTGAATTACCTACCTGTGCTTTGTGTAGAAGGACATTAGATCACCAGGCTATTGAAGAACACACACAAGGTGTTTGCACACAAGGTTCCCTTTCATCATTTATTGAAAATAGAAAAACGCATATTTACTACAGCTCTGTTCCTTTTTAAAACCATATTTATAGGCATTTATATTTCAAATATATTTTTGTATATTACCCATAGAAATGTGATACTATTACCCTTCATGCATATAAAAAGGTATTGATGACAATATTGCATGTTAAATGTGTAATTGCATTACACATAAATCCCTTTAAAATACTGATTTTACACAAATATAAATGAACAAAGAATTCTGGGAAGGGTCCCAGTAGTTAGAGAGTGCAGAGTAATAAGAAGCTGAATGACTTAGTGATGGATGTCGTAAAATGTGGCAGGGTGCTCTATTTACAATATGTAATAAAACTGCCACAGGCAGAATTTATAATGGCATTTGCCCTAGGAAGCTAAACCCTTTTGCCAAGGGCAAGTTAATAACCTCCAGTCCATTTGAATACATTGACAGACAGATATTTCGGCTAATAGCAAATTTCAAGCATCAGCATCAGAGACCAAAAACATCACAATAGGTAATTCTACAATTGTACCCTTAATCTCAAACAATACAAATCCAACTCTCCACTCTCCAACAGGAAAGAGATTCAGCATCTTCAGTAAACAAGATACAGATAAAAGTTAACATGCTTCTTGTTTTAAGGTATTGTTTGAATGATAAGACAACCTTGGACAGTTTCATGAATATGTTTTCTGGTGTGTTTGTATTGTATTGTATTTTTAACTCAGAAAATTACATTAAATACAAACAAATAAACAGGGAACAACCTGAAGCCCCATACATATTTCAGACCCTGAGGATCTATTTTTAAAGAATCCCTGCTACTGGACATCTATGGTAATATCTACAAAAAGCAGTGCACAATTTACCATTTTACATAAACTAAAACATGCACATGATACCCTGTGAAAGTCACACATATGAAGCCACAGGCAAAGCAAAATTATTCAGAAGTGTTAAAGTTAGCTAATATGTTCATCATGCACTAGACACTTTCACATATCTTCTTTGATATATGCCTAATTTATATAATGCCAATTTCATTTTTGTTATATGTTTTTGTTATCACATTCTTCTTTCAATTTCTGTGGCATTATGTTGTAAACAAAATATTTCAGTATAAATCTTAGTTTAGTTTGTGCCTATAATTTTAGAACTATATAATATTTGATGTTTTCATCCATACCACTTTCTGTAAAGTTATACAACTTTTCAACCTCAACTGGGTAGACAGAAGGGCATTCAAATACCATATACTTATCACCCTCTTTTAAATACAAATTGAATAATTTTACAAAGAATTACAAAATTATTTTGTAATACAGTTGGCATGTTATAACATTGTTATAATTGCAAGATGTGATTTAAAATAATGACATTTTAATTGGAAAGCAAAGCAACTAAAACAACATCTAAAATAAAATAATAAAATAAATGAAAAACATAAATGATTGTACTTCACTTCTTAAAAATATGATTCACTGTATTAGATGTTTTGAGGTCAAAATTAGATTGAATTGTTTGCCAATACTTCAAACTGAATTTCTAAGAAGTACTTAAATGCTGGGCTTTGTGTTGCTGTAAGTGGAAGCGGTCACCAAGGAGTAATTGTTTGGAAAAATTACAATTGCCACTTAGAGAGCAGACTAAAGACCATATGTTGAGGACAGATCCCTGAAGGTCATTGTATTCATCAGTCTGAAGTGCTGGAAATGTCACTGTGACTTAAGCATGTCACAGCCATTATAAAATGAAGACTGGAAGTGGGAAGGAATTTAGAAATCAGATTCCAACAGTTATTAGGGTTTACTTTGGACATGCAAGGACTAAACATCAAACACACACCAAAGATGTCATATCAATCACTTTGTCTATAGATGTAGGCAAGACACAAATGGCACTATTTATGTTTGGAAACCCTAACACATTTGTTTAAACAGTAAGAGGTACCACAAACAGACTTTGCCCACATATATGATTTAGTGCCCACCCTGCTGTGCTGGACATGGGCTGAACTTTAGGGGTGTATCCTCATAAATGTACAACTGTAGCAATTTGGCAAACCATCAGCGTGTGCTAGCATTTGCGTTCAGCAGCTGTCAACCAATCCAATGCTGATCTTTTACAGCTTTTGAAGGCTTGGAAAAACTGTGAAAAAAGCTGCAAAAAACAGAAGGCCACAAAGAGAGATGCCAAATATATTTGCATTTGTGGATTTCTCTACACTTCACATCTTTTTAAATGTTCCACATCCCCTATAATTTTACTGCTAGTAATGATACAAAATAATATTGGCACTTGCTTCAAAGTAAAATAATGTGTAGCTGTATGGTTGTTTTTTATATTAATATTTTGCTTCTAAGAGTTATCCATATTTACACAAGCAGGGGCAACACAAACATGTTTAATCCAAAATAAGTATAATTATACAGTAGAAATGTTATTAGTAACAGTTAATGAAGCTGTAATATGTAAAATCATCCTAATCTATATAACACATAAATCCTCCATTTAAAGTAGCCTGTCTAACAACAAATATAGGCTTGCATAATGGTATGAGTGAGTAGGTTATACACACATAACGACATCTGCAATGCAATGTGATGTGCATTATACACTAAATACTGACACATTACCATCTGGGTGAAGTTCTGAATGTGCCTGAGTGTTAGATATGATATCTCCTTTGTAGAACAGCTTAATATTTTGTATGTATTTATTTATTTGGGGTGATATATGCTGTTGAAGTTGGTCAGATTTATTGACAGTACTAAGTAATCAATTTACTCACGCATCTGCACATCTGATCTTCTCAGAGACAGTGGTGGGGGGGTAGATATGTATCCATTGAAACTGTCTTAGAATTATATTCATAGATGTAAATATACAAATTGTGATGTTTGGCTTTCCAGTATGTGGTAATGTTGCAGTAAACAGCACGTTTACAGGCTACTATCACTTTAAAAATGTACTGAACCTTTGAGGAAGGAATGAAAATATATATGAATTACTATGGCAAAACTATCAGATTTTATGGTATGTTTGGAATGTAACTCAGTGTGATGTTTATTATACTATTGTACTCCCATAATTTTACACTTTATTGCATGACTGCTGCCTGTTTTGCCACACAATCAGATATAATCTGTCTGCACAATCAAATGTAGCACAATCAGAGTTATTATAGTTATATATTATATATTATAGTTTTCACAATTTTCATAATGTATTTATATTCACAGATCACAAATGTAAAGTTGTAAATGTGCTCTATCATTTTAATGTATTTAATGTCAACAGCAAAATAGGAATATTACTTTAATTATCAATGGTGATATTTTTTCATGATGTTAAGGAAATGCCTTGAGACATTTATAATTTTTCAGGAATGCTTTTGTACTTATTATTGCAGTATGATGACTTTGGTTTGGTCTGAGTCTTTGAGGCAAATTCTGTCTGAAGTGGAGGCTGCTAAGTGACTAAACTGGATAAAAGCCTTGATTGGGATTAGAGTTTAAACTCTCCAGAGAACTCTGGTTTGAATGTAGATTTTATCGTTTTTAAAATTGGACAATTGATATGATTGGATTGATGTAAAATGGGCATGTATAAACTTTTGAGTGCCAGTCTGAATGAATCCATGGGGTGGCAGTCAAATCTGTACTTGCACCCTTCCTTAACTCAATGCCATCAACTGGAATCTTCAGTTCTCTGTCGGCTGAATCAGTGTTCAGCAAATTCTGAAAAGCTCTCAGAAACAAATAACAAATGCATTCCAAAGTATAAAAAATTTCCAGTGAGAAACACTGTTTCAAGTAAAGGGTGTGAATATGTTTTGTATGTATACAGTATATATATGAAACAATTGATATGGTATTGCATTGTGTACTGTACATTATATGGCAAACAGTTAACACCTCCACTAAGGTTAAAATACTCAGAAGGTGATTCAATTTTCTCAGCAATTGAACCCCATGTGTTCTTTTTTGGTCCTAGTAATATGCTCTGTCAATGTAATAAATGCAGGGATTCAAGCTTATTAAACTTAGTAGCTGCTCAACAAGCCATCATCCATTTTAGCAACCCAGTAACCACAGCAATGTAGAGAGTGTTTGGGTCAAAGTTCTTCCAAGTATACAGCGTGAAAGCAAAGATCTCAAGTCATTTTTCCCTTTTACGATAGTTGAGCAACAGAGTACAAACCAGCTTTTCGATGCACCTTAAGATATATGTGTGTAATCTGTAGGTCTTACAGAACTCTATAGATTGGAAATAATGATTGCTTGTCAAATTTGGTTTTCACTCTTAAAATATTTTGGTGTCTAAGCCTAATAGGTTGTGTCTCTCATTGTATAAGATATGTTTGGGTGAGAGGAACGGTCCTGCCTGTACAAACTGCGTGACATTATTTCTTATAAAATAAGAGAAAACCTCCACATGACTTTAATTTATTTTAAATCACACACATAAGGATTAGACTCATACATATCTTTACAGTGGTAAAAAAAAATTATATATATATATATACATATACAGGTCTGGAAAAAATTAAGAGACCACTGCAATTTTTACTTAAATCAGCATCTCTACATGTACGGCAGCCATTCCATTCCATTCATATTTGTATTTGGAATTTGGGAGAAATGTCAGTAGTTTATAGAATAAAACAAAAATGTTCATTTTACCCAAACACATACCTATAAATAGTAAAAACAGAGAAACTGATAATTTTGCAGTGGTCTCTTTTTCAATTTTTTTCCAGAGCTGTATATTTTCATTAAATATGACAATCAACCCCTCTACTCCCCATCTAAAAATGTTTTGGTCCAGGATCCGCTGTAACTGACCTACAACAGTTGATCTGTGTTGTGTTTTCATGAAACTATTAAAATCAAATGTACTTCCTGTGTTACATCACTGATAACGGAAGACATGTTAAATCCTAATCATTCTATGAATAGCATGACATTCTGCTGCAATTGTACTTCAAAGTTTTCATACCAGTTAAATGTAATTAGTATGTGCATTGCACAGTATTAAGTGCATTCCTCACATAGTATATACAAATATACTCCCCATATGAGGCTGATTCAACCTAAAATAAGCAGCATTAGTGGTTGCTGGGGGGGCAAACAGTGAGACAAAGCTTTTTCCAGGGAGGCTAACTGCCTCCAACACCCTCACAAATGTTCTCCATTGTTAATTAACAACCTTGTTCTAACCCATCTATACTTAGAGCCCTTGTAATTAAATGTTTCTACTAACCAACAACAGGAACTCCTCTGAGAAGAAAATACCCTGTTAAATTACCACATCTGGTGATATTGTAGTGTGATCCCGGGAGACACAGCCATCGGACAGCCAGGTGGGTTCTGGCCTGCTGACCTCACTCCGGCCCACAAAGCCATCCACCAGGGCATTAATTTCACTGGTGGAGAAAGTGATCTCCAGCAGGAAGAATGACCAGGTTCAGAACAGTACAGCTCCTGTCTTCTGCCTGGTGAAGAGGCTAGAAGCCAACAGGAGACCAACAAGGAGCAGCTGAGAGTGTTCCTCCTAATTAGGGGGAGGCTGATATAAGCAGCCCCTGTGGTCTTCTAGTCAGTTGGGCTTCAGTGCTGATTGCCTTTCTACAGTGTTGGGCCACCTGGGAGGTGCTGAGGCTGGTCATTCTTCCTACTGGAGATTGCTTTCTCCACCAGTGGTGCCCTGGCGGATGGCTTTGTGGGCCTAAAACTAAAAACCCTATACTCACACACAAGTGAAGCTCAGCAGAGACACCAGAGAGAGTGCATTCATACACCCTAACCCAAAGACTATTTATTAACAACCTCTCAAATGGTTGTCGAGGAAGGGTAGAGTGGGGAGGGGAGTTCACCTGGTGAACAAACACAATTAATTAAATTGAGCATTAATTCAAACAAAAAATGCAATAATCTGTAAAGTGAATAACATAATAAATATAAACACTACACAAATTAAATGATTAAAATCCCAATTGTAACCCAGTTACAAAATCAAGATAATGTAGAAGAGTAGGACTTTAATGACCCTTTGGAATTGTTTAGAGTTGCATTCCATTATTGATTTCCTTATATATGTTGCTTTATTTTCATTTTTCTAAATGTTTTATATCATTTCAATTTCAGACCATCCTCCCCTGTAATTCTAACTGAACCACAGTATCATTAACAATCATATGAAGGAGAAGAATGAGATTTGACTCTTTGATTTCAGTGAACTACTACAATACATCAATGCCACCAAGTGGCTTCAGGTTGTGAGTCATTCTCGTTAATTTGAATATTTTCACTTACTACTTTGTTGCCAGCCAATTAATCAATAAATACCTTCTAGCACCTGTTTTTCCTGACTGTGTGTTTTTACAAAGGAGTGTTATTAATTACAAAGATAGATGATCCCCTTTCCTATTTTTTCAGTTTATTTCTAAATCAATTTTTTTAACACATACAAACTAATGAAAAGCACTCTTTCAAAAAGGACATTCCCTTAACTTTAGACTATTTGTAAAAAAAGTTTATACAATGGCTTAGCAAAAGTTGTTTTTAGCAGAACTCTGCCTTCATCAGGAAAGTACACTATCTGAGCTCAGATTATTGTTATTTTTTCTGAATTGGAATTCCAATATACGTAATTTCTCAAATTTACATCAAAACAGAAAAATATTATCACCAACTATATATAATGAATCATAACTATATATGATTTGGCTCTGGCTTCCCCGTGACCCTCACCAGGATAAGCGGTTTCAAAGATGGATGGATGGATGGATGGGTATATATGATTTACTTTGTGCAGTAATGAAGTGAATATATAACATGAAAATACACCTTCTTGAATTTTACACAATAATCACCTGAAACAATATCTAGCAGAGGTTCCTTAAGTGTAGCTCCACAGCATTGCTTGTTATACAGTCAAAGGTGTGACATACCAAACTGTCTTAACTCAGTTCATCTGGAATCTCACAAATATTTTAGTTTTCTCTAGGGTGAAAGGGTGTTCAACAAACTCTCAAAAGATTTTCATATGTAAGTATAGTTAAAATAACACCAAATGAGATTGTTTCATAACATTTATTCTATTTCCAATTACACTATATTTATTCCATAACAGATATACACCTTCACCAGTTAATTAGTGTCGACATTCAAGCATAAAGTCACACTCCTTCTGTTGTGCTTGACACTTCAATAGCACTTTTGATCACTACAAATTGAATAAGCATAATAACTCAGTCAATATCTAATTTACTGGCTCACAGCAGGTGAAAGATATGATTTGTAGGACTAACAATATGAAAGAGCCAGGCATAAATGTAGTATATTTTTCTTTCTTTCTTTTAAAAATACAGCTATTGCCCTCAAAAAGCAGAAATATGTTTTTGTATAAGGCTAACTTCTTTACTGACACTATCAATGATATGTGCATTAAGCATAATATGTTTTGTTTTCTGTTTGCATTAAATTCACATATGGATATGAAACTGAGTCAAATTGATTATAATTATGATTATGATTTTCTATGATGGAGTAGCACAGGTATCAGAGTGCTCTCAGGGGTCACCATATACTGTGAATTGGATTTAATATGCTATAGCATCTGAAATGAAGAGCATAATTTACAAAATTTAAGAAATGGAGAAATGTGACTCTACATCCCTTCACGCCTAATTCAGATCTAAACCTTACAACTGAAGTTACAGAGCAATTAATTTGTATAATACATTATTTTATAGAACACAGGATCATTCCATGTAGAACCTCTCCTATACATTCTATACATTCCCTTCTGTTCCTCCTGAATGCCTTATTGTATGTAGAGCATAGTGATAATTATAATAATAATATAAGGGAGTCTTAGGTTGCTACAAAATTATAAAAATTAAACACAAAAAAACAAACAGACCTTACACAATTGTCTGATTCAAAAGCTATCCTGGTATTCTCACCTAGAGAAGCAATTCTATCCCCAAAATATTCAGTTTCTTGTTCACCCTGTATTACATTTCTTTTGAGATCTCTCCACTGTGGCATCAACAAATATTTGAACTGTTGCTTCTCATTTTATATATAAAAAAAATCCCCTATAGTACCTAAGGCGCAATGTATACTTTGCAAACTCTCATAACGAAGATGCAAACTGTGCTATGTTTGCACTCTGACTGAGTCAGCTTAATACGTCCTGCCCTCAGAGTAATCCAGCTGTTTATTTATTGATGTTTTTTTTTTTTACAGAATTATTTGGAATAACTATTCCACACTGCCTCTCTCCTATATATCTAACTACATAATGGATACATCCTGATGGCAATCAGTACATACAAGTGTGAAGTTGACCAAACTCACCTGTATTGCCTAAGAATCCATAGGCATAGGTTTAAGTGGAGAAGAGGGGGACAATATTGGAATGAGCATCATTAATTTGCCTATAGGTGTAATTTAAGGGTGCTACATGTCTCCCCCACTTCAAAGATGCATTAATTCATATCCTTTATTAAAGACTATGAATGTAATGTGTAATTTGCTGTTTATAGCAATTTATAGGAATTTGTGGCCCGCTTTTTTATGCTTTCTTTTGTGTGTTTTTTTTAATACCAGGAATCCTGTTTAAATGGCTGGCAAAAGCAAGTCCGTGCCTGAATTATTCATTCTTTCATTTGTAAAAAAAAACATAAACAAGTTATTTCACTTTGACAAGAGTACATATTCTTCATTTCCATCAGTGTTACTCACAATACTATCAGAACATAAAGTAATTTGAAGAAATACAACTGACTGTTCTAAACAGAGGGCTGGTTGGCAGAGAAGACAAATTTTAATCGAATGGTTTATGTAGCTGTCTGCTCTGACTGCAAAAAAGAGCAGAATAAACAATGAATCAAGAGAAACATCATTAAGTCTTCTACACCATTTAATATATAAAATGCCAGCTGCTAAGAAAGCCCTTTCTGACTGCAAGCTAATCAGTGACACCAACATGCTGTAGTCATATGCCAGCTGCAGATGAAGCCTGCAGAAAACCCAGTCCATATTAACATATTTCTTTCTTAAAGGTTTAAAGGGCTAACCATAAAAACAGTAAATATCTTTACCGCTCTTGATTTCATCTCATGAATTTGTGTACAGATTTAATTTTGTCTTTATTCTGAAGTAGATTCTTTGTCTAATGCTACATGTTTGTGGTTAATTAGAAGGTAGGGATGAGATCCAGAGACATAATTGTCATGTATTCACCAATTCTCCACCAGAGCTCGTCATCACCTGAGTACTAAACCCTATCTCTCACATTCCCCAGCACCATGATCAATCATCCTATTAAAATTCCTCAACACCCATGTGCACTTGTTCCATTCTCTTCCTCCTCCCATTCACTCCCACCAGCACTCACAGCCTCTGTAACCTGCTTCCCCCTGCTCAGCCTATATATACCACTTGTTCCCACATACACTCTGTGAGGTCTTTGTATTCTCTTTGAGCTGTATTGTGTAGTGGTTCTAGCCTGTGCCAGTTTATTTGTGTTTTGATCCTTGCCTCCTTCTTTGACCTGTGTTTTGGATTTCCTGTCCTACTACTTGTGCTTGTGACCTTGGCTACGTGTCCTGGATCCCCTTCTTGACACTGTTTGCCAGCTCTTGACCCCTTGCCTTTGTCCCTCTGTGCAGCCGCACTTGGGTTTACTCATGCCCACAGTCATGTGTTACAATAATGATAGTCTAATTTTTTTCAGGTTTGCCACCATGCAAGTAATGTAATTATAGCATCTTTTTGAACTACTTGATGTGGCATCCTTATCTGACTATTTCATTTGTTTTGGATATGATTCTGAATCAGTATCACACCTAAAATGTACCTCTAGATTTCTTACCTAATATTCTGTATTCTTTGTCTATTCTATCTTCTGTCTGCATTAAGATCCTAAGTGTCTGTTTTGAAGGGAATTCCACCAGAGCCCTTTGGGAAGGCTATGTTCTTTAGACTGAATTTTACTAAAACTCCCAAAATACAAGCAGAATACATTTGGCTACTTGTCATCTCACATTTAAGATATGCATTTCTGCTGTAGTAAACAGATTTTCATCTGTTCTTAAATAACATTCAACCACAATAGGAAGATAGGATATCATGTTTGACTTTGGACCCAATACCAGACCTACAGTAGGTTGATAAAAAGCAGTTTTCCACTTAGTATGTGTACACTCAAAGAAACCTTTCACTATGTTTGCTGTACCGAGAATGTAGAAAAACCTTCTATATTAAAGGAAGCTGGTTTTTTTTTTGTTTTTTTTTGGGGGGGGGGTGTTGATACTGCTGCATTCCAGCTAAATAAGATTTGTGATGCTTTGTACAGTAACTCACAGCTGTTGACCTAATGGTGTTTTCTGTGCTCTCACTTTACTGGTCATGAATTTTATGCAGTCAAAAGGTTAGCATCCCAATCACAAAGAGCTGCCAGTGCGAAGCTGACAGATTCAAGTGCTGCAGTAATTTCTGAAATACAGTCAATTTCCTCCTCGGTGAACTATACTTCCAGCTCCTAATGAATCAATCCCTCGTGTTTGTTCTCCCAGCTCTAGGTCCAAGCCAGCTAACCACTTGATCAACATTACACTAAGTTCAATCACCTTCTTCTTCCACATGCCATCCACTGCAAGGGACAGTTCTTGGCCAGGTAAAGAGACGTTGTTAGGAATTTCCACAGACACATATAGGCTTGGCTTGCAAGCTTTCTTTACAGCACAACTGAAAGTCTGGTCTGATGTTATCCAGGACTTCAGCACCACAAGCCAAGTAGCATTTAGCTTTTTGAGATGTGGGTCTTTTAAGTGCTTCATGGATTTGTATGCTTTCCTACATGTGTATAAACTGCCTGGACTACAATGTCTTCACACCGTTCTTATGAATTGCTGTCAAGATGACTGATCATTTAGTCATGTCTGGACTTCCCCTTGTGGAAGACAATTTCCTTGTAGGATGCTGATGATTTTGTTGCCAGCCTATTTTAAAATAGGCTCTGCCCCTTTTAGGAATAGCTTTCTGTTCTGCCTTTGCTGCTCTCCTCACGCAGGTCTTACTTAAAACTCTCTAGATAGTCCTCAGGACCATCAGCTTGTCTTGTGTATTTGTTGGCGAGTGGCTGAACACTAATAGTCATATTTTCACTGCTCCAAACCCCTGCTGTATCTCATGCTCATGGACTTTCTCTTTATCATTTTCTAAGCATTTGATTTTTTTGTTTTTGTTTGTAAAATATTAAGCTCATCCACCTGCACCTAAAGTGACTAAAGTTGTGCTTAAAAGCATACATTATAACTAATGTCTTCATTAACGTGATGAGTGGGTCAACTTACTTTCACAGGATTTATTTTTGTTTTGTTGTGCATTTGTTTGTGTGGGCATTTTGCAGAGGTAATAGTATGCCATTATGATTCAATACCTTATTGATACAAGGTTAAGATTTGGTACAAAATAGGTCACTATTAATTGTTTTAGCCATTTCATAGTTTGAATCATGTATGACATACAAATAGTTGTAGTAATATAAATATTATTTTTGATAATTAAGTGAATGTTAAATAAATTATGTACTGAAGGCTTCAGTAGGTATATCAGTATGGTTATGCTTGTTTGATTAGTATTGAATCAGTCTAGAAGATGTGCTGTATCTGTTATGTGATTTCTGGTTAGTAAAGGGATTTAAAAATGAAAGCCACAGCCTATTTCATTTAATCTGTATAAGCTTTACAAGAGTAAGGGTTGTCTCAAGAGTCCCTCTTTATGTATTACATTGCAGACTACAAAATATATGTGGTACTTTATTAATTTATTTGGTATTGTGAATTTACGTGCTGTGAAAGACATGCCACTGCATTATGTCTCATTTTAATGAGGGGGCTGCAAGCAGTACAGCGGCTATGGTTGAGATGGGAAAGTTACCTTTAGCTGAGGGTGACGGAGGGTGAGACTTGAACGGATCTGAGAATGCCCTTGAATGGACACTAGAAGTGATTGTCCATGTCCCTTAAAGAGCCAATACCTGATCATCATGCGTGCTTAACATGTCAAGTATATGACAAGTTCATGTAAACCAGCAACAGTTGTCAGAAAATGTTTTTTTCAGGTATTGTAACAACCACACAATCATGCCCCAAGCAGTCAACTGCAATCCATTTTAATATTCATGTAAAGTTTGCTTTAGTCAGCGTCTAAATAAACAGCCATCTACATTAACTTAGTTTGTTGTGAAAGTCTTCAATTACATTATTGTCAACTTTATTGCGGGTCTCCGGAACTATATTTAGAATCCAGATGGTGGTCTGGCTTTAAACTCTTCTTACACTGGGTGAGGTGCACTTTCAGTGGCAAGACAGGCTGTTATAAATGGGCAACAGATTATTATTTTTTTCTGTACATGAGCAGGTCTTTTTTAAAATATATGTATTTTGGGATTTTCAAACTGTATTTCAGTCAAGCAAAATGCAGGGCACTACTGATCATCAGTGCCGAAACAGTCAGGTGATGATACAGTGGTGAAGAAATACAAGAGGCAATCATTTATATTTTGATTTTACATTACCTTTTCTTTACCCTTGCATGTGAGCACTACAGTGCTGACCTACATTTAACTATGCTTTGATCTTAGGTAAATTGCAGTTCTAGTATTCCTACAGCTAATCAATTTTTATTTATTTTTACAATATTAAACAAGTTTACACTCTGCTCTGCCACATCCCTTAGAGGGAAAACTTGTATCTGTAACATACTATTTGGAGGTGCAAATACTATGTAAATAGAAGGGGGATCAAAAACAAGATCAGCTGATGCAGCAGAGTCTTTCTGGTCAAGCTTCTGTCCCGCAGCCAGTACCGCTGTAATGAAAATGCAGTAAACCCCCACAACCAGGATTCCCTTTCTTAGAACCGAATTCCCAAGCTGCAAACACTACTTGTAGGTTCATTTCAGACAGAGATCAATTGCTGAACACAATGGTAATATACTCCTTTAAAAAAAGAAAAAAAAGAAAGGTTCCAGAATTCCAAATATGCCCCTGTGTTGTGTTTTTTTTTTTTTTAAGTTCAATCAATATCTACACAGCTGACAATTTGTTGCATGAGCAATAATTTGATCCCAGATTAAATGTCAGGGAAGGAAAAGAAATTAGTAAAGAAGGATGAAAATGAATATTCCACAATGCTTTCACAGGTTGATAATTGTAATGTAATTACAGACAGCATTACAAATTGGCTTCTGCTGGAAGGTAACTAGCAGATGATAAATCACAAGCAGTACAGCATATTATTTGCTATGTAAGCCCTTCACCATCAGCTAGCTAAAGGATCTGCACATCTCAAGGATAGAACTAATCTGTTAATACAGCGGAGAGAAAGCCCCTTGACTTTTGTAGCTGACTTACAAAGAAACGCATATCTATGGCTAACTTCAATTGTATGAAGTTCTGTCACAGATAACATATGTGGATTCAGTGCTTAGAATTAAAAACCGAAGGAAAATCTGCATTAATTTGTTTGCTATAGGTATTTCGCTACAGACTAATTAAACAATAATGTCAACATAAAAATGTGGCCCCTACTGCTCATCTACGTTTTTCTTCTAACTTCTCTTTATTGTTACTACCCAATAATGCATATACATGCACCTCTCTCATGAGCTGCTGCTTCCATATGAATAGCTCCCCTCTCTTATAAGAGAGAGAGAGAGAGAGATTAATGAACTTTGATTTTGGATATCAGATTGGATTAGTTGCTGTCTGTCATGTTGTCTTATATGTGTTGTGAGGGACCTGTTTTTATGTTTTAGGTAGCCTCAAATAAGAGTTAAGGATTTGTTTACATTTTGACTGTCGTTGGTTTAGCACAAGGAGCGCCATACATAAGAAATATTCGCATTTTTGCACCGCCCCCAGCTTTGTGTTTCCTATTCCCCATCTTATGAGCCCCAGGGACTGCCGCACCCTAGGGGACATAGGCAATTTTGCTGCCGTTGGTCTGTGGAGGCCGATGAGATGTGACACCTCTGGTCCCTCTCTGGTATGGGATGTGTCACCAAAGGCAAGTGTTCACAGCTGGCAATTTACACCAGGTTGTGGCAGATAGCTCTCTCAACAGAGCCCGGGTGGGATCAGTGGCTGCTGGAAGGGGTCCTGGCTCAGTATCAGGATCAGGGGGACTTACAGAGAGTCAGCCACCTCCTGAAATGCTTCAAGTGATAGAGCTTCATCCCCTCAGTCCTCCAAGCATGCCAGGACCAGGGCAAGTGTCTCCAGAGCAGAGACAGAGGAAGGCAGGGCCAGAGGAAGTTGAAGCAGAAGTGGAAACTTTTACTTTTTATATATAACCTTTTCACATGTACAGCATATCTACAAGCATATATAAATGTACAATCTAATAATAAGTTGCTTTTTGAACATTTTGCATTAGAATCAGCTGCCATCTGATTTGTTACGGATTGACACTTATTATTGCGAAACACCATTAAAACCTGGCACATACTGGCAAAAATACGTAATGAGGAATTGAAAGGTAATTGAGATAAGTGAGTATTTCTAAGAGGATGATTTTGATTTTATGGTTTGTTTTTGTTCTGTTTGGCTTCTGTGCTGCTTTATACGAGTGCTGAGTTACATCTCATATTTGTTCCTGTAATAAGGTGTTCAGTGAATCCACGCAAAAAACTAAATAAAACTGAGCTTCTGAATCGATCACTGTAAATGAAATACAGGCATAATACAAATGTATTGATAACACTTACATTACAAGAAAGATAGATAGATCAAATAAGCTTTTTCCCCCCCAAACTTGAACAGCAATAAACACACTGGAAGAACAAATGCCACTGAGAGAGAGATACTGATACCTTTGCAGTGTAATTCAGCACTAAACTAAATAAACTAAATCAGAGACAAAACTAAATAAGAGCTCCTATAAGGTGCTCATTGAACACCAACATAACATATAAAAATGAGCTTCTTGGGTCTCATGATGTTATTGTTGAACATTTTGCATATGTGCTGAGTTACTCTAAACGCTGTGAGGTTATCTTTCAAGTCGGAAGCACTGCCCAAGGGGGAGGGGTTTCTGCGCACTTCCGTAGGAACCCGATTGAAACATCACTCCATCAAAGCTGCCATTGGCCCCTGCGCTTGTCACTCAGAACAGGTCCCTTCCACTTCCTGTTCTATAAAACGTGATGTCAGCGCAGGTTCGTCCTCTTTTGCCATTTTGCTGGACTCAGGAACATAAGCTCTCTGTGTCTGTGTTTGTAACAAACATTCAAACTGCTTATTTCAGCTGGCTGGCTCACTTTATAGTGTTGTTCACCACCGTTTTCGCTACACATCGTCTCTGTCTTGTGTGTGTTTAGTTATTATTGATAGCTACTCCTGATTCTGTCCCATCCGCACACCGGAGGTCCGGCTGCGCTTTCGGTTTCAGTTTCGTTCACAAGAAGAGCCTTTTAAAACTGATAGTCGTGTTTATATAGTGATATATATATTCTGACTGCTTGCTGTGTTGGTTTTTTATCCACAGGGCTTTTTCCTCAACAGCAGGAGCGCTAGCAACGGCAGTAAAATCCGTGGCCCAGAGCCGTGGTGTGTCATAAGAGATCTTGCCCACGTGAGGTGCTCCTCCGCCGGCTTGCACCCGCACTATAGCCCGCAGCTGCGGCTGTAGGAGATCTCGCTCTCTCAGTTCGCTGAGAACGAGCACTGCTAGCCCTCCCAGTCTGTGCATGCATGCCTCGGTTTTAGATCCCGCTACGGCTGGTGGTCCACTACCCTCGGCCCCCGGGGACCCTGGACTCCGCGCCACCCTAACCCTTTTAAGCCTACAGGCCTTTGTGGCGCTTGTATCCAGCACCTGGTGCTTGGTATACACAGTGTTCAGTCCGGCAGCAGCAAGGTTGCGTGTGGTTGGTGTCGCAGCGCCCCCGTGTAAATAAACATTGCTGGGTGGAGACGCACTTACAGCGGCGGGCCCGCTAGGCGCTCCACTTGTTGCAGAGGCGTTCCAGGCATCCTGCACTGGCGTCCCCACCTACTCCCGCGGCTGCGCCGCTGTCGCTCCCGCACCTGCCACGGCAGCTGCCCCCCGCGGCAGCTGCCCCCCGCGACAGCTGCGCTGCCCTTGTCTGACGTGCCCGTGGTGCGTGCTGCCATGGCCACGTGTGCCCCTGCACGTACACACGAATGACAGGGAAGAGCGGTAGAGCGACACCCACAGGTTCCCTCCCCCTCTTCTGAGTCTTCGCTGGCCTCCCGTGCCATTGGCGAAGGAGGTCAGGCTCAGCGGACAGGGAGCGCGATGAGGCCATCCTCGCTCTCAATAGCAGGATGGACCGAATCTGTGCTCTCCTGCCACCCCCCCCCACACCATGACACTCCACCATCGGCTAAAGCCACGCTGGTGGAGACTGAGGGGAGTCTGTCTGCCCCAACCCAGGAGGACCTGGGAGGAGGACCGCCTGTCTCTGGGTCCTCACGAGGACTCAGAGCTCGAGGCGGAGCTCATGGAGGAGGAGCTGGTCGCTCCCACCCCTCCTCCTCCGTTGAGCGTGGACACCCCTCCTGCTATCACGGGACAGGACAGGGAGTCTCTCCAGCTCCCCTGGCCATCTGATCCTGCCCCGCCGCACTCCAGACGGGGAAAGGGCAACTGGGCAATCCCTGGCAGCCATTGTGGCAGCGCGCCGCCAGCTTTGGCTGTCCCAGGCACGGCGGGTCCGTGAGGCGGACAGGACTCGCCTCATGAATGCCCCTATTTCACCAGGCTTTACCTTCGGCCTCTCTGTGGAGGAGATGCTCACACGCACCCTTCAGGAGAGGGAGCAGTCACTGCAGCTGGCCCAGGTCTACCCTGTAGCACCCCAGGCCCAGCAGCACAGGCAGTCTGCGGCAGCTCACTGGTAGGGAGGTCCCCCGATCGTGGTTCCCAGGCCACAGCCCAGGTCAAAGCCCAGACCACCTGCCGATCTCCGCCAGCGCATCACCGTCAGGCAGGTGCCCCCCCAGGCTCACCGCCCTGGCCCCCAGGGGCCCACGGCGGCTCGTGATAGGAGGGGACCGACCCGACCCCACCCCCTCCACCACCCAAGCCCTATCCCTGAGGCATTCCAGCAGCCTCTGGCCCACCCCCACAGTTCCGCTCCATCAGAGCAGTTCACCTCCCAGGCCTGTCCAATACGGTGGCAGACCTCCTCTCTCGAGGAGGCCCCCCGGTCTCAGAATGGCGCCGACAACTGTGGAGCCGGTTCGGCAGGGCGGACGTGGATCTCTTTGCCTTAGCAGAGTCCACCCACTGCCCACTATGGTTCTCCGTCTGAGACAGCTCAAAAACCCTAGGGATCAACGTGCTAGCCCACACATGGCCGTGCTGTCTCCTTTATGCGTTCCCACCATTTCCCCTTCTCCCGGTGGTCCTGGAGAAGGTCAGGAGAGAATGAGCGACAGTCCTGCTGATAGCCCCACGGTGGCCTCACAGATTCTGGTTCGCAGACCTGATCGCCCTCCTCCATGGAGAGCCTTGGCAGCTCCCAGTGAGAGCGGACTTGTTGTCCCAGGTGCAGGGCACGCTTTGGCACCCCAATCTGGGCCTCATCCAG
This sequence comes from Amia ocellicauda, assembly GCF_036373705.1. Taxonomy (NCBI): domain Eukaryota; kingdom Metazoa; phylum Chordata; class Actinopteri; order Amiiformes; family Amiidae; genus Amia; species Amia ocellicauda. Next base: position 56,592,615 of record NC_089852.1, read on the forward strand.
CTCTGGGCCTGGCCCCTGAGCGAGAGAGATTGATTGCCTGTGGTCTGTCAGACACGGTAGTTGCCATTATTCAGTTGGTGAAAGCTTCCTCTACGAGGTTGCAGTATCCCTACCACTGGCGGACGTTTAACACCTGGTGCCAAGACGGTGGTCAAGACCCAATTAATTTCCCCATCGGGGTCATATTGCAATTTCTACAAGAGCTGTTGGACCAGGGCAAGTCCCCGCCCACGCTCAAAGTGTATCTGGTGGCCATCTCCACATGTCATGTTCGGATTGATGGCGAGCCTCCTGGGTCTCATTTTCTGGCTGCGCTTCGGCCTCCTCGAACCCTTTCAATACCCACATGGCATCTTGATGTAGTGCTGGACGTACTTTCACAAACCCCATTTGAGCCACTGAACTCAGCTGAGCTGAAGCTGGTGTCACTTAAGACTGCATTTCTGCTGGCAATCACCTCTGCAAAACGCGTAAGCAAGTTACACGCCCTGTCCGTACACCCATCGTGTGTCCGTTTTGCAGGAGATGGCTCCAGGGTCACGCTACGGCCTAACCCTGCGTTCCTCCCAAAAGTGCTGTCTCCATTTCATGTCAACAGGCCTATTGAGTTGATGGCTTTTCATCCTCCTCCCTTCGCTTCAGCGCAAGAGAGTCGGCTTCACCTGCTCTGCCCTGTGTGGGCCCTCAGGTGGTATTTGGAATGCACCAGTAGCGGCTCCTGACCATAAATTTAGGTGGGGCAGATTCTGCTATATGATTAACCTACGATTGATTGACAAATGACTGAACACATGTAGAACACTTTGGGCAGAGATCTAGTGTCCTTGCGTAATTCAGCCTGCGGGTGATGCTCTAATGTTGATTAGCAGGCTTGACATACATACATAGAATGTTATCTCAGAATGCACACATTAATGTAGTATTTATTGTGTTTGAATATTAATTTAAATGGTTATGAGGGGGAAAACTTCAGGAGAAGAAAACAAAGCCAATTCTCAGAACAATTATCAAGTAGCCTAACCATTAGCGCATGGGGAACTGGGCTATTTAACAAAATAAACACAAACAAACTATTTACAGGCTATTTTTTTACCTATCTTTTTTTTTTAATTGATTGTTCTTTTGCAATTGTTTCCCTTCTGGAATGCAGAAATGTCGTACAGTGAGGGAAAAAAGTATTTGATCCCCTGCTGATTTTGTATGTTTGCCCACTGACAAAGAAATGATCAGTCTATAATTTTAATGGTAGGTGTATTTTAACAGTGAGAGACAGAATAACAACAAAAAAATCCAGAAAAATGCATTTCAAAAAAGTTATAAATTGCTTTGCATGTTAATGAGGGAAATAAGTATTTGACCCCTTCGACTTAGTACTTGATGGCAAAACCCATGTTGGCAATCACAGAGGTCAGACGTTTCTTGTAGTTGGCCACCAGGTTTGCACACATCTCAGGAGGGATTTTGTCCCACTCCTATTTGGAGATCCTCTCCAAGTCATTAAGGTTTCGAGGCTGACGTTTGGCAACTCGAACCTTCAGCTCCCTCCACAGATTTTCTGTGGGATTAAGGTATGGAGACTGGCTAGGCCACTCCAGGACCTTAATGTGCTTCTTCTTGAGCCACTCCTTTGTTGCCTTGGCTGTGTGTTGTGGGTCATTGTCATGCTGGAATACCCATCCACGACCCATTTTCAATGCCCTGGCTGAGGGAAGGAGGTTCTCACCCAAGATTTGACGGTACATGGCCCTGTCTATCATCCCTTTGATGCGGTGCAGTTGTCCTGTCCCCTTAGCAGAAAAACACCCCCAAAGCATAATGTTTCCACCTCCATGTTTGACGGTGGGGATGGTGTTCTTGGGGTCATTCCTCCTCCTCCAAACACGGCGAGTTGAGTTGATGCCAAAGAGCTCGATTTTGGTCTCATCTGACCACAACACTTTCACCCAGTTCTCCTCTGAATCATTCAGATGTTCATTGGCAAACTTCAGACGGGCCTGTACATGTGCTTTCTTGAGAAGGGGGACCTTGCGGGCGCTACAGGATTTCAGTCCTTCACGGCATGGTGTGTTACCAATTGTTTTCTTGTTGACTATGGTCCCAGCTGCCTTGAGATCATTAACAAGATCCTCCTGTGTAGTTCTGGGCTGATTCCTCACCGTTCTCATGATCATTGAAACTCCACGAGGTGAGATCTTGCATGGAGCCCCAGACCGAGGGAGACTGACAGTTATTTTGTGTTTCTTCCATTTGCGAATAATCACACCAACTGTTGTCACCTTCTCACCAAGCTGCTTGGCGATGGTCTTGTAGCCCATTCCAGCCTTGTGTAGGTCTACAATCTTGTCCCTGACATCTTTGGACAGCTCTTTGGTCTTGGCCATGGTGGAGAGTTTGGAATCTGATTGATTGATTGCTTCTGTGGACAGGTGTCTTTTATACAGGTAACGAGCTGAGATTAGGAGCACTCCCTTTAAGAGAGTGCTCCTAATCTCAGCTCGTTACCTGTATAAAAGACACCTGGGAGCCAGAAATCTTGCTGATTGATAGGGGATCAAATACTTATTTCCCTCATTAACATGCAAATCAATTTATAACTTTTTTGAAATGCATTTTTCTGGATTTTTTTGTTGTTATTCTGTCTCTCACTGTTAAAATACACCTACCATTAAAATTATAGACTGATCATTTCTTTGTCAGTGGGCAAACGTACAAAATCAGCAGGGGATCAAATACTTTTTTCCCTCACTGTAGCTTGTAAGCAGGGCCAAACCCCCAGAATTTTTATAAATCAGTTGTGCTTGCCATCTTCTGGGTGACGTTCGTTTCATTTCTCCCCTCTCTTGTGACACTGGCACATCAAAAACGCAGCCCCTCCCATAGAACTATATTCATCCAATCTGTTTAATATGGACTGTGTTGGCTCAGAAATGCGAGCACCTCAACTCACTATCCACATGCGCTAGTCGTCAGCCTTGACTGGTTCTGTTGGTTATGGTTATGGTTTAAAATGGTCTGGAAGGAGCATAGCCTGGTAGCAAACATGGTGATCATTTGTGTCACGGTAACACAACTCACATTGTTTGCCCATCTTGACAACTCTGCATCGACTGTGATGACAAGTAGCTTGGTCGGGGCCCGTGCCCAGTAGCAATGAGCATGTAGTGTGAGCAGGTAGGTGATACAATCGTCTCTGCCACTACTGCCCGTTTGTATAAATCGGTTGATAAATATAAAATTCTAGTGATCCGTGTCATGTTGCTACAGGTTGTTTGAGAAATAAACACAAGTCAGCGTCCTGGACCTTACCCCCACAAAACCCATCCTGTCAGCTACATCTGAGGTGTGAACCTGAAAAAAGTTTGGCCATCAGCTGCCACTGCTTGTCTAAGGATAAGCAGACTAGACTTTGCAGGTGCCTCAAGGTCAATTCTAGCAGCTCACTTAATAAATAAATTAAATTATATTTTAATTATTATTTAATAAATAAATGAAAAAAAACACATAAAACTTGTTTCAAACAACACTATTGCTTTCACAAGCTGCAAATGTACACCATCTTGGAACAGGAAACATTTGTTCACATGAATTAATTTGGACAAAGCCTGAAAAAAATGGCTACTGCTGTTAGATGGAGGTTGAAGAAGAAATGTTGATGAATTAGAAAATTAAATGGCACTTTAACAGTGACACATTTTCAACAAGCCATGCATTTCTCAAGATTAGCGTGCACTTCTATTGTGAATTAAGCTTTTAGCAGGAGCAAAGGAACATTTGCGTATTCCTTTACCTTCTTTTTCCTGAGTATTTTTAATTACAAGGCTTACAGAAAACAGGCTGCAGAATTGTCTTTCATCTGTCTTTTAATATGTTAATATTCTTAAAAATCTACTACAACAAAAACAAAAAATAATGACTTTGTAACATCTGTAACACTTACAGGTATATACTTTTAAATTTAATTATAGCACTTTTACCTGATTAACACAAACAATATAAAAAATGGCATATACCTACTCTTGTTCAAATTGTTTATTTGGATTGGTAAACTAAATTAAAATGGGCAGTTATTCAACTCAACCAAACCATTAACAGGCTGGGAGACTGCTATTTGGGAGATTGAATATGCTGCCTCTTTCTCTCACTCTGCTTGGAGGGCTTGAGTCTCCTATTGGCAGCAATACACCTATCAGTAAATTATTTTGTCTGCATCAGTAACTAGACTGTCCTGTATAGTAATTTGTCTGGTGACTTAAAGAAATGAGATTGGGGAAATATATACTATCAACTTCTAGATGACTACATTGTCTTTATTAAAGCTCTTTTACAACATGTTGCAGGAAAATGCAGTTACCTGTTGTGGCAGAATTAGGTTCACTGGTTGAGTAGTGCATGATACAGAGAATGTGTGTGCTTCAGAAAGAAAGAGTAAAGCTTTTTTCATATCAGAATTGATAAACAATGTGTCGCTGTGTGTCACTGCACTATTGCTTGTCACTTGAATGTCCTCAATCTGCTCAGAAAATGTTAAAATGCATTTTAAGAATTTTAAAATACCAAAGGAGTTTCTTTAATTTGTTCATGATCCATTTAATGTCTCTGCTGATGTGCTTTTGTCTTCTGATTAAGGTGCCTAGAAAATGTGTGTAGGTTAACATCCTAGCAGGAGTCAAATATTCACAGAACCAGTCTAAAAATATAGGGGTTATTTTAATATTTCCATTTGAGAAACATTCCAGTTGGTCTTCTTTAAAAACATTTTCCAGGGCAAAATTGTCTTTTATCGTAGCATTAATGAACAGGACAGAGAATTCAAAGCATTGGTATTTTCCAAATATTCACAGGATTCAAAATGTGTCTGTACAAGTGCATTACATGGTTTTAACATTTTAACATTTCAGCTTTTTCATGCTGACTGGTGAGCAGGGGGAAAAATGCTTTGATTAAACAGTTCTCTAAACCTGGAGCAGCAGCAAATTTGACTGCATCGATTGCACATGATTGATATTAGCATGGAAGGTGGGGATCAATTTTGTATTAGAAATTTATGTTCACAGGTGGTATTGAGCAGTACGCTATAGAAATCGATGTATTAACTGTGATAATTTAAGTATAACATTAACTAACCAGGAAATATATTTTTATCAGCCAGGGAAGGACAGAGGATTGCTGGAAGTGTTCCACAGGCATGAATCGGACCAAAAACAGATTGAGATATTGCTCACCCTGCCCATCTGTGTCAGGCAGCACTAAGACCAATAAAGAAGATGGATGGCATGTGGTCAAAATCAGCTGACCCAACAGAACCACACGGATGGGAGATTATCCTGTTTGAACACGTTATTATAAAACCTACTGCTTTTCTGGGCAAGTTACACCCAAACACAACTGGAAGCGCTGCCATTGGTTAGAAGCGTTCAATTTGATGCAGACCCTGAAATCAGACAGCTTGTGTAACATTCAAAATCATCGTAATTCCATGATTGTAAAAATAACATACAAGTTATAAAACCTGTGCGATTATAAATATAGTACGCTACTTTAAAAGCAGTTGAGGCAGGACCTCAAAACTAATTCCTATCCATTTACTAGCAGCAACTACAACTCTTCAATAGTAACACCACCGAAAAGCATTGACAAATATTTCCTGCAAAGTGATTGGCTGCATAAACTATGATTGACAGTAACTCAATGACCTTTGAATCCTGTGTGGGCATAGCTTACCCAGAAAAGCAGTGGGTTTCAAAATAACAAAACAGACTCAGAATCAAATATTAGGCTAATAACAGAGTACATTATAATATAAGTGGGCTCACTGCCACAATCTAAGTTCTCTCACTCTCTTCCTCTGTAAGATTGTAACACTATATAGCCAAACAATAAGTACTAAGTACTAATACAATATAAAATACAAAATACAAGTACAATTGTGGACACATTAATATGAAACATGTCATTTGTGATGTGTTTTTTAGATATTCTAGATGACAAATACTCAAAAAATAGTGATTCTTTATCAACACGTTCTTTCTTCATATGGATGTTTGGTAACACTTTACAAAATTACAGTGTATTAACATAGTAGGTACATTAACATAAGAACAGTGTAATTATGCATTTGTTAACATGTACATTGAGGGGGATGTATCCCCCTGTCCCGTCCTAAACCTACGCCTATGAGTAACTAAGATGTAGTTACTGAGAACCTACCATGTTAATACACTATAACTAGAGAGACCTATTGTAAAGTGTTACCAGATTTTCTTATTTTTATTTTTATATTTATTTTTAGGTCTATCAAAGGAAGAGCAAAAGGATGCTGGTGATTGCAAAAGATCTTGGGCTCCACCCTCCATCCTTCATCCTCCATCCTCAAGTAAAGCTCTTCAAACTATGTATGTAATCTGTTAACAATACTTACTAATGTTTTCCAGAAAACATTGTAAAATGTATATTTAGATTATATACAAAGGTTGCCCCTTCAGGTGTCTTTCACATAATTTAACCTTTTCATATATTGGAGAGACAACTGTGTAATTGAGCTCTCCCATGGCTGTTTATGTATTGACTCGGTCACCGTTCTCATTGAAATTTAAATACTGCTAGAAATGTAAAATAAATATATAATCCTATAGCAGTAATGATTGTGTCATGGGTGGTCTGCGACTCTGCCTCCCACCAATAGTCAATGCCACCCCAGTATTTAGGAAGAGTTTCTACCTACTCCCCCACAAGTGTGGCACATAGCTCAAGCACAACCACGCAGCAAACACAAGTAACGTATGAAAACATAGTTAATTTCCCTTTTTTCTTTTACAGATAAATTATTTGTAAAAAGGGTCTCGGTACAAAGTCTACATTTAATCTGTGAGGCTTAAACCCCTAAAACTAGTAGAAAATCAACCCCTTTATTACAAAGAGACAGATAAGAATACCTGTTTAAAATGCCTCAATGTGATGGGATACAATAGTCATAAACTCACTATCTTATATTAAGAAATGCAGTCAAACCGAAAATAAATAAATTGTTAACACACCTCGTTTCTTAACTTCAGCAAACTGAAATCTTAAATTTTCCCCCGGGTTTAACAATCTCTGATAATATGTAAGCATTTTGTAATTCACAAAATCATTATGAATGGTGTGAACACTTTCAAATACAATGTTATTTGCAATAGATTTGCTGTTCAGTACTCATACAAAGCAAAGTGGGATCACTAATGTGAAGCACATAGGAATTCATTGTGATCAAAATGATGGCTGGAGATTGTTTAGCTTTTGTTCTGTCGGAATGAAGGATTGTTTTTTTTTTTAAATAACCTTCACTATAGAAGAATAGCTTCCATTGCTGGATTACATAAAACAGTTACTCTGTCTTGACTTGTTTACCCACAGTCATGTTGTATGGCAGTCAAACGACTCCTGTCCAATGTTCGATTAGCATATCCTGCAACCCTGTCACCGTCCTAAGCTGCCTTACCAAAGACATGCTTTTAAAGTCAAATTATTAGCAACCATGATTGTTGTCCTTTTTAAGTAAGTTAGCGTAACAATAATGCTATTTAAAAAGTTGTATACCAACAGTTATTAGAAAAATAAGGGAATTATCCCAAACACAAGTAGGTGAATGTGTATTGTAAAAACAATGAATGATAAAAAAAAAAACAATACTGATGTGAAAACTAAAACAGGCTAACTGAAGGATAATTTATAACTAAAAGTTATATATACAGTGAGGGAAAAAATAATTTGATCCCCTGCTGATTTTGTACGTTTGCCCACTGACAAAGAAATGATCAGTCTATAATTTTAATGGTAGGTGTATTTTAACAGTGAGATACAGAATAACAACAAAAAAATCCAGAAAAACGCATTTCAAAAAAGTTATAAATTGCTTTGCATGTTAATGAGGGAAATAAGTATTTGACCCCTTCGACTTAGTACTTGGTGGCAAAACCCTTGTTGGCATTCACAGAGGTCAGACGTTTCTTGTAGTTGGCCACCAGGTTTGCACACATCTCAGGAGGGATTTTGTCCCACTCCTCTTTGCAGATCATCTCCAAGTCAGCTCCCTCCACAGATGGGATTAAGGTCTGGAGACTGGCTAGGCCACTCCAGGACCTTAATGTGCTTCTTCTTGAGCCACTCCTTTGTTGCCTTGGCTGTGTGTTTTGGGTCATTGCCATGCTGGAATACCCATCCACGACCCATTTTCAATGCCCTGGTTGAGGGAAGGAGGTTCTCACCCAAGATTTGACGGTACATGGCCCTGTCCATCGTCCCTTTGATGCGGTGCAGTTGTCCTGTCCCCTTAGCAGAAAAACACCCCCAAAGCATAATGTTTCCACCTCCATGTTTGACGGTGGGGATGGTGTTCTTGGGGTCATTCCTCCTCCTCCAAACACGGCGAGTTGAGTTGATGCCAAAGAGCTCGATTTTGGTCTCATCTGACCACAACAATTTCACCCAGTTCTCCTCTGAATCATTCAGATGTTCATTGGCAAACTTCAGACGGGCCTGTACATTTGCTTTCTTGAGCAGGGGGACCTTGTGGGTGCTGCAGGATTTCAGTCCTTCATGGCGTAGTGTGTTACCAATTGGTTTCTTGGTGACTATGGTCCCAGCTGCCTTGAGATCATTAACAAGATCCTCCTGTGTAGTTCTGGGCTGATTCCTCACCGTTCTCATGATCATTGAAACTCCACGAGGTGAGATCTTGCATGGAGCCCCAGAATGAGAGAGATTGACAGTTATTTTGTGTTTCTTCCATTTGCGTATAATCTCAACAACAGTTGTCACCTTCTCACCAAGCTGCTTGGTGATGGTCTTGTAGCCCATTCCAGCCTTGTGTAGGTCTACAATCTTGTCCCTGACATCCTTGGACAGCTCTTTGGTCTTGGCCATGGTGGAGAGTTTGGAATCTGATTGATTGATTGCTTCTGTGGACAGGTGTCTTTTATACAGGTAACGAGCTGAGATTAGGAGCACTCCCTTTAAGAGAGTGCTCCTAATCTCAGCTCGTTACCTGTATAAAAGACACCTGGGAGCCAGAAATCTCGCTGATTGATAGGGGATCAAAGACTTATTTCACTCATTAACATGTAAATCAATGTATGAATTTTTTGAAATGCGTTTTTCTGGATTTTTTTGTTGTTATTCTGTCTCTCACTGTTAAAATACACCTACCATTAAATTTATAGACTGATCATTTCTTTGTCAGTGGGCAAACGTACAAAATTAGCAGGGGATCAAATACTTTTTTCCCTCACTGTATTTTCAGAAGATAATGCTGTTCTCTTATTACTGTTGCCATACAGTGCCTTGACTAGCACTTTGAACATTAGCATCTTTGGCTTTTAGTTGATGTGCTTCTATTATACAGACATTCACCTTCACAGAGATTATATATCACTTTGTTTTTGTCTGTAGAACCATCGGAAAGTGTTTTTAAACGGAAACAGACATTCATTAATCCACCTTTTTTCTCCATCATGATCACATCTGTGGATCAACTACGGATGCTCATAGCATTCAAAATAGTGAAATGTGATTGATTGCATTATAAAACATGAACAAGTTATTCATTTTAAATGAATCGCATGCATTAATGCTTTAACGCTGACAGCCCTTATATATACTGTATAGTTATATATATATATATATATCTTTCTTTCAAATAATAGAACATTGTGTTTCTTGTATAATGTAGTTTCCATGTAAACTAATGAACTTTCAATAAGGAACAAGCACAGATAAATGAAAATGTCCACTTAAGCACCATGGCCAACTGAATAATTACTAGTGGGCTCACCTGTGAAATTTGCTGCTCTCCTGTGGTGCTGTGATTTATTGTTAGTGTTATATAGATAGTTACGATGAGTGAGTGCTAGGAATTGACAGACAGATCACCATATGAGGCGATTTGGATTCTGAAGGCTGTACGCTTAGTGCTGGGGCCTGGTATGTATTTGGCAGAATGACAGAGCAATTAAACTTGCGTTAATCTTACCCTCTTGTCTCGTCAATCAAAAGGAAGGTGATTTTCCAAGTTCTGTTTCCTTGCAGAGGCTTTCCACTGCATGAACATTGCAGTCACTGAAAACCTGCAATCCCGAAGCATGCTGCTGCTAAAAACCGAGAAACTCAATCTCTAGTCACACCACAGAAAGATCCCAATATCAGACTGAAAATGTTAAGAAATTAATCTAATTTTGGAAGACAAAGAAGAGCCATTATTTCCAGGGTAAATACTCCGGGTATGCATTTAACAAAGTGGAAATAGTTATTCTTGTTCTTACTGCAATTGTGTGTATGTATACACACCTCTGAAAGTGTCTTGCTAAATTACTCAACTAAGAACAATCTCAAATTAAAAACAAAATACTTCCCATTAGTCAGAAGGAATGTTCCTGTCAAATGAGAACACTGTCAAGTAATGTAGTTGTAATTTGAGATTAGTGGGAGAATCAAAGTTGTGATTTGGTTGAGGATTAAAGGTTAATAAAGCAGACTGTGGAGATTGCAATATTGCCTCATGTTCTTCCTTCATCCTCTGTACTATGGTAGCTTTACTTTCCAGGATGTATGTCTGCACTTACTGTACTTAACTGTATAAATTGGAAGTGGTAACATTTATTATATCTTGAATTGCTTTGTTTAATGTAAATTTGAATTTGTAATGTTTGATGCCTTGTACTTAACTATATTCTTGCACTTTGTACTGCACTTATGTTGGAAGTCACCCTGGATAAGGGCATCTGCCAATAAATAATAATAATAATAATAATAATAATAATAATAATAATAAAATAATAATAATAATAATAATAATAATAATAATAATAATAATAATAATAATAACATATTTGACATGCAAAAATGCAGGATTTTCCTTGGCTCTGCATTTGTGTTTCTATTTGTAGCCTCTATTAAGTCCACAGCAAAAAGTGCACTCCAGTTTGGTTACAGTTTTGATTTAGTCTAGGCATTTATCAAATTTTGGTTTCCTAGAGAAGCCACCCTATCACTAGTCACTGACAGGCAGGCCATGGGAAACTTCTGTTCTTACTTCCTTCGCAATTCCACTTATCTTTCAGATCGAAAAAGCCTCGCTTCATTCAGTCTTCATTAATAGACTCAGACTGGTAAAATCCAATCCAAGCTTCTGCACTGATATGAGATATGTTTTGGGGGGTGTATTTCAGTGACTGATGAGCTCTATAGTAAACAATTGACAGAGGAATTGTCTCAGTAAACGCTCAATATCTGCACGTAATAACCAGAGCACGACCCCCTTGCAAAATTAGTTTTGATTAAAGGGGGGGTGTATACTCACTCGGACATGTCTCTCAGTATTTTTCTTGATTTCTGTACACCCCTCAGGTGTCCTCTCTGGCTTTTAAGTTTTTCTCTTGTTCCGCACACTTAATAATTGAAATGCAGCAAAATTTCATACACACCCTTGAATAGACATGCCAAGAGTTTGCATTTTAGTGGCTTTATCATGTAGATCATGAGTGGGCAACCCTGTTCCTGAGGGAATCCAGCAAATTGTACAGGTATCTCAAAATCACCAATCACTGGACACCTTCAGCACATGGAAGTTTTACTAATTAAGTAAATTACCCACCATTGGCTCAATTAAGCAATTCATTATCAAAAACCAGAAGGCACTGCGGCCCTCCAGGACCAGAGCTGGCCACCCCTGGTATACAATAAATAAGTATAAAAGTATAAAATATTCAGTAAAATTGTGATCCATACATATTTAAGATAGAACAATATTAATTTCCAGTAATACATATGTACACTGGTCAATATAGAAAACATACAGCATAATTAAATATAGGCTTAAACTAAATGTTAAATAAATTATGAGTATACATTCCTTTCAAGGGACTAAGGTTTATATTCAACACACACTTGTTACTAATTTATAACATCTCAACTGAGATAAATGAAATGACTGTGCTTTAAAATGGTACTTCCTGCTGCTTTTACCAGTAAACATAAATAAACTGCACAGGAGTGGTTCTAAGTATTAGGTAGATCAGGATAGTCTGGGCATTTTTACTAATTGACTAATGGATGTAAAAAGTTAAAAGGAGCCGACTGTTTTAATCACTTTTAATTGCAGGTGGGATATTTCATTACTGCCTTGAGACTTAAATACAACAGACAAGGCTTGTTTTGGTTTGTTTTTATATAACTTACCCCACTAAACAATTTTAATCAGACAATAAAAAACATACATTCAGGCCCTGTTTGTTTAAAGGCAATAATGGCACCTACAAAGACATGACAAAACACACTAAACGAAAAACTCAAAGAACTGAGACTGAGGTTACAATGCTGATATACAATGTCACCAAACACTATTCTGTACTATTTAAGATTAGTATAGTTCATTATTATTGTTATTGTTGCTGTTGTTAGATGGATAGATAGACAGACAGACAGACAGATAGCCTTATGTTAAACTAAAATGTTTTTTTCCTAATATTCATCAATAGGATAAAGCCCTTATGTGCCTCTGACACCACAAAAGGTAAAAGTATTTTTTTTTCAGTCAGAATGCGTGCACCTTTGGGAATGCATTTTGTTTTCTTTTTTTCCTAAACCTATCCAACTGACCAAGATGTGCGTAACTCCGACATTGTTCCCCACCTGCTCTCTGTCAGAGTGTACATAACAGTTAAAGGGTGAGTAACCCCTTCACCAGTGTGTAAATCCAATTTAGAAGCCCATAAACTAAGTTAGAATAGACCCCCAAGTGTGTGACTACAAATAGTTCAACTTTTTGACTTTATTTATTTAGTTTTGTTGAGCTGATATAATTTAGCTGTCATAATACCTTTTATAGCATTAGGCTATATTTGAAGTCAGAGTTCTCCTTTAAAGACTTAGTTGTTTTTTTTGTGTTCCCCTGAAGTGGTGAATATTTAATGGGCTTGAATTAGCATTATTATTTCCACACAAAAGACACGAGAGTTACAAGCTCTACTTTCAAAATATAAACCCTGTGCTTCTCCTCAGTAAGCATACATGTACCGTTCCCCTTCTCTCATTTTTCAGAGCATCTACAAATGTAAAGATTAGATGCCATTCTTTTAAAGGTTTCAGCTAGCAAAACACCTTGACATGCCTTGCAGCGCTAAAGGTCAGAACCATTTCAAAGAATTCAACCTTATTCACATAAACAATGCAGCATTTCTTCTTTGTTTTCAGATGTTACCCTTTCGGCTTATTTTTCCAGTAGCAAAGGCAAAAGAGAAAATGTAAGGTCTCGTCTCAAGTGCTGCATCGACATTATCAATCATCCACACAACCTATTTCACAGTAAGTTATACACAGTGCTTATATTATTTTTGTTGCCTGCATATTCAGCTTAGCTGATTTGGATTGCAGTATACTGCAATGCAGATGGCTTTAGAACTCTAGATAATTGTTGCATCATCCCTTAAAGATGATAATCACAGGTACGTCAGTAATGTTATTATTCTTTATTACAATTAGTGTATTTCTTAAATTATGGAGGGAGATCATTGTTAACATATGAATATGTGTAAAATGAATTTGTACTGGTAAAAGCAGGTACAAATAACAAATACAAGTACAAATCAGAAAATTATGAGTACAAATTGCATATTTGTAAGTTACCATTAGCATATCTGTGAGTTGGACAGAGTGTTAAATCACTGTCAAAAATACGTCACAAGGTTCACAGGCAGAGATTGTGGATTTAATCGATGAGGATTTTAACAGCGCATGCAATCGGCAATGGAACATCAGTGTTGTGACATTTGAATGCTCATGTGAAATACCAATGCTAATGTTGTTTTCCTTAGTGTATTCATAATTCTTTACAACCAGTTAGCAACATAGCCTATAGGCTGCGACTGTATATTTCATACTGATATGCTAACACACATGGCTACACAGGACAGATTTAAACAACACAAATTGGCACTTTTAATTATGGAACTACAAGTTTATTTCTCCTGCAGAGAAATAGTAAAGGAAAATATCTGGGATACTTATTGTCAGTGTAATCAGGAAGTCATACACATTTGTCATTTTTGTTATCACGCTGCTCAAAAAAGAAAGGTAACTGATTTAACGGCAGCAGATATCTAGAAATTAACACTTTTTTTAACAAATACCACCAAGTGATGTAATTGTTTTATAAAGAAAAAATATGCAATATGTCCTGATTTCTAATTTTGAAAATCTGGTCAGCCTATCAAGCGGAAATCTTGCAGACATTTTGTAGAAACTTATGGAAAAAAATATGGAATAACAAACAAAAAACAAATAACAAAAATTACAAACTAGCCTACACAAACAAAAATATTAATTGGATGCATAAAAAGTATTACACTGACTATTAGGCTAAATGTCGATTGTAAAATACAATAATTTTGGAGTAGAAATTTTTAAAGTTTCTACAAAATGTTTGCAATGTTTCCACATGAGAAAGTAAAATTCCCTAGAAGACTGGAATGTTCAATTTGTATGCCCTGTACAGTATTATACTGTTGTTTTACAATTAGCATATAGAATTGGCATTTTGACGAGATTTAAAAGCACACAAAACTGCATTAGCATCAGCATATTGTATAAGCATTCACATGTCAAAACACTGGTGTTCCATAGCTGAACGCATGTGCTGCTAAATCCTCATCGATTGTTCCACAATCCACAATTTCTTCCTGTGACCTTTGTGACGTATTTATGACAGTGATTTAACGCTCTAACCAACTCCAACTATCCAAATATGTGAGTTGTACTCATAATTTGGGGATTTGTACTTGTATTTGTGACCTGCATTTACAAGTACACATAGATACATCTTTTTATGCATATTAATATTTTTGACAGAGATCTCCCTCTATATTAAATTGTCTGAACTGTTGGCAAATGTAGACAAAATACCATTCAGTTATCACATGATTAAACCCATTTCAAGTTTCAAAAAAGTACCAATGGAAACCAATTTTAGGCTTCTAAGCACAAAGTGCTTTTCTAATCTGAAAAGTTGCATGCAACTTCTAGTTATCTATATTTTCTTCTTGTAGGGGTTGACTATAGGCTGGTTCTGCACTGACAGCAAATACTATGTTTTCTCTGCTTTTAAATATGAACTGTGTAATTGCATCCCAGTGTCCATCAGTTGAGCATGTCCATAATAAAATCACAAGACATGGCTATATAGCAATGGTGGCCAATCCAGTTCTGAGAGATAAACAATCTCACAGGTTTTGTATGGCTTTCTAAACCATCAACCATTGAAAACCTTGAAGACATTCCAAAGCAGGAATATATTTTGTAATTGTTTACCCAAATATATGGCAAGCCAAATTATCATTTAGAGATATCTTCAAATATTTAGAGATATCCTGTTTATTTAGAGATATCTGCAAATCATTTAGAGATATCTTCAAATGCCTTCCTGTTTATTTAGAGATATCTGCAAATCATTTAGAGATATCTTCAAATGCCTTCCTGTTCATTTAGAGATATCTGCAAATCATTTAGAGGTATCTTCAAATGCCTTCCTGTTCATTTAGAGATATCTGCAAATCATTTAGAGATATCTTCAAATCTGTGGGTTAATGACAATTCGTCGTCCCCATCAATATATATTATCCACACACACAAATACACACACACACCTATTTTGTATTATTTATTATAATTAATGTTTTTACTTGATACATTTATTTGAAACAATAACCCCAATAACTACATTTTATACAATTAGTCACGACAGCTACACGCTATATAAAATAGGGTTAATGCAAAAGCCATATGTCAGGTGGTGCAGTGGCTAGGGAAAGGCACTGTAAACCTAGTAATCTGGGTTAAATTCTCATTAGGTATATATAATTTTCCTACATGTACATTATTATTATTAAAATATATAACTTCCTGCAATTAAACAGTATCAAAGTAGAAATAACAATTGAAAGGCGATTAATAAGGATTTTAAATAATCCTAATTAGAATTGCGTTTCAATAACATGGTTGAGGGAACATGAACTAGTAGCAAATCAGACAGCAAGGCAAATCCACTCATTGATATCCAGTTAGAGTGAATATCTCTAAATGATTTGCAGATATCTCTAAATGATTTGCAGATATCTTGAAATGATTTGTAGATATCTTGAAATGATTTGCAGATATCTTGAAATGATTTGCAGATATCTCGAAATGATTTACGTGTAATTTTAAGTCAAATATATGTATATGTTAGTGACAGTTTGGCAGATTTGGTTTACCAAATTAACATTTAGAGATATCTCTAAATGATTTAGAGATATCTGCAAATTATTTAGAGATATCTTTAAAAAGCACCATATTAAGATATCTCTAAATGATTTGCAGATATCTATAAATTATTTAAAGATATCTTGAAATGATTTAGAGATATCTCTAAATATTTGAAGATATCTTGAAATGCATTTAGAGATATCTCTAAATGATAATTTGGCTTGCCATACAAATTGCATTGAGGGTGGCACAACGTTAACGAAGTGTCAACAGGAGGGTGCTTATGAAGTGCAGACCAGGTCGGGGGGCGCTGGTGAAGTGCCAACTGCGGGAATCTACACTACACGAGTGCGATGTACGGTTTGCCAGCTTTGTCAGGTTTATTCAGCTGCTTGACAGCGAAGCGATTCCATTCCCTTTTTTTTTCATGAAAGTTGGAGAGACAAGGGGGGGGTGCAGTGGGGTGGCCACTCCTTCCCACCCTGGTCCCCCCCTTGCCAAATAATACACAATATTATAAGCGGAATTTGACCTCACTGTACAACTTTAGCATTACTTCCCTTGATTTCAGTCCTACACTTTTAAGTATCCTGAAACACAAGCCACCATCTTTTTTATTTTTTATTTTAACAAAAGCATGTTTGACTTGGCATTAATTGGCACCCTCAGATCTCTTTCTTCATTGAACCAATTTCTCTTCTTTAAACATGGCCATGGCCGGCACTTTTAAAACCTGTTTCTCTGTTTTAGAATCTTATGGAAGAAGCCAAATTGTCTTTATAAAGGAAACTTATCATATTGGTTAAAGATACATCCATACATCCCCTCCAGACCACTGCGCTCCTCCAGTGCCAGAAGACTAACTCTGCCTCCTCTCCACTTCCTCCAGAGCTGCTCCTTTTCATCAATGGTCCCTAAGTGGTGGAACGACCTGCCCACCGAAGTAAAAACAGCAGAGTCCTTGACCTCAGTCCGGCGCTTACTCAAGACGCATCTTTTCCGACAGTACTTGTAATATTAGTCCTTTTATCCCTGCTAGATAGCACTAGATAGTTTAATTATGCTTCTTGTGTTTTCGATTTTGTTTCCCTCCTTGCTTCCTTTCCCGTAGCCCTTGACTGTGACCCTACATCTTGACAGCACTTAGCTTTTACCATCTAGGATGTAGGACCTCACTTACTGTACTTACCTGTGTAAATTGTAAATTGTAAATATTTTGAATTGCTATGTTTTAGTTCAATTGAATTTGTAATGATTGATGCCTTTTACCTGTATTTTTGCACTTTGTTTTGCACTTATGTTGTAAGTCGCCCTGGATAAGGGCGTCTGCCAAGAAATAAAAATAATAATAATAATAATAATAACAAACAGCACAAATTACAAAACACAAGACCAACCAAAACCTTTGAAGTGGGAGAGAAATTGACTAATTGACTAAGATCAAATATACTGAGGCACTTTAGAAACACCCCCACAGATTTAAGATGCACATTAGAAAAGACTGTGTTATTTGTGTTGTACTCATTTCAGTATTTGAAAACAAGCTACAAGTTAAAAAGTCACATAAGTCACAATCTGTAGGTCACTTAGTGCAATCAGTTGATATAAACTTATGCAAGTTATCTGTATCCTTTTGTGTCCACCATTACCTTCAAAACATGGAACATGCACAGTTTAGACTGCCAAAGATGTTCACATCAACTTAAAGGGATTTCCTCCATTCAATCTGCAAAGCACATTTCAATAGTAATTTTGTATTTGCAATTTGTGATTGTCTGGTGTGTCAAAGGTTTTACTTAATCCAGGCAAAGATCTACTTAAATTGTAAATCTGAACCCATGCTGACTGCCTCCTACAATGCTTCAGCTTTTCGCATTCATATTTTATTGAAACCTTTATTAAAGTTAACATAATGGTTCAGGTAATAGATGTTAGAATATAATGATTCTTAATAACCAGGTCCAGTTTAGTCCTTTGTTTATGACATTTGCAATTTTCCAGTTGGTTGGTGCAACTCTAGCATTTGGTTCCAGTTGAAACACCCTAGCTGGTAGCCTATAAATAACATTGCTAATTTCTTTGAGTATCATTATGATAATAACATCTATTAATTTATTTTAACACACTAGCTACTTTAATATAGACAGAGCATAGTCTTTTATGAAGGATACCAGTGTAGTGGTATACCATTAATGTCATACAATGTCTGTTACAAAAAAGCAGAAATGCAGATCACCCATCATTCATTGGTCCTGAAATGGGAAACACCAATGAGTAAGCTTCATTATGGATGTAGATGACAACCCATGAAACTGACCTGTCCAATCACCACAGGCAAGGCAAGCGTGAAGAGAACTGACAGGAGTGTGTAGGCTGCGTCCTTACCACTCTCTTGCCCTCCCTGAGTGGCACCTTGATATAGCGCTGGATGCCCTTTCCAAGGCCCCCTTTGAGTTGCTGGTTTGTATGAAGTTTGTGTTTCTGCTGGCTATGTGTCTACATGCCGGTTTATCTGGGCTAACGCTACGCACATTTGCCTCACAAATACGCAGAAAGATGTCTCCTGGATGGCTGTGAGTCGGTGTCTCCCCACCCGAGTGTTCATGCACAGAAGGGGCCTAGCCCCACCTCCGGGGACGGCCATCTCCCCCTGCTGGAGCCCGAGTCCAAGATCTTTTAACTATTTTTATGAAAGATTGTTTTTAAAAAATGACTTTTAAACAATGAATTTTAACTGTTTTTAAAGAATTAGTTCATTTTAAATGCACTTGTTTTGTTTGGGTATTTGGTTGGTTTTGTTCTGTTTTTTTCTTTTGTCAAATACATTGGCCGTTTGGTTATAATTTTAAATGCATCGGACTGTTTTGGTTTGTTTTTTATTTTATCGTTTTATTTGTTTTTTGGTTTGTCCGGTGCATTTTCAGTTATTTTCAATTTATGTGACCATATTGTTTATTGTTTATTTGTTTAATGGATTTATTTGGCAGTATTGCCCTAATCACAAGTTTATTTGATTTATTGCACATGTTTATTTGAGTTCATGTATTTTGTTTATCACTGTTAGATTTTAAATGTTTTAAGTGATTGATTTAAAAAAAAAAAATCATAAGTATTAAAATTTGTTTTGAATGTTTTTATTATTGATTGTAAAATACTTAACCCAATAAAACAGTATGTGTCTACAACTTTGGCGACAGTTGGAAAACAGATAAAGTGGAAATCTTCCTAGATTTCATGCAGCTCAGATGCAGTTCCCTGTGTAATATGCAGAGCTGTGTGCAATGGATCTGCCCATGCCTTGCTAATACTACATTTAATAGTATTGAACTGCAGTGTAGTGCAAGGGAGTTACAAACTATACATATTTACGTATTCTTTTTTTTTTTTTTTACAATTGATAGTTTCATGTTTAAACTTGTTTTTGTTGTGTGAGATATTAGTAAAAAAAAAAATCTGCAGGGTTGAAAAGAGTTTATTCTGGGTCTTGTTTTGCACAGCAATGCCATGGGATTGTCGTTAATCCCAAGTGTATTACATCTAAAAACAACCCACAAGAATCTGGCTCCATTATTTGATTTCACTTCTAAACTGTTGAAAATCCGCTCCATGTTTTACCACAACATAAACAACGTATTGCAATCAAAATACTGCAGTGTGCCACTGCATCTAAATTTAAGTTAAAAAGGGTTAATACAGGGGACCAGGTTGGGGAAAGGCCATGCTGAAGGACGGAGCACAGATAGGGTATAACAGGTGGAGGTAGAGGAGGGGGGTCTCTGAAGCGGGAAAGCAAGGCCTGTTGTAACAATAAGAGGGAATAATTATAAGTTCATCAGTTCTGTTCTACTGGCAAACCCAGTGATCACTACAATATATTTCAAATGAAAAATAAATGAATACAAACTTGTCCTGGGTGTACATCCACACACCTCTGTGCCTCCTTGGTGTGTATTATGACAAGCTATAATGTTTATAGTTGAAAATGAAACCTACACTGTATCTTTGGCTCATGATATTCATTCAAAAATGTATATATTAGCCAAGCACAGAGAGAGAATATTTATGTGATGGCTCAGAAAAATACTTAAAGGAAAATTAATCAAAACGGTTGGACTCCTGACAGTCCTAGTATGTAAAATAGGGACACGGCAATGAGGAATTTGATTCATATGCATTTCAGGGGTAAGGGTAAGAATGAAAAAAAAAATCAAAGCTAGAACAATGATGTTGTTTATGGATTATGTAAATGTATTTTTATGTTAAATTGATTCAGTTTGGAGACCTAGGCTGTTTGTTTTAATTTTTCCTTTCTACACTGTGCTATTTTAAGAAAAGAAAAAGTATTTCACAGCTGATGTTATTATTATTATTATTATTATTATTGTTATCATTATTACTATAAACATCAATGGCTTTAAAGACATTAAAGAGCACCACTAAACATAACCTGAATTTTCTATCTCCTCTGTTTTGGTATCCAGGAAGTGATCGAGCTAAATTGTGTAATTTGTGTAAGAAAGCAGCACTCTGTTTAGCCTTTTCACAGCTGTCATTTATTTTTTATTTTTTTATGGTGAGTGTTAAAGTATTATAAGCTGCTAATATGAAAACAATAAGCACACACACTCTCCTTACCCTTATGGACAAATGTATATTGTTAATCTATGGTAGATGATTTCACCATTTCACAGCAAAATATGTTCTAGGAAGCAAGTTAGATTGTGACAACACTGTGCAGGGCTTGTTTACATTCATTTCTAGATTTTAATTTGGGATGTTATCATTTTAAGAATACGAATATATACAACCATGTTGTGCAAATGGTGGAAAAAAATTGTGAAGCCTTTTCATGCAGTGTATGAATTGACACTCTATGCTCAGTAAACAATAAAACTCGCGGATAAGAAGCCGTGTCTACTAAACAAACTGTAGTCAGGGAGCTAAATAAATAATTCAGAAACCCTCTCAAGCTTTCCATCATGGGTATTTTATATGATTTTGCAATATATAAGACATCATCTGACTCTACAGACTTGAGTCCCTCAGAGAAATAATCTTAATAGTGTATAGTAAAGTTCTATAGGCGTGCAACAATGCTATCTGTGGTAGTGTGTCTGAGGTGACTGCAATGTTTGGAGTCTTTGAAATCCTGTGTGGAAAAAAAAAGAGCATTGAGGATGAAAGTGAAAACATAGCTGCAGCAGCACATATATATATATATATATATATATTTATGTACAATGTCACTTGTTAAAAAATGGTGAAGTGAGCACTTGCCTCCTTAAGATGTCACTTCAATTTCAAGAAGTTTGGATCTGCCAAAAAGCACCTTTTTGAATACATTGATGGTATATTTGGCACAAATAAGTGAAACTTGTCTGGAAAACAACATCATACCCACCAGTCCTGTTGCCCTAGATAGATTCCAAATGGATATTTTAGGCATATACTTTATGGCACCCTATGTCTAAGAAATAAAATAATAATGTCTAGCAGCTCAACTTTGGTCGGAAATGGACTTTCCAGCAGAATAATGATCCAAAACACACATCCACATTTATTACCAAATTGTTAAGGGAGACCAAAATCAATGTTTTGATTGGCCATCACAATCGCCAGACCTCAAGCCAATGAAAAATGTGTGTTAAGACCTGATGACAACAGATCATCAGTGGAAGTTACACAACCTGGAGGATTTGAAGAGGTTCTGTGTGGAGAAGTGATTGAATATGCCTCCTAACTAAAATTAAAAGTACTGAAAGCCTCCTGATATGTAGATGAAGGTATTATAAGGTTTAACAAAGCACCTCTTCCATGTCATCAAAGAGACTGGATTAAAATCCATTGTTGGGGAATGACTAAAGTTGAAGACCAGATATTTTGTAAAAATATATGCAATGAACAAGAAGGAACATGCCGCAAATCGTATATTTTATGGCAAAAGAGGATATCCTGTCTATGTAACAATAATAGACAGATATCCTGTAAATACACACAATATTTTCAGTTATAAAATTAATCACATTTTGATCTTGCTAAATCAACTTTAGTTACATTACAACAGGCTTACGATGGTCATAACAAGCACTCTGAACCTTCATTTTTCTTATGATGAAAGCACATAATTTGAAGGCTGCAGTACCTATAAAATCCATTGTGTTCATCTTTTCAGCTATGACCCATCACAGTGATCTCCCGATGTCTGAAGTGCCATTTAGTAATTATATTTATTTTTACATTCCTGTAAATCATGAGTATCTTTTTCTTCAACCCTCTGTAATGTCTCTATCTATCTACTTGACAGGCTTCCATTTTTTATTTGTTTGTTGTAATTCCATTGATAGGTACATAAAACTGTATATACTGTAACACTGTCATTATTTTATAGCTGTCTGCATGTATATTTAATGAGTATGATGGGACATCTTTAAAATTGATCCAATTGGTTCAAGATTTACAGAATATTCAATGGAGAATTTTATTTAAAGTCCTGGGAAGGATAGATAGATAGATCCATCTCCTTTCAAGGTGCTCTGCCAGAGAATATTCATCCACTCAAATATAGTTCTGCTAGCCAAAATGTTTTATAGTTTATAGTCTGCATAGTTACTATCCTCTAACCATAAGATGGTAATAACCTATGACCTTGTCTGAATGCCTTGTTATCAAATGCTAATTTAATAAATGTGTGGAAATTGAATGGATATTGATGTGCTCATAATTATATATACATGTTCCTATTTTAATAGATTTATCTGCTGAATACCACAAAAAAATAGGTCTCCTCAAGCTGATGCAGATAAAGAAATATTATACACATTACATAATTACAATGAATATAAACTACATAACATAATTCAATTAATACTTATACAGCCTGCAATGCTAATCCTGACACTGAAGGAGAAATGGCTTTGTGATGTGTATGAAATAAAAAATATCTTGTTAAATACTAGGCCTGCTGCAAACAAGAGTCAAGAAATGAGAAGACTGGCATGGAGAACAGAAAAAGAAACTTAAGTACAAGTAAGGGGATGTAATGTTAACTACAGAGAGCTTTAGCCTTGCACTGCAACTTTTTAAGGTCTTCTGGGGGAGTGCAGAGTGACGGGTGCACACAGGCTGAGAACCTGCCAAAGCAGATTTAGATAGCGCTGGGAGATGCATCCTGACAGGTGCACCCTGGGGGATTCTACAGGCAGGCACAAGCTGTCATCACAAACTCCAGTGTATTCCTTTAAGAATCAGCGATATTAACAGACTGGTGAAGAGAAAAGTCATTTAAATCTGATTCTTCATAACCTTTTGTACATATACATATATATGTGTGTGTGTATATATACACACGCACACACACATAATACATTTTAATAAAGTATTGCTTAGTTTGAATATATATTAAATGTCTGAAAAGACAATGCAACATTTTACTGAATACTGATATCAACCCCCCCATCCCCCCTGCCCCCCCCCACCTGTTAGCAGTCACATCTGCACATACTCTG
This sequence comes from Amia ocellicauda, assembly GCF_036373705.1. Classification (NCBI taxonomy): domain Eukaryota; kingdom Metazoa; phylum Chordata; class Actinopteri; order Amiiformes; family Amiidae; genus Amia; species Amia ocellicauda. The sequence continues at coordinate 56,616,389 of NC_089852.1, forward strand.
CATAGTTGGTATAGTTAATAGTATGTCACATCTGTTGTTGCACAATTGTTCCTAATTATCTCCTAGAGCTTATTTATGCTGGTAACAATCTTAATTTTAAAGTTTCTGTGAACCCTACAGTATTTCAGTGGGCTTAACATCAGAAGTCAATTTAAAGCCATCATGTAAACAGCGTGCAATTCAGTATTGACTCAGAGGCACAGTTTTTGGTTAGAGAAAGGACTGTTTAATTGAAAACAAAAAACAGGGGACAAAAAACAAAACAGATACCATGTATAGCTAAGTAGAACCAGGGTAATCTACTTGCCCTGTCGGAGTGTTTTTCATTCTGCAATGTCATGTTATAGCATCCGGGACACAATTTGTCTATGTTTTTTTGTTGAACATGATCACGACTGTAAACAGACAATGGTTTAATTAAAAAACAACAACAACAACAACAACATCAATTCTATGGTCTCACCACTTCCATGACCTTGGGCCGGATGAAATCAAAACTTTGACCCACCCGCTAATAGAGAACTACAGAACTGTACTCAGTTGCGGCTTCATTTTTAGTAACATGCCACTTTCTTCTAATCATAAATGTAACCGCTATGATGTACAGGTTTGTATTTTGCTGTTAGCAGGTGGGTCAAAGTTTTGATTTAATCCGTCCCCTTAACTCATTGGAAGGATTATAGTAGTTTGATAGGAGATTAAAAAAAAGTGCAATAAGCATTTATGTGTTCTTGCAGATCATCAGAACCAAAACAAACAACAATATACACTATACTTGTGTGACAGAATTCCCAGGCTATGCTGAGGTATGGGAGCTAACAATGAAAAATATTTTGTTGAAAACACTTTACAGTAAACTTATAGAAGCTGTTTAATACAGACTTCCACAATCAATTACAGTTAAGACATTTGTCTGATGTCAGGTGGACTAGTAATTTTATAACCATATTCATTCATTGATATTAATATGAAAAAGAGGACAAAGAAGACCATAAAATAATAGATTAGACTTCCTTGAATTTAACAAAAACATCTATATATTGTTTGTATTACATGTATGTATTATTATATTCACATATTAGAAAATCACTTAGATATGAAAATGCAAACGTTGTTTAAAATGTCAACCGTTATTCATTAAGAGCCAACAAACAAAAAATAAACAAAGCATTAAAGCTGTTCTGAGTAAGCAGTTCACACAGTGGCCTTATGTCATGTTTTATGTCTTATGTTTTGTAAAATGTATTTTGCAGCTAGACTGCACTGGGAGAAAAGCTTGAGCTGAATCTTAATGGACAAAGCCCCACAGTTTAATGCTAGAGTGTTTATTTGTGCTGTAAATGTGCTCTCTGTCCCATTTACTCAGAAAAGATATGACTCACTATTAATATAGTTGATTATCACAAGGCCAGCTAATGTGACCTCTTAAAAGAGTTCCAATAAATCCACACTGAGAGAGCAGTGTCCAGTGAAATTACTCCAACTCAGCTTGGCCTGTTTTATCTTATATCAATTCAGACCCCCTTGTTATGTTGTTTATGTTTATTGTATTTATTTGCATCATGGAAGCAATACACTACGTAATTTGCATGAGCTTGTCGTCTAAACACACGTTAAAAGCCCAATCAAAGGCAATGGGTGGAATGAAAATCTCCACTGCAGCTGCCTCACAACACTGCCTTTCATTTTAAGAGCAGTGTTTTCCACTACATGTAACTTACACTTGAGTTTAAGCCTATGTACTGCCCTCTTGTGGACATGAGTCAGTTATTATATTTATATATAATTTGTCTGTAGACAGCCCTAGTTATGGCAACCATCTGCATGTTGCAATTTACAGATCCAAACACAAACAAATAAAAAACAAACCTAAGAGCCACATTGAAACATAACTTGACCCACTAAGCTAACCTGTACACAGTGGTGGCTTAATGTTTTACTTGTGCTTTCTTCTTTCTTCTGTCAATAAATGAATGGTAGAAGCACAGGTTTGTAGTTTTCTAGTGGCTGGGTCGAAGTTTTGGTTGAATCCAGCCCCAAAGCCTTCTTTAAGTAGAAAACATTACTTCCGCTAAGATAATGCGAAATGTGGCACTTTTTCATTAAGTTTTAATCAAGAAAAATATATTCTAAAACAGTGTTCCAATTGTTCTGCTGCTTTTTGTTAATCTGTTACACGACCTTGCAAGTTTGTGGATCTGTGGAGGCATAAGATAAAAACATTACATATCTGATGTGTTATAGCCAAGAGGGTGCTGTATATGTTAGACCAAAAAACTCTCAGTGCCAAGTTGTGGTGTAACAATTCAACAGTATAGTAAATATATATTGAGACAACCCTTTTACTTTGGATATCAATGGATAACATTACAATGGATAAGCACCCTCAGTATCACTGGAAAGCTCAATGAATGGAAGCCATCCATCAGATTATGAAACATGGAAGCAGATGGAAATGTCCTGCATTATACTTCATGTTTTTGTTGGAAGGCAATTTATATTGTGTTCACATTTGCACCTTGCGTTCAGATTACAACATGCAAGAGTTGATTTCCAAACTCATTCACACAGGTATTTAATGAGTTTGAAAATCTTGTGTCCTGTGTCAAAGCTTTCCTCTCCTCTCACAGTTATTTAATGCCTCTATGAATACACATTGATTAATACAGAAGACAAGAAAAATATAAATACCCACTTATGCAAAGCATCAGACAGAATAACGATAAGTTGCGTATGCAACCCCGGTTATCTGAAAAAGGAAGCACTGCCCAAGGGGGAGGGGTTTCTGCGCACTTCCGCGGGAACCCGATCGAAACGTCACTCTATCAAAGCTGCCATTAGCCCCTGCGCTTGTCACTCAGAACAGGTCCCTTCCCACTTCCTGTTCTATAAAACGTGATGTCAGCGCAGGTTCGTCCTCTTTTGCCGGGAGCCTGGACTGCTGCGCAACCTTGCAACCCTTGGGCAGTGCTTCCTTTTTCAGATAACCGGGGTTGCATATGCAACCTATCGTTATCTTTCAAGTCGGAAGCACTGCCCAAGGGGGAGGGGTTAGTGTATAACAAAACCTTCGCAAGGGAGGAGGCAGCGAGCTGATAAGGGAGCCTGCCCCGAGGTGCACCGCTAGGGGACCTCGACAACACAGCTCCAGACAGTAACCTCAGGGGCCCCGTAGGGCCACACCTGAGCCATCCAGGAGCGAGGACCGTAGTCACGCTCTACCGGGAACTGTCTGCAATCAGCATATACAAAGCGGGGCTACAGAGGTTAACTCTTACGCCCTCCGCGTACGAGAGCAAGACCGACTGCTCTACTAGTGCAGCTAGGAGCGAGGCCGTAATCTACTTGCACAATGTCTGGCGCGGGCAATCAAGCACTTGTGCGGCCTCCATGCAATATCATGGCAGTGGACCCCTGATCCAACAGGAGAAAAATACAATATAATACATAGCTGGCTATTCAACAGAGTAGCCGAGCTGAACAATATACAATACATACATATCGCATGACAGCGCGCAGCACAAGAGCATCCAACTCAACAAAACAGTACAGAGTGGAAGAGCTCCATTGTGCTGACAATTTAGATTTCGTACAAACTATATTTCGTACGAACTATATACACCACAGGGCGCAGGAACAAAGTCATGCGCCGCCCATGGAACACAGGAGCAGTTGACACCTGCTGGTTAGACCAGCTAATGCAGGGCAACATTAGCTCTACTGTGTTAACAAAGGAACTATATACACAGCGAGGCAGCGAAACTCAAGCGCCATCAGCTGGGAACAGCGGCAGTGAACTTCATTCTACAATTTTAGAATGGAGCCACAGTCCTGGTGTTTAACACATAATACATATATACACATATATACGTCACAGGGTGCAGGAGCTGGCTCATGCACCACACGTGGAACACAGGAGCAGTTGACAACTGTTGAATAACGCAGCTAACGCAGGACAACTACAGCTATGTACACAGCGGGGCACTGGAGAACTCAAGTGCCCTGCGCTGGAGGACAACAGCAGTGGTCCCCTGCTCTATGGCATAATACAGCCAGAGCGGGCCACAGACCTGCTGACCAATACACAGAGCGGGGTAAAGGCCAAACGCATGCACCACCGCAACACAATTACAATGAACGAACTATATACAGGGCGGCCTCATAAGGCAACATGCCTGTAGGCCGCACGACATGCCCCGGGAACACATCGACAGGGCTGTCTGTACATCCAAGAGCAGCTCGTGTGGGTGCTTGACTGGAAGGCATAGTCTGGTGGAAGGGAAAGACACAGTTCACCAGCTCCCTCAGGATGCACTTACAGGGGCAGACTGGGAGAGGAAAGGCAGGAGCCAGAGCCTGCGCCTACTGGGGTCAACTGCAGCCAACACCGGGTTCCCAATGGAAGGGACCGGTCCCGTAACATCCAACCTGTAGAACTGGGCAAATGTAAGCGGCAAGCCCCAAGCTGCAGCCGCACAAATATCTGCCAAGGGGGCACCATGAAAAAGGGCCCACGATGTGGCAACGCCTCAAGTCGAGTGGGCCATCAGGTGATCAGGCACCGGGGTCCCGATAGACTTGTAGACCATGGTAATGGTGTCCACAATCCAATGCGAGAGGTGCTGCTTTGAAAGCGCCTGGCCCTGTGTCCGCGCTCCATAAGACACAAACAGTTGGTCTGAGTGCCGAATGTCCTTAGTGTGTTCCAAATAGCACCTGGAGGGCCCACACAGGGCAGAGCAGGTGAAGCCGACTCTCTTTCTCTGAAGCGAAGGGAGGAGGATGAAAAGCCATCAACTCAACAGGTCTGTTGACATGAAATGGAGACAGCACTTTCGGGAGGAACGCAGGGTTAGGCCGTAGCGTGAACCTGGAGCCATCTCCCGCAAAACGGACACACGATGGGTGTACGGACAGGGTGTGTAACTCGTTCACGCGTTTTGCAGAGGTGATTGCCAGCAAAAACGCAGTCTTAAGCGACACCAGCTTCAGCTCAGCTGAGTTCAGTGGCTCAAATGGGGCCAGCACTACATCAAGGCGCCATGCGGGCAGTGAAAGGGTTCGAGGAGGCCGTAGCCATCGAGCTCCCTTTAGAAACTGCACAGCCAGAAAATGAGACCCAGGGGGCTCGCCATCAATCCAAACATGACATGTGGACAGATACATTTTGAGCGTGGACGGGGACTTGCCCTGGTCCAACAGCTCTTGTAGAAATTGCAATATGACCCCGATGGGGCAATTAATTGGGTCTTGACCGCCGTCTTGGCACCAGGTGCTAAATGTCCGCCAGCGGTAGGAATACTGCGACTTCGTAGAGGGAGTTCTCGCTGACTGAATAGTGGCAACTACCGTGTCCGACAGACCCCAGGCAATCAATCGCTCCCGCTCAGGGGCCAGGCCCAGAGCTGGAGGAGGCCCGGATTGGGGTGCCAAAGCGTGTTCTGGACCTGGGACAACAAGTCCGCTCTCACTGGGAGCTGCCAAGGCTCTCCGTGGAGGAGGGCGATCAGGTCCGCAAACCAGAATCTGCGAGGACACCGTGGGTGTAGAACCGTCTCGGAAATAAGTGGAGAAGTCGCGGAGATAAAGCAAACAGAACTTTAATCAAGCCGGCTTGGAAGCCCCACGTCAGGAATAATTCCTTCAGTGAGAACTTAATGTTTACAAGCATTGTTTAAAGTGCAGCTTTATAGGAAAATGACGTAACATCTTATGGCCATTCATCCAATCAGAAGGTATCCCACGGTCGTCATTTACCTAGTGTCAATCGCTCATTAACAGAAACAATTTCTGCTTGAGAAACGATTAAGTCATAAACAAATTCTCAGCAGACATCTGTAGGCTATTTCGGCACTGTGTGATCTTTCATTACTGACAGGAGTTTCTAACAAATCAACCTTGTTGACCCTTTACTTGTCCTGCTAAATCTAATCTGCTCAGTCTGTATGCAAACTATTTCTAATGCTAGTATTAATATAAAACATTATATAATTATCACAAAGCACTTTCTTCAACTTCCTATACAGAGTCTTCAGTGGGGCTATCAGCAGAACTCGTTCTCTCCTGACCTTCTCCAGGACCACCGGGAGAAGGGGGAATGGTGAGAATGCGTAAAGGAGACAGCGCGGCCACGTGTGGGCTAGCGCGTCGATCCCTAGGGTTCCTGAGCAGTCTTGGACGGAGAACCATAGTGGGCAGTGTATGGACTCTGCCGAGGCAAAGAGATCCACGTCCGCCCTGCTGAACCGGCTCCACAGTTGTTGTACCACAAGCGGATGGAGGCACCATTCCGAGACCGGGGGGCCCCCCCGAGAGAGGAGGTCCGCCACCGTGTTGGACAGGCCTGGGAGTTGAACTGCTCTGATGGAGCGGAACCATGGTTGCGCCCACAGAAGCAGATGGCATGCTAGACAGTACAGTCTGCGTGACCGGAGACCTCCTTGCCTGTTGATATAGGCAACCACCGCTGTGTTGTCCGTCCAGACCAGCACATGTCTGTCCCGCAGGACTGGCAGGAAATGAGACAGTCCAAGGAGTACTGTTTGTAACTCCAGGATGTTGATATGGAGGGCCCATGCGGGCTCCGTCCACCTGCCTTGGACTCCACGTCTGTCGCAGACTGCTCCCCAACCCTGCTTGGAGGCGTCTGTCGTCATGACTGCTCGGTGGTAAACTGGCCCCAGGGGCACACCGAGGGTCAAATTGAGCGCCTTCCAGCACGCCGGAGTGACTGTGACTCGGCGTGCTCGATCGCGGCGAGGGTGCATCCTGAGAGACCTGAACCACCACTGCAACGGCCTCAACTGGAGGAGGCCAAGTGGGAGGGTCTGTGATACAGCTGCTAGGAGGCCCAGCAGCCTCTGGCAAAGGGACACCCTGACACGAGCTTTCAGTCAGAAGAGGGAGAGACACGTGTGTATTGAGGCAACTCTCTCTGGTGCCAGCATGGCGAGCATGGCAACGGAATCGAGGCGCAGTCCGAGGAACTGTGCCTGCGGAGCTGGTGTCAGGCGGCTCTTCTCTCGATTGACCCGAAGGCCCAATTCGGAGAGGCGGCCTAAAATCAGGTCCATGTGAATCCGAACCTGCTCCCTCAAGTGAGAATAAACCAGCCAGTCGTCTAGATAATTGAGGACGCGGACCCCCTGGCAATGCAAGGGGGCTAGCATGAAGTCCATGCACTTGGAAAAAGTGCGTGGCGCTAGCGACAGGCTGAAGGGGAGAACAGCAAACTCAAACGCTTGGCCCTCAAAGGCAAAGCGGAGAAACTTCCTGTGCGCCTGCGCAATGGGGATGTGAAAGTAAGCATCTTTCAGATCCACCATGGTGAACCAGTCGCCGGGCTTGATGGCCTGGGACATGGTGTGCAGGTTGAGCATCTTGAAGTGCAGCACCTTGAGGTGGTGGTTCAGGCGCCTCAGATCCAAGATGGCGGCAGCCCCGGCGGGGGCACTTCGCGGATTGATCGCTTCTCCAGGAGAGCGGCAATTTTGACGCAAAGCGCCGCACACTGCAACGGGTCCCTCACTCACGTCCACACCATGCCCTGGAAGTGGGGTGGACATGTCTGAAACTGCAGGGAGTAGCCAACTGATATAATTTGGTGTTATAACAGTGTTGCCAATTGGAGAGTTACTGGGGGGTGTAAAGGTGGGCCAGAGGCTGCTGGAACACCTCAGGGGCGGGGCTAGGGTGGTGGAGGAGGCAGGGTCGGGCCGGGTCCCCTCCTACCACAAGCTGCCGTGGGCCGCCGGGGGCCAGGGCGGCGAGCCTGGGGGGCACCTGCCTGCCAGTGAGCCTCCCCTCTCCTGGCAAGGTTGGGGGCTGTTGCCGGATGGTCCCAGGTAGCCCTCAACTATTCGAGGAGGTCAGGCAGCAGCGGGAGGGCCCGTGTGGGCCGCTGCGCACGCTGACCCCTCTCAAACCTGGAGCGCGGCGGGGCAGGATCAGAGGGCCAGGGGAGCTGAAGAGACTCCACAGCCCTCTGGATGACTGCCCAGAACTCCCTGTCCTGTCCCGTGGGAGCAGGAGGGGCGTCCACGCTCAACGGAGGAGGAGGGGTGGGAGCGACCAGTTCCTCCTCCATGAGCTCCGCCTAGAGCTCTTAGTCCTCGTGAGGACCCAGAGACAGGCGGTCCTCCTCCCAGGTGGCTGGTCTGCTGCCCTCCTCCTGGGATGGGGCAGACAGACTCCCCTCAGTCTCCACCGGCGCGGTGTGAGCCGGCGGTGGCAGAGCGTCATGGTGTGGGGGGGGCTGCACCTGTTGCGCTGCTTGCGCTGCCTGCGCTGCCTGCGCGGCCAGGAGAGCACAGATTTGGTCCATCCTGCTGTTAAGAGCAAGGATGGCCTCATTACGCTCTCTGTCTGCTGAGCCTGACCTCCTTCACCGACGGCGCAGCAGGGAGGAGGCCAGCGAAGACTCAGAAGAGGGGGAGGGAGCCTGGGGGTGTCACTCCACCGCTCCTAATCGTCGTTCGCAGGCACGTCAGGCAGGGGCGGCGCGGATGTCGCGGGGGGGGCAACTGCCGTGGCAGGTGCGGGAGCGACAGCTGGCGAAGCAGCGGGAGTAGGTGGGGACGCCGGCACAGGAGGCGCGGCTGTCCCCAGCACTACCATCCTGGAGGAGGGAACGGAGGGGCTCGGGGAGAGGCGGAGATCCAGCGCCCCCGAGTCCCCCCTGTCACTCGAGTGGGGAATCGCCGGGCGCGGCGGCAAGTGCGGCGGCGCCTGGTAAGATGGCGGACCTCCGGGCGCGCTGCAGCGGACCTGGAAGTCACAGCCAAATCGCGCCCACTGTCGGTGCCCAGATGGGGCATAAGACTTCCCCACCCCAGGCAAGGTGCAGTGGCCGCAAGCGGCACAGTGGCGGGGGCAAGAGGAGCTCATCACCGAGTGCACACGCGCGTGCACAGGAAAACGTGGGGGCACACAACAACTGGAACGCCTCTTCAACAATTGGAGCGCCTAGCAGGCCCGCCGCTGTATGTGCGTCTCCACCCGGCAAGGTTTATATAGACGGGGGCAATGCGACACCAACCACACGCAACCTTGCTGTTGTCGGACTGAACACTGTGTATACCAAGCACCAGGTGCTGGATATAAGCGCCGCGTAGGCCTGTAGGCTTAACCACACCATGTGTGCTGGGGTTTCTGGGGACACCTGGTGACGCGGAGTCTGGGGTCCGAGGGTAGTAGACCACCAGCCGTAGTGGGATCTAAAACCAAGGCATGCACGCACGGACCGGGAGGGCTAGCAGTGCTCGTTCTCGGCAAACCGAGAGAGCGAGATCTCCTACAGCCGCAGCTGCAGGCTGTAGTGTGGGCGCAAGCCGGCGGAGGAGCACCTCACGCGGGTGAGATCTCTTACGACACACTGCGGCTCCGGCCGGGCAGCCGGGATGCGGATTTTACTGCCGCTGCTAGCGCTCCTGCTGTGGAGAAAAAATCCCTGTGGACAAAAAACCAACACAGCAAGCAGTCGGAATATATATAGCACTATATAAATGCGACTATTATTTTTAAAAGGCTCTTCTTGTGAATTAAACTGAAACCGAAAGCGCAGCCGGACCTCCGGTGCGCGGACTGAACAGAATCAGGATTAGCTATCAATAATAACTAAACACACACAAGACAGAGATGATGTGTAGCGAAAACGGTGGTGAACAACACTATGAAGTGAGCCAGCCAGCCAAAATACGCAGTTTGAATGTTTATTACAAACACAGACACAGAGAGCTTACGTTCCTGAGTCAAGCGAAGAGGCAAAAGAGGACGAACCTGCGCTGACGTCACATTTTATAGAACAGGAAGTGGGAAGGGACCTGTTCTGAGTGACGAGCGCAGGGGCCAATGGCAGCTTTGATAGAGTGATGTTTCGATTGGGTTCCCGCGGAAGTGCGCAGAAACCCCTCCTCCTTGGGCAGTGCTTCTGACTTGAAAGATAACTCCAGTTTACATAGCTATGACACACCATATTTGTAATTATGCAGTTCATAATAACATGAAACATCATAATATATTTCATTTTTTTAATCTGTATCTATAATTATGTAATGCCCCATTTCCATGCCCCAGATGCTTAAATGGGTGTTTCCACTGGCTTGGACACATTATGTTGCAAGATAGAATCTCAAGAGCGATGTGCGATCATAAAGAAATTGAAGTTTTATTAGTAGTATGTAGAGAAGTCGACATACATAAACAATTAGTGGTTACAGTTAATATCCAAGTGTTTTAAAAAATGTTCTCCTCGACCATGATTTAACAGGACTCCGGTACAATGCTGTGACAAGTTTTAAAAAAAAGGCTAAATGCAGAGTACAAAAAACGAAGGACAATAATCGTTACGTTAGCGATTTTATGAACAACTGGACTGTTTTTAGGCTGTCATCCTTTGAATGATGTGCAGGTCTGTTGTACAACAGCTCTGAAGAGACAATCAGTATGGAGAAGACAATTAAGTTAACGTGTGCCCATTTACAAGTTAAATAAATGAAAAAGAAAATACGTTTCATAAATACGTTAATATGTTAACCTCAAAGTTCATAAATATGCTCTTATTAGGAGTAAAGGTGCTGTATACTGTACCTGTGTTTACTGTAATGAGATTACTGAAATGTGTATATTTTTGTCAAACTTGCACTTAAGTTTTTAAATTTATTAATGCCATGACTGAAATGTGTACACATTAGTTAAATTATATCCTGCTATATTGTAGCTATACATGTAAAATGTTGGCTATACACATTTAGCTCTTCCTAATATAAAACGGACCCCTAAATTGTATTTATTACGCATTCTTCAATCATGGAAAGCAGAAATAAAGTAGTGTTGTTTTTTGTCTATGTTTTTAAAAGGAAATACAACACTATCCCACAATCGCTCTGGGACCTCCCACAATGGCCAGGTTTTACAAAAAGTGATATCTATCTGTACTTTGTCACCCAACAAACACAAAGATATTTAAGAAATGCAATTAAAATTGAACTGTCCGTTAGCTCTGCCAGAAAAATAGCTTACAAAGGAAAAAACTGATCTAGTTGGTGCAGGAAAAGAAGAGGGGAAAGTGAATGTAGTGTACTCCAGGATAGGGGAGCTGTACATTTCTTATATGTTTGATTTTTGCTTGATGTATTTGTACTAAGGCCTAGACCAAATCAAATATTTGATCAATACGTGAATTGTTAGTTACAAATTTGTACCCAGTCACAGTTTAATTTATTGGCAAATGACACATTCTACTACTTACAAATAAAAATGTGCTTGGTGATTTGCTCTGGGCCTAACTGCTTTTTTTTTAAGAAGCAAAACATATATAAGACTCCTAAATTAAGTTCCATGGAATAAAAATAAAGGCTTGTTTCAAAAGTGGAAGCTGTAAAAGGTATATCCTGAGAGAATACAGAATGATTAGTGGAGAAAAGGAATGGCGTCAGCAGTATTGTGAGACTGAACCAAGAAAGTGTTAAGTGTTCATGAATTAAATCATTTTATAAAGCTGAGATTTTGTCTGTGAGCTTAATTTATGAAGAGAAGTAGAATGAAAAGTGTATTTGATGTATTTTAAATTAATTTAATTTTAAAATGTGTAATTGGTTACATTCAGGTTATAAACATATTCAGGCATTGCAAAAATCCTACATCATGATGAAAATAAAAATGACCCAATAATTCTATTTCACAAAGTTTGCTACTAAACATGAAGAGTATTAAGAGCTTTTGTCTTGCTGTGTGTGTATATAGTGCTGAATTACACTGCAAAGTGATATCTCTCTGTTACATTGTGTGTTTTTCGCTGTGTGATTTGGCTTATTCTAGCCATCTATCTTTCTAGTAATGTTATTGTAATCAATAAATGTTTATTTTGTCTGTATTTGATTTACAGTGATTAATAAAAATGGTCAATTTTATTTTGTTTTGTTGGTGTTCAAGGATGTTTTGCAATGATTAGTATGTGTAAATCTATAAAAAAATCTAATGGCAGCTTATTAGATTCTACACATATATGCTTGTAGATTGGCTACACACTGATTTTCTGCAATATGAATAATCATATGCAGGGAAAACCTTAGCACTTGAAAAAAAATGGTGGTGTTTAGAACTCATGCGCAAAAGGGTTAAAGTAATAATAATGTCAATATAAAACTTCTAGTAGTATAGCAGTTAGTCAGCCCCATGTACATGCCCTTCCTTCCATCATGGAAGAATGCATAGTCAAGGCTGCTCACATACTGTAGGGTACAGCTATGTACCTAGCTAACACACATGGCTAATGTAACTAAACCAAAACTCACCAGTCTGATTCTGATGCCTCCACAAATGGATGCTTCCACTTCTAATGTTGCAATGGATGAAGTGCTGTTGTGAAACCTCAAGGCAGTAAATTCTAATCAAGTATTTTTTGTAATTGAATTACTCGAGTTCCTCGATGAATCGTGACAGCCCTAGACCTAAGTAGAACTAGAACTTAAACTATAAGTTCTGGGGCCTATAAGGATAAATTACCTTTTTATTGTTAATTGTTATGCTTTTCTTAATGTGTGTTCTATATCCATGTATTTGTATGTGTTTTATTGTTATAATACAGGACTCAACTGTAAAAGAGATCTAGGCCTCAATTTGATTTCCCTGTTAAATTTAAATAAATACATATTTTTTAACATTTTGAACAGTTGTTTCCTCGAGTAAAAAACAATCCAACAATGTTTCATAGTCATTGTAACTTTATATTGGGAAGACAAATAGCTAAACATGGAAAACGTGAAAGCATTCATGATGGTTATAAACATAAAATCAATTGCCTTACTTTGGATCAAGATCAAAGAAAACAACAATTTATGTTCAGCAATTGCCTGTTTTTTTAACAAAACTGTTCTAAAACAGAACAGACATAATCATCCTTTGTCTCTTCCCCCAGGTCTCCACCCTGCACACTTTCCTTTAATATACCTAGAGACTGGTCTTTGATGAAAAACTAAATTAAACATATTCTCAGGTTATAGGCTAAGGATCTTGCCTGCAGCAGAATTCATCAGAAGAACTCCACAGAGGCCCTTTCCAGAAAAGACAATTCAATCATAAGTATTATAGGAGTGAAGAGCTGAACATTTACTTTTGATGGGTTAGCAAATGTATTATTTGTGATAACTGCCCCCCCCCCAAAAAAAAAACAACACACACAAATTACTGTTATATATCATTGCAAACTGCAATAAAAATGTCTCTACAGTTGACTTGAAGTGTGGATTGAAGTGTGTGTAGCTGTGAGGTGGGAAGCTGGGATGTTGCACATACCTTGAAACAGGGTTGACCAACCCTGATCCTGGAGAGTCTTCTGGTTTTGTTTTATCCAAATAATAACTGCTTATTTGAGACAGTTGTTGAGCTTAGTTAGTCACACTTCAATCTATCCAGTGAATGATGATTTAGAGAGACCTATAAACCCTGCAGGATTGTGGCTGTCCAGTCACCACTGCCTTAATAATTGAAAACATGTTGGGCCAATAAAACATTTGAAACAGTTTCTCATGCCAGCCAATTCATGACCACACAGCTGGAGGACCCCACCCTGGCAGTAGCCTGAGAAAAGGTGAGGGCCTGAACAGGCAACCCCTCAAATCCAGAGGACCTCATCCTCTACTCCTGAATTGAACTAAAGGGGATGTGACATACCGAGCATGGCAGAATGACAAGGAACTCACAAAGCAACTGGTGCTCTAGCCCTGCCAAGAATGTCATGCAAACAGTCATAAACATTGGAGGACACCTAGATGTTGATGAGACCAAGAAACATTTCCTAGAATATTGCCATGGGACAATACTGTAGACAGTACCTTTATTTTGCAATCCCTAGGAAACTCCCTTTGATTGAATTGGCATGGACCTCATTGGGCCACTCATTAAGGCTACCAGGAAACACCAATATATCTGAGTCATGGTGGATCATCGTTATCCTGAAGATGTTTCACTTGTGAAGTAACAATTAGTTCGGAGTAACAATGTGGCATTGTAAGTGTTCAACTTGACTAATACAGTATTGCCTCCACTATTTACACCCACTTTTTATCCCCCAATAACAACAAGATGAACTGCCCTATCCCAGTTCCACATTGATGTTTTTAAAAATTCTATCAAATAGACTTAAAAAGATAAATGTCAAAAACACATCTGAGATCCTTATCCTAAAGATGATGGTATGTACCTATTATCAGTCTTGTTTTACATTGATGGAGAGGGGCTCCGTTATTTCACTTCTGCAGTGTCCTGGGAGAACCCATAATACTGATCCTCATAAGTGGTTCTTTCTTCTTCATTACTGCCTGAAATTGGTGCAACAGAACATGTAATGAAATTCATAAGACCAGCATGATTCGTAAGCATCTCCAAGGAATACCTTCATTAATGTGCTAATGAATGTGCCTAATCCCATCAAATAATGTGCATTAACCCATCCTACAGTTCTGTCCAAAACAAAAAAATCTCTACTGACCTGGAATATGTAACAAAAACATATGGGGCCCGTTGCAGTTTTGGACTGGCAGACCTCAGCAGAAAGTAACAACATTGAAAGCAGTTTCACTAAATAAAAGTGTTTGAAAGACATTCGAAAGAACGATGAACATTTCTTTAAAGTTAAATTATATTTCCATCTGAAGATATGTATAAAGGAAATGAACATAAGTGAAATGTGGTAATATTTTATGTTGGCAATATACCTTTAGCTTTAAATACTGCACTGTAAATGTACTATTTAATCTGCTCCACTGAATTGAATTTCTTAAACACATTAAAAATAATATTAACACAAAACAATGTTGCAACAAAATGTCAAATTTGACCTTCAAAGATTGCAAGGGCTCATTAGTGCTAATTTGCATAATGTATTGCTGATGTCAGTGTAACTTTATATCACATGTGGTATGACATATTTGAGAAGTAATGCATGAAAATGAAATACATCATGCATAATAAACACATTATATAGAATAGTTATAGTTATCTTTTAAGTCGGAAGCACTGCCCAAGGGGGAGGGGTTTCTGCACAATTCGAAAACATTACTCTATCAAAGCTGCCATTGGCCACTGTGCATGTCACTCAGAACAGGTCCGTTTCTACTTCCTGTTCTATAAAACATGACGTCAGCGCAGGTTCGTCCTCTTTTGCCATTTCGCTGGACTTGAGAACGTGAGCTCTCTGTGTCTTGTCTCTGCACTAGACTATTATTATTATTATCACTGTTTATCGGTTGGTTGGCTTCACAGCTGTATTGTTGCCACCGCTTTACTAGTGTGTGTTAGAGGTCTTCTACCGTATGGGTTCGGGTCCATATTTTAAACGGTCAGCTGAGTCCAAGTCGGGTCCCATTCTTGTACTTCGGGTCCCGGGTCTGTTTAACACTGTATGTAATACCTGAGTCGATCCGAGAAGACCCGGCCATGATCAGATTGAGTCCAACAGCGCCAATGATGATGAATCATGATGTGGAAGTACTGTGTGTGTTTTGTAAACTAAAGTGTGAGCCGGGAAATAAGGTATATTATATTTCTATATATTATTTTTTATATTTTACTTATTTGAATCTGTTCCTGGCACAGTGAATATTGATTGACGTAAGTTTAATTTTGTTGCGTATTCCTGTTTCTATTGTGTAGTGCAACAGCAAATGCAAACAAACAGCAACAAAATCTGACAGGGACTGTAACATAAATGTTGTCTCTCTCTGACGCTCAAATTGCGTAAAAAAAGCATATATTTCAGGTTTCTCCAGCTAATGCGCATGTGTGCAGTGAGTCAACCAGAGCTTCTGCAGTGACACAATGACCAATTGACGATTGGCTCTTTTATTTAGAAAGCAGGACTTATTCCGCCATATTGGTGTTTGACAGATGGCATAAACCGAAGTGCATTATTGGCGTCAGCATGATTTGTGAGATATCGTGGTTGGAGTTTGTTCACTTTGTATATCTACAATCTATGGCAGACACGTCTCAGAGAGCAGAGATAACAGCAAATTAGTAATGCTAACGTCAGTGGCCATGGCACTGAACGAGCAGTTGTTATTATAGTTCAAAAGGGCAAACAGAGGAAGTTATCGTATAATGCGAGATACAAAAAAACTGCAAAGCTGCAAAGTCGCGTTTGTCACCCGCCACCGTGACAGCAAGTGGACTTTTGAAGCTGAAATAATGAGTGGATTATACATGCTCTTTCAATAAGCAAGAGAGGAACAACATGGATGGTATTTTACCAACTTTCTTGGCAAGGAGGATGGATTGTATGTGTCACGGTCAGGTACAGGAGAGAAGGCTACTAACGCTACATTAGGTAAGACACAAAGTTTTATTTTCACAACTTGTAAATTAACTTGATAATAAATTAGCTGTGGGATCTGTGCCGATCGGGTTCAATTGGGTCTGTGTGTCCCGGCCAGGTCCGGGTCCAGATTTCAAATAATAGACGGGTCCAAGTCGCTTCCGGGTAGTACATTTACGGCACTTCTCGGTTCTGCACGGGTCCGGGTCCAAACTTTCAAATAATAGATGGGTCCAAGTCGGTTCCGGGTAGTACATTTACGGCACTTCTCGGTTCTGCACGGGTCCGGGTCCAAACTTTCAAATAATAGACGGGTCTGGGTCGGTTTCGGGTAGCACATTTCCGGGTCTCTTCGGGTTCGGGCACACATTTATGGACCCGTGAAGCCCTCTAGTGTGTGTCTCTATTGTTTTATTAGTTATTTTTGATAGCTGATCTGATTCTGTTCCATCCACGGAACAGCTTGATGTGTTGGTTTTTTGTCCACAGGGCTTTTTCCTCCACAGCAGGAGCGCTAGCAGTGGCAGGAAAATCCAAGGCCCAGCTGCCCAGCCTGAGCCTCGGTGTGTCTTAAGATCTCACCCACATGAGGAACTCCTCCGCCAGCTTGTGCCCACACTACAGCCCGCAGCTGCAGCTAGGTGCTGCACTTGTCACGGTGGTGTTTCAGTTGTTGTGTGCCCCCTGGTGCAAACACTGACTGGTGCCCCCACTGCACGTTTTCCGCAGAGCGGAAGTAAATCTCTTTGCCTCAGCAGAGTCCACCCACTGCCTGCTATGGTTCTCCATCCGAGACCGCTCAGGAACCCTGGGCAACGATGCCCTAGCCCACGCATGGCCACGCTGTCTCCTTTATGTGTTCCCACCGTTCCCGATGGTCCTGGAGAAGGTCAGGAGAGAACGAGTGCCTCGCAGATTCTGGTTTGCAGATCTGATCGCCCTCCTCCATGGAGAGCCTTTGCAACTGCCAATGAGAGCAGACTTGTTGTCCCAGGTGCAGGGCACCCTGGGCCTCCTCCAGCTTTGGGCCTGGCCCCTGAGCAGGAGCATTGATTGCCTGGGATCTGTCAGATACGGTAGTAGCCACTATTCAGTTGGCTAGGGCTCCCTCAATGAGGTCACAGTATTCCTGCCACTGGTGGACATTTAGCACCTGGTGGCAAGACGGTGGTCAAGACCCAATGAATTGCCCCATTGGGGTCATATTACAATTTTTACAAGAGCTGTTTGACCAGTTCCCGTCCACACTCAAAGCGGCCATCTCCGCATGTCATATCCGGATTGATGGCGAGCCCCCTGGGTCTCATTTCCTGGCTGTGCAGTTTCTGAAGGGAGCTCGATGGCTACGGCCTCCTGCCCGCATAGCGCCTTGATGTAGTGCTGGATGCACTTTACCAAGCCCCATTTGAGCAACTGAACTCAGCTGAGCTGAAGCTGGTGTCACTTAAGACTGCGTTTTTGCTGGCAATCACCTCTGCAAAACGCGTGAGTGAGCTACACACCCTATCCGTACACCCATCGTGTGTCCATTTTGTGGGAGATGGCTCCAGGGTCACGCAACAGCCTAACCCTGCATTCCTCCTGAAAGTGCTGTCTCCATTTCATGTCAACAGGCCTATTGAGTTGATGGCTTTTCATCCTCTTCCCTTCGCTTCGAAGCAAGAGAGTTGGCATCACCTGCTCTGCCCTGTGTGGGCCCTCAGGTGCTATTTGGAACGTTCTAAGGACATTCGGCACTCAGACCAACTGTTTGTGTCTTATGGAGCGCGGACACAGTGCCAGGTACTTTCAAAGCAACACCTCTCGCATTGGATTGTGGACATGGCCTACGAGTCCACTGAGACCCCGGTGCTTGAACACCTGGTGGCCCATCTGTGTGGCTGCAGCTTGGGCCTCGCCGCTTACATTTGCCCGGTTCTACAGGTTGGACGTGACGGGACCGGTCCCTTCCACTGGGAACCCGGTGTTGGCTGCAGTCGAGCCCCAGTAGCCTACGGGCTCTGGCTCCTGATTTCCTCTCCCAGTCTGCCCCTGTTAAGTGCATCCTGGTGGAGCTATTGAACCGTGTCTTCCCTTCCACCAGACTATGCCTTCCAGTCGAGCACCCACGCGAGCTGCTCCTGGACTTGCTAACTACCCTGTCGATGTGTTCCAGAGTCTGTCATGCAGTCTCCAGGTACGTTGCCTTACGAGGCCGCCCTGTATATAGTTAATTCATTATTGCATTGTGTTGCAGTTGTGCAGGCGTCTGGCCTGTACCCTGCTATTTATATATAACATGTGTAAACAGCATGACTGTGGCTCCGCTTTAGCCTGTGTAGAATAGAGCTCACTGCCGCTGTTCCCAGTTGTTTACTGTCTCGCTGTGTACATAGTTCCTTGGTCAGCAGGTCTGTGGCCTGCTCTGGTTGTGTGCTATAGAGCAAGAAGGAAGGCGTAAGAGTTGACCTCTCTAGCCCCACTTTGTATGTGCTGATTCTAGACAGTTCCTGGTAAGAGCGTGATTGTGGTCCTTGCTCCTGGGTGGTCCAGGTGTAGCCCTGTGGGGCCCCTGGGATTACTGTCCCGAGCGGTAACCTTGGGGCAGGCTCCCTTATCAGGTCGCTGCCTCCTCCCTTGTGACGGTTTTGTTATACAGTAACCCCTCCCCCTTGGGCAGTGCTTCCGACTTGAATGATAACAATAGGTTGCGAATGCAACCCCGATTATCTGAAAAAGGAAGTACTGCCCAAGGGTTGCTTTCGCAACCTATCGTTTTTATATATATTTAGGCTAAGTACTGTACACATATTTGATACATATTATACTTCTCTACATAGAGAAATAGACATCTCGCATTGTGAGCACCTTATTGCAGTCAAAGAAAAGGACTGCAGCATACTTTTTTTAAATACCACTACTATTACTACGACTAGGGTCTTTATCTTTATATACAGTGAGGGAAAAAAGTATTTGATCCCCTGCTGATTTTGTACGTTTGCCCACTGACAAAGAAATGATCAGTCTATAATTTTAATGGTAGGTGTATTTTAACAGTGAGAGACAGAATAACAACAAAAAAATCCAGAAAAATGCATTTCAAAAAAGTTATAAATTGATTTGCATGTTAATGAGGGAAATAAGTATTTGACCCTTTCGACTTAGTACTTGGTGGCAAAACCCTTGTTGGCAATCACAGAGGTCAGACGTTTCTTGTAGTTGGCCACCAGGTTTGCACACATCTCAGGAGGGATTTTGTCCCACTCCTCTTTGCAGATCCTCTCCAAGTCAGCTCCCTCCACAGATTTTCTATGGGATTAAGGTCTGGAGACTGGCTAGGCCACTCCAGGACCTTAATGTGCTTCTTCTTGAGCCACTCCTTTGTTGCCTTGGCTGTGTGTTTTGGGTCATTGTCATGCTGGAATACCCATCCACGACCCATTTTCAATGCCCTGGCTGAGGGAAGGAGGTTCTCACCCAAGATTTGATGGTACATGGCCCTGTCCCCTTAGCAGAAAAACACCCCCAAAGCATAGTGTTTCCACCTCCATGTTTGACGGTGGTGATGGTGTTCTTGGGGTCATAGGCAGCATTCCTCCTCCTCCAAACACGGCAAGCTGAGCTTGATTTTGGTCTCATCTGACCACAACACTTTCACCCAGTTCTCCTCTGAATCATTCAGATGTTCATTGGCAAACTTCAGACGGGCCTGTACATGTGCTTTCTTGAGCAGGGGGACCTTGCGGGCCCTGCAGGATTTCAGTCCTTCACGGCATAGTGTGTTACTAATTGTTTTCTTGGTGACTATGGTCCCAGCTGCCTTGAGATCATTAACAAGATCCTCCTGTGTAGTTCTGGGCTGATTCCTCACCGTTCTCATGATCATTGAAACTCCACGAGGTGAGATCTTGCATGGAGCCCCAGATCGAGGGAGCCTGACAGTTATTTTGTGTTTCTTCCATTTGCGAATAATCGAACCAACTGTTGTCACCTTCTCACCAAGCTGCTTGGCGATGGTCTTGTAGCCCATTCCAGCCTTGTGTAGGTCTACAATCTTGTCCCTGACATCCTTGGACAGCTCTTTGGTCTTGGCCATGGTGGAGAGTTTGGAATCTGATTGATTGATAGCTTCTGTGGACAGGTGTCTTTTATACAGGTAACGAGCTGAGATTAGGAGCACTCCCTTTAAGAGAGTTACCTGTATAAAAGACACCTGGGAGCCAGAAATCTTGCTGATTGATAGGGGATCAAATACTTATTTCCCTCATTAACATGCAAATCAATTTATAACTTTTTTGAAATGCATTTTTCTGGATTTTTTTGTTGTTATTCTGTCTCTCACTGTTAAAATACACCTACCATTAAAATTATAGACTGATCATTTCTTTGTCAGTGGGCAAACGTACAAAATCAGCAGGGGATCAAATACTTTTTTCCCTCACTGTATGTGTTTATCCTTATCTAACAGCCAGGTATAAAGAAAGGACAGGAGGTGCCGATGGTGAGCCAGAAGGACAAAATGAAGTTCAGGGCTAATTAATAATAGTGTTCTACACTGGACACCTAGTCACTGCCTGATCGAAGTTGGGCTTGGAGAATTGAAAAAAGTTACTGTGGTGTCCTTCAGACTGTACTGTAATAGACCAGTTCTTGGGAAATTGAAAGCTTTAAGCATCAAAACATCAATAATGTCACATCAAAATAATTGAGGAAATTCAATCTATACCAAATATAATAATCACCTTTACAGTCCTTAAGGCATGTGGTTCAAGGCTATCTTACTACATGGTCCATGAAGGCCAAATAAGTGGCACATGTAAATGCAGCCACTGATCACAGCCACTGTGCAGTCATCTTACCCTTTGAAAGTAACAGAGTAGATTAAAGGTAACACTTTATAACATAACTTGATTGCAATAGCATTCTGTTATTAAACTGTTCAATGATCAGTAAGAAAAGTAGGCTAGAGAGAGCAAGTCCTTGCAAAGGGTGCACCATAAATGGCAAGAGAAAAAAGCAGCTGAGAAAGAAAGTAATGTCAGTGCCAGAGCTAACTGACAGGGAGCAACATGGAAAATAGAAGTTTAGGGGGAAGAGCTCAAAAGCTGCACTGAGCTCTGAGGATAATTTAAAGCCTTGTACTTCTAAGTTATATAACTAAATAGAATACAATTGCAATCATAAGTGGGAACATTTAAGATTATATGTGATAAATAACAATAATATAAATATGAATGTATGTATTAATTATATATTAAATTGTAACGTACCACAGGGCACGAGAACAGGGGACCCAGTTGCGGTGTGTGGTAGAGGTGGTCAAACAGGCGTGGGTCGTATACGGCAGAACAGGGCAAACAAAGGCAAGGCAAAGACGTGGTCGTGATCACAGGCAAGGGTCGGGTGATCAGGCAAACAGGCAATCAGGGGAGGATCAAGGTCGTGGTCGGGAAGTCAAGCGGGAGGTCAAGGATACAAGGCAATAACTAGGCATGGGTAGACTGCTCGGACATGCAGTAAATAATGAAAAAAACTTTGCAGTGACTGGGAGTGAGTGAAGGGTTTAAATGTGGAGCAGAGAAACAAGAAACAATGAGTAGGTGGTGATCACAGAAGTGCACAGGGGTTCCAGGAATGTTAATTGAATAATAGGATGAAAGGAGCTGGGAGAAGTGACTGAAAAGGAAGGGTGATGGCGACATCTAGTGGGGATAGAGTGTAAGCGCTAGATGGTGGCTGTGACATAAATAAAAGTTCAATATTAACAGTCACACCTCTATGTCATTATAAGTCTTAAGTCTTTGCAGTGTCCCTTCGCATACTGCCACTCAAAAAGTTTGTCACACACTGTTATACTGTTTATAGTGACAGAGCCTGCATTGTCATGCAAATCGCAATCTTGTAATATGCCAGGCTTTAAGTGACAAATTGAAAATGGGCATAGCTGAATTACAGCTGTGATGTTACATTGACAAGTCCTCACCATTTATGCCCAGATGCACTTGTTGTACTGCTCTGAATACGAATCAGGCTCTGAGGGGAAACTTAACTCCGATGTGCTTTTATTAGCACCTACTGCCACAATTATTATATTTATAAACATAGACTAAAAGCATGATGATACCAATCTTTTATGACATTGATTCAGTTTCCTTTCTCTGTCCATATTCATGTATGTATGCTGATTGTTTTATGTGGTTTTGTAATTTTACTGTAATTGAGCTGCTCAAAGCATGTTCTAGGAGAAATCTGTGTGACAAATGGGGAGTCTGGATAGCAACACAGTCCCTAAAAAAATCCCCAGCAAACTCGTATGGTAAAAAAAAGGTAAGCATTACCCATGGGTTACTGTGCATTACATTTGACTGAAACTTGCATGAAAATGCATTCAGAGAGAGCTGAAGGGAGCGGCATAGCATGAGGGGAGACCAGAGTTGAATAGAGATAAAAACCTCTATGTGCACCTCTATAATGATATACTACAAAGTATTCTCTAAAATGTGATTAATAAAACAAATGGCACCTGAGCTCAACACTAACAAGAAAGTACAATGGGTAGTTTTAAAATGCAACTTTGTATTTAAAAAAATATTTCTCAGGAGTCCTTTCAATATTTATTTACAAAATAATAGTTTCAAGGATTGATCTTGGTTTTATTTCATTACAGCCAATTCCAGACTGCCATGAGGAAAATAATAAGGAGAAACCGTCAGATATATGGACTAATTAATAGATTGAAAAATTCCAAAGACTTACAGATAAAAAATTAATCAGTTGCTGAAAGGATTTATAATGCCAGACAATCTCCATAAAACTCTCGACTTTCATAATTGAATCATTTAATACATAAAACAGAAGGCCTGCAATTTCAGGAAGGAACAAGTAACTTATTTCAAAAATCATTACAGGAAAAAGTCCAAAGGAGTGCAGATTGTCGAAATGTGCTCTTAAAGCCTTTGGGTTTTTAAGCAAACGGTTTAGTTAATGAACAGGAACCATTAACATTTGTTTGGAGAAAATGCAGAACAGCTGCTAATGAACTAAGGAGGGGAAATTGTTACCTTTAATGTCAGTGATGATAGCAGCTGTATACGTACAAGCAGGGAGCATACTGTTAGAGTGAAACAATGCAAAAATGCCCCACAATATGACGAATTTGCAAAGAAAATTGCTTGTGTAAAATCAATTATACCATGTATACTTGTTCTCAATCTGACACAGGGGGTTGATCGCTCTTCCAAGTCTAGGTGAGTGATGTCACTGTAACAGACTCGTATCATGAGCCTTGTTACACCTTGACTTTGGTATGAAGATTTTTTTTTTTATTGTATACATAGAGAAGTTTGTTTTTGTTTTATCAGCTGAGATGTCACAAACTTATTTTCAAGTCAATACTTATTCATGACATTTATTATCTCTGCTGCAGTAACTCCATTAAGCTTGGAGGGCTAAACTTAAAAAGAGAACAATTGAACATATTTCAAGTCATTAATTTGTGTTTCAGTAGCCCATGGAGCCTAAACATTTGTAGTTACTGCTTCACACTTTGTCTGTTCTCACAGAAAACTGGGTTTGCGGATTTATTTATTTAAATTGAAGTTGAAGTGCTAGTGTCAAAGGAGTGGTTTGAACACTAGTCCTCAAGTTTTCAGAGGCTAATACCGAGCAACCCTGTTACACAGAAAACATTAACAAATTATACTGTATTCAGTTTTATTCAAAAATATCCTCACTCTTCATTTGAAACAATGGTCACTTTAATCAATGATAGTAATGTACACAACGGAGGTCTCTATACTTTTGGATAGTTCACATAACTCCTGTGTGAACAGGCTAAATAAAAGGAGAACTAAAGTATTTGCATAATGTTATAATAATGCGTAAAACGAGCAGACCATAAGAGGAGACGAGAGACCTGCAATCCCCCAAAAAACTAAATAAGCTTTGCATTTAACTGTTTCAATCTAAAAAGAGACAGAAGGCATAATTGATTCTTCATGTAATAGATTGTTTTACACAGTGGTATAGGTCTGACAGCAAATTATAGAACTTAAAAAAAAAAAACTCAATAAAGTTTCAAGCATAAATGCAATAAACAAACTTCACTGGCGCCGTGGGGGTGGAAGACATTGTGGTGCCATGAAAAATAGCATTATATACCCAGCTGTATGTCAGTCCTGTGATTGGCTCTTATAACCTACCTTTATAGCACTCCAGGTTGCTATTACAGAGTGTTCATGCTGTTCTATTACAGGGTCTCACTTTCACCCCTGCAGAATGTCTATTACAGATATATTTAATATAGGGTTATAATAACTCATTTTCTCTTACAAGAATCCTAAAGGGCTTGTTAATACAGAAATGGTGAGATGGATATAAAATGTTATAAAAGAATGACATGAAATTCAGTTTCTTTGGGGTAGTGAGAATACAATTTAGCAGTTGGTACTGTAGATGTCAAATGCATTTTATTATTTAAAGGGGGGTTAAGTGGCAACCCTGATTCTCTGAGTACAAAGAATCATCATTATGGGAAATGTGGGAGGTTCTTGATTGATGTCAAGGCCACTGATAGGCCCTTCTGTGTGGTTGAGAGGGAAGCCTGCCCCTTTCCCCTGATTCTTTTCCAAAGCCCACTGAACAATCCTCATTTTTTGCATGATAAGCCATAGGGCATTTGTTGAATAGTATCAGAAATCCTTTTCAAATAACAAGCTGTGTTGAGCTACATCTGAACAGCTTAAGGCTTCAATACATATATCATTGGTAGATGTGGATGCATGATTTTGAATCTGGAGGAGATGAATTAAGAGAGTGGTCGATACTGGACAGTTAATCTTCAAGATGCAGTCAGCTTGTTAAAGGCCTCCTTTGTCCTTTGATGGCATGCCCTCAGATTTGTGAACAATTGAATTCAATGGGTCTATTTTCCATTGATGATTATATGAACTAAAGTATTTGTATTATATTTATCTGTAGTCAGAGTTAGTATATCCCTGACTTCCAAAAGGAACTGAATGTTTTTTGTGGGATAACTTGCTTATTATTATTAATTTATTATGCTTATATTATAATTCTAGTATGTCTATAATAGTATATTATACCTATTATACTTGTACTAGTGTAGTCGGGTTCAATCCTGTTGTATTTAGATATAAAATTGACTGTAGTTTTGATTTTCTCAACCTGAGGTCACTTTAGTGCTCGTTGATGAGGGAGAATATCCAATTAGGCTGTTAATTAGCAACACGGCTGTAAAATTACCTATGTCTGGTCATTTAATCATTTGTAATTGTCCTCAGCATTTCTTTAAGAAGAACATGCAGTGTGCCTGCTGTATCTGCAATTATTTCAGATACAGATGGAGAATGTCCCTAACGGGTGCTCCAATGACAGGGGAAGGGAAATAGAAAACCTAATTTTACAGCCGAAGAAGCTGAAGGACTCGGTCATGCGGCTCTTCATGTGTATGAAACGGCTCTACAAGAGCAAAGGCTTGGCAGATTACAGGATCCTCCAAGCAAGAGGTAGCGTGGGGAAGGGTGGCAAATCAACTACATGAAGTGTCACAAGCTATGGGGAATTTGGATGAAGAATAAAAAGGTAAGCATATAGTTTCAGAAACATCAAGTGGTTTTGAAATCCACCTATGGCATAAAACCTTAACCCAGCGGAAAAGCCTGCAGAAAAGCTTGGTAAATCATCTGATAACATGGTTTATATCTGACTCGCATCTACTAATTTATTTTTGAATCTGCACTGCTTCACACTGCCTGTACAACTCTCAAGTCATAGAGTTCAGTGTTGTAGAGGATATATAAGTGCTTTATATGCAAGTCCACCATCAAATGTAAATGGCTTGACAGTAAATCTGGACTTTTTGAGAGGAATGAGAGTTGGGAACCACTGAAGAATATCTCCACCTTTTTAATTTCCCCACTCTACCTGCACTGCAACCAATTCAAACAGCATATATGCAATGCATACATTAAAGGAGCTAGTGAATAGTTTGTATATAACCATTAGACAACTGTTAAACCATGTGGAAAGATGTGAAGACTTAAATAGCTACAAGTCTAATTATTCTGTAGGTGAATTGAAAATTTCACTTACTTGAAGTGACTCAGAGCACCTTCATTTATAATCATTCCTCTAAACGAAAACAAATTAGACACCCTTTATGCCAAATACAAAAATGTCTACATACAGCACCTATAGAAACTCTACACCCCCTTGAACATTTTTCACATTTTGTTGACTTAGTGCCTCAGAGTTTCATGTTTTTAAATCTATACACAATACTCCATACTGTTATTTTGAAAATATATATTTATTAAAAATACAAAACTGAAATGTCATCATTGGATAAGTCTCAACCCACTGAGTTAATACTTGAGGGAGCAATTACAGCTGTTAGTCTGTTGGGATGGGCAATATATGACCATTCTTCATTGCAAAACTATTCAAGCTCTGTCAAGTTCTTTGGGGAGTGCTGATGGACAGCAATCTTCAAATCATGCCAAATGTTTTGATTGAATTGAGGTTAAGGCTCTGGTTAGAAGCTCAAGGACATTTTTTAGCCACTCCAGTGTGCTTTGGGTTGTTGTCATGCTGAAAGGTGAACTTCTTTCCCAGTTTCAGCTTTCTCATAAAGGGAAACAGATTTTGTACTTTGGTCCCTTCATATTCTCTTGTATCCCTATTGTTGTGATATTGTTGTCATTTGCAAACTTTGACCAGTCTTGGCCATAAAAGCTTTTGCAGAGATGCCATTGGCCTATTGGTAGCCTCTCTAAAAAGTCTCCCTGTTGCTTGTCATCCAATTTGGAGGGATGGCTTGATCTAGGCAGGGTCTTGGTGGTGACACACACCTTTCACTTCTTAATAATCTTATTGACCATGCTACAAGAGATATTCAAAATATAATCTGGTTTATATTATTAAAAAGGAAAATAACATAAACAGTATCAATCCCTTCATTATTACACAATTTTTCATTGGCGAAATTGTTCCGTTTTGCATTGCCTGGGTGATGTAAATGCTCTTACGGCACCTATCCCCCTGTATTGACATGTATTCTTATGGGGAAAATCCCCCATTTTAAGTCATTTTGCTTTACATTGTGCTTCTTTGGTCCCTAATCCCTGACATTCACTGGACCTGTTTTATTTCTCAGAACTGACTGTGTTGCTTATAAAACGTACACAGTGTACAGTATACTTTGACAATATAATTAATATATTCAAATCACTGTCATGAGAAACAGGTAAAAGAATAACAGTAATTATATTTAGTTTACAGAACATTTTCAGGAAAAGTTTAAAGTGTATGTTAAATGGTATAAATCATTTTGCCGGTAATGGCTTGTGAATATTATACGATTTGTTAAGGGGGGAACCATTCTAAATTATACACAGAATTAAGTATTCACCTTAAACAAAACATAAAATATAAAAGATCCAACTATGCTATTCTAAATGTATTCATTGTATAATATCTGAGTGCTGCAGTAAATTGCCGGTGCCCCCCAATCGGACTTTTCAGTGCAATCCTCCTTCACCAGGAGACTTTCCTTCCTCATGTTCCCATTCACATGTACCGGCGCATTCCAAGTTTAGCTTAGTGTAAGCACTTCTTATAGACACTAGGGACTGCTTAAAAACACTCACTTGTTCATGTGATACACAGTTCATCTGAGCTGTGTGAGTGCTTGAGGGAACAAACATATAGAATCAAATTGTTCTTGATTTCAAATACTGATGAAAAGCATCAATGGAAAACACTTGTTCCAGTAACAAACCCAGCTTTTGACGTAATGCCAAATAATTTACCTGCAGTGAACAAAGTGGTCTGGACATCAATGTGAGACTAATGGGCTCCTCCAAAGTTCTCCCATAAACATAGTGTTCTGCACATTCGTACCTGCTTATCAGGATCCCTGCTGGTTTCAATATCCTTATTTTGTATTTTAAATCATGCATTCTGTAGTTCAGCTTTTAGTGATGAATAATGATGAAAAAACTGTATCTAATTCATCCCGTCTTTCATGCTACAGTGTACAATAATATAGGACTAATAATAGTGGGACCACATTCACAGAGGTCCCAGGAAAATGCCATTAGAAATCGAGAAATTATTATTTAGAAGATTAAATAATTTCTAGTAAGCGTTTAATACACATTTAATACATTTCCCTGAACAGCACAGACTAGACACTTCAAATATATTTTACATTACTGCTGAAACACTTTGGTCATATACAAATCTGCATGTAGAACCCAGGTAAAGAATTGAAGTCTTCAAGCACAGAGGATAATGTATTTATTTAACATGCCCAGCCTGCTGAGCGGAGTCTCTCTGAACAGCAAGATATTTACAGCTTTTATACAATGCATGACATGTGGTTCTGTGGTCAGGGTCCAGTCACATACTTTCCAAGAAGTGTTATCTCAAGTTCAGGTCTCTGGCCCTTGTAATATTCATGGTTGTCTTCCTAGGGAAGGTGTGGGATGTAGAAACCAGATGGCTTCCTTCTATATACTGTACCATGGTCATCATAGTAACTGTTCATCAAAAACTATGATGTGACCTCTCCAGCCTTAAGATAAGTCACAGAAAACCTTTGAAGCAAATACTGGGAGTGACTTCTGCAGCGTCAGCACTCATAAAAACAGTATTTCTGTCATGCTCCCCTAGCGCTCCCCCTCTATCCCCACTAGGGGCCACCATTTCCCTGCCTTCTCCCTGCTTTCGTCACTCTGTCAATTAACATTCCGGTCACCCATGTGCACTCCTGTTCTATCCCTCTGTTCCCACGACCACGTCTTCGCCCAGCCCTTGTTTGCCCTGATCCGCCGGTACCCGACCCACGCCTGTCTGACCATCCAGCGATCCAGCACTGCACTTGGGTCCCCTGTTCCTGAGTCCCCCAAGGCAAACGTGACAATTTCTTTCATTTTTGTATTTTTGTTGTGAAAATTGTTGGGGTACTGTTGTTATACACCAATCAGCCATAACATTATGCTTCCTTGGTGCACGTTAACACTTGGTGCACAATGCAATAGTGCTCTGCCATGATGCACAGTCCCCCATTGGGACTTTAAGAATCTCCTGAAATGGAGAAAGGACAACCTCATTTTTTAGTTTATTTACTATGGGAATTGATGTGGTTTTAATTTGGGAAAATTACAAGATGATTTGGAACATTCAAGGAAAATTAGGGCAAAAAAGGTGTCTGTAATTAAACATAAACAGGACTATGAAATTATGGAGTTTATTCACCATGCTTCTGTTTATTTTCTTGTATGGGCTGTAAGTTTGAGATCTTATCTTTTCATTTGCAAATAATGTATAGTTCTTAATATAACTGAATGTCACCTGTAGTGATTATTACTCCTGAATAACGTGCATTTTATGCAAAACACAAGTCAACAATGGAGAAAGATATCAGGCCTGTAAGGACAATCCTTTCCAACCAACTAAAATTTAACATATACATGGTGTGACTGCCTCCCATGGGGAACATTTGAGAAAACAAAGAGGGGACAAACATGAATTGTGACAGAATGTAATACAGGGAAATTATTTCCTAGGGCTTCATACACTAAACAGTGATAATGTGTTTTGTAGCTTACCACCGTAGATGCTTCTTAAGTGGGTCTGGTTTCCTGTTGTGAAGTACTATAGGTCATTTACGTCCAGCCCATGACAAAAAAATTATTGAGATGTTTTTTTTTCTCCACTGTTATCAAACCAGGCAGGAAATATATTTTCATTCATGATCTGCCACTCATAAGTAATTCTAGTCCATTACCACTGTTAAGTGAATGATGTGCTTAGACTGCACACTACCTTATTGACTTTAAATTACTGCTTTACGGAAGATTTATAATTTAATTAATCTGTGGTTTAATTTTACATACATAGAATAATCTAGACAGTGTCTGAAAGTGTTGAAAATGCAAATAATACATTCTTCATGTTGCTCAGTTCTCCCATGAGTTTGTTTCTTTGTAGTATTCCTTGCCTCTAGGTCTTGAAGGTCAAATTCTTGATTAAATCCTCTCATAATAACAATCGTAGAGTATGTAGAATTTGTTTATATGGTATCTGGTGACAAGCTGAAATCCACCTCAGGTCCACCTGTACATTGCAACTGTTGAGGTGAATTTTGTTCAGAGGGTTTCCAAAATTAGGTCTAAAAAAATACTAATTTTAGCACAAGATAAATAATTATTTAAAGCAATTCAATTAGACCCAACCACATCAAATGAGAGACAAAAAGCAGTGCACCTCCCTTGGTAGTTTCTTATGTTTATCTAGCTTTCGACACACTTTCATTTCCTGCAGAGGGGAAATTGCAGTACACTACATATGGTCAAACTGATGTTTGCTTTTATTTTTTCAATTTATTTCCAATTTATATTGGCACCCCAAGCATAACTAATGCATACAGCCAGAATCTTATCCAACGCGGTAATAAGCATATGCCACATTCATGTTTAACCTTGCTTTCATCAAAATGGCCCCCTCTGGTTTTTAATCGCTGTTGAGCAGAATTATGGAATGCTTTCCAACAATTTCAGCAGAACTTCCCTTAACGGCTGGTAGCATGTTTTACACAGATACTGTCTCAGCTCTTCCCTAATGTGTACAATCTATGGAATAGCAATGTGGTCCTGAATATCTCTTTAGATGTCAGCTACTGACATGTCTCATAACTATTCACTCGTCTCTGAGTATGCACGCTAACGGCAAATGTTTTAAACAATGAAAGGTAAGTGTTAGATCTCAAATTCTAACAGCAGCTTTGTGGTTTGTACTGCAATAAACCATACACATTTGATGATACTTATTACTGTTACAAAAACCTTGCTACAAAATATCCTTTGGAAAACTGATTTAAAGTAATTTACTTTTGTTGTTTAAGTATTTTTATTCAGTAATGTCTGAGTAGCCTGTAAACATGTATGATTTCAGGTTCAGTGTAACCAACCCAAAATAAATAATGTACACCAATCAATATACTCAGCCACAACTTTTAATCCCACCCATTAAAAATAATACACTTTATTTATGAATTGAGTTTAGAAAAGTATAATTTGTAGGTTTTTCTTACTGTGAAGTCTCACTTTTATGTGTTTCATGTTTTGCTTTTTAACTATTGTTTAAATGCTTAATGCATATTAAAATATGAAATGCTGCAGCTTCTTAGATTGTTATGGAGATCACATGGTATATTTTGTTTCCTGCCAGCACTATCTCCAGTGGTTAAAACCCCCATGCTAATGTAATCAAAGCAAATATGTTTACCAAGGTGAAATGAGCAAAGAAACATCTGTAAGCCTGTCAGAAGATGCCAACAGGTAGGCAAAATATAGTTATCAACTTCTAAATATTAAAATGAGGCTTAAATTGAGTGATCACTCATCTGCATTTTATACTATATACATTCATTTTATATTTATGTCATATTAGGACTTATTAATGTAACTAGGGGAACACCAAAGTGCTGCATAGCATTAATTGGAGATGGCAAGCCAAAAATTATCAATCAAATATATATGAACATTGTATCAAGGCTGCAACCCCCAGAAGAGGAGTACAAGGCATTGTAGGGGGGACAACCTAGCGGATATTGGCTGGACTGTGTGGATGAGTGGACAGCGTCGACTTAAAGTTACAGGGGGGCTTGATAATGGTGTTTTGTCGGACTTGCTTAAGATGGCGTTAGCGGGGGGGTGGCTTGGTAGGAGTGGTGCTGATGGTATTTTCTCTGCGGTGTTAGTGGGGGGTGCCAGTATTACATTTCCACGGCATTGCTTCCTAGTTCTTTGATTATAATATTTTTAGGGTGGCTGTCATAAAATATAGGGGGGCTGAAGCCCCACTAAATAGGGTCTAGTGACGCCACTGGTTTAGCGTCAGTGAATTGTTGTTATGTAAGAGTATGGCATGAATAAACAGCAGTTTAGAAATTGCTGACTTGAGGGTTCTTTGTTATTGAACTCAGTCAAGTAAAGTAAAACTTTCACAATACGTTCAAAACCATACCTGTCTAAACTTAATGAAGCAGAGACACATCAGTTTTATGTAGTGGGGCAAAAGCATGACAACCACCCCATACACACACACAAACAGATACACACTGCCAGGGGTCCAAAAAAAATTATGATATTGAAGCCAGTGTTTGCATTTAACTTATCACAAACAACAGAGAAAGACACACACCCAAAGTGCATTTAACTTTTCAACATTCACATTACAGCAAAATACATCAACTCAAATAAATCTAAAATAAATAACTCAAAAGTGCATAAATTCAAACATCAACATTTTAACTGTATGGTGCAGTATGTGTGAGTGAGTGAGTGAGAGTGAGGGTGTCATAGTGATGGTGTGTGTAAATTTGGCTGATCCAGTCCCAATTCATTTAACTGAGTTGGGTTCTCACACAATCGGAGTCAAATTCATGGTCAGGGGTCATCGCCAAAGTGGGGGTTCTTAAGCAGGTGTATTCGTCTACTTTAATTTGTTTCTCTTTCTCTCTTACCCTCCTTGTCCCTTTTCTAGCGGTTACTGAGATGCTCTGGTGGGGATGCATGGAGATTCATATAAATATAGCAAAATTTTGTAGACTGTCCTCCAGGTGGTAACTGCATATAGGTGTGAAATTCAGCTCTACATTTCATCATGGACATTTCATCACTAGCAACAATTCCTCAATTTGTATATTCATCACCAATTTGCATATTCCCTTACAAATGACATACTCTTTTGATTTAGAGTGAATATATCTTAATGTCCTACAATTCCAAAACAGCATTTTATTAAATCCTATAGTTCCCCAGGCAGTACCCAGTCTGTTTCTCAACTCTTCAATTTCACCCCTTAGTTGTAATGTTTTTCAACTCTTTAATTTCACCCCTTTTTATTGAATAATGCATCACTCTATCGGCTTGTTTACGTGGTGCGTTCACGTTTCGCAGACTTTCCTCATTCTGCACAGAATATGACCATTTATTCAATGAAGGTTCAGACTTGTGACTGAAAACTGTGTAAATGATCTAATATTCCAGTAATACATATTGGGAGGAATACTTATATATGAACTGTTGTGTATTCAACAGAAGAAAAACTAAAAGAAAAGAGAGAAATTGCAAAAAACATCTATTTACAAAATTACAACATTAGTGTTTACACTGTACAGCTTCCATTTTACTCCTCACATTCTAGAAACATCCACAGATTTATATATACAACATATGGGTTACTGCCTTACATCACACAATCATCTCAGTAACCAATAAAATATGAATAAGGTTTTCTGCTCTATTAACATGCCACCCAATAGCAGGCAAACGTGTACCTTTTAAAATAACATTTAGTGTAACCCTTTGTATGCTAAAAATCTTTATACACTACATGAACCAACCTGTAAACATAATGTGCAGTACAACAGGTGAATATTTGTTGCAGGTAAGGGTAGTCATTTAATGACAGTCCAATAGCACTGTACTAATGTCATTTTTATAGATGTGTGCACTAATTTACTTTATCACTTGGTTTTCCCTTATTATTGAAATTTATATATTTTTTTTTGTTTGATATTTATATAATGCCCCTATTCTAACACAGGTATAGAAGCATTAGTTAGTGGGTATTTACTAGGCACATTCAAGCCTTAATATCTCTAATTCTTAAAAAGGATAAAGATCCTACAGACTGGTAGGCCTATAGCTAGCACAGTTTAATTCATGTAGACTGTATAATATTGGCTATGTTTCTTGATTTAAGATTCTTAACTTTAAGAATCAATATAAAATAAAATAAATGTTAATAACACACAAAAATGTTTTTCTGCATTTTTTTTACAGTGATACATACATATACATAAATACATATAAGCAAAGTTATTATTATATTCTAATCTACACTAATATGCTTGTAGATACATTGTACACTGAATGTCTGCAATATTATGAATAATACAGAGAAAAAAAATCAAATAAATGACTAGACTGACTTGCTTCTCCCTGTCATTACAATATGAGACCAAACAAAAATAAGTACATAAAGTACTTAACAGAAGTACATAACAAAAATAGTATCAAACCGTGTTGTATTTTTGTATCGAAAAAGCATCACATATTCGGTATAGTGTGCAGCACTACTAAGGAACAATGCGCTGTAGCGTTATGTTGGGTGTATTTTGAAAAGAGCATTTTAGCTCCGAGCTAAAGCACTGATCTAAAGAAGACCTCTCCCCCCAAAGTTATCAGATTTCCTTAAAGTGTGGAACTGGTTTACATCAAAGTGACAGTTTTGGGAGGATGGCACCGAGAAAATGCCAAATAGTTTGGAATCCTGCTGTGAGATGTCTGGGGAAGGGGGCCCGTAGCTAATAAAACTCTTTGAAATGGACGAGAGCCGAAATCCAGACACAGAGCTACGAACCCGGGCCAACCGGCATTTCCAAAAGATGGCATGGATTGACATCAGTCATAAATCAAGCCCCCCTCCAATAGGACACTGGGGGCTGAAACTGAAATCCAATCTCACAAACTTAAGAACCAATCACCTATTGATCTGACAGGCGTATAAAGAACAGCGCACGGTCTCTCTCTCTCTCTCACCTGAACCAGAAACTCGCTGCCACAGCTCAACCTGTAGCTCTGTTGCCCGAACCGGAACCAGAAACCAACCAAGTCTTTGCCGGCAACAGAAGAGTTAAACTGGGAGAAGGAGATTGAGCCGTACGAAGAATTCTTTTAAAGGACTTTATTAAATAAAGAACTTTACAGACTGCGCTGCCCGCCTGTGCCCACCTGATCAGTGGAGTTTTACAGCTGGACAATTGACTGAATACGAAAGTGTCAGTCATTTAAATAGCTATTTGAGTCTTAAGAAACTTGACCCTTGGAACCAAACAGGGCCCTGCTTTCCTCAAAGACTTTGTCTTCAAGTAACTACGGTGGAAACCCTGCTTGCCAAGAAGATTTTGTGCACAACCTTGGAGCCTTCAAACCAGTGGAAAATCTGTTTGGAAAAGACTCTACATTCGCGAAACCCCAACTTCCAGATGCATCGACTGAGTGGAAGTTCTTGGACAAAGCCGAACCGGACTGCTTTTGTTCCAAACCACACGGACCTCGTGCCGTGTGCTGTTATCTGAGCCCGAAGCCAGAGAGGCCTCTCTGCGATGAAGTTCACATAAGTTTAACAGTTTGGAGTTTGTGATTCATGACATTTGAGAAATCAATTAGAAATGTTAATCTGTGATTCATAACTCTAGAATGTGTAATATCATTTAGTTTTCTTAAATATAAATGTGTGTTGCATTAAACTGTTTTGTTGATAATTTTAGAAATAAAATCTGTCAAGGCCGAGAAATATCTTCTCATTCCTGTTTAACTGTTTAGTCTGAAATTGACACACGTTAATAGACATTAGATTATTGGTGGCCCTGCCTATCCTTAATCATTGAATAATAATCAGTTAAGGGAAATTGTGGTAACAAGAAATGATAGGATCTTTCTCGGCACCTAAACGTAAATGAGACTGATATATATATAACGAGAAGTTACCTGACATAAATACTAACCTGCGTAGTTATTTAATGTCTGACTAACAATACTAATGAGAGACTCACCTTCGTCTTACTAACCGGTATTGTAGTCAATGTGTTTATAACCTTTTTTGTTTAACGATATGTGTGTTATCATATGCGATCCCATGGTCTTTGATTTGGTCACGGAAGTGATTTGTCTTTGATTTGTTGATCTAGAGTTGAATTTTAATTAGTTTTTCCCTTTTGTATAATTAGTGTAGTGCTACATTTAGTCTTTGTTTTTGAATAAATTTGACAATTTATATCTTTGGAATTGGTGTCTGCGTCCAATTATTACAGAAATTGAGTTCTACAAGATTCCAAGATTCGTGATAAGGTGATACTATAAATTCACTTCTTTAATTGAAATTTAAGTGTACCTTACGCTACAGCGCAGATGGCACAGATGGCACATTAGCCATGTACAGTATAACATAAGCTATCCAGTATAGTCCTTCAAGGTCACATTAGGTGTTTTCCCCAAAATAAAAGCCATGGCCATTATGTAATGGTAAATAAACACTACTTAAATACTACTTAGCTAATATACTACTGCTATTAGTACAACTACATTGTGTTGTATCTGAAACATCATTACCAAAAGCTACGTGAAAGCACATCATGCCAGGAGGATATTGCTCTCGAAAGAAACAGAATGCATCAAAACCCAGCGGTTTTGTAGGTCAGGTGTGCACCCATACAGCTCCCCCCCCACCATGCGCATTATGACACTTGGCATTTTCTAAATTTCATGTATCTACTCCTCAACTTGATGCTTGCCAATATTGCTCTACATTTTATCTGTACTTATTCCTGCACTTCAATTTGCCTTAATTCCAATTGCTTCATTATTATTGATAACAAGTCCTGGTTTGACCATAGTGCAATCCCACTGAAATACCTATTAAGACATTTCTGCTTTTACTTGAACTACCCCTTATCACAATTTTGCACTACTTTAATTAAGACATACATTTTAGGTTGTAAAATGCTTTGTAATATTTTTTTCTGGACTAAATGAACAGACAGCACTTGTTTCAATTCAGACTTCATCGTGTCATGCCCACTGTTTTAAGTTAGACATTAATTATCATTGAATGTTGTATTTTGTGAAATAAAAATTACTGTTTGGCAGTGGATTTGATATACATTTTAGACAGGAGACCCAAATGTTCATAGATCATGGCACAGTAATGTGTTATACACATTTTGTCAAACAATCCAATGTGACATTTAATTTTACCATTTATAACTGACATTCAATACAACAACGCAATAGTCATTGTTTAGCACAATTACTTTTCTAAGAATTTTTGACTCCATATAGGTCCATATTTCACAAACAAAGGCCCTCAAATGTATATCTTGTATATCTCCTTTTTCCTAGAAGGGAGTGAATGAGGTCACTAACTGTGACCAAAAGGGAGGCCACATGCTGCAGTAACAAGTGTCTGTCTGACATAGCACACATGGATGCACATGGAAGATTTCTCTCCCAGGGGTGTGGAGTGTAGGACTCGTGCAAGAAACAAAACAAGGATAAAAATAACAGATATGTAAGATTCAGATACGAATCCTGATTTTTAAAAAAAATCTGCAGATTGAAAGACTTGCATTGACATCTTTGTATCCCCTGGAACTAATTGGAAAACGTTGTGAATTTAATTAAAAGGCAGCCTAAACTGGACATTTCAAGACCTGAACAACCAGTAGATAATGCCATGATTTAAATTGGCCAACAAAATAAATATAAAGGTAAGGAAGGATTACAACTAAATTAAATAAATGAATGAACAGAAGGAAAATAATAAATTAATCAATTACATTGATCATTGGATCGCTCACTTATTAATGGAAACCAAACGAGCACGATGGATCGAATGGCCTCCTCTCATTTGTAAACGTTCTTATGTTCTTATGACACATTGAAAACATAATTAATATAAAATGCCATGCAATATCAACATATTTTCTCTCTGTGCACTAATTATGTTTTTTGTTTGTATGAATGTTGGGTGCAACCTTTACTTCAGTTACTGTAAGCATATACTGAGATACATTTTTACATTTGCAGAATGTGCTTTGTTTATATTTTGGCATAACCGCAAGAGGCTTCTAGACAAATCTAAAGCATTTGCAGGTTGTTTTTTCATAAGTATTGTCTTGAATTAATACCGCTAGAATGTGACCACTCTCACAGCACAACAAAACAAGATCTGCAAAGAAGGGTGTTTGGCACCGCAATTCATTTCAGATTTGATACCATGAAAGTCAAGCAGGGCGAAATCCATTTGCAGTAATGCCGCTAATGCTCCTGTGAGCGATTCACAGCACAAACTTGTTTGGCCCATAGTCTTTTTCTTTCCCCAGTCTAAACAATTTTTTGTTTGTTTAAGTCTAGCTAGTAATAACGGAACTACATTGCTTTAATGATTATGTATGATAAACACTACACTGATATTAATGTGTATTACAAATCACATGGAATGGATTGTTACATTCTATTGAGAGGTAATTATATTATATGCAAGTATAAAATTGTATTGATAGCGTATAGGCTATTTTACCTACATACCCTACCCTATTATTTATTTTAATAGCACTTTAATCAGGAGTTATACATAGTTCCTATTAAAAAAAAAGAATAATCAAAACAAAATTTAATTTGACTTTTCTCTGGTCATGTTTTGTTTCAATCAACCTAACAGGGAATGATAGGTCTGGAAAATCAATTCTGTCAAAGGACCAAATCAGTAGCTTTAATAACACAAATGAGCATGACTGAGCACGGAGACTGTGACGTACAGATGTAAAGTCAATTAGAACAGCTGTTTCTCCTCATCAAGTTGATCTCCTCAATACGCTTCTAATAACGACATTCTTACACCACATTAGATGGGACATACAGTTGCCCT
The DNA here is from genome assembly GCF_036373705.1 of Amia ocellicauda. NCBI lineage: Eukaryota > Metazoa > Chordata > Actinopteri > Amiiformes > Amiidae > Amia > Amia ocellicauda. Next base: position 56,655,204 of record NC_089852.1, read on the forward strand.
GAAGGTATTTTATGGTAAACATCATTACACTAATGACTCACACAGAAAATCCTACGCTCTTCATTTCCATCATATTTTCCCACTTAATGGAAGCTATTACTTTTCCTTGTAAAACATTTTCTAAAACAAATACATTCATTTTATATGAATCCCCCCCCATTCCTGGGTACATTACTGTACCAGTACTATATTTGAATGACTGTGTTTCCTATATAATATTTGTTATTGTTAATTTGTACATATAAAGGCACTGTTTCCACAGACTATTTTTAGATTAGCAACCAGATGGCTACCCATGCTGGGTACAATGTGAAAAAAAGGGAGGGGGGGGGATCTCAGTAATTCTTAACAAGAACATATCATAAATGCCAAGTGCAAGGGCGTTGTAAGCCATTTACTTTTCTTGTATGACTCGTGTTTTGGGTCACACTAAAAAAGCTGTTTTTTATGTAGTATTATAATTTCAGTACTTTTGCATATTTATCTATCTTAAAAAATACACTGTGTATAACTTCAATATAAACTAGTAAGAAAGTACAGTGCATGTAAATATTAATTTCCAAAAATGTCCTAGAACACATTCAGATGCCTGTCTTGGAGCACAAGAAACACATATCAAGGATTGCTAATAGATTCTTGGCATGTTTAAACACAATTTCCCTGCTGGGCACTCTGTCATCTGAATAAGGGAGTAACTGCAAAGAAACTTCAGAAACTTTATGATTTTGGAGCCATCATAACCTGTTTTTTTTTTCCTGTGGGAATTTACCACAGACAGAAAATTTAACTCTCTCTTTGCAACAGCAATGTTCCATTTGATTTCTGAAATGTGCTTGAAATGTGCTTTCCTGCAGGTAACCTGTGCAACTCTTGTGCTACTGCTCAGTTCATCACAGAGGCCTTAAAGTGCAAAGTACATTTTTACTTGAATTACAAGCTACCTTGAGGTGGACATTAAATAGATTCTTAAAAAAAGTAATGGTTAAAGAGAAACTTGCACTGGAATCAAAGTTAAGGCAATAGATTTTTACATTTCAGAACATTACTATGGCTTTAGAGGTCATAACCAATGTACTAATTAATTACATTGTCTGTCTTTCCATCATGTGCCAAAAGGTACTGGAAACTAGGCAAGTGGATGAAAACAACTTCTGTACTGTTAATAATTTAATAACATTTGCATTTTACATATAATTAAAAAACGATCATGCCAATAATGTAATAAAATTGCTGAGCAAATAATGTATCAAGTAATTATATATATATATATATATATATATATATATATATATATATAATTATTTTTTTAATGTATAATGTAATAACCTATGGCATCTATGGCATACAGTGAGGGAAAAAAGTATTTGATCCCCTGCTGATTTTGTACGTTTGCCCACTGACAAAGAAATGATCAGTGTATAATTTTAATGGTAGGTGTATTTTAACAGTGAGAGACAGAATAACAAAAAAAAACAGAAAAACGCATTTCAAAAAAGTTATAAATTGATTTGCATGTTAATGAGGGAAATAAGTATTTGATCCCCTATCAATCAGCAAGATTTCTGGCTCCCAGGTGTCTTTTATACAGGTAACGAGCTGAGATTAGGAGCACTCTCTTAAGGACCATCGCCAAGCAGCTTGGTGAGAAGGTGACAACAGTTGGTGCGATTATTCAAAAAAATTTAAGAAACATAAAATAACTGTCAGTCTCCCTCGGTCTGGAGCTCCATGCAAGATCTCACCTCGTGGAGTTTCAATGATCATGAGAACGGTGAGGAATCAGCCCAGAACTACACAGGAGGATCTTGTTAATGATCTCAAGGCAGCTGGGACCATAGTCACCAAGAAAACAATTGGTAACACACTACGCCGTGAAGGACTGAAATCCTGCAGTGCCCGCAAGGCCCCCCTGCTCAAGAAAGCACATGTACAGGCCCGTCTGAAGTTTGCCAATGAACATCTGAATGATTCAGAGGAGAACTGGGTGAAAGTGTTGTGATCAGATGAGACCAAAATCGAGCTCTTTGGCATCAACTCAACTCGCCGTGTTTGGAGGAAGAGGAATGACCCCAAGAACACCATCCCCACCGTCAAACATGGAGGTGCAAACATTATGCTTTGGGGGTGTTTTTCTGCTAAGGGGACAGGACAACTGCACCACATCAAAGGGATGATCGACGGGGCCATGTATCATCAAATCTTGGGTGAGAACCTCCTTCCCTCAGCCAGGGCATTGAAAATGGGTCATGGATGGGTATTCCAGCATGACAATGACCCAAAACACATAGCCAAGGCAACAAAGGAGTGGCTCAAGAAGAAGCACATTAAGGTCCTGGAGTGGCCTAGCCAGTCTCCAGACCTTAATCCCATAGAAAATCTGTGGAGGGAGCTGAAGGTTCGAGTTGCCAAACGTCAGCCTCGAAACCTTAATGACTTGGAGAGGATCTGCAAAGAGGAGTGGGACAAAATCCCTCCTGAGATGTGTGCAAACCTGGTGGGCAACTACAAGAAACGTCTGACCTCTGTGATTGCCAACAAGGGTTTTGCCACCAAGTACTAAGTCGAAGGGGTCAAATACTTATTTCCCTCATTAACATGCAAATCAATTTATAATTTATTTGAAATGCGTTTTTCTGGATTTTGTTGTTGTTATTCTGTCTCTCACTGTTAAAATACACCTACCATTAAAATTATAGACTGATCATTTCTTTGTCAGTGGGCAAATGTACAAAATCAGCAGGGGATCAAATACTTTTTTCCCTCACTGTATTTGTTTTGTTTGATATAGTAAAATATTTTGGGGTATTCAAATATATTAGTTCTAAATTCAAATAAAGTCCCAAAATGAGTCCCTATGAATGTTAATAAAAAGGCAGCATATTTAAATTTTACATTGCAAGCATTACATCTCCACTATGTTTAGTGCGGTGAGCTACTGGCACAAAATGGCTGCCATGCATCATTCCAGTGGTGAGCCCCCTACCCATTGTAAAGGCATGCTTTGAGCAATGCATGTGACATAACAGAAGCAGGGTTCAAGTAGTACAAAAGGCAAGTTTTTAGTGTTATCACTAATAAGGAAATACAGTGTTTTTGTAACTATTCCACATCATGCATTACAGCTTCTTCTGAGTATGTTTTTAAATTATTATAACCACATTACTAACAACATATTGTCTGAGCTAAGTTATTTCCTTGACATGAATACGGTCACACAGGTTCACATATACATCAAGTCACCATAAAGTAAGGAATGTACATATAATGACTACTTTCAACTGACTATTCAAAACTGGACATAAAAATCTTACAAACAAGCCAATTCTCTTGGATGGAATTATTTACTAGGCCAAATTATACTACACTGAAACATAACAGGCTGTTATTGATAAATATTTTCTCTACAAAAAGCAGTGTAGCTCATTTTTTATTATCCAAAGCAATTATGAATATGAGCAAATATTCTGAAACATGTTTCCACAGTATCCACTTGAACTAAATGCGAGATCAGCATCTCCTGAAGAACAACATTTTCGACATTTATGTGAGTATTCAAGCCACTCTGTTTTTCTTGCCTCCAAAATCACGATAGAGATACTTTGAAAGGATTATCAGTGCTGGATTTGCCATGACTAAATCAACAGTGTAACTGCTGAGGCCTTGACGTTGCTGCTCCATCGCCACCTGCTGCCGGTTATTGTGTGCTTGATTTCTTCAGTGGCAGCTGTTGAAGCAGCAAAACTACTGCTACTAGTACCAGATCATTGTTTTTCATTAGTTTTAAGCCATTATCGTATATACTTTTTCAAAGCCAATGGAAAAATGCATTTACAATAAACAGTATAATTCTCTACGTTTCTATCTGTCTTCATCCAGTGACGCAGTGCAATGAAGTCTCTGCCTTAGAGAGGCACAACTAGAAAACTACACTAAGGCGACTGCATGGACGTGTTTTGAAAATGTTTATTTCTGTTAGTAGTTCCTATACATGTCACAGAAGCAATTACAGCTTTTTTAAACCTATTATTGTGCTTCACTAAATTTAAAATCGAAAACTGGCGGGCACTGGCTCTAAACTTGTCCTGATCATTGTGCCAGCCCTGCTTTTTTGGAAGCACTGTTCAGAGGTCAATATCAACCATTGCCTAGTATTGAGTATTTTGTTAAATATCTCCAAATCAATTATGTCAGTGCAACCAGAATGTGAAAATCTACTTCTGGAGGTTTTTATTTTTGCTTAACTTTGATTCCAGTGTAAGTTACCTTTAAAATGCAGGTTTTACCAAAACCGAGTGTCATTATTACAAATCATTTTTAAGGCATTTTTTACTTTTTCTGTGCTGCTCATATGACTAACTGTAGGTATTCCTGCAGGGTTAAGCAGTTGTTGTCGCTGTTGTAATTTGTTTGTTTTTTATAGCACCGATAAATGCATCTCTGAAATACTCATATAAATGGTATGGTAGCTGTTTGATTTATCACCACTGTCATGTCTTTATTTGTCTGTGTTTGTTTATGGGAGACATCACACAAGTTCCCTTGGTTTAACATTTCTGTCATACTGAATGTACTTATTGCATATTTTGTATGGTTGTCATAATTGTTCCTAATACCTAGGGGATATTTTAGAATTAGTGAACAGCTGTCCTGTTAATTACTGAACTGATCTTTAGATACATTTATCTGGAGTAGCTTGATTGACAGTTGGAGGCTTTAGACTGAAACCAGGCTTGATAGGTCTGTGACAGGTTGGCCCTGTCATGGCACAACTATTGGTGGCGGCTGGGTTGTCTCTCATCGGCATCGGCAGCTGCATCTCATTGAGGTGCTCTGTACCAGGTAGTAAAACACACCTGCTGCGATGCTGCCGACAGCAATCAGCGCTGTCACCACAGCTGTGACTCAACTTATTTAGCCTCCCTGTCATATCTTTCAGACAGATCTCACATCACCTCAGTCTGTTTTAAACCTGGGAGTGCCTGACGAATCATTGCTGTGCCCAATTGTTTTGTTTGCCTTTCTTTTGTTAGTTTATTTTGTTCAGTTTTTTTTTGTTAGAACTCCTCTTGGAGTTTGAAGGCTGCTCCGCGAGGAGGATATTTTATTAATTTTTTTCAACAATTATAAACGTGCTGAATAAAAAGCACCTGAACCCTCCATGTCTTGCTCTCCATTTTGCGAGGTCATTTCTGCTGGCCTTCTGCTGGGCCTCACACAAAACACGTCTGTCAAACACTAAGGAACTCTACTGAAGCAGAAAAACATAATGATATGTCCATATTTTGTGAAATATCCAACCTAGCTAATGGAACAATGAATCATAAATGTCTGTAAATATGTTATTCAGCGTCCACATCCCAGCTAACACACAACATTGCCACAATGTTGAATTATGTTGCTACAAGCAATTCAACATTGTGGTAAAGTTGTGTGTTAGCTGGGTTATGTATAGGCCTAGTGGTGCAGATGTAACGCACCGGCTACAAAACTCATAGTGGTTACATTTATCACTGGAAGAAACTAGCCTCTAAAAATAAGCTGCAACTGTTCATTGGAAATCAGCTGTTTTCGCCGCTATGTTGGAGTTTCTGTGTGAATGCAAGTCTCCTGTTGTGACGCCTGATTCAGACATTAGTGTGAGTCCTTATGTACAGGTGTGCCGCCCATAAAGACTTTCTTCTGTCATAGTGGAGCGCAAACATGTTTTGAGTAGTTTTAGCTCACTGAACATAAATGTAATATGAGCACATTACAAGTGACATAACCTTCCGAATTAGTAAGAACAGTTGTTAAGCCACACACTTGAACATATGTGCTTGATTTTCCTGGCGGGTGTAACACAGTGTCGGAGCTGCGGGTTCGAGTTCCGCGCGGGAGCTCCGTCCGCGATTATTTTTTTCAAAATTGCCATGGCACCGTGCCCCCCACCCCCCACCCCCCAAACACGCCACTGCTGGATACGATGTTGTGATATAAACGCCTATTACAATGTTTATTATCCTCACTTGAAAATTAACAGTGATGTGTACATCAGTACAAAGTACATCAATTTAATATCACTCGATGCCATCTACCATAAAAAGCAATAAGTACAAACTTTATGCTCGGTGTCTCAAGGTGCAGTACTGACAGCAGACCCTGCGGTGCAGCGCGCCTGCGCACTCGACATATCTCTCCAAAGAATGTGTGCACTGTGGCCACAATGACAAAATATGTAATGAAGAAACGTGTGCAATGTTTACACATACATGTTAAATATAAGACAGTGTTACACATTATTTCCATACATAAATACTCTTTAAAGTACACCTTTGTCCGTCTCTGTGTGTGTATGTGAGAGATAGATCCGACCGCACCGAGCCTAGCTGCTTCATGTGTGTCAGTGTAACATGTATAGTTATCACTTCCACTTCGTATAATGTGCCTGAGATAAAGACAAAACGTTGACCACCCCCTAGATGATTATCTGTTCAGATTATATGTTTCCAATCCTAAATGTATCCACTATATTGTGTAAATTGGCTTTTAACGGATTATTTATTTATGTATTTATTTATTTAGTGTGCAGTGCACAAACCTCATACACTGGATGTGTTAGTTTGAAAGTTACGCAACCATATATGCCTGTACATATTCCATAAATATCATCCAGACGTCTCCATGCTTTACCTATTTGTGTAAATATTAATAATTGCAAATTATTGTATGTTTACGCTACAGCCGCTTTGACAGCAGTGTCACTGGATGCAGTGCTCGTCTCTTAAAAGTTGCGTTCAGTATATATTATAACAGCAATATGAATTCTAACCTAATATAAACCGATACTGGCCGGCATTACCGTTGCCCTTCTGTTGGATATACCCGTCTGGAATAAGCTGTTTCTCACTGGTGAGTGCATTGTCTCACTTTAAAACTGAAAGTAACACAGCGCACCTTTCTGTTACGTGTAAAACTAATGCCAAATGTGTCATGCATGGAAACACCCCCCTTATATATGATATACTAGGCTGAATATACATAACGTTGTAGTGAGTAGGAGTGAGGTTTAATGTTTACTCGATAGTAGGCACTACTCCCACGAAAGATGTAAGGAAACCATTTTTAAGACATCAAATAACATCGACATCGAACAACGAACAAAGCAACAAAAGAATAAACGAACGAGTGAATTAAACAAGTCATCAAAAAATACGTAAAAAACATAATCGAAACACTGACACATTGCTGAACAAACTATAATATAAAATGACATTCAATAACAGCATATTTTCTCTCTGTGCACGAACAATAGGCAACATTTCATTTGTGTGGATGTTGGGCGCAACATGTAATTTGTCACCCGCACTGTACACCTGTATTGCAGTTACTGTAGCAATAATCAGTTATTTCCACTGGACACAGAGAAAAGGTAACCACTCCTACTGTATTGTTGTTAACCAGCCGCTAAAAGCAAACTACACGACTGTACATCATATAATTTACTTTAAAAATTAGAAGAGAGTAGCATCTAACTACACATGAAAGCGCGACTGAGTACAGTGGTGTAGTGTTGTAGTAGCGGCTGTGTGAAAGCTGTGTTTTATTCTCTCGTGTTGTGCCAGAAAGCAGCTGCGAGAAGGTCGTTTTGCGGCGCAAATGGGGTTAGATTTAATACCGCGATAGTTTAGCAGCGCGATTTCCATTCGCAGACATGCGCTAATGCTTCTGCGAGCGACTCGAACGTTTTTGATTGAATCCTGCCCTTATACTAAAATTTTTACATTTTTTATGCATGTCTTACTGTAACATACATCGTTAAATTCTATTATCCTTCCAATTTAAAAATAGCAAATCAAACATTGTTTAACAGTCTTGCTTCTCATAACTAAAACCTTCCCTTCGTACTCTTGTAAAAATATAAGCTATACATGTCTCTGCATCAGCTACAGCATAAAGAAAATGTGTTTGATTTCAAGGTATGTTTTGAAAGGCATCCAGTGATGAAAATAAAGTTATGTCGCACTGTTCATCTGTCATATGTACCATAATTAAGACCATATAGCCTGCAGATGTTTTTACTTACTGCTATGATGTTAATCAAAAATGTTCTTGTATTTCATTGACTCACTGGTACCGTGGGCGATATAGAATAAATCATTTTCAGTAGGTTCAATAGGTGTATGCAATAGGTTTTCCATTTAATCTATAAACATAATTCCTAGGATCCTCTGTCAACAAATTCAGAAATTTGGTCCTTTGTCAGCAAAATATTAATTTGTCAATCAGCCGTTTCATTTATAATTATATTATAATTATAATTTATAAATATTTTTGTCAGAAAAAGGTAATCTCCTGTACTTCCTTTAACTTGTTGTTATCCATTGCAAACTTTTTGTCTTCCTTCCTCCTCCCCACAATATTCCTGATATAGCCCTTATATCAATTATTCCATTGAAAACATTCGGAAAGTATTCGATTGCACACTTCTGCAGGTTGAACATAAGGTTCCATTTGTCTTGGGCTGAGTTTTAACTATTTATAAGATTGCAGTACATGTTGTATTATATTACACATCTCCTGTTTGATGCATAGGTTGCCACTGCATCATTATTCAAGCTGCTGGGATAGAAATGTTTCCCTGTTGTTCAGTTTCTTTTGCTGAAGGCAACATGTCAAAATATTAACTTACTCTGCAGCTACCGATTTTTGTACACCTGACATTGATTAATATTTCACACACTCAGACAAAAAGTGATTTTTAAACTATTGCTTTCTCCAGTCCCTCTCTGCCCACTTGGATAAAAATGAAAGAAAATGAGTTAGAGTATTGGTGGTTACAGTGGAACTTTCCTGTTCATTGTATAGTATTTAAATAAATTGAGTCCAGCAGTATAATATTAATTACAACCTAGGCATAGAGATTAAGTAGTTGTGGCCCTCTTTGTAGTGAGAAGACTTGCCCAAGAGGAAACTGTAAAGGGGTGGTTAGAGAGATGCAGAGTGACAGATGCTGGGTAGATGCTTCCATAGAGGCCAGATTTGTGGAATATCTCAGCTATTGTTGACACATGGACAGTTTCTCCCATCTCAGCCACTGAACTCTGTAGGTCTTTCTGAGTTGTCAATGGCCTCTTGGTGGCTTCTCTGACCAATGCCCTTCTTACTCGACTGCTCGGGAGGACGGCTCTAGGCACATTCTGGGTGGTGCCGTATACCTTAACAATTCTTGACTTCTTAATTATTGTCTTGACTGTGCTCCAAGGGATACTCAATGCCTTTGAAATCTTTTTATACCCCTCCCCTGATCAGTGCCTTTCCACAAATGTATCCCGGAGTTGTTTAGAAAGCTATTAAACTCATTGGTCTTCATGGTAGTTTCTTTGCTTTGAATGCACTAATCAACTGTGGGAGCTTGTAGAGACAGGTGTATTTAATCATGAAATCATGTGTTCCACTTTTATTGCACAGATGGACTCCATTCAACTTATTGTGTGGATTCTGAAGGCAAGTGTTTGGACCTGAGTTGATTTAGAAGCGTAATAGAAAAGGGGGAATACTTGTCCAATGAAGACTTCTCAGGTTTTATTGCATTATTCCCCACATTGCAAGTGTGGAGTTGGCTGTGTCAATCAAAGGGGAAAAATCCCATTTAAATAAATCAAAATTTCAGGCTGTAACGCAACAAATTGTCCAAGGGGGTGAATACTTCCTATACAGTGTATATGTTGACATTGAATTAAAATGAACTTAAATGAACAACATTGGTAGCTTTTGCAATTGCTTATCAGTGTATCTACTTATTTATGGTATATCTATAGATATTACATTACAATGCTATTGAACTACAACTATCATGTAGAAAAATGTAAGTGATTATCAATTGAATATGTGTTTAATATTAATTTTGGCACATTACACAATTAGAGCATTACTGAAAAAGGTTATGGATAAATTGAACAATATTTTAACTAAAACAAGAAACAATATGCAAGTCAAAGAGTAGAGAGGTTGTTACAATGTTATGTACTGCCTACAGTCAAATAGCCTACAGTTAATGTGACAGTGAAGGGTTGTTTTGCTGGGGCAGGAATAGGAACTAGTAAAAGCACAACATATTTCCATTCTTCAATGTCAGGCAATAGCCTTAGTGAGGTGGTGGAGGTGAAGGACAAAAGAGCCTTTCATCTAAATCAGTCTCTCACAATCTGGTTATTCTTCTCCACGTAAATCTTATGTAATTGAAAAGAGTGAAAAATAAGAAGGTGAATATCATACCTACATTCCAGGAGATAATGAATTAATATTAATAAACAAGGCTGAATGGATAAAGTTGTGCCACAGAAAGCTTTTAAATACACATTATGTCACCACAGGCATGATAACACATATATTTAACAGTTTGTAAGCCCACTTTTGCCTTTGATGTCTTCTGCAGACCTTAAATGACTATTTCCTATAACACTTTGACTACTGACCTGTGCCATTCCACCAAGAGATATTGTCTGTAGTCACTTCCTTCTGGCGCAGTTCCAGTTAGTCTCAGAGATGGCAACTTTTTTGACATGATGCATTTTTTTGTACTGAAAATAGGGGTTTCCAGGTACAGTCTAATCTCACAGTGCACTTACATCTCAGAGGGCATTTTAATCACTGCTGGCCATAGTGGTCTTCACAAAATAAGTATGCCCACACCCTCACCCTGTTATAATTGTCCTGTTATATTGCATCCAGACATGCATTGGACACAATAACTCTGACAATAACAAAAAGATCACCTGAGTATTTAAAGAGAGACATGAGCAAACAAGGTTGAAGCAGAGTCAAACAAAGGTGAAATCATTTACAGCTTGAGATCATTTACAACACTTTAGGTATGTTCCTACATTCTTTTCACATTAAATATGCACATTAAAATAACCCATTCTGGAGCACTTTCCTGCAAATGGATGCATGTTCCAATGATAAAATATTCAGGTACATGGGTCTACACATACTATAATATTTTCTCCAAATTGTTATTGACATACCCTCACCAGGATAAGCGGTTTTGAAAATGGATGGATGGATGGATGGATGTTATTGACATATTATATTTCATAGTCGATGCCCATATCCAGAGCAACTTATAATTGTTAAAATACAACTTTTTTTTTTTTAAACATACAATTACCCATTTATCCAGCAGAGTTTTTTGTTTACAGGAGCAGGTTCCTTCTTCTGCATTTCAAAGCAAAGACTCAACCATGAGCACAAAGGAGCTTTCAAAGGAACTCCAGGACAAAGCTGTTGAAAGGCACAGATCAGGGGATGGGAGGGAAAGTGCAAAAGGCCTTCAATATCCCTAGGTCCACAGTCAAGACAATTACGAAGTACGGTACCGCCAAGACCATGCCTAGATCAGGCCGTCCCTTCAAACTCAATGACCGAGCAAGAAAAGATTAATCGGAGAGGCTACCAAGAGGCCAATGGCAGCTTAGCAAGATTTACAGGCTTTTATGGTCAAGACTAGCAAAGTGTGCATGTGACAACAATATCCCAAACACTTCACAAATCTGCCCTGTATGGTAGGGTCCCATTTGAAGTATGCAAAAAAAACACTTTTTTGAGATTCTGTAGCCATGGGGCAAAAAGTTGAGTGGTCTGATAAAAGTATTTTGGAAACTTTTCAGCTAAATGCAAAGTGTATGTTTGACGCAAACCCAACACAGCACATCATCAAAAGAATACCATCCCTACTGTGAAGCATGGTGGTGCAGTATCATGTTATGGGGGTGTTTCTCATTGGCAGGCACTGGGGCACTTGTTAGAAATAAGGCAAAATTAATGGAACAAAGTACAGAAAAGTTCTTGATGAAAACCTGCTTCCCTCTGCAAGAAAGCTGAAACTGGGACAGAAGTTCACCTTTCAACATGACAATGACCAAAAGCACACAGCCAAAATGACACTGGAGTGGCTAAAAAACTAAAAGGTATACGTCCTTGAGTGGTCCAGTCAGATCCCTGAAAATTTGTGGCATGGAAGATTGCTGTCCATCAACACTCCCTAAGGAATTTGACAGAGCTTGAACAGTTTTCTAAAGAAGAAACGTCAAATATTGTCAAATCTAGGTATGCAAAGCTGGTAGAGATCGATCCCAGCAGAGTCACAGCTGGAATTGCTGCTAAAGGTGCTTCCAAGTATTAACAATTAAGGGGTGTGGAGTCTTATCCAATTATGATATTTCAGTTTTGTAGTTTGAATATATTGTATTTTTTCACAATAAAAACCTTTTCCCCTTAACAGTGTGTAGTACGGTTTGTAGAAAAGTATATATATATATATATATATATAATCCTAATTTAAATGCATGAAACTCTGAGGCACTGACACAACAAAATGTGAAAAAGTTCAAGACGGTGTAGACCTTTTATAGGCACTGATAACAAATTTAATGAGAAGAGTATAGCTTCCAGTCACATATGATTTCTCAAAAGACAAGGGATAAATGAACAACATTGTTTTTATTTTCTCGCTCATACATGTCTATCACCCTGTCATAATCTGCAAAAGCTGTCTTGGTGCACATATAGCAGTGCATTGAACTGATCTTCTGTCATGGTTGATCTGTATACTTTTTTGGCAAATTTCAGAGCTGAATTCACCTTCAACCCTAGCACTGGTCACAAGAGTGGGGAGAAAATTGATCAAGATTGTGTAAATATTATCCATTATAAGTCAAAGGGATGTCTAACACGAATCTGAAATGTATTAGTGCAATACAAACTTGCTTAAAAAATCCAGAATTTCAGAAATGTTTGCTTACATATCTTTTTGATTAATCATTTCTTCTCTTTGTGGCAGAAGTTTTCTGCCATATGAATTGTGGTCAGGTCCAAGAGTAACTGAGAAAGTCCATAATTAGAGACTCAAAACAATGGGTAAGTGATGTTGTGACTTGTCAGCAACAGGCTAGGAGGTAGCTCACCGACCTTCCTTGTGATCTAGTTTGCTTACATTGAACTTTATTGAAATGCTAATCACAGACATTACTGCTGCTGATTTTGATCATTTGTGTAAATGAGTAATGAATCAAAGAAAGAAAGAAAAAGACTAAGAAAACAATTAAGGTACGGGCCAATTCATCACTACTACTAAGCAATTTTGATAATTATCCTACAAGTCAAATAAATATCCTATTATCTGTGTGTGTGTCAGATCGTATACTGTCGGTGCCATCAAAATAAATGTGTATTAGGAGATCAACTTGACTGTGCACATAACTGTTTTAAAGATATGCTTGAAATAAAATAAAAAATGGGAAGAAATAAAATCCCCAAATAATGTAATGGGTGGGGATTCTAGGTTATTTGAAACTTATTTGATTTGACTGAGAAAAGGTTGTAGGTTGCAATATGTCTAGGTCAAGGGGTGAGGAGGGATTGGGAATCAAATTTCAGTAACAACAAAATATTTCTATATATAATATTTACATTTCTAATCAGCCTGCGGGGAAAGTGACAGGTTTTCAAATTACCCAGGCCACAACAAGCCGGCGAGAGGGAACAACCTTCGCAGATCTGTCAGCCTTCCTGGAAAATGGCAGTGATAATCAATAGTTTCCCCAGCCACTTGTTAAAAATGCTATTTCCATCTCGACTTTCTGAAAGGGCCCCTTCACACAGAAAACTACATATCATTCTCTCCTGCTGAATGCTGAAATGAAAAATAGGTGCCCACTGTCACAGAGCTATATTGATTATGAGTGAAAATGTGATCATTTTGTATTAACTTGCCCCTCAGCACTGCATTCTGTCAAGGCAGCTGAAGGAAATTAATGTTTTCATATCACAGTTAAGAAAAATATGGGCCGTTGTTCATTTTGCCCTCTAGACAAAGAGGTATATGCCACTCACTGGAAAGGTAATGGCTTTCAGAGGGAATATGATCCTGAGAATTATATTAAAGCCATTATTTAATACAAATTTTTTAGGATATTTATTATTGCTGACAAAGCTTTAATGAAGCTACAGAATTGGCATTTAAAATATAAATTTGTAGTAATTACATTTTGTATCATAAAGCTACATTAAAGGTAGGACAAAATGACCCCAATTACATATTTTACTCTAAAATGGTTTTAATTATTTCATCTTTATATATTGATTTCCATATTTAAAAATGGACTTAACTTGTTCTCATCTGAGATGGGGAACCTAAGTGTATAGTATTAAAAGAAACAATAACTGGAAACCATATTGATTAAAAGCAGGAATGTGTCTGTGTTACCCATTTGTACATATGTTGTTTACCTGACAGATTATACACACATAATACATGCTATGTTTAAACTCAAAGTCATTAAAAATACAATTCTAATATACTATGGAAGAAAATGCCAGAAATCACTGATGTTCACTCATATTTAATGCTGAAAAAATCATTCACAATATTCTAAATTTCATAGTTCCTAATTTTGATTTCTTTGTTTTATTCCATAGTCATACTTAAGGACTCTTAAACAAATATAGTCAGAACCGGGTCAATTATAATTCAACGAAAAGTAGCTTACAGTGTATCTATAATTAACAAGATTGACATTTTTTGGGTCACTGTTTGCCTTATTATCGATGTATATCAAATATAAACTACAATTATAATTGTACTGTAAGTGTGATCATGAATTGTGAAATTAGGTTTTAACTGACCCCGGTTCTGTTATACTGAATATTTAGTGAACACACATGTGGGTTGTAAAATGTCCCTAATATTCAGATATTAATTTCAGACATCATTGTTCTTTGTTTTTGATGGAGTTTTGAAGTATCCACTCATGACAGCTGATAGTTGTATAATGATGTGTGTGTGTGGAAAAAAAATGTACTAAAAAATTGATGGATCTTAAGGGGAACTAATGTAGTCCCTACAATGATTGGTTGATATGTACTTGTGTTAATAGAGTGTATAAGTAAAGTATGTTAGATTTTTCTGTTCTATTCTGTCACTTTAATATCTTTTAAAACTTAAAAGTGCAACCTTCACCACAATCATGCCTATGAATAACCCAAAGAAGTTGTTTCAACACTTACCAGATACCAGATAAATCTAAACCTACAAGAGCACAGGATTTGTCTTACCCAGAAGCAGCTATAGGTAATAATTACATTCGGTGGTCATGTGACCGTAGGGAGTCATGTTCACCGGGACACACCGGTTACTGCATCTTCTGTAACTACGTTGTTCAGGCTCATCCATCTCATTTATTTGAGTGAGTAGTAGGCTAGATGGATTAAGAATAGGTTCATGTATAGAAAGTTTCTGGTATTACCAATATAAATGGGCAAATAAAAGTGTGAAAAGTGAAATGCAAACAAGGATGTAAGTGTATTCATCTTTGTTAAGTGTTAGGGCTTTCACAAATATAAATGATAATATAAATATAACGTGTGAGAAGGAGGGCATGAGCTGTGACCCAAATGTATAGGGGGGACTCCAGCCAAAAAGTTTGGGAACCGCTGGACTAAGACATGTTTACATACCTAGAGCGTGTTTCAAATGTGATTTATGATATATGTTATAATTAAGGGCTCTCTAGCTAAATTAACCAAAGTCATGATAAAGAAATCAACACATTTACAGTGCATCCGGAAAGTATTCACAGCGCTTCACTTTTTCCACATTTTGTTATGTTACTGCCTTATTCCAAAATGGATTAAATTAATTATTTTCCTCAAAATTCTACAAACAATACCCCATAATGACAACGTGAAAGAAGTTTGTTTGAAATCTTTGCAAATTTATTAAAAATAAAAAACAAAAAAAGCACATGTACATAAGTATTCACAGCCTTTGCTCAATACTTTGTTGAAGCACCTTTGGCACCAATTACAGCCTCAAGTCTTTTTGAGTATGATGCTACAAGCTTGGCACACCTATTTTTGGGCAGTTCCTCCCATTCTTCTTTGCAGGACCTCTCAAGCTCCATCAGGTTGGATGGGGAGCGTCGGTACACAGCCATTTTCAGATCTCTCCAGAGATGTTCAATCGGGTTCAAGTCTGGGCTCTGGCTGGGCCACTCAAGGACATTCACAGAGTTGTCCTGTAGCCACTCCTTTGTTATCTTGGCTGTGTGCTTAGGGTCGTTGTCCTGTTGGAAGATGAACCTTCGCCCCAGTCTGAGGTCCAGAGCCATCTGGAGCAGGTTTTCATCAAGGATGTCTCTGTACATTGCTGCATTCATCTTTCCCTCAATCCTGAATAGTCTCCCAGTTCCTGCCGCTGAAAAACATCCCCACAGCATGATGCTGCCACCACCATGCTTCACTGTAGGGATGGTATTGGCCAGGTGATGAGCAGTGCCTGGTTTTCTCCAGACATGACGCCTGCCATTCAGGCCAAAGAGTTCAATCTTTGTTTCATCAGACCAGAGAATTTTGTTTCTTATGGTCTGAGAGTCCTTCAGGTGCTTTTTGGCAAACTCCAGGCGGGCTGTCTTGTGCCTTTTACTGAGGAGTGGCTTCTGTCTGGCCACTCTACCATACAGGCCTGATTGGTGGAGTGCTGCAGAGATGATTGTTCTTCTGGAAGGTTCTCCTCTCTCCACAGAGACACGCTGGAGCTCTGTCAGAGTGACCATCGGGTTCTTGGTCACCTCCCTGACTAAGGCCCTTCTCCCCCGATCGCTGAGTTTGGCCAGGCGGCCAGCTCTAGGAAGAGTCCTGGTGGTTCCAAACTTCTTCCATTTATGGATGATTGAGGTCACTGGGCTCATTGGGACCTTCAATGCTGCAGAAATGTTTCTGTACCCTTCCCCAGATCTGTGCCTCAATACAATCCTGTCTTAGAGGTCTACAGACAATTCCTTGGACTTCATGACTTGGTTTGTGCTCTGACATGCACTGTTAACTGTGGGACCTTATAAATACAGGTGTGTGCCTTTCTAAATCATGTCCAATCAACTGAATTTACCACAGGTGGACTCCAATCAAGTTGTAGAAACATCTCAAGGATGATCAGTGGAAACAGGATGCACCTGAGCTAAATTTTGAGTGTCATGGCAAAGACCATTTTATTTTTAACAAATTTGCAAAGATTTTAAACAAACTTCTTTCACGTTGTCATTATGGGGTATTGTTTGTAGAATTTTGAGGAAAATAATTTAATCAATTTTGGAATAAGGCTATAACATAACAAAATGTGAAAAAAGTGAAGCGCTGTGAATACTTTCCGCACTGTAGGTCTGACTAATCAGTAAAAGATAAAATAATTATAATGAGTATGTGTGGCCATTCAATAAAAATTAAAGAAATGCTGTGTTAAGCTCTACTTTATTATTTATCCTGGCAAAATATCAAATGGAATGTTATATCATGGATTAAGTAAGATACGTTTTTTGGTGGCTTATACACTCCCCCCCACAGTGATTTTAATAACAGAAAAAAGATGAAGAAAAAGAAAAGCCTCATTAATTGTACAATTTCCTAAAATTAATTAAAATAATGTAATGTACAAATATATATTTTTTGTAGACCAAAACAGCGCAATGCTTCCAATAAATAGTAAATCACCATATTTATGTCAATAGCGGATTAAGTGATTTGGTTTTCTTCTATTAGTCACCGGGGGTGGGGTGAAGAAACCAACTAAAAATGGTCACGGAGTATGATTGTTCTTGCTGTGTTACTGCCATAGATAAACATACCATAATAATAACAATAATCAGAAGAACCAGCTCAGAACTTTCTAATAACAATAATGAGATTCAAACCAAAACTAGCATGTAGTTTGGACCTGGAAGGCCTCCTGTTAGACTCTTTTCTGATGCTTGCATGCACAAATGACTACAGTTTGCAACTGAAAACTACTTTGGAATATATTCTAATTAATTTGGATTAAAACAGAATTAGAATAAATGTGAGAACTATACAGTGGCTAATATTTTGCCCTGATTCACATACATATACGAATAACTGTAACCTTCCCTTAAAACACCTATAATACATAGTGATGTAGATATTATTGTAGCTTATTTGCATGTAG
Source organism: Amia ocellicauda (assembly GCF_036373705.1). Classification (NCBI taxonomy): domain Eukaryota; kingdom Metazoa; phylum Chordata; class Actinopteri; order Amiiformes; family Amiidae; genus Amia; species Amia ocellicauda. Next base: position 56,673,199 of record NC_089852.1, read on the forward strand.
ATATCATGGTATCTTATTATGGTAGCTTATTGCTGCCACAGAGAAGGAAAAAAAAGGATTCTGCCAGCAAAGTAACTAACTAAAAAAACTAGGGGTGGGTTTAATGAATTTCACATATTACTGTACTTTACATTAGTCAGTACACTTTAAAAATTAATAATGGTGACATCAGCATCCAGCAGTGATTTGGAGGAAAAAATGTTGGCCCTTTGACCCCAAAGAAGACCAGTTTTGTTTGAGTTTGTAACTTTATAGATGCATTTGAATGTAGGAACCTGATTTCATTTTTTTCACTATTTAGTGAGTAACTAGGTGCATTTGAGACACACAAACTCCCATTAAATTAAATCAGGGAGATTTTCCTTCCTGTTTAAAAGTCACCAATTGGATATAAATTAGGTAAAGGTAAATTTTATCAGGGTTCTCCCCACTAATTGCTAGAAGTCAGAAAGCTGCCAGGGAGCAGAACATTTGCAGGAAACACAATTTATGTAATCTTCCAATGGATTTTCAGATTTTCATCTTTACTCTTGCTATATTTTTAAATTTGTTTTAGAAGGAAACCCATCCTTAATATACACACCGATCAGCCATAACGTTATGACCACCTGCCTAATATTGTGTAGGGCCCCCTTTTGCCAACAAAACAGCCCTGACCCGTCGAGGTATGGACTCCAATAGACCTCTGAACGTGTGCTGTGGTATCTGGCACCAAGACGTTAGCAGCAGATCCTTTAACTCGTGATTCATCAGACCAGGCCACCTTCTTCCATTGCTTCGTGGTCCAGTTCTGATGCTCACGTGCCCATTGTAGGGCCTTTCGGCAGTGGACAGGGGTCAGCATGAGCACCCTGACTGGTCTGCAGCTACGCAGCCCCATACGCAACAAACTGCGATGCACTGTGTGTTCTGACACCTTTCTATCAGAACCAGCATTAACTTTTTCAGCAATTTGAGCTACAGTAGCTCGTCTGTTGGATCAGACCACACGGGACAGCCTTTGCTCCCCACGTGCATCAATGAGCCTTGGCCGCCCATTACCCTGTCGCCAGTTCACCGCTTTTCCTTCCTTACACCACTTTTGATAGGTACTGACCACTGCAGACCAGGAACACCCCACAAGAGCTGCAGTTTTGGAGATGCTCTGACCCAGTCATCTAGCCATCACAATTTGGCCCTTGTCAAAGTCGATCAGATCCTTACGCTTGCCAATTTTTCCTGCTTCTAACACATCAACTTTGAGAACAAAATGTTCACTTGCTGCCTAATATATCCCACCCACTGACAGATGCCATGATAACGAGATTATCAGTGTTATTCACTTCACCTGTCAGTGGTCATAATGTTATGGCTGATCGGTATATATATATATATATATATATATATATATATATATATATATATATATATATATATAATGAATTACCGTCTCTTCCTATCTTAAACATCAAATCTGCAGGAAATTTTCTACAAAGAACATTACATTTTGAGTTTGAAACAGTTACAGTTTGAACTGAAAAATGTAATGTAAGAAGTGATTTAAAAATCTTTCCTGCCAACACTTCTAAGCAAAACTCTCTGCAGATGCTTTTTAATTATAGCCCACATATATAGTCCCAAATCCTCTGGAGCATAATGTTATTGAAGGTGTTTTCTATGAGAAAGAGGAATAATGAATAATGACCTATAGAACAATAACCTATGGCATTATATTAATAACTGGGATTTTTCTATTCCTATTATATATCCAATAAATCTGTAATATTCCTCTCCGACATCCATTCAGTCAGCCTTTTTCCCAAATTCCCTTTAGGGCATAAAGTTTTCCAGGCTTCAGTTATTTCTGTGGCATTTTTTTAATAAAATTTTAAGAAGGTGTGCTGAGCAGGCATCATGTTTATAGCTGAACACTGGTATAATAATGCATATACTAAGTTCATTTTTCTTTGGCTTTTGAAATCACTATTTTGAGGTTTCAATAAATAATACATGAAAAACAATATTGGAGGTGAGTCTTAAAACTCGTCCTATTTATGGAAATGTAACATGCATTTTCTTAAAATGTGTGTTTCATTTAGTGTTTTCCTGTATAGAGCTTTGTGGAATTAATAAAAAATTATGCTCTTCTTTTTTGTAGAGAGATTTGAAAATTCCCCATTCTTATCATTGCAGGACACCCAGCAGCCACTCTCATTACTTTGAAAATAAGTTCTTTAGTTTTGGCTTTGATTCATTAATTCTTCCTGACACTTACTTGTGGTGTATCAGTCTTTCACCTGTCAGTGTAAAAGTCAAATTCCACAGGAGCAATATACAGTGACAAACCATCCGAATCTGGAGTCTCAGAAATGAGTCATATGCAATGTCTTACAGAGAGATGGAGCTACCCAACAATCTCTTTCCCTTTTTCATTTCTCCATCACTACGTAGCCTAAAAATATAACCAGTGTGCAATAATAACATGGCCTCGGGGGGGAATGTAACAAAAACTCAAAAGGTTTCTCTCAGTAGAAATGAGAGAACTAAAACAAGTCTTAGTCACCAGCTGATTCACCCAAGTAGCTGCCATCTTACAGCACTGTGATTGAAGGTGGTTAAGATGCACTGACACTGAAACATTTATAATTCAGTAAAAATGAATACAAACTCTCATTTCCTTCTTCGATTAAACAAAATAAATATATGGAGAATCTTAAATGAGAAGTTGTAACCGTTACTGTTATTTGAATTTGAGTAAATACAAATAATAGAATAGCAACATAACATAATTATTTGCTTTCAAACTTTGTGGTTGTGAATAAAATTATGTTAATTAAGTATTTCCTCCAGTTAGTGATTACTTCACATTTCCTTTAGTGTAAATTATATATATACAACTTTATTACAGTAGTGGTTGTATTTGCGTTTACATTAGCAACCACTGTTATTACAACTGTGGGTGAAAATGCAACAACAATGTACTACAAATATAATTTAATGGAAATGTTATTTAATGTAATTGAAGTGTGATGTAATCCTAACCAGTATGCCATAAATAGTTATTTAAATCAACAATGTACAGTCTAGCCCCATACAAATATAGCCTAAAATAATCCTAGTCACTAATCAATATTTTAATTCCCTGCAGATGTCAGCATATGAATGTCTTCTCCAACCTTTTCTGCTATCATTAATGAATTTGAGATTAATGAATCTTATTAGGCTTAAAATTTTGCCTTTTCCCAAAGCAGCAACCCCGTCAACTGCCTGAGGCACAGTTTGCAAGTGAAAGTCAAATGACAAAATGTCAAAGATCCTGATCCTGATCCTTAAATAACTTCAAACAGTATCTGAGTGTGTGTGGGTAGGTGCACCACTACTGAAATCTGCAAGGCACTGTATATATCACTGCTTGTAAAACACAAGCCCTTTGAATGAACTCTAAAGTGACAGACAATGTATGGGTGAAGTCTAGTATTCTTTCAAGTTGAAAATAGCTCCCAAAAGTGAGTTTTGGATATTGGAAATCATGACAAAGCTGCCAATTGGCCCCTGTGTGCTGTGCCGAGTTTGGCCCTCCCCTGATCACAGCTCTTGTACACAGTGCACTGGCTGTACTTCCTCGTTGCTGCCATATTGTAATTGTAAAGGTTTCTAAAGTAAAAATATCCTTGTCTATCTTCATCTGTCTTTAATTTCACATTCCACATTTATTGTTAGTTTCATAGTTAGAATCTGCCTTTATGTCATTTTCTTCTGGCTACTTCTGTGAATTAACAGCATTTTTGTTGTTAAAATTAAATATAGTGTACGGCAGGGAAGCCCAAACTTTTTTATCATGAGAGCTACTTTTTGTAATGATCTCTTCCGGCGATCTCTGGTGCCTTGAGGTGGTGATGACGGTCCTCGGTCCCGTGGGTGTTGATGGTAATTTAGCTTCGGTGGCGGGGTGGGGGTGGTGTGATGACGGTAGTTTAACATCTGTCCGGGGGGTTTGACGGCAGTTTAACCTTGATCCGGGTAGGGGTCTGACAGAACATTATTCTATTTCCAAAAATCTTCTTGCGATTTACTGGCAAGCACTCCGCGATCGACCAGTAGATCGCAATGGACCAGTAGATCATGATACATGAATTTTATTTTGATTAAAAAAAGTATATATAAATAGTTTTAAATCCTGTCAATACGTTTCGGGTGTTTTATTGTTTAGTCTATTTTTCTATAAGCTACGTCATCATGTTAACACGACATGCACTAATTTCTGCACAAAATTACCAACCTTAGGCACCCGTGGGCAACCAGACACCCACACAGATCTATTCGGCAACAGATTATGGGAAATGATGTCTCTAAGTAAGAGTCATTCTTATCTGATCATACAGGGCACTCTGTATGGCAAGCCAAATTATGATTTAGAGATATCTCTAAATCATTTAAAGATATCTGCAAATCAATTAGAGATATCTGCAAATCATTTAAAGATATCTCATTTAAAAGTACATTTAGAGATATCTCTAAATGATTTGAAGATATCTCTAAATGATTTGCAGATATCTCTAAATCATTTAAAGATATTTCCAAATAATTTAGAGACATCTTCAAATCATTTAGCGATATCTGCAAATCATTTAGAGATATCTTCAAATGACTTCCTGTTCATTTAGAGATATCTGCAAATTATTTAGAGATATCTTCAAATCACTTCCTGTTCATTTAGAGATATCTGCAAATCATTTAGAGATATCTTCAAATCACTTCCTGTATGTAGCCCAAGATTATCACTTCCTGTTAACTTGTTCATTAATTTCTATGTAACTGAATAAGGAAACAGGAAGTGATAATCTCAGCCAAAGTACAGGAAGTCATTTGAGGATATCTCTAAATGAACAGGAAGTTATTTGAAGATATCTCTAAATGATTTGCAGATATCTCTAAATGATTTGCAGATATCTTTAAATGATTTAGAGATACCTTCAAATCATTTAGAGATATCTGCAAATCATTTAGAGATATCTTTAAAAAGCACCTTATTTAGATATCTCTAAATCGTTTGCAGATATCTCTAAATCATTTATAGATATCTTTAAATGATTTAGTGATATCTTTAAATATTTTAAGATATCTTTAAATGCATTTAGAGATATCTCTAAATGATCATTTGGCTTGCCATAGCTCTGAGCCTTGGCACTCGAAGTAGGCCTCGACAAAGCCTCGCTGGTCTCCATGGAATACAAGACCATCTGTAGCCAGATGAGATCTACCCAGGAGACCAGCAGAATATAAGATTTTCCTCCCAAAACCTGCAGAAATATCTGGGCTAACGCTATGCATATTTGCCTCACAAATACGCAGAAAGATGTCTCCTGGATGGCTGTGAGTTGGTGTCTCCCCACTCAAGTGTTCATGTACAGAAGGGGTTTAGCCCAGGTGGACATCTACCCCTACAAGGGCTGCCTGGGAAAGGAGACAGAGGAATGCCCCTTTGCATGCAGGCTCTGGCTCTTGTTTTCTCCATTCCTCCACAGGTTCGCAGTTCCTGCGCGGACGACCGCCCATCAGATCCTATACGGACTGGCCATAGGACTCGCAACACCAACTCTGAGGTGCTGGTGGCGTGTCGTCTGTGCCTTAAAACAGGCCCTGCGGGAGGGATGGAACATCTGCTTGTTCAATAAGCAGCAGCCAGACCCGAAGACCATCGCACGAGGGGCATGAACCTGGTGAAAGATCACGTCAATCTGGAGATCCATCAGAGGGACAAGGAGGAAGCCTTTAATAATTGGAAAATCCATGATCGGGGGGAGCTTAAAATCCCATGATTCGATCCCACCTCCAGGGATGGATTCTTCCCCTGCTGGAGCTTTTATCTCTTTTTACTAATGACAATGATTGTTTTTAAAACATTTAACTTTTAATTTGTCATCCTGATTTGTTCTTGTTTTGTGGTGGTTTTGTTCTGTTTATGATTTATCTGGTGCATTGACAGTTTCTTCTTTGAAATGCATTAGATTGTTTTGTTTGGTTTCTTGATGATTTTTTTAATGTTTTTGTTAACTAATGAATTTACTGTTAATTTTCAATGCACCAGATTGTTTTCATTAACCTTAAGATTAGTTGAATATTCACTTTTTTGGCACTTGATTTAATTTAATGTAATTATTGCTTTATTCACTTGTGACTTGGTTTTGTTTACAGTTCTGTTATGATTAATATCAGGATTTTTAGAAATGGATTTAAAAAAAATAATCATAAGAATTAAATGTTTTGTATGTTTTCATTTGTAAATGTAAAATACTATACCAAATACCAGTATTTGATAATACTATTGATAATATTATCAATAATTTATCGCACATGCTTATATTAACTACAAATGTGTTTCTTTTGCATAATCGTTATGTAATTTACAAATATAGTAGTTATCAGTGACAGAACGTGTGGGGGGGCAAAGAGATAGATTTCAGAGTTGGGGGTGCAATTGCCCCTTTTGCCCTATTGTTTAAGCGCCTGTGGTTGTGAGTATGTCCCATACTCCATTTTGGGAACTATTCCCTGTGATCAACAATAGTGGATGTCATTGTCTACCCATGTCTTAAATTTAATTTTAATGGACAGGTATATTTTTAAAAATAACTATTTGATAAGTATAATAAATTAGGAGCTGAATCTGAATTCCATCTTTCTATAGTGTTCCCATTATCATTATTATTTAACTTTTCTTCAGTTGTTCTGTTTTTCTTTTTTCTTTTCTTAAAGAACCATGTCAACCTGCAATACATGCCCCCTTCCCCCAAAAATGAGAACCCAAGAAAGCAAACTTTAATATCCCGTAGTTTTGCAATAGAGAAATAATGTTGTTTAATACTCTTGTTTTTCTGTCCCATAAGTTCTGTGGGACTCTTTAACATGCACAATGCTCAGTGCTTCTCTCTAGCATCCACCCAGGAGAAAGGGTTGGTGAATGAAGAGTCCCTCAGCTGTCTATCAGAGGCCTGTGACACCACTTGAGATACTTTTATCTTTAGCAACACATCCCAGAAACACAAATTCAAGGGGGGCTTTCCACCCTCCCCAGTGCATTTGAATAATAAATGGGTCAGCAGTGTTCATTAAAGTGTTAATTAAGGATTTTATTTTGGCTCCAACCCAAACCATCAGCAGACAGTAGCTGGAGATTCCCTTTCCCCCTCAGCCTTTTCTTGGATGAAGAGTATAGTTAATTAGCAACTAGATTTATAAAATACTACAACAGATGTTATTAATGTTATTTGCGGGGCCTGCTTTAAAATGAAAGGGAATTATTTTTGTATTGCATCAGTCTAGAGCAGAGGACTATACAGTGGCAGACTGGGGTGACTTGTAGAGCTGCTACAATCTACTGTCTTTAAACCTGAGACTTCTCTGATAGCTGAAGAGAGAAGAGTTACAAATATGAGAGCTTTGACTTCTTCACCACTTTGGAATTTTCTTTTAAACCTTTTTGTAAAGTGGTTACAATTGAGATGATTACTTTGTTTGCATGTGTAGCGTTATGTTGGGTGTATTTGGATAAGAGCATTTGGGCTCTGAGCTGAAGCACTGATCTAAAGAAAACCTCTCCCCCCCAAAGTTATCAGATTCCCTTAGCTCATCAGCTTGGAACTGGTTTGCATCAAAGTGACAGTTTTGGGGAGGATGGCACCAAGAAGAGGCCAAATAGTTTGGAATTCTGCTATGAGATGTCTGGAGAAAGGGGCCTGTAGGTGATAAAAACTCTTTGAAGTGGACGAGAGCCGAAATCCCGACATAGAGCTACGAACCCGGGCCAACCGGCATTTCCAAAAGATGGCATGGATTGACATCAGTCATAAATCAAGCCCCCCTCCAATAGGACACTGGGGGCTGAAACCGAAATCCAATCTCAAGAACTCAGGAACCAATCACCTATTGATCTGACAGACTATAAGGAACAGCGGACGGTCTTTCTCTCTCTCTCTCTCTCTCACCTGAACCAGTAACTCGCTGCCACAGCTCAACCTGTAGCTCTGTTGCCAGAACTGGAACCAGAAACCAACTAAGTCTTTGCCGGCAACAGAAGAGTTAAACTGGGAGAAGGAGATTGAGCCGTACGAAGAATTCTTTTAAAGGACTTTATTAAATAAAGAACTTTACAGACTGCGCTGCCCGCCTGTGCCCACCTGATCAGTGGAGTTTTACAGCTGGACAATTGACTAAGTCGACTGTATACGAAAGTGTCAGTCATTTAAATAGATATTTGAGTCTTAAGAAACTTGACCCTTGGAACAAACAGGGCCCTGCTTTCCTCAAAGACTTTGTCTTCAAATAAGTACGGTGAGAGACCCTGCTTGCCAAGAAGATTTTGTGCACAACCTTGGAGCCTTCAAACCAGTGGAAAATCTGTTTGGAAACGACTCTACTTTCGTGAAACCCCAACTTCCAGGTGCATCGACTGAGTGGAAGTTCTTGGACAAAGCCGAACCGGACTGCCTTTGTTCCAAACCACACGGACCTCGTGCCGTGTGCTGTTATCTGAGCCCGAAGACAGAGAGGCCTCTCTGCGACGAAGTTCAGATAAGTTTAACAGTTTGGAGTTCATGATTCATGACATTTGAGAAATTAGAAATGTTAATCTGTGATTCATAACTCTAGAATGTGTAATATAATTTAGTTTTCTTAAATATAAATGTGTGTTGCATTAAACTGTTTTGTTGATAATTTTAGAAATAAAATCTGTCAACGCCGAGAAATATCTTCTCATTCCTGTTTAACTGTTTAGTCTGAAATTGACACAAGTTAATAGACATTAGATTAGTGGTGGCCCTGCCTATCCTTAATCATTGAATAATAATCAGTTAAGGGAAATTGTGGTAACAAGTAATGATAGGATCTTTCTCGGCACCTAAACGTGAATGAGACTGATATATATATAACGAGAAGTTACCTGACATAAATACTAACCTGCGTAGTTATTTAATGTGTGACTAATAATACTAACGAGAGACTCACCTTCGTCTTACTAACCGGTATTGTAGTCAATGTGTTTATAACCTTTTTTGTTTAACGATTTGTGTTATCATATGCGATCCCATGGTCTTTGATTTGGTCACGGAAGTGATTTGTCTTTGATTTGTTGATCTAGAGTTGAATTTTAATTAGTTTTTCCCTTTTGTATAATTAGTGTAGTGCTACATTTAGTCTTTGTTTTGAATAAATTTGACAATTTATATCTTTGGAATTGGTGTCTGCGTCCAATTATTACAGAAATTGAGTTCTACAAGATTCCAGGATTCGTGATAAGGTGATACTATAAATTCACTTTATTTAATTGAAATTTATAAGTGTACCTTACGCTACACATGCTTTTACAGTTTTTATGCATTATTTTATTCTCTTTATAATTGATTGCATGTTTTGTTTGAATTAATTTGGTTACTTCTGTCATGGACTTTGAAGTGTGTGTGTATGTTTATGTATGTATGTGTGTGTGTGTGCACGTGTACAGGAGTGAGAGAAACTAAAATACATGAAAATGAAGAAAAAAACACAGGGAATAACTTAAAATGAATATACTGTAGCGCCCACTGCGCTGGCGTAGTAAAAGCAGAGGCAAACACTGTATATTTTTAACAAAAATGCTCTTTATTTAGCTGCAAAAGCAGCACTTCTGCACATGCACTTACTGTTTATTTGTTTATTGCAGAAATAAAAACATTCAAAATTTTAATACTTTTGCTAAAAATGTGTTAAAAGAGCTCTAAAATCACTTAAAACTTTTTTTAAAATCTTAATGTGATTAAAAAATAATGGAAATACCAAATAACTCAAAATATAAATGTGCAACAAATCAATCAAAATAATAAACTAGTGATTAAGTGGCAAACTGCCAAACCAACAAAACAGCCAAATGCATTGAAATAAATGGGAAATGCACCAGATAAATATCTAGATATCTGGTGCATTTAAAAGAAAAACATAACGGTCAATGCATTTTGACAAAGAAACAAAGCAAAACCAACAATTCAACTAAAAGAAACAAGTGCATTTTAAAAACCAGAATTCATTAAAAACAATTAAAAGTCATTTTTAAAACAATCATTAGTCAGAAAAGGAATAAAAGATCTCAGACTTGGGCTCCAGCAGGGGATGATGGCTGTCCCCGGAGGTGGGGTCCTATCACAGAATCCTAAGCTGATTAAAAAACAGTGTTTTAAACAATATACTTTAAACAATCAAATCAATTGTGTTAAAATGGCAAACTGCCTAAGAAAAGAACCACCACAATTAAACAAAATTCAAAATAGTCAAATGCATTAATTTAACAGAAAATGCACCAGATAAAACATAAACTAAACAAAAGCTCAAAAAAAAAAAAAAATCTGATGCATTTTACATCAAGGTATAAACGGACAATGCATTTGACAAAACAAAATAGCAAAACCACCAAAACAAAACTTAAACAAGTGCTTTTTAAAATCCAGAATTCATTAAAAACAATTAAAAAATATTTGTTTTAATCATTTTTAAAAGCAAATCAATCAGCAATAAAAGGTTAAAAGATCTCAGACTCCAGCAGGGGGAGATGGCCGTCCCCGGAGGTGGGGTCCCATCATGGGATCCTAAGCTCCCCCAGATCTTGAAGATGCCAGTTCTTGAAGGCTTCCTCCTTGCCCCTCTGATGGACCTCCAGATTGACTAGGACCATGCCCCTCTGTGCGATGACAACTGGGTCCCTTCATTGCAGGAGAAAGCTTTGTCCAGCAGGGGGCATTGCACTGTATTTTGACAGTCTTTTTTCTTCTGTTGCAGGGAGCTGTTCCACCAGGCCAGACCAGACGAGACGGGGAGATTCTGGTTGACACAGCTGCAGAGTCCTGGGTACTTGGAGCGGTCCGGAGACCGAGGCAAGAGGAGATCGGGATGGACCGGGACCGACAAGGGACCTAGCCAGAGGAGTCGGCGGACACCTCATGGAGTGGGTCCCAACAAGAAGCCTGGCCGACCATCTACCCAGAGCCCGGCCTGACCAGGACTGCTCCCCGCTGACGACACCAGCCAGGATCCAGGAGAGGCCTCAGATCCCAGGGGCTGACCAGGCCGATTGGCGAACGTCCCTGAGGGAGGCCTCCTGCAGCCAGGGCCCGGACTCCCCTGCAAGAGCCCTGGAGGTGGAAGCAGCTCCCCAGCCAGGTGGACCCCGACCTCCAGATTGAGAGCCTCTGGACCCTTTCCCAGGTAGGAACATGCAGCATGGCCCAGCGAAAGGCCGGAGTGAGGTGCCATAATGTGGTGCGCTTCAGCCGAGAGGCTGGAGGCGAGACCGCGGCCCTCACCCGGCTGGAGTTTAGCAGGTCCGTGCTGCAGAGGGGCCTGGGCTTCGCCCCTTCTGAGCTGAACTGCGTGGTGAAACTGCCTGGACCTAGGGACGTGTTTGAGGTGAGTTTTAAGAACCCTCAAGTACTGGAGAGTTTATGGAATATTTATAGAGAGAAAAAAGATTGTATGTCCCTGATTGACTTTGTAGTCGGCGCTCTGACCGATAGAGAGATCAAAATCGTTAATATTCAGTTTTATAATGAAGCAGTGGCAGAATACGATGTGGAGGTATGGCTGAGGAGACACTGTGAGATCCTTTCTGAGAGTAAGAGAGTCAATGATGAGGATGGGGTTTGGACCAGTGCTCGACGGTGGCAGGTGCGCCTGCAGGTGGAAGTGGCTGCCATCGGCGGAGTACGCCACCTGCCGAGCGTAGTATTAGGTGCAAACAGGGGGCTTGTCTTCTACCATGGCATGCCCAAGCTTTGTAGGAACTGCAGGGCCCTGGGTCATTTAGCCGCAACCTGCACAGTTATTAAGTGCAAGATCTGCGGCGGGGAACATCAGACCAGGGCCTGCAAGCAGGAGAGGGCTTGCAACCTGTGCGGTGGGGCAGGGCACCTTTTTAGGAATTGTCCCTCCTCCTATGCAAATAGGGCGCAGGCCCTTTGGGGGGAGTGGAGAGGATAAAAAACAAGTTGAGGCTCCTCACCCCAAGATGGGGGTAGAGAGGAAATAGTCCTCAGGAGTCTTATAGGCTCCCTCTCCAGCTGAGGGGGAGAAGTGGACATTTGTGGTTGGAAAGAGGAGAAGGGGGAGGAGAGCGAGTGGGGGGGTGTGATGAGTAAGCGGGTTAATTCTGCTAACTCCCCCCCCCCCCGCCGCCGGCTCCCCCCCTGCAGCCAACCAAGACTTCTCCCCCTCAGTTTTATACGCCTCTCCGAATCTGGAGCGGAGAGTTGTGTGCCTTCTCCACTTCTCCTGTGGGCAGCCTGGTGGAAGACCAGCCCCCAAATAGTAACATCCCTCCTGCCCCATGCCCTAGACTCTCTCAGGGGAGGGGACAGGTATGCCCTCCCGGTAGTAGTGTGAAAGCCGCAGGTCCTCAGGAGAGGATAAACAGCGTCAGAGTCTTCGACCACAAAGACCTTAGGGCTGCAATGGCGGAGTCGCTGGCTCTGGGGGTGGAGCCCTGTGGCGGCAGAAAGCCGGGAAGGGAGAGACCACCCCCCCCCCCCATTAGTTATAAGATCAACTAGCGGGGTCTATCTAGCTGTCTCCGCGGTTGTACACAAGGCCTCTGCTCTGCCATCTGCTCATCGGTCCTCGGCTGCAAGGGAACCAGGGAGAACCTCCAGCACCACGGGCCCTGAGCCCAGTGGAGTTTTGCCAGCCTTACCGGGTGACGGGACCCGAGCCCCCCCCCATTGTCTTCCTAGAGGATCAAACAGTGAGGCAAATGGTTGAAATGATGGGTGCGAGCGCTAAACTTGGTGAGGGAGAAGAGAGAAGTGGGGAAGAGGAAGGTTTCTTTACATGATTGTTAGGGAGCGGGTAATTGCCCTCACTGCCACTATGGCCTTAGTGATTATATCTATAAATGTGAGGAGCATTGCTGAGGTCAAAAAGAGGGCCGATGTTTTAAACTCTCTGGCTGGAATGAAGGCGGATATCATCTGTTTACAGAAGGAATATAAAGATCTCTGGGACACTTGGATCCTAGGTGAATCTTTCTGGTCAGGGTCCAATGTGTCCTGAGCGGATGGGATTGCCATACTCCTGAAGAACCCCTTCATAGATGTCAAAAAATGTAGGATGATAGAGGCAGGCAGGTTGGCCAGCCTCAACTTTAAATACAAGGTGGCTGTATTGAGGCTGGTCAACGTTTATGCCCCCACCAGCCAGAGAGAGAGAGTCCTGTGTTTCCCTCAGTTACGCCCGCTCCTGATCGGTACCCTACCAGTTATCATTTCAGGTGATTTCAACTGTGCCCTGAGGGATGTAGACCGGAGAAAGCCCCGCAATGACAGATCCAGCAGGGATCTCGCTGCGTTCGTAGAGGACTTTGAACTCTGCGACTCAGGTCGGGACCTGGTCCCCTTATTCACCTGGGTGAGTTCTTCTGGCTCCTCCTTCTCCAGGATAGATCTCGTCCTCCTCAGTAAGCCACTGGAGAGGACCGCCATGTCTTCGGAGGCGGTCTTCTTTTCAGACCACAGGCTCCTGACGACAGAGACAGGAGTCGGAGCCTGGGGTCTGGAAGCTCAACACCTCTCTGCTCGATGACCCTCATGTAATTAAGACCTTTAGTAGTCGCCTCGAGGAGTGGAGGACCCTGAAGGACCAAGGGCTACTTCATTCAGCTAGGGAAACGGAAAGCTCGTGAGAGGCGACCAAGATATTCCCATCTGAACGCCCGCCTCCAGCGCCTGAGCCTTCTACAGCTCAGAGGCTTCAACCTGGCTGAGGAGGTAGCCCTGGTCAAACTGAGTCTCTCCGCCCTCTATAAGGAGGAGCAAGAGAAGATCAAGGTCCTTTCCAGGGTCAGCATCATGGAGGACGATGAGAAGTGCAGCCGCTTCTTCTTCAAGAAAACGAAGGAGAGGCGGCCTGCAATGTCCTCCATGATCGACTCCTCGGGGCAGGAGGTGGAGGGCAGAGAGGCTGTTGAGACAGTGGTGCGGGACTTCTACAGGGAGTTGTATGATCAGAAGGTGGTGGATCAAAATCTGATCCATCACTTTCTGTCCCTGTTGGAGTCCCGCAACGAGGGGGACGAGGAGGAGGAGGAGGATCCAGAGATCACCACCACGGAACTCTCCCAGGTGATAAAGAGTCTTAACTCTGGAAGGACACCGGGTCCCGATGGGATCCCTGCTGAGTTCTATAAGATCTTTTGGGAGGTGCTTAGGGAAGATCTGGCCAAGGTCTTGGGGTCGGTGTACAGAGAGGGTAGACTAGCCCCTTCTATGAGGAAGAGCATTAGAAGGGAGATCCGAAGGATCTGAAGAACTGGTGGCCGGTCAGCCTCCTGTGCACCGACTACAAGATACTGGCCAAAGCACTTATGCTCCGGCTACAACGGCCACTCCCTCAAGTCGAGTGTCCCGACCAGGTCTGTGGTGCCCGGGGGAGATCGGCGGCTGACAACTCCATGCTGCTCAGGGATGTCGTGGCCTACTTGAACGAGAGAAGGCTTCGCCTGGTCCTTATTAGCCTGGACCAGGAGAAGGCCTTCGATAGAGTGGGCCGCGAATACCTGCAGCTAGTTATGGAGAGGATGGGTCTCGCCCTTGGCCTGAGGAAGTGGGTCAAGATCATTTACAACGGCCTAAGCAGCAGGGTCCTCGTGAACCGCCACCTGACCAAACCATTCCCGGTCAGGTCGGGGGTTCAACAGGGTCTCCCCTGTCGGCCCTGCTGTACGTCCGTTCATGCAGGCGATCCGCCGGGACATCCGGGTAACAGGTTTCCCTCTCCCGGGTTCCGGCGAAAGCCCTGGCCTATATGGACGACGTGGCCGGCGTAAATCGCAAAATTAGTTACCAGAATTATATTTCGGTTTGTCTGGGGTAGCAAAATGGAGAGGCTGAAAAGAGTGCAAATGGTGAAGGGTGCAATGGATGGAGGTAGGGGGGTCCCGGACGTTGTGCGGCTTATTAAGGCGCAGGGGCTGGCGTATGTGGTCAAGAACATCCAGGCTGCTGGCAATAAAGTGAGTTTTATGGCTCATATCTTTAGGGATTGCCCCTCCGCTCGCAGGGTCTGGCTCCTGTTTTTCATGTTCCTCCGCAGGTTTGCCGTTCCTGTGCAGGCGACTGCCCAGCAGATCCTTTATGGACCAGCTAAAGGATTGACATCTCCAACCCTGAGATGCTGGTGGCGTGTCGTCTGCACAGTGAAACAGGCCCTGTGGGAGGGACAGAACATCTGTGTGTTTAACAAGCAGGAGAAATCCCTAAAGATATGTTCCTCTGTCTCCCTCCCCAGGCAACCCTTATAGGGGCAGGTGTCAAACAGGGCCAGGCCCCTTCTGTACATGAACACTCACAGTTCATGAAACTCACTTTCTTGCCAGCAGCCTGGATGTTCTTTACCACATACGCCAGCCCCTGTGCTTGAATAAGCCGCACAACGTCCGGGACCCCCCTACCTCCATCCAGGGCGCCCTTCACCATCTGCACTCATTTCAGCCTCTCCATTTTACTCCCCCAGACAAACCGAAATAGAATTCTGTTCACCAATTGCCTGTCTGGGGGAAATATCATGCCAATATAGAGAAGTATCGGGAAGAGGATGGCCTTTACGACCAGCACCTTACCAGCCATCATCAAGGTCCTTGTGCTCCAGCCGTGGATCTTCCTTTGGACCTTGGATGAGGCTTCCTACCAGCTCCAGGTGCCTGCCCGTGTTGGTCCTGTCATGATCCCCAGAACCTTGATGGACGGCTTCAAAGGAAACATGGTCGGCGGGCCCCGGACGACAGGCCATGCCTGATAGAGGTAGACTTCGCTCTTGGCCTTATTGACAGCAGCCCCTGTCGCCCTGCAGAAGCCATCCAGCAGTTCCTCCACCCTTGCCATGGACGGCATGTCTGTGCAGACCACAGCCACGTCATCCATATAGGACGGGTCTTTCAGTTGCTTTCCGCCGGAACCCGGGAGATGGAAACCTATGACCCGGGCATCCCGGTGGATTGCCTGCATGAACGGCTCCAAACAGAGGACGTACAGTAGGGCCGACAGGGGACAACCCTTTCAAACCCCCGACCTGACCAGAAATGGTTCGGTCAGGTGGCAGTTCACGAGGACCCTGCTGCTTAGGCTGCTATAAATAATGCTTTTAATGGGAAGTATTTTACATTACAATAAAAACATACAAACTTTTAATACTCATGATTAAAAAAATATATAATAATCTAAAAACACTTAAAACTTTTAAAAATCTTAAGTGAAACCCCAAACAGAAAAACACTGTTTTTCTGTTTGGGGTTTCACTTAAGATTTTTAATATACTTTAAACATTCAAATCAATTGTGTTTAAGTGGCAAACTGCCAAAGAAAAAAAAAAACATTTAAACAAAATTCAAAATAGTCGAATGGATTAATTGAACAGAAAATGCACCAGATAAAACATAAACTAAACTAAACCTAAAAAAAAAAAAAAAAAATGATCTGATGCATTTTAAATCAAGATATAAACGGACAATGCATTTGACAAAATAACAAAACCACTGATTAGGCTTAGGCTGCTATAAATACTGTTTTTAATGAGTGAGTATTTTACATTACAGAATAAAAACATTTAGGCTGCTATAAATTATCTTACAAGTGCTAGAACCAGATAGAGACAGACAAAAACAGTTGGGAATAGGAGGGGGCTCCCTATAGGGGGAAACCGACATACTTAGGGTGAACAGACTGGACAACACATTAGGTGAGGGCACACACATAGACAGACACTAGCCGAACAACAATAACCCAACAACACAATACCCCAAAACACAACAATAAACAGGTAAACAACACAGAACAATGCGACTCAAATGTACCGCAATGCATGCTGGGATGCTGCCACAACAGTTCTCCATTAGTCCTGCAGATGGCAGCAGCAGGCACACTACAAGTATGATCATCGCATTGTAGGGATCGATATTTTGCGCAGACCTGGATCAATTTCAGATACTAATTGGTATTTGTATTTGAAAATATAATTTCCCCATTTATTTTAGTATTTTTAAATAACCTGCCCTGAAACAACCATTGGTATTTGAAGCATTTTAATAAATACATATGAAAAGCATATTCTTCTGTCATGTTTAGTCTTCCTGTTTCTTTTTCTTCAATCAGCTCAACTCTCGTTGGCTGCTGCCGGTCTCTGTGTGACACTGATCGTGTCACCCTACACGATCGATGCCGATTGAGTCGTAAATATTAAACATGTTTAATAAAATCGTAGGGGCTCCGACTAGCTTACGATCAGATCGGAGGGCAAGTGATTGCATCGCAGATTGTTTCACACTACATGACCATCGGTAGCGGGGACGCATCCCGACCAGGCTGCTTGTCGTGGCGTTCAGTGCTGATTTGTCAGGAGGACCAAATCATAAGCATAACAAAAACATAAAAGCAACCATCCTGATGTATCCAAAATGTCTCAATACACTTGCTCAACCTTATACAGATGTGCTTGTGCTTGGGCGCCTCCCTCTCCTCAGTCCTCATCCTCCTTGCTCTCTCTGCAGCATTTGACACTGTCGATCACTCCATCCTCCTCTCCTGCCTCGCTGACCTTGGAATCTCTGGGACTGCTCTCACCTGGTTCTCCTCCTACCTCAAGTGACATGGTCAAGTGACCTACCAAGTGACATGGCGAGGTTCCTCATCCACCCCCCAACCTCTCCTCACAGGCATACCCCAAGGCTTCGTCCTGGGCCCCCTTCTGTTCTCTCTCTACACCCACTCCCTGGGCTCCCTCATCGCATCCCATGGTTTCTCCTACCACTTCTACACAGATGATGCCCAGATCTTCCTGTCTTTTCCCTCTTCTGACCCTTTCATCCACTCTCACATCTCTTCCTGCTTGTCTGCTATCTCTGCCTGGATGCACTCGCACCACCTCAACCTCTCCAGATTGGACCTCCTCCTTTCTCCCCACTCTTCCTCACCTTCTGCTGATCTCTCCATCTCAATCACCTTGGAATCCACAACACTTTTTTCTTCTTCTTCTGCTAAAAACCTAGGAGTCACCCTTGATCCTGCGCTCTCCTACACTCAGCACATCACCACGCTGACACACACCTGCAGATTCTTCCTGAGCAAAATACGCCGAATCCTACCCTTCCTCACAAACTACTCGACTCAGCTGCTTGTACAGTCACTGGTCCTCTCCCGCCTGGACTACTGCAACTCCCTCCTGGCCGGCCTGCCTGCATCCACTACCCGCCGCTCCAGCTCAACCAGAATTCTGCGGCTCATCTGGTATTCTCTCTGCCCCGATTCGCACATGCTACTGCACTGCTCCGCTCCCTCCACCGGCTCCCGATACCGGTACGCATTCAGTTCAAGACATTGACCCTCACCTACCGCTGTCGTGACCACACTGCACCAAGCTACCTTCAGTCACTCGTCTCTCCATACATCCCCTCTAGACCACTGAGGTCTTCCGGTGCCAGAAGACTTACTCTGACTCCTCTCCACTCCGCTTACTCCAGAGCTACCCTGGCACCTAAGTGGTGAAACTTTTTTTGCACTTTGTATTGCGCTTATGTTTTGTAAGTCACCCTGGATAAGGGTGTCTGCCAATAAATAAATAATAATAATAATAATATATGGGTGATAATAGCACTATCAACAGACTAAAGTGACTATGTTTTTATCCCTGATTGGCAATTTATAATAGACAAATAGAAGACAAGTTGAATAAGCTATCATATATTAATAAAATATTATTTTAGGTTGAAATTGCAGTTCTTGGCTATTGATATCTGAATAACACTGTATCTGCCAATAAATTACCAGACATTGCAATCTGTGACTTTAGAACTGAGCCAATACATTTCATATATCTGGTTTAGTTATTAAGAAAGAAACAATCATAAATAGTTTTTTAGTATATATCTTTAAAATATTTTTAAATATATTTAAATATTTTCTCTGAACTGAGGGTTAAAGTAACAGGGCTCTGACCTGAGTATTTGATATTGTATATGTGCAGTGAATGTAAATCAATATTTACATATTGTAAAAATATATAACTTGAAAATGTTTGTATATCATTATTGACAATTTTTTTTAAAGAATATTTTTAATGAAGGGTGTAAATACTTTTGACTATGGCAATATACACTCACCTAAAGGATTATTAGGAACACCATACTAATACTGTGTTTGACCCCCTTTCGCCTTCAGAACTGCCTTAATTCTACATGGCATTGATTCAACAAGGTGCTGAAAGCATTCTTTAGAAATGTTGGCCCATATTGATAGGATAGCATCTTGCAGTTGATGGAAATTTGTGGGATGCACATCCAGGGCACGAAGCTCCCGTTCCACCACATCCCAAAGATGCTCTATTGGGTTGAGATCTGGTGACTGTGGGGGCCAGTTTAGTACAGTGAACTCATTGTCATGTTCAAGAAACCAATTTGAAATGATTCGACCTTTGTGACATGGTGCATTATCCTGCTGGAAGTAGCCATCAGAGGATGGGTACATGGTGGTCATAAAGGGATGGACATGGTCAGAAGCAATGCTCAGGTAGGCCGTGGCATTTAAACGATGCCCAATTGGCACTAAGGGGCCTAAAGTGTGCCAAGAAAACATACCCCACACCATTACACCACCACCACCAGTGGTAACAAGGCATGATGGATCCATGTTCTCATTCTGTTTACGCCAAATTCTGACTCTACCATCTGAATGTCTCAACAGAAATCGAGACTCATCAGACCAGGCAACATTTTTCCAGTCTTCAACTGTCCAATTTTGGTGAGCTTGTGCAAATTGTAGCCTCTTTTTCCAATTTGTAGTGGAGATGAGTGGTACCCGGTGGGGTCTTCTGCTGTTGTAGCCCATCCGCCTCAAGGTTGTACGTGTTGTGGCTTCACAAATGCTTTGCTGCATACCTCGGTTGTAACGAGTGGTTATTTCAGTCAAAGTTGCTCTTCTATCAGCTTGAATCAGTCGGCCCATTCTCCTCTGACCTCTAGCATCAACAAGGCATTTTCGCCCACAGGACTGCCGCATACTGGATGTTTTTCCCTTTTCACACCATTCTTTGTAAACCCTAGAAATGGTTGTGCGTGAAAATCCCAGTAACTGAGCAGATTGTGAAATACTCAGACCAGCCCGTCTGGCACCAACAACCATGCCACGCTCAAAATTGCTTAAATCACCTTTCTTTCCCATTCAGACATCAGTTTGGAGTTCAGGAGATTGTCTTGACCAGGACCACACCCCTAAATGCATTGAAGCAACTGCCATGTGATTGGTTGGTTAGATAATTGCATTAATGAGAAATTGAACAGGTGTTCCTAATAATCCTTTAGGTGAGTGTATACTGTATATAGATTAGTATGATACCAAACATAGTGGGTCCTCCTGCTGCTGCTAGTAAATTCAACCAGAGGGCTTGTGTTGTGTAGAGGTTGTTTCATTGAGGATGCCATGACTGCCAGTATGTTATGAGGCTATTTTGGGGCAAAAAAGTACTGCCAGCATTTAGTGAATTTCAGTGCCTGTATATCTACCAACATCTCCATCTCAAAAAAGCTGGGAATATATAATAAAACGGATAATATCATTGAAAACATTATAATGCCTGCTCAGTCCTTAGCTGAATCCCTTGGAACACCTCTGGGAGGAGCTGGAATGGCAAATCAGAATGAAATTAGACAACAGAGACCCAGTTCTCTCAGAGCAAGGAGAACAGTGCAGTATTTCTTCAGTAATCTAACCAAATGATAACAATGTAATTAAGGGGGAGAGTAAATCCTTACTTCTCCTAAATATAATGCAGTTTTCTTATGTTATTTGTTGTTTTCTTGATATGTTCAGTGATGTATCTTTATTAACTTTTTTAGATTTCCACATTTACACACACACACACAAACACATTTTTTTTTTTATAAAGACAGGCATGGAGAAATATTAATGACAAGAGTCTTTAAAGAACCTATGTCTATCTAATCCTTTTGGTTGCTGGTAGTCTATAATCTTAAATACATTAAATTATACAATTTGAAAATGTAGATAGTAAGGGGAGTAATTATAGAGCTGTATATGCTTAAACACAGTGTTTACCCTGTTTGGTTGTGTCACATTGTAAAAAAAACTTACTTGACTCCAAGGAATACTGAGCTTCAGATCATCTTTCACCAGCTTTAATAGAAATAAATAATATTTGCATACCAACTGTGGGTTTTGAGGTGAGGAAAGTAAGATTGCAGTCAAACACAACTGAGACTGGATAATTTGAATCCTGCAACTCAATTGGCCACCTTTCACCTTGGGGTTAATATTTTCTGGACACAAGATGTTGGATCTACATCTCATTTCACATTGCACAGTATACAAGCTCCCCCTATGGAGAATATCTGGAGTTGCAGACAACTTTCCTATGTCTGAGATTTTCAGATTTATCAAATGGGGGCTGTGCAATATGTTTCAATAAAGGACACACATGTTTAAACATAAAAGCAAACATATAGATACACTTTTTTATCTTGAAGATGTAGGTCAGCAGATTCACAATATTTTCTGTTTGATGGTTCATTCTCAGATATTCAATGTACAATAATATATACAAACTGGACAGCTAATGTGCTTGCCTGCAAAACACTAAATCACACACAATTGTATTCCAATAATCACTGTCCAGTCCCTGAGCAAGTTCAGTATATGCAGGTCTCTCTGATCATAAAACACCCAAGTTCAAAGAGTATAGCATTGAAAACATTTCAAGGAAGGCCTGACCTTCCCATTTAACACCTCGGGGGTGAAGTCATGAAGCAAATCACGAACAGGCCACAGAAAGCAGCTTGACTCACTGTACTGGGAGGAATAACACTGTATTCACCTGGACATCTATCAAAATGTTTGAAGGACTTATTATTACCAGGAATGGACCCACACTACATAAGATAAAATGCAGATAGTCTTTTGGTGTTTTCCCCAGATATTCAGTATATTGTATATTATAAGTTGTGTCATACCTTGAGTGAGCCACTGGTATGGTACCTAAATGCATTCTTTAGCATCTTTTACATATAAGTGCCCAGGGATCCATACCCAAGTGCTTAAAAACAATACTTCCTTGACGAAAGAGGAAATTCTGACACCTAAATGAAGCAGTAGCATTATAAAGAAAAATACAAGCAACTGATCCCTTAGGCATCGTGGGTTATTTCAGATAAAATCTATTTAAAATGTGGAAAAATATATCCACTGCATGCGGTCAGTAACTGCACTCTTGCATTGCATTAGTGTAATGTATATTTTTATGCTAGTTGCACAGTAGGACTATGTATTTTACTTTTAATATATTATAACAGGCACATGAAATGCAAGATTCATTGTTTGCATCCTGCCACACCTGCCATAGTACAGACCAGCTGCCACTCTCTGTGTTTGAATATTAAGCCACATTTCAAAAGACACAGGCTCTTACAGAACACCTGCATATATAGCAGCTTGTATTATAACAAATGTACTGTTAAGTATACTGTAATTAGTCAAATACTGTGATGTGCCAAGCTAAGACAAATATTCATAATCATATTCACTCGTGGACTGTACCCCTGTTTCACCTGGGGTTTTCAATGGCAGTATACTCCCACTGGGTTCTACTGCCCTTTGGCGATATAAGCTACATTCAAGGAGGCCTTTAATAATCAGAAGTGTTACTCTGTCAGAAGTCAGAAACACAAATATACATTTTATGCATCAAAGTACAGTGTCAATGGGCATGAAAGTTTATTAAAAGACTATGTGAAGAAAAGAGCCTTTGAAATTTCCACTGACTTCTGGGTGTAAATGGATGGTTTGTAAGGAATCCCAAGGCTATGGCAAACAGGTGCACGACTGAGTTGACAAGTTAAATTTATTGGCTGCTCTGAAGTCTGAAACACATTCAATAATCTGCCTGGATGATTAATATATCCCACATGTACAAGCGTGCATAAAAGGGCAAGAGATGGCTGTAATTTACACAAGCAGGTAGGACAACTCAGCAGTTAAAGCCTTCAGACTTGTAAAATGGCCATGTATTAGTAGTTCCAATCCATTTAATTACAGTTTAAACTTTCCAATCTGACATAGTAATAAATTAGACAGAGGCTGTGTAACTGGCTGTTTTAAAAGCTGCACTTCTCTAATGGCTTTCTTTCATATCTTTCTTGAAGTGCTACATTGCCAGTAATATGAACTCTGTTCTCTCTAATGAAGGTTCATTGCCTTTGTAAGATAAGGTCACATTCTTACCTGTAGCACACTTCCTATTATATAACAGCCTTAATAGCCCTCCAAAATGGACTGGAAATTATTTATCTGATGCTTAAAGAGCAAACATTGCAAAACTAGTTTTTTTCAAGAAATGCCTTAATTGTAAACAGTACTGACAGTCATACCAGTGTTTTTTGCAGACAGAATTAAATGACAAAAACTAATGGGAGTGTTGTGTTACTGAAATTAAAAAAAAAAGATTAACTGCTTACATTTTAAAAGTATACGTAATTTAAAAGTAAACCCTGTGCAGAGCAAATGTAATGAAGTCTACAATAATAGTAGAAAGACACAAAAAACAAATCACATACTGGTGGTAGGATTTTTATCCAATAGATTTATTAGCATAGAAAACAAACTAATCAACTAATGTCAATCAGAGCTAAATATATCAACCTTTTAATTAATTACTACACAGTTACTAGCTTAGTAATGACACCATTAGAATCTAGAGGTTGGAGCAGGCTGATCACAACCATGGTGAATTCATGGCCTGCTTTCTATATGCTTCCAGTGCCCTCTACCAGGAAAAATATGAACTTGACCAGCATATATGGCACCTGTCAGTGGGTGGGATATATTCGGCAGCAAGTGAACATTTTGTCCTCAAAGTTGATGTGTTAGAAGCAGGAAAAATGGGCAAGCGTAAAGATCTGAGCGACTTTGACAACGGTCAAATGGCTAGACGACTGGGTCAGAGCATCTCCAAAACTGCAGCTCTTGTGGGGTGTTCCTGGTCTGCTGTGGTCAGTACCTATCAAAAGTAGTCCAAGGAAGGAAAAGTGGTGAACCGGCAACAGGGTCATGGGTGGCCAAGACTCATTGATGCACGTGGGGAGTGAAGGCTGGCCCGTGTGGTCCGATCCAACAGACGAGCTACTGTAGTTCAAATTGCTGAAAAAGTTAATGCTGGTTCTGATAGAAAGTTGTCAGAACACACAGTGCATCACAGTTTGTTGTGTATGGGGCTCTGTTGCCGCAGGTCAGTCAGGGTGCCCATGCTGACCCCTGTCCACTGCCGAAAGCGCCTACAATGGGCACGTGAGCATCAGAACTGGACCACGGAGCAATGGAAGAAGGTGGCCTGGTCTGAAAGATCACGTTTTCTTTTACATCACGTGGATGGCTGTGTGCGTGTGTGTCGCTTACCTGGAGAACACATGGCACCAGGATGAACTATGGGAAGAAGGCCATATGAGCCAGTGTGATGCTTTGGGCAATGTTCTGCTGGGAAACCTTGGGTCCTGCCATTCATGTGGATGTTACTTTGACACGTACCACCTACCCAAGCATTGTTGCAGACCATGTACAGCCTTTCATGGACATGGTATTCCCTGATGGCATTGGCCACTTTCAGCAGGATAATGCACCCTGCCACAAAGCAAAAATGGTTCAGGAATGGTTTGAGGAACACAACAACGAGTTCAAGGTGTTGACTTGGCCTCCAAATTCCCCAGATCTCAATCCAATTGAGCATCTGTGGGATGTGCTGGACAAACAAGTCCGATCCATGGAGGCCCCACCTCGCAACTTACAGGTCTAGTGGAGTCCATGCCTCGACGGGTTAGGACTGTTTTGGCGGCAAAAAGGAAGACCTACACAATATTAGGCAGGTGTTCATAATGTTATGGCTGATTGGTGTATATTTATGTGCATATACTCTCCATTATCCACGTGCACCTAATATTTTAACATAAATTCATAACTCATGACACAGATTAATAACCTAAAAACTGTTATACATGCATTGTTATTCTTGGAAATGTTTATTACAAGTCACATGCTTAAACCAAAAGATATTGTGCTCTGGTTAATCTGAAATCTATGTAATCGGCCAGAGTCTGACTGATTCTGCCCCGATTACGCTGAGGAGCTTCTTGCTAATTTGAACCAACAGGATAATGAGCTTCTTTCTGACCAATTGGTGTTGTGTCGATTAAGAACGTCAAATCACAAAAAGGAAAGCAGCTCATTGAAGCAGAAATCCATTTTAGTGTTTTTTAGACCAGTTTAAGTGAGCGTGTAATTGTGTGGAAGTTTACAATAAAACAAGATCAATACATTCTCAATACGAATTCTTGTTTTGTACATTAACAAACTCTATTTTCTTAATTAAATTTATATTTTTGGATTAGCCTTGATTTTGAATCTTCCGCGGACGTTCCTGCCTGTCATTACCGAGGATAATGGAGAGTACTGTATACACCTGTGTCACCAAAATTAATAGCACACCAGGAAAAAGAGCTCTTCACACTGGATTTGTAGATGGTGTAGGCCTTGACCATTGTGCTGCAATACTTTTCATAGAGTGTTACAATAACAGTGTGCCACTCCTGCCGTAGCAGCTTGTGGTGCAGCAAGAACAGCTGGTCTCAGTTGGCCCTTCCTGATTTGTCATTTAAGATCCACTTTGAAGAGATTGATGTCCAGACTTGGGAAGATGACCATGGAATGTTTATAACAGACTTCTCCTTGTAGAACTATGTTGCACATTAGTATGTTGGTATATGGCTATAACAAAGCAAACTCAAAGTCAGGATGCTATTCAAAAAGCAATCCTCTATATAGTACGAGATTTCTCCCTGAAGATCAATACCCTTAGTGGGGGCTGTAATCCAATTAATTTGGTAACCCACGTGGAGCAGTAAGGGCAGGGTGCTACCCCCTCCTCCCATTCTCAAACCCAGATAGTATGGAAAGTTATCAGATGGTCACCTGTCTTCCCAACCTGGCAAACAACAAAGGTGCTGCATAAAAGGGAGCCACACAAAGAGCTCAGGGCACGGTGATCATGAGGACCTGCTTGATTATTGACCCTAGACTAGATAACAACCCTGCTAACGGAGATGAACCCCCCTTTACGAACAACAACGACAAGACTGCCTAACGGATTGAAGAGCTCACTTACATTTTCTAGTACAACTATGAAATGGTGGCTTCAGAAAATGTTCTGATGGCATTTGATTTTACAATGGTGTTCCTGCTTGAAATAGACCAACAATAAAGCATTCTGGAAGTCTGGAGTTTTATTTTCCCATAATGCAGCTTACAGATTCCTGTGTTTTATCAATTAGGCTGTTTCTGAGAAATATCCAACCGCCTCTTACATGTGCACATGCTTGGGATGTGTCTAGAACCCTTTAATGATGGATTTTCACCACTGTTGAGATACATGTTGTGTTTGTTGTGTGTGACTATGAGAATATAGGGACATTTTTTTAGATTTCTTTTCTGGTATCCCTTTTAGGTATGCATGATGGGATATGGCAGAAAGAATAAAACAGAATTATGATGTATCCATATCTTTCCTTCACAAGGAATGATATTGCAAAGAATACCAATGCTTTACTTATCATGAATGAAATGAAAAAAACCCACCATGAACGTTGGTCAAAAGATGAAAATAAAAGCTGATAGAGAATTGGCAAAATGGTGTATAGTACTTACCATGAAAATTAAAAGTGATTTTGCAATATCTGGGATTGTTTTGCTTCACCAGATGTGAATTATGAATAAATAAATGTGATATTATATTTGCCATTATTTAATCATTTCTCAGATAATGTAGAAAAAAGATTTTAGCGATTTGAAAGGTATTTTATTAAAAGTAAATCCAGACTTCAAAATACATTTATTTTTTCCACCATTTGATTCTGATAATCATAGTCATTAATTATAGAAATTGAGATTCAGAAGGCGAAAAAGCACACAAGAACACAGAATGTGAAATGTCCTTGGACAGCAGAGGTATTAGTAAACATGATTAAATACATTTTTTGGAATACTGACCATAAGACATATAACTGTTACAGATCATTAACCACAGGAGCAAACTGTTAATTACAGGAGTTTATGATCTCTCTAAAATGTTTTCCAACCAGTCGTTTAATTTGCCAGGAATGAAAGCCAAGCCATGGCTTGTTCTACTAATGATTCAAAAGCAGCAGCACAGTTTGTCTGCCTTCTGCAGACAGTGAAGAGCATTTGTAGATTGTTGTATTACAAATAAAATGTCCTTTTCAGTCACAAAAGTGCAAGCAAAGCTGACTTCTCATTCATTGGTTAGGTGTTTCAAATAGTCCATGTTTCCATTAGGTATAGCTGACTGTTCAGCTACTCCCCTGGGCATTAAGGCTGCAAACAAGGTCTGTGAGCAAGGAATCTTCTAAAGCTTTTTATGCACACTGACTGGAAAGAAAACAAGTTCAAAGAGGTGTCCCAAACATAACAAAAAGCCATTTCTGACATACCCAACTGCATTATGAATGTGTGGTTCTGCAATGAAAGTTGAAATAAAAATGCAAGCATTTCAAAAGTATTTCACGTCTGTTTTTGCCCTGTGAATGAAGTCAACTGTTGTTGTTTTTACTCTCTCTGAAATCTCTCCTCGATTTGCCATAAAATTGAATTTGGTTAGAGGCCAGGCATGTGCTTCGTGAGGTTTCTGACTCGAAAGCAGTGGCTATGGGCGAGGTCAGAGCTGTGTAGAGGGCAGTTTATCTCCTTGAAGTCTATACTTTCTCACAGAGGCCTGGGCAAAAGAGGAATGGGTCTCAGCCTCACCATTCTCAGAGCACTTCTTGTTCATTATTCAGATACTTATGTCATTGTATACACTCAGATCTTGCTCTCACTCAATGTTTCTTGGTGGTGCCTAATTCCTGAATTTTACTTTTGTGGTCTATTTTTGTTGTTGTTGGTACAATCATACTCTAATTGTATACTGGTCTTGACATCAGAAAAGCAGTGCAGAGGCCAAAGCCTTTACTGTTTGGGCCAGTGTCACCTCCTGTTGATGAATACTAATTGACAATACTTACGTAAAGTGAACACTGCGGGGACTGAGCCTTCTACCATTAACATAAACACATGTATTATGTTCAAATGCATGGCCTTTCGTCACAATTGTGGCATTACGTTTTTGCTGACTAAACAAAAGCTGATCTTAGACAAGTAAAAACTTTTTATTTGGGATAATTAGGAAACTGTGTCCGCATGTCTTCAGTTGAGACTCATTAATTTAAACTGTTAACTAGCTAAAAGAAAAAGCATAGTCTACATTTAAAAGTCAGCATGTGCTCATCCATCGCACAGTTTTGCACTGAACTGACACTCGGAATGAATACACAACAGTCCGACAATATTTAGCTCTGCTTCATCTCATATCACTTTTGAACCACAGTTAAATCTGAAGAAAATGAATGTTTTTTTGTTTTTTTTTGTATTTTATTGCCATGTCATTTAGACCAAACAACAAATCATGTGAGAAAAATTCATTAAATGTGAACGAACAGTTTGTTGGAATGGGAACCTATGCGTCTTAATATTTTTTTACAAAGGTAATTGTCACATTTAGTTAATTAAACATAACTTAATAACCGGATGAAAAGGCTTAGACATTCATCATGTTCAATAACCTAAATAAGATAAATGGGAAAACGCTTGACGGCACCCCCATTAGTTTTCAACAGCAATTAACCATATAACCTAGGGCACAGCTACCAACAGCTTGTTAAAAGAAAAAAAAGAGGTGATTTCCCAATACAATTGTAGAAAAAAGAATGAAGAGTCAGCCAGCAAGTAAAATAAAATAAAATACACTGTTTCACCTCAGTAGACTTGAATAATAGTAATAGAGGAATGTATCAATGAATAAAAACTCTATGACAGTCCAACAAGGAGAACAAAGAGGTGGTTGGAAAGGGGTGGGGGGCATTTGTTGAATATTAGCAAGGAGCACTCTGCGCTGCCGACAGAAATGATGTACAGCTCTGCATAATCAGCTCAGAGCCCCATAAATCTGGGCCAGGCTGCAGCAGTTGATGAGAACGTGATATATTTGTAAAAGTCCCTCTCAAATGTCACCCTGAAGTCCCCCTACGGACAAGACCATTTTGAAATGTCAAAGCATCCTCACGTGACCTTAGAACGGTGTTCTTATTGCTTGAGAGCAAAAAATATATCCTGAGAATTAATGAAAATAGAATTTGCAGAAGTTTTATTGTTGTTTTTGATAGTTTGCTGGCATTTTTGCTCCCTGAATCTTATTTTCTGCAAAGAGATGACAGTTGAAGCAAGATTTCATCACAATACATATGCTTTTCCCATTATTGCCTCTTCTTAAGGACTCAAGTTGTTGCTGTAGCGTTTTTAATGTATTTGCAGTTATGATGTATTCCTTATGGTGGAGGAATGCAAAGCAGGTCTAAGTATTATTAAAGGCACACAGAGAAAAGGCAACCTCCATTCAACTGTACCTTTTACAAGCTTCTATTTGTAAGCCATTCAATGAATAGCAGTTTTATGGGTTACATTACTGCTTGGTCTGTAGTGGTGGGGAGACGGTTCCAGAAAAATCAATTTTCTCAAGTTGGAAGTGGATTCTAAAGACAAGGAGTTGATTCCTAACATAAGGAATGTCATACATTTAATCAATTGTCAGGCATATATCACCAGAGAGAAACATTTTCTCATAGATGGAAGGAGTGTGAGAAAGCAGGGCCCTAGCGTTTCTTTCAGAAGTAATATTTGGTAACCCTGGTGTTTATGTTTCCAATGTCTAGGAAATAAAGGGTTGAGTTGACCATTCTGTGGTGTAGAGGCATTTTTCATTTGCAGATGAGAATAAAACAGCAACATGTATCCTTCCCACTACATGCTAATACTGTTTACAAATCAAAACTGGCCTCCTATCACACATGCAGATTTCAGACCGCTATAAAATAAATATTGACTGGTACTAATTACATCAACTTTTCTTTTTGGTATAACTGTGTATGTCGCACATAGGTGACTATTAGGGTGTTGTGTGTACTTATCACATTTATTACTTAGTTAATGATTGTTTTGTTGTTTCTTTATTTATTTTTTTACTCTAATGGCTACTGACTGATTTTTGTTTTGTTTTGATATGAAGTATTGTATGTACTTTACTCATAACTGTGTTTCTGGGCTTCATATTTAAAATGAAATGGCTTCTCTCTCTCATGTGCATACAGCACAATGAAATTTAGTATAGGTTTGGGGTTTCTTAGGGCTGGTTTCACAGATCAAAATTAGCCCTAATCAAGGACTGCCAATGTTATTTCAGGTAAAGCAGTCCTAAAGTAGTTCTAATCGAGATCTGTGTTCAGAAATAGGCGTGGTAGATTTCTGAAATCAAGTTTGTTTTCTCTGGCTCCAGCTCAAAATCTGAGATAGAAAGTGATACAGAATATGTGCAAGAATTCCAGTTCATACAAAGGTTTGTATAGGCTACAAACATTGACTCTTGCACTTAAAGTAAATAGCCATACACTTAAAAGGCATAGTCTCTGTTTCTGTAACTATGGGATTAGTCTTACACTTCCACGTACCTATAATAATAATAACAACAATAATAATAAGAGGAAGAATTAATAATAATATTAAAGTATGTGTACTCATCTAGGATATTGCTTGCTAGTTCACATTAATGAAAGCTTGAACAAGGTACAAACACAGCTCCTAATGGAATCAACAGTACAGAATGATTTAAGTGCCACATTTAAGTACATTGTTGGCAGCAATTTTCTATTTGTATATCACAGTCATTTGAGTTTCATCCTCTTTTTCTGTTTGTTTTTGTTCACCCATTGTAAATTGTAATAAATAAATGTTGTCATGCTCCCATCATTATATGAATTGCCCCAGCTTACTACATATGTTGTTGTAACGATAACAATGCATGTTACTGGTGCTGTCACCTACCTTGGCTTAACAAAAAATTCAGGTAGAGAGTTGGAAATAATAATATATTACAGTAAAACAAGATAAAGGCACGATCACAAAATAAATCACTGAAAAGTTAAAAGTAATAATAAAATCACAATACAATTTCAATAACAATAATAAAAGGATTCCAAATGTTAGCGCTTATACAGTACTGTGCAAACGTACCTAGAAGAACTGATGCTGTTTTGAAGGCATAGGGTGGACACACCAAATTTGATTTAGATTTCTCTTCTGTTCACTCACTTTGCATTTTGTTAATTGATAAATATAATCTATTAACGTCTATTATTGAAAGCATTCTAACTTTCCAGCATTTTTTCAATACGATCATAATCTCGAAACGGACCCCATGTCTGGCATATGGAGGGTCCAAACCGCACCATTGCAGCAGTGTCTGATTTGTTTTGTCAATGCACCGATGATGACAGTCAGATCGGGTGCACCGTTGCAAGTGCAAACTAAAACTGAAAAATAACTCCCTTAGTTTATTCATGACCACAAAAAATGGCCAGGGCCAGGGTTGCCTCAACCCCCACTAGTGCCGTTGATCTGCTCCACAATCAGCTATTCCAACATCACAATGGGGTGGGGGTGCACTTTTATTTTTTCTAGCCACTGCCCCACCACAGTGTCTCTGTACATCAATGCCGGTGGGTATGTTTTATATAATGTACCATTTTCATTTTACAAGACCTGTAAATACCTCACATTATTTATAGCTTTTTAGAATTAGTCTTAGATTAAATGTATTAATTATATCTACTGCTTTCAAACATTTACTGAAACCTTCGTCAAATAAGTCAAAATAACTCGACTCCAAAATTGAAACCCATTTCATATTTGCTAAAGTAGAGTCTTGTTTGTAAAACACACACATCTGTTTTGCTATTCCTAGCAATCAGTGCTCATTACTTTACTAAATAAATGCAAATTGCACAGTTCTTCATCAAGGGAATAAAACAGGATCACCAGATATGCCCTTAAATGTTGCAGAGACATGGACCAGGCAAAGAAAAGTAAAGTAAAGTAAAGTAAAGTAAAGTAAAGTAAGGCAAGTTGGTAGAAGATGTAATTTAGCCTGGTTGCTCAAATGATGTGTGGCAAATAATTGTGGAACATATGTTTAATAGTTTTCTCAATTACTATTATAGCTGCATAGTCGAAGTCTTGATTCTACCCAATTTTCAGGAAACTGGGTTATCTGGTTATGTTAGCCTTTTGAAAACAAATTGCACACTTTTATATATATATATATTTTTAATAATAATGTTCAACTAAACTACCACTGGCCAATGCAATGACATGGTAGTAGATATTATACAGCAGTTTCAGTTTCACATCATTGAATAAACTGTCTATACAATTTTAAAATAGCATCACCCAAATCTTCAAATTGTGTGTTTGCCACTCACTTTACATTGTATGCAATGTTTGCATACTTAGTATAGCAACAAACAGCAAAATGCTTTGGAATTGTTTACACTTTTGAAATTGCAACAGATTCTTGCTTTATTTCCCTACATTGGAGCTCATTCCTATTTACACTGAGAGAGTAAGACACTTTTTGAACAATTTGTTCACTTCTAAAAGACACATTTGTTTATGGAGTTTAAATACCAGGGCCCTGTTCCTCATAGACTGCGTTAGCCAGATCTCTCAAGTTTTTAATCCAGTTGAGTAAATTACCATAACAAACACATCCTTAATCTTAAACCTTCTCCGGATCTGTGCATAAAAACCTGTGCTTCTACCCAATGAAAGTACTTGACACACCCCTCTAAAATGGCAACGCCCTTCCTTAGAGATCAAGGAGCAATTTAAATAAACTTTTCGTAGGGAATGAGTACTGACAGATCACCAAGATAATTTTCAGTAACACAGGCTATATGCACATTCCTTTACTCATTTGGCAATACTGAAAATATCACCAAAGCTGCTGCTCTGAGGTTATATACAATATATGATACTATGATACTATTAAGTAGACTACATTATTATACAGAGATCCCCAACGTTATTGGCAGTGGTGTAAAAAGTAGTTGGAAATTACACTTGAATAAAAGTAAAAATACTCTAGGAATAAAAAGTCTCCCATTCAAACAGTAATTGAGAAAAAGTTCAGCAACTGATGCAAATAAGCCAACATTCTAATGAAAATTATACAATGCCTGTGCTAGACAGTAGAGTATCAGACTTTGGATAATACTGTACATCATCCATGATTTGACCTCCATTATTCCTATATGATCTGTGATTCCACCTTCAAATATTGAAGCCAAGCCAGGCTCTGTTCATGACTCAAGAATATTCTCTTGAGTCAGAGATTCAGAAGGTATAGGAAATAATTTTATTTGTCAGAAATCGTTGCTTAAATATTTGTTTTAGTAAGGTCATTATGATGGGATTCTAGTAGGAGGTAGAGGCTATGCATGTAGACTTTTCTTCATGTTCTGACCCCACACCCAGAACCAGCACCAGGGCCCCAAGCACGCTTCAATGTGGCTCTTGCAAGGACACTTAGCACTTGAATAATGCTCTGATAGGCTAACTTATCTGCCAAGCTTGTTTAATGCCCATGGGGTTGTTATGGCATACCTTTCCATGAGAAGGTCTTGCTCAGTCAGGCTGAAAAAAGTTGCTCTCTGTTTTGATGTTATCTTCCGTGCAGATCATTGTTTCAGTGTTCACGCACACATATAATTATCCGAATACATTCCAATAAAGAAATACAGTTCCTATAATAATAATAATAATAATAATAATAATAATAATAATAATAATTAATAAAAACAAAAAAACACCTGTTTGTGATATTCAGGATGAATTTAAAATGCATTACAGATCTCATATAAAAATGCTGGTTTATGGCAAATTGTATAATTATGAATAATCTTTTAAATAATGAAAAAAAAACCTTCCTGATTACACTAAGCTTGTGTGCCAGCCACTGCAGCTGTCATAGAATGGTGTCTGGAAAAACAGAACTGCAGGCATTTATTTTCATTCACTGATTGTATAGTTTATAGATAGATTTATAGATAGTTCATAAAGAACAAATTCTGTCAAGTCCAAACTGTTGATTGCGTGAACATTGTGCTTCATAATTAAAAAAAAAAAAGTATCCTTGAAGTTAATGATGTCAATGTGGATTAAATTAATATCCTGTCAAAATAACTATATTACATTTCATTTGATGGGACAAAAATGCAACGCAAAATACATCCCTGGATTGACAATTATAAAATACAGATTTTTGAAGTATGGCAGATATGTGAACAAATGTGTAATATATGATTTTTACACATTCATTTTAGTAAAAAAGTGTATATTGCTCTGAACTATGTGGCTGTGAATTTACTTTACTGTAGTTGATGCACAATCTTCAACAGCTTATGTTCATGAAGCTCTTTATAACACAAGCAACTTAAATGAGATCCTGCTTGGGGATGTTCCTTTAGTATCAATGCAATTTGCTCTTATTGAAACCTGCCCCATTAACTGAAATATATTTTCCAGGGCATATGTGGGTATGAAGCTCCATAAACTTCTCAAACATCGTTGTTATCCAAATTACTCATGTCACATATGCTTCAATGTCAGCCTATAGTTCTCTTGAGTTGACACATGAGATACAACATTTACACATAATTATTAAATGTGAAAAGATTCCTAAGTAATGAGGGCTGGATTACCATTTACCACTTTTGTTTAAATTAGTACTCACTGTTGGAAACTGCTGTAGATACCTATATTTTGAGGAAAAAACATTCAGATAGGATGTGTATGAGATGCAACTGCATTCAAATTAGATTGTTAAGGAATTAGCATCAACGTGTTATCAATGGTAATGTGTGGCTCATTTAGAAGCTGAGTTAACTTGTTTTCTGTGTTAACTGTAATGATAATAGATGTTACAGTATGGGAAATTCTGCCTTAGCAATCAATAAATAATGTAAGTTACTCTTCATCTGACGACACTGAACTGTGGCTGTGGACATGTATCAACTCATATAGACCATTGGTTTGGACAGTGATGTTAAATGAATGATTGCAGGAATCAGTAATACAGCCCATGTAATTCCACAGACCTATATACGGTATGTTATCAAACTATAATGTAGCAAACAGAACCAATTTTTTTTTTTTTAAGTTTATCCTGAAAGCTAAATCAACTCTGATAGCACACCCTTGTGTAAATGGACTTGTGAAATTATTAATTTGTTTTTCTACAGATAAGTTTGTTGAGAGACTCTAACATAGAAACATCTGTCTATGAAGAAGTATTTAATTTACAATATATTAAAACTAATTGTGAAATGGCAAAGAAAATTAATGTTGGGGTGTCAGCTTACATTATACATGCAGCAATCACAAGCAGACAAACAATCAACAGTACTTCAGAAGTGTTGCACTTCTAATTGGGCCATGATGCATACGAACAGCTACAAAAACTAAATCTAGGATTAATGGGCAGTAACACCTGAAAGTAGATCAGAACAATGTGACAGACAGCATGCTTTTGTCCCCACATGACTGTGTTAAAAGAAGACAGCATATTGTTGGTACTTCTTGCCACAGTGTGTTTTAAATGATTACATTAAAAACACAGTAATGATTATGAGTATACCTTGCAGGTAGAATTGTATTATTAGATTAGATATTAGAGCACTACTAAGATAAAGGTACTAAAAAAAGGTACTAAAAATAAAGTCAATAGCAAAACAATAGCATGCCTACTTTAATTAAATAACAGTCATAAGTGTCCGGTACAATTATAGTACAACAACACTGGATTACCTTCGTTTAAAATGTTTTAACCTTCCTAATAATTTACTATATGTGAAAGAAACCAAGATTATACTCATAATAAATTCAAATACATGAGTACACATGTAAACACTACAATGCAATTTTATTTCAATTTATTTGAAGTAGTGTGTAAAATATTTACAGTTTAATGGAACTAGTACCAGTATACTATCAGGTCTTCATTTATAATGTTAAAATGAGGTAAGCTCAAACTCAAGGAAAAGGCTCCATCCAGTGGCATAGTGCATGTAATGAAAATTGCTTGACAGCAAATTGAGTGAAAAAACACCTCACTGCAACATTCCTTCTTCTTCATCTTCTTATTCTTCTAATTATTATTATCATGATACAAATATAGATGATTTTTGAAGAACAATTTAAAGAACTTCATCATATACAGGCACACACAGAAGGTATTTCTATGCTATTATCTGATAATAAGTTATCTTTCATCTTATAAATCAGACTTAATATTACATATTTAAGCATTTAAAATCTATTTGATGTAATATTAAATTAATATATAGACAGAATTGTATCCAAATTCAGTGAAAACGGTAATCAAGTCAGTATTGGTATACTTCTGCACTTTTAACATTCTGAATGATAGTTGTAATGCTGTGTGGTATACTGGTGTCATGTGAACTAATGTACAAGTATCAGAAAGGTTAGGAAAGACAGAATTTACTAACTTATAAAGCAACTTCAAGTTTAACACATTATCCTGTTGATGAGATAATGGGCTGGATTACATAAAATAAAAAAGGATTACTTTAGACACATCCTAATATTATCCATGTGCTTATGTTTTTCAGAAATGTTACTGCAAATTTTTAGTGCTCTTTTTACAGATTTTGTGTATTTTCTGACACTGCCTGTAATATGAAATTCTCAATAACATCTCTGTGTTTGTTTTGTATTATATATATACTGTATATATATATATATATGAACAGAAGTATTTACAAGTTGCCACAGAGAAAGTAAACGGGTTGTAGAAGGGAGATTTTGTCTTGGACTAGCAGGAATTCTGTCGCAGGAGGAGCCAGGTGTGGCCAGTTAGGTGTGAATTGGGGGCAGGTAGACAAAAGCTACTTAAAGCAGCTGTTGAGAAAGAGCTGCACTGTTTCTTGGTCACAAAAGTTAAGCAATTGACTAGGCAACAGGAACCAAGGGGAAAAAAACCTAACATTTAGAAGCATGTGGCCACTACAGTGTCAGGTTTGCAGAATGATTGCCTTCCTGCTTAAAAAGCCCGGTTGGGACTACAGAAGCAGAAATAGAAATGGTTGAGATGGTGAATGACTGTTTTCTAACTCAATTTGCCAGGGAACTAACCAGGGAGAGTGCACGCATTTTCAAATGACCAAGGCAGAGTCAGAGGGACACTAGTTAGAGAACCAATGGCAAATTGTGATCACAATATGGTTAGCTTTGATGCATTCTTTCAAAAAACAAGGCCCAAGTCTAAAACAATGGTCTACAATTTCAGAAAAGCAAACCTTGAAGGTATGAGGCAGCACTTAGAAGAGGTAGACTGGAGCACACTGGATACAGATTCAGTTGAAAATGGATGGTTATATTTTTAGAATATTTGAGGCTCAGAAGAAATTTGTACCAAAACTTAGCAAATTGAGGACCAAAAAACAGTGGCCAAAATAGTTTAATAGAGGTATGCAAAAACATATCAAGAGGAAGAAAATGTTGTATAGTGCATACAATAGGGATGGAGATTAAACAAAATACATAGAGATCTTAAGAAAGGGATCAGGAAAGCAAAGAGGGAAATAGAAACATAGCTCTTGGATCTAAAACTAATACAAAGAGCTGTTTTCAATATTACAACAGCAAGAGGACAATAAGGGAGGAAGTGAAACAGATAAAGGGCAAAAATGGAAGTATCTTGGAAAATGAACAAGATGTAGCAAATGTTCTAAATGAGTGTTTCATAGAGGTTTTTTACCAAAGAAAAGACAGATAACAAGCCACAGGTTAACAATCAGTCCAGGCAAATCCTAAGAAAGATCAGGATAAATGAGGAGGAGGTACTAAAGGGACTATCAGAATTAAAAACAAACAAATCACCTGGGCCAGATGGGATATTTCCAACAGTACTTAAAGAAATGAGGGAAATTATTTATAGGCCGCTAACTCGATTATTCTAAATGACACTTAGAACAGGGGATGTGCCAACTGACTGGAAGACAGCAAATGTCATACCAATACACAAGAAAGGGGACAAAGCTGAGCCAGGGAATTACAGACCAATCAGTCTCACCTGCATCACCTGTAAAATGTTGGAAAAAATGATTAGACAGAAAATAGAGGAGCATCTCAATGAAAACCATATTCTTGGAGATAGTCAACATGGGTTTAGACGAGGCAGATCATGTCTTACTAACTTACTAAATTTTTTTGAACATGCAACTGCAGCTGTAGATCACGTGGAACGTGATCTAGACTCTGGGATAGTTAGCAAACTTGTCAAATTTGCAGATGATACTAAACTAGGTGGCTCAGCAGATACAATCTTGGCAGCACAGGCTATTCAAAGGGACTTAGATAACATTCAGTTGTGGGCCGACACCTGGCAGATGAAATTCAATGTGGACAAGTGCAAGGTAATACACGCAGGTAACAAAAATGTCCACTATAATGACACTATGGGAGGAATAGAACTAGATGAAGTATCACATGAGAAAGACCTAGGAGTCTAAGTGGACTCCTCACTTTCTCCATCCAAATAGTGTGGGGAAGCAATAAAAAAGGCAAACAGAATGCTAGGGTATATTGTCAAAAGTGTAGAATTTAAAACAAGGGAAGTAATGTTAAGACTGTACAATGCGCTAGTTAGACCTCATCTGGATACTGTG
Source organism: Amia ocellicauda (assembly GCF_036373705.1). Classification (NCBI taxonomy): domain Eukaryota; kingdom Metazoa; phylum Chordata; class Actinopteri; order Amiiformes; family Amiidae; genus Amia; species Amia ocellicauda. The sequence continues at coordinate 56,711,927 of NC_089852.1, forward strand.
TACAGTTCTGGGCACCACACTTCAAGAAAGATATCGCTGCTCTAGAGGCAGTTCAGAGGAGAGCAACCAGACTTATTCCAGGTCTGAAGGGAACGTCCTACTCGGAGAGACTGAGGGACCTGAACCTTTTCACCCTGGAACAGAGGAGACTATGTGGGGACTTGATCCAAGTCTTCAAAATTATGAAGGGCATCGACCACATCAAACCAGAGGAACTTTTCCAGATCAGCAGGGACACAGGCACCCGGGGACATAAATGGAAATTGGGCTACAAGGCATTCAAAATGGAAAACAGGAGACGCTTCTTTACACAGAGAGTAGTCACAATCTGGAACAAACTCCCCAGGATTGTGGTAGATGCTGAAAATTTGGGAACATTTAAAAATAGACTGGATAGGATCCTTGGATCACTCAGTTATTAATGGACACCAAATGAGCACGATGGGTCGAATGGCCTCCTCTCGTTTGTAAACTTTCTTATGTTCTTAACAGTGACAGTGAAACTATACATAATAAAATGTACTAATAGTAAATTCTGTTTCAGGTTTTTCATTCTATATAAAGTTCTATATAATCGTAATCTATATGTATTTTCTGATTGGTGTATATATATATATATATATATATATATATATATATATATATATATTTAAATGCCTAGAAGAGAAAAATAGAAATTCTATATATAGAATATTTGTGTAAATAGATTTAAAAAGCCAATTTATGTTTAAAATGAATCCCTGGTACCTTCTCCATGCCTGGAATCAGGACACAGGGAATGAAAAAAAAAAAAAAACAGAAAAAAATTAAACCTAATTGCTTATTTGTCTCAGTACTGCATAATCTCTCTAGGTTAATTGAAAGGTAATCGGTCACCTCCATGATGAAGAAAATTGGCCGTTTTCTTCTCATTATTACACACAGTGTGCTATACTAATCTCCCAGCCATTAGCTCATCTCCCAGGTGACATCAGAACAGCACTGCAACCACCTGTTTGTCCTTTTCTTCTATTAAACAGGTTCCAGGCCCCAGCTCCCAACATGGCCTCTCGGGAACTGAATTGCAGCTGTGGGCAGATATTTTAGTTCTGCCTTTATGAGGCAAGAAAATTATACAAATTACAGAGTTTGGAGCCCCAAGGATTTCAAATTCACTTGCCAGCATCAAATATAATATGTATATTCAATGAACTCCTTCATAAGCCAATTGAGAAGTAAACAAACATTGTGTGTGTATTAAGTACATCAGTAACATAGGGAAAGGGAGAACAAGAAATGCTGTAGAGTTTGATTACATGAATGTATTTAATTGTATTATTATTATTTTTGAGTTATATTGTAGACCCCTTTATCTAAGGTGACTAGGTTTAGCAATCAATAACATACAATGTACTACATATACACACACATATTTTAAAAACAGCATCACTACAAAAAACCAACCATGCATTTCAGTGAATAAAAAGAAGGTATAATAGAAGATGTAATCTAACCAAAAATAGTAACACTTGACAGCCACTGTTAAACTCCACCGACAGATTCTGATTCCACCAAAAGCCCTATGGTTTGGTCCCATTATGCTTACTTCTCCTAGTGTTTAATGTCCTCTGCGAGATGGACTCTTAAACACGGTGAACTATAAGCTGTAACTTTATTAACAGAACTGCATTATTAAACAACACTTTTGCTCCCATATAGCAGTAGAGGGTGAGAAATTCCTCTTATAGCTCATCACAGTCCAACAGGCTCACGTCATTAATACTCCATGCTGCTCATCACCAATCCATGAATTATGTTATCATTATGTGATAAAAGGCATGACTAATCAACCTAGAATGCAGAAGATCAGAGCAGTTGTGAGAGCAGAACAGGCATGTTACATTGGAACGTTATGCACAATAAAGGTAGGTCTTCGCATTCAGGTTTCATTTCTCGTTTACTGGAATGAAGCTGCAGAATTATGAGAAAGATCTATGTCTGTTCATAATTATTATTGTCTGTATCCTGCGAACTCTGTATTTGCGTAGAACATTGAAAAGCCTCCTACAGTGCCTTCACTCAAGGCCCCCACTCCATTGCTTACTGGGTGTGCATTCACTCACTAGCTTTACCAGGACTGCTGTCTTGCTCCGAGAGTGTACATACTGGTATCTCCCACACTGGCACAAGCACAGTACCCCAACAGCTCCATGCACCTCATACGCCAAGAGACCAACATCCACAGCAGGGTCTGAGCTCCCCTGCACACAGCAAAATGGCCACTGTGCGTCTAGCACCATGTGTTCCATGGTCCTCAATTCCATACAAATTGCATTTGTGACCATGGTGGGCATGGCCCATCATCCCCATCCACACATTTGTTCCAGTCCTTGTTTGGGACAAGGGAGAGTGTCTAGCAGCTGGTGTAGCTGTGTAGATGTTCCCACAAAGGGGTGTGTGCAGGCCTGAGGGCCACAGAGAGCCTAATCAGGCATCCTCAAAACTGCCCTCTGTGCCTGGACACTTTAGGTACTGCTTCCGGGTCTGGCCAACTGTGACCAGATGAAGACCCCATTTTGGCCCCATCCCACTCACACACACACACACTTTCTAAGGGTCACAGTTTCCTTCATGACAGACCCTTTACAGTGCCCAGCCTTCACCCTGGAAGTCTCTACAGTGCTTGCTAAGTGAGTGAACCATCCTGCTATATGGAGTGTTTTTACTGGTCCCCTAAAAAGATAGCAGGTTCTTCTCCCTCCTAAGCTTGTGGGAATTCAAGACGTGCCCCTTTATACAATATAGTCTTTCTGGCTTGTCATTGTATTATTATTATAATTACATTTCTTAGTGATTGAATCCATGCCCTTCCAAACAGCTCAGCTATGCCTTTTTTATTATTATTTTATTTATTTGCCTTCCTGGACAGAACTTGCCAATCCTAGCCTAGCTCCTCACATGTTCTCCAATGGAAGCAATCCTGGCTCTGCTGTGGCTGCCCAGGGTCAGAGTGCTAAATTGTTTGGATCTCTCCAGTTCTTTCTCCCAGTGCTTTGAAGCAAGTGTGTATCTGTGCAGTCACACAACACCACTATAGTAGCATACGTCAACCATCTGGTTGCTTTAGATCCCTGGGGCTGCACAACATGGTGGCCTCTCTGCTGCAATGGGACCACCAAAACGTGTCCTTCCTCTGGACTGTTCACCAGGACGCAGACCTCATCTTTAGTACCCCAGCTCGAAATTGTGCCTCCACCAATATTAATATTTATAATATGATATCCAAGCCATGGCAACAGGCAGTATCTTCTAATCCACACTGACACCTCCAACAGTCAGTGGTTACTCATCAGAATCAGTAACTGGATCAAGTGTCATTGAACAAATTAAATGTCACCACCCCACATTCTGACAAGGAGGTTTAGAGTAAACAGCAATGAGTTACTGCAGTCCAATCGATAGTGGGGGGGATGGGAAATACTGATTTCTACTTCTTCGGTGACATGACATTTACCTCTCAATGCCACCTCATTAAATAAATGTAAAACACTCTACATAATAGAGTCAGCTTGGCAATCACCTGAAAGTTTAAAATGGTTGACTTGCAAAGATTAGTGTCTTGATGCCAGACTTTGTTACTTGTAGCTTCAATATCCATGTATTTAATTATTTATAAAATCAATCTGCATGGGTAATGTCCCATTGGATTTGTTCTGTTGCATTTGATTACTCGTGTTCTTCAAGTAGCAAACTATGAAAGTGGCAAATGAAAGGCAACCCTATTAAAAAGAAAAATAACCTTCACCGCTTTTTACTAAGTACTAAATATGCATCATATTAAAATATGAACATAGTACTATGTGTGACAATGTGCCTTTTGTATACTTCAGTTTTCTATTTAACAAATCACCAATGTGCATAGCACTAAGAGATCAGCTTCACTAAAAGAAAATCTCAAGTCAGAGAGAAGAAAACAAAATTGAAACCAAGGTGGTATTCTAACCTTTCTCCCAATCTTTAACCCATTGAAATATTGTGGGATGACAGAAGGAGCTTGACAGAAGAGCGCAATAGGAAAGGAGCAATCTAGTACGTATACTCCAGGTGATTATATTGACAGGATTAACAAATACAGAGAGTGATACACTACTAACGTGACATAATAAGTTCTACAGATATCGTAAATCACAGCTGTCAGTGGAGTTTTCCTGCTGTACCATACCATTTCTACTTATTCATAAGTCTTTGTCTGAAAGACATCAAAATTCATAACTTTCCCTGTCTTTGCACAGAAGGCCTTTCACTGATTAGATGTGTACTTTTATTGCAGATAATCTGTGGATACTTTAAACTGAGATAGTAACACTGAAGTATTGCGAGTATTCTGGCTCTGTCAATGTATAGGAATGGAGTTGCTTTCTGACACTGAAAATGGTCAGGCCCTGATGAAAGAGCTGTGTAGGAGCTTGCCTTACATCTCACATACTCTCCCATATCTAGAGAAGTGATTCCTTTTCCCAAGAAGAGATGGTTACCTTTTCACTTTAATTGTTATTTCTCTAAGTGCTCCTGGAACAAAGCGACTTCTTAACATTACGGTAATGGAAACCAAAGCAAGGTCCTTTCAAAACGCAGTGTTCAGAGATAAAGCAGCCAACATATCCTGCTCTGTGTCTGCAAAATGATATTGACATAATGAAGAAATAAGCAGTGTATAGAACCAGTGGTGAAAACAATGCAAATACCTGCAACTGCAATATGTAACCAAACATATGAAAGTATATAAAAGTTTGAGAGTCTACAGTTTTTTTTGTCACCAAACAAGATCGTATATATATATATTTTCGGTTTACTTTTCTTTGGCTTTTAATACCATTAAATTACATCTATTATTGAAATGTTGTGGATTAGAGCATTTATGTGTGATCGTCCAAGGTGTACAGTGAGGGAAAAAAGTATTTGATCCCCTGCTGATTTTGTACGTTTGCCCACTGACAAAGAAATGATCAGTCTATAATTTTAATGGTAGGTGTATTTTAACAGTGAGAGACAGAATAACAAAAAAAAAAATCCAGAAAACCGCATTTCAAAAAAGTTATAAATTGATTTGCATGTTAATGAGGGAAATAAGTATTTGATCCCCTATCAATCAGCAAGATTTGTGGCTCCCAGGTGTATTTTATACAGGTAACGAGCTGAGATTAGGAGCACTCTCTTAAAGGGAGTGCTCCTAATCTCAGCTCGTTACCTGTATAAAAGACACCTGTCCACAGAAGCTATCAATCAATCTGATTCCAAACTCTCCACCATGGCCAAGACCAAAGAGCTGTCCAAGGATGTCAGGGACAAGACTGTAGACCTACACAAGGCTGGAATGGGCTACAAGACCATCACCAAGCAGCTTGGTGAGAAGGTGGCAACAGTTGGTGCGATTATTCGCAAATGGAAGAAACACAAAATAACTGTCAATCTCCCTCGATCTGGGGCTCCATGCAAGATCTCACCTCGTGGAGTTTCAATGATCATGAGAACGGTGAGGAATCAGACCACAACTACACGGGAGGATCTTGTTAATGACCTCAAGGCAGCTGGGACCATAGTCACCAAGAAAACAATTGGTTACACACTATGCCGTGAAGGACTGAAATCCTGCAGCGTCCGCAAGGTCCCCCTGCTCAAGAAAGCATATGTACAGGCCCGTCTGAAGTTTGACAACATCTGAATGATTCAGAGGAGAACTGGGTGAAAGGGTTGTGGTCAGATAAGACCAAAATCGAGCTCTTTGGCATCAACTCAACTCGTCATGTTTGGAGGAGGAGAAATACTGCCTATGACACCATCTCCACCGTCAAACATGGAGGTGGAAACATTATGCTTTGCGGGTGTTTTTCTGCTAAGGGGACAGGACAACTGCACCGCATCAAAGGGACGATGGACAGGGCCATGTACCATCAAATCTTGGGTGAGAACCTCCTTCCCTCAGCCAGGGCATTGAAAATGGGTCGTGGATGGGTATTCCAGCATGACAATGACCCAAAACACATAGCCAAGGCAAGGAGTGGCTCAAGAAGAAGCACATTAAGGTCCTGGAGTGGCCTAGCCAGTCTCCAGACCTTAATCCCATAGAAAATCTGTGAAGGGAGCTGAAGGCTCGAGTTGCCAAACGTCAACCTCGAAACCTAAATGACTTGGAGAGGATCTGCAAAGAGGAGTGGGACAAAATCCCTCCTGAGATGTGTGCAAACCTGGTGGCCAACTACAAGAAACGTCTGACCTCTGTGATTGCCAACAAGGGTTTTGCCACCAAGTACTAAGTCGAAGGGGTCAAATACTTATTTCCCTCATTAACATGCAAATCAATTAATAACTTTTTTGAAATGTGTTTTTCTGGATTTTTTTGTTGTTATTCTGTCTCTCACTGTTAAAATACACCTACCATTAAAATTATAGACTGATCATTTCTTTGTCAGTGGGCAAACGTACAAAATCAGCAGGGAATCAAATACTTTTTCCCCTCACTGTATATATATATATATATATATATATATATATATGTGTGTGTGTGTTTGTGTGGTTGTGTGGTTGTGTGGTTGTGTGTTAACCTCTTCCTGGGAATTAAGTTTACAGAGAAATGTTGATTAAGTGCATGTACACAATACTTGTGGAAAACTACACTTTGCTGATTAACTATTCATAGAAGACACTCAAATGTTTTCTGTTCCAAGGAAGTACATTAGTCAGCATTCTTATTTATATATATCGGTAAGCTTTTCATTTGATTATGTCTATAGAAAACAAACATTACCAATTCGTGAGACGAAGGAAACTTTGTTGTATGCTATGAATCCTGAACAAGAAAAGATTAATACTTCACTGGCACAATACAGACAGAAAGAATGCAATTTGAATAAGATCTGATCGCTATCTCTCTCTTTCCTTAAATAAGTATTTTCCATCAGATAAGTATTTTCTTTTGATTGTCTTGTTGCATTTTCCACTATATGTATTCTTGATGATTTGTTTGTCTCTAGGCTGTATTGGTTTTAAGTGTCTGAACATAGTATGATCATAATAATAATAATTACATTTTTATTTTATTTTTTTACCTACTAATGGGTTTATCATATTCTGGGACGTATGGGGAACAAATTGTGAACGTCTTATTCCTTCTTAGATATACACTTCAAGGGTTAATCAGACTAAAGAGTCCACTTGCTGTAATTTTCCACCTGATGTTTTTCCTGTGTTGATTAACATCAGACTATATCAATATGTAGTGTAGAACAGATTTTCAGAGTTTCCAAAGTTGCACTAAATTGATTGTAGTTTTCCTTTCCTTGTTAATTCTATAGATGTATGTATTGTCCATATTGATTATTTGAGGTAAGGTGTAGGTATTCTGAGTAAAAACTGAAACCTATATTTTTTATAGTTTGCATAATAATATGGAGATCAACAGTAACTATATTTAGATTGCCTCATATCCCTCTTTGGGACAATAACCATACAGCACCTGTATTGCACCTGATCAACAGGTTATTGTTCTATCTAAATGTGATTTTAATGTAGGACATGGTGGTGGTTTAGGTTATTTTTTAAATAAATAAATATGTTGTTGGGAGCATAATTTATCATTATTATATGTATTTTTTTTCAATGAATAAACAATCTCATGTGAATAGCCCTTTCCTGAGAAACAATGGAGACAAGAAGAGTGTCAGCGCTCTGCCTCCTTCAGTAGACTTCTAAGCATTCCCTATCACTAGTTTGATTGTTTATTTATTTGTATGTCTCAATCACCCTTAATTTGTTTCAGAAAGAGATTCTATGTGGAATATTTATTCAGCAAGATATCTACACTGAATTGCCTATGAATCACACAGCATGACCTATAAACTAGGGTACACCTGTTCAACAAGAACTGTCACTGGTGCAGTCCATCCTTTCACTTGTACACAAATATCAAAAGCAGCCTGTATATCAAATGACAAACATGCCACAACAGAGTTGCTCTTACTTATTGCGCTATATAAACAGGCACTTTGTCACGTTGACAGCATCATCATATGGGTGGTTCTTCACTCCATCTTTAGAACAGCAAGTTCACCTTGACAATCTGCCACTTCCAAGAGCAGAAAGACTTTGGGGAATGGGCAAAACTAATAAACAGATGGCTGCCTATAGCCAGAGAAAATTCTCAACCAGCTGCCCATAAATAATTCTAAAGCACAAGTTTTCATCAGGAGATATAAGATCCTAAAATAAAGCTCACAAACAGAAGAATTACAAGTTTTGTCACAGTGCATGTGATGGACCTGTGCCAGGGTGACCAAACAGACCTTCAACAGATGCTCTTACATCTTGGTTTAAGTGGTTTTGTTATAAACTTACATTAATGTATTTTTCACCACAGATTGTAGCTTCTTAAAGGGAATGGGATTGCTCCATGTCATTGAATGCTTGAATAATAATTTTATTTTAGTGGTATAACAGTCTCCAAAATTCCAATACTTTTATTTGTTGAAAAAGTACAATAAATAATTTAAAAACATGAGAAATTCTGTGGTTTGTTTCAAGTGGAAGACAACTGTTTGATTGTTCAAAGGTACACTTTAAAATGAAGTGGTGTGATTTTTCATTAATTAATATATGAATACCACAGGATAACCACATCAATACCTCATGAACATTCTAACTCATGGAGTTCTGATGTTGAGCACATCAACCCTAACCCTAATCATAAACCTAACACTGAGTCTGTTATACATGTGAAGACTACATGGGTATATTTATAGGTTACAGTGTCTGCTATATGGCAATAACTAGATTTTGTTCTAATTGGAGATTGTTGACAATAACAACCCTATGCTCCCAGTGGGGAATGGCAGAACTCTCATGTACTGCTTTTCTGTTCTTGCAATAAATGTACACTAGTTAATTATGACTGTGTGCACTGTGTACATCCACCTAACCATATGTATTTGATTGTACTGAGGCATATATGTTTAATTTTAATTAATACAGTATGACTGCTTTTTTGCCCCCCCCCCCATTTTGAAGATGAACTCTAACATTTACTTAGCAAATAACTTGTGTTTATATTTGACTTCAGATGTGATTTCAGATTTATAACTTCCTACATGTTTTTATTATTATTATTTGATTAGCTTATAGTAGTGCAATAGAAGTATATATGAGACAATCAATTGAAATATGCCATCCAACACAAATTTCCACTAACTCAAATGCAAAGTATATTGTAAAATGTGAATTTTAATATGAGAGGGATCAATATATTAATTCAATAGGGTTTGCAGATGGCTTTTCCATTATTTCCATTTACCAACTAGTATGGAGATAAAATTCCTCTTCAATGTAGCTTAAATAGATAATGCTTACAGAAATAAAACAAAATAAAATCTCTACTTGACAAGATTAATCATTTGCAGTTCCATACAGCAACACTGAACAAACCATGACAGTTTTGTACCAGCCTGATGGAAATAACACCAGGTTCACCATCTTGCCCAGCCAGTATCTGGCAACACCAATATCTGGGTTGAGCTTTTCCATTCACGTGTTAGTTGTACAATCTGATCTGGATTGTGCTAAGCATAACTTACATTAGGGTTTGTTTTGCTCTTTCTACGACTGCTTTATTTCAAATAATATATTGCCAACTTATCCCCAGCCCCATTCTATTCTGAAGGCAGTGGTGGTGAATGATCTCCAGCAGTGTACTGTGACAGCTGTATGTGTCCCAGTTTTGTTGCTTCCAGATTTTGTGTGCAAGCTTCCAAATTAATAACTAGATAAATAATCTGCTGTCAGTTTATTTATTTATTTATAAAGTGTAATTATTCTGCAAAGTGTCTAGAAACATGTAAATTGCTATTAGTATTTTTGTCAGCAATATAGATGGTTAGTTGTATGTTATGGTGGTATATTTTAATTACATTTAGATATGTGGAAGTTCTAGAAATTAGTAAAAAGGTAAATTATTTTATCTTAAATTATTTTGCAATAGTAGAAAGCTTGTGTGGCATGTCAGCTCTGTCAAGGCACAGCTATTGGTGGGGGTAGATTGCTTCTCATCAGCATCGTCAGCTGTGTCTCATTTAGGTGCTTTGCCCCAGGTATTTGGACACAGTTGAGGTGCTGATGATGACTGCAATCAGCACTCTCAAATTGTGAGTTTGAATATCCTCCATCAGAAGAATATATATATATTTTTTTTTTGCTGTCCTTCAATTCAAATTCCTGAATAAAAATGCCTGAAGGCTAACCCTAAACCCTCCATATCCTCCACTCCCCATTACAATTGGACTAATGCAATGTTCTAGAGGGCTCTTTAGTCCTTTTATCTGTGGGTTTTCATTTTATTGTATTACTTTCCATAATAGAGGCTTCTGGAATTTATACTCTACATATTTGGTAATTTGTTTTGCCTTTGGCTCCCATGACTTGTACATAGAAAAAGGTAGAATTACTTATATATATATATATATATATACACACACACACATAAAGGCAAAACTTAGTTGAAGAGAGTTTCCTTATGCTACCTAAAAAAAAAACATGTTAAGGGACATTAAAGGGTTACATCATTACAAGCACTACTCCAATTAAGCAATTAAAACTGATATCATATGAATAACATTTTGTTATTCCATGGCCATGCTCTGGAATTATTTGAAGTGCTGTGCAATTTTCCTCAAGTTCACTTCAGGCCTTTTTAACATGAACCATTATAAGGCTTCAATTGTTCATGTCTGACATGATATGCTTACAAATAACTTCCTTCAATTAAGTGGTCTGCTCAGCCCCTGACTGGCTTCGTTCTCAGTTCTTTGATGCTGCCTCTTAAACCCATTGACATATTCATGGGAATGGGTTGTATTTACATGTTCACATCAAGGTTTAATTGTTAGCCCTCAATAAATTGCTCAGTGACAAAAGATCTAAACACTTTTGTCTGAAAAGTTTACAACAATATTCCTGTTCCCAGTGGTTTGTAATGTACATCAACAACAAAACATGTTTAATTGAGGCAAATGAAAAGTACAGTGTTATAATACAGTACTTATGCTACAGACACTACTTATACTACACTATACTACATCACCAAACAAAAAATGGCAAAACAGGTTCTATACAGATTCTATTCTATATCCATATTCTATAGTCAATGTATCATTCATTGCTCCCATGCCCTAAAAGCCTATTAGTGAAATCATTCATATAATACGAGTTTGAACTGAATTTGTTTATTTATTAATTCACTCATTTTACAGTTCAGGATGATGTTATTTTTTTGTTTGTAAATGTTGCTTAATGTAAAAGTGGAAGTATCTACAGCACACAAAATTATGGTGGATTTCACACAAACAAGTGTAGAACAATAATTGATTTAACCACATTGATTGTAATTGTCACATGATAATGCATCTTTAACCATGCAAGATACATTGATATGTATGTATGATATGTATAACATAGTTTGTGTTGGAGAGTTCCAGCGTGGAAAGTTGCTGGATTAACCTGAACCTTTTTTTTTTATGGTCCTGTCTCATAAATAAATAAATAACATCAGTACTAATTGATTGCTATATTCACTACATCACAGAACTGAGAAATTGTTTTGTTAAGTGTTAAGCTCATCAGTACAGCTCTTGGGAGCAATGATGGCAATGCGTGTCCATGAAGCTTTAAACCATCTGCCTCTTTTCCCATTATTGTCCCACAGAGCAACTAACAGAGCTAAAGCATCAGATAGAGGACTCACCGTGACACCAATGATAGCACTGCAAAGCTCAAATATGGCCAATGGTGCAGGGAGTGCTTTTCTTGTCAGGACACCCTTGCAAACTCCAAACAGGGTGCTGCTCAGCCATTTGTGCACTGTCTCATGAGACATGTCAGTCACAAGTCATATAACGTCATTGCTCAGATTTCAGCAAGTGATCTTTGTATTTCAGAGCCCAACTCTGGTAAGGCAACAGGCAACAATCAACAAAGTAGTGTTCAACCATCAATTAGAACTTCCATAGCCAAGTGTGCATTATAAAAGTCTATAGAACAGCATATAACTATGAAGAACATGAAACAGAAATGTTTATTAACCATAAATCTCCTTAAGGATATTATATTCAGTTCTCATTTGCAATTTAATATTCAGTTTGTAAACATTCTTGTGAGTGCAGGCTTTTCTGATAAATAAAATAATGTCCAGGAGAATTGTTTTTGCACAGTGTAATTCCACTACTGTTCTCAACAGCTGTGTTGTTAATCCTGTGATGCAGAATCATAGCTATATATGGAAGGAAACCTTTGTCTGTTTCACACTGTTTACTTTTTATTAAAATGTATTGCATACTACACATATGCTTAACATACCCCCTAAGCAGTAGAAATGCCAATATTTTGAAAACATCACCCAATTTACAAGGTCATTATCAAGTTCACATCTTAGACTTAAACTACATATTACCATGAATTGTGATATCTGGCTTGGAAAGAGCACAGTGAAAGCAGAGGACAGAAATCTCAAAGTTGTCAATGGGCTGCAAAGAATAGAATATACAATGAAATTAGAAAGCTGTAGGAGCAGCAGAGACCAGATTGATTCCCAGTAACATACATATTTACTATCAATACCATGCCTTCTTACACAGCATTAAATACACAGCAAGTACACAGCAGTAAGTAAACAGCATTAAATGTCAAGCAATGTTTTTTGTGTACTAGTTCTAAAGACAGGCAGTTTTATTTAGTTCAACCCCAATATTTGTTTCCACTTCTTCTGAGGAGCACTGATAGGGACAGGTGTTAGGAATTATCTGATATAAGAAGGCGCTGTACCTAGTGGATAATTTTGCATATTTGCATAAGTTCACCACTGGGCTCTTGGGTTATACAAATTTTATCTTTTGAGTTGAGGATACTACCCAAAGGGGGAGGGGAGGCATGCTGTTAACACTGGGACCTCAGTGAACATATTTTTGTATAACCAGGATGGCTATTGGCCACTGTTTGCTGTCACTCATGAAGCCTGCCCCTGTTTATATAAAGAGTATTATACACTCAACACTAGAAGCACCAACATTTCGAACTACATACAAGAGCCAAAACCGCTCATTTTAACCAATAGCTCTTTAAACGCTGTGGTATAATGAAAGGCAAATGATCGAATAAAACTAGCACAAATGTAGTAGGGTATTTAAATGGAAATATGAGCATAAAACATTAAAATGATTGGTATAAATATCAAAGCACTTTTTGTTTCTAAATGCATACACTGCACAGTCAAAATACATGAAACAAGTGTTTATTTGCGGCGTAATCACTCTCAATGTCCACTCAATCTGACTACAGTTGTAAGAAGACACTTGTAATGCTATACAATGTGTGTGTTTTTCAAGCACATGAAAGACTGTACACTGTAGGTGAGGTAGAGATTGCGACTTGAATTGATTTGCGTTTAAGCAGGTAAAACGTTGTAGACATATGTAATACATATATTTAGGACAAATCATGAACTTGTATGTACAGTGTATTCAGGAACACAGAGTAATTCAAATTAAACTGACCAGCTCAGCGCTTCTAGTATTAAATTATAAAGGCGAAACATGCAAGATATCACATCACGAGAGCTACAGAACAGTATGCGCTCACAAACTGGAGGGTTACAAGCCGCTAAATGGAAAACTACAGTCGAGCTTTGGATTCAAACTGGATTCGAAACGAAATATTGACGACAAAGTAAAGGTTTTCCATTTCATTTGCAAGGAATGCTTTTCTTACAAGGGCAGTGCGAGTAGTTTACAGTATAATTTGTAGGCAAAACATCCATTTGCAGTAGTGATTTTAATTTAGTGATTTTTTAAATATAAATTTCTATATTTTTACCATTACCATTCAGCGTCGTTATACTGTAATATCAATGCCTAGTATATATTAAAGTATTGTGTGGCACAACCACTTAAAGACTGTTACACTTATTTTAATGAGTGCCCGATTATTCTACCGATTAATGAACTAATGCCCATTGATTAACGGATCAAATCTTTTCTGCATCTGATAAAATTATGTTTAAAGCTATTTATATGGGAAGTGTTTATTTGCTTATAAAAACTAGGGCCTGACAGATATATCGGAGCACCGAAATTATCAGCCAATATTGTCCTTTTACATAAATACCTGTATCGGCACATATTCCACTGATAATGCATCAAACTATTGGCTAAATATTATTTTTAAATTACCATAAAATCCACCGAGAAACACTTAGGGCTTATAAACCAATAAACGGGTTTTACTACAACCCCAATTCCGAAAAAGTTGGGACAGTATGGAAAATGCAAAAAAAAAAAACTAACAAAAAGTCATTTGAAAATTCAAATCACCCTGTACCATATTGAAAACACATTATTTGTCACACCCTAGTGTGTGCTTAGGGGCGACTATACTACCCGACAAAGCCACCTCCTTTGTTATACGAGGGAGGAACTCATCTACCCACTCCAATGCTCTCCCTGGCAGGCTCGACGGGACCCCAAGACACTCACACAGGCAGGTAAAATATAACAATATTTATTTAACAAAGCTCCAGACAGGGCATGAAGACTGTCCTGGATAATTGTACAGAATCATATAAAAGGTAACTATGTAAAACCATTAATTAGAAGGGCAATAAAATGCTAAAAACCCTACCCAAAAAAATAAGAAAGAAAAAGGAAACGAATAAAATCCTATAAAACTACTATTTCTTATACAATTATATCTCATGTACAAAAGACACCAAAAACTCTTCTTCCTCTTGCAGATATGATCAACACTCCAATCACACAGGCAAGTCAGTTCTAACTTCTCATTCTCTTTCTTCCTCACAGCCCGACAGCACCCCGTTGGCCAAACAGACAGCTGCAGACTGGAAATAGAAGACCTCAGTTAAGGAGAAAAATAATCAATGTTCACAGTTCATTTCTTGCCACGACTCTGCAATATGATCCACAATAATATTCTCTTCTCTAAATATAGCTGAACGTGGCAAATACCAGGGGAGAGGGGATGCACCCAGTTCCAAATAAAGCAGAGTTCAACAGTACTAATGTGTATGGCTCTTAATGTCTATGGCAAGCCAAATTATCATTTAGAGATATTTGCAAATAACATCCTGTTCAATTAGAGATATCTGCAAATCATTTAGAGATATCTTCAAATGACTTCCTGTATTTTGGCTGAGATTATCACTTCCCGTTTCCTTATTCAGTTAAATAGAAATAAATGGACAAGTTAACAGGAAGTGATAATCTTGGGCTATATACAGGAAGTCATTTGAAGATCTCTAAATGATTTGCAGATCTCTCTAAATGCATTTAGAGATCTCTAAATGATAATTTGGCTTGCCATAAAGTTCCGTGTTCAAAGTCGCTTCACTCGTGTTCTTACTAATTCCCCCTCTGTTACACATACAGTCAACAAAAACCCATGGACTTAGCTGCTCGAAGCTCTCGCCATCACTGCTCTGCTGCCAAGTCCTTAATATATCTCATCGCCGTCTCAGGGTTCAGAGTCTCTGTTGTACTATTTGTAATCCACCAGAAGTTAAAGAGTTCATTAGTCCCGCAAAAGTCTCCACTGCTCCCCTCTCCAGCACTGGCTTTGTTTCCACGTCCCGCTGTTCACCACCTCTCAAGCTGTCTCTTTCTATGAACCTCTGTGTGCCCCCCCACTGAACGATCCCTCTCAGCTTATATACCAAAGCAGTGAACCAGGGTGCAGGTGAAGGTGATTAGGAGAGATTATGCAGGTAGGTCCAGGTGAGAATGTATCTCACGGTGTGTACTGGGCCGGACAAACAATAAAGCAATTAAAAACCCAATAACCCAGTTATACACAGAAAAGGATACAACCAAAATAAGGAAGCAAAAGAACATACTTCATAAGTGAAAATAACCATAATAACCAAAATAAAATAACGCACCGCCCATGACATATTAACACATTGATGTTTTACTTTGTGAATTTAATTTTTGAAAATATACACTCATTTCAAATCTGATGACTGCAACACACTCCACAAAAGCTGGGACAGTCGACTGTTTACCACTGTGTAACATCACCTTTTCTTTCAATAACACCTATTAAGCGTTTGGGCACTGAAGACACCACTTGGTTAAGTTTAGCAAGTGGAATTTTCCCCCATTCATCCATTATACATTTCTTCAGCTGTGCAACTGTACGGGGACTTCATTGCTTTATTTTGCGCTTCATAATGCGCCACACATTCTCAATCAGAGACAGTTCAGGACTACAGATTCCACTGTGCTACTGTTCATCTCAGATGGCAGCACTTCTGGACAGTGTTGATGTATTGCTTCTGCTTTGCATAGTAAAGCCTTAACTGGCATCTATTGATGCAGCGTCGAATGGTGTTGACTGACAAAGGTTACTAAAGTATTCCCGTGCCCATGTCAGGATATCCATTACAGACTCATGACGTCTGAGGGATCGGAGATCATGCACATTCAGAAGTGGTTTTCGGCCTTGCCCTTTACGCACCGAGATTTGACCAGATTCCTTGAATCTTTTAATTATATTGTGCACTGTAGAAGGTGAAATGCCCAAAATCCTACCGATTTGTCTTTGGGGAATGTTGATCTCAAAATGTTGGATTATTTGCTGAGGCATCTGTTGTCATATTGGCGAGCCTCGACCCATCCTTGCTCTTGAAGGACTAGGCCTTTTTTGGAGTCTCCTTATATACTATGATTACACGATTGCCTCACCTGTTTCACATCACCTTCTTATTTCAACTTGTCACATCGCTATCAGTCCTAAATTGCCTCTGTCCCAACTTTTTGGAAATGTGTTGCATGCATCAATTTCAAAATAAACATTTACCTTCAAAAAACTATGCAGTTGATTAGGTAAAACATCAAATACCTTGTCTTTGTACATTTTTTGTTTAAATACAAGTCAAAGTACATTTACAAATCACTCCTCGTTTTTATTAGCATTTTCCATACTGTCCCAACGTATGGAATGTGTAAAATGCTAATAAAAGCTATACCAGCAATTAACACTATCTTTGCTAATGTATAGAACATGCACATTTTTCTATTTGTGTGTGAAATTGCTCATATATCTTGGTCTTTGTTCTAATGTATAGAATTTGTCGCTTGGGCTCTAGTTAAAACACTGTAAAACATTAGAATAAGTACAAATAAACATCTATACAATATAAAATAAGAAGAGTTTATTGTGTTTTCCAAAAGATAATTGATATAATTTGAGATGGCTAGAAGACATTTGGTTCCCAAACCCCTCGTCGAGGCACCTCAGCTTTTCCAAGCATTTGTTGAATTTAACCACTAGCACACCTGGTTCAACTTAAATGAGGTACTGATTAGCTGAACTTGGTGTATTAGTGGTGGAATTAAACAAATACATGGAATGGCTGGGGTGCCTCATGTAGAAGATTGGGAACCAAACTTGTGTTCTTCTAGCCATCTCACAAGATATCAATTGGTTTGGAAGACACAGTTTGACAGTGAGCAATCGACCATCTAACCGAATATTCAAGACGTGGTGTTAAAGCTGCCATAAAAGAACTTGAAGAAACTAGGCAAGTTGAGGACCGAAAATACAGTGGAAGACCCAAAACGCTGTCTGCTTCTGATGAACAGTACTTAAAGGTCACTTCCTTGAGGGACAGAAGGAAATCCATTGAAGTGCTTGCTCAGCATTTGGCAGAGTCATCGGGAACCAAAGTACATGCTTTGACCATAAGAAGAAGTCTTACAAGAAATGGTCTTTTAGGGTGTGTTGCAGCTAACAAACCATTCTTGTAGAAAGGCAACAAGCAGAAGAAACTGTAGCACATATAAAGACCATAAAGCTGGAGTGACAACCACTGGCAGAAAGTCTGATGGAGTGATAAGTCCAAATTAGAAATTTTGGTTCACAAAGACGCCAGTATGTCAGAAGAAGAGTTGTCGAGAAGTACATTGATTCCTGTCTGCAGCCTTCTGTGAAGCATTGTGGCAGTTATGCCATGGTCTGGTGGTGCATTTCAGCCAATGCTATAGGGCAGTAGTTCTCAAACTTGTCCTGGAGTACATCCTACCCTGCTGGTTTCTGTTCCAAACAATCTCTCAATTACTTAATTGAACCCATAATTTAACTAATAATTTCCTAAATCAGAGCCTTTTAATTATTTTTAACAGTAGGAGTTTTAAGTTAAGTATAAAATTGTATAAGGAAAATATTAAGGAAAGAACTTTTTGTCAGTTACACAATTTAAAGAGTCAAATGTAATCAAATTACTTCAATTGAGAGCTCGGTTGGAACAAAAACCAGCAGGTTAGGTTATACTCCAGGACAGGTTTGAGAACCACTGCTGTAGGGGATCTGGTCACAACCAATGGAATTATGAATGCTGAGAAATATAAAAAGATTTTGATTAATCAAGCTGAAAACAAGTGATTGGCAAATACGTTGTCTTTCAGCACGATAATGACCCCAAACACTCTGCAAACACAATCAAGACCTACTGGGAGTGGCAGTCAGAAGATAGAACATTTACAAGTATTAGACCACCTTAGGCCACCTCAGAGCCCCGACCTCAACATAACTGAAGCTGTGTGGCATCACTTGGGCAGGGAAAATAACAAAAAGTAGCCAGAGTCAAAAGGAGAGTTATGGCAAATCCTGCAAGAAGCTTGGAAGAACATAACACAAGATTACTTGAAAAACTTTCACAGGGGAACTAAAAATGTGTGACCCCACCCTGTGAGGTGAGCCCATGTGATGTGCCAGTATACAATAATCACAACTTCCAAGTGATATCACCAGCCATGGTTCCTCTTTCTGTGGATGAGGCTTTCAGTCTCAATTAGTGTTCAAATATCTACAGTGGCTCTCAAAAGTATTTACCCGCCTTTCATTGTGTTACAACATGAAATCATAATGGATTTAATCAGCCGTTTTTGATACTGATCAACACAGAAAATATCCATGATGTCAAAGTGAAAAATATGATCTGCAAATTGTTCTAAATTAATTACAAATACAAAACAAAAAATTATTTTACAATTTACTATCCTTGTAAAAGACAAACTTCAGAAGCATTTTATGGTCTTGTCTCCACAGCCTGGACTTGTCTTTATAGCAATGAATCGTCCCTTCGGAGACCATGACTCCACCACCCCCACCAGCACCTCCCCTCCCCCCAAAAAGAAGACCATGAACATCAACCTTCTCTTTCATACTCTTTGCATAACCTATTGCATTGGAAGGTAACAGTGTTTATTAAAACGACACGTGGAATTATCATTTTTTGATCATATCAATAAACACATAACAGCATACACTGATCAGCCATAACATTTTGACCACATTTTGTCAGTGGGTGGGATATATTAGGCAGCAAGTGAACATTTTGTCCTCAAAGTTGATGTGTTTGAAGCAGGAAAAATGGGCAAGCATAAGGATCTGAGTGACTTTGAAAAGGGCTAAATTGTGATGGCTAGATGACTGGGTCAGAGCATCTCCAAAACTGCAGCTCTTGTGGGGTGTTCCTGGTCTGCTGTGGTCAGTACCTATCAAAAGTGGTCCAAGGAAGGATAAGCGGTGAACCGGTGACAGGGTCATGGGCGGCCAAGGCTCATTGATGCACGTGGGGAGCGAAGGCTGGCCTGTGTGGTCCGATGCAACAGACGAGCTACTGTAGCTCAAATTGCTGAAAAAGTTAATGCTGGTTCTGATAGAAAGGTGTCAGAACACACAGTGCATCGCAGTTTGTTGCGTATGGGGCTGCATAGCCACAGACCAGTCAGGGTGCCCATGCTGACCCCTGTCCACTGCTGAAAGCACCTACAATGGGCACGTGAGCATCAGAACTGTACCACGGAGCAATGGAGGAAGGTGGCCTGGTCTGATGAATCACGAGTTCAAGGTGTTGACTTGGCCTCCAAATTCCCCAGATCTCAATTCAATCGAGCATCTGTGGGATGTGCTGGACAAACAAGTCCGATCCATGGAGGCCCCACCTCGCAACTGACAGGACTTAAAGGATCTGCTGCTAACGTCTTGGTGCCAGATACCACAGCACACCTTCAGAGGTCTAGTGGAGTCCATGCCTCGACGGGTCAGGGTTGTTTTGGAGGCAAAAGGGAGAGCTACACAATATTAGGCAGGTATTCATAATGTTATGGCTGATCGGTGTAGAGCCTATATATATAACTTACTGTATATTCACAAAGGCACCTACATGCACATACAGGGTTCGAATTATGGAGGAACTCAGAGGGGCTGAACCCCCCTATAAAAGATGATAGCCCCTCTATAAGTTTAAATAAGTGTTGATTGTCAGCTACACCAAGCACAGCTCGACAGATTTCAGAGGAGGTTTCAACTGTTATTTGTTTCTTAACGTACTTGAGGTAGTCATATTGGAAGTGGTTTACTGTATCATGTGCAGGTTTATGAAACATCTATAATGCTTTCTTAAAAATGTCTAAAAGGAAACAACGTATTATCAAATTTTGGTTTCACAAAGAAACCTACGACTACAACAAATGTAATGACTGATTATGGCAAACATCAAGCTGTGGTCTATGATTTGAACCCCACATGGAGCCCTGGCCAAAGTAACAATTTGGAAACAGAAAGAGTCGCCAACAACAGCGACGCTGAAAACCCCACTTGCATTACATCAGTACTGAATATCTAGAGCACTTAACAGTAGGAGGAATGGAAGGAATGCCATCTGTGATTGTTTTGTCGTGAAGGAAATCAAGGATGTACAGCAACGAAACAAAACAACGTCTTCTGTCCAAAAAAGGAGTTCATTATCAAAAGAATGGTTGAGGGACACAGTGTGTATATCTGTTGCAAAACATATGCAAATAAATATAAATAAATAAGTAAACAGACAGCACTGCACATCAAAAAACTGTAGATATCACCGGCATAAGGGAGAAAAGCATGCTTCCAAACATGGATTCGGAGGTAAGCCCTAACGTGATGACTGCAGTATTCTGAGCTGCATATCTAATTGCAAAAGAAAGGCTGGCTTTTAGGAAAATGGATTACTTAATTTCACTTCAAGATATGAATGCTACAAAAATGGGCTCAGGACACCAACCAGACCACTCTTCTGCCAACATTATCAAACAAAATGAAAAATAAAATGATTTTAACATTGAAAAGCAGAGACTCAGCATCACAATTGATGAAAGCAGCTTGTATGGCTTAAACTACCTAACTGTTTACTGGTGTAACTAGTAGTGGTGATCGACATAGAAAATATTTTTCTAGAATTGGTGGAGCTTGCACAATAAATAGATCTCTAAAAGTAAGTATTTACAAATCATGTAAAGATGATGCATATTTGAAAAAATATCTTAGTGTTGCCACAAATGGGGATTCGGTAATGACCGGTAAGGAAATGGGACTGATTACTCGGCTAAAGAAAGATTTTTCCCTCACTAAAATCAGTAAATTGCTTTGCACGCCAACTCAAGCTTGTGGTACGTGACCCCCTTAAAGCTGTTACAGGCTATAAACACTTTAGATTTTAATTTCTCTAAACTCTGTATCATCACTATGTATCGTCACCAAAGAATGCAAGGTTAAGCTAAGGTCATACTACAAGAATTTTAGCCAGATTGTAGCACGATTTAGCCCTCCCGTCAAATCTGCACGGACAGTGACGACAAGCAGCTTGGTCAGGGCACGTGACAGCTACCAATGAAGGAGCAGGGTGCATGGGTCTGCGATGCCATCACTTGCCCTCTGATCCAATTGTAAGCTAGTCGGAGCCACTACGATAATATCAAGCATGTTTAATATTTATGACTTGTAGGGTGAGAGAATCAGGATTCTGAGAATGGACACCGGAAGCAGACAATGAGAGTTGAGCTGACTTAAGAAGAAAAAAAGGAACAGGAAGAATAAACATGACAGGAGTATTTGATTTTCATAAGTATTTATTAAAATACTTCAAATAACAATGGTTGTTTTGGGGAAGGTTATTACAAAAATGTGTAAATTTTCTCTGAATACATCATGCGTATTTCCACGAGATTTGGGGAGTTTCGAGGCTGTGTCTGAGATCCCCACAACAAAGGATTTCAGATCAGTCATTAAGGGTGTGACACCCAGTGTTGTGTGCACTCTTTCGCCAAGCAAAAGACACAAATTTGGTGAAAGCCGGTCGATAAGTGTGATCTGCCCACACTTCTCAAAATTGGGTCAGATTGTAGAAATCATGTACTGTGACCCTAGCATTAGTTAAGCTGCTTTCATGTTAGACACATTGTCATTTTCAACCTGAGACAAAACTCTGATACCGGGGTGAACCCGGTTAGGGTTGAGATTTCCAACCCGGTTCGAAGCGCTTACTTTGGGTTGAAAAACGTTAATGTGAAAGCAACAGGGTTAAACTGGCCTCGTGTTTAATAACAACAACAAATGTCAGGGGTCAAGGTGGCAAGAGCAAGATGTGAGAATGAAGTCCGGGAGTTGGTCAGGCTATGGGCAAATTAAAATATCCAGTGACAGAAGGATGGAAAAATGTTCATACAACTATCGGCTGCCATGCAGAGTGCCGGGTACGACAGAAGTGTTCCTTGGTACCACAAGAAAATAAAATCACTTAAAAAATAAAGGTTATAAAAGTTAAAGATTATTCAATCTTCAGTCAATTTTCTCTCTGCCACTGTGTTTGATCTGGGTTGATAATATGTGGTGTGAAGCGGTCATGTCAAACCCCGGGGAGAGAATCATAACCCAGGTATTATAGCACAAGGCAAATGTGAATGCAAGCAGGGCTGAACTCAGGGGCGAGTCACCCTTCGGCCACCCCGGGTTGACTCATCCCAGGGTTAGGTGCTCTAGTGTGAAAACAGTTTAGTGAAGCTGCAGACAATCTTGAAATGAACATTTTTGAAATTCTACCAAGCAGTAATTGATAATCTAGCCAAACGCCTCCCAGACTCATAATTTATCAACCTGCTAAATCCACTGGATACACATTTCTGGCCAAAAGATCAGGATTGTCATATTTTATATAGTGAAAATTAAAATTAAATACAAATGAAATTTGGGATGCTTTGGAGGAATTTTATATCTGGAAGCTGCATGGTGAAGACATTGGAAAAATTCTGTATAAACTCACAATTGCAAGCAAAACATATCTTGCCACCTCTGCTGAATGTGAACGCAGGTTTTCAGCTCTAAATGACACTGATAGAAAGTCTTGTTGCAACCAACTTTGAGCACAAAGCTGGACTTCGCTCCTCTTTCCGTATGTTAACGGTCCCCCACTGGAGAGATCGAATCTGGTGCCTTTTGTGAGATCCTGGGTCAAGGCAGGTCATTGTCTATCATGCAAACCAGGACAACATCCTCAGAATACTGATATTTGGACACTGTGGTTGATTTTATTTTAAGGTAGGCTAACTAATTTTATTTCATTGTTATTATTTGCTGTATTTTTCTAAAGGTATTTTCTACGTGTGCATATGTGTATTTCTATATGTGTAGCTCCCTAGGGATTCTATTAGGTCACCTTGGTGGGCTGTTGGTACAGTGCATTTTTTGAAGACCCCCAGAGGATTCATAGTCTAATTCGAACATAAGCAGTAATCAAACCATTTAATTGTAGTAGCACTGTGTACATTTATCTAAACAATATACTGCTCTATAAGAGATTATGTATTAACATAATATTCACATAACATCAAATGACTGTGTTCATTTCAATCTCTGATGAGACAAATCTACTTAGTCTTACAAGTAAAACAGAATTGAGGTTCAAAATGTTGCAAATTTTACAACAACATTCTCTTACAATGATGAATTGCAGTCAAGATTGTATCATGGTGTCCTGTCATACAAACTGAACAAGACAGCAGAATAGTTGTAAGTGAAAATGAATTATATATATAAACCACACAGCGTTCCCAGTAGCAACACATTGCTTTTCTCTCTGTATCACACACATATGCAAAAGTACTACCAGGAACTTCCACAGCATTACAATGATGCAGTCACAAGTATATTTTACCCTAGCATGTGCCATGCTTGAAGTCCATTAATCAAGACTCCACTCTGAATACTGAATGTTAAATCTTGTACTTTTCTCCAGGTTTAGTACAAAAGGGCACATTTACCTTGCAACGTTTCAGAAATCCCAAACCTGTCAGACAGGGAAAACATTTACTTTTAAGATTTTTATTTTATGTACATTTCACACCATGAATCCGAGATTTGTGAGTGGAATTGTGGAGTTGTTTGTTACTGACTTCTCTAAATTCTAGCATACTTGTAACCTCTGTCCCTTTTGCATTATTGTTCTGCTGTCCCAAGTGAGGTGGTTCTTGCCTTTTTTTTTTTTTTTTAAGCCTTTTTGTTTTGAAGCCTTTTTGGTTTTCTGGCTTGGGTGCCTGGTGCTTTTTGTTATTTTTGTAAGGATCTGGGTCTTGGATTGCCTTTTTGGACTTTGCATCAATTTCTGTTCCTATTGGAGCATTTGGGAAATATTGTTGTTCTTTCTTGGTTGGATTACAAAGTCATTCCTGGACCGGTCCTGGATCTTCAGCCTAGCTCAAGGAGTGGTAAGACCAGCCAGTGGCTGAGAACTTTATTTTTCGGGACTTCCTTTTTGTCTCAGTTCTTTAAAGATCCTTCCTATTGTGCAGAGACTCAAACTTGGACATGTACAAATTGAATGCTGTTGTGAAAAAGCAAAAAAACATTTTCATATACTTCAGCATGTACTCTTTTGTTGTTTTGTATTTGTATATACTGTTTTCTGTGTTGGTATAGGGGATTTTTTTTTTGGGATACTTATGTACATGCACAAATCTTGTATAATATCATATATAAATAATATATAGTTAATACATGGTAGAAATGTGGGATCCTTATATTTTTCATATTCCAAAATTGCCCCCTTTTGTATATAAAATATGGGATTTTTTTTTTTAATACATGTTTGTCTGTAATCCATAGTGTTGGTTGGAAATATATTGTATATATAGAGGGAGGCTTGGAAGGGACTAAATACTGAAAAAGCTGATAAATATTAAAGTACACTCTGGCCTCATTGGCTAATTGCACTCTCTCCTACACCAAAGTGCAGGTCCTGTTTTAAGTTCCAAAAATCTAGGGTGCCAAAACAAAGTTGTTGACAACCCCATGACCAACAAAGTGGGCTGAGAACAGGATAGAGACCTCACTCCGGCCAAACCGCAAGCTACTGGAGAAGCAACATCCAAATATAGAAAGATTGCTGTTACTCTGTGTTGCTGAGGCAAGCTTATTGCCCAGCCCATGAACCAAAAGTGTATCAAACCAATGACAAAAGTGTAAACCTTTGAGACCTTCTGCAGGGGTTCCTCAAAGAACATCTCCCCTGCATGCCTGAATAAAGAATCAATTTTCAACACAACCACTTTTTGACACTTCAAATACCATGATCGGAAGAACACAGCAACAACAACTGTACAATGTGAAGAACCTTTTAAATTTGCAAATGAACTTAACTCTTTTTATGCAGGGTTTGATGGGAAAAACTTTGGGAGAAAGTGTGATGACCTGTCAAAACCCATCATTGATGACAGTGACAGAAAGGGATGTAGTGACTATTCTCTCAAGGACTAGTCCCCGTATGTTGCCTGGGCCAGATAGCCTAAAGGGAAGAGTCCTCAAAGGCAGAGTTTACATGTGTGTTTTGAGCTTACTTGAGACAATAAGCTTTAGTCAAAGATTAAATTACCCTCTCCCTCTCGGGGTTTACATGGTTTTAGTTTATTGCACTTGGGACGAGCTGCTGTTTACCTGACGTCATGCATATTAAGGGAAAATGAGTGAATGAATATGTAAATTAGCTCTACGTAGAGTTCTGTTTTTGCAGGAAAATTCCAGAAAGGGTGGTTTACTACCGTGGAGAACAATACTCGAGACACTGATATCACCTACATCACCGACATTGTGTTCTTAGGGCAAGTTACAGTTAAAACAAAATACACACGTTTCACGATTAATCTTTTAATTTAACTAAAGTGTGTGCGTCTCAGTCATGGCGTGTATGGACGCATTTATTAAACCAGTCGTTATGTTTTAGAGGGAAACACAGATCTGCTGTATTTATTTATTCATTAATTGAACTTGTAAATGGACACGTTAACTGAATCGTGTTCGGCTTCATACTGACTGCGGATTGTCCTGCACACATTCACACAATACAGCCTGAAACACCGGCCAGTTATTCATACAATATTAATATTAATACAATAATTAATATGAATACTGCTATGATCCGATTATTATACTTCAGTTTATTTTAACTAGTCACGGCACGGCACCGGTCCTGTGAAATCCAAGTGTTTAATGCACAGAATTAACTGTAAGCAGTCATTGTTTCTGTACGTGGACTTCACTCCATGCTGCTAATAAAACTGTAATTTCTTGAGATTATATCTTCCGACACAATGTCTCTGATCTCCTCCCTGTATCTCAAGTCAAGCGCACATCTCCATTTCTGAAAGTGAATCATGTCCTCAGTGGGGACGGACGCTTACGGACACGTCCAGCACCAGCAAGTTAACCGGACGCGTCCAGACGCTTAGCCAGTGGAAACGGGCCATAAGTGTTTTATTAAGTTAGGATTAAACACGATGTACAGTACTGAACAGTGCACAACAGATCCACAACAATATAGAGAGCATAATGATAATAGAAAAGAAAAAAAACAGCTGGCAGATTTACAAAACTTCTCTCCTAAGTCAAACACATGCAAAGTTAAAATAGAAAGCTTAATTTCTTGATGCGATAACTGTGTTCTTGGGATCCATAAAACCACATCCATCCAGGAAACCGCAGAAATCCCTTCTAGTTGCATGACGTCTTGCAAAAAGCAAAATGCCTTTCACTGAAACTGAGCTTTTGCAACTTGTGTTCTATAAATATGCTGGAAGATGCACAGCAAGAGGAAGAAGCTAAATCATGACAAAAAAGTAATATAGTATAGAAATCTTGAGCCTCGCTAAGGGGCCTGGGCCCTGGTGATGCAGTAAGATCGTTGTATTGGTTCCCCCGAGTCATTACAATATCCATTACCATGTTCATGTCATTCTTTGAAACTGACCCGTGCATGACAATTTCTCTATAAAGCATGTGGTTACATTCACACTCTTAAATATAACTTCCCACCATTTAGTATCTCAGGCACTTCCATGCATTTTCGGTTTACTTTTCTTTGGCTTTTAATACCATTAAATTACATCTATTATTGAAATGTTGTGGATTAGAGCATTTATGTGTGATCGTCCAAGGTGTACAGTGAGGGAAAAAAGTATTTCATCCCCTGCTGATTTTGTACGTTTGCCCACTGAAAAAGAAATTATCAGTCTATAATTTTAATGGTAGGTGTATTTTAACACTGAGAGACAGAATAACAATAACAAAATCCAGAAAAAACGCATTTCAAAAAGTTATAAATTGATTTGCATGTTAATGAGTGAAATTATTTGATCCCCAATCAATCAGATTCCAAACCCTCCACCATGGCCAAGACCAAAGAGCTGTCCAAGGATGTCAGGGACAAGATTGTAGACCTACACAAGGCTGGAATGGGCTACAAGACCATCGCCAAGCAGCTTGGTGAGAAGGTGACAACAGTTGGTGCGATTATTCGCAAATGGAAGAAACACAAAATAACTGTCAGTCTCTCCCTCGGTCTGGGGCTCCATGCAAGATCTCACCTCGTGGAGTTTCAATGATCATGAGAACGGTGAGGAATCAGCCCAGAACTACACGGGAGGATCTTGTTAATGATCTCAAGGCAGCTGGGACCATAGTCACCAAGAAAACAATTGGTTACACACTACGCCATGAAGGACTGAAATCCTGCAGCACCCGCAAGGTCCCCCTGCTCAAGAAAGCACATGTAAAGGCCTGTCTGAAGTTTGCCAATGAACATCTGAATGATTCAGAGGAGACCTGGGTGAAAGTGTTGTGGTCAGATGATGCCAAAGAGCTCGATTTTGGTCTCAACCCAACTCGTCATGTTTGGAGGAGGAGGAATGACCCCAAGAACATCATCCCCACCGTCAAACATGGAGGTGGAAACATTATGCTTTGGGGGTGTTTTTCTGCTAAGGGGACAGGACAACTGCACCGCATCAAAGGGACGATGGACGGGGCCATGTACCGTCAAATCTTGGGTGAGAACCTCCTTCCCTCAGCCAGGGCATTGAAAATTGGTCATGGATGGGTATTAAAAAACCCAAAACACACAGCCAAGGCAACAAAGGAGTGGCTTAAGAAGAAGCACATTAAGGTCCTGGAGTGGCCTAGCCAGTCTCCAGACCTTAATCCCATAGAAAATCTGTGGAGGGAGCTGAAGGTTCGAGTTGCCAAACGTCAGCCTCGAAACCTTAATGACTTGGAGAGGATCTGCAAAGAGGAGTGGGACAAAATCCCTCCTGAGATGTGTGCAAACCTGGTGGCCAACTACAAGAAACGTCTGACCTCTGTGATTGCCAACAAGGGTTTTGCCACCAAGTACTAAGTCGAAGGGGTCAAATACTTATTTCCCTCATTAACATGCAAATCAATTAATAACTTTTTTGAAATGCGTTTTTCTGGATTTTATTGTTGTTATTCTGTCTCTCACTGTTAAAATACACCTACCATTAAAATTATAGACTGATCATTTCTTTGTCAGTGGGCAAACATACAAAATCAGCAGGGGATCAAATACTTTTTTCCCTCACTGTATTAAGGCTTTTTATCAGATGAATGCAGGGGTCTCCCAGGGATGTGTCTTGTCGCCGGTTCTTTTCTAAATTTACATAAATTAGATGATGTGCAATAATAGTGGCTGTACTGTGATTAAATATGCGGAAGATATGGCACTGGTGGCTTGTCTCAAATATGCATCTTAACTAGCGCAGTATCTTGAGTGTGTTGATACTTTGACTGCTTGGTTTGCTGAAAGTTTTCTAGCAATAAATGTCCAGGAAACAAAATACTTGTGCTGCGGTGGACAGAGGAAAGTGCTAGACTCACATCATGCTGTCTTTACCACTTAGGATAGAGGGACAAGAGGGGGAACAAGTTTCAAGCTTTAAATATCTTTGTACTGTCCTGGACCAAAACATTATATTCTCTGAAAATGCTGATTATGTATATATAAGAGAGCACAACAGCAACATTTTGCTATTGCAATTAGTCCTGCACTTTATTTTAAAATACACAACAATGAAAAAAAAAATGTTAAATAAACATTAATAAACATTAGGATTTTATTAATAAACGATTCCATATGCATCTAGATACTCTGTCACAGATACGATACAGGAAAGATAAGTATAGAAAAAATAATGATTTGATATGATTCGATTCAGCTTTGAGTCAGTTCAATGGGATACAATACGATTCGATTCGATACAATGCGATTTGGTTCAATTTAGAAATACATTTAAAATTGTAAAATAATAATCATCCAACTAAGGGATAGAAACATACAAACTGGCTCATGCAATTATTATGTCAGCCAATTTAACACATAGCAAAGTACAAGTCTATACATTTATATTTTGAGGTTCTCAAATGGAAAAAAAGACTGAATAGCTGTACGACTAGATTTTGTACACCGAAGATTTTGTGTGTAATTGACGTTGCAATCAGTGTTTTGACATAATCTGAATTAATTTCCGTTGTTTCTTCTCAGATCGGTATTAATATGTTTGAGATTATTATTGTATTGATCACACTATTTAAATAAAACCGCAGTGTATTAAACTCTCAACTAATTTCAATTCAGAGTAATGTACATTTAATAGAGATAAGTATATGTCTGTGGGTGTGTGGGTGGGTGTGTGAGATGCCTGACAAATTAATGCGTAATCACTGTGGTATTTTTGCTATATATAAGTGTGAAAATAAGAGACGCGCCTGTCAATTTCTGAGTCTTTTTGCCCGAGTTCTTAGTCAGTCTCCAGTAAGTCCAGACAGGTGTCTCTAAGCTTTGATCTGCACAAATCACATGGCTTAACCCACCCCTCACACAGTATTGCTGCCGGGTCAAAAGTATCATTATAGGAGAAGACAACGACTTGTGATTGAAAATACACTTTATGATCCGATCTGCAATCTTTGTTGGCCAGTTTGTGATGAACGAGTGTGCGTAGCAAATTTTTCTTGTACCTCCAATAAAACACTTTGAGCTCAGAAGTCACAAAATATGCAAAGTGGTCCAGCAATTTTGAACAGTTGTCAACTCATACAAACACAAAGATACATCTGAAGCAGAATCCTGAAACAGTAATACCAATCCCAATACCAGGATCCCAATTAACAATACAAATGATATATTTCTGGTGAAACAGACCACAAACCCCTTTATAGGTCACTTATTCATATTATTATGTGTCATCTTTCTGACGTCATACCATTGGTTTGTAGTCAAAAGTTTATTTCACCACCCATAACTGACATTATTATTATTTTACTTGATTATTTTATTCAAGGGGCTGCTGCAGCAAACTGCGCATGTGTGTTCTCCACACTCACTCAATTGTTTTTTCAGAGTCAGCCATCACTTTGTACATTGCCATATACACTGATCAGCCATAACATTATCACCACTGACAGTGAAGTGAATAACACTGATAATCTCGTTATCATGGCACCTGTCAGTGGGTGGGATATATTAGGCAGCAAGTGAACATTTTGTCCTCAAAGTTGATGTGTTAGAAGCAGGAAAAATGGGCAAGCGTAAGGATCTGAGCGACTTTGACAAGGGCCAAATTGTAATGGCTAGACGACTGGGTCAGAGAATCTCCAAAACTGCAGCTCTTGTGGGGTGTTCCCAGTCTGCAGTGGTCAGTACCTATCAAAAGTGGTCATTGCGTATTTGTTGGTCATTCTAATTGTTGCGTATGGGGCTGCATAGCCACAGACCAGTCAGGGTGCCCATGCTGACCCCTGTCCACTGCTGAAAGCACCTACAATGGGCACGTGAGCATCAGAACTGGACCACGGAGCAATGGAGGAAGGTGGCCTGGTCTGATGAATCACGAGTTCAAGGTGTTGACTTGGCCTCCAAATTGCCCAGATCTCAATCCAATTGAGCATCTGTGGGATGTGCTGGACAAACAAGTCCGATCCATGGAGGCCCCACCTCGCAACTGACAGGACTTAAAGGATCTGCTGCTAACGTCTTGGTGCCAGATGCCACAGCACACCTTCAGAGGTCTATTGGAGTCCATGCCTCGACGGGTCAGGGCTGTTTTGGCAGCAAAAGGGGAACCTACACAATATTAGGCAGGTGGTCATAATGTTATGGCTGATCGGTGTACATAATGATAAATAGAAACCATGAATCATATTCTATTAATACAGTGTTCATTAAAGGAAATAATTCTCCAGACAAATCCACAAAAACCTTTCTCATAAAATATCCCCCAAACTTAAATACTGGACACTAAATTCTATTTTCTGCTTCATGTCTTTAAAAGAAATACTGGACAAAACTATTTTAGTCCACTTAATTTTGTCTACCTTATTCCTTCATCAGTTTAAACAACAAAGAAATGCACAACTGGGTATCCTATATACCTAATTATTGAAATGCAGATCTTGCTTTACCACATAGCAACTGTACACATAGCAAATAGCTGATAATATTAACCACTTTCTCTTACCTTGACCCTGCCCTTCCATGGCCGGACTCCACAAAACAAGGATAATCAAAGTCCCAAGTAATACGGCTTTGGCTTTGGCACTTTCCTGTCTTCCAGCCATTTCATTATTGTGTTCTGAAAGAAAAATGTATTAGAGCGATGATAAATGTAGGGCTAGACCAAATCAAAATTTTGAAATATCCACAAATCGCAAATAACATATCTGCAAATTAATGTGGTTTAATTTATTGCTAGAGGCCACGTTCTGCTATTTATAAATCACAAACCGATAGGATAGAACTTCCTAATTTACAATTTGCAAATGGGTCAAAGTTTTGATTTGGTCTAGTCCTTAATCTAATGCAAAGAGTTTAATTAAAGAGGAATCAAGTTGAGGCGACATCCATTTGTAGCTGAAGGTCAAAGAATAGTTTCAATGAATCTTGCCCTGGTTTCACTTTAGGGCATTTGCATTTCTGACAAAGCTGAAGAGCTGGAGACAAGGAAACTTTATTGCTAAATTAAATGCAATAGTAATGTTTCAGAAGCTGCGAATATCTGTAATAACAAACACTGTGATTGGCTTGCAGTACTTTTCACACTGCCTGTCCATTTCAGCAACCAAACCAAAACATGTCTTCTCCCTATTCGTAGGTCCGGATATTTTAGGTTTAATAGAGTGAGAAGCTGCACTGCCCACACTGACAAAATATATAATGCAGAAACCAGTGTGCTAAATATTTAAACATACATTATGTGATTGTGTTACACAGCTATATGCAGTGGCTCTCAAAAGTATTCACCCCCCTTGGACTTTCCACATGACATTGTGTTTTTGCCATTGATCAACGAATATTAATCATAAAAACTTTTTTTTCTGTTTCTGATTAGTCACCGCTTAGTGTGTTGTTAATATTTCTTAGCTCAGTTGAATTGCAGTGGCTACAGGAAAAGTTGAAAAAAAGGACATAGGGCAAATGCAGCACCCTAGAACTGCCCAGGAACATTAGGACTGCACTGTTTTATCACCTTTCAACACTTTCCATTATTCTCAGTCCCAACAAAACCTTAATATATTATTGACTGACACACAATATCCAGGAATGATGGTAGAATGTCCACTTTCATATACAGTAACCATTCTCTAAAGTAGCTCAGACGATCAAAAGCAGAAACTGTCTTCCAAACAGACTACCTGGGTTCATCGAATTTCTTTGCAACATGATGATATTGCATGTAATTTCGGGATATTTCTATATGAAAGAGATACAAATGTATGGCCATAATACATTCCTATGTTAATGAATTCATAATTGTATCCATTAACCCTAGTTATGTATTACTTTAATTATGAAACTGCTTTTAATTTTATTTTGACTAATGGTATTTAGAGTGATTCACACTACAGGAAGTACCTGAAAACTGGACTTTTTTCAGGTTGTGAGGAAAAAACTTTATTACAAAGATATGTGCTCATCTTTTTAAATAATTTTAAACCAACATGTAGTGGGCAATACAACATGATCTGTCAGGGAATTCATAGTATTCAGTTAGTTGAATCCTACAGAATCTAATGTAAATAACAAAAATAATGAAGATTATCCTGTTAATCTGTTCGTAAAATGAAGGTTTGAATGGTCTCTGAGGATTAAGTCTGCTGCTGATGTAAGCGAATCCAAAGACACATTACAGATGTAAACAGTAAACTGCAGTTCACTAAGTGCTATTATTCACACTTGCTTTTCAGAAGGCTGTACAGGAAAATCGATTGCCTTTACTTACATACATCTCATTAGTTTTCTTTTTAAATCACTCTCAAATTACACATTTAAGTAAAGCCAAAAAACTAAAACTGTACACGCGTTCTCACAAGTGAGACAAACACCTTGCATGGCAGCTTGGTATGCAACAAAACTGAACACTATTAAATGGTTACCACTTTCCACTGACTAAATTAATAATCACATTCATTGTTGCTACATCACTAGTCCATAAAAAAGTATTTACTTTGTAAATGGCACTGTTATTGATTATTGAATACTACAACAATCTTCATAGAGAATTACAATTACCTTCTCAGTATAGTGGCTGTGGATTATATATATATATATATATATATATATATATATATATATATATCAGGATATGGTGTTAGGAGGAGTACAACATTTCTGACTAGGAAGACACTACATGGCCCAAAAGCCCTGGGAGATGAATCATGGGGCCGGATTAAATCAAAATTTTGACCCATCCATTAATAGAAAACTACACAACTATACTCAATTGCAGCTTCATTTTCAGTAAGATGGCACTTTCTTCTAATCATAAATGTAACCGCTATGATGTACAGGTTTGTAGTTTTCTATTAGCGGGTAGGTCAAAGTTTTGATTTAATCCGGCCCATGGTTTGTATTAAGTATATCTACAAATGTGGCACATCAACAATCAGACTCCACCAAGACACTGACAAAGTCAAGATCTGCAAAGGAGCATATCAAGCAGACACAATCTCTCCAGAACTCTTCACAGCAACACTTGAAGAAGTGTTCAAGACTTTGGACTGGGATCAAAAATGGCACCAAGACTGTGTACAGAGTTGGTAGAGACACCCCAAAATCGTTGTGGTTGAAAATGCTGCCAAAGGGGCTTTCACTAAATATTGATTCAACCTATTTCAGTTGTATCTCTTTAGTTCTTGCTGACATTTACTGGAACTTATCTTATCCTCATAAGTCTTCAGTTTGAACATTAAAGTTTTTTTTTCTTTAAATATGGAGTTTAAACAACATGTGTGTGCATCATTTTGTAATTTCAAAAAATTGGATACAATAAGAAGAGTCTGAATACTTTTGCAAGGCACTGTATATGTATAGAAGTAGATAAAAAGGTAATTGTCTACCATGGACATCAAATCAACACAGATGGAGATCTTATGGAAGAAATCAAAAGGAGACTGAAAATGGGGTGAAGTGCATTTTGAAGAAATGCCACTATATTGAAAGAAAATCTATCTGCCTGAAGAGAAAAGTATTTCATCAATGAATCTTACCAGTGGTCACTGAAACCTGGTCATTAAATGCAAGAAGTATACAGAAACTGGAAACAACACATAGAAGCATGGAATAATGCATGCTTTTTTGATTCAGTACACAAGAGATTAATCTGATGTTTTAATCGAACGTTTTATTTTCCATAAATTATCAAGGTATTTTTATGGTTCCTCAATTTTATCTTGAAGAAAACAAAATCTCACAAAAAGAAATGAAATGTTATTAGGCTCATATCTGGATATTACTTTCATGTGTATTCAGTATTAACAAAGGGTACCACCTTTCTTCACAAACCCTGCAGAAATCGATGTAATTGGATGACTTAATTTGTTATTATTTTTATATTATTTTAGTTTTTAAATAAAAAAATAGAATTGCCAATAATTTAAGTTAAAACTTGATTATTGTGCATCATAGATTTACATTATATTTTTTTAAATAATTGATGTAATTATTTAATAAAGCATTGACAATGCTAAATTGTAGATCGATAATTCTACATGTGTGTTTTTGACAATGTTGTTCACAGCTTCATTGTGTAATGATAGTTAGTCGCCTCCACTAACAAGGGGGCAGCAGTAGTTTCCATTCAATAAACACGTCCCTCTTGATTTCTGCGCTGGGCTGCGCGGTTGTGCGCAGATTTCTGTGGGCGGGGCTTAGTGGCGTCACGCAGAAACACTCAAGAACGCGCATCTCTGAGTGTGCGCAGAACTGCGCCTCTCAGCGCCACGTTGTTTTGTAATGAATGTGCCTCAGCCAGATATCGAAAATAAATTCCATGTGTATTGCGTGTTGACATAAACAAAAAGACGTGATCAATGCACAATCAATGAAGACAAGATGGAGGAGAGCAGTGTGGGTGAAACTTCACAGCAGTGACCCCACTGAATCTGTCCCGAAGAAAGGTGCGTCTTTGATAGTGTGGACATGATTTGGTTTCAAGACAACTGACACAGAACAGGGAAACGTAAGTCAATGTCAGGTGTGTCCTAATATTTTTGATTTACGAACAGTATAAAACGGCCATTAAAAACTACCGTCATACCGTCAAAAATGTTAAAAATACAAGTTTTCTTAATATAAAATTCACTGTTCTTACACACACACACATATATATATATATATATATATATATATATATATATATATATACATATATATATATATATATATATACATATATATATATATATATATATATATATCCCAAACAGTTGTATAATAATACACAAAACAATATAAAATATGTCCCCCTGTAGTGATCACATTTGTTATAATGTAATCTATTGCACTGTGGTGCAGGAGACTGGGTTTGAATCTCAAAACTCACAGCCTAGCGGGGGAGGGGGGCAGAGGCTGAAACAAACGAAGGGACTTCATCCTGGGGGTGGGGGGCTGGTGGTGAAGTGCGGTCCAACTCTTCCCAGTTGAGGATCGCGGCATGTATCGGGGGAGGGCGATTGGGACAAAAGACGCACATAGGAAAAAAACGACAGGGGACTGAAAGGAGCAGTGGCTCAATATGTCCCTGTATCTGAATATAACTTAAAAGATACAGGGACATATTGAGCCACTGCTCCTTTCAGTCCCCTGTCGTAACACTACTGTGTTATCATCAGGGCTATAAATACCTAAATATGCGAGAGTGCGGCTACAAAATCATGTTTTCATTATATATATATATATATATAAAAATTATGTTACGCACGCCTGCTTAAACAACTTTTTTTATATATAAAGTGTAAACATCACCATGGACATGATTTCGGGACCTTTTGTTATATACAACTTTATTTAGTCAATAATAAAGTTAAAATGTAAAATAAAATAAAATGTTCAAATCAATCAAGTTCAAAATAATATCCCCCAACATTTCCCCCATAAAAATGTTGCCCTCAAATTTCCCCCGGGGCTCTTAAAAATCCCACAACTTCGTGGGAAAATCCACCGATCTGGCAACAGTGGCCGCGTATCCGGCTCACTACAGCGCTGCTCATTATGCTACAGCGTGATTGGTCACAAGTATCTAGCAAACCTGAAACATGTTAATTGCACGTATATGTATGTAATTCGTCTATAAAAGTAGCCACAAATAAAAAATAAGTAAATTACAAATACTCAAACAAGTACTTAAGTACAGGAACAAAGTATTGTACTTCATTACTTTACACCCCTGCATGGAGGACACCATAGTGCATGAACGGCAACTACAATAAATAAAAGTAAAAATTGTATTTATTTCTAGAAACCTGATTAAATATATTGTACTGAAGTGGACCACTTTCTCATTATTCCAAAAGTGCAACACACAAAATAATAATAGTACACAACATTATTGTCATGTACATATTAAACATCCTAAAATACCTGCTGTTGTAATCAGAACCCACTTTAAAAAATATATATTTTTTAAGTAATGACAATTTTTGAAAAGTGTTAAAGGGGAAGCCAGAAATATGCTCTTTGAACTCATATAATTAACCTGTAATATAATTTCAGTGACTTAAGCTTTTAGGGAGTCCTCCATAATAATGTAATCTATCCTCTCCAAACATCAAATACGTAAGCTGAATGTGTGGTTGCCATATTTTTAGTATTTTAAACAAACAATATCTGATGGTATATTGCACAAAATATGTCATTTTATTTTGTAAATCATCATCATTAGCCAGAGAATGATATTTCTTCCTCACCATGTTGTAAGAACATACAACATCTTGGAAGATTAATTGCCTGTGTGCTTAGCTGGTGCCTAAACATTAACTAGTAAACATTTGCTAATTGTGGTGCAGAATTTATTGTTGGTGTTTTGCCATAGAAGCAAATATGTATAGTGAGATACTCTGGAGGCTCCTATGCCCCTTAACGTCAAATCTGTGTAAGCTTTCCAAGACAGCAGAATAAACCAGCACCATTTGGGAATGCCTTCTGCCAAAGGCAAAAAAATCATGCTGCACGAACTACACAGGGAGCATCACCTTTCCAGAGCAGAGAATAAAGGTTGCAGGGGAGTTCAGCCACCCAGCATTTCTGTCCCTATCTTCTGTACTACACATACACATACTGTACATCCATGAAAAGAAAATACATTAAAATTTTTACAAAGTCATCCATTTAAAAAGAAATCAATATAACTTCAGTCGATCACTTACCTAAAGAGTATTTCATAATGTGGCATAGCTATGCAATGTAATAATAAATAATGTATATTCATAGTAAAGGCTAAAATATTTGATAGAAATATACTATATACTTGGGAAGGCACTCCTTATAGATTTCAGTTTATATCTGATATATAATGCATTTAAAAAAAAAAAAAAAAAAATTCAGTAAAAACATCGAACATGATGCCTATATTTGTAAGATGACATTTATAATTTCCATGAAAAATCAGAACTCATATATCATGTCTGTTTCACAGTTGGAAAGCTTCTGTATCATTATTGTGTAGAGGGGTGCCAAGTCTCCAGTATTCCAATAATACTGTAATATAATCATTTTACTAAGAAACAGCTAGAAAATATAATTAGTATATTTGTCATATCATTTCTTGGGTTTGAATCCCAAATATTTGTTATTTTATGATGATCTTCTATCAACTTGTTTCATTGGTATGGGTAGAAAATAAAGCATTGCACTGAAAATAACATGGCTAATTTTGTAGCCTTTCTTATTGCTTATATTTATCTCCTTTAGCATGCTAGTAATCATATTCTATAATTACTTTATTTTGTTGGTTATCAAAATATATAATTTGTTATGGCATTACAATGAGGTGCTATTTTCTCATTAACAAATTATAAAAGTCTTTTTCATGGAAGGTCGTGATGCTTATTATGATACAATTACCTACAGCATAATTATCACCAGCAGAAAAACAGTTATAGTTCTTTTGTTTCTGGTAGAATGTATGCATTCACGAAAGACAGTAGTCATACATATATGTCTCATTTTCATTTGCCAAGGACTTTGTTTCCGTTTTTTTTACCCAATAATTAGATTAAACTGGTTAACTGATATATGAAAGGATATTAAAAGAGTGAATCCCCAGCCTGTGTGGTTGTGCATCATCTGGAGGAGAGATCTACCTTGAAATCCTATCCTCCCAGAAGAGTGAGAACGCCTCGCAGGCTATAGCTGCAGCTGGTAATTACTACACTACAAAACACTACACCTGCAAATGTTTATTATAAATGAAAATATAGATATCTACAGAAAATATAGATGTATTTAACAAATCATAAGAAGAATTGTACAATGATTATAATAATATCAATACAAAAATGTATAGCAAGCTGTATTAGCCAGCAATAAATGGCCAATTTAAAGCTGAAAATGTAATTGTATGTGCAAAAATAAGCACCTATGGATAAATAGTATTACTACTATCAGTTGACTATAGTTTGAAGTAGGGATTTGCTTAAAATTTAAAACTTAAGTATACAGTTCCATAGAAACCATACCATAGCTTGAAAAATGTCACGCTATATTTGTATAGACATGTTTTGACAATATGTCTTAGAAAAATTACCATTAAGGTTCCATAGTATGTAGCTATCTTTTTAATTCATTTTTTACATATGTAGTCATACACAATTAATAATTAATTAAAATATGTTTTCTCTTTGAAATACTACAGAATGTACCATTCCAAAATGATACCTTTGTGACAGATCCCTGTTAAAAATACACAGTCTATTTGAATCTCTGCATCCTGATTACAAACATACGTTGCATGGGTTTATGAGGGAAGGTCACTCCCACCTAGTTTTTCTAAAATACAATATAAAAGTCACAACTGAGGCTAAGGAATCTCTGGCACCTCTGTTTCAAAACAAATTACAAATAAGTTCTGTTTCCATGAGGGATACCTATCTCATCTGTTTATAATCTGCTGCACCAAGAGAGTGTTTCTGGAGGTGGCCGGCTTGTGGTAAAATGAATGGTCATCTTTGCAAACCAGATGGAGGTCAAAGGTGTATTCAGTTTGGTGTTCTGTCCTTATTGACTTATTCCTTGTTTACTCGCAAGTGCAACAAATCAGGAATAGATGGAATATCTGCACAGCTTATTCATAAAATTACGACTCATTGGAAAAAACATTTTTCCTTAATTGAAATTGATGCTACAGAAATTATTATTAATCTTATGAAAAATCACAGTGTCTTGCACTGAGAATAATGTTCTTTTGTGTTTCAGGTAATCATATGTATTATGTTGCATACAAATTAAAATGGAATTACCGATTATATACCAACTAAACATAAAGATACTACATTACTTTAGCTTATTATTCACATATTTGAAAAGCAAGATCTTTTATTATTTTGTTTTAGAGAAAGGCAAACTGGTAGAGCAAAAAACACCCATTGTGTATAGTGAGAGAATAATCAATTTTACATTGTATTTCAGCAGTCAAGGTAAAAATCAGTACTTTAATAATGTAAATGTCTCACAAGCACCAGAAAGTTTAATCCCTTTAAGGTCGAATCTACTTTAGTATATTTCCAGAATAAGCTTGTCATCATTAAGACCCAAGCTGCTAAATTACTGTACTCTGCTGAAAGTTGTCCAAGTGCCCTGAACCCCCCAGATGCAATGGCCATTTGAAACTTTATATATGTATATTGTCATTTTGCTTTTATGACATTCTCCATTAAAAGTAATTAATAATGCAGGGAAGAACAAGATGGTCAGTGGCTTTTCTCTTTTCCTCTGAATAACATTGGTCATTTTATTGGCACATAGCCCAGACAAAACAGATTGGAAAGTGGTGTGCTGTAGTGTTCGCATATTTCTTGGAATTTCTCACTTTTATGCTGTTAAGGATGTGAGTGTGTGTGTATGTGTATGTAATTATGTTTATACACTCACACACACACACACACACACACACACACACACATATATATATACCTCATCAATACAAAAAAGGATAAGGAAGAACAATAATCTATTGATCTGCACCAATTATTATTTAAAATAATATGCAAGAGGCTCCCATTTGACATCTTGAACATCTTGTAAATACATCTTGAACCTACATGTTCAGAATCTTAGCATCTCTCATATATTTATCTAAGCTGCAATCTTGCCAGCAATTTTCTCAAAGACACATCTTTACTATTTTCTTTCATAATAAGAGATGTTTGTGGTATTTAAATCAGCAGCAAGTCAGGGAAGGATTAACCTTGGATGTTCATACAATCAGTCAGTCTTTCTCTTGGTCTCCCCATGCTTCAGCCATTTTATTTGCATAGCTACTAGTTTTTTGGTATCTGTTGATTGTGGTTTGTACTCCACTAAATGCAATACATTGTTAGATTGGGTTGTAATACCATTTTGATTAATATTATAGAAAATGTACCTAATGAAGAAATTACAATAATCATTGAAATACATAGTACATTCAGTTAAGTCACAAATGTGACAAAGCCTTGCCAGCTGTCTCTGAACCTTCAGGATACTAGAGATTAAATTGAACATGAAAAATAATGTGCTTTTTTGTATATGAACCTATTTTATAATTGTATAAATGTACGTGCATTCTTGTGAATTTAGTATTTTCTGAAATTAAATTATTACTTTAAGTCAACACATTCTGGTGCCTATACTGTGTATCATAGAAACTCTGGCTGGTTACATAAAAATAAACCTTTTTCTTTCAAATTCTGGCAACAAATTGTAATATAGTAATATTCATAAATGAAATACATGTACCTCTCAAACCATCCCAAACTCCTCATTTATGGCCATTTTCACTTTAAACAACAGATGTGCCATCAACAGGAGCTCTGTATACCAGCGTCGTGTTTCATGCTGTTTGATTGCTGCTTTAATTTATTTTCACTACATGGTCATACAA
The DNA here is from genome assembly GCF_036373705.1 of Amia ocellicauda. NCBI lineage: Eukaryota > Metazoa > Chordata > Actinopteri > Amiiformes > Amiidae > Amia > Amia ocellicauda. Next base: position 56,753,527 of record NC_089852.1, read on the forward strand.
AGTTTAGGGAACAACTCAAACTGTCAGATTGACCTACTACATTATCAGGGCAACCTGCTGATAATGTAGCACTTAATATGCTCTGCAATACTGTAAGGGCATTAATACCTAATGCTTGTTTGAAACATTGAATAAATCCATTCAAAATTAAATCACACCAAATTACAGTTCTTTGCTTCACCTTTTTGGTTGTATAAAGATATAGTGAACTATAATAATAATAATAATAATAATAATAATAATAATAATAATAATAATAATAATAAGTACCATATTAAACAATTGTACACCTGGCCAGTATTCCTGCAAACTGTTTCTTACTGGTGCTGCAGTCAATGATTAAGTGAAAATGCTCTACCAGTTTATAAGCTGCCTTTACATAATTAAATAGTAAATTTAACAAACCATCTAATGCCAGATGGAAACCTAAGAAAGTCCCTCACTTACCTCTGTCTCACCCCTTCGTAAAGCCAGCTGAGATATCTGTATTCATGCAATACTGGTGTAATCCGAGTACAGAGAGAGTCAAGTCCTCTTTCAATTGATCACACTCTGAGTTCCTGCTCAGCCACAACTGGCAATTCACTCTTTCCCGGCGAGTAAAAGCTCAGCCCCGCAACTCGCACAGTGAGAGAGATTGCCGGGATAATGGAGATTGTCATAGGTTGCATTTGTTGTAATCCAATACATGTAACAGACTGTGAGCACTCTGCTTCAGAGTAAAAGCCTCTGTCATTTCAATAGACTTAATTAAACTGATTTTAGTCATGTGAAGTGATGGCTTTTTATACTGCTCTCCTTTAAAGCATCTAGCCCACTCTGCTTGTCTAAAGTCCAAACATTACATTTTAGCATAATTGTTTCAACAATAGCCTTTTAATTAAATAAATGGACAGAACAGCCAAAAAGAGAGTAATATGTCATTATAAAAGTCTTCCTGCCTTGTCAGGGAAGAAATATTTTGAGATAATAAGAAATTATATGTAAGCCTCCAATACTTCAGGATAAATAACAGTGCAATCTTTGGTTTATAGTGGGTGTACATTTATCTGTATGAAACACATCTCCTCAGTAATTTTTACTTTTATTGAATGGCTTTAATTATGTAGTATACCATAATTGTATGAATGAAGCACAAGTTGCAGTATGACATTTTAGCATGCAAGACATGTAAATATATGTATGTGACATGTAAAATAAGTCCACACATTTAAATAAATTAATCCTTCATGTTCTGGTATTTCTTATTTTACATATACAGGTATGCTTTGCTCTCCCTCCACAAATTCATGTCTTCATAATTCTGATCAATTCAAAGTGCATAAGGTGAGGGTCAGTTTGACCTATAATTACAAGGTCATGGACTGAGATGATAAAACATTGGCCAACGTGGTTTCTTGACTAGACTCCCATAAAAGACATTGCATTTCTGACCCTTGATAAATGAATGAAAATATACAGTGAGGGAAAAAAGTATTTGATCCCCTGCTGATTTTGTACGTTTGCCCACTGACAAAGAAATGATCAGTCTATAATTTTATTTGTAGGTGTATTTTAACAGTGAGAGACAGAATAACAACAAAAAAATCCAGAAAAACGCATTTCAAAAAAGTTATAAATTGATTTGCATGTTAATGAGGGAAATAAGTATTTGACCCCTTCGACTTAGTACTTGGTGGCAAAGCCCTTGTTAGAAATCACAGAGGTCAGACGTTTCTTGTAGTTGGCCACCAGGTTTGCACACATCTCAGGAGGGATTTTGTCCCACTCCTCTTTGCAGATCCTCTCCAAGTCATTAAGGTTTCGAGGCTGATGTATGGTAACTCAAACCTTCAGCTCCCTCCACAGATTTTCTATGGGATTAAGGTCTGGAGACTGGCTAGGCCACTCCAGGACCTTAATGTGCTTCTTCTTGAGACACTGCTTTGTTGCCTTGGCTGTGTGTTTTGGGTCATTGTCATGCTGGAATACCCATCCACGACCCATTTTCAATGCCCTGGCTGAGGGAAGGAGGTTCTCACCCAAGATTTGATGGTACATGGCCCCGTCCATCGTCCCTTTGATGCGGTGCAGTTGTCCTGTCCCCTTAGCAGAAAAACACCCCCAAAGCATAATGTTTCCACCTCCATGTTTGACGGTGGGGATGGTGTTCTTGGGGTCATTCCTCCTCCTCCAAACACGGCGAGTTGAGTTGATGCCAAAGAGCTCGATTTTGGTCTCATCTGACCACAACACTTTCACCCAGTTCTCCTCTGAATCATTCAGATGTTCATTGGCAAACTTCAGACAGGCCTGCACATGTGCTTTCTTGAGCAGGGGGACCTTGCGGGCGCTGCAGGATTTCAGTCCTTCATGGCGTAGTGTGTTACCAATTGTTTTCTTGGTGACTATGGTCCCAGCTGCCTTGAGATCATTAACAAGATCCTCCCGTGTAGTTCTGGGCTGATTCCTCACCGTTCTCATGATCATTGAAACTCCACGAGGTGAGATCTTGCATGAAGCCCCAGACCGAGGGAGACTGACAGTTATTTTGTGTTTCTTCCATTTGCGAATAATCGCACCAACTGTTGTCACCTTCTCACCAAGCTGCTTGGCAATGGTCTTGTAGCCCATTCCACTCCCTTTAAGAGAGTGCTCCTAATCTCAGCTCGTTACCTATATAAAAGACACCTGGGAGCCAGAAATCTTGCTGATTGACAGGGGATCAAATAATTATTTCACTCATTAACATGCAAATCAACTTTTTTGAAATGCGTTTTTCTGGATTTTGTTGTAGTTAGTCTGTCTCTCACTGTTATAATACACCTACCATTAAAATTATAGACTGATAATTTCTTCGTCAGTGGGCAAACGTACAAAATCAGCAGGGGATCAAATACTTTTTTCCCTCACTGTATATTAAAAAAAAAGTTCTGGGTTTGCTGGAATATATTAGCCTTGTTAACAATTGGGTCATATTAAAATGATCAAAAAATAAAGCCACGACTGATTCGAATAGGTTTGTATTATGCTAGCAGGTGAGTCAAAGTTTTATAGGTAGGTAGGTAAACCCAAATGACCGTGGAAAACTGGAGTCTCTATGCCAGATGCAGTTACCACAACTTTCTTTCAGTGTTCAGTGCTCAGAATAAAAATCCCCAGGACTTATCATGTTATGACATCTGTAGGAATGCATTCCCTCACAATAAAGAAATACACATTAAGGTGCCTATATTTAAGTATATTGGTATTGTACTTAATTGTACTTATTTTTCATTGGTCTATTCTTTAATTAGTTACTAGGTCATATCAACATTTAAGCATTGATTTTCTGCCGTGTTAAATATTTTTGTAGTCTCTGTTTAGGAACAGACTTTTGTAATGCTTTTTGTGATTTTGCAAACTAATCATTTCACAAAAGGGATAGATTAGAGAAAAGAGGTATCAATCAAGTCAAATTGAATGAGTTCATTACATTTTCAGTTCGAACGTGATTTTGGGTGGGCATCTTTCATTCATGTCAAGCAAAGAAGTTCTTCACAGATGAAAATTCCAGTCTATGATTTCAAGCTCTGGACCAGTAATTTAGGTTCTTGGTTGAAGCTATTTTATTGATTTACTGTAAATGATTTGATCGAGTCAATGCCTGCATTGCCCTGTTCAAATCAAATGAAATTCCATGAAGGTAGGAGAATTTGATATGCAGATACCCCCCCCATTATATCGCTGCTGTTGAGGTCCAATAAAAAATGCCATATATGAGGACCGCAATATAGCAACACACAAAAGAAGAAATACTGTACTTGACAAATACTGAATTTTGTTTTATTGCAGGCCTCAGAAATTACTAACAGGCAGAAATACATGTAGACACACAGAAAGAAATAGGAGGCTAATACTGTGTAACCATAATACTGTACTGTGCATTTTTAAATTATGCACTTTAGCTTTACAGAAGAGAACATGTAATCAATATATACAGTAGAGTTGGGAAAATTGTAAAAATAACAAATTGTACAGACCTCCTAAACTGCAACTAACAGTAGCCTATGTTTTGTATATTACAATACAAATTAGGATAACAAATATTGAGGTTAATTATATTCAGAGGCGTGTACCTAACTATAAAGAAGGGAGCCAACTCTGCAACTGCGATATTTCCGAATCAGCTGCATAGTGAGGAGAGATAAAATGAGGGGGGGGTACATGCATGTTCATTGCAATTTAACAAAAAGGAGAATGCAATATTTGCACTATTTTGTTAGCTTATTCCCCTTGCTCTTTTACATGTATTGAAAAATATTTGTGGGTTTGAAACTACCCATAGTAATTTGAATATTGCTGCTGAGTGTTTCAGTTTAGTAGTAGCAGTGCCCTCAAGACCACCAAATTACCTGCGCTGTATATAGAGGGAATGTGATTCTTGTAAATCACCAATTAAAAGATGCTGCCAATGAGTACAGTATTGTAGTTTTGTGTTAGCGGGTGGGTCAAAGTTGTGTTTTAATCCCAGCCTACAAAATCTCTAGATCAGCTCTCTCTCTGGAGTTGATCACTACAGAACCTCTACCACATGTAGAAGATGAGGGTTTTCCACTACGGATATATTTTCAACTACTGTCTCTCTCATGGCAGAAGAGTTGTCAATAGTGCATTTAGCATTTTAGCAACTCAGAGGTGCACTTACAGGCATGTGCCTGGTGTGAGCCCCCAAAATGCAGAGACGATGGTAAAGGCAACATACAGACAGGTGACAAATTAAAGGAAAAATCTGAATAAACGAGTGGAGGAACATAACGAATGCAGATGCCTGCAAACAGGGGTACTGCATGATACAATTAAGCAATTAACATTCTCTGTGGCATGTATAAAAATGCTGAGCAGGCCCACTTGACCTCGATTTTGGATCAAGATGACAAGAGGAAAGGATCTAAATGACTTTGAAAGAGGGGTCATTATTGGGGCACCATAGGCATTGTTCTACAGAGATGTGGAAATAATTGGTCAGATGAGTCATCCTTCACCATATTCTTGACAAGTGGGCGAGTGCATGTGTGGCGACACCAAGAGAACGGTACAGGCCTGACTGCTTGACCCCTACAGTGAGGGGGTCCGGAGGCTCTGTTATGCTGTGGGGGGCATTTTCCTGGCATGGTTTGGGTTCACTTGTCCCCTTAGAAGGAAGTTCACTGCAAATCATGACAAAGTTATTCTGAGTGATCACCTTTATCCTATGGTGGCACATTTCTATCCTGATGGCAGTGGTCTCTTCCAGGATGACAATCCACAAGGCACGAGGGCTCACTGAATGGTTTGATGAGTATGAAAACGATGTGAATCATATGCTATGGCCTTCGCAGTCAACAGATCTCAACCCAATTGAGCACCTATGGGAGATTCTGGACCGACGTGTTAGACAGCGCTCTCCACCACCATCATCAAAACACCAAATGAGGGAATATCTTTTGGAAGAATCGTGTTCATCCCTCCAGTAGAGTTCTGAGACTCATAGAATCTATGCCAAGGTGCATTGATGCTGTTCTGGTGGCTTGTGGTGCCCAACGCCTTACTGAGACACTTTATGTTGGTTTTTCCTTGAATTTGTCACCTGTCTGAATGTCCTGCACAACAGCATGAGGTGACAGCATGGAGTGTGTGCACTGAAAAGCTCTGTCACTGCTGACCAGCTGTGCATTCAGGGCATCTCCAGCGTAAGTAGCAACAACGACTCAAGGGAAGCACATGAAGTGTGAGACTTTCACCAAATACGTGTGCTTCAGGGAAAGTGGCATGGCAACAAAACATAGATAAAACTATTTTTAAATACAGTATGATATTTTAAGTTTATTAAAAAAAATGTACTTCGATTTTTAATTGGTCAGAATAATTCCCCATGCTGTGCTTTCTGTTTTTAAGTCTGTAAGTTAATAGGTAATTTAAATGGTGTCTCATATTGTATAAGAAATGTCATCTCCCAGTTTGGGTGAGCAGTCTGGAATGCACAAACTGCAAAAAATTATGTCTCTTGCAGTCAAGAACTGTATTTATCTCCTGTTTTGGCAACGTCATCCAGAATGCTTGAAACTGAGTTTGCTCTTGTGTCCAGTGTTTCAGTGTTAGGAAATTACTAGTATTGCCTTGCACAGTGTAAGTTTTGGATTTGATATGTTGCTTTTCTATTTCTGAAATTTCTGCCATATTTTCTTTTGTTAAAGGTCATAAGATGATTTTCCATTTAGGCGGATTTAATTAGCTTTATTATTTTTGAATACTGATAGTTCTCTGCACAGGATGACATTCATACACAAGATTCAGAGACATAGGAATTGTGGGAAATGCTGTTCTATGATTGTTTGGTTTCTCAAATTTATAATTGTATGTTAATCATTCATTGTATTCCTAATTTGTGTAACGTTTTCTAAGTAATCATAGGGTAGGTTTGATTAAGCCTAATTTCTCATAATGACATGTGATACAGGTCCCAGATGTTAAGCTTCTCTTTCTTCTAGTGCTTGTGACCCTCCAGCACTGTTTCTTTCAAATGCCCGGCACACACAGACCCACAGCCAGAGTCATTCCACATTCCTATACAGTTGCTTCTCAATCCCACAATATGGCCTTGCATACCTAAGTATGTATGTCGAAAATACCTTAATGGTAACTGAAAACAATTACATGTTATGAGTCTCTTGTTGTCAAAAACCTAATGAAATAATAAATATATTGATTTAATCCCAATAATAATAATAACAACAATCTCAGTTCTTATCCCTTACATATAAAAATAAAATAATGATAAAAACTGAGCTTTAATCATTGAGCTCAAAACTCCTAGAGGTTTGGTCCAAGCCTTTAAGTAGAAACTGCATAGCCCCGTGTGCATGAAATAGCAAAATGTGATTCCCAACTGCATGCACCTCACTGCTCATAATGGTTTGCATAATATCCTGAATTTCTCTGAGATGCAGGATAGAGAACCACGTGGCGCTGCAGAGTGCCCTGCGAAATCCCATCAAACTGGAGCCATATCCAATTTACATGCTTCACCTGATTAATTAAAACTACCTGTTTGTGAATGTCGCCAAACGCAACACTTCTGCATAAAAAGCACCTGGTGTCTGCTGATAAGTGGATTCATCAGCCCAGACAGATCGTGTGTCCATTCTGTTGCCCGCCCTCTGTGGGGAAAGACAGAGTAACCCAGGCTTTCTGAGCTGCACACAACATTTGTAAAAGCATCACAAATCCAAATTTCTTCCGTCCTCTGTCCTGTGAAATAAACTCTTCCCCCTTGCCTCAAATTCCTCACTTTCAGACAGAAATAAAATATACTTTTACCATGACTCATTTTTATAAGCAATAGATATAGGATTGTTACAAAGTAGAAGTTTTTCATTTGTGTCCCCCACCATCTGCCTCTCAGTCTCAGAGTGAGAAAGATTGGGAAGCCATGTGAAATATTGGGAAGTGTTGCCATTTGGACAATCATACATGCCACAATTTATTATTATTATCTTGTATTTATTAGCAGATGCTATTACCCAGGGAGACTTGCGTAAACCGCACCAATCCAAACACAACCAGATTAAAAGCCAGCCATGCACGAACACATCCCTGTAAATATGAATTGGTCAATTGTATCATCTACCACCTCTGCTTCTTTAGTACTCATTCCTAGCCTAACTAACTGTTTATACATCCTTTCAGTGCTGAGATCAGTTCTGATCTACCATCAGTTAAACAGAGCTATTTTTCCATCTGCAAGGTAGTAGTTTGTCTCCACTGCGCGTTGAAAGATTCCCCATTGCTTTATTCATTTTAGTCTTCTTTTTTTTCTTAACCCTGTTTAATGATCTCTTGTGGAATTACATGTGTTTTTGCCACTGTATATATTTTACATTTGATTGCATATCTATTCATTCAAAGTTGTGTCATGGGTCATGTGTTTTGCAAGTAGAAGATATTTGGTTCCATCACAGCTCCAACAAAGATGGTGTCTTTAGAGGCGATGCTACTCATCTCAAAATCATGTGAACTTTCACATTTTGCTTTCTGATATCAGTGATCACACACAAATCAACTTCTGTTTACAGCACCTAGTTTTTACTTGTCCACTAGGTGGAAGTAAAGACCACATGATAAATGCAGTTAGCCACACTTATTACACATCTCAGGTTTCCTCAAAAATATGTTTAGGAATATTAGAAATGTGTCAAATGAGAGGAGGCCTTTTAACCTCTTTAGCTCACCTGGATGTGTAGTTTACAATGCTTTAACAGGGAAATGCTATCATAATACCTGTAGTCCACCAACCCAGTTCAGCAATACACTGAATAAGATTCCCCAGGTTGTTTTTATGAGCAGGATTAACAATTAAAATAATAACAGACAACAGTTTGAATTTAGGTTCTTAAAAATAACACAAAAGAATAGTGGAGACCAGGATCATCTATAACACTTGTTGTACACAAAATGTTTCAGCAAGTCTGAGATATTTTTATACAAATAATTTACATTTCTCTTTTACCAATGCAGTGTTTCTTGTTTCAAAACGTTGTGTACTTGAGGCAAGAGTGCTTCAGTTCCATGTTACCCAATATTACAACTGAACCCATAGGGCCACTTGAAACAGGGTGAGGAATCATTTTTTGCAAATCAAACAAAAAACAAAATGATTGAGAAAAACTTTGATTAATCTTGAGGCAAAAGTACTTCAAATCCGTGTTGCTCAATACTGCAACCAACCCCATAAGGACTCCTGTATCCGGGGGAGGAGTCCTTTGTAATGTTTTGGGCAAATCAAATAGGGTTACATTAGAAAAATAGAAATATCTTGATTGAGAAAAATCTTTATTAAAACAAACAGTGGTTAGGGTTAGGTATTCAATATTTTTCTTTATCACAATATAATTATTATCCCCCTATTCAGCTGACACCATATCCCTTTTCCAGGTGTGCTACTTAACAACCCAATGAATCAGATTTCCCCCTCTCCTGCTGACACCATTCACTCACACACCAATAAATTAATACTAATTACAAATTGTACAGTTCTGGGCTCCACACTTCAAGAAAGATATCGCTGCTCTAGAGGCAGTTCAGAGGAGAGCAACCAGACTAATTCCAGGTCTGAAGGGAATGTCCTACTTGGAGAGACTGAGGGAACTGAACCTTTTCACCCTGGAACAGAGGAGACTATGTGGGGACTTGATTCAAGTCTTTAAAATCATTAAAGGCATCGACCACATCAAACCAGAGGAGCTTTTCCAGATCTGGGGACACAAATGGAAATTGGGCTTCAAGGCATTCAAGACAGAAAACAGGAGACACTTCTTCACACAGAGAGTTGTCACAATCTGGAACAAACTCCCCAGCGATGTGGTTGAAGCAACAATTTGGGAACATTCACAATTGACTGGATAGGATCCTTGGATCACTTAGTTATTAATGGACACCAAACGAGCATGATGGGTTGAATGGCCTCCTCTTTGTAAATGTTGTTATATAACGTTAGATCATAGATAAAGAAGTACAATAGCATTACAAAGTAAGTTAATAGAACAATAAAGTAATTATTTCAATAATTATTATTTTCAATAGTGCAACACTCACCAACAGATTCACCACATGTACTGATATCTGACATCATACTATGTTCTGACTATTTTCCATGAATCATGTAGCACAAGCAGATGATGTCACCTTTTCACAGACATCCTTCTTCCTCAGCCACTCCTGTAACTCCTGCTGGACTTGGAAGATACATTTCCCATCAGCTCCCCCTTGAATTCCCTGAATCTGCTGGCACGAGCTGTCAACAGCTTCTTCTGATTAATCAATTAATTATTGTGGCTCCCCCACCTATCTCCACCATAGGTGCACCATTCAGCCCGGCCACTCTACGTGGACAGTTCCCTGTTGAATGTCTGCTACTCTTAAAAATACTGATGGGTCTTGCCTCCACAGCTCACTGAAAGACTAGGCACTTCCATTCTCATGATCTCGTGCGCTTTTGAAAGGCATTTACTAGTTCAGCTACTCAGGAGTCTCTTAACAGACAACTTAAGTACATGAAATCTTCCTGAACACCAAGGCAATGTGTTCCACTTGAGCTCATTGGAAAGACCCTAGACGTCTCTATTAGTACTCAAGATTGAAAACATTTTGGGGAATCCATGGCTAGACAGAATGCCCCATTAAAGTTCTGAAGACAATTATATGTGTTTTTTTAAATATGGTTTTATATGTCCCCATATTGATAATATGAATGTGTAAACCATGAAATGTTAACACCCTACAGACCTAATAACACATATACTGACTCATGTTGTTATATGGGAGATGAATCTTGAAATTCTGTCCTTTTTTCCAGAAAGTGTCAAATGACTCACCCTGCTGCATATCTCAGATTTCCTATAAACACCACAGAAATGAAAACTGTAAAAGTACAGTTTCGTTACTCACACTACATTGTACCATTATGTGTGGATATTAAATACTATAATTCTATAAATGAGGTGAAATGAGGAAATAATAAAATGACAAGAAAATGGATTAGCAGGAAGACTACTGCTTTCATTCAAAAACTTAAATCACTTGCAGCTATAAAATAAATAACAGCCCCAGATGCTGTACATGAAAAAAGTATACTAAAATTACACATCTGATTTGAGGTAAAGGTAAATGATGGAAAATATACTGCAACTTCAACAAGTTCGGCAAGAGAAAGCTTCGACAATAATCATTGGATATTGGAAACCTTTTTCAGAAGAGAGGGGTTGTCATCTCAGTTAAATCACTTGGTACCATTAGTAAATCATGGTGTGTGCTGGAAATGTTTTTGTAAGTAGTGATCATAGTAAAACTGTTTAATTTAACATGGATTTAGAGATGATTTCACACAACAAAATATCTGACACTTATACTTGCCTTGAACAAGTGAGGTGGCTAAAACCCCTGCCACAAGGCACAGTATTCAGAGGAGTCCTGGAGAGACTTCATATGCCACCGTTTACATTTCAATCTTCACATTTCACTTTGTATAATATTTTTGTTTGTATAAATACTTTAATTATACAGTTATTTGAAAGGTAATATGAAGCACAATAGTGGGACACCATTCTCCAGGATATCCTCAGTTTCACTCATCTTTGGCACTAAGATGATTATTCATAGTTCTTAAGATCAGACAAATGTAGTTAATCCATGCTTGCAAATTGAGTGATTTTTGTTGCTGCTTTAACTGATGTAAATTGTTTTGAAAATAACATTTTTCCCAAAAAACTAAGAACAGGTATATAATTCAAACATAAAGACAAAAGACTGCATTTAGGTTGACTATTTTCTTATATAAAAAATATATAAATTACATTAAAAATATCATATCACCCTCTCAGAGCCAACACTGTAATGCTGGAGAGGCCTGCAGCTGGCACTGGGATTTGGACCCAGGTCTCCCAAGCCCCAGCCAATAATGCTACCACTTTGCCAAGGCTCAGACTTGCTGGCAATGTCGTAATTGGGTGTTACAGGCTCCATGGACCGACTTCAAGCTTCAAGCTTCAAGTTTGTGTCAATTCTGAAGTTAACTGCAATTCACTGTTTTATGCCAGTTGGATTCTGGAATTGGAGTTGAAAAATATCAGAGTGCTGGAATTAGAATGGGCTTTTTATAGAAATGCATCAATTCAATTCAATTCCACTTATATGACCAGAAATCCACCCAAGCCATTGAGAGTTTACAGGGACATTATAAGCTGATATGAGCAAATGCCACCAGGTGGAAAAGTAATTTACACCTTAATCTCCAATGCCCCACCCATCCACTCCTGCTGCAAGAAAAAGTCCAGACTGCTCTAGTGTTACACTTGCCAGCATAACAGGACATTTTGGTGAAGTGGTAACATGTACAGGTGTGGTGTGAGGGATTAGAAGCCCCCTCCACCGTTACAATAAAATTACTTACACTCTAAAAAAACAACAAAAATACAAAATATTTCTCAAAGGAAAATGTATATAACTGGTTTACAAAGTCCAATGGGATGTGCGTTTCCTTTTCAACCAGGTTTCATATTTAATTTCCTCCGGGAAGATGTCGTCCCGAAGTCTCCCACATGTTTAAAACTGCATGTCCTGACAAGGGATAGGTCTGAATGATACCTCAGTGTTTTCTTCAAGGATGAGATCATATCGGCAGAGCAATGGTCTGCAATACAGGAAAACATTGATTAAAACAGGTATTAATGCTATTCTAAAATTCCTCATGCAAATAAAGTAAGGCACAAATACACAATGTAATATAGTGCTAGTAGGAGCACAAAATGGCCAAATGGAAAGCGCTACATTGCTCAGAAGTCCTGAGGGATGAATCAGCACTGGGGAGCACCTGACCTGCAGGGCTCCCATGTTTGGCCAGTGCCTGCATAAGCAGGATAGAGGCAAGCCCTAGTCGTTGGTGACTGGGAGCTGGAGAGTGAAAGACAGACAGGCAAACAAGCACGCACACACACACACAATATGGGATCTGCTCCCTTATGATAGGTAGCAGTCCATCTCTTAATGCGGGACAGTGCCCTGTCTAAATGTAAAAAATATTATATTTGCACCACTGTTGCAGCAAGATTGTGTAACCTACGTGAAGAGTGGAAAGCATGCAATGCAGTGCAGTGCTTCTATAGTGCATGCACAGGCACAATATGAGGGAGTGGGGATTTCATTTTCACATACTTTAAAATGCATGATGAATCTGTGATTCTTTCTTTTTTTTTTCCTGGCAGAGGTGGAGGCAGGAGAGACCCAGTGCTGGGACGTTGGCAAGGATCAGACCTGGCTCTTCTGCCAGCAATACACTGAGAACATAAATGGCCTGAATGAATCATTGAAGGAGCTGGAAGAAGAGATAAAAATCTGAATTCTGGCCCAAACTGGGCCAGACTTGCTCCTGGGGCTGCCACAGAACTGACCTCATCCTGTCCACCATCAGGACTTAGAGGCTGGTGGCATTGCTGTGTCAGGACTATAAGATCCTGCTCAAACCCTGCAGACACTTGCACAGATTCTGTCCAAGGCTCTGGCTAAGTGTTTCAGGGAGATCATGCCGTTGGCAGTGCCCGCAGACCAGTCTTAATGCAGGTCTACCTCGGATAATGTCTTTTTGATTTGGGATATAGTGGCTGCTTCTAAACTCTTCGATTTGGTGCTGTGGAATAGTTTTCCCAGGCTCTTACACAGCGCTGTTGGCCCCAGGATCCTGTTTTTCACCCCTGTGTATCTGTCTCTCTTGCCCCCATCCCCTCGGGGAGAAAGGGAAACCTACTACCTATCCCCCACTACTAGTCTACTAAGCCTAATATCTACTACACCATTTTTATTTTATTTTATACAATTGAGTCTTGTTATTGGTATCACACAGCATTGTGTGTTCTTATTGTACCATTTTAGTGTTGTTTTATTGTTAGCATTGAATTTGCACATGACCATGGTTTTTATTGTTTTGTTTTTGCAGGGCTTTATTGGGATGAGAGTGGTGTTTATTGAGTGTTTTAGGGTGTGTGATATTTATATGTATATTATGGATTGTGGGTTGTTGTTGTTTTTAGAGTGGGTGCTGGTTTTGTTTTGTGTGTGGGGGGGATTTGGTACAGTTTTAGTGGGGTTAATGGTTTTAGGGAAGGAAAGGAAATTCTGATGTTTGTTTTTCTGTGCAAAACAGCTACATATAGTTTTCTTATTTGTTCCTTTTTTATTCTGTTAGTAGTAAATAGGGATTTTATTTAAGACCAGGATAAACAGTTTTTTTTTTAAATCTCGCTATGTCTGAAAGCCATTCTGTAATAACTTACTAATCTTCTCAACAAACAAACACAACAAATGTGGAAATGTTTTATACCTATGCCAAACTCGGGCTTGCGGGGTTGAGAAATTGTCCTGGTGCCCCGGATCCCCGGGTTGGAAACACTGTTTGGCATGGACTTTATTAGGTGTTCAAATTACAGACTGGTGCACATTTGTCAGCAGTTATACAGTTATACTAATATTAGTATATTGGGGGGGGCGCCTTAAGACAGCACTTGTCCCCTGGCCAAGTTGGAGTACTGTACTGTCCAGAGCGACAAATATAAAACCTAAACTTTTAAAACTGAAACTAAACTTTGTCGATCATTTCAAAGAGGATTTAAAAAGTAGAAATAATAGTGTTCTAAAATACCTGTTACTCTTTTCTAGTGCTGTGAGTTTGAATCTGATTACTCTTAGCTTGTATCTGGGCCCAATCACATTTCCAGTGGAGAACTTCACAGAGATCTTCTGAATATTCTCCAGGTCCTCATCAAACTGGGCGAGCAAGTGGGACTCTGTGTACTGTTCAAATTTGGTTGCTTTACTGAAAAACAAACAAATACAATTGATGCACAACAATGTTTACATTTAGGTTTAGTGTATTTGAGTATACGTTGAGTGTTGACAATTTAAAATGAACACATAATTACTTCAGCTCTCGCCGACACTAAATATTATGCTGCAAACAACTTTCACAGTCGAATACTTGTTACTGGATTGTACTGGGACATGATTATAAGCACAAGTCCTTTCCAGTTTAATCATTCCTCCTGGGAAACACGAAAACTGATATTTTATGCTCATCTACATTGAATCAATCAAATTGAATGTATAATTGTATAATGTATAACTCCTTTTTCACAGTTCACAGTCTGATATCGATGGTAATGCATCAAGGGTTTCCATGGCAAAATAGAGCCCTTTTGTTACCCAGACTGAGTCCCAAAGTGCTCTCTTACTCCCTTGTTACCTTCCCTTGCTGGGTGAATGTACTATGATCGCCATTTTAATGGGTGTCCCAATTCCTTAGTGCTGAAGTCCCAGAATTCCTTGTGAAATGTGGAGAACAGGCAGACACACAAATTGTAGATATGGTTAGGTTGTTTAACAAACCAATTATTTGTAAAATGTATATTGTATGGAGTTGAACAGCTAATAAAATGTATCTAATCTATTATTTCCATATATGCATTTCAGTACCTATTCATAACTATGTATTTACAGTGTCTGTCAAAAGTATTCACCCCCCTTGGACTTTTCCACATATCACTGTGTTATCACAACATGAAATCAGAATGGATTTAATCAGGAGTTTTTGTCAAAGTGTAAAATATGATCTGCAAATTATTATTATTTGTATTTATGTATGTAATGTATTGATTTATTAGCAGTATAAATAAGTACAAAACTGGAAAAAATGCTTTCAGTGGATTCATTAATAAAGCAGCTATCTAATTACATGATATACAGTAAGTGATATATTATTTTATGAAAAACAGGGACAGAGGTATAAACTGTAACATTTATCCAGCTGTGTGCAGCAAACTGCCCTGTTCATGGAGGAAAACAAATGCCACAAAGCTGGGGTGGGATTGAGTGTTAAAGGGTATCCCGTTGAGTGCTTTTTACTCCTTCCTGTACCCTACTCCCTCGCTGAAGTGTACACGTACCAAAGGGAGTAGGGGGCGAGGTTATAGTTTAATATGCAGCACCACTGTGCGAGTAGCTGGGATTAAGCAAGACAAGAAAAGAATAGTGACAGAGAATGGTGAATATTTGTACTCAACTAGTTGCTTAATATCATGATTTAAATGGACAGCTATTTTAATAACCTCAGACAATGTATTGTAACGACCCAGGGGTTCTGGCTGCAACAGGGACTCAAACCCTAGTCTCCTGCACCACAATGCAATGATCTTACCACATCTCTAAAGGGCCCAGACCTCTTAGCAAGGCTCAAGATCGCTACAGTATATTATCGCTGAATCACCAGTGGCACATTACACTTGTTTTGAAATTATTACCATTTGTAGTGTAGAATGGTTATGTAGGTATAATGGCTACACTGCAGGTTGTCAGCCTACATGACAGTATATTCTGTACCGCGTTAATATTTAAAATACAACTGTTTGATCAGCCCTATTGTATTAAGACTATATACGTGAAATTCAGCAAACATTTCAGAACAGGAGGTATGCACAACATCTTCACACAAAGGTCAAGTGTTTAGTGCAGGGTATATTCTTTTACCAGAACAACAAATTCTTATCATGCTGGATGTAACTGTTCAGAAAATGTTATTTGATTAATAATGATAATTATAATAACATCTGTAGGCTAATAATTGTGCCAGTTCCATTTTCTTTAGTAGTTTAGATGCCTGCAAGAATCAATTGCGTTCAACTACTGTCAGGTATTGGGAACACAGCCAGCTGGATTCTGGCACAGTGGGAGCAGAAATGGTGCTGAATAAAGATCACATGATTTTCTTTTAGCAGAAACTTATTTCCAGTAGTATTGTGATGAACAAATAAATTGGTACAATTAATAATATCCCTAAGTGCGAAACACAATTGAACACAAAATAAATACATTCAGAATGTAAAGATCTTCTGAATGTGACCATTTGCTTTCACTTTTATTATAGTCAAGTCATCCATTGAAATTAATCATAAACCATTAAAAATATGGTTATTTAATATGACAGAGTTTCTGTTTTGTGATCTCGGGTATCCAAAGGCATTATCAAAAAGAGAAACTGATGTAAATAAATATAAATCAAGCATAGTCTAAAAATGACTATAGATATTAAATGTACATATTAATTCAGCAGACTGACACTAAAAACATTAAAAAAAACAAAGCTAAAAGTAAAACAGTCTTGGTTCAAATAAATTCAAATAAGTATCAGAACTTACTGGTCTATTTTGGCTTCTGTGACATTTCTACCACTGAACAATTTTATTGTAACAAAACCCCATCGTGTGTTCTGGTTCCAAGTGACAATATCCACAAGGTAACTATGTCCTTAAGAGAAATAAAAAATAAAAAATAAATGAATGACCCTTAAAGACACAACACACACAAGTTATTTATTGGTAATAACACATTTGGTATAAATGTGTTTTTAGTTTGCCATTTGAAGCTCATACTTTTCCTAAAACTTAAAATGTTTCATATATATTCAATTGAATTTAAGTTAGAAGACTGGGGAGATCAAACATAACCATAAATAGCCTTGGTGTAAGGGACTGAGCAGAATATCAGAAGCAAATTTGTGTTTTATGATCGCTTCAACTGCACCTTTGGCTCCCAGATTAATATACAGTGCAACCAGAAAGTAAGGCTGTGAATACTTATGTACATGTGCTTTTGTTGTTTTTTATTTTTATTAAATTTGCAAAGATTTCAAACAAACTTCTTTCACGTTGTCATTATGGGGTATTGTTTGTAGAATTTTGAGGAAAATAATTAATTTAATCCATTTTGGAATAAGGCTGTAACATAACAAAATGTGGAAAAAGTGAAGCGCTGTGAATACTTTCCGGATACACTGTACATAATTATCAGGAGAACACTTTTTTTTCTTAAGATATTTCTTATTTTTGAATCCCCCTTTATTTAGGCATAGACCAAATCAAAACTTTGAGTTTCCCACAAATTGCAAAGTACAACCTTGCACCCTATTGTGTTTGTATTTATATATAGTACAATGCAGCTTCTGTGCAATAAATTAAACAGTTGTAGGGAATAAGTATGTAATTTGCGATTTGTGTGTGGAACAAAGTTTTGAGTTTAACAATTTCATATGACACAGGATTTCCAGTGCTTTCACTAGTACACTAAAGTATATTATATAGAAAAGTTTTTACCACTGCACTGTTTGCTGGCATAGAATTGTCTATTTAAACAGTTTTCTTGGTTATTTGGAACTAGGTTACCATCTGGCCTAATAATCCTGCAACACTTTTATACAGGACAGGTTTTTAAGATAATTTGAAAGAAATAAGCATGTACATTGAACTCTAAACACTTTGAACTGAATTATTGTTTGGCAGGATTTCAATACAATAGTATATTCAAATGTCCATAGATTTTCTACACAAAACGTTATATTGAGACTTAGAATTCTGGTTTGGGCTGTTTGTCTATCTATCTGTTTATCTACCTACATATCTATCTGTCTCCATCTCTCTCTCTCTTCCTGCTCAGTTTAAATGCATTTACAGTCCTTACTTACTGCAATATGGTGGTTCTGGTGTGGTAGAAAAATATGTTTTTGTCTGTCCAAGTCGTAAAAGAACATCTTTCCACATGTTGATATAATAACCTGTGTATGGCAAACATATATATATAAAGTAAAAAACCTTTGGTACATTGGTGATGTTACTTATGAAACTTCAGTTAATTTAATTTTGATAGTTTTTTTTACATAACAAATAAAAAAATAAAAAAAACTTTTAGCACAGCATGGATGTAAAACTGCCACAAAAGAGAGCATTAGAAATATACTGCAAGTTAGAAATTCCTATGCCCTATACACAACATTTTCCTGAATTATCAGATGTGAATGGATTGAAATAATTCAGTAGCTGTTTGTTCTGCCGCAACTTTTAGAAGTAAGCATAAACAATAGCATCTACTAGCCTTTTTATTAAAGTGTACAGATTTACAAAGTAAATCTTACCGAATAATGGGCAGGGCGCTGGCTTAAAAGCTTCACATCCAACACATTTGCCATCCAGGAAATCTTGATATGACGCACACGGATAGGCTGTGATGTTACAGGTCTTATTTAATGAGCAGAGATACAGGAACACTGATCTCTGATGGTCACAAATAAAGTATCTTTTACCTGAAACAGAAAAAAATTGTAAATAAGGTGTTAGTAATTATGTTAAAAACATAACAAAGTGTTGATTCAGTTTTCCACAGGTGACTTTAAAGGACAACTATCGCAGTTCACAATGTATTGTTTTTATGTTCTTGTGTGTTGGTAGAAGTAAAGTATTTGATTTTTCTG
Organism: Amia ocellicauda; assembly: GCF_036373705.1. Classification (NCBI taxonomy): domain Eukaryota; kingdom Metazoa; phylum Chordata; class Actinopteri; order Amiiformes; family Amiidae; genus Amia; species Amia ocellicauda. The sequence goes on from NC_089852.1 coordinate 56,772,365, forward strand.
TTTAATTCTATCATCTTAGCAGCTATTAACTCTGAAAGCTATACCCCTCACCAAAACCATAGAGGAGGTTTAAAGCCCACATAGGTGCTGCTTTTGGGTTTCAGGATGTGACGTTTAATTTCTTACCAGATAGCCAACATATGGGATTTGTCTTCCACATGGCAACTCCAGTAATAATTGCGTTCAGTGATGTTCAAGGTTGTATAATCCTTGAGAATGGTCACACTTGGGGAGCATAGCAAGGCATTGATATAAGTGTGTGTTCTGCTGCATAAGGCAAAACAACGTGCATAGATGCTCCCTATTTCGTTATACAGTGACTAGATCATTACACTATACGTATTCATCAAATTTATATTTTCAGAATTCTTTGGACACTGATTCATCCCAGAGAATACTGTAAAGATTCAAGTTGTTTGATTTTGGACTGCGACTTCACGGAAATCAATGTGAGTCATGTTGCTTTTAATTAGTTGTTAATTTCACATATGAAATCCACAACTATGAGTGCGTGGACAAATGCTAGTGGTTGGGAATACATTTCTTGTGTTCTGATTGTATCAGAATCAATATGTGCAATGCCCCATGCTGCTGCAATGACACATGGAAAACTCACCAGAGAAAATGGTTTTGGGACAGCCTGGCTGATCTGCTCCACCATTAGCATAGAAATCGATGTGTCCCAGTGGAGCTCTGAACCCTAGGGCTAAATCAAACAAAGCATTGCACCATCAGGACCCACAGAGAGAGAGCAGGAATGATTGCAACTCTGCTTTTAACTCTCAGGCATTATTATTATTTATTAATTGGCAGAAGATACATTTTCTTTAAAAAAATAGAAGGAATTAATCCATAATATATAATGTAGACCTGTTTTAAGAAAAGTTCAATTTCTATTTTAAAAACATATTTATTTACTTTTTACGAAGCTATTGTTAGAGGAAAGGTGGAGAATCAATATTTGATCTTGGAAGGCAACATAAAACTAAACTAAAGTAAAAATAATACAGTGTGTTTTGGAAAGGATAGAGGTTTATACCCACAACTGTCTTAAAAACAGACGCTGACAAAAACATGACCAATTAATAATAATAATAAAACAACTACTACTACTATTCACTTCTAAGCAGATGCCCCTTACCCAGGGAAATCTTTGTCATTGAACATAGACATTTCATGAAATACAATACAGTTAGAGCAAGAAAATACAACATACAATTTTAGTCCTAATTGCAGAGTACATCCAACTACATACAATGTCAGTAATATAAACAAAAGAGAGAAAATATGCATAATCAAATATGTGTATCCATTTGAATCAATCTCAAATAACTCAAATAACTATTTAAAAGCAGATTGTTCAAAACATTGGGCAATGCTGAATAACTACTACTTTGATAGAATTATACAATTCTGTAATGCAACAACAACAATGTGGTTGGGCTTTCTCTCCTTTTTTTGTACTGTGCAAATTATCATATTGTGCTTAATAGCATTTCTTGACACAATTCATTGTAATAGCAATTGTATTGCCAGTTTGGTTTAAAAAATAAAAATAAAAAATAAAAATAAATATACATAAAATAAAACTGAAATGAAGACCAAAAGCTTAAGAAGGTCCGGTGATAGCTGCCTCCTGATTTGCCATTACAAACACAAGGAAATCCTACCAAGCAAGGTAGTGCAAGTTATAACATCATCCACTAACAAAAATGTGTTAGTTTTCATCTACAGAATAATAAAAAGCCATACCATCCATATCAGTATGTAGGACGTCAACAAACACAGCATCCGTAGGGTCCAGTCTTTCATCTGGGGATGTACCAGTGAAGGTTGGACCAGCTGGGTCAAGCCCTGCATAAGAGCACAGAAGTGTTTTTTGTTTTGTTTATAAGTAGATTGTTTGTATTATATAAAAGCATATATAGATATGATATCATTATTTTGCTCACATTTATAAAATGCATAAAGTTGACCCTGGCTAATAACTAAGCCTGGCTAACAAAATAAAAGGCAGCAGACTTGTACTTTATTTTGACAATATACCCCCTGAGGGAAATAGTTATTGCCTTCTATATTACGTGCTGAATTAACTCTGGGTCACACAAGGAGTGTATCAAGTGTACTGGGCTATATTAAGGGAAATGAAGCAGCACTACATTCTTCGACTGTTCAACGATTAGCAAGGCACACATCTAAATCCAAATCCTTTTAGTTTTCATACATTCTACCTCCTCACCCAACAGAACATCTTCTGTAGCTCTTGTAACAGATTAAAACCACTTATCATTAAGTAAGATACACTAATTAATGAAACAGCACTTGATTGTACCTGCTTGCTAATGAGGCAAAATAATTCAACTTTGAAAGGGAGAGTCCCATGGTTATAGTTCTGTTTTACTTTTTACTTTTGAAGCCCACACACCCATGCTCCACCAGATGATTTTTCACTATGCCTAAACCATTGAAAATTAAGGAATAATTGAATTTGTTTGCTTCAATACACAAGCACTTGCATCAATACACTCAGAAAAAGGATTTATATGAAATTACAATTTATATATTTTTATAATGCATGTTTTTTTCTTTAATCTTACCAGTTATCCTTCCAATTTTCCCATTCAACATGCTCCCAACAAATCCAGACAAATGAGCTCCAAGGCTGACTCCAATCATGTGGATGGAGTGTAGAGAAGCACCTCCATCCTGAATCAACAGACCAAGAAATAGAAAAAAAGGCTTTATTACCATTCTCAATTTTAATTCTGAGAAGCTCAGTTTGCTCTCCTCCAGTATACCAAGGATTCCGTCAAATTAAGTTTTTGTTTGCTTTGGTGTTCATGAACTCCCAAGTCAGACAGAAGCAGAAGAGCTTTTCATCTGGTAGAAATGGCATGTCTTATTTGCAAGAAAGCCAAGATACACGACTTGGTTTCCACTTCTCTTACCTGCATCTTTACAATGAACTCGGTCAGGTTTTCTGCTGCTTTCTTGGTGTTGGTGACGGCTGCAAAGTAGTTTAGAGTAGCAGCTCCCCGGTTCCAGTCCACAACGATCACATTCATATCCTCCACGGCGAGCAGAAGCTTGACAAGTTGGTTGATCCAAATTGGGGGGGCCCCAGTTGGCCTGTATCCATGCACAACGAATGTTGTCTTTCTTGACAAATCAAAGTTTTTAGCATTTGAAAAGTTCCCATGATCCAGTTCCTCTCCACAGTCCGGGGTGTTACTGGTGTACAGCAACAGCTTAACCTGCAGTTTAGTCCCAATAAAGGAGTCATGGAAATTCAGGTCTGTGAAGCTTGCACATGTTGTGTCCTCCTCTGTGAATTAAAAAGGAAGTAGTGGTATAATTAATCGAATGAATTAATGAATCATATACAGACCATTCAGTGGTGCTTTTCAGAAAGGAACTCTGAAAGACACACTGGATATTACACCTTACATTATATTAAGGATGATGTCATTAATACATTAAATAGTTTATAAAACAGTTAGGATATATATGATCAATCATATATTATAGAGGTTTATAGATCATTCATAAATTGGATTATTAATTGATTTATAAACTAGTTACCAAACATGTATTAATGACACCATGATATAAAGTGTTACCAACCCACCTTTTAATTCTTAGCATGCCAAATATTAGCAAGTTATATTTATTGTGGCAATTATACACCTACAATATCAATAAGTAATTTATTAATGTAACTGTAACTGAAGACACTTCACTTTACAAACTCTCTTTACTAACTTACCCTTTCCTGTTGCATATAGCATTCAACAACAAAAGTATTTATTTTTCAACCAATGTTTTATGTGTTACTTGGCAATGCTAGATGGCATATTTGTCCTTGTTTATGTAGTAAATTGTTTCTGATCTACAAAGAATAATACATTATGTGTACACCCTTGTCTCTAGGTTCTAAAGTGTTGAAGAACTTGAAGGCATCATTGCAGACAAAGGCCCTAAATCATCTTCATTCCTGATATTTACTGGCACACCCCAAAATTGTGTGTCACATTCCAATGAGAAAAATATTGTGCATGTTACAATTCCATCGGATCACTGCTCCGCAACCGCAATTTATTCTGAGATTTTAACTTAAACATTGAATCACCAGTTTTAAGCATTCAATTCACCAAATAATATTGCCAGAATACACGCTGTCCCTTAATCCCTTAATACAGGTGTTCTCAACTGGTTGTCACCTATATGTCGACTTCAGTGGCTTAAGATATCCAGTTTGTAAGGACTCCATAGGACTACAGTGAATCAATGAGATTAAATAACATTATATTGGCTACTGGACTATCAACAATATAGATAATGAGGTAATATGATTCCCCTTTGTCAAGCTCAGTTGGTAAAATTCTACCACAGCCCATCTGTGACTTTGCAGACGACTCATAGAAACAACAGGAAGGTTTCTTATCAATTTAACCATGTTTACCTCATACCCTGAATGTAAGAGAGGGCAGGGAACTCGTTAGGCTAATCTAGCTCGTTTGTTTGAAGTTAAACAGATGACCAAGGATAGGAGTCATGATCAGATGACTGGAGGCGAGAGACAGAAGAATTCCAGAAGGGGTGAATTTATTCAGGTTCAGCCAGCAGATAATCCAAATAACAATAGTAATGTATCGATAGCAGCCCGAGAGTGTTTAAATAATAGTATTTATATCCTTATTAATGAAAGGTTGATGTATCTGTGTTTATCCGTGGTCTGTAAATAAACAAAGAAATAACAATACTTTTAAGCTTACTGTGCTGATCACAAGAACTTAAGTAAACAAACAGAATATGACGATTAGACTGTATAAGGATACTTTGCTATGTTTACAATATTCAACATAAACATTACTAAGGAGCATTAGATTAAACATAAAACAAGTTATTCATAATTATAACTTTTCTGCACTGACGCACGGTATGTTGAAGGACAGAAATACACAGCGACCTTACTCTCTGCTGTCTGGGATAATACAAAGGAACGTCTAACTATGATGAATCATAAGGAAAGCGTCTCAATGACATGACGTGTACAAACCGAATAGTAACGAATTCTGAACATAAGGTGGCAGCATTTAGCCACAAATTAAAGACTTTCTGACACAGCCACCCCCAAATTCGTGAAAACAAATTGTAACAGGAAGAAAGTCTCTGGTCATTCAGTCTTTCTGAGTACCCTCATCCTTGTCTTTGAGGGCTGGAAGCCGGATCAGTTGCGCAACTGGACGGACAGAGATGCGATCTCGGACCTGGACTTTGGCCATTCGGATGCGACCATCTGGTCCTTGGTAAGTCTCTGTAACCCTTCCGGTTGGCCACAAAGCGTGGGGTAGTTGGGAATCAACAATCATAACGACTTGGTCGATCGTCAGGTCTTTGCAGTCCTTGTGCCATTTCTGACAGAGCTGCAGATCAGGAAGATAGCGTCTGATGAAGTTGGTCCAGAAGTGATCAGCGAGAATCTGGCTGTGCCGCCAATGGCGTCGGCTCAACAGATCGTTGGGAGGATATACTACTTGAGGAAGAGAAGCATCCCTACGTCCCATTAGAAGCACGTTGGGTGTGACTGGATCAGGATCAGCTACATCTGATGAAACGTAGCCAAGGGGTTTAGAGTTCAGAATCCCCCCACTTCAATGAAAACAGTGCGCAGCACAGGCTTGGTCACAGTGCGATCGCCCAACACCACACGCAGAGCATTCTTCACAGACTTTATCTCCCGCTCCCAAGTTCCACCGAAGTGCGGAGCGTTTGGTGGGTTGAATTGGAAGGTCACCTTCTGGTCGGCAAGTTGCTGCATCAGTGAAGGCTCCATAGCAGCAATACTAGCTTGTAATTCAGCATCTCCACCACGGAAGTTGGTGCCCCTATCGGAGAAGATCTCAGAGGGCTTGCTCCGACGGGAGGTGAAACGTCGGAATGCCATCAGGAAGGCATCTGTGTCCAGACTCTCTAGTAGGTCAAGGTGCACACAACGGGTTGTTAAACATTTGAATATAATGCTGCAGCGTTTCTCTGACCCCCGGCCAATATTGATAGTAAACGGGGCAAAGCAGTCTACTCCTGTAGACCAGAAAGGAGGCTTGTACAGGCGTAAACGTGAAGAAGGCAAATCTGCCATCTTTGGTACTTCAGGGTTGGCACGCCATTTACGGCACTGTGGGCAGGTATTGTATTGGTGTCGACGGATGGCCTCTCGGCCACGCAGTATCCAGTACTTATGTTCTGCAAGGACTCGCTCTGGTCCAGGGTGGAGTAGCCTCTCATCAAAATCTTGGATGAGGAGCTTGGTTATGGGATGACTCAGTTCCTACACAATGGGGTGGATGTTATCTAGGTTCAAATCTTCTGCTCAGCGCAACCTCCCTTGGGTCATACTCTGGACTAAGTACTAGCAGACGGCTGTTTGCTGGTATGTCTTTACCTGCTCCAAGTGCCTTTACTTCTTCTGTAAAGCTATCCAATTGGGTTCTCTGTAGAAGGAGGTTCTCCAGCTCTGTCTGGCGTTCAGCTGTCCATCTGGAGCTGGCATCAATGTTGGCCGCCCCATCAAGGGACTGATGGGTGGCTACGATGAGGTCGTGCCATGTGTTGAACTGACCAGGGTCTGGAATGCAGATGGACTGTTCTATGGAGACATTCCCACAGAACACCGTTTTCTTTAATTCAGCAGAGTCCTCTCCCTGCTCAGCTGATGGCATTGATGGCCATGTCTCCTTTGACTGAGCCAGGAAGGGAGGACCATGTCTCCAGCGGTTGTGCTGGCTTAATTCTTGCAGGGACTTGCCTCGCGTAATGTCATCTGCAGGATTGTTCGTTGTGGAGAGTGCTGGAGTCGCTCCATAGAATTACCTTTCTGATAGGCAGCGTATGTTCTGTGCATAGTACTTGGGTGAGCTGGGCTCCAGTGAGGGCTGCACAGAGTTCCAGGCGTGGCTTGGAGAGCTGACGTTTGGGAGCTACATGGGATCTAGCCATGACAAAGCTGGTGTGGATATGGTCATGCTCGTCCTCTGTGCTAAGGTAGGCGACTGAGCCGTATATGCGTTCAGAAGTGTCGCAGAAGATGTGGAGGTCTCTCTTGGAGGTTGACACATCAGCACAGGGTGGGGTGTAACACTTCTGTATCATAACTCTAGGTAGGTCACAGAGCTCACTCTCCCAAGCAAGCCAACGCTCTAGCAGGCTCCCAGGTTTGATAGGATCATCCCAGCCTCTTTCTATCTTCCATAGGTCTTGGATTAGGACCTTGGCTCTGGCTGTATATGGAGATACAGTATATAGCCAAGGGGGTCATATTGGCTAGCGAGGATCTTCCTCATAGTTGGTTCTGGGTTCTGTTGATCGATGCTTATATCCTATTTCATCTGTACTGCAGTTCCAGCATAATCCAAGGGTAGGTTCTTGAGGGTCCCCACTACTCTGAGAGCCACAGTTCTGAGTTTTCAGATCTCGCTTCAGGGAGTAAGTGTTCAATTACTGAAGGTAGATTGCTGGCCCATTGTCTGATATCAAAGCCACCAGATGACAGCTGCTCATGCATCTTGTGAATGAGCTGTTTAGCATCCGCTGCTGTAGCCAAGGTCTGTAGACAGTTGTCCACATAGAAGGCCTTGTCTATGGAGTTCAGGACTTCTTCATTTCCTTCTATGTTGTCCTGCACATGCTTGCGTAAGGCAAAAGTAGCACAGTAGGGGCTGCAGGTGGTGCCAAAAATCTGGGTGTCGGTCCCGTTCCATATTTCTCCAGATGAAACGGAGCTGCTTGTCTTGAGGCAGTAGATGCATTTGGTGAAACATAGCCTTTATGTCACCACAGATAGCAACAGTGTGTTGTCTGAATCTGAGCAGTACTCCTAACAGGGATGGACCAAGGGTAGGCCCTGGGAGTAGATGGTTATTCAGAACTAAGCCGTCATGTTGGAATGAGCAGTTGAACACCAGTCGAGTCTTACCATTGTGCTGCACAATGTGATGTGGGAAATACCGGGATTCTTCAGTAGATTCAGCTTCTCCTGGACTTTTTTTACATAACCTGCATCCACTAACTTCTGAATCTGCTGGTTGTGAACTTCAGCGAGTTCAGGGTTCTTAGAAAGACGTCGTTCTGTGCTTCTCAGGTTAGGGAGTACTGCCTCCTTGGTCGCATGGAAGTGAGGGCTGCCCTGGGTTCGAAGCAGTGGTGTAGCGAAGCGCTGTATCCTGCCTATGTCCACTCTGATGGTCTTTGCTTCTAGCAGCTCTACAGCTCTCTGATCTTGCTTTGACCGGGTCACATATTTCTCATTAAGGTATGGCAAGGTGTCCACCTGCCACAGTCTCTCAACGTTCTTCAATAAGTCAGATGTTGGAGGCATAATGGTGGTCAGCAAGCATTGCTGCTGGTTGGTTTGCGGCATGAGGAAGCTGGCCGGACCCTGCAATGCCCAGCCTAAGTTTGTGCAGACTGCAACTGGAGCTCCCAATGGGCCTATATTCACAGGTTTTATAGGAATCACCAGGTGTAGGAAGTCTGAGCCGATCAGAACCAATGGGTGAGCCTTGGGAGCCCACGTAGATGAGGATAGTGCTTCTGCAAGGCCTTAATGGGATAAGAATACTCTGAGAGGGCGAGAGTATCGGCAGTGAAAACATGTTCGATTTGGTACCTCACATTGGGATTGTCAGCAGGGGATACTTCCAACCTGACAGAAGCACCATGGACTTGTACAATGTCTTGTCTCACTGTCCAAAGCGTCATCATTTCAGGTTGTTTCTCCAACTTCAGTTGCTGAACTGCTGAAGTCAAGATGACCGTCCTCTCCGATCCATCATCCTGAACTGCATAGGTTTCAACAGTGTGACCTGCACTGTGTAGAAGTACTTTCACCACCTTCAGCATTACCTTGTGAGGGCGGTTTGGTCTGTCCAAGTAGGTGGTTTCAAGCTCAACAGTGGTCATGAGAACACTCTTGCATTCTGTCTGTACAGCATCGTGTAGGATGGTGAGATGCTGCTCCTTACATGTGTTGCAAGGCTTCTTAAGTGTGCAAGATTCTGGTGCATGTGATCATCCACATCTCCAACAGCGCTCTATCTCTTTGAGCCACTTGGTAATCTGTTCTGTAGAAAGCTTCTTGAATTCAGTGCACGCATTAAGATAGTGCTCGCTATTATTGCAGTGAGGACAGTATGGCTTCAGTTTGTCCTTCGCCTTTGTAGGTGTTTGTCGACTGGTGGGACATGACCCTGTGTTGGTTGAAGATGACTCTGCATTATAGTAGACAGAGGTTGGTGGCTCCTTCCTCCTAGATGTAAAACGTTGCTCCTTTCTATCTGGCTTCAGGGTTTCTCCCTCGTACAGGACTGCTGCGCGGTTAGAGATCCGTTTGGCACGCGACTTGGTTTGCAGCCAGGTTGACAGGTCATGGAGTGTATAGGTCTGGTCTGCATCAGCTTTCAGAATGCCGCGGTTGATGCAGTACTCCACAAATCAGTCACGATAGCTTGGCGGTAGCTTACTGATAAGCCGATCAACATGTGAGCCGCACTTAAGTTCGTAACCGTTTTCTCCTTCGAGAGATTGCAGCATACCGACCAGGGAGTGCACAGACAGAGCAAAGTCATCAAAGGCTTCAGGGTCCCCAAACTTGATGGGAGGAGCATTCATAATGGTGCCTATCTCACACTGAACAAGTTGCCGTGGCTGTCCATACTTATCCTTCAAAGCCTGGAGTGCAGCAGTGTATGGCCTAGGGTCATGCATATAAGCCTTGGGTAGTTTGTGTGCGCTGGGCAGTTTAAGACGGCCTAATAGAACTTGATACTTGTACTGTTCAGTGAGGTGACTGTGATTATTCATAAGACTGTCCAGTGCCATCTTGAGGAGAGCAAAGTCACTCTCTTTGCCATTCTCAAAGTAGGGCAGTACAGGCTTCGGTATGCTGTGAGTGGAGGCAATCAGCAGGTCCATCATGTTGGGTGTTGGAGGTATCCCAGGTTGCATGAATGGTGTTGCTGCTGGTGATGCCTGGAAGGCTACTGGTTGATAGGGTGCTGCACCTACTGGAGGGTGAAAGAGTACGTTACCTGGGAAAGGGTGTTGGAGGCTGGCTGCTCCAAGCGAAGGCTGTGTGGCTGTGTGGGAGACAGCAGGTGTTGAGTTGCCAACATGAGCCTGCATGCTCTGGTAAGCAGGAATAGACCTGGCCGCCCCGTGGGAGGCAGTGTTCACCCCCTTAGTGTTAGTAGAGCTTCCTGCTTGAACTGGTGGGGCAGGTCGTACAGGGTGTGCATTGTGACACAAGTCAGTCTCTATGGTGGGTGTTGAAATCACTGGAAGAGGTGGGAAGGCTTGTGTGGCTGCAGTTACATCCGCAGCACTATCCAATTGCAGTGTTGAGCCTGCAGCATGCTGTTGAACAGCTTGTGTGTACGGTGCGGCGTTGAGCACATTGTGCATGTTACCTGTAGAGAGCGTTGCAGCATAGTTTGCTGAAGTAATTATAGGCTGTGTTGCAGTAGCAGGTAGCATTACAGCTGGGTTACCAGTAGGAGGCATCATGCCATCACGTTTTTCATTTGCACTAATAAATTATGAAATCATCTCAGCTTCTTGGAGTTCTCTTTCTGCCTGCCGGAGGCGCCGCTGCCTTGAAAGTTGCTGTGTAATCATCTCTCTCTGCCTGAGGGCTTTGCGGGCTTGGAAGTCCAGCTGTCGGCAGTGATCATCAGCTCAGCTCTCTTCTGCCATCTGGTGTTTGAGTTCTTGTAGCTCTGCACACTTCTGCTCTGCCCTTAGAATGGCTGATTGTGATTCGGTGAGCGATGCATTCGATGAATAGCTGCGTGCTGTTCGTGAGCTGTGTGAGCTGCGCTGTGAGCTGTGCTGTGAGCTACGGCTGCTTGGCTGAGATGTATGAGCATGGCTTCTGCTCCTGCATGATCTGGCATGGGGGTATGCTTCACTCTGGGGCACTGCTGGCTGAGCGATGGGGAGTTGCAGCTCTCGTGAGAGGGGGTACTCCAAATGGAAATCAGAAAGGTGGCGTGGAATCTGTCGCTCCCTTGGAAGACGCACACGTACTGAAGGCTGGCTGTCTGTATTGACGGCTGGGCCCAATGTTTGGGATGTTGTCACGGTGCAGACAGTCGGGGTGTCCACGACGCTAGTAACAGCAACAGCAGGATCAGGTAGGCTGGTGGTGAAAGGGTTAACCGGATAAGCAGCACTGGAGTTATCCATACTGTGTGCACTGGCATCGTGGGGGACATCAGTATTTGGCTTGTCATCCATTTTATCCTGTAGTCAGTCTGTTTGGCACTCCGGCTCGAAGGACCATGTAAGAGAGGGCAGGGACCTCGTTAGGCTAAGCTAGCTCGTTTGTTTGAAGTTAAACAGATGACCAAGGATAGGAGTCATGATCAGATGACTGGAGGCGAGAGACAGAAGAATTCCAGAAGGGGTGAATTTATTCAGGTTCAGCCAGCAGATAATCCAAATAACAATAGTAATGTATCGATAGCAGCCTGAGAGTGTTTAAATAATAGTATTTATATCCTTAGTAATGAAAATTTGATGTATCTGTGTTTATCCGTGGTCTGTAAATAAACAAAGAAATAACAATACTTTTAAGCTTACTGTGCTGATCACAAGAACTTAAGTAAACAAACAGAATATGACGATTAGACTGTATAAGGATACTTTGCTATGTTTACAATATTCAACATAAACATGACTAAGGAGCATTAGATTAAACATAAAACAAGTTATTCATAATTATAACTTTTCTGCACTGACGCACGGTATGTTGAAGGACAGAAATACACAGCGACCTTACTCTCTGCTGTCTGGGATAATACTAAGGAATGTCTAACTATGATGAATCATAAGGAAAGCGTCTCACTGACATGACGTGTACAAACCGAATAGTAACGAATTCTGAACATAAGGTGGCAGCATTTAGCCACAAATTAAAGACTTTCTGACACTGAAAGTGTCAACAAAAGGAGCATTAAATGTTTTGGGAACCGAGTGTTTCTGTCTGCTACAGACATCTGAAGACAAAGAAAGAAATGTAGATACTCATAGGCCCTGTATATGCCAAATTGAATGATTTGGATAAGTTCAGTATAATTGCTGATCAATACTAGCAATTCTCACAGTGGTCGCATGAAGCATCAACAGCAACAGCGTGATCTGGCCATAGTGTAAAACTGCTGCTTGCCTGCACGTACATATTGTCACATTTCTGCTGGAGGTTACCGTATGTTAAACCTCAAGGTCAGTATTTGTTTATGAAAAGTGACCCTGCAATGAGGAAATCTTCTTTAAGTGGCTTACTGTAATGTCACACAGGTCATTGCATAAAAGGTCTTAGGAGTAAGCTTAACCACTTACTTAAGACTGCTACCACGTACATGGGGCATTAATCTTGGATACTGTCACAGAAAAATTGTTTCACATTTAACCCTTTTGATGGTGGGTTCTAAAAGAGTTGGGAGTGAAGGTATTCATAGGAGTGAGGTTTTTCTTTCTGCCTGTGTACACGCTTTCACTGTCACCAAGAAGGCTACCTTAGTTTTCCTTACCCGTGTAGAAACAAAACCAGCAAATTGAAAATACAACAAAAACATTATAGATATGCTTATCTGTTTCGATTTTTCTTGTTTGTAGGATGTACGTGCCAGTTTTTCTGGTAGTTCATTTCCTCCATGAATAAATAAATAAATAAGTTAAATAAACAAACAAACAAATATATATATATATAGTGGATTGCATAAGTATTCAGCCCCCAAGGACTTCTGGACATTTTGTATTGTTACAATCTGGAACTAAAACGGATTTAATTGTGATTTTCTGTCACTGATCTGTCACTATTCCAAAGTTAAGAAGTAGGAAGACTTCACATTCACTTTCCAATTCAGTTTTATTGTTCAATCAACATAGAAATACACAAATTCAAATAAAAATATTATAAACAAATACACACAAAATAATAAAAGAAAGATGTGCAAATGACTCCATTGGAAATATTTTTTTTTGCATGTTTTGAAGTTTTCTTAAAATTCTGACTTTAAAAGTAGCATTTGAAATACACATTTTAGGTTCAAATTAATATTTAAAAGAACACTGTTTAAATTACTCAATGTTTTGTTTTGTTGTGTAATGTTCCAATGTTTTTTTTTGTTTGTTTGTTTTTGCAACGTGTGGAGGTTCTCTGACAAAATTACCAACATGTTTAGTTTGTCCGGCTAACGATGATCACATCAGAGCTGCAATGTTTCACTTTGTTTTAAAAACAATTCTTAATTGGTAGCCTAATACTATTATTAGTAATAGTCCGATCACATTATCAAAGCGTTGGAACCCAAAAAAGTGTCCTTCCTATCATAATAGTGGATGAGCAACTGAGTCGAGTAGTTGGTGAGGAAGGGACGGATTCGGCGTATGTTGCTCGGGAGTAATCTGCAGGTGTGTGTCAGCGTGGTGATGTGCTGGGTGTAGGATAGCACAGGATCGAGGTTGACTCCTAGATTTTTAGTGGAAGAAGAAGGAGAGAATGTCATAGATTCCAAGGGGATTGAGATGGAGAGATCAGCAGAAGGTGAGGAGAAGGGAGCAGATCTGATTACATGTTAATTATTTCTCGGGTGCTCCACAAAGCTGGGCTATATGGAAAACTGGCAAGAAGGAAGCCATTTCTGAAAAAGGACCATGTAAAAAGATTCTGTTGTCCAATGCATAAAAAATTGAACTATATGGCCTAAATGTAAAGCGTTATGTCTGCTGCAAACCCAACACAGCACATCACACAGGTTACACAATGCTTCCTGTGAAGCATTGTTGTGGCAGCATCATGTTATGGGGATGTTGTTCATCGGCAGAGACTGGGAAACTTGTCAGGGTTGAGGGCAAGATGGATGGAGACAGATATATAAAAATCCTAGATGAAAACCTGCTTCAGTCTGCAAGAGACCTTGCACTGGGGCGGAGGTTGACCTTTCAGAAAGACAATGATCCTAAACACACAGCCATTGGAGTGGTTTAAAAACAAGTGTCCTAGTCAAAGCCCAGACCTCAACACAATTGAGAATCTGTGGCAAGACTTGAAAGTTGCTGTTAACCAACAGTGCCCATCCAACCTGAGAGAGCTTGAACAATTGTGCTAAGAAGAATGGGCAAAATTACAGGAACCAGAATTGCAAAGTTGGTAAGATTCGCACCTGTAAGGTGATTTTACCAAGACTCAGGGGGGTGAATACTTATGCCACTAAACATTTTTTTGATGTTTAATTAACTTTTGTTTAACAATAAAAACATATTTTGCACCAAGGTGTTGTGTATGTAGTGGTAATCAAAGGGAAATAATCCTAATTAAATCAATTTTCATTCCAGATTGTAACATAACACAATTTGAAAAAGTTCTTAGGGGGTGAATTCTTATGCAAGTCACTGTACGCCATTACTCCCTGAAGACCACAACACTTCGAAGTCTTTGCTTCTATCTTAAACAAGTTGAGTATGTGTGTGAAATAGCAAGATGGTGCTGATCTATGGCGACACACTACTCTCGCTCTGTAAGTTAATTATTCATTTTTTTCCAAGATCCATTATGATCATCAGATTTTATTGGCTATAGGACTAAATGTGCCAGATTCCTGAAAGTCACCAGAGATACTATAGGACATTGTTTGTAATACACCGTTAAAATGGAACAGTTTTCATCGGCGCCAACAACAGAGTAGCCAGAGATGCTGAAGGCAAATTGGTGTTCTGGCTAGGCTACAGCGACATCCTATTCGACCCCCTGTACCCAGTATTTTGCTAGCCAACGTCCAATATATTGGAAATAATTATCTAGACTGCCGTATTAGCATTAACATTGTCACTGTGTGAGGTTATTATTTATTTATTTATTTATTTATTTCTTAGCTGACGCTCTTATCCAGGGTGAATACAAGCTCAATGCAAAGTACAAAAATACAGTTCAGTACAAGGCATAACATATTACAAATTCCAATTCACATAATACAGTGCAATTCAAACCATAATACATTTTACAAATAATAAATGTACACAATATATGAGGTCTTACATCCTGAGGTTCCAACATGTTCCAAGAAGACTTGTACTGTATATTGATATTGTACCTGTACCCACATCATCTCCAGTATCTTGTTTTAATGATTACAGACCAGTTGCTTTAACCTCAGTGATAATTAAGTGCTTAGAAAAACTGTTTTCTGTAAAGTTTGATATAAATCTTAATATTCCAGATATTGATCCAATACAGTTTGTTTATTGGTCAAAAAGATCTGTAGATGATGCTGTCTCATTTGCCCTGCACACTGCCTTAAACCACCATTAGAAGAGTTACACTTGTGTTAGAATGTTGTTTATTGGTAACAGTTGTACCAACAAACTTGGTGTTAAAGCTCAGAAGCCTTAGACTTTGCAATTCTTTCTGTGACTGGCTATTTGACTTTCTAACACGCCAACCTCAGACTGTACGATTAGGCAACAACAATTAATCTAATCTGGTTCTTAACACAGGAGCACCCCACGGTTATTGTCTCAGTCCTTTACTCTACAGTATGTTTACATACAAATAATATTATAATTAAATATGCATATGATTCTACAGTGATTGGTCTAATAAGGTGGTGAGGTGAGGGACCTTTCTTTATGGTGTCCAGAGAACAATCTGTTTCTTTATGTTGATAAGACAAAAGACAAAACTTTGGTGAACTTTTATCGCTCTACTATAGAGAGCATCCTCACTGGAGGCATTATAGTCTAGTTTAGCAACCTGACTGAACAGGACCATAAACTATTGAAAATGACTGTAAGAACTACTTCAGCTCAAGGACATTCCCACCAGCTGCAGGAGGAAGGCCCAAACATTATCGAGGATGTCACTCATCCAGCTCATGACCTATTCTCAATTGCCACCTGGAAAAGCACTAGGACTAGGATTGCCTGTTGTAAAGTGTTTATCCTCAAGCGGTCAGGGTGATGAATAGGCATTGTGCAGAATGAACTTCATAAGCACATACACACACACACTCGCACATTATGTGGTTAGTTGTTTTTTTTCTGTGTTGTGTTGTGGTGTGTTTCTTCTATGTTAATAAGGCTGGGAGAGCCATGGAAGAAGCATTTTATTGCATTTCAATGTACTTGGCTGTATTTGTTAATGTAGATGACAATAAATAAATAAACAAACAAAAGAAACGCCTCGACTTAAAAATTTCCATTACGAGTTCCCATGAGTTCAGCCAAAACTCCTTCATCAGGATGAGAGTAAGGGAACACAACACACGCTTTTAAAGTTTACATATTTAGTCACAGGTGTAAAATAATCACTCGCGTAAGAATGTATCTTTGACACCAATTAGATCATTGAAATGAATTATAATTGTTTCAGCTTCATTCATGATATTAGTTTAATATTTTAATTACAAACGTGAGAATGTATCAATTAGAGACAATTAGATAATTACATTGCAGTAGGACATTTTTTGCTTCTTTCATGTTAATTACTAAAGCATTATGTACATTACAATGCAACTCAAAACTGGTACACAGCTTATATTCAAAAAGTCACAGGAAAGTAACTAATTTCACAAAAAACACTACATTTCATGGTTGTGATCACAATAAAAAAAGGTCAAAGAGGTATAAAGCTCAGACAAAAACACATTTTCAGTCACAAAATTATAAAGAAACAAACTGTCAATGTTGAGTCTTATTACAGTGCATCCGGAAAGCTGTGAATACTTATGTACATGTGCTTTTTTGTTTTTTATTTTTATCAAATTTGCAAAGATTTCAAACAAACTTCTTTCATGTTGTCATTATGGGGTATTGTTTGTAGAATTTTGAGGAAAATAACTAATTTAATCCATTTTGGAATAAGGCTCTAACATAACAAAATGTGGAAAAAGTGAAGCGCTGTGAATACTTTCCGGATGCACTGTGTCTAACAGTACACGAACGGGAAACAAGGCAGGCATCCTTACAGGCATGCATTTAATGCGATTTTCATATTGATGTCATAAATGTTCTAATCTGATCATATAAAAAGCACCAGCTAATGTAAAGAAACTAATCTGAAGGAGGAATGGTTTCCCATAGTTATCTTTTTCCTCCATTGTAACTACAGGCCTCAATTTTTTTGAAAGATGAAATTCATGAACACTCATTAGGTAACTATACAACACTTCTTCAATAACCTGTTTCACTATGATAATGTACAATTTTTGCACTGCTCTTTACTTATAAGTCTGTGGATGTGCAAGGCCTACCACCAGTGAACAGTTGAAGTCGAAAGTATTGACACACATCACTCGAAACAATGGGATTCAGCGCTTTGTTGTTTAATCAATATTTTTCAGTATTTTTCCATGATGTATTTTCAGAGTTTGAGGAATACCGACTCAGCCTAGAGAAAATGATAATGATTACAGATAATTTAACTGAGTTAAGATTTATGAGTGCACCCCCATTCATTTCTGTATAAATGATGAATGTATAATGTTACTGTTTAAATCCCTGAAGGTTTATTAGTTTAATTATATTGGAATATTTGTTTTAAATTAATATTAACATCAGTGGCTTTGTGACTTATTTTATTTTGTTGACTTATTTACTTTCCTTTTTAACAGATTCTTAGACTCGTGTCCCAGATTCATTGTATGTACTTATTCTAATTAATTCATTATGCTACAAATTAGATCATCTGTTTTCCTTCTCTTCCTTTGACATAACATTTCCCAAACTGTTTTGTACAATAGACTTGTCAAGTATTTATGAAAAGATTGACATTTAAACAAAACAGGCCAGAGCTTTAGCGGTTGTCTGTGAGAGCTTTAATTAGCCCACTCATACTTCTCAATATTGGATCATGCTGCTAAATTAAGCAGCAAGTCGTGAACTTCCTTACCATTCTTAGGATTCAGAGCTCTACCCAAGAAATTGCACGGAATTCAATTATACTAGACTTTGCGGACGGCATTAAATTGACCCTAATCTCACCTAATCTGAGTTTCCTTTTTAGGTGACCTAGAGGATATTGTTTTACCAGTTAATTGTTTGTTATTCCTTTTTGTTAATGTAATCTTGAATCTAAATCTATGATCAATTCATGTAAGAAAATCTCTACTATGGAAGAAACATTAAAAACTTCAGTATCCAGAAAAATGCTTTAGCTTCCCATCTAAGATCACTTTATTTAAGGAACAAATGAAATGTGAAAATATCAAAATATTAGTTGTTGTTTTAATACATATTTTGGTCTCTTAATTTTTTCCAGAGCTGTATATATTCTTAAGTCTCTTTGTGTATTTTGTTTTGCCCCTTTACCCCATTGAGAATTTACACAAAGTTACACAAATGTACACTTAAAAAAAAGTTGATTGTGATTACTAATCAGAATGGTTTCAGTCTGAACACACTGAAACCCCTCGTTTATTGCTTCTGGATACTGCCATTCATAAATATTCAAACACTGGTAGGTCTGTTGTGAAGTAAGATACATTGAGCCTTACCTTTACAGATGACAAAAGAGCCAAAGAACGCGAGTATCCACCACCTGAGCATTGTGTCCTTGCTTAAAACCTGAGGGATGAGAAGCATGTTAGCACTCAGAAGTTGCCATAGAGAGCGAGGGAAACACTATGGTGACCTGCAATGTTTTCTGCTCGCCTGCAGGCATTCAAGTGACCCACTAAACACTCAATCAATGTGTGATTTAATGTCAAGCAGGATCTGAAGTCTCGGAAAGCTGTTCAGGACAGCCAGCTTTTAAGGATGAAGCTAAAAAGATTACATCACGATTGAAAATGCCTCTGAAATCTTATTCCACCAATTAATTCCATTTTTTATCACAATTATAGAAGAAAGAAAATAAAATAAAAATAAGTAGACTATTCTAGTATGTTTCAGACTCATTTAACACTACTAATATATAACTTATTTTAAACTATTTGCTATTTGGTTTAGTTTGAGTACACACACACACACACACATATATATACACACATCTTAGAGCACTGCAGTCATTGTGTTATTAATTAAATTAAAAGGGTAAGGAAACATAAATGTTCTTCACAAGTCGAAGGTAAATGAAGAAGCACACAGAAGGTAAACATAAGGCCTATAAAATATTAAATCTTGTTTCCACTTCCAAAGTCAGTTTCATTTATTACACTTAAGGATATTCCCAAGTATTAAAAATGTAGGAGAAATCAAATCTCTCCATTTTGGTCTATTAGCTCTGTCTTTTAATCAAACTTATAATTGACTGGATTTTTTCCAATATACTTTTCTACTGCTGTAAGTATTATTAGATAAAGATAAAATATGAAATACTCACATCCTAATCTGCATTACCAAGTGTTTCTGTTCCCTGGTATAAGACAGAGAGTTGTGCTACCATGTGTTTGGTGTCAGTCGAACTAGATCACTTTCACATAATAATTAGACTGTAGAAATCCTGATACTGTGGTCTCACAGCTGGATAATAATTTCAAGAGTTTCAGAAAAAGGGAGTCTTCCTTCCCACATAAAAAAATACAAAAACAATGTATATATATCCAAAGCTGAGTCAGTTCATTTAATTCCAGCAAATGGAGAAGCTGGGGAAATTCCTAGAACTCTTAAAACTTTGATCTTTCCTACAAATACCACTTACAAAAGCAAAACTATTAATAGCATTCAATAATGATATGTCTCCCTAAAATGCATGTTTCCTTTGAAAAATTACATACAATTATAAACTGAAAAATGAAGTAAACTGAAGGGAAAGCTACTTTGATCACTGAAAGCAAACGTAAAATTAATCAGCAATAGAAATTAAAGAAAAATGAAAAGTATGAAATTAAATGTTTGTAATCATTTTTTTTTAAATATATATCAACAGTTTATATATTCTAATGACATACATATAGTTTTCCTTCCCATATGTATAGATCTCCAGATCCTATAAATGTCACATCAGTAGGCAGCTGTGTGGATTAGCGGTTAGGGCTCTGGACTCCTGATTAGAGAGTTGTGGGCTCAATGCCACTTAGAGGACACTGCCTTGAGCAAGGCCATGTACCCAGCATGCTCCATTAAAAACTCAGCTGTGTAAATGGGTAATTGTATGTAAAAATAATGTGATATATTGTAACAATTTAAGTTGCCCTGGATAAGGGTGTCTGATATGTCAATAATAATAGATGGCTTTCAGTTTGCCTAAACAGCCACTTGATCTCCCTACTTGAAGATTTGCAAAATATTTAAAAATGTAGAAGTCGGCTGAAATATTCTTATAAAATAAAATAAAGTGTCTTATTATTATTATGGTGAGAATTCACCCAAGAAAAAAGTGAAATATTTGAAGTTAAAATGTTGATGCACATAAGTGTTAATCTGTAACATCATCTTTTATTACACAACTATGTGAATTATATTGCAGTATGAAAAAGAGGGGGGTTCTTATTAAGTCACAAAAACATATTCAATTTAGTTTTAGTTTACAGTTAATTTCAGTTAAACTTTGCACCTCATAGTACATGTCAGTGGATTCTAGTTCATACATCAATCTGTCCTTTCTGTTATTTATTGCAACACGTTCTACACCAGTGATTCTTCTCCTGGTCCAGGAGGGCCAATTTAAGCGCTATCCCAGCTCTTAATAACTTAGTAAAACCAGTTATTGAAACGTTGCCTAGGAAACCTGCAGGGTGGTGGTCGTCACTGCTCTAATCTGCATGAGACATGAATATATACAGACATGTTTCTGAGAATCTTTTTTAAAGGTTTCTATTTTGTTGGGGTTACTAAAATAATGGTTAATCTGAAGGGATTCAGATTTCACATTAACAAACCACTAATATAATGAATAACAGCCCCAAATCTTGTGAAGTGGCGAAAGTGGTTTATTCACATGATATGAACTCACATGCTAATCTGCCTCCACACCACCATACGGTACAAAGATCAAGAGGTGAGATCCAAAGAATGCAGCACTTTAAAATAACACCATTATATTCTTAAGGAATGTAAAGAATACTTAAGTGTAAAATATATTAAGATACAGTACTTGCATTTATTATTTTGTTTTAATTTGTAATTCTATTTTAACAGGATTAATTCCAAAATCTGAAATTGGTATTAACATTAAACTTGTGAAAAATCAAGTTCTGAATTTTTAATATTTGGTCAATTTATTGTTGTCTGTATTTTTTACATGCTTGCTTGTATTTGGTTTTCCTCAACTGTAATGGTTTATATTCATCCAGAGCTAAATTACAAGTTAACTTCCTTAAATTAAATAGTTAATCTGTGACTTAAAATTACCAGAGAAAACAGCTTTTCTCTAGGCTATTGCGTCAGCCAAGCACGCAATGCTTTATTGATAGGACTCGGGGCATTCGGTAGACTAAACAAATTAAACAAGGCCTGTCCCACTGGATCATGGACACAGTGTTTGGGAATTTTTGTATTTCTTCACAGATTTGCGAGAATGCTAACTAATGTCCAATGCATTTGTGATGGGGGTGAGGTGAGTACTATCGTAAGAAGAGTGGAGCCTTACCCAAATAAATAACTGATTGTAGTTGTGGCTACGCCACCTAGTGGATTATACGGTGGCCCTGAAGTGCAACTGCTGAAAAAATAAAGCAGGGTCTGCGAGATTTGCAGTAAGTGCTGAAAAAATAAAGCAGCTGCTGCAGCATTTTCAGAAGCGATTACGGAAAGGGAGGTACATTGTGAATATATTTGACTGATGCCATTGGACAGCAAGCAAGTCACGTCGGCCGAGCAGCTTCTCAGAAGAGACAACAGAGTCTGAGCAACGAAGTATCATATTAATATTGTTGTATCTTCTGCTCTCTATCCACTGTGCTGACATATTAATAGTTATAGGGCTGTCCTAAAATGTATTAGAATTAATTAAAGCTTATGGCATCACTAATTTAACTAAACATGTATATTTTCATATACAATTACAGTACTCAGCCTATATGTAAACTCTAAGAAGTGAAGGTTCTAATAAGAACATTTTTGGATGTGGATGAACCCTTAAGGTTTTTATTAGAACCTTTTACCAAGGTTCCCTGCAAACCAGGATCATTAAAGAACCTTACATGTGTGTTAAATCAATCGCGATCATGATGAAAAGGGCTCTTAAATGCTCCCTTGTGTTACCACGGACCTCACGGTTCTTAAACGACATTTTAACTCACGAAGAACCCAAAGGTTCTAAATAGAACCGCTTAAGAATCTTCAATTTTTAGACTGTAGTATGTACTCGGTTAGTGTTTTTCTGTTACAGTTAGTAATTTACTGTAGAAGCTTTATTTTCTGTTAACTGTATATGAAAGATTTTACGTTTAAAAAGTAAAGTAGTCCTGATCCAATGTAAATTACAATGTCTGGTCATGCATAAGTGGGGCAGGCTAATTTGAGAGCAATTCCAAAAGATAGAATAACACTCATTATTATTATTATTATTATTATTATTATTATTATTATTATTAATAATAATAATAATTATTATTATTATTATTAAATATGTTGCTGTTTATACATTAAATATACTTTTCTTACCATTTTATTGTGTAAATGGGTTCATATATATATATATATATATATATATATATATATATATATATATATATATATATAATGTATTTATTTTGTTTTGTTTGCTTTATAATACAAGCACAATGTAAAAGACAATGTAAAAGTCGGGGTCGCGGGGAAGCCGGAGCCGATCCCGGCAGGCAAGGGGGATCGGCAGGAATACACCCAGGACAGGACGCAGCCCATTGCCGGGCAATTTAGGTTTGCCGATCTACCTGGCGGACGGTTTGAAGAAGCGGGAGACCCGGGGAAACCGCGCAGACACCGAGCCGAGACCCGAACCCAGCGCCACCGTGCTGCCCCTAAAATAAAAATACTATTTTATACTAATGTGTTATTTATTATTGTTTCTTACATTTTTTGGAGTCATTCATATTTGTTAAAGCCGTCTCTCTAATTTTGCATTTCCCAAATTAGCTCATGCTCTTGTCTATTATATCAGTAAACTGCTCCTTCTGATGGAATTGTTAACGGATGTTTTCTGTTAGTGCTAAAGAATAATAATTGTAATAATTAAGTACAGTTGTTAATTTAGTAAATCTAGCTACTTTAAACCCCATTCTGTCTCACACCTAAGCTTTAATTAATTTATATTACATTTTAGGACAGCCCTATAACTATTAATATGTCAGCACAGTGGATAGAGAGCAGAAGATACAACAATATTAATATGATACTTCGTTGCTCAGACTCTGTTGTCTCTTCTGAGAAGCTGCTCGGCCGACGTGACTTGCTTGCTGTCCAATGGCATCAGTCAAATATATTCACAATGTACCTCCCTTTCCGTAATCGCTTCTGAAAATGCTGCAGCAGTTGCTTTATTTTTTCAGCACTTACTGCAAATCTCGCAGACCCTGCTTTATTTTTTTAGCAGTTGCACTTCAGGGCCACCTTAGATTTAGGACACTAGGACCCAGAAAGCAACTTTTGCTTCTTTTTATTGCTCTTCCACACCTCTGTTTCGAGTATCCCTAGTTGCAACTCTTGAACCAGGACCACCATACAACACCATGCACAGAATGGACACCAATGTATTAATACAAAGGGAAAAAACACTAAAATAATAAAACAGGAGAGTCCTGGGGGACTAGAGTCCATGCTAATGCCAAGCACCCAGCAGTCCTTAGTGAGTTAGAGTCCTCCTTGACTTCGAAGTGGAGAGGACAGAACCCAGGATGACTATGGGGGAAAATAGAACAAGTGCCAGTAAATGCGCTTTGATATCCTATATTACAGTCTAGGCCTGTAACCTTCAGTAACGTGCACCAATCAATTCAATAACTAGTCACAAAACCCAACACCAACTTAAATACACAACCCATGTTCATCATACAAAGAGGTGTCCCGATAAAACATTTCCCCAAATAGGCTAGAATAAATGAAGCCTGGATTCCCCAAGTCCAGTTTATGAAGCTCTATACACTGACTCTCATTTTCCCATTAAGAAATCTAAAATAAGTTAAAACTAGAATGTAAAACCTTTAAAAGACAGAGCTGGTTACAGAGTGTTAAGTTAAGAATACAGAGCTGTACATAAAAAGAAAGGCCAATATCTATAGCAATCAAATAGTAATTGTAGTCTTAAATAGACAAGTAGAATATAGAATAATAAAATGCTAAATTAAAAACAAGAGCCCACTGCTAGGGTTTAAACTAAAAACCAATACACATTTAAAGCTAAATCTAAAAGGCACGTTTCTTACACCATGGTTAGAGACATGTACTCTAACTTGACAGACATTCATTTAAAACTGTATCCATAGGGCGTGTGCTTTGTAGTATTCTCATAGATATACAAGGCGAGCATAACACAAATGAGTGTTCTAAAAATCTGGCAAGTGCACTGTAGCAGTCCCTTGTGAGCAGGGTGTGGCAAAACAAGGATGTCCCGATCAACTTGATTTTGTGTAAATAATCAAACAGGATCCCCAAAAAATCTAAATGATTGGGGTATCTTTATCAGTTTCTGCATCAAGCTGTCTGCAGGCCCTCCCTCTCCTTGCATCTGAGGAGACCCAGCTCCTTTTATAGCCCATTTACCCATAATTCTCTGCACCTGCAGTTAAGGTTAATACATCAGGCTTCTAAGATTACTGCAATGTAATATTACAATGACAATATCCATTATGTATTTGAATAACACACAAACTAAAACATAAAAACATTCACCATTTCTTTTATCAAACACTCATTTGACCTCAGAATGCTGATGTGGTATTCTAGATAAGCCCAGGCGGCCATCTTGCAATTCATAAGTTTACTCAACCCCTGTTCATCAATAGAAACTAATCTCCAAATATGGGGGAAACACTGCAGTGATTTTTGGGAAAGAAAGGTAAGTCCTCATTCAAGCTTCATTCGTATCACATTCACACATTGTCACACAAGAAGGGAAGTTAGGGAAATATTTGGAGAAAAAAGGTTAATTATACAAAACGAAAGCAAACTAGACAGTTCACCCTGTCACATGCACAATCACTTAACTTTCCATGGGGGAAAGTGCCACACTGAGCCCACCCCCCCCCCCCCCCCCGCCAGCAATTGTTTGTTTGTCCAGCAGCCATGCTGCAAATGGTATCACCTCGAAATCCATCTGTGAGGAAACCAGTCCCGGGTGAAAAATAAGTTCCAACAACATGATAGTGATAACATTAAATAAGTGATAATTGATACTACTACTACTACAAATAATAATAATAATAATAATAATAATAATAATAATAATAATAATAATAAAAATGATAGTAGTGATACAATATAATACACACCCAGATTCAAAGAAAACAAGTAAATAAAATGCTCCCCTAGTCACTCACGTGACACATTTTCCTGCTGCAGTCTCCTAAGAGTCTTGTCTTGAACGGTTGATGTGTAGAGTCGGAAATAAATGATCTCAAGCTTCCCTTGTCTGAGTGACTGCTGACATATTCTACCAAAGGCATTTTTTGTCTGTGGTGTGTGCTGCGGCAAGCTAAGCTAAACCACATACATTCATGCCATTTTTTAGGCTGGAAGTTGTGAGCTCTGCACCAGCCTTGGGGTCTTTGGGCTGCCGGGCCCCTCTGAACTGCTGGCTGTGTGTTATTTTCTGACCAGAGGCTGAGTCTGCCCTGGAGGCCTTGTGTCCTCTGGCTTTGGTTTTTCTCCATGGTGTGTTCTCTTACGAGCATGTCTGCCATTAGTCGTCCCTCATAACAATACACTTTTGAATAATATAACAATTTTTTACTTGAATAAAAATGTTAGGTTGCAGATTATTGTGTTCCTAAGTGTGCAAGATTGCTCTGCAGGCCTAAGTGTCCATGGGCAGAGGAGGGTGCAGCCTGTGTGCAGTGAACATGAGCTGTGGAAGGAGAGGGCCGAGCTCGTTACAGCACACAGCTCTGTTATAAGTCTTCAGCATTTCCTAATCGGGAGGTAATATTCCATAATCCCTTTTGGAAAATATTTTGTTCTTCACTGCATGTGCTGTATAGTTGCAAAATAATAATAATAATAATAATAATAATAATAATAATAATAATAATAATAATAATAATAATAATAATAATCAGAAGAAGAAGAAGAAGAAAAAACACATGTTTCTAATTACTCTGCATTTTGTTAAGCCTCATGGGTTCTATTTATGGGGGACACCTTACATGGTTACATGGTGACACATACATTTTTCAGAATTAAGGTTCATGCTTTGTAGTTTAGGCAGTTGTAAGAAAATGAAACCTCCTGTACAAGTGACTGGAATTAAGACAGTTCAGGTTCAATGTGATTTAGTACAGAGTCCAGAATATAGATCACAGTATACAAGTACACTTGGTACAGCAAGGCAAAACTGATACAAAGACTTTATGGAGTTGAACCCCTGTCCAACTCCACCTTCCAGAGTGACCACCCCACCCACCAGAGTATCCAATGGCAGAGCATATCAAGTGACAATGAAGCCCTCACCCTGCTCTCCCACATTCCAGGGTAACGGCTCACTCGTTCCCCTCACTCGTACCTTTCTCTGAGAAGATTAACTCACTTCTCCCAACAGAGACAGACTGTCTCCTTACTCCTTATCAACCTTCTGTTCCTATTGATACCAGGGACCCCACCTTTGCTCAGCCATCTGCGTTTACCTTCTGTGAATTAGGACAATACCCAAGAACATTTGGGGAGTCGACTTTAAACTGGAATTTTATCATGGTGGAATTCCCCCAGCTTCAGCAGTTACATTATTCCTTACACAGTGTAACCTCCCAGAATGTGAAAAAGCCAAAAAACACTGACACTGTGTCGTTAATGGGGTATTAGATTTAAATGGAGATATGTTTTTACAACCCACCCTTGTATCATGATTGACAGATTAATACATGCAGCCTATTTTATATATTTCAATATTGTTTATCACAAAACACGAATTGTGTAAAACTTTAGCAACAAATGTATACAATTTTTGTATAGATTTGAGTGGATTGAAAAATAGATGTATTTTCTTTCAGAAAACCAGGGTTGTAGCCGTAAAATAACATCATGCTGTGCTATTATCCTTCGCATGTGCTGATTTTTTCTTCCTTTTTTAAAATCTGTACAACATAGTAGTTTCACTTGCTATCAGAAACAAAGCTCAGATCCAAATTACATGTTTTTTTCTGAAGTGCTGAGAAAATAAAATAACAAATAATGAGAAACTGCATAAAACTGATGAGAACCAGCATTTATCACAAATGCACAAAGGGTGTTTTATAAAATATAAAAACAACAATCCTACCCTTCTCATGTCCTTGTTAGTATTATGATTCCAAAGCATTTATCTGCATTATTTCACTCGAGCTCAAAGATTAAGAGACTCAAGTTGGTCTTCTTTCGAGAGCACACAAACTTTGTTCTTTCAGAAATAACCAGATTACACTAAACAAAACAGCTCTTACAATGTTCTGAATTAGATCACCGCCTTGTCCAGATGGAGATGCTTGTGCAAATATGTTAAAGGTAAAGGCAAGTGGGACCATGAATACATCTATCATTTTGGAGACTTCCACGCTCTCACAAGGTAAAACCTTTACAAGCCACAAACAACTGGCAAGCTTAATTAGTCTATATGAAGACCAAGCTACACATCAATCCATGTCTGAAAGAGACTAAAAGGTGAAAAAGGCAAACATACTTTAATATGAGGAGGTAGGTAATCTTCATCAGTTTCACAGCTATACAAAATAAACAGCACTAAATCACCTTGCACAGAATGGTAACCAACACAGCTATATACACATACTGAAGTAAAAAAGAAGAAGAACCAGTCAGTCTGCTCTGGTAATCTTAAATATTTAAATGTATTGAGCAATAGCTTCTGAAAAAGCTTTGTCATAGGAACACATTGAATTTGATGCAATATCACACACAGAGTGTTACTGAGCTGGACAATTTCCATTGAATAATTCAGTGACATTAATGTCAATGTTCATTTAATTTATGTTTGGATTCCACACCTGAATACCTCATTCAATTCACCTGAGTTCTGATGTTGATCACATGTACAGTGAGGGAAAAAAGTATTTGATCCCCTGCTGATTTTGTGCGTTTGCCCACTGACAAAGAAATGATCAGTCTATAATTTTAATGGTAGGTGTATTTTAACAGTGAGAGACAGAATAACAACAAACAAATCCAGAAAAACGCATTTCAAAAAAGTTATAAATTAATTTGCATGTTAATGAGGGAAATAAGTATTTGATCCCCTATCAATCAGCAAGATTTCTGGCTCCCAGGTGTCTTTTATACAGGTAACGAGCTGAGATTAGGAGCACTCTCTTAAAGGGAGTGCTCCTAATCTCAGCTCGTTACCTGTATAAAACACGCCTGTCCACAGAAGCAATCAATCAATCAGATTCCAAACTCTCCACCATGGCCAAGACCAAAGAGCTGTCCGAGGATGTCAGGGACAAGATTGTAGACCTACACAAGGCTGGAATGGGCTACAAGACCATCGCCAAGCAGCTTGGTGAGAAGGTAACAACAGTTGGTGCGATTATTCGCAAATGGAAGAAACACAAAATAACTGTCAGTCTCCCTCGGTCTGGGGCTCCATGCAAGATCTCACCTCGTGGAGTTTCAATGATCATGAGAACGGTGAGGAATCAGCCCAGAACTACACGGGAGGATCTTGTTAATGATCTCAAGGCAGCTGGGACCATAGTCACCAAGCAAACAATTGGTAACACACTACGCCGTGAAGGACTGAAATCCTGCAGCTCCCGCAAGGTCCCCCTGCTCAAGAAAGCACATGTACAGGCCTGAAGTTTGCCAATGAACATCTGAATGATTCAGAGGAGACCTGGGTGAAAGTGTTGTGGTCAGATGAAACCAAAATCGAGCTCTTTGGCATCAACTCAACTCGCCGTGTTTGGAGGAGGAGGAATGACCCCAAGAACACCATCCCCACCGTCAAACATGGAGGTGGAAACATTATGCTTTGGGGGTGTTTTTCTGCTAAGGGGACAGGACAACTGCACCGCATCAAAGGGACGATGGACGGGGCCATGTACCGTCAAATCTTGGGTGAGAACCTCCTTCCCTCAGCCAGGGCATTGAAAATGGGTCGTGGATGGGTATTCCAGCATGACAATGACCCAAAACACACAGCCAAGGCAACAAAGGAGTTGCTCAAGAAGAAGCACATTAAGGTCCTGGAGTGGCCTAGCCAGTCTCCAGACCTTAATCCCATAGAAAATCTGTGGAGGGAGCTGAAGGTTCGAGTTGTCAAACGTCAGCCCCGAAACCTTAATGACTTGGAGAGGATCTGCAAAGAGGAGTGGGACAAAATCCCTCCTGAGGAAAGGACCAAACTCCCAGCCACCCTCGAACTCTACCGCTCCCTACTGTCCACATTCTCGTCCTCTCTCACCTCAGCCAAGAAGTCTTACTTCCAATCTCTCTTCGAATCCACTATCAACAACCCTCACAAACTCTTCTCCACCTTCTCCTCCCTCCTTGCCCCCCCTCCCCCTCCTCCTCCCCCATCTCTCACTGCTGATGATTTCGCCTCCTTCTTCTCCTCCAAGATTGCAGACATCCGCAGGCTCTTCAATACTCCACCCTCATCTCTTCACACCGAAACCTCCCACCAACCAAGCTTCCTTTTCTTCATTCTCACCTCTCTCAGATGCTGAAGTTTCTGCTCTCCTCCTACGTCACAAACCCACAACATGCGACCTGGACCCTCTCCCTTCTCGTCTCTTCCAAGCAACCGCTCCTGATCTTCTCCCCTTCATCTCCTCCCTCCTCAACTCCTCACTCCTCTCTGGCTGTTTCCCCTCTGCATTTAAACAAGCTGCTGTCATCCCACTGCTCAAGAAACCAACCCTTGATGCCACCTCTCCTCAGAACTACCGCCCTGTCTCCCTACTTCCCTTCCTCTCCAAGACTCTCCAGCGGGCGGTCCACCATCAGCTCTCGGACTTTCTGTCCCAACACTCACTCCTTGATCCTCTGCAATCCGGCTTCTGCACAGTTCACTCCACTGAGACGGCTCTCCTGGCTGTCACTGACTCCCTCAGCCGTGCTCGGGCGGCCTCCCTCTCCTCAGTCCTCATCCTCCTTGACCTCTCTGCAACATTTGACACCGTTGATCACTCCATCCTCCTCTCCTGCCTCGCTGACCTTGGGATCTCTGGGACTGCTCTCACCTGGTTCTCCTCCTACCTCAGCGACCGGTCCTACCAAGTGACATGGCGAGGCTCCTCATCCACCCCCCAACCTCTCCTCACAGGCGTTCCCCAAGGCTCCGTCCTGGGCCCGCTCCTGTTCTCTCTCTACACTCGCTCCCTGGGCCCCCTCATCGCTTCCCATGGTTTCTCCTACCACTTCTACGCTGATGATGCTCAGATCTTCCTGTCTTTTCCCTCTTCTGACCCTCTCATCTCCTCACGCATCTCTCCTGCTTGTCTGCCATTTCCGCCTGGATGCACTCGTACCACCTCAAGCTCAACCTCTCCAAATCGGATCTCCTCTTTTTCCCCCATTCTTCCTCACCTTCTGCTGACCTCCCCATCTCGATCCCCTTGGAATCCACCACACTCTCTCCTTCCGCTAAAAATCTAGGAGTCACCCTCGATCCTGCGCTCTCCTACTCCCAGCACATCACCACGCTGACGCACATACGCCAGATTTGTCCCTTTCTCACTGACTACTCAACTCAGCTGCTTGTCCAGTCCCTGGTCCTCTCCCGCCTGGACTACTGCAACTCCCTCCTGGCCAGCCTGCCTGCATCCACTACCCGCCCACTCCAGCTCATCCAGAACTCTGTGGCTCGTCTGGTATTCTCTCTGCCACGATTCGCACACGCTACTCCACTGCTCCTCTCCCTCCACTGGCTCCCGATAGCAGCACGCATTCAGTTCAAGACTTTGACCCTCACCTACCGCTGTCTTGACCACACTGCACCAAGATATCTTCAGACACTCGTCTCTCCATACATCCCCTCCAGACCACTGCGCTCCTCCAGTGCCAGAAGACTAACTCTGCCTCCTCTCCACTCTCCTTCCTCCAGAGCCGCTCCTTCTCATCCCTGAACCCTAAATGGTGGAACGACCTGCCCACCGAAGTCAAAACAGCAGAATCCTTGACCTCATTCCGGCGCTTAATCAAGATGCATCTCTTCCGACAGCACTTGTAATATTAGTCCTCTATCCCTGCTAGATAGCACTTCACAGTTTTATTATGCTCCTCGCGTTCTTGATTGTTTTCCTCCTTGCTCCCTTTCCCGTAGCCCTCGTCTGTAACCCTATATCTTGACAGCACTTAGCTTTCACCGTCCAGGATGTAGGAAGTCTCTTACTGTACTTGTGTAAATTGTAAATTGGAATTTGTAAAATGTATTATTTTGAATTGCTAGGTTTTAGCTAAGTTGAATTTGTAATTGATGCCTTGTACTTCTCTGTATTTTTGCACTTTGTTTGCACTTATGTTGTAAGTCGCCCTGGATAAGGGCGTCTGCCAAGAAATAAAAAAATAAATAATAATAATACTTGTGTACTTTTGTATGCTGAACTATCCCCGTACAAACCAGCTGTGCAATACATTGGCTTTATCATGTTTTGTTTTCAGTTGGACATTGGCATCTGCTCATAACCAATCAAATACACAGAGTAGTTTGTTATATCAGCAAACACTGAAAAAAGCAAACTGGAGACACTATTAACAAAGGAATACTGTAGTTGTTTAGACCTCCACATAGTTTACTTACTTTATATGCCTATCATTCTATTTCTGTTCATCTCTATTTTATTTTCCTTTTTTAAATATTATATTCTGCCACAATGTGACAGCACTGAATTGTGAAAATGTGGATATACCCACCAAACTGCAGCCACCGAACCTGTATCATGTGTAAATGGTCTATATAGACATGATACCACATTTTCCAATGTATTTTCTACTGAAGTGGACTGAATTCAACAGGTATTGTATATATCACAATACAAAGCTAGATTGTTTTCACAAAACAGTTCTAGCCTGTTAATTCCAATTTAATCATACAAGCATTTCTGATTGATATTTCATTCATCAAAAAATACATCTGATATGTAAGCATTGAATAAAATAGGTTCTTCACAAAAGTGTCGGTGTACTAAAATATGTTAATTATACACATGCATACATATAGGCATAATTAAAGATATGGAGACACAATTCTTAAATCTATGCAGATTGGAAACCCTCTTTGTCTTTATCAGATATTTATTTTTTATAATGGTCCATAATAATAAAATATGTTTTGGAATTTGGCAATACTTCCCTTAGGCAGTAATTGAACATGGTTTTTCTAGCGTGGGGAATGAGATACTTCTATGATGCTGACTTCAATGACCAATCAATTTCGATTCTGCAGTGTGCTAATAGGCATATGGCTTTTCCAGGATATTCTAAGAAAGCTGAATACCTTTGATGTTTCTTAATGTATGTGTGTCTGTATGTAAGTATGTGTGTGTGTAAGTGACACACACATTTTTAACAATACACAGTTCATGCTCTCGGATTGTCAGGGGCTATTAAATGGGCATCACGATTCAGGCCCAGCTTTTATTGTGGAGCCAATACAGATTTTCAGGTTCAGACACCTGCTCAGATGTTGCACACAGGGGCGGGATGCTGTCATTCTAACCGATGCTACTTTTTCCAATTCAATGCATTTCAGATTTCTGCAAAAGAGGTGTTGTTCACATCCTTAATTGCATCTTCCGGGGCAAAGCAGGCTTGCTAACTAGCAGTTCTGCCCTGCTGAACTTCTTTAAAAATTAGTATCCTGTTGAAGTGACAGTTGACAGTATTTAAAGCTAAAATGTAGGCTAATAAAATCTAAATGTCTATTTTAACACCAGGGCCACAAAGTGCAACCAACATATTAAGCCAGCAAGAGTCTTAAATAGATCTTAAATTAATTCGATTGAGAATACTTCTAGAAAATAACCTGGTTTCTGATTTTAGGTTGTAAAGTACTGATTTTGGATTAAAAAAAATATATACACACTGCAAGTGTATCCCTTGGGTTGCATATTTACATCAAATGAAAACAGTTTGGTACTGCTGGGATCAGTATTTAGACCAGGCATGTGGTGCATTAACACATAATTGGTCCATTTAAGAAACATCTTTAAAGCTGACATTCATTAACTGAATCATCAACCCACTTTAATGAACCTTTAAATCTGAGATATAAAATAGTTTGTTTAGCTTTTTTTATTTCTTTACAGTACTAAAAACATGCCATTGATAACAGCAGTTTAGAAAAATAAAAAACACATTTGATTAAAGTGCTGCCAGAGATTCCAGGACTCATTCGATATTCATAGATAGATTGTTTACCCTTCAACAGGCTGGATCTGTCAATACAGTTTTTTGAGAGTTTGCTACATTGTCACAGAAATTAATGAACTAATGAAAGCATTCTTATCAAACCAATCAACACATGCCATTCAAATTGCAGATGAGCACTTCAAGTTTTTCCTCTGCTGAGACCTGATTCAATTACAAACCTTACCTGTCAGAACACCTTTGGAATTCCAGTCTGGTTACTGATGTGTTTCAACTAAAACAAAAAATGGTAAAGGAAAGGTGCTGTGGGAAAAAACAATATATATATATATATATATATATATATATATATATATATATATTAACTCCTTAACTCAAGGGACTTTTCCTCGTTTTCAGAAGTGACACTGTGGAGCAGTCTGTGGAGCAGTCCCACTATCGCTTTTCATTTTGAATAAGGAAGTGCAAAATACAACTCCTCCCCTTCACATTCCTCCCACGCCTCTCCAGAGGACAGACACAGGCGCACACATTGCCTGTCCTGGGTCTGATCTGCTTTTCCAGTGAAAAATAACAGAACATGTGGGAAGGTCTTCATTATCCTTATCAGTTTTGCAAGTGTGTGGGTTTGTGTGTAACGTGCTGCAATGTAAAGCCTTAGCTGATAATCACAGGAAATGAGAAACCGTCAAAATATTTCCTTTGTGAAACCTATCACATTATGTTTTGATTTAAACCCAGAACATTTTTCCCAGAGAATAATAAAAACAAAAAACAAAAACGACCTAACTTGCACACAATAGTAATTAATACAAGAAAATACAAGTCATATTTGTAAGGAATATTTTCTTCCCAGATTAATCAGGTTCAGCAAGTTCAAAGAAAAGATTTCTCACTACAGAATCAATTTAATTTAATATAAAGGTGTACAGAGCTCACATACATACTCAGGGCAATAGCAGAGTGAACTGGGCAATCCAGTTCTGATATCCTCCAATATGAATACATTTCTTACAAGCAATACGGCATTCATTACGTACACATCGACCTTGTGTCGATGCTGACCATGTTGCTGAAGCCTAGACAAATGATAACTCCAGGCCAATGTTAATGCTAGTTGTTTACATGATTAAAATCAAAACATAAAGTTCCCTAAAGTAACTACTGTTTTAGGAACATCTTGTAATGAGTATCAGTGGCCTTCAAGACCTGTTCTAAGCTTTCCCAGCATGCTGTACAAAGGTTTCCCATCCTGAGACACTATAGAGACACACAATAAACAAGATTATATTGAAGCACTGAAAGTTTCAGTTTTACAGCAACAGAAGGTATTAAATGATTATGCATTAGGGTTTTATCTTTACATATTGACTAAGATGATTCCTAGAGATATTTCAAGAAATAGCTGAATTAAATTCCTAGACAGATTAACTACTAAAGTTAAAGAAGCAAAAATAATAAACCAGAAAACTGATTTGATTTTACGCACATGTGTATTGTGCTAATATCTCCCTAAATATATACATATTTAAACCTTAAAATCTAGTATTCCAGCATGTTGTTGTTTAATGAATGCAAGTATTAATGAATGACTGGTGTGTTCAGTAACACTTTATATTATGGTATCAATAATAAATTATTGGTAAATAGTTTATAAAATAGTTTGTTTCCATTAAAATAAGCATTGGTTCAACTGCAGAAATATCTTCAATAACACAGAACCACAGGACGAAAACTGACATCTCAGACATACTGAGTGCAATTAAATTAAAGTGCAATTAAGGTGTCTTTAATTTCAAACCATTCTTGTAAGCCGATTCAGGGTGCTTTCCCTTAAACATAAAAAATGACAATTGTACAAATTGGACTACAATTACTATAGCTTTTTTTGGTATGGAAAAAGCTTCTTAAATAATAAACTTAAAAGATAGAGCCTTCCCCAAATATCTATACTAATACATACGCAGATTGTGCATATGCAAGTCCTTATTCAGCAATTGGACTTATTGCAGACTGGCCCCTGACTCTGCTTATGTCAGGCATATCAGTTATTAACGGGAAAACAAATATATATATATATTTGTGAATGGACTAGTTACTGCTGCTTCACAATCAGCAAGATGTAAAACTGATCAGCAGATAAGGTTGAAGGTGCGGCCACCTTGTGTAAAAGGTGCTCTCTAACTAAGAACTACTTTGTTTAGCTGTTGATTTTAAAAGTTGAATTAAAAGTTCTTTGGAGGGTTAATGTGAGTTGAAGGGCGATCTGAAGTGAAAGGAATTTTAAGTGCATATAGACCCCAAGTGTACTGCTCAAGAACGGGTATTTAAACAGTCCCGCTTACCTACAAACTCAATTTCCCTGCCCAGTCTTTTTTCTAGGTCCACACCGTGGGGCTTTGAACAGAAGCAGCAAAGACAGCCAGTTTGGACTTTTTAAAATAAGGGAAAAGTATGCTCAATGATATGTGCAGTTCTTAACTACAATATCTTCTGTAGTTGTATGCAGATTAGTTAATTTCTTACTAAAATTTCAATAAGAGAGGCAATATACGTTGTGGCTTGTAATAGGTAGCTATTTCTTAATACTGATATACAATCCACAGTATGCTGTTTGTTTGTTGCTGGTGTTGTTTAAACGTAAACCATTCCTCACGTGCAGTTTGTCTTTTATCTTGATCTTATCAAACACATTCTCATTCACATTTTATATTAATCACAAACTTGATTTGTTGATTTAATGTTTGTGGAGTAACTTGTGATGACTTGGTGAAATGTACTATGCCCAATAAAAATTGATTGATTGATCATGATGTCAAAATGTATTGTTAAAAACAAGTAATAGCAGGGGAAAAGTTAAAAAAGTTTTCCTGCAGTACTTTAATTGTACCACTAGATGACACTCTTATAATTTCTAGTGGGAAAGGGTTAGGGCTTTTTATTGTAATATAAGTAATTGAAGTACCTCAGCTATGTGTGTGTGAAACACTATTAAACAGTGAGGTTGTTGAAGTGCCATGTTATTAACTAGTTGATCAAGTTAATTTCATTCTGAAATTGTAAAAATGTTATTCTTCTTAGTACCACCAGCACCTCTTATTTTCCAGACCATATTTCTAATGAGGTTATATGCCTGTCAACCACAAGATGAAAAAACTGTATTAGCTATGTAGTGGTTTCAGTAAATCTCAGGATACACCGATGAAGAAGTAACAAGTTTATTATACAAAACATAAATACAGGTTAACCTGGCACTCTCCTCTCACATTGAAGTGAAGAAAAGAACTAGAGATGTGAGCTGGAAGAAGCCCTTTTGTATCTTTGACAAACAATAGGTTACAGCAAATCCAGCTCAATCCAGCTGTATGAGTTCAATTTACCCCATGCATACTGATAGTTGTTGATCAGGTATTCAAAAGGCAATAGCTGTAGACCTATATATTCTAGAAACAGTGAGCCTTAAGGCAGAGGCAGAGTGACTTGGAGACAATTGTTTTGTATACAACCCAAGAAACGATTAACCTTGAGGGGGAGGCAGGGTAAAATTACTTTGGTAGATTTCTGTAGCATTCTTGCATGAAAAGTAATAATTAAAGTAGTTCCCACGAAGGGGTCAATACAAACAAATGATTGCTTCATAGACAAAACTAAAAAACAATTAATACTATAACAACATGAAACAATAATATAGAAATAATATACAGAAAATAATTAAAGTAAATAATTTCCCCACTACAGCTACATATTAGCCTGATATCGAAGACTTGCAGTGGGCATATATATACAAAAAGTGTGATATTTCTCAATACAAAAGTCTGACTGAGACTGAGGGCCGGATTAAATCAAATCTTTGATCACCCGCTAATAGAAAACTGAACTCCGTTGCTCCGTCTACACTATATCTACACTAGTGTTCTTCTAATCATAAATGTAACCGCTATGATGTACAGGTTTGTAGTTTCCTATTAGCGGGTGGGTCAAAGTTTTGATTTAATCTGGCCCTGAGTTAGACTGACACACACTCAAGATTGTGTTTATGATGATTTCCTTGTCTAAGAATTATAGTCCTGTAAGAAAAAATATCTTGGGTTAAAGATACAATACGATGCTTTATTCAAAACCAAAGCAAATATACAGATAACGATAGTTCATTTATGAAACTTATTGTATATTATATATTATTTAACAAACTGCCATAACATATTTATAGAAGAATTTACATATATGAACACAACAACCTCATTCAATTTGGATAACACGCGGTTTGAAAAGTCAAAACCTTACTAACAAACGTTTATTCAGTGCAATTATATTAGTTTTCTGCCTCTCAAGGAGTAAACAATACATCTGAAGGATTTTTGTCTCCCTCTATTTCCCAGTTGTTGTTTTTTTGACTCCTTCCCATTTTGTTCCTTCCCATTTCAGAAATCTGAAGCATCAGAGTATTACTTTTCCATAGTCCTGTTGTGTTTGATTGCCATAGGCAAACAGATTATGTTCTGAACGACTCGTACATGTGATATGTTGAAAAGTCTGTGCATACAAACACGCCAAGTGACTTATTTGCATTCAATTGATGAAAGAGAAGTCCAGTCATGTGAAAAAGGAACTTGTGTTCTTTTATCCATTACCATCCCAGGTAATTTCTTCTTAATTTATTGTTAAATAATCAGATTTAAATAATCCTCAGTGTTACAGAGGGCACGTAGTGATTCCAAGCTCATTTATTCTTCATGAAGGCGGCCATCAGATCAATAGGAAGGGGGAATATGATGGTGGAGTTCTTCTCAGAGGCGATCTCTGACAGGGTCTGCAGGTACCGGAGCTGCAGGGCAGAAGGCGACTCGGACATGACGATGGCAGCTTCTTTCAGAGCCCGAGAGGCATTCATCTCCCCCTCTGCTGCGATCACCTGGAACGAGTCAGGCCTCGAGTTTAATGCTATACTCCAGATACACAGATGTTACATACAGGTGGGAATACACAAGCTCAAGGAAACAAGACCTCAAAAGCAAACACGTAGAGGTTAGATTCACCCTACTGCCCTTTATCTCCTACAAATAATGATTCTTCCCAAACCATTCCCAAATAAGGTTCTCAAAAATCCAGACAGGACAAAGTGGAATGCACATTCTTTAAAAAAAGACACTTCTTTACTTAGAGTTGTGGAATCTGGAACAAGTTCCCCTGCCATTTAATTGAAAAAGTATATTTTTCCTGTAGTGTTTTGAGTGATTCGCATGGAACCATATGGGCTAGATGTGCTGATGGGCCAACAGCCTCTTCTCATTTGTATTCTATCCTGGAGAGAGACTGCTGGTACCCTGCTCATGGTTAACACTAAATAACAAAGACAAGATGTGTTAATGGTTTTCTTTATCACATTCTGTAGCTCAGCTTTTAATGATTAAGAAATAAAAAATGTCTGACCCAAAGAAGTCTCATTGAGTTGCACAGAGCTGGGAAGTTTGTGAGACCTCAAAATCAATGCAATGTTGTTTATACTTTTAATAATCTATTTTATATTTTAGAAATATATAATTTAAAGCCCTGCTAGGTGGCTCTTTAACCTCATCTTTGATCAGTTAAAACACCAAATGGGATTGATATCCTAGAGTTGGGAACTTCTGCATTTGTATGCACTTCAATGAACTGCTGAGACATAGCATTTGCACTAGACATATTGATTTGTTGATGGCTGGGTTTCCTTGCATGTTGAAAAAAAATATTGACAAGAAAACAGAACTCTGCCTAATCACTGACATTGACAACGGGTGGGGTGGCAATAGAAACACGTCTTATACTTATTTTTGTATTAAGGTTTAAGGTTCTCTTTTCAGTTGATCCAAAAAACCAGTTGGTGTGTACACACTAGGAGCTACTCTGGGAGCATCTGCACATGAAGAGCTACTGCAACGACAAACACACCATCTTACTTTGGCACGGGCTTCACGGGAGGCCTCTGCTTCGGCAGCCATGGCTCTCTGCAGAGATATCGGGAGCTTGACATCCTTCAGCTCCACTCTCTCCACCTTGATGCCCCACTCCTTTGATGCATCATATAGAACATGCTGGAAAGAAAAAGTGTCAAAGTGATGATTCTGACAGAAATCACTAGATCATTCCCTATGTGCATATATATATAGATTTGTGTGTGGAGATGTTGTACACACAAATATTACAAATACAAGCCAAACAATGTTATAAAAGGGGATTCCTAGTTAATTATATTAACAAACATTCATCTGTAATATGAACTACACTGAGTTGAAACTCGACACAGCACTACTGCCTTTTGCCTATGCTCTATTGCCCATTATTGCACTATTGCCAATTTAAATCCAGTCCTCACCTCCATCTGGTCTGCCATCTCCTCCCGGTCAGTGAGGATTTCAGATAAGTTCTTGGTCCCCAGCATGTTCCTCAGTGTGGTCTGAGCCAGCATCTGAGTGGCCTGGTCTGCATTTTCCACCTTCGTGACAACCACGGTGGGACTGAAAATACGATAATATACAACGCCATCCACCATAATCGTCACAGAGTCTCTCGTTAAAACCTACAGAAAGGAAAGGTTTCATACTTCAGTACCTAATTTTACAACATGAATACAGCCCAACTCAAAAATAAATATTATTAATAGTGGGAAGCAGGAAGATTTTATTAAATCATAAGTACCTCATCTATGTTTCACATTGTATTTTCTATAAACATAAAACTAGCAAAAACCTTTAAGGACTGTGTAAGATCCGAGTAAGACTTACAGCTATATGCTTCTTAACTTTACTGCTGTGCATGATATCATAATTGTCTAAAACTTCTGAAAAAACAAATCTATTGTGGTTGCTGTTTAAACACGTTTCTGTGTTGCACTCTGGAATGAATTATTCTTTATAATTAAAAGGTACCTTGTTTTTCAGACAATATATTTCTAAAAATGGCATGTGTCGATCAATTTTATATGCTTCAAACTAGGAAATGGCCCTTATATGTTGGCTTGGTATGATCATTAATTAGATGGGAGAGCTCTGCTGCTAGAAGTAGAGTTGGGGCTGCTGAACCATTACGTGTCATTCTTTCTCGTGAACCAAAACATCCTAGCAATCTCAGACAGTGATGTAAGTAACCCTTACCCCTTAAAATGAGGGTCTGCCTCCTTGTGACCATTAGAAACCTGTGGTACTCTTAACTTCACAATGCAGGGAGGGACTGGGGAACTTACCTTCAGATCAAACTAAATTGCAGTTTTTCAGCTTAGCCCTACACCAAATCAAAACTTTGACAAATTGCAAAGTACAAAGGTATACCCAATCAAAGTTTATTTTATTATCAGTCAGCTTTCTGCTACTTACACATAAAATGTGTAATGTGTATAAGTTTGTGCTTCAGAGGATATTTATTTGAGGTGGTACAAGTATCGTTGGTATGCGGTGAACAGAGGTTAACCCATCTGACCTGTCGGTGCGTGGCTAATCGTATGGTGGGAGCTTCAAGCTTAAGTATGCAACAGCAGAACAAATTAAGCTTAAACCTTTAACTGGTTTTGCCATTTGGTTGCCCTACATGAGTTTTAGGCCTCAGCATTTCCCCTTTTAATTACAAACAACTGCTATGTACTATTTTTGCATCAGTAAAGATGACCAACATTGTGTAAGGTATCTAGAGGTATTGAAAATAAGTTATGGTTCTCAGCTCCAGTTACAATAATTGCAATTGTTTCCCTCTAATGGTCAGTTTCTGTTCACATCATAGCTCCAATAGCTCTACGCAATGTCTAGCGGGGACTAAGCTTCAGGACCACTCAGGGGCCTACATTTTGCATAATATTTATCCTCAGGACATCTTTTTATAATGAAGCAGTTGTTGCTCCATCTACACTACATGCATTATTGCCCAAGAGCTAAACATATTGTGCCAACTTTTAGTTTTTTTACAAAACTTACTTCCTGAGGAGGAATATTAAATGAAATGGTCCGTAGATCAACTCGACGAAAAGTATCTGTGCAAGGAATGACCCAGAACAATCCTGAAAAACAAGAGACAGCACTTAGGCCTAAGTTCTAATTTAATAAAGGTTGTGTTCTTCGTTTAATGCTTTTAACTTCTAACTAGGAGCTTCTGTCCTTCGGGATTTAATACATCTGACATGCAAAAGCCAAGATTTTGGAGACCCTTAGTGAGAGATTGGCATATAATAATGAGGCTGTGAATTTCACTGGGGAAACTGAACAAATAATCTAGTCCAAACTGAAAACCTCAAGACGTCAATCAAGCTATGCTAATGAAACCATTCAAGCATTTAACAGATCAGCTTCTGGCTCAATATCCCTTTAAAAATTAGGTTCAACTTGGAGAATTTCACATCAGTTATTGCATATGAGCAAAAGCTTAAATGAAATTATATTAATTGCATTATAATAACAAATGTAGTCTAATAATAGTTAGTGCACATGACTTGTTAACATTGGGCGTATTTTCAAGAAAATCTATGATAATCTACTGTACGTATTAAGTCATAACAAATCAGACTGTGAAAGTGTAAAGAGGTCCTTTTTAAAACCAGTGTAGTTGGATACATTATACACAATCTGAATTACTACCTTCTTCACTGGCATGAATTACTTTTTATATCCACCCTCCAAAAATAGATTTACGAATGTATTTTAAAAACAGGATTCAATAAAACTGAAAATGAGATAGAAATGTACACTGTACATACCCGGCCCTTTTGGTCCACCCTTGGTCACCCGCCCTAGTCGAAAGATGACAGCTCTCTCATACTCTGTCACAATCTGGAAGGAAAAGCAGCCTTGGTTAATTTCCCAATTGTAAAAGGCTTTTCTGCAGATACATTAATTGCACTGGTATGCACCTGCCAAGCTGCTAATGCAATTATAGCAGTTAACAGTTCTTCTGTGGATTTAGGCAGCCTCAGTGGCTTCTCTCTCTTCATGTAATCCCAGACAGACTTGATGATGTTGAGATCAGGGCTCTGTGGGGCC
Source organism: Amia ocellicauda (assembly GCF_036373705.1). NCBI lineage: Eukaryota > Metazoa > Chordata > Actinopteri > Amiiformes > Amiidae > Amia > Amia ocellicauda. Next base: position 56,814,793 of record NC_089852.1, read on the forward strand.
ATACCATCACTTCCAGGACTTCTTCTTCTTCTTCTTTATGCTGAAGATAGTTCTTAATGACTGTCGCTATATGTTTGGGGTCGTTGTCATGCTGCAGAATAAATTTGGGGCTGTCTTCAGCAACCTCACCTTGTTAGCTGAGTTTGGCTGTTCCTCACTCAGTTTTATTCCTCCTACACAGCTGTTTTTGTTTCAGTTAATGCTTGTGTTTCAACCTACATATTGAATTGTAGATTAGCACCTGTTTGGTATAATTGTTTAATCATACACCTGACTATATGCCTACAAAATCCCTGAATTCGTGCAAGTGTACCTTGAAGAATTGATGCTGTTTTGAAGGCAAACGGTGGTCAAACCAAATATGGATATGTTCACTCACTTTGCATTTAGTTAATTGATAAATATAATCTATTAACATGTCTATTTTTTAAAGCATTATTACTTTACAGCATTTTTTTTGCCTAAAACGTTATCATAATTGGATTAGTCTCCACCCCCTTGAGTTAATCCTTGGTGGAAGCACCTTTGGAAGCAAATGTAACTGTGAGTCTGTAGGGATCGATTTGGCAATATTTGACCTTTCTTCTTTACAAAACTGTTCAAGCTCTGTCAAGTTCCTTGGGTAGCGCTGATGCAAACTTCAAATGGGATTCATGGTGGGCTTTCTTGAGTACCATACAGGGGAGATTTGTGGAGTGTTGGAGATATTGTTGTCACATTCACTTTGACCAGTCTTGGCCATAAAAGCCTGCAGCTCTTGTAAAGTTGCCACTGGCCCTTGGTAGCCTCTCTGATCAGTCTCTTTCTTGCTCGGTCATCCAGTTTGGAGGGATCTAGGCAGGGTCTTGGTGGTGCCACACACCTCTCACTTCTTAATAGTCAAGGCCTTTGATATTTTTTGAATACCAATCCCATAATCTGTGCCTACAGGAACTGCTCAATTTATACGGAAATCATGTGAATCACTAAAATCTAAGACAGGTGGAGGCCACTTAACTTGGTGTCAATTACTTACACGTGAGCTACTTTAGGACTGCAATTACAAGTGGGGTGGACACTTATTCAACAAAGCTATTTCAGTTTTTAGTTTTAATACATTTTCTACACATTTCCAGAATATTTCTTCACTTTGAAGTTGTGGGGTAGGATGTATAGTAGGGGTGTGTATCTTTCCCACTCTGATGATTCCATACGCATCTAGATACTCTGTCACATAATACAGGAAAGATTCGATGTGATACAATACGTTTCGATTCGATACCATGCGATTCGGTTCAATTCAAAGTGGTTGGATTTAGAAACTGGCTATTTCCCAATTATTATGGCAGCCAATTTAACACATAGCAAAGTACAAGTCTACAAATGTATATTTTGAGGTTCTCAAAAGGAAAAAAGACTAGAAGATTTGAAAACTGAAAATTTCATGTGGAATTGATGTTGTAATCAACATTTTGGCTTAATCTTAATGAATTTTTGTTGTTTCTTCTCAAAACGATATTAATGTGTTTGCGGTTATTATTGTATTGATTTAAATAACAGTGTATTAAACTCTCAACTAGTTTAAAGTCAGAATACTGTACATTTAATAGAGGTAAGTATATGTCTTTGTGTGAGGGCTCTTCTCTTCCCATTATGGTTGATCTTTGTCTCATCTGTCCATATCAGTGTTCAGCAATATATTTTTTCCACGGGCGGTCCTGGGGGGGGGGGGAAATGGATGGGTGTTGGGATGATGGGTTAACTGCGGTCCACAGAGGCTGATGCTGTGCAGGAGGTGCAGAGGGGAGGGGACCAATAAGGCACTTCAGCAAAAAAAAGGGAAGCGTCCTTGCATAGATATGTGCTTGTGAACATGCAGAGGATCTTTGAAGTTGCCTTTGTTCCTGTTTTTGGGGATTACCAATGGTTTACATCTTGTGGTAAACCCTCTGTATTTACTCTGGTGAAGTCTTCTCTTGATTGTTGACTTCTGTCATTCCTTGGTCTTCCAGGCCTTTTGGTTAGGACCTGGAGCTGCAGCGGAGCTGGACAGTTTTTGTTAGTTGTGCTCCGGAGCCGGATAGGAGCTGGAGCCGGAGCGGTGCTGGACTCAGGCTCATCGTAGCGTTCTAGAGCCTGGAGCTGGAGCTGAGGTCATGATGCTGCTCCACTCATTCCCCCCTGCAATAAACTCACCCAGATATTAAGTCCAGTTTTCTTAAATTGACAAAATATATAACTTCATAGGTATTGTTGTGTTGGGGTTTATACAATAAGATCAGTTCTCACTCCAGCTATTAGTAGATAATACATTATTTTTATTAATTGCAAATATATGACACCTTCACTTTCTCACTCCATTCATGAAGTGATTCTATAATCTCAGGGCATCTCTCATAAACCACTTGCAAAAGAAGTAAAGTCCATTTTAACTCTAAAGTTTTAAGTATTTCCAAATTATTTTATTCCAACCAAATTCTTAATCTGCCAAAATTAACCTAATTTTATAGCCATCTGTTACCTGAAATGCTCTGACTAGTTTCTTCAAAAGTTGGTTGCCTGGGAGTTAAGGTCACATGCAGGAAACAGGAAAGGATCTTCCCCAAACTGTTGCCACAAATTTGGAAGTGCAAGATCATCTAGAATGTCATTGTAGGCTGTAGCATTAAGAGATTTTTTTTCTAACTTAATTATAAATACAAAACAGAAAATAATTGAATGCATAAGTAATCACCCCTTCAGTCAATATTTGGTAGAGGCACTTTTGGCAGCAATTACAGCCATGAGTCTATGTGTATAAGTCTCTACCGGCTTTGCACATCTGGACACAGCAATGTTTGCCCATTCTTCTTTGCACAATTGCTCAAGCTCCATCAAGTTGGATGGGGCCCTTTGGTGAACAGCAATGTTCAACTCTTTCCACATATTCTCAATTGGATTGACGTCCGGGCTTTGACTGGGCCACTCCAGGACATTGACCTTTTAATTTTTAAGCCACTCCAGTGTGGCTTTGGATGTATGTTTGGGGTCATTGTTCTGCTGGAAGATTAATCTTCTCCCAAGTCCCAGGTCTCTTGCTGACTTCAGCAGGTTTTCTTACAGGATTTCTCTGTACTTTGCTGCATCCATTTTGCGTAATGCTGCCACCACCATTCTTCATGGTAGGGATGGTGTTCTCAGGATGATGTGCGGTATTAGGCTTGCACCAAATGTAGCACTTAGCGTTGAGGTGAAAAAGCTCTATTTTGGTCTCATCAGACCATAGATCTCCCACATGCCAAATACACTAATTAGTGTTTCCCTTCTAACGCACAATGTTGCCACAACGTAATTTACGTTACCTCAACATTGTACAAAGTTTTGGCAACATTGTGTTAGCTGGATTGCCTTTCATTATCATACCACAGCACTTAAAGAGCTATCAGTTAAAATGGTAAATATGGACTGGATTGGGGAATTTGAATTGGTGCTGTCATAACTCAAACAGCTGGACTGGCTTCTCGATTCAAATCAGTGAATCGTTACACCCCTTATGTATAGATAAATTGAAAAATAAACTCTTAATGCATTTAATTACAAGCTATAAGGCAACAAATGGTGAACATTTTTAAAGGGGTTGTAGACACTGTGTCATAATTACAAAAGCACTGGTAGGAAAACTTTAGAAGCAGCATTTTACTGTAGACTAAACTGCACTTACCTTAAAGCAAAGCCAGATGGATAAGGGGAAAGTCACAAGGATAAAAAAGAAAGAAATCGTAATCAGGATAAATCCACAGCAACCAAACCCACCTCCATCACTACCTAAATGGTTGAAGGGAAAAATGAGAAAATTACAATTTAACTACTACATATTTATATACACTATTTAGAGAATATATAGCTGTTTCAAATTGAAAATAGCTACTAAGGTAGAGGAAATGCTGCCTCGGGTTTGCTACTCAGCTTTATAACAATGCTCTCAAAAGGCTTAGTAAAGCCCACCCCCTTAATATAGCTTAATCTACACATTCCACACTAGCCACATGCTTTTCAAGACTTTGCATGAGACGGATCAAGTTAAGGTAAATCTTTTTTTTTTTTTTGCATTGTTGTTGTTGATCATGACAACATTGTGGCCTGCATGTCTGTTCCTGCTACTGTCACACCTGTCAGCCACAGTTCCACTGTTCCCCTGAATACTAACCCTGCAATTATCCAATTAACATTGCTACCTTCCATGTGCACTTGTCCTACTAACCCTATTCACTCATTGGTTCTTCCTCTCTTCACCAGCTCCACTGACTCCACTCTGCCCTGCACTTAAAACTCTGTTTGCCCTGCACTCTCTGCTAAGTCTTGTCTCATTAATTGTTTTATTTCTAAGCATGTGTTCCTGTGAGCTGTGCCTCCTATGTATAAGATCTTGCACTTGGGTCCACCTCAGCTGTCTTCTGAAACATTACAGTTACTGTCCCACAGCCTCTGAAAGCATGCAACAGCCCTTTCCAAAGGGATTCACTCCAAGTTGCAGTTTTGCAGCTGCAGCCAACTTAGCTGCTTTCTTCCCCTTCCATTTCTTCTCATCTATACAGCATAGCTTCTCCAGAGCTTGGCTATTTGTTTTCTACACCTTTGTCTCTGCATTGTCTCAGACCAGACTAAAAACTGTGTTCTACAGTGGTATTCTCTTCTTAATTGACTTCATCTTCAGGCTTGAAACAGACCATTGCTCAGGCCTATGAATCTGTCTGGCCTTTCCCTGCTACATCCTGGGCCTTCCTCAGACCTGCACCACTTTTCTGAAAATTGTGCCATTGTGAGCTGGGCTTCACTACACACATTTCTGTGGTATTACAGCCTTGACACTCCTGGACTTTCTGCTCCATTGTTTTGGAACATCAGGTCCAGGTACATTTTAAGGCAAGTCAGGGACTCTGTCAGGGACTGTGCCGATGCAATGTGTCATGTGGCTGTGTATAAGGTGCGATTGTGCACAGCATATTGCTATATGTTGCGTGTGCTACAAGATGCTTTCTTCTCACAATTGCCGTGGACTATTTCACACTGTAAGCTATTGCAGTTGTGTCCATAACTGTATTACACTGCATTGCACAAATTGTGATTATTTATCAAAGAGTTAGGTCCATAAATATTTGGACAGTGACACAATTGTCATCATTTTGGCTCTGTACACCACCACAATGGATTTGAATGGAAACAATTAAGATGTGCTTTAAGTATAGACTTTCTTCTTTAATTTGAGGGTAGTTGCGTCCAAGTTGGGTGAACAGTGTAGGAATTCCACCCATTTTTATATGTGGTCTCCCCCAATTTTAGGGGCTCAAAAGTATTTGGACATGAAATTGGTTTCCATGGCCGAGCAGCCACACAAGCCTAAGATCTCCATGCGCAATGCCAAGTGTCGGATGGAGTGGTGTTAAGCTCATCACATTTGAGCAGTGGAAATGCGATCTCTGGAGTGATGAATCACGCTTCACCATCTGATGGAGGAATCTGGGTTTGGCGGATGCCTGGTGAACGCTACCTGCACAAATGCATAGACCAACTGTAAAGTTTGGAGGAAGAATAATGGTCTCAGGACTCAGCCCCCTAGCCCCACTGAAGGGAAATCTTAACTCTACAGCCTACAATGATATTCTAGGTGAACTGATCTTATTTTACAACCCCCAACACACAACAATACCTATGAAGTTATATATATATATATATATATATATATATATATATATATATATATATATATATATATATATATTGTTAATTTAAGAAAACTTAATATCTGGGTGAGTTTAATGAAGGGGGGAAGAGTGGAGCAGCTCCATGACCTCAGCTCCGGCTCCAGCAATGCCAGCTCCAGCTCCAGATCACAACTAACAAAAACTGTCCAGCTCTGCTCTGGCTCCAGAGCCGGTGCACGGCCAACCCTACTGTACGTGTTATGCTGCAATTTCTTATATATGCACTAATCATGTAAAATGTAAATATCCAGTGTTTTATTAATACAAAACGAATGGAGCTCACTTGATTATTGCAATATGATCTGAGTCCTGAGAAAACACGGAAGTGAATCAAGAAAATGACCCCAAGTTACGAACTAAGCAGTTTGTACACAAGACAGTGAACAGCAGTGCTGACTGGTCAACTTGATCTGGTCAACTATTGTGAAGGGGTTTTTCTTCACCAGGGAAACTATTTTTCTCTCATCCACCACAGTTGTTTTCCGTGGTCTTCCGGGCCTTTTGGTGTTCCTGAGCTCACCAGTGTGTTCTTTCTTTTTAAGAATGTACCAAACAGTTTATTTGGCCACACCTAATGTTTTTGCTATCTCTCTGATTCGTTTGTTTTTATGTATCATCCTAATGATGGCTTGATTCACTTTTTGGACTTCATATTGAGGGTTAACAGCAACAGATTCCAAATGGAAATACCACACTTGAAATCAAATCTAGACCTGCTTACCTGTAATTGAACTGACAAGGGAATAACACACACGTGGCCATGGAACAGCTGAGACAGCTGAGCAGCCAATTGTCCCATTACTTTTGAGCCCCTAAAATTGGGGGGACCACATATAAAAATGGGTGTAATTCCTACACCGTTCACCAGATTTGGATGTACAGTAACTACCTGTGACGGAGCAGCTTTAGTCTGCGCTCCTTCACTGCAGTGTCACAGAGTATAATATCAATAGATGCCTTCTGTACTGTAAGATTGCATACATGTCTGTGGATACAACATTACAAACCGTGCAAAGGGAGATGTCTTGTGTAGGAACGATTTATTTACAGTAATATACCTCACTTCCATTTGCAATAGTCCATGTTTACATAAGAGGCAGTGATTGAGGGTGGGGATTAATGCATAGTAATTATTTTGTTATGGTTTGATGTGAATACAAGCAGGATGTATGGGGTGCACACTTGCATTTATGTGAGTTTCATATTATATACCAAAGGTTTACTGACTGCATTGTAATGTTTGTTCATTTACTATAAAGCCTCTCATTCTATTACTATGTAAAAACTTACCTCAACAGGTGACTCCCGATGTACACAGCTTTGTGTCTCTCGCATTTTATTATTAGGGCATGCGTGCGGCTTTCACCCATGCATATACGAGCTGGGAAGAGCACATTCTGGTGGCGGGAGGTGTTAAAACTGACCTAAAATGCTGCTATTCGGTAAGGTATTTGATACTGTGATTCCATATATATGTATTTGTTTATTGAATTAATTATTAATAGTTTCAAGTGCAATAACACAACTGAACTGTTTTATATTTAAATTAATAATTATGCAATGGTCTAACTGGATCTGAATAATGGTTTAGCTGGGGAGGAGGTGGATATAGCCACAGCTATAAATAGTTTAGTATGTTGGTAACCAAGAGAGGGGTTTGACTTAAAATGAGACCTAGGTGGAGAGTCTGTTTGGAGTGTACTAGGCAGGAGAGCTGTTTGACATTGTTTGATGATTTAGGTGCCCGCTACACTTGATGTGCTTGTAATAAAGTACATTTCCAAAAGGCTATGAACTCTCATTTGGGACTTGTGTCACTTCTTTCTTGAGACCACTCTCCCATGTTTACATCCTGACACTACCCTCAAATTAAAGATGAAAGTCTATACTTAAAGCACATCTTGATTGTTCCCTTTCAAATCCATTGTGGCGGCACAGAGAGCCAAAATGATGACAATTGTGTCACTGTCCAAATATTTATGTACCTGACTGTATATGAGAGAAATAGTGCCATTCTACACTACAAAAGGGATTAAAAATCAACAACACTTAAACACTAAACACTGAGAGCTCATGAGCAGCACATGCATTATAATACAGCCAGTGTAACAATGCATTTCTGTTGTAATAATCTTAAACCATGTACCGGTAAACTGATATCAGTGAAATCAGTATCCCGTTTAAACCTATTTAATAGCACTGATAAGGGCAGAATGAGGATTTCTTCACTTCCTTCGAGACCTCTGTTGAGAAGAATGCAGTCCAAGTTTAACTGATCTCCAATATCTTCATTCTGTTTGGATTACCTGGACTATCTAAACTGATAAATCCTCACTTTTGAACTTAGTCCGACTGATGAGTATGGAATTCCTTTGTGTTGTATATACAATCGATTTCTATTTGGAAACTGACCTTTCATACAAAACTAGAAATTAGACTAGGATTCATTAAGATTGTGTTCATGACATTTGTCTAAAATATACAAAATCTTGTTCAATTTGATTTTAAACAGCCACACTGGAAAAAGTCTATCAGCAAACGTGAGACTAGCTTGGAAACTATGATCCTCATCATTAGCGAATATAACTCTGAGCAATGGAAACCGAAAGCATCACATCTAAACACAAGTCACCCATAATTCAGTTACAGTAGATTCTGTGTGTGTATGTTTCCATGAACACGAGCATGTGCAATTTTTGTGTAGCTTTTCTGTGGTCAAAAGATACATTTCAATGTAGCTCATGGAATATATATACTTATTTGTTTGCATTTCCTAGTATAATTTATTATAGAAAATAAATTACCTTCTTCCACCCCGGTGTTGCCCTTCTCAGTCACTTCTGTAATTCTGGAGCGACTTTTCTCCATTTCGGGTTCCACTTTATTTAAGGACATTCAAAAAATCGCTTTCCTGTGGCAAAACAATCATAAGATTGTCAAATGTTTATAATATCTGTGGTTGTGTTGTACTACTCTGCAATACAGGACAGGAGTGGAATGGTCCTGGTGTTTTATAAACACCAGATTTCAATGCTGTCACGCCCTTAACAACCACAAAACACGATGAAAAAAAAAAAAAGGATCTGTTTGCATACCAACAAGAGATTGTGTTACCAGCTGCTAAGGAAACCCTTTCAAGAGTTGCAGAGGCTTTGCTTTGGGGAATAAATAAAGCTATTAATAAATAAACATTAATTTGTATGTATTCATTTTAGTGTTGGGCTATAGTTAAATTACAGCAATTACAGACAGACACTTGACACTGAAAGTTTACACATTTATATTGTTCCAAAATAATAAGAGTAGGTTTAATACCAAATTATGAAAGCCATGTATACATGTTTGTAATACATTTACATACACAGTAAAAACCAGATGCTGTATTTACTCAATGAATAGACTAAACTGGAGGATTGGAAGAAGTGCCAAAACATAATAATGGATTATGGAGTATGGCTCTCACAAAAGCATTAAACTACTTCTGACTGTCTGAGGTTCAGAGTGACCAAACTCACGTTAAAATGTACAGATTACGGGCTCTGCACTTACAACATATAGGCTACAAAACACTACTCAAACAAATTACATCTGTATTGATTCAATAGGAAACGCAACATTTTCTAGACGAGTTAGGTCTCTAAACACATATTTTAGCCAGATATCTGACAGTAACGGCACCGCATTCTGTTTAAAAAAAGGCAAAACAAGTTGATAACGCTAGGGGTAGGACTACCTAGCCAACGTTTGTAGCGGTTTCATGTCAACTCGCTAGCTAGGGACATTGAACAACGGTATGTACAGGGAATATTAAAATTAAATTGAATGTATAACTGTGTAGGCTATATAGTTTAACTCACTTCTGCGTCTTCTCTCTCCTGTCCGACGACGATCACCTCACACTCTCACCCTCTCGTCTATAGAGCTGAGACGCTCTGTACCTGTACCATATGATTTCGTGGCAGCCTCCATTATGACTGTTTACTTAATGTTAACCAATTTCCTTCCTCTTGTGCCCTTTCCTGTATATTATCGAGAGCGTGAATGAAACACCGTCAGCTCCCCCCCGCTACAGTGAACGTGGTGGTGGGGAACCCTAGTATTGAAACCCAAAAGGCTTGAAACGGCGCTGCATCCACCCCTAGTATTTTGACAAGTGTAGTTACTCCCCAACACACAACATTTAGCCTACCGATGTCAATGACAAATCTTGGAGAGACTTTTTGCTAGTAGTTTGTGATGTCAGCTTTGATGGCACATCCAGTATGGCAAGCCAAATTATCATTTAGAGATATCTCTAAATGCATTTAAAGATATCTTCAAATATTTAAAGATATCTCTAAATCATTTATAGATATCTCTAAATCATTTAGAGATATCTGCAAATCATTTAGAGATATCTTCAAATAACTTCCTGTTCATTTAGAGATATCTGCAAATCATTTAGAGATATCTTCAAATGACGTCCTGCATTTTGGCTGAGATTATCACTTCCTGTTTCCTTATTCAGTTACATAGAAATGAATGAACAAGTTAACAGGAAGTGATGTACTTTTGTCTGTCCACCCTGGTTGAGCTAGCAAGTGCCTGTCACAACATCTCTCCCTGTTCAGTCTGCATTCCTTAGAAAGATAGAATAAGAGCAAGTTCACTGAGTAAAAGAACACCTGTTTTACTTGCAGAATTCAGTTTTTCATGTTTATTACCCACTAACAGTTGTGAACAGTTACAATACCACAAAATACTGTGCAAAATGCATGTGAAATAGTGAATGGATACAGCATAAATACTGCTGTGCAAAATAGTCAACAACTGCAAATACTGTAATACCAGATACTCACTGGATACTGTCTGTATAACTACTGCTTAGCAAATTAGTAACTGTGCCAATAATTTGAAGATTCTGAATTATAGTACAGTGTTAATATGGTTATGCATTAAGACAGAGTCCACAAATAATTTACCCTCTGTAGCCTGTAGTGGAGTACATCAGTACTCCACTTTTCAGACATATGTGATGCAAACAAACCGAAAGATATCCCACTTACATTGGCCCAGACACAGACCAGCAGTCTGCATCACAGTAAGTGAGGAAAACCACATTCACAAAAACGTCCTTCCACAGGAGGTTGTTGGCAGCTCTGTTTGCTAAATGACAGCTAACTCCTTGAGGATAATCATGAGCATTCTCCACTCGTACACACCCACCCCACCCCCCCTGCTGCAACCTGCTACCGGGTGGTCACAAATCCTTTCATCTAATCAAGCTAGACAGTACGCACTCCATGACTGGCCAAATAAGCACACAGTCTGCTCAACACCTGGCCGTGGCAATTGTGAAAAGGAAAAAGTATGAGTGGTAAGTTGAGTGGTATTTCAACATACATTTTTCATTACAAGATTTCCCATAGACCTTAATTGAGAAAAAGGTCACAAATTTCTAAATTTCAAATATATAATTTGAAAATATAATTTGTCTAATCATGATCAACTATGCAGCATATTATAGTACAGTTTGTCCATGGAAGCTAGGATTCTGTTTTGTTTTGTTTGTTCGATGTCACCACTGTCACTGCATACATATAATTAAGTGTGACTGTTTCCCTTGACTCCTCATATTTTTAGATCATAGCACCATGGTCACCACCTTCCACACTGAGCAACAATATAGCAATATCACACGAGCAAGAGTGTGATATGGCCCTACATCAGCACTGCTGTGATTCGGCCACAGGCACGAGGCCGTTCTAAGGTAGAACGCTTACATGTGTGGTTACCAGTGTGTGCCGTGTCTCATATAAAATTCAATAAACAAAGAAGCTAATATCGATCAAAATCACTGAGGAAAACTTTGATGTATCCAGTGTGATACACACAGTGAAGTGTCCGAGTGCTGATGGTGTCAGGAACGTCTCTCGTCCAATCAGATTCGAGGACCAGAACTAACTGTTGTGTGTATATATATATATATATATATATATATATATACATATATATATACATATACACTCACCTAAAGGATTATTAGGAACACCATACTAATACTGTGTTTGACCCCCTTTCGCCTTCAGAACTGCCTTAATTCTACGTGGCATTGATTCAACAAGGTGCTGAAAGCATTCTTTAGAAATGTTGGCCCATATTGATAGGATAGCATCTTGCAGTTGATGGAGATTTGTGGGATGCACATCCAGGGCACGAAGCTCCCGTTCCACCACATCCCAAAGATGCTCTATTGGGTTGAGATCTGGTGACTGTGGGGGCCAGTTTAGTACAGTGAACTCATTGTCATGTTCAAGAAACCAATTTGAAATGATTCGACCTTTGTGACATGGTGCATTATCCTGCTGGAAGTAGCCATCAGAGGATGGGTACATGGTGGTCATAAAGGGATGGACATGGTCAGAAACAATGCTCAGGTAGGCCGTGGCATTTAAACGATGCCCAATTGGCACTAAGGGGCCTAAAGTGTGCCAAGAAAACATCCCCCACACCATTACACCACCACCACCAGCCTGCACAGTGGTAACAAGGCATGATGGATCCATGTTCTCATTCTGTTTACGCCAAATTCTGACTCTACCATCTGAATGTCTCAACAGAAATCGAGACTCATCAGACCAGGCAACATTTTTCCAGTCTTCAACTGTCCAATTTTGGTGAGCTTGTGCAAATTGTAGCCCGTTTTTCCTATTTGTAGTGGAGATGAGTGGTACCCGGTGGGGTCTTCTGCTGTTGTAGCCCATCCGCCTCAAGGTTGTACGTGTTGTGGCTTCACAAATGCTTTGCTGCATACCTCGGTTGTAACAAGTGGTTATTTCAGTCAAAGTTGCTCTTCTATCAGCTTGAATCAGTCGGCCCATTCTCCTCTGACCTCTAGCATCAACAAGGCATTTTCGCCCACAGGACTGCCGCATACTGGATGTTTTTCCCTTTTCACACCATTCTTTGTAAACCCTAGAAATGGTTGTGCGTGAAAATCCCAGTAACTGAGCAGATTGTGAAATACTCAGACCGGCCCGTCTGGCACCAACAACCATGCCACGCTCAAAATTGCTTAAATCACCTTTCTTTCCCATTCAGACATTCAGTTTGGAGTTCAGGAGATTGTCTTGACCAGGACCACACCCCTAAATGCATTGAAGCAACTGCCATGTGATTGGTTGGTTAGATAATTGCATTAATGAGAAATTGAACAGGTGTTCCTAATAATCCTTTAGGTGAGTGTATATATACACACACAGGTGAAATATATACAGACAGGTGAAAAATGTAAGGAAAAACCAACATAAAGTGTCTCAGTAGGGTGTTGGGCCACCATGAGCCACCAGAACAGCTTTAATGCACATTAAAGGTAAGGTAGTAATGAGGTAATCTGAAGATATTTCACTCCATGCTTCCTGAAGCACCTCCCACAAGTTGGATTAACTTGATGGGCACTTCTTACATACGATACGGTCAAGCTGCTCCCACAACATCTCAATATCGTTGAGATCCGGTGACTGTGCTGGCCACTCCATTATAGACAGAATACCAGCTGACTGCTTCTTCCCTAAATAGTTCTTGCATAGTTTGGAGCTATGCTTTGGGTCATTGTTCTGTTGTAGGAGGAAAGTGGCTCCAATCAAGTGCCATCCACAGGGTATGGCATGGCATTGCAAAATGGAGTGATAGCCTTCCTTCTTCAAGATCCCTTTTACCCTGTACAAATCTCCCACCACCAAAGCACTCCCAGACCATCACATTGCCTCCACCATGCTTGACAGATGGCGTCAAGCACTCCTCCAGCATCTTTTCATTTGGTCTGCATCTCACTAATGTTCTTCTTTGTGATCCGAACACCTCAGACTTAGGTTCGTCTGTCCATAACACTTTTTTCCAATCTTCCTCTGTCCAGTGTCTGTGTTCTTTTGCCCATCTTAATCTTATATTTTTATTGGCCAGTCTGAGATATGGCTTTTAGTTTGCAACTCTGCCTAGAAGGTCAGCATCCTGTAGTCGCCTCTTCACTGTTGACGTTGAGACTGGTGTTTTGCAAGTACTATTTAATGAAGCTTCCAGTTGAGGACCTGTGAGGCGTCTGTTTCTCAAACTAGACACTAATGTATTTGTCCTCTTGCTCAGGTGTGCACCGGGGCCTCCCACTCCTCTTTCTATTCTGGTTAGAGCCAGTTTGTGCTGTTCTGTGAAGGGAGTAGTACACAGCGTTGTACGAGACCTTCAGTTTCTTGGCAATTTCTCACATGGAATAGCCTTCATTTCTCAAAACAAGAATAGACTGATGAGTTTCAGAAGAAAGTTCTTTGTTTTTCGGCCATTTTGAGCCTGTAATCGAAACCACAATTGCTGATGCTCCAGATACTCAACTAGTCTAAAGAAGGCCAGTTTTATTGCTTCTTTAATCAGCACAACAGTTGTCAGCTGTGCTAACATAATTGCAAAAGGGTTTTCTAATGATCAATTAGCCTTTTAAAATGATAAACTTGGATCAGCAAACACAATGTGCCATTGGAACACAGGACTGATGGTTGCTGATAATGGGCCTCTGTACGCCAGTGTAGATATTACAAATCAGCCGTTTCCAGCTACAATAGTCATTTACAACATTAACAATGTCTACATTGTATTTCTGATCAATTTGGTGTTATTTTAATGGACAAAAACAAGGACATTTCTAAGTGGCCCCAAACTTTTGAATGGTAGTGTATATATATATACACAATGGGGATGTGGGATTTGTTTTTCTTCCACGAGAGAACTTAACCAACTGCTTTATACTGTAAAAGATATAGGCTTTAAAATGTAGTATAATAAGGTTAGAAAAAGAACAATTATAAATATATATATATTATATATACATTGACATAAGGGTAGTGCTGTCGATAATTTTATTGTAACAAGATTATGAATGTATATAATCAAAGTCGAAATTGAAAATTCAATATGAATTAAGCAGTCTGTCGAGAAGGAAAATCAACCTTAACTTTGTTTGCCCAAAGAAAATACTGTAGGATTTTCAGGCTTGTGGTCTTTCAGAATGAAAATCTGTTTCTGTCTTTCCCAATCCTAGCCATCTTTTTCTCACATAATTTATTTGCTTTTACCACACACACAGACAAAAACTAATAGAGCCCCCACTCTAAATACAATACTTTGGTTCCCCTCCTGTCGACCATGTTACAATTAAACCCTTCTGGTGTTGTATTGGTAAAACAAAATATTCAAGGCTTGCCACTAGTTTTCTGAGGTGTGCCTTGGCATTTTTGTTTATCAGACTCAAACATTGTGCCTAATTTGATGTTTATTTGCATCTAAAAATACTGGTCTTATTACAGAGGTGCATTGGCAAAAAAATTAAGAACATTTCCAGAATCCCCAGTAAACCCGTGTAGGGCATAATCTTTACATGATGTACGTCTGCTCCTCTGATTTCAGTACCAGTTGCATAAACCCTGTCTCAAGCCACCTAATTACACAGCCTCAGAGGCCAAATAATAATACGCGAAATGAATTGAGCTGTAGTCTGTAGTCTGCAGTCTGCGTTTGTGGCAGTACCACAAAATGGCTACTATGCAGTTACAGTTGACTATGAAAGTGTCAGATCTAATGATAAATATAGTGACACAGTGAGGGATCGAGTCACAGAGTGCTGCTATCTTTCAGCTGTAGTATAATGATTTGCAAATGTGGAGTCCTAAATATCTACAAAGGGCAGTAGACCCAGTTTATAATGAACAGCCATTTCCAGGAATTTGCCTGAAATCTTGTGGTGGAAAAACAAGGAGGACAGCTCAGAAGATGCTTTAAAATAGAGAAAGAGCTAAACAGTATGGAATGGTCGAGAACACTGACATTGACCCTGACAACGAGAATCTTAAAATAAGTTGCTCTTGGCTGATTAACCTCAAATTATTGCTTGTAGCTATTGTTCGATATTCTTTAGTCAGTGTTTCTCCACTGGCAGGAAGCCTAGGTGCGTGGTTATAGAGAGTTCTCTAGAGCAGTTAAAGAAGCTTAGACACAAAGAAGAGATTAGGGAGGTTTTTTTTTTTAAGTATTGCTTACGTACTGCAGCACCCTTCATGAAAAGTCTCAATAAGGGTCTCTGTATAGAATAAAGGGCAGAGAAATCTCTATTTACATCAGATCCTGTGTCTCACGTGTGTTTGCCTTGTGAGTTTCTATTCACTCCCACACCCTTTGCACACTCTACATCTCCCTGGGTGTCACAATACGTACCCTTTGTCACAGATCAGGAAGGCTGAAATAAACCACATTTTTACAAATAAAGTCTTATCATTTAACATGGAAATGTTTGGGCCTGGATTAAATAAAATATTGAGACACTCTTTCCTGATCACTAATTCAACAGTACAGTAAACAGGAAATAAAAAGTGTTGTATCTCCAATGTTCTCCTTTAAGTTGTTCTTTCTGAGCAGCTCAGGTGATATTATGGTATTTAAACATAAACCTGCAGAAATTAGTTAGCTGCAGTTGGTCTGTGATTAACTTTTTAGAAGGATATTGTAATTAATTATTTATAAGAATTATCTGACAAATATAGTAAGTCTAATTAAATGTTTTCATCACATTATGATAGTATTCTATCAGACCTCTGCTGCACATGCTGTTCCTCCTCTAGGTTAAAATATTAGTTGTTTATGGGCTATTTGAAAGTAGATGACAAAACTAAAAGATTTACCTCAAATACAAATTGTGTGTGTTTTTTCCTCAAGCCTTTTGATTCAGTTTTGTCAGCCATCTGTTTAATGTATACAGGAGAAACAGAAAGATGGAAATTGCTGCCTGTCACTGTACTGCTATTCATGATGTGTGATCTGAGACAATGTCGTCCTCTAGAATTACACGTTTTCCATGGCAGGACATCAAAAGCCACCCCATGACAAACAAAACCTTTACCATTTTACTCACGTGGAAAATGGTGCACTGCTTTGGCATAGTCCATGTTGTAACTATGCTGAAAGACTCTGTGTGTTTATGTTGTCTGTCTGTCCTCTCAGTATTATTAGTAAATGATGACTCAGGAGGAGGGTCCTGGGAGGGACCGGTTATGGCAGGCTAGCAGGAGACCTGTAAATACTTGTGTAGCTGTTTGGATGCCCCTCTTCAGAGAATGGATTGAATGATATATTATTTGAATTAATATTTCCATACGGGTCCAATGCTTAAAATAGGTGCCTTCACATAAGACCACAAGATCTCCACTAACTCCTCCAATGTTTAGGTTTTGAACTCCATCATCCACTGGTGGCAGCGTCTCCTGGACAGAGGTTCTGAATTAGTAGTGAAGCTCCAATTCCTATCTCTCTGCTTCCTTTTCATGAAGCACAAAATAAATCAAATGTGTAATTGGAGTCTTGGGAAAACCCCCGAGAAATTCCTGAAACAGCCTTGAGAGACACCCCTCTCCCACATACGCACGCACACGCACGCACACACACACATGCACACACATGCACACACACATGCCTGCATGCACACACACACAAGCCTACACCTTTTCCTGCACGCACACACGCACACGCATACACCTTTTCCACCGCTGACCTCTCTTTGTGGTCATGTGCTACAATCAGGTCTAGTATATCTACAGAGTCATTGTCAACCTCAGAAGAATGAATCCTGTTGGGGTCTTTTACTCCAACAGGTTGAAATATGTTCATATATAATCTGTTTCTCTTGGAAGATCATTTATTGCCTAATTTGCACAAATCCCTCTTGATCAGCTTAGAAACACTGACCAGCAGTCCTCTCAAACCTGTCTCAAAGAGATCTGAGATGAATGGACAGTCAGTAAATCTAAATGTTGGTCTTTCCAGTCCAGATCAGAAGCAGCCTCTTTACACTATTATATATTCACAGCATATTGGAGTGTGCTGAAAACGGAAAAGGCTAGTCTGACAAATGAGACGATGACTGCCAAAGTGTAAAACCTGCAATTCACTCTTTTAGTTTGCTATCGCCCCCTCCAGTGTTTGAGACGTGTAATACAACGTCGCAATGCAATTTCCAAAGGTCTATTTTACGGCAATATAGGATGAGGCTGTCATCTCTGCGGGAATAGGGGGAGACCTGCCTGGTTTATTTTTCAACAGTTTGAATTTGTTGATATCTAAACAAATAGTTGTCAGGTGTCAAGTCATGTACAATAACCATAACGAGGCCGACAAGACCGTGTTTGTGGGAAATTTAGATAGCTGTGTAAAAGAGGAGATCCTGTTCGAGCTCTTCCTGCAGGTAGAGCATCATATGTTTGTGCACTACATTACGATGAGGTTGTGTGCGGGAGCAGGGGGGTCTCTGGCGATACATAATGATACCTCGACTCCGGATGACATTATAAACGTGATCGGTATAAATACCTTGGTTTTGAAGATCTGCTGTAAATAAACAAATAGCCATTACGTCAGTTTCTCTGTCGAAGGATGCGTAGAATCATGTGTACGTGAAGTCCAGTTTAATATATCATTGTTTGATTAAAAATTATCGAAATCAAAGGAAAATACAAATGCTCTATAAGTAAAACATCTAGGGTATACAATGAAACAAACATCAATGCTTTGTCAGAGAAGTAGCCAGTATGCTTTGCTACTTGATTCCATACTGAAGCATCAGGCGTCACG
The DNA here is from genome assembly GCF_036373705.1 of Amia ocellicauda. Lineage (NCBI taxonomy): Eukaryota > Metazoa > Chordata > Actinopteri > Amiiformes > Amiidae > Amia > Amia ocellicauda. The sequence goes on from NC_089852.1 coordinate 56,833,155, forward strand.
TCTGCTCCCTGAGTGCTGAAGCAGACTGCAGCCACACCTCGTTACTGCGGGGGGATCAAACTCTGGATCAAATCTAAATATGCATGTGGTTTTGGAAGGATACTTGATGGTCACCTATATTAGACTAATTGGAATATTTGTATTTTAAATATGTGTATTAAGAACATGTATTGCTTGCATGGTTTTCAGTGCTTTTGCCCCCCTCTTCCCCAAAAGCAACACCTTTAAAATACAATACAAAACGAAAACAAACTAATCTTAATTAGGCTACTATGTACCAGGTATTTTAATGGTTTCTCATGTGTTTTATATTTGGAGATTTAGAGTGTTAAAATGCTAATCATTTAAAGGCATTCTTATGGTGGTATTTTATTATAGTTTTTGTAACACCCCCCTCCCCCCTCATCCTTGTTAATAATGTTCCCAGTCTCACCTTCCTCCTGTGATTCTTTTACAAACGCACCAATGGAAAATTGTATTTGTTGTTGTTAGGGCTACTCAGTCATGCTAATCCTCTGTTACTCAGTGAATTAAAAAAAATAAGAACCTTATCTGTTTCCTTGGACTTAGTTGCTTCTATTTGCAGATGCAAAGGTCTTCACATTTTCAATTTGTTTTCATAAAATCTGGATTTAATCCTATGTATTCACTCTTTTAATGTTGTATTCACCAGGCTGGGCCTTTGACAAGAGTTACCATTGCAAAAGATAAGGATGGGAAGCAGAAATCCTATGGCTTCGTCTGCTACAAGCACAGGGAGGCCGTGCCCTATGCCATAGCACTGCTCAACGGAATCCGCTTATATGGACGGCCAATTAAACTTCAGTACAGATTTGGTGAGCTGATTTCTATTATAGTGATTGCATATAATCCCCCCACCCCACCAATGGTACATCTAAGAAATCCTAAAGCATTACTGAATCTTTGCATCAGAAATGCTACTTGTGACTTTAACTAAAGGATACCCAACCAGATACCAATGGCACATTAAATTAAATTGTCTCTGTTGTGTTTGAATATGTGGAAGACCATTTCATTTGAATTTTGAAGCAGTCTTCAATTTTTGCTTTCTAATGAAAAATATAGTTTATAAAAAGAAAACTACATTTTAGTGACTGCATAAAAAAGTATAACAAAAAATCCATGTTGGCTAATAGCTTACTGATTCAATAATCAAAGAAAATTCAGATTCGACTTACACTTTGATGACTTGGTCAAAACAAAACGCATTATTCTATGTAAACTATTAATTGTGCATTATATAATTCAGATTCAGAGTCTTTTCTTAGTTTACTGTATATGCAGACACTATTGTATCTTTTGTTCGTATTGTTATCATGTGGAGAAACCTTATGAGTCATGAGTCAAATCTTAATTGTTTTATTTTCACAGGGAGTTCCCACAGTGATGTAGACATGGTTCTCCCTTCCATGGAAAGCAGTCCAAGTAAAGTGTTACCAGATACTTTTAGGTAAGTGCTCTGCTTTGTGCATAATACAGAGTTTGAAAACAGAGTACTTCTGTGTGTACCTGATCTCTACTCCTGGCTATGATATTGATGATGCATTTCTGCTTTATTTGCTCTCTTCAATTTGAATCATCTTGATTCTGCAGATATCAAGTATCAAATATTTTAAATAGAAAGTTTAGAATGTATGTTTGATAATGGTAGGTTTTTATCATAACCCTGTTTCCCTGAAAAAGAAAGACAGTCATCACTGTATGGGAAGAGCCTTCTGACGTGGCAATCAGTGAAAACATGTACCAAAGCTGCCCAATATAGGCCCTGCTGGCAGGAGGAGGCGTTTGTGAGACTCTCCTCCTGACAGCTGCAGCCTGCCATTTCTTCAACATGAAGGTTGTCTGGCTAAGCAACCCCTCAAGTGTAATGGGTCTTTTTTCATTGAACCAGGGTTATGATAATAACCTACCATTCCCTTTCATGTCAAAAGTCACCCATTACCGAAAGGAAAGGCTATACCAGAGCTGTCGCAAGTACTGACACCCGATTTAAGCCCCAATCCCATTATAAGCAGAGCCTCACCGCGCCTGAGGGCAAGCCGCCTGCAGTACCTGAGTGCCCAGAGTGGGCCGCATCTGGTCCACTATTTTGAGGCAGGAGAACCTTGTAAAGGTCTGCTGGCTTGACCAGGTCATGGCATTACACAGGTCTTCCAGTGAGGCGCCATGAAAAAGAGCCCACGACATGGCCTGTTCCCTTGTGGAGTGCACTGAGATGTGTTAAGGCATGGGAACCTAGCAGGCTCATAGGTGAGTTGGATCACGTCCGCCACCCAGTGTGCCAGTCGGCCCTCTGGTGGTAGACCCATAGCAGACGATAAGCTTGTTGGATCTGCGATAGTGTGCAGGCCTTTCCATATAACACTTAAGGACCCTGACCGGGCAAAGTGTGTGCAGTCTGCGGTCCTCATCCGACACGTGTGGAGGGGGGTCAAAAGACTTCAGGACAATAGGCTGATTGATGTGAAATGTCGACACTACCTTATGTAGGAAGACTGGGTTTGTCCTCAGAGTGACCTCCTGAGAAGATCAGACAGGCTTTATCCACAGACGTGAATCTCCCCTATTTTTTATGGCGAGGAAGGCAATCTTGAACAAGAGCGGAGATCCGTTGTGGAAATGGTCTCGAAGGGAGCTATGCCTCAGTAGGACCAGTTCCATGTTCCATGCTGTGATTATGTATTTTAATGGTGGTCTGAGCTGTCTCGCCCCCTACAGGAATTGGATAACCAGGAAGTGAGCTCCTGGGGAAACAGAGCCAATCTTATCGTGGCACACTGAGATAGAGGCCAAATACACCTACAGAGTAGATGCAGACTTGTCTTACTCTAGCAGTTGCTGCAGGAAGCACAGTGTAGTTGTCATGGGGCACGACACCGGATCCACATGTCTGGCTAGGCACCAGTTCTGGAAGGCTGACCACTTATATGTACAGTATATTGAGCTCTGGTAGAGTGGACTCTGGGCGGCTGTATCCCCTCCACAACGCTGTCTGTCAGTCTCATTGACATTAGCTGGAGCCTTTCAGGGGCCACAGCTGCAGCTGTGCTGGGTTGGTGTGCCACAGGAGTCTGTCCACTTGACTGAGCAAGTCCTTGCGTAGCAGGGGCTGCCAGGGTTATCCATTGAGTATCTGGCTGGCTCAAAGTACTTTTTCTACCTTTACCAAGTTCCTTTTCCATATATCAATTCATATCCCTTCTCTATATGCTATAGTTGTACTCTGCAGTCATTCTTATGTCTTTTATTCTATACTTAATTCATGACTTCTTTCCTTTCTATCCTGTTTCCATTTTTGTCATACTGAAACCCCACAATAAACTGCATTGGTTAGAATTGACACATCTGACATCCCTGCGTTTGTTGTTTGTCACCCTTGCTGACATGCTGAAAGTAACACAGTGCCAGCAATACTGCCTGAAACTCCTGTATGTAAATTTGGGAAGAAGACCAGAGGCCACTCCACATTCCCTTCACCCCTATCCCGTTCCAGACTGTGCTCCAGCCGGTGTTGGAGGTGTCTGTGTTGATGACTTCCCTACTATGAGGGTAGCCCAGTGGGGAACCAAGGTGGAGTTTGTTGTGATTTTGCCACCAAGACAGTGCCCTCTTGCATGTTGGGGTCACTGTCAGTCGGTAGTATCTGTCTCTTGCTGAGTGAAGTCTGTGGGTGTTCACTCAGTGTTGTAGAGGACGCAGTATCATGAATCCGAGGGGAAGGATATTTGAGGCAACCGCCATTAGTCCCAACAGTTTTTGCAATTGGACCAGTTGGAGATTTACCTCCCATTATTCAAGCAAAGATCCTGTCTTTTGACAGATAGGCAAGCATGTTCATGGAGTCCAACTGCATTCCCAAGAACACTACAGTCTGAGCATGCTTGAGAGAGCTCTTCTCTGTGTGAACTGATAGACCCAGTGTAGTCACGTGAAGTATGACCTCTTTCGTATGTTCTTTAAGAATGTGCGGGGCACCTGAGAGAGGCTGAATGGCAGCACACAGAAATCATATGCCTGATCTTGGAAGGCGGAGCACAGATATTGCCTGTGTGCTGGGAGGATAGGGACGTAAAAGTAGGCATCCGTGAGGTTGATTGATTGATTGATTGAAGTTTATTTTCTTGAGAAACATGTTGAGATCCCTCAGGTCGAGGATGGGTCTGAAGCCTCTGTCTTTCTTTGGCACTAGGAAGTATCTCAAGTAGAACCCTGTTCAGGAATCCTTTCTGTCCACTAGTCGTATCGCTCATTTCTGGTGTCTTGGTTGCATTCTTGTCAAGGCTTGTATCCAGTGGTCCATGTGTTGGGAGGGGGTAGTGGTAGTGGAGATGGCGGCCATGCTGCTTCAGGGATGGTCTCCCTGTGGCTTCGCAGGGGGCTTGCTGGTACCACTTCTGCCTCTAGGCTTCCACCTGAGAGTTTGTTCTTGCCCCTCACCTGTGGCTGGCTCCTCCGGTGGTAGTCAGGTTTTGAGTCGCCGCCCGGCTGTGGTCTCGGGGGATGTATCACTGGTCTGGGCCATTGTCTACCTGGGAGTTGTTGATATGGCCAGTGGCACGGCTGTGTCTGCTTCTTTGACTGCTGGAGGTCAGCATACTTTGAGACCGTCTCCTTCGCCTTAGCTGAGTGCTCAATACTGAGATTGACTATCTCCTCGAATGTCTGGCCTGGTTTGATTGGCGCAAAAAGGAGAACAGCCTTCTCTGTATCCTGGAGTTTGGCCTGTGTGAGCCAGAGGTGATGCCTGGCTGTGACCATTGCTGTGAGGGACGTTCCCATGGCTTTTCCCCCCTTGTGCAGCAGGTCGTTCATGTAGGCCGACACCAACTCCATTTCCTCTGCCTTTTCCGTGGAGTGGCGCTCCCACAGCAACCGGGCCAAGTGCCCCATGTATAGGATCACAATTAATTGTGTGTTGGCTGCATAATCCTTCCTGAGCATCACATCGGTGGTCCTGCACTGCTTATTGGGGCAGAGAGGCTCTTTGTGTAAGCCTGGACCAACTTGGCCACCGAGTCTCCTGTGTGGGGAATGGTTTCCAGGCCTTTCTGGTTCATCTCTGCCATAGTGGACATACGTCTGCCTGTTGGGAAGTTGCAGGTGCAGAGGCCAGATGTGACCATGAGGATTGTACAACATCGAAAAAGTCCTCGAAGGGCTTCAGCGTGTCAAGATGGCCTCTCCCTCATAAGCCTGTTCCACAGCGCTTTCTCGAGGGGAGACCACAGAATTACGACTGCCTGCGTTGCCGTATGCTTGGCAGTGTGGCACCAATTTTTGGCCAGGTGAGCCACTTGGCCTGAATATATAGCTGCAGGAAACTCTGAATAAATAAAAATAATTCCATAAATAACTGCATAAATAAATAATTCCATGCTGCTTTGTGGTATTTGCAGTTTCTTTTTTTTTTGCATTTAGTGACACACAGCTATACAGAACATTTCTATAGTCACGCTGATGACATTCTGTGTTGTCGGCATGAAAATAGAAAATCATATCATGACACCCAGGTGGAGCATGCACAGTGATAAGAGTATGGGACCACCACATTTTACTTCAGAAATATATGCGAAGATATTGTTAACCTCCACATATTGAAATCTACTTGTGGAGTAACATTTGAGCAAAGAGAGAGCCTGATCAGGTAAGCCCACTAGAGCTTCAGGTCTATCAAGATTAAATGGTCAGTAGTGTTAAAGGCTGCACTTAGGTCTAAAGAACAAAATTAGTAACACAGCCTGTGTCATGTACTACTTTGGAAAGAGCTGTTTTGGTGCTGGGCCAGAACAGAATTATTATTATTATTATTATTATTATTATTATTATTATTATTATTATTATTATTATTAGGCTTCCATGCACAAAGTTTTTGTTAGGATTATTATTATTATTATTATTATTATTATTATTATTATTTATTTTATTTTTTTTCCTTCCGTCAAAACTTCTAATGCTCATACATGCATTAAAACACACGAAACTCGCAAGTGTTGTAGACACAACTTAAACCTACAAATGCAGTGAAAACTACACGTGTCGGTCACATGGTGCCACCGCCATGTTGCGATTAGAGGCGAAATTATGAAATGCTACAAAAATCTTCTTCTCCAAAACCAACGGACCATGCATATGCCACTTCATACATATGTATACCTTATGGCCTACTGTTACGCTTGTTCATCAGAAGTTGCTCGGTCTCATGCTTTGTCCGCCAGGCTGCGTTTTCTGATTCAAGCTTTGGTGCCTTCTACTCCATGCCACTTATACCCACTGTGCCACAAATTGGTATGCATGACACTAGTACAGAGTACTACCAAGGTTGTTAAAGGCGAGTTGCCCCAGTGAAAAACATGGGTGCTGTGGGCCAATGAAAAAAAAAGTATGCGCCGCTTCAGACAAGTTACACATTTCCTGCACACTGGAATGCAGTACACACATGAAACTCTGCACATGTGTGTATGCCTCTGCCTTGAAGAGAAAACCAGAAAATTAAGTTTGTGGGGTACACGGTTTAGCCATAATGTTGGATTTAACATGAATCCACGTGAAAATATGAAAACGGTTACTACTCCAGAACGATAAAGCCCAGTGCCCTGAAACTGTGCATGTATTACATAGATGCTGTAATCTATCAAATGTGCAAAAAGCAAGTGACTGCGTGCAAGAACATGGCAGCCACAAGCAAATGACTGAGCACGTATGCAAAATATGCGTATTTATAAAAGCATGAACTTTGACCCCAAAAAAACTCCATGAGCCATATTCAAAAACTCACCAAAAACTCTCATGTTTAATACTCAAGATTTAGTTTTAGCATTTCCTTGGGTTATTTCCAGATGTTGAACCAAACTGAAAGATTTAAAAACATGTATCTTTGATTGTTTTTAGGGATTCTGTGTTTAGAGAGTTACTTAGGTGGGCGTAATTAAGTGTTGATCTACTAAGCCTGATTTCGTGAAGCCTAAGTAAGCAAGTACTTTTAGAAAAGGTGAGGTGACCGTAAGGTTCGATGCATTTTTCAAGTATTGATTGAACTTTGTGCCCACTACTGGCCATTGATATTCCACATTCATAAAGTGATACTTGCATCTGACATATTTCATTAAACATTTTCTTTTAATACTATATAGAGTAATTATAAAAAGTGCATATGTGTATGTGTATCTTGTTTTTACAGGACTGGTAATTACCAGGAGCCTCCTCTATTCCCAAACTCCACATTAACTGTCAACAGCTGCAACTCTCAAGAGTATGTCTACTTTCAAAATATGGTACGTTTCTCAAAGTAAATCCTGATTAGACTGATACATACAAAAATAAATAAACATTTGCTGTTTCATTACACCCATCTAATACCTAAATCTGCAGCTCCACAATATTTCACATTAGTCAATAAGATTGTTGGTTTATAGTGATATTTATGTTGATATTGTTGATGTTGGTTTAAATGGTAGACATTCGTTATTATTTTTATTTATTTATTTATTGGCAGACAATCCAGGACGGCTTACAAAACATAAGTGCAATACATGCTTCTACAAGTTCAGTAACATAATTCAGTGTTAAAATAGCAAAACCTCTTTATGGATTAATGTAACAACAACAACATAAAGTTACCTGTAACTGTGTTCGTATTGTTGGAAAAATGTATATTCAATGTTAATTCAGCAAACAAAATGCAGATATACATTCGTTTTTTTATATATATAATAATTCTGAGTATCAGTATCTATAGTGTGTCTGTCACAAATAAGAATATATTTTTTTAACATAAACAATTCTGTAATTTATTCACACTCCAGCAATCAGCATTTCTCAGATCTTTTATAAGCATTGATAACTTTGAGAAGACACCTGTAACCTGTAAAAGAAATAGTCTTTTTACACCTACATGCAGATCCTCTGTATTCAACTGAGGTTTAGAAAGTGACTTGAGAAACTACAAGATGACCCAAAAAGGATTGCAGGATTACATTTACAGTGTTTATGTTGGCCATATTTACAGGGAAGAAATACATGTGAATGTGTTGTATTTACAAATATATGTAGTTATTCTCGACAGACTCAATACAAACAATTTTAAGACAATAAGCTGTTTTCTCTAATGTTTTTATACTTCATCAAAATAAACAGAGGAAAATTAATCTTAGAAATGGTTTAACCTGGTTGGTCCTCAGGATGTTTAGTGAAAATGTTGATTATCTTTCTCTCTCTCTCCCTCTAGATATCTGGTTTTCCTGTACAACAGTATTCAATGGATTCCCAGATGGCCATGCAACAGTATTATCTTCCTAATGCCTTGTCCCAGCAATCCTCCATGACATCTATGCCCTGGTCTGCTCAAGGCTTCCTAGCTGGCTCAAGCTATTCCTGTTGGCCACACACACAACCAGTGCAGACTGGAGTAAACTCAAAATGTACAGCTCTTAGCCAGGAGAGTGAGGGTCAAGTAGAAAATCAAAGCAGCAGAGACCAAAGTAAGGAAAGAAGGTATAAAAAGAGACGGGATTCCAAAAATGTGTATAAGAAGCACAGAAGTAAATGTAAAATGTGACAATTGTTTGGAAACATATTCCATTTTGTGAATGCACCTTATACATTTAAGGGGAAGAAAACCCTTAATCGATGCACTATGAATTTAAGATTATTTAGGTTTTCTTATAACAGATCCAAAGCAATGTTCAGAAAGTTAGTACAGATACTTTAACAACAAATGATTAAATGTCCCAAAGGTCACATTGTCTTTTGCAAAAATAATAAAACTATACCTTAATGAGCTCTTGAACACATGTGTACATGGCATAGCCTACATTAAAGTTTATCCCCTGTGACAATGACAATGCACTTACACTGGTCAATTATTTTTGCAACTTGCACAACCTTGGCCAGGTGTTCATTTTTGTATATGGAGGTGCCTGTCAGAGAACACTTGTTTCCTCATGGATTAAAGTGGCATGCATACTCTGTTCTCTGTAGTATGTGAAGTGAACAAGTGGTGCCTACATCTAATGAAAATGTTTTTTTCTTTGTGAACAAGAATATATTTATAAAAGGGTTCTTTCGAGGTGGTGAGCATGAATATTTCCACACTTTAATGGAAAGACTAAGAAAGAGTTGTCATAAAATGGTGTTAAATATTACATGTTACCATTTAGGTTTATTTAAAATAATTATTACTTTATTATTATATTGTTATTATTTTCAAACATTGGTTTTTGGAATGTGTAAGCCATAAAAGTCATGGGTTATCAAAAGGAAAATGTCAGATCAGAACACATCGAGTTGGAAATTATAGTAATAAAGTGTTTCAGAATCAAGAAAAAGTTCAATTTAAACTGCCTATAAAAGGACTCATAATTTAACTTTAAGATGTCCTAGCTGCTTACTGTTGCAGGTGTAAACTCTGCATGGTGGCCAAATGATTTCTGAGTGCTGCCCTTAAAACAGTTGACATGTCTTTATCTGAGTCCACTTGGTAGTTCATTGTACAAGTAGAACTTTTCTTATTTCAGCTTTTCCACTGTCTATAAACTTCACTGTTTCAAGCAAAAGATGAGTGTCCTTCATTGTTATAATCTTTAATAGGGTCAACATACTGTGTGTAATAGAGTTAATAATTAAATGCAAAATGACAGTGGAGCAGAATGGCATCCTAAATATTTAACATTGATGCGTATGCATCCATTGTTAAAAGGATCTGATTCCCATGGTCATGTATATTGAGCTGGATATAAATGCTTATTAAACTGATTTTAAACTTGGATCTTCATTCTTTTACAAATAACTTTGCCTTTATTTGAAGATCATCTTGGTACACAATATAATAGCTTGCCATTGCTACCCTGTTTTTCTAACCGATTTAGTGGTATATGATGAATGTAAATGCATAAGTGTCAAGTGGGTCTGTGTTGTCCTACAAGTTTTGTACTTCTGCAAGTGAAGAGATACCACTAGCAAATATTTCAGATGATCCAGTTGTCACAAGGGAACTTTTAAATAGGAGGGGATTTGAAAACACTTCCCTGAAGCCTAATGGACTTATTCCTTATTTCTGAATTCTTAAAAAGTATTATTACGTAACCATTACTTTAAAATGAACCATACCATTACATTAAAAAAGGTAAATGAAATAAGCAATAAGAACGTAAAAAACCTGAAATAAGTAACTGATAATTATTAATAAGTAAATTATAATTTTGAATAGGTAGAGATGAATATTGCTGAATTGCCATGCGTAGCAGACAGTACTGATCCTGCAATGGGTGAACAGCTGGGATTTGGATGTACTGTAAATATTTTAATTACTGTGCAACTGTACGAAGGCGTAGTGCGTGGATTAAAATCGCTTCCTGTGGTCAAGTAACCATGTCCCCTAACCCTGTCACCCTACCTACAAAAAACGTCATTCTTTATCGGATATAAGACGCCGGCATGGTACTTTCTCTGAACAATACTGACGTGCGCCAAGAGCTGTATGTCGTGAATTAATTATATTTCGGGCGTGGCATCTGAACTGAACTGAACTGAACTGAAGGGAAGGGAAGGGAAGACATCGAGGTTTAAATGTCAAACACATTGTGTTTCCCTGACCTGCTGGTAGGTACCAGGTTAATAAAGCAGGCTTTTTTTAAACGCCCCAGCCCCCTTATCTGATTGGACGCGGCCTCCTCGCCGCACCGCCCTGCTTGGACAGCGGCTCTGTCAATCTGCTGTTCGCCACAGAACCAGGAAACTGTCGGACTCTCATTTGCTGTTTGTTATTTATGCAACCCTATACGTGACAAGCCTACGAAGACCACCCTCTGCTGCTGTCTTTTCATCCCCACCACCAAGCTGGCGATATTATCGGCTTTGTTCAGAGATGTGTCCCATGGGAAGCAGGTGAGCAAAACTTATCTGGAATTGTTGAGACTTGTAAATCAAGGCGGTGCGAACAAATCATACGAAATACAGACGAATGAGCAGATCTGTTGTGTTACATTGTATTGTATTGTCTAGTGACACGTTACGTTGCTTACCAACCGAGTTAAAAATCTATTGAAACACAGTTGTCTAATACGTATATATTTAGTTATTACGTTACACAATTTTAAATAAAGAATAAAAAATAACACGTGGTGCACGTTTTCAGACTGGGGAGACTGGTCCAATATTAGACTCATTGTAATAAGGAGTGCATCATTGAAGGACTGACTGAAAAACCGTCAAGATCAGTTACAGTGAATACATTGTGAGCAGGTCTGCGCAAGGTCGCTGCTGTCAGGCTGGCTTGATCTTGCTGTAGCTGGTTGTGTGTGTCAGTCAGTTTAAAGCATGCAGTTGATAACTCAGTACTCCCTTTTACATGTTTTGTGTTGTATTGTTAAGCAACTACTATTGGACATGTTAGCACTGCTAACTCTACATCCTTAATAATCCCTATTGACAGCAAGCCACAATAAATGTGTAGTCGCGTAAAAAACTGATGGATGTCAAGTCCTGTGTAAAAATTGAATCATGCACCATGAGTGGAGAGCTCTACAGGCTTACGCTGAGTCAGAAGTCAGAAACTTTGCGACTCTGCTCCATACTACCTCTTCAGCACTCAAATGATGATGATCTCTTTCTCAGAATATGCACGTTTGCATCTATACTGTGGTTTTAGACCAACCTCACCCAAACAAAGGCATGTTATTATTTTCAAAACAATCATATATCAATTTTTATAAATAAAATATTTGTCTTACACCCAAATGCATTCAATACCCAGTGTGACAATATGTCTCAAAAATATATTTCACCAATTTACAAGGCCTCTGGGTTCCTAAAGGTAAATTCTGTCTATCTAAATATTGTAAAGTACAGTATGTGAGTTTCTTGGAATAGTAGCCATCAACTGCTAATAGATTCTAAAATGCCAACAGAATAAAAAATAAGCTTACATTGATTTTAGTCAAGACCTCAAGTATAAGTCAATAAAATATAATAAAATTAGATCAAAAATGATAAAGGATTAAAGAGGATTAAATGGCAAAAAAAATAATAATTTCAGACAAACACAGGAGTAGAATCTCTAATGAGAGTTTGCTTCAAATTTCACAATTTCAGAACTGTAAAGATAAAAGCCCAATATGAATCGTGGTACTGGGCTAGCTAGACCTTCATATGTATGTGCAAATAAATGCTGAAAGAAACGGAACCAAATGTATATTTTGTAGAATGGGCTTTCAAGGCTCACTGTTTTTCTGATTGAGCTGTGCTTTTTGAGTTCCCTACAATATGAATGTGTTGCTTCTGGCAGGCTGATATGATACAGGCCTGTATTAAATTGTTTTTACAGAGCAAAAACCCAGAGAGGAATGCTTCCTTTTTCAGTCGGATAACTTATTCATGGTTCGCCAGGTAAGACACCCCATTGACTTTATTTCTCCAAGTTTAAAATTAGTTACACATAAGTCATTTAAGCTCCTTTAAAGCATTTTAATTATGTATTTTGTTGAAATTCATAGACGCATAAAATCATTATCTATACTTAATGTATCTCTTTTTATTATTATTATGAAGATGATGATGATGTGATTATTTCTATTAAGCTGTTATGTATTTCCGATATGCCATGTGTAATGTTGTTAATGTATATAAGTTTAGGATTGTCAGAAGTGGCAATGAACTGAAGGAGGTAGGAAGAAAAAGTGATACAAACCTCAGATATTCTTCAGTCATGCTTGTATTATGAATAAATACATTCCAAGTATAAAACTATTAATCTTAATTCAATTTCCAAAGACGGCACCCAAATCTCTGCACAATCTAACATTGCTGAGTGCTGAGAGTGCACTGCACAAAAGGAAATAACTCATGATATTGAACTTTTACTTTTGGATTGTACAAAGATATTGGATTTTGATTTGGCTTGGGTGTACAGTGTTTGCCTGTCTATGTTTTGATCCAGCAACAGCTTAACTGCACGTCTGGGGCCATGAAGAAGTCAAAAAGGGAGAGAAGGCTTTATTTTGGTTGGTTTGATTTGGTTTGTTTTGGACACAAAGCACAATGTTAATCTTTTCAGAGCAAACCGGTATTTCTCATATTGGGAGCTCAGAGATCCTGCAGCTCAACTGTCACACCAGTCACAGAGCACCTAAACTCATGAAACTTTAGATTCCTGAGCAGCACAGTGCTTTCCACAGCCGACTGCCACCCACATCCCTCTTGCAATGCCCTGCCAGATTGGTGCTGCTCCCTGGGAATTCAGAACAATCTTCAGCAATGTTATAGGCAGGAATGCAGTCCAGTATAATGCAGTCATTTGACAGTTTCAACGGCATTGTGTTTTTTAATCAAGTCACTGAGCATACGTCACTAGTATACTAGTCAGTATATTAGCCAGTCATTGAAAGTCACGTCTGTTGGGTTTTGGGATAACATTGAAGAGATTTTTACAGTTTTAGATTATAACTAAATGCAAGCAGAATAGCAATGTGTGTTTTATTTGTAGTGTATAAAACATAATAATTCTGAATAAGTTTAGATAATTGATACACTTTTAAACTCCATCTCACTTAGTGTGTTTTGTTATTTAATTATTTGTTATTTTGATTTCTCTGTCCTTATTTGATTTACGAGAGACTCCTGAAACTTTTTATGATCTCAGAGAGGTTATACATTTCATGTTTAATGCTCTGTGAAATGCAGTAAAGCTGTCATTTAAAGGTCATAAACACAGAGACATGAGATGAACATTAATCACAGAAGAAAACAACATTACAAAATAATCCCCCATTTATTTTTCTTTGTCTTTACAGTGTTATTGCTTTAGGTTACAAAAGGCCCTTGCAGAGGGAGGACCTGTTTGAACTATGTGATGATAACTCATCCAACACCGTGTGCCCTGCCTTTGAGAAGCACTGGATGAATGTCCACTCATCTGATCAGGTGACTTCAGTCACATTGCTGTTTTGTATTGCTTAAGCACATTTTAATTTACAGTTAATTTAAAGTTAAACAACCACATTTACAGGACTTACTGTCAACATTACAGTATATCACTGTGGTTTCTTTAAAATAGCATGCCCAAGTAACAGAACTGCCAGAACAGAAAATATTATTAAATCTGAAGAGTAAAACAGAAGATAGTGATCCAAGATTTGTTAAATGTGTTATTTGATCCAAGGTTAGTGATCCACACACTACTGGGTATTAACTGGGCTTTTTAAAGCAGAGCTCCAAGAACACATCTCAATCAATCTGTATTTATTACAGAGCCCTTTAACCCCCACCCCCGCAAGTAACACAAGGTTTTGAGCCCTGGATAGTGGATCTCAGGCTTTGACCTCTGCAGCTGAGAGATCTGTACCTGAGAGATCACTGTACATCGGATCCCTTAGTATAGTTAACCCAACCCCTGACTTTCTGCCTGTAAGGGAGGCCACTCATAGGACTTAGACCCCCTGAAATGTATTTTCTTGATGGTTAATTTCCTTCCTGTACTCCATAAAATATCTCATTGTGGTCAAGAAGAGCAAAATAATACAAAACTGAGGTGAATGGTTAATGCATGAATGTCTCTTTTTTTATCCTTATACTTAATGTAATTATAAATATTTTCAACACAGTTTAAAAATGTTGCCTTGACACTTTACAATGTTTTATCCCTCCTTCATTGCTCAATCTTCAGCAGGCTGGACATGAAGAGAAACCTCTTATTGAAAGTTCAGACTCAAATAGGCCTTCTTTGTTACGTGCTCTGTGGTCTACCTTCCAAACTCTTCTGATTCAGGTTGCCCTCCTGAAAGGGCTGGCAGATGTGTTGGCTTTTATAAGTCCACAAATACTCAAGTAAGTCCTCGTCTCAAAAAATATGATATTCACTTTGAAGCGTGTGGACAACATACAAATGTGTAACACCTGTGGTACAGAACAGCCCTGAGATTTGTTAAATAAAATTTAAAAAGTTATAAAACAAAATACATGTGGGGAAAATAAAATACATTAGCCATATTAATCTGGTATTTAATACTGTTCAATTTAACCAAATGTTTCTAGGTTCATAAAAATAAATGAATACATAGGCCTAATTAATAATGGATATCCTAAGGATAGAAAAGCTAAACAAAAGGACTGTATGAAATACCTTTTTACACAACTCCTATGACAAAACACAACTGCTGCTCTTTTCTGTATTTGCTTAATGAAACTGTAGAAAGATAGGTATCTGTGCGACTCCCAACTGGGGACTCGATATTGTAGTGTTTAACACTTCCTTTAATTCTGTTTACAACTACAGGCTCATAATTGCCTTCTGTGAGAACCAGCCCCTGTTTGATTGGAACGGACCCACCTACGCAGTTGCACTTCTTATGGCAGCCGCGTCTCACTCCGTTGTGCTTCAGGTTTACCAGCGATTCAACATGTTGACTGCAGCCAAGATAAAGACCGCAGTGGCTGGCATAGTATACAAGAAGGTGTGAACATTATTGGCATCTTATTTTACTTAGAGTTCTAGTGGGTTAGCCAGGTAAAGAGACATGTATAATCCTCCATAAATCCACGTCCAGCCCCGGATGCTTAAACGGGTGTTTCCACTGGCTTAAGTGTCTGGACGCGTCCGGACACGTCCAGGTTTTGTGGACGGTTAACTATCTGCTGCCGGACGTGGCCGTAAGCGTCCATCACGCCCACCAAGGAAATACTTCTCTTTCAGAAGCGGAGATGTGTGCTGGACTTGCAGACAGACAGGGAAGACATCAGATACATTATGTCGGAAGTGATGTGTGGGATCACAAAGAAATTACAGTTTTATTAGCAGCATGGAGTGAAATCCATGTACAGAAACAATAACTGCTTACAGTTAATATCAGAGTTTATTAAAAACTTGGATTTCACAGGACCCCGGTACAGTGCCCTGACTTGTTAAAAATAAATTGAAGGATAATAATTGGATTGTAGCAGCCGATTTTATTAATATTTTATGAACTACTGGACAGTGTTTCAGGCTGCCGTTTTGTGAATGGTGTGCAGGGACAATCCACAGAGACAATCAGTATGAAGGCGAACACGATTCAGTTATCGTATGCCCATTTACAATAAATACAGCAGATCTGGGTTTCCCTCTAAAACATGAAGGACTGGTTTAATAAATGCATCCATAAGTCCATAAACACTATGACTGAAACGTGCACACTTTAGTTAAATTATAACCTGCTATATTGTAGCTGGATGATTAATCGTGAAACGTGTGTATTTTGTTTCAACTGTAACTTGTCCTGGTTTATAAATAATACGGCAAAAAATTGTTTGCAGTTACAAATCTGCAGAAAGAGTAATAAGTTATGGGAGTCATGTTGTGCCATTTAAAATACATATATACTAGCACAAATGATGATGTTGATAATAATACTAAATAGCAAATATGTAGTTATTGTTGCACATGGAAACGTATTCTTATGGGAACATGCTTGTCTGAATATAATGTTGTCTACATGTTTAGTTCTTCCTAATATCTTTTAACAGAAACGTGTATTTATTATGCTGTTTACAATCATGTAAAGCACAAAGAATAAAATAGACACAAAAGTGTTTTCCATGTCAGGCTCTATCGCTCGTCGTGTTGTTCTCTGTCTTTGTTTTTAAAACGAAACACAAACCAAACCCACAATCGCTCTGCTCCTCCCATAAGAGGGACGGACTTCACAACGGCCTGGTTTTACAAAAAAAGCTGTGGGACGCGTCCGGCACGGCATGGCATGGCACGGCATGGACGCTTAAGCCAGTGGAACCGAGGCATACGATTTTGCTTTTTTCTGCAAAAATTTAGTTAATGACATTCATTTTCTCCCTCTTGCTCACTGTCTTACTCTCTTGCTACCTCCCTCTCTCTCTCTCTCTCTCTCTCTCTCTTCTTTTCCCCCTTCAGGCTTTAAATCTAGCAAATTCCTCCCGGCAGCGATACACAACTGGGGAGGTAGTGAATCTCATGTCTTCAGATGCCCAGCAATTAATGGACTTAGCGCTGAACTTGAACCTGCTGTGGTCGGCCCCTTTTCAAGTGCTGGTGGCTGTCTTCTTCCTGTGGCAGGAGCTGGGCCCGTCCGTTTTGGCGGGGGTGGCTGTGCTGTTGCTCGTCATCCCACTTAATGCTGTGGTGGCATCCAGAATCAAGCAGCTGAAGGTCAGGCCTGAAAGAGCTGTCTTCTTACATTGATGGGTTGAGCCCGTACTGTGCCTTTGTGTTTTGGAGATGTTTATTTGATGATATAATGGATGATGAAGTCAATTCTTCCATTTAGTATTTAGTAAACTAGTAATAGTTTCATAATAGCCCACAGTAAGCCAGTCACAAGAGGAGGAAATGGAGCCAGGGAATCAAACCAGCCTCTGCTTCCTTATAGACATGATTCAGCAAGTTGTCCACAAGATGTTTGAGTCAGCAATTAATGTTCCTATAAAGAGGAACACAAGTCTACATGGTCTTTATTAAAAGTACAATATTACCAGCATGGCGTATTTGAATAACATGTCATAGTTGTTTTTGTTCTCCTTTTATCTTTAAACGCAGAAACGTCACATGAAAACCAAGGACCGGCGAGTAAAGTTGCTAAATGAAATCATGCATGGCATCAAGGTAATTGGTATGCCGTGACAGTGTAATTGTGACCGATACCTGAATTTATTCTGTAATGCTTTTGCCTCTTTGCCACATTATTTAAGCATTTAAAGTGTTTTTTAAAGGATAGATCCAAAAGTAACCTTTTAAGAAAGCAGGTTCATGATCTATAAATTAATTATCTATGAACCTTAAACCATAAAGAGATAAAAACAAGGTGTGTTTTTTCTTACCAGTTCTTACAAAGACTGTAATTCCTTTTTACTTTCTACCATTATTTTAGGGAATTGGGAATTGCCAATCAGTGATTGTTCATAAAGGTGGCACACTACTGTGACTCCTGGACAAAAACACATCTGACAAATATTGAATTATTTGAATTAATGTGCTTGCTACTGTATATAAGTATCTGAATCCATTCAGGAATTGAAAGAATACACCCACATTTAGAACAGCCTGGACCAACGTTAAGTCCTGTTGATATAATCACAGTAGCATTTCTTCTAACTGTGCTAAGTCATTACGTTGACCACAGACATTGAACAATGGCATTTAGTCATTGAACTTCTAAACAAACCCTTCTGGAAAAGTGTTTCAAAGTAACTGATATTCTATATTTTCTAGCAATTTGAAAAAATACACTATTGTAACCGTAAGAATGGCTTGATAAATCTCTGATGCACCAGTTTTTTTCAACAGACTAGTCTGAAGCAATATGACAACAAATATCCCTGAACCTCAAGTTGAATCTGGTCACAAATCTTTGATCTGCTTCAGATTCTGAAACTCTACGCCTGGGAGCCTTCATTTCAGCAGAAGGTGGTGGAAACTCGAGAAAATGAGATAGAAGTGTTGAAGTCTTCTGGTTACCTCACGGCCTTTTCATTGCTGACCCTAACGTGCATCCCATTTCTGGTAGGAGAAACTTCATTTATTGTGTTTATTTTTAATTCTTTATTAAATTATTTATTTAACATTTCTTCACAGCTTTACACCAAAGACAAATTAATCTGATTCCAGGGCCTAAATGTAATAATTATATTTAAATAAACTTCTTAATAATGCCTAAATGCCATATAACTTGTACCAGGAGCAGGTGTTGACATTTACATTTACCCACCCCATCATAAATCTGTGATGTACTTCTTTCTAGTTGAGCCATAACGAGTGCTGTAGTAAAAAAAAAAAAAACTCGTACACCACCCTACCCTGACACTACATTGGGTTTGTCTCAGTAGATTACATCAATACCTGCAATACCAGTTCGGTGGCTTTTATGAGACTTTGCCGACTGCACAGACCATTGTAGCGTTATGAAAAAGTGTTGCCTACATTTATTTTTTATGCAGTCTTGTTTTACCATTTAAAATGAAAATACCTGGTTGGGCTGGTTTTATTTTGACTGTGCGGTTTCATTTGTATCTGATCCAGTTTACATGATTTTATTTCACTATTTCACTCACTCTTTGTTTCCTCCCTGTTTTTATTCCTTTTCTCTTTGTTTCTGTTTAATGAGTGCATTTTTTTCAGATGACCTTGGACCTCTGTACATAACAGACATGCCTTTAGTAAAAAATCATCCATGGTGTAGCACTCCTAAACAAATTAAAATAACAAGCCAGAACACTGAATGCAGTAACTTCTTTTGTGGGAGGGGGGAATTCCAGAATAGGGTCCAGGTATGTTTACTGCTGGGAAAAAACACGTTAATTAGGGAAGGCACAGCTGGGGTCAGCGACCTGATTGCAATTAGGCTCATCACCACCGCAATTTGTTTGAGGCTGGCTGTCAGGTAGGCCGAAGACACCACAGCGAGGAATGAGCCCATTGCAGTCGTGGTTGACACTAGCAACTGTACGGTGAAAGGTGATGGCCTGTTACACTGTGCTCTCAAATCTCAGATTAGTGCTCAGTTTATTTACAGTAACCGATTATTTGTCATGCAGAGCCAGTGATTTAGTAAACACGGTGCGGACAAACAAATCCTTAACTGTCATCCTTATCTGTTTCCTTGCTGAGGTCTAAAACACTTCTGAAATGGTAAATCTGTTTAAAAATAATAAATTAAGTTAAGCAACATTTGAATGTTCCTGACAACACCACCACACTGAGTATCAGGTCTTCGATTTGAAATATTTATTTAAAATAAACCCGATTTTAGTTTCTCACAGATATGTTGGTATAATGCAATTTTTTTGTTTTTTTCTTTCTCTGCAGGTTTCCTTGGCCACTTTTGGTGTCTATGTCTTAGGAGATGCCGGGAATGTTTTAACGGCCTCCAAAGTCTTCACATCCATTACCCTGTTTAACATTTTACGTCTCCCTCTGTTCGACCTGCCTACAGTAATTTCTTTAGTGATTCAGGTAAGGATTCCATGCTTTACTTTCATCTCATTACTTCTCAAGGTGTTAATGGCAACAATAATAGTTGCAATGTATGTTTTGTATCGACACAAAAGTTAGAGCAGATTTAACTGGCTCAGAGTCAGCTGCTTCTGTCTATATTGGTGTAAATTACCTAATACCTAAGCAGGCTTAGAGCTGCACCAAAAAATCCTGTGGCTGACTGGATGCCTGCAGGCTCCTCTGCTGTGTCTTAGCACTGCTGTTTATACTGAGGGCTTGCAGTGCCAAGGAAGCAAGCCCTCTGCCATAGTGTCCATGGTAAATCCTGTAGGGGTCCATAAAGGCACGTCTGCCTTCTGTGCTGAGAAGCATGAGGTTTTCAGAAAAGCAGGCCATAGACGAGAGAGTTTCAGGAGAATAGGGGGCAGCAACAGTGAAACCAAGATGGATAATAACAAATAAACAATACAGTTAACATAAGTCAAGACTACCTGTGCATTCAAACCTTTATTAATGTATACAGAAGTGCACACTACATGTACTGATGGAGAAACAAAGAAGAATAACTGAGGAAGGTTTGTGTTTTGTTTGATTTGTCAATACCATTGGTAAGTCTGTTAGGAAAATCATAGGCCATGCAAGGTTGTCTGACTTGTCTAATGATGGTCTGGTTAAATGCCAGTGTTTTGCCAGATATCCAGAACCAATACAGTAGACATGACTGTGCTAAAGAAAACTCTATATACCTATGTACCTACGTAAACATTGCAAAAATATTTCAGCATTTTCATTCAATATTCATAATAAAGATACTTTTTACTTTTGAAGAATGGATTCCAGTAGTGCAGGACACCAAAAAGACGTATCACTTATCTTGGACATGTTTGAGAGAGGCATAATTAAAACTAGTCAGTATATATGAAAAATGAAGGGAATCAAGACCATACCCTGGATGTCCAATGTGGAATTCATGTGTCAGTGTTCTTAAAAATTTAGATGAAGGTGTCACTGAGTCGGCTGGAAAACTTCCTCAACAGCGAAGAGCTGAACCTACAAGATGTTCAGAAGGATTACCTTGGTGGTAAGTAGAAGGGGGCAATTGCATTGCTTTGATTGTTCAAGTACTGATCTGTGTGACCTATGATCTTGTTCTCTCAGGACATCCCATTGGCTTCATCCAGGCTTCTTTTCGCTGGGATAAGACTGGACCTTTAACATTAAAAGAGTAAGTTGAAATGTATGTGTGTTCCTTAACCTGCGATGCTGAGTGTTGTACACTTTTAAAATCCATGGTGTACAATGTTAACCAGGTGTACATGTAGATAATTATAACCCAGATGTTTAGATTTGTTACACAGAATTGAATGTACAATACTGGATATTCTACTAGAATCATAGTACTGCACTGTTGTCAGTGGAGTTATTTAGAAAAATATGAACAACTCAAACAAAATTATTTGTTTTCCCTTTCTTGTCAGTCTGAATATGAAAATACCCCCGACATCTCTGGTTGCTGTGGTGGGGCAAGTTGGTGCAGGAAAGTCCTCTCTTCTTTCATCTATCCTTGGTGAGATGGAGACGGTGGAGGGCACCGTGCAGAGAAAGGTGAGACACAGAGCTCCTACACACCAGATGAGGCTGACAGATGTAGGAGACATGACTCCTTATGATCAGATTCAGCCCACATCAGAATATCAACTCTGGCATCCAGCGGATCATGCACAATAATAGAGGCATCGTGCTCCGTGAATAACACACTTTGAAATAACTAATTTGAGTGAGATTTTTGAGAAACTATGTACAAGGGGGAACGTATTAGAATTTAAACAATGGTTCACTGTGAAGATAAAGAAACTGTAGCAGTGCTCAGCTCTGCACAGTATAGAACTTAGTGTACTGTATCCTGAAAGACTTTTAAATTACATGTAAACACTATACTTTATTATAGTACTTTACATTCAATACCAAGAAAACCATAGAAAAAACTAAATTAATATAGAAGCAGTGGTCTGAGTTGTCTCATTGGTCCATCTCACACTGAAAATGATGCACAACACTTATTCTTAACAATTATTTATAAAGTTTTACACAATTATGATTAATCTAATATTAACATGGGTTACTTACTTAATTAAATAAAAAATAAACAAGCAAATAAACAACACAAACTCTTTGAACTATTCTAAAGCTCTGGCAAAACAGAGATGCAGCTTAATATTTCCCCCTGATCTTGATCACAGAGTTTTGGTCTATAAATTGAGCAGACACTATTCACACTGGTGGGTGGGTGTTGCTCGGTGTCGTTTCTCAGGGGTCGGTGGCCTACATCTCCCAGCAGGCGTGGATTCAGAATGCAACTCTGCAGGAGAACATCCTCTTTGGCTGTGAAATGAACAGGCTCAGATACAACAAGGTGCTGGAGGCGTGTAGTCTCCTCCCTGATCTCGAGCTTCTGACTGAAGGGGACCAAACTGAAATTGGAGAACGAGTAAGTAGGTTATAGTTTGAAAGCCCCGGATTTCTATTCATAATAATTGCTCATGTACTTGATCAACATAGTAAAATGCTACTTTATATGTATTTCCAGAATCAGACTTGATGAACTTTCGTACTGTTTGTTAAAGCTTATGAACAAACAAGGACATAATAATGAAATCCTTTCTTCTATAGGCTATGACAAAGTTAGCAGTATTCCAGTGTGTATTTTTATTTTAAATCAGTTCATAAAGTGACTTATACAGTGTACTTGCATTAAAAACACAATTAGTATGCCGATATAAAGTACAAGAAAACTTTTCATAATACATTTGTTTTTGTGAGCAATTTGTTTTCATATTTTACAAACGAGTAAAGGAAAAATATGGATAGGCTGTTACGTCCAGACGTGACATGTGACAGAAAAAATCAGTCTTGTTGTGCTGATGAACCCCAGGCTTTTGTTTATTATTTATCTCTTAGCAGACACCCTTACCCTTATCATTTTCATTAGAAAAAATGAAAAAGTGCATTCAAATACAATCAGTACAGAATACAGTGCAGACATAATACAGTAAAATCACAGATACATGCTGAAGGGTGGGGTAGGCAGAGAAGAAGTTACAGTAAAATTACAGAAGTGTTAACAATACATAAGTAATTGTTATACATAATACATAAGTAAATGTTTAGTCTGTAACATACTTGTATAGCTACTCTACATTTATAGAGTCTCAGGGCACATGTAATGAGCTATAGATGGGTAGTCTGGGATGAGATCACACAGCAGTAGCCCCCATCCTCTAACAATCAAATCTTGAGATTTCTACACAGGAGACTTCATAGTCTTTTGGTGCATATCTGTCTCATCACATGACATGTGTAGCTCCAGGTTAGTCTTTAATGTGGTGAGGCAGTATGTCATACCTCTTGGATTACTTTACAGATCTTTAATTAAAAGTTTGACCTGCTCTTGGTTTCAGGGAGTGAATCTGAGTGGTGGGCAGAAGCAGAGGGTCAGTCTGGCCAGAGCAGTATACAGTGATGCTGACATTTTCCTTCTGGATGACCCCTTGTCAGCAGTTGATGTCCATGTTGGCAGGCAGCTTCTGGACAAAGTGCTTGGACCCATGGGCCTCTTAAAGAACAAAGTAGGCTGCTCCAAGTATCTAAGCAAATACTACCCATTGTAGACCATTTCCTCTATAAGAAAGATTCTTGGACCCAAGCTGAAAAAAAAACCATACATACATAATATTTAAAACCCCACAGAAATACAAAACGTACTAAATAAAAACAATAAAAACATTGTTTTAAAATCATTAGCAACAGAAGTCCTGATAACCCATTAGCTCTAAGACAGGGACATGCAACCTGCGGCCCGCAGGCCATTTATCATATTATCACTTTTGTTGTAAAAATGCAAGCAAATTAAAATAAGATTACAAAGATAGAATTGAAAAAAATATCTAGTAATAAAACAAAAAATATACAAAATAATACAATATAAATGAGCCAGGAAACCAGGACCAACAACGAGAAACTACAATTAACATTAGCAAGTAACGTCACTGAAACATGCTACGCTTCTGTTTTGTTACAAAATAAGTAAATGCGCTTCTAATCTTAATTAACATGGTAGTCCAAAAGATTATTAAGCTTACCTCAAAAAGAAAAATGGGATGTGAAATGGAAACAACACTGCAGAAGTCGGTGAAAAAGTAAACCTGCAGCATCCAAAAAGAGCATTGAGTTCTAAGAATCGGAAGAGTTGTTCTGCGCAAACGAAAACGTTCAAGCTGTGCTCAACTTACCTGCAAGTTTGCAAGACGTATAACATAAAACTAGGATACACTTGAAAACTCAGCATGCAGAGTTCACACAGTGTCCCGCTGAGACAGTGTAAAAACAATCTTACAAATAAGAATCTGAAAATGTACGGAAAAGTCGTCACATTCGTATTTAAGCATCATTTAATATTTCCTGGCTTCTTATTACAAAAGTAAATGAATACATCAATAAATAAATACATAAAACCCAATGAGTAAGTCCATTTTACTTAGTCTTACTATGCCTTAAGTGTGTACTGTATATACAAATTAACTGTAATTAAACATTCTTAATTATATAGCTACAGATAAAACAATACACTCAGCCTGTGTTTTGCAACTGAGGTTGAGCATTGCAGATTACACTGAATTATATACTTATTTTTATATACGGCCCATTTCAAATCAGTATTTTGAACATGTCAGTGCAAGAAAATGTTAAAAAGCTCAATCAATTGTGATGTGGGCTATTTAAAATCATACCCAGAAGTCAAGGAGTCAGCGCAGGTAAGGTCAAATCACATCACCTGAACAAGCAGGTATAGCACACATTCAGTAGCCTCTTAATTCTTTTCACCTCCTTAACCTTAGGAACCATTTGTATCCACATTGGAAACTCTAGATAACTGAGCATATTGCCCGCTAGTGTTGTAATTCTTCCTCTTGGTTCTGAGAAATCTGTAAATTGTGATACATTGACAGCTGTCCTGTGGTTTTTTTCAGATGGTGATGATAACAGCTAAGTAAACATTTGTATCTCCAGCTAACACATAAAGCACAGAGTCTGTGCTGTCTCTACCCTAAAACGAAAGAAACAGGCTGTAAGTTCCCTGCATATAGCTTACAGTCTGTCTCATTACATCTCCATAGGTGTTGACCTTGTGATGAGGTTAGGTGTCCAGCAATGTGGTGTTCATAACATGTAGTCATTAAATGACTTCAGGATCTAACATTGTGGAGTTTGAGCAAGGCAGTATGTGATCCAGGTGGTTAGGTGCTTAAGAAACTTGAGCTAATCGTACCTTGCCTGCATCCCTGCAGCTGGCATCCCTATTCTATTCAAAATAAAGTTAGTCATACAAACACGTCAAGCAGGCTTTTTCACAGTAATCTAAATTGCTATATAATTTGACCTGACAACCTATGGCACCCCTAGGCTTGAGTTAAACGCATCTCTGCTTACTTACTGATCCAGAACATAACTAAAGGTGGTATCAGGATCCCAGCCAACATTGATTCATGATTCATATTAAACCTCGCATTTCACTGTCAAACTGATCACTCGCATAATAGGTCAGCTGCCCGGTTCATTAGTGGAGGCAGGGGACAACAAACAAGCTACAGTCATCACAACTGTGGCAGTCCACAACTGTAAAATGTGTAGGGTAGTTTAGTTCAGGGTAGTTTAGATAGATGGTCATACATATGGTCACACACACACACACACACACACACACACACTAGTAACAGCCCAGCCCTTATTTCTTCTGTGCTAGATTAATTTATAGATATATATTTTGTCAACAGAAGAGAAGATAACTTTTTATTATTAATGAGGTTTCCTGTTTCTGGTACTGATTCCTAAACAGTTGCTTTGTGTAATTCATTAACTCTGAACAATATTGTTATATATTTGATTATATATATATATTGCTATATAAAACTAAAAGGAACATTGCCTGGTAGATAACTTCCCAATTCCTCTTGTCTTCTAGACACGCATATTGGTGACCCACAGTCCTGCAGTTCTGCCTATAGCTGACCAGATTGTGGTGATGGAAGGTGGGAGGATAACCGAAATAGGCTCTTACCATGGGCTGCTGTCCAACAAGCAGAGGGCAGCTGAGTTTCTTCAAGCTTATTGCCGTGAACCTAAAGGCAACAGCAACGACGGCACAGATGGTATGTTTCTTGTTTAAATTCTACTGATCTGGAGAGCAAGAATGTTTCACACATCGAATGAAAATGTATTTTTAAATGAAGACTCCCAGTAGTACACTTTACTCATATGCCTTATTCTGCATTATTGAGTAAAGCAAGTTGGATTTATAGGGCTTAACTTATGTTATGAGTGAAAACTGTGAAGCAGAACATGACCCTATAGGCTGCACTGGGACCTAGTGCAACTAAAGATATCGCCAACACAGAATGTCTAGTCAGATTAAACTTTCTACTTGCATGAAGCTTTTGTGCACTGACAAACATAAACAATGGACATTGTTAATACAATCTTATGTTTTTTTCTTCTTCTTAGAAATCTTTCAAAAGAAGAAGAAAAGACCAAAGGAATTCTCAGATGGGTATGTTTTGTTCTGTTATTTATTTTATTGTTTTAGGTTCCAGATTTATCCAGAGTAGGATGTCAAAAACATTGGTGTACACATTCCCAAATAGTGTGTATGCATTCAACTTAGCTGTACACTGTTGATGCACTAAAACTGATTTTGAATTCCCAGATTTTAAAAACCTTTTTTGCTAAATTTAAAACACTCAGAAGAGCAAATGATTGCACAATTAAACCTAATAAAATACAAAAACTATGAGTTAGTTACAAAATATAAACAAGCTGCTCTGCGATGGACTGGCATCCTGTCCAGGGTTTACCCTGCATTGTTCCCTGTGTCTTCCAAGTTAGGCCTAGTTAGCTCACCACGATCCTCTACTGCAGCGGTCCCCAACCACCGGGCCGCACGGAAAGGATAAATATATATATATATATTTTTTTTAATCTGTAAAGTAAAATAATACTTAAATACAATTATAGGCTATTTGTGCAGTAATTACATTGAACTTGGTGCAGTCTGTTGGTCCTTTTCTCACCACTCTAATATCTCTGTCACGTCCACAACAGTTTACAGATTTAGAACTTGAGTAATGCGCGCCCCATAAGTTCATTGCGGTCTGCGTGAGCTGTGTTGCCAACTTTGTACTAGCTAGCTACGTTAGCTGACATGAATAAAAACAAACAAACGTTGCTGGAGAGCATCTTCGGAAGGGGTAAGGGAGATAAAGGCCCAATGACGATGCCAAGAATGCAAAAAAAAAAGAAATATGAGTCCCACCTAAAATATGGCTTTATTGTGCTCCAAGCCCCCTGTGCGTAGTATGTGGAGATGAGCCCTCAATTTCGAGGCAGTGAAGCCCTCAAAACTGCTTTGGCACATCGAATCCAAGCAAACCAAGCGGTCAATACTGAAATTTATAGTTCATTAAATGGGTTTGAAATTAATAAAAACTGAAATTACAGTAACTGTGCTATAGTGCTAGGAGAGGCACAAAATGGTCACTATCCAAAGTGACTACATCCTCCAGAATCCCCGACTGATTATTCCGCAGTGGGGCGCACACGCAGAGCTCCCATGATTGGCCCCATTTATGATTTGCCTTTTTGGCTCCGTCTCCCATTGAGTCTGTGTTTGTCTTAGTGTGTGTTTGTAGAAAGGGACCAGAAGAAGTGATGGTCGGCTCCAGAGGAGTTAGGCTTTTATTTTGTTTTCTGTTTTCATTCACATCTTCTGCGCTGTATATAATAAATCCCCTCCTTTGCACCATATTTCCTGGCTGTCTGTGTCTGTCTCCCAAGATAAAGCCCAGCACCGTGGTCATCCCCCCAGGGTGCCACATTACCAAAAAGTTAATTTGTTAATGGACTGTTTTGTACCGTGCAAAGGAAATCTGTGATATATCAACTCAATTATTGCTTTTTCATAGTTGCAATGGGGTTTTGATTTGGTCTAGCACTGTAAATATATTTACTTAAGCCTTGGCAGGAAACCCATAACCAAACACACAATACAACAAAATATAACACAATGTAATGCAGGGAAGCCACACAATTATATATGATAGCAACACCTCTCAGCAAACTTTTAATTCAAACTGAAAATATTTTTGCAATATAAAATGTCCAGTTCCATGGTCTCACACATCTCACACACACATGAACAGAACATTAGCTTTGTTATCCTTTCTATCCATAGAATAGTGACTTAATTATATAATTAATTTATCAACTTCATTATAGTTATCTTAGATATATTAAATATTTGAAATTTGTGTTTTTTCTAAAAAAAAAAAAAAACGTTATGTATAAAGTATCATATAATGAACTGATCAGACTTCAGAATATTCAACCAACATTAATAATTTAATAATTACATTATACAGAGTTCAATGTTAGTGACTTTAGATTTCCAGAATCTAAAGTTAGTTAAAAGTGAAGCCTTAAATAGGGTAGAATTACAGAAACAAGAGTAAAAAAATAATAATCTATGGGTATTTGAACTATTTTGCATGTGAACAGACATGGCTAGGGGGAAATGGAAGGCTGAATTGATTGTCATGGGTTTATTTGATATGACATAACTTCGCTGCACAGCAACAGTATTATACTTACATTTTAATCAAATGCAGGGACAATATTATAAGCATTACAAATTCAATGTCATTCATTCTGTATTCATATTGCTATTTGGTATCTATAGAACACATGATATACAAAAATACTGCTCAGTCTTTTCTAACACAAGCCAAAACTAGAAGAAGCATAATGGAGGATGTCATTGAAACGCACCTAGGCTCTTGAAAACATAAATTTAACAAACTGAACTCACCTAATGTCTTTCCAGCTGATAATCTGAATCTTGGGGTTGTTAGTCTAGTGTCTGCCTGGATAAATCGAAAAAAAAAAGATTATTTTTGTGTTTGCTTGTTTTGTTTGAATTGTATTAAATAGTTTGTTAATATGTCACAAATATGTTGTAGTATCATTGTTTTCCTGATCAAAAATAAAATCCCTACTGAATTAAAAACTTCATCAGCCAAGGTGGATCTAGAGATCACAGCATGATTAATGCTTAGATCAATTGTGATGTAAAGCCCACATTATACAATTCAAATGCCAATTGTCTTGCTATGATGTTTGCTAAACGAGATTTGGATTGATGTGAAGTATTAGAAGGAGAATCAGTTGAAAGTGATTGGGGATATGTAAAATGCATGGTTTATGGGTTTAGGATAGAACATAAATAAATGGATCACGGAGAATGATGAGCCACAATTGAAGCCATCAGATGTGTTATTTAATGGTTTCCATGCTGTCAATCCTTCATTGGTATTCTGCAGCTCTTTATCACAATTGTAATTTGCCTTTTATTGTTTTACTTGTGTAATTGTATAATTGTCTCATCAGTACAGCTTTCATTACTGAAGAACTGGGGGCTAATATTATTTAAGTGTTCACTTCAGCTGCAACACATGTGTGTACCCTATTATCAGGGCTGTTGTTGAATGTTCAAAGGTTTCTCCACTTGCCTATAATCTGGTAAAAGTTTTGAACATTGCAGTTCGTCAAGGCATTCAGGCAGTGTCACCCCCCCTTGTTGTAAATAAACATTTTCCCCTGTAAATCGCATAAGAAATGTAACACAGGTGAAAAATACTTTGATGTAATGCCCATTAATAACATGCCATCCATCTGAATGTTTCTAGCAGTGTTATGTCTTTGGAGTGGAGCTTTAATTTCTCCACTCACATTATCTCTACAGCCTGCTGTTTGGGATTTTCTGTTTGTTTTTGTTTTGCTCTTTTCTCATACAAGCCAAAACAATTAGACTATAAACAGTCTCTTGAGTCAGTTGATGGCCTTACATTATTATTACTATTATTATGGTTATTATTATTATGAAGAAGAATTGCAATAATAAGAATTATATTGTTGTTGGTGGTTGGTTTAAGTAGTTGTAGTAGTAGTAGTACCAGTATGTTAACTGAATGAATGCATGTTTATTTTACTAACGTGGGAAACTAATATTAGACCACAAACAACCTATTAGACTACAAACTGATACATCTTTTTCATTGATTTCAAGCGGTAAGACTAAGTTAAGAGAACAAATTGAAGGTCAATATTTGTTATAAAATTCTTATGAAATTCTTCCTTCAATGTATGCTTGGGTTTGGTTGCAAAAAAGGGAACTAAAGAACCTGGTGTTACAGTTGTTTTATTTTAATGTTTCCTTCATGGTATTTTATTTTAGGCCCTCTAATGAAAGACAAGGCCAGTCTATGACAAAAAAAGAACATGTTGCCACTGGAAGTGTAAGTAAAATATTTTTAACATTAGAAAAGTAAGACTTGTAAAAGTCTTCCTAGCCTTTATAGTACATAAATGTATCTCAGCCCTTTTGTTAACTTGGAATATGTCATCACTGATCCGTCTTACCAAAGCAGCCACTTGCAATGCTAGAGGAGATAAAGACAGAAGACTCTCATCCTTTGACGATCTGTGTATCAGTGAAGAGTTGGATTATACATTTTTTACCACAGAGGCTTGATGTCAGCCCAGAAAATATTATTTTGTGTTATATTTAGCTAAATTGATTGTTCTTGTTTCTGCAAGGTAATGTTTCTTTATTATTCCATTATTGATGCTTGGATTTATACTTCAGTTAAAAGGGGATCAAATTTGGCTGTAAGCCCACCTTGTCAGGGAACGACTTAGGAGGCAATTGGAGAAGAAAGAAAAGAGCCAATCACAAGCAGCCTAAATATGTGTAAAGTTGATGCGCTGAAGTGTGTGGAAATCCACATTCAGAACATAAGAGAGGTTGCAAATGAGAACAATTTTATTATAGTCAATCTTTCTGTCATACATTTCATAACCTTGCAATTGCTGACTGATTTACCAAGAAAAATATTGAAATGCAGAGGCTCAATTTAGGGTGAATTTGAGTTGAATGTAAAAGCTACACATTTTCAGCTTGTCAAACAAATGAACAAATGAATAAATGAATAGGCATGGAGTTTCAACTCTTACTATAGGATATTCTATACCTCTAGCAGTTAGATTATGTACCGTATGTTTTTTTTTTTTTTTTTTTTTTTTTTTTTTTTTTGGTAAGGTGAAGGCTTTTCACATTTGTCTTCTTAGAAACGTTTTAATAGCATTTTGCAATCGGATAGGAGTTGGAGTCTTGAGCTTTAAAATTCGGCAATCGCTGTGCTGTTATTATGCAAAGATTCCCTTGAGAAAGGATTACAATTCCATGTGAATGAGCAACATACAATTTCATAATCCTCAGGTTGTTGAGGGAAACGTACATGCAGTATTATCACATTTAAAGGCATTGCTCCACCTGTAAACACATAATTCACTATCTTCTGCCTTTATTCATTTTTTTAGCAGGCCTAGCAAAAAACATTTTAATCATAATCCTTGGATTTGTTGAATGTATTATTTAATGTATAAGTCCTTATAGGTATCATAGAGTTGTGTACAGACCGAGAGCTTGTAGTTTCAGATGTTGTTTATTTGGCTAATAATTTGTGGTTGGGGAATTGTGGTGTAGAAATGTGACCACAGGCTCTTGTTCAATGCAGTGAACCTGCATTCTGCCACCTAGGTTAAAGTCAACCCACTGGGGTCAGCTGGTGCATTTTACATTTCTCAGATTGCAGAAAATGTCAAGAATGGGGGTAGGCACCCCTGGTCCTGGAGATTCTGTAGGTCTCTCTCCATCAGCCATCACTGAACACCTGGAACAAATGGCAATGCTGAAAAATTAAGCCAAACACGAAATCAACTAATTTACTAAGAATTTTGGTGAAAATGAGAAATCTGCCACACTCAAGGACCGGCTTGTCCACCTAGGGATAGAGTTTCAGTATGTCAAAATTGTCACGCTGTGGCTCAGAACAATACAATCTCATGTGTTTCTCCCTTTAGGTTAAAACGTCAGTGATCGTGAAGTACCTAAAATCATTTGGGTGGATCTGGGCACTCCTGACTTTTGCTGCCTATATGGGTCAGAATCTTATGTCAGTTGGTCAGAACTGGCTGCTGAGTGCCTGGACTACAGAGGCCAAGCAAGTGCAAGACCTGAATGAGTGGAAGGAACTGAGGAACTCCAGATTGTCCATCTATGGAGTTATGGGCCTCATTCAAGGTGACTGCATTGGGGAAGATATACTTTGAATCTTTCTCACCTGGCAGGTATCTGAAGTACCTGCATACCTCACAGGCAATTAATAAAGCTTGGGGTAGTTTTGCAAGCAGTTTTGCAAGATTAAATATTCTTTGTCAATGATATACAGTGTTCTAAGATTACAGAGACCTAAACTTAATCCACAATATCCAGTGTTTCTAATTGACAGATTGACAGATAAGAAGTAGTTTGGAATTTAGCCCAATTGCTATCTCAAATCTGAAAGGAAAGTGGAAGGTGACAGAGTAAAATGTTAATGTCAAGTTGCAGAGGAAAAAAGCACTTTAAATCACATTCTAGACAGTTCATGTTCATGTAATAAAAAATGTAAATGAATCTTCAGAATAAAATCTAATGTGCATTTCCAGTTTTAAAGTTGGAGGATGGGAATTTAGGTTCTCACTGCTGCTTTACCCACAGCTCTGATGGTTTGCTGTGGGGCCTATGTCCTGACCAGAGGGACACTGCGAGCATCTCGTACTCTGCACCATCAGATGCTGGACAGTGTGCTGCACCTGCCTCTCCTGTTCTTTGAGACCACACCAATGGGTCAAGTCATTAACAGGTTCACAAAGGTATGCACAACCCTGTCTGGCTCGCTCAGATAAAACAACAGCATAAAGAGACATGACATTCCCTTGAGGTAATCTTGTATGAATTCAAGCTGCATGGGACTGCAAGGCACAAGGTGTACATTTCAGCCACCTGTCTTCAGGAGGCACATTGTTGAATCTCCATGATCAGGCCTTTAAAAAAGAACACAGCTGGTGTATCCAATTGAGTTCATAATGGATTAGTTTTATCGACCCTGTTCTTGTTATAAGTATTCTATCTGGGACAGAATGTATTGTACTTCTATGACAGTAAAATAAAATGGATGGTTATAAAATGCATAATTTCACTAAGAATCTGTTGAAACTCTCTCAGAACAATCTGCTTAAAGAATGCTTACACAATAATTATGTAACTTATGTAATACAGGAATTACATAATTATGCAACTGGCAGAGTGCTATTGGCCTCTGTCTAGAGCTTCCAGCACCATGGCATTGGAAGGTAGCACTTTTGCTACTCAAGTCCCTCCTCCTGGGTCCATCCCTGAGTTCCAGCCCTGCCATCTTATCTGCTGGTTTAGCTCCTCTGGGCCAACTATGGCAAACTGCAAAAATGCTTAAGGGTCCAAGGAATGTTCTCCGGTGTTCATAATGACACATCCTCCATACCTACCATGGAACCTGGGCCATGCTTCAGAAAAACTCAACAGTGTATTTACTCCCTGGCCCCACAACCTTGTGTCTTTGGCTGTTTCAATTAATTTCTTTACAACTGGTGCCTCTTTAATGACAGAGAGGCTTTGGGACATTGAGAGAGGTCATCCAGGTGCTGTCACAGAGCTCTGGGCTTAAACATACTCCCTCTGGTTCTGCAGCTTTGTGCTACATAGACCTGTTGGAAGGAGCAGCTGAAATGTAGCATGCATAGATTAATTTTAATCTTTCCATGTAATTGGAAAAAAAGAGATGTACAGTTCAAACCTTTCAAAGCTTCCTGGAAAGAGTGTATATATATCCTTGAGGGATTGAAGGAGAGTATATACAGTACTGTATTGAAACTAATACTTATTTCTTCCCCCAGGTTTATCAAAGCAGAACAACAACTTTACAATGAAAAAAAGCCTCAATGATGCACACTATTAACACAACATCAATATGCTCACATGTCCTACCTGAAATAAAGCTTAATGTTGTTTTGTAATTGAGTATAGTATTTGAAACTGGAGTAAAATGTGTATTGTCTGTATATATCGCTGAGCTCATATCATTAGATTAAGTTCAATAGGGCAGAGGTGATCAAACTACAGAGTGTGCCCCCCTGTGGGGGCATAGAGCAATTGCAAGATGCAATATGGCATGATGAGCAAGTTCATGTACCTTTGTATTATATCACAGGATAATGCCGCAAGTTATAACTGCCTCAAAATTATTTAATTCCCCTACAGATATTAAATACAATACTGCATATAGCCTACTTTTGTACTTTTTAACACCTATAATTAAAATAGATATATTTTGAAATATATATATATATATATTTCAACTAAAAAATACAATGAGAAATGCTGCACACACACCCCTGAGTGGTTTGAAAGCGTCTCCTCAAGCACTGGATTGCATTGCAAAAACAAAAAAGCCATACTCAATTGGAGAAACACTTATTTTCCCAGCAGCGATAGACATGTTAAATATCATGATCAGTGAAAAATAAAACATGATCCCTCTTTGACACCATGGTTTGCTTGCCGTATCTCATAATGTCATTGGTTAGTTTGTTGTCACGCCACATTTCATCATAGTCTCATGAAATAATGAGCTGTAAGAAATGCATTTCATCCACAAATGAAAGTAATTTATTTTGTAGAGGCTTGTCTGATTAGTGTGCCTACCACATTATTTTAATGCTACAAAAAAAAACACTTCAAAAAGCTTACATAAAAAAGACTCCATATTTGTATGACAGGACATCATTAGAATTTACATGTATTGACCTGTACTTGTTGATAGTCAGTGCAGATACATGCTTAGGGGTTTCCTTGTACTCCTTTTACAGTACAACCATTTCACCAGTGTCTTGTGGTCATTTCATTTATAATTTTTTATTCTAATAATGAGAAGGCACAGCAGCCTAATACTTTATTTGTCCTGTGATCACGAATTTAGTGTCTGGATAGGCAAGTCCGACTAATATCAATCTAAGCATAAACAAAATAAATTTCAGATCACAGATTACTTTTTTGCTTAAAATTCAAATCTATAGAATCAAATGGTCAATTTCTTTAAGAATATATAATGTGCAATTTCTATATGTTATCACTAATATTGACTATGCTCTTAAGCCCAGTTCTCCATCAGACAATAGTGGGAGTAAATGTAAGGATTTAAAATGTTGGGTAATATGTACTGTATCCAGTGTATTGAGTTAGGAAACAGAATAACGGGTTTTTATTTAATGTTCTATTGCTGCAGGACATGTATGTGATCGATGAACGCTTCCATTACTATCTGCGCACCTGGCTCAACTGCCTGTTGGATGTTGCAGGGACAGTTCTGGTTATAACCGCAGTGGCACCGCTCTTCCTTCTGGCTGCTATCCCTTTGGCTCTCATCTACCTAGTGGTGCAAGTAAGTAAAACATGGAGACAGTATTGGCATTGTATAGGTTTATACCAGGACCTTGGTTAAATATGTCCTGTTGGTAACGGTCCCAATCATTTGTGTCTCTTGTACTTTATCTTGGCTTATTTAAATGTGTTACTTCTGCTTAAAACGTTTTAGGTTCAGTGTTCAGTGGGGTCACGTGGCAGTTTTCCAGAAAATATTCTAGTAAAGAAAAACATAGTTTTCATGTGTGTAGACAGTGCCTAATAAAACACATGAAACAATGCATCCAGACACAATCAATTTACCTCAGTTAGTTCAGGTAACAGCCCAGCTCACCTTTTGCACAATCCCACAATGCACTTCACTGCATTATTCTTGAGACAGACTTAATAAACATGCATCTCCTCATTATTAATATTCTTACTTCACGTTATCTAATGGTTAACTTATTTATTTGTATTTAAGTAATCTGCTTATATAAATGAAATGTTAAGAACAAGTGGAAAAAATATATTAGACTTACCTGGACATATTTATCCATGTAGTGCCATCACAACAATAGTATGTTATAATCTATTATACTATATAAGTACACACAAACACATACATGCCTGCCTTTAAAACTATGAACAGTGTCAAGAAAGATATCCCTTTTTAATTAACCGGCAGGTATTTAATTAAACCAGCGGCAATGCTTTTCTTTCCTTAAATGTTGTTACAAAATAGATATATCCCAGTATGAAATATAGCAGCAAACTTTTGTTTGACATCTTCCTTAATGACAAAGGAAGTACTTCCTTAATTCCTTGAGTTTGCAGAATCTGGATCATATGTTTATATAATATTAGTGTCTGCAAATTCGCATTTAAGAAAGGTTATGAAAACTGTGTGTGGAGTAGGGGGCATCTCACACGACTCCTCACACATTTTGATTGTAAGGATCAGTACTAGACATCTCAACCCTTACACTTTACTTTACTCACTCATTTCAGAGGTATTATATTGCAAGCTCCCGACAAATCAGGCGGCTGGACGGAGCCTCCCGTTCTCCGGTGATCTCCCACTTCACTGAAACTCTCCTGGGTGCCTCTACCATAAGAGCCTACGGGTATCAGGACCGCTTCATCAACCAAAACCGACAAACCATCAACGAAAATCTGCTCTGCTACTACAACAATGTTATTTCCAACAGGTAAAGCACCTTTTCTACCAGAAACCTAACCAGGTGGATCCGTATTTCTTTCATGTTGACTCCATGAGGTGTCCATAGATTATGAAAAGCTGGAGCCAGAACCACCTATTCTGATGCTGCAAGGAGATCATTTGTTAAAAAAATATTCATTTTTGAAGCAGTTTTGGTTTTAGACTTGGCTTTTTACATGTATGGATGAGATCAATCTTAACAGTGACTTGAAAGCATATTTGATGCACTTCAAGCCCTTGGGCAACTGTTTGTGTTTCATTATTAAAGTGCTCATATAATCCTATAAGAATACCTTTACTTCCTTGTCAGGGTCCACCCAAATGACTAAATATGATCTGATTGTTTACCAAAAAACGTGTACTCTAGAGATCACTTTTAAACCATTTATAAATTTGTATTGTCTGTATGCTCTTGTACTGTTTTTCATGCATTGTGTCGGTCTGTTGTACAGGTGGCTTGCAGTGAGACTGGATGGTGTGGGTAACCTGTTGGTATTTCTGGCAGCAATTGTCATGGTTCACAACAAAAATGACATGGATCCCAGCACTGTGGGCTTGGCCTTGTCTTATGCGTTAAATGTAAGTACTGCAGAAATGTGCATCTTGCTTTTTAGTTAAACTTGTTTCTTTTTTTAATTCTCTATCTGATTTCAAATAGATCCCAATATACGTTGTCTGCCCTCCCAGAAACAATTAAACTGTCAGGAAGCAAAAGAAAGTGGAAACATCTTGATTATCATTGCAGGTAACAGCTACACTTAACTTCTGGGTTCGTAAGGCCTGTGAGATCGAGACCAATGCAGTGGCTATTGAAAGAGTCTGTGAATATGTGGAAATGAAGAAGGAGGTACTTTTTATTTTTCCAATGCATTCAGCTTTTGGGAAGCACCCATGCCTATTTTTAACATATGTAACTTTGCTGACTAAGAGCTTGCACATAACTAAGAAACCATTTGATCTGGATTTTATTTCTTTCAAAGGCCCCTTGGATTCTTCCCAGAAGACCACCTCCACAATGGCCTGAGCAAGGTGTGCTCAAGTTCATCAACTATGAGGCTTGTTACAGAAGGGGTCTGCAGCCTGCCCTCAATGATGTGACATTTCAGATTGGCAGCAGAGAAAAGGTGAACCAGCTGGGTTTCCTAAGATCATTGAATGGATTTTAAACATGCAAAAATGTCAAAGAGAACATGAACATTTAGATCATAATGAATCACATCATTTAGGTAAATAATTATTTAACAGTGTAAGGAAGAATGTATTGTTACAAAAGCCACATAAGATGAAAAGCATCAGGTTGGGTTATCTTTCAAGTCGGAAGTACTGCCCAAGGGGGAGGGGTTTCTGTGCACTTCTGATCGAAACGTCACTCTATTAAAGCTGCCATTGGCTCCTGCGCTTGTCACTCAGAACAGGTCCCTTCCCACTTCCTGTTCTATAAAACGTGATGTCAGCGCAGGTTCGTCCTCCTTTGCCTCTTCGCTGGACTCAAGAACATGAGCTCTCTGTGTCTTGTCTTTGCATTAGACCCTTATTGTTATTTAACAATGGCTTCACGGCTGTGTTGTTCACCATCGTTTATTATTGTCTGTGCCTATTTGTCTCGCATTAGTTATTATTGATAGCTAATCCAACTCTGTTCCGTCCATGCTCCGGGGCTCCGGTGCGCTTCGGTTTCAGTTTCACCTACAAATAACACAATTAAAAATAAGTCGTGTTTGTATTGTGCCTTATATATTCTGACTGCTTGCTGTGTTGGTTTTTTGTCCATAGGGCTTTTTCCTCCACAGCAGGAGCAATAGCAGTAGCAGAAAAATCCGAGGCCCGGCTGCCCGGCCTGAGCCTCAGTATGTCGTAAGAGATCTCGCCCGCATGAGGTGCTCCTCCGCTGAGTTGCACCAACACTACAGCCCACACGGCTGTAGGAGATCTCGTTCTCTCAGTTTGCTGAGAACGAGCACTGCTAGTCCTCCCTGTCCGTGCGTGTAGGCCTTGGTTTTAGATCCTGCTATGGCTGGTGGTCTGCTACCCTCAGCCCCCTCTGACCTCGGACTCCGCGTCACCCAGTGTCCCCGGAAACCCTGGCACACACGATGTGGTTAAGCCTACGGGCCTACACCGCACTTGTATCCACCACCTAGTGCTTGGCACAACAGGTGCCGCACCCCCCACACCATGACACTCCACCGCTGGCTCACACCACGTCACTGGAGTCTGAGGGGAGTCTATCTGCCCCATCTCAGGAGGAGGAGGACCGCCTGTCTCTGGGTCCGCACATGGACTCAGAGCTTGAGGCGGAGCTCATGGAGGAGGAGCTGGTCTCTCCCACCCCTCCTCCTCCGTTGAGCGTAGACATCCCTCCTGCTCCTATGGAACAGGACCGGGTATTCTGGGCGGTGATCCAGATCTGATCCTGCCCCGCCGCTCTCCAGGTTCGAGAGGGGTCCGCGTTTGCAGCGACCCACACGGGCCCTCCCGCTGCTGCCTGACCTCCTCGAGGAATTGAGGGCCACCTGGGACCATTCGGCAACAGCCCCCGCCCTATCCAGGGGAGGGCAGGCTTATGCCAGGACCCGGGGCGCGGCAGAAGCGGGCTTGGTGGAATTTCCCCAGGTGAATTCCACCATAGTTGCGCTTATCTCCCTACCTCCACTGTCCACAGAGCCATGCGACCTGGCCTGCCCCAATAGGCAGTGTCGCATGACGGAGACGCTGCACCGAAGGGCGTATGAGGCAAGCGGTTTGCCTCAGAAATAATGAGAGCCTGCTGGCCCTGTATTTAGCCCAGCTGGCAGAGCCCTCGGAGCACGATGGCGCATCATCAACCTCGTCCTCTATCTCCGAGATAGCAGCGGTGACCGACCAGCTCATTACAGTGATGCGCCAGGGGTCAAGGGAGACTGGGCGATTCCTGGCAGGTCCCCGACCGCGACTCGCAGGCCACAGCCCGGGCCCCCCCAGGCTTGCCGCCCTGGCCCCCAGCAGCCCACGGCAGCTCCTGGTAGGAGGGGGCCTGGTCCGACCCCACCCCCCCCACCACCTGAGCCCCGTCCCTGAGGCGTTCCAGCAGACTCTGGCCCAGCCTTAGTCCCCCCAGCAACTCTCAAATTGGCAACACTGCACTCCAAGACTTTGGGTGCTCCAAATTATATCAGTTGGCTACTCCCTTCAGTTTCAAACACGTCCACCCCCCTTCCAGGGTGAGGTGTGGATGCAAGTGAGGGACCTGTTGCAGTGTGCGGTGCTTCGTGTCGAAATCACCACTCTCCTGGAGAAGCGAGCAATCCGTGAAGTGCCCCCTCCGGGGCAGCACAATGGATTCTATTCCCCATACTTCCTTGTGCCCAAGAAAGATGGCGGTTTCCACCCCATCTTGGATCTGAGGTGCCTGAACCGCCACCTCAAGATGTTGCCTGGCGACTGGTTCACCATTACCATGGTCTACGAGTCCACCGGGACCCCAGTGCCTGAACACCTGGTGGCCCACTCAACTCGAGGCATTGCCATATCGTGGGCCTTTTTTCAAGGCGCCCCCTTGGCAGACATTTGTGGTTGGGCCTCACCGCTTACATTTGCCCGGTTCTACAGGTTGGATGTGACGGGACCAGTCCCTTCCATTGGGAATCCAGTGTTGGCTGCAGTCGAGCCCTCTGGCTCCTGCCTTTCCTCTCCCAGTCTTCCACTGTTAATTGCATCCTGCTGGAGCTATCTGAACCATGTTATCCCTTCCACCGGACTATGCCTTCCAGTCGAGCACCCACACAAGCTACCCCTGTCGATGTGTTCCCATGGTCTGTCATGTGGCCTCCAGGTTCATTGCTTTTTAAGGCCGCCCTATATATAGTTAGTTCATTATGCATTGTGTTGTGGTGGTGCATGCGTCTGGCCTGTACCCCTCTCTCTCTCTATATATATATATATATATATATATATAATATGTGTTAAACAGCAGGACTGTGGCAGGTTAGAATGGAGGTCACTTCCGCTGTTCCCAGCTGCTGGCGCTCGAGTTTCACTGCCTCGCTGTGTACATAGTTCCTTGGTCAGCAGGTCTGTGGCCCACTCTGGCTGTGTTACACCATGGAGCAGGGGACCACTGCTGTTGTCCTCCAGCGGAGGGCACTTGAGCTTCTCCAGTGCCCCGCTGTGTACATTTATTCACATGGTAAGAGCGGTGGTTGCCCTGCGATAGCTGTGCTATTCAGCAGGTGTCAACTGCTCTTGTATTCTGCGTGTGGCGCATGAGCCGGATCCTGCGCCCTGTGATGTATATAGTTAGTTTGTCACGACACAGTCGAACTGGTGTGGCCTTGCACTTAGCTATGCTAGTAGAGCTGGCGGCCACCGCTTCTGTGGTAGTGCGGTAAGCTCATGAATAGTTTTCTGTGCCCCACAATGTATATAGTTTTGTTTTTGATGACATTATAGAGCTGGTGCGGCCTCGCTCTTAACTGTGCTAGTGGAGCAAGTGGCCACCGCTCCAATGTCCCACGTGTGGCGCATGAGCTGGCTCGTTTGTTTGAACAACATTGTAAGTTTAACAGCACAGTGGAGCTGTCCACTCTGTACTGGTCAGTTGTGCAAGGATGCTCCTGTGCTGTGCGGAGGCAGCATGAACTTCCTGCTGTATATTCTGTTGTGTTCAGTTTGGCTACTCTGGCGACTAGCCGACTGTGTATTAAATAGATTTTTTCAGTGGGTCTGTGGCCCCACTCCTGTGGATCTGTACTACACTGATATGCGTGAAGGCCGCACAAGTTGCTTGATTGCCAGCGCCGTGACATGACGTGCAAGTAGATTACGGCCTACGGAAGTGCGCCCCTCCCCCTTGGGCAGTGCTTCCTTTTTGGTTTTTATACAAAGAAAAATTTTACTCATTTTTGGAGATAAAATATGTAATTAAAACAACTTTTTTTCCCTTTGCAGGTTGGGATTGTTGGAAGAACAGGTGCTGGCAAGTCTACCTTAAGTAACTGCCTCTTTAGGATAATAGAGGGACAAAAAGGTTTAATCCTCATTGATGAAGTAGACATAGCCAGTATAGGACTGCATGACCTGCGGGAGAAACTGAACATTATTCCACAGGTTAGTAAACTTTTTCAATTTTAGTGGCATGGGGAAATTAAATGAAATTCACAAGGTGTTTTAAAAATCTTCTTCAGAGAGCTGAATATGTATGGGTACACATATACACTACTGGTCAAACGTTTTAGAACACCTACATTTTTCCAGTTTTTATTGAAATGTACGCAGTTTAATGTCTCAGTGTAGTCTGAAAGTAAAGCATAGAACAAATAAACAATTGGAGATAAAAAAGAAATCATGGAATTGTTTAGTTTAACAAAATTTAATCTTTCAAACGATGTGCACATTGACTTCTATACACACTGCCAAATAATGCGTGGGTGTAGTACCACAGTATATAACTCTGAAATGTACATTATTTTTCAGTTTTTGGTAACCTAAACTTTTTTTTTTATTAACCTCTGGCAGTTTAGCACTTACCTTTGTAGCATTTCAAGTTATTCACTAGACTTGAACTGCTTAAATATGAATAAAAACTGGAAAAATGGGGGTGTTCTAAAACTTTTGACTGGTAGTGTAAGAAAAGCTGTTTCCCCGTCTGTTGTGCAGGACCCTATTCTGTTCTCGGGGACGTTGCGTTTGAACTTGGATCCTCTGGACAGATACTCAGATGCACAGTTGTGGCTCGCCCTGGAAATGTGTCACCTGAAGGACTTTGTGCAGATTTTGCCAAAACAGCTTCATCATGAGGTGTCGGAAGGAGGAGACAATCTGAGGTAGTAAAATGGAGCAAATATTAAAGCTTTTTATGTCTGTAAGCTTGACCTATTTAAACTACGTCCTAAATATTCTAATTTTCATGAACAATATATCTGGGAAGTGATAGTTAAATGTTTTCACACAAATTTGAACTTTCTTTACAGTTGCCTCAGACTAAATTGGTGTTCAGCAAACTCTGAATAAGAACGCAAGCTGCTACTTCCACTATTTTTCCTTTTCTTAACTAACTGTCCTTTCACCTCCTGCTCTCTTCATTCTTTAGCTTTAGCTCCTCCAAGAGTAAATGGATCCAAATTGCCCTCTGAGCTGAGGTTTCTCTCCTCTCCATCTCCCCTGCTTTACTTCCATTCCATCATTCAGGAAATTTTCTACCTTTTTCCTCAATCCTTCACTGGTGACTTTTACTTCTTCTGCTCTACAATGTGGTATATTCAAAAGCTTTTGTAATAATTTTGCACCTATCTATCCACCTAGTCTTCCTCTGTACCTTCTTCCTCCATCTCACCCGAATTCCTTCTCTCCTTTATCTGACAATCTTTTTTCTACTTAGCCTCAAATCTACAATTGATGCAATTTTTCCCTTTCCAACGATAGGTTGCGTATGCAACCCCGGTTATCTGAAAAAGGAAGGACTGCCCAA
Organism: Amia ocellicauda; assembly: GCF_036373705.1. Taxonomy (NCBI): domain Eukaryota; kingdom Metazoa; phylum Chordata; class Actinopteri; order Amiiformes; family Amiidae; genus Amia; species Amia ocellicauda. The sequence continues at coordinate 56,876,200 of NC_089852.1, forward strand.
GGGGGTGTGTTTTCTGTGCACTTTCGTAGGAACCCGATCGAAACGTCACTCTATCAAAGCTGCCATTGGCCCCTGCATGCGTCCATCAGAACAGTTCCCTTCCACTTCCTGTTCTATAAAACGTGACGTCAGTGCAGGTTCGTCCTCCTGTGTGACCTTGCAACCCTTGGGCAGTGCTTCCTTTTTCAGATAACCGGGGTTGCATACGCAACCTATCGTTATGTTTCAAGTCGGAAGCACTGCCCAAGGGGGAAGGGTTACTGTATAACCAAGCCATCGCAAGGGAGGAGGCAGCGAACTGATAAGGGAGCCTGCCCCGAGGTGTACCGGTAGGGGCCTTGGCAAAACACAACTCCAGACAGGAGCCACAGAGGCCCCTTGGGGCCAAACTGGGCTGTCCAGGAGCGAGGACCGTAGTCACGCTCTACCGGGGACTGTCTGCAATCAGCATATACAAAGCGGGGCTACAGAGGTCAATTCTTATCCCTCCACTTACAATAGCAAGGCCGGCTGCTCTACTAGTGCATCTAGGATTGAGGCCGTATATCTACTTGCACAATATATGGTGCGGGCAATCAAGCAACTTGTGAGCCTTCCACGCATTAACGTGGCAGTGAACCACTGATCCTGCAGGAGCGGGGCCACAGACCCACTGAATAACACACAGCTGGCTAGTTCACTGAGTAGCTACAGCTGGACATAACAGTATACACAGCGTGGCCTCCCCGCAGCACAGGAAAATCCGTTCAGTGAACGTGTACAGAGCACCCAGCTCCACTGTGCTGTCATAACAACTAAACACATCGCGGGGTGTAGGAAGCAAATCATGCACCACCACATGACACGGGAGCAGTTGTCACCTATTTGCGCAGCTAATGCAAGACAACGGCAGGCTCTACCATGACCATCAAACTATAACATTGCGGTGTGCAGGAAACCATTCATGCACTCTTCGCATAACATGGGAGCATTGGCCGCTTGCTCCACTAGCCCAGCTAGGAGCGAGGTCACACCAGCTCTACAATGTTGTACAAATGAACAACAATATATAGGAACATTCACGCCGCCTGCGCACAGCACAGGAGCATCCAACTCAACTGAATAGTACAGAGTGGAAGAGCTCTGTTGTGCTGACAATTAGATTTTGTACAAACGAACTATATACACCACAGGGCACAGTAGCCGGCTCATGTGCCACATGTGGGATGTCATAGCTGTGGCCGCGTGCTCCACTAGCACAGCTAGAAGCAAGGCCACACCAGCTTGACCATGTTGTGATAAATGAACTATATAACTGCTCTGATGCAGCGGAATTGTGGCTACGCCCTCAGAAGCAGACGGCATGCTAGACAGTACAGTCTGCGCAACCGGAGACCTCCTTGCCTGTTGATATTGGCGACCACCGCTGTGTTGACGTCCGAACCAGCACACGTCTGTCCCACAGGACTGGCCGGAAATGAGACGGTCCAAGGAGTACTGCTTGTAACTCCAGGACATTGATATGTAGGGCCCGTGCTGGCTCCGTCCATCCGCCTCGGACTCCACGTCCGTCGCAGACTGCTCCCCAACCCTTCTTGGAGGCGTCTGTTGTCATAACTGCTCGGTGGTAGACTGGCCCCAGGGGCACACTGAGGTTCAAATTGTGAGGGCTCTGCCACCAAGCGGAGCGCCTTTCAGCACACTGGAGTGACTGTGACTCGGCGTGCATAATCGTGGCAAGGATGCATCTGTAAAGACTCGAACCACCGCTGCAGCATCCTCAATCGGAGGAGGCTGAGGGGGAGGGTCTGTGATGCTACCGCTAGGAGGCCCAGCAGCCTCTCAGTCAGAAGAGGGAAAGACACGCGTGTATAGAGACAACTCTTTCTGCATCCATGCACTTGGAAAAAGTGCGTGGGGCTAGTGACAGGCCGAAGGGGGAACCGCAAACTTGAGCCAGTCATCCTCCTGATGCATGTCCTGCCAGACCGCCAGGGGTCAGGATGTGAGGCCTGGCACCCGGCGGCCATGTGGGGCGCCTGCCTGCTGGTTCGAAGATCAGCAGGGGGGAGGGATTGCTGCCTGGGAGTCAAGGTCGAGAGACATTGAGCTCCTGAAGGCTGCCTGCGAGGCTGGGCCGAGGGTGTAACGGTAGACCCTGGCTTGCTGCAGGGACTGATCCCTCTCCTGGGACCTTGCTGTTGCTGGACTGAACACTGTATATACTAAGCATCATGGGCTGGATACAAGCGCCGCGTAGGCCCGTAGGCTCAACTACACCGTGTGTGCCGGGGTTTCCGGGGACACCGGGTGAGACGGAGTCCGGGGTCCACGGGGGCCGACAGTAGTAGACCACCTGCCGTAAAACCGACGCCTACACGCACGGACCGGGAGGGCTAGCAGTGCTCGTTCTCAGCGAACTGAGAGAGAGAGATCTCCTACAGTCGCAGACGAGGGCTGTAGCCAGCGGAGAAGCACCTCACACGGGCGAGATCTCTTACAACACAACAAGGCTCCGGCAGCCAGGCCTTGGATTTTACTGCCGCTGCTAACGCTCCTGCTGTGGAGGAAAAGGTCCTGTGGACAAAAAAACAACACTTTTTGGAATTGGAATATATATAGCACTATATAAACACGACTATTATTTTTAAAAGGCTCTTCTTGTTCGGTTGTAGAGTGTGGTGGAAAAAAGCTTTGGAGTCAGGAGTTCGAATCAGAATTTATTACGTGCACGGGAGGAACAGTGCAACACAGAACTCAAAGGATTTTAGGCCAGCATGACACTGTTCCCCAAAAGATAGATAGTTTTAAGATAGAACTAAGCTTTTATACCCCCTCTGGGATAAACCCTCAAGGGGTTTGACATTTTACAATCAGTGTCTGAATGGTTGTTTCTAATAACTAACAGTGATTTCATTGGCATTCTAAACTAAGCCTTCCCATCTTATCAATATTATAATCAATACTCATGAATAATAATCATTAACCTATACATTGCCAATTGCATTGGAGGTTAATTTGCAGATAATACGTTGAAAGAAAGGAATGTGAGCCGCTGATAACCAAGTTAGGAGTAACAGCACACCAAGGACAAGGGCAGGGTAGGATGTTAATATTTTTCCCCCACAAAAGCATGGTGGCTTCTGTGGACTGAACATGGCTTTTTTTGTCTCTGCCACTACAGCGTTGGCCAAAGACAGCTTCTCTGTCTGGCCCGTGCCTTACTACGGAAGACACAAATCCTGGTTCTAGATGAAGCAACAGCTTCCATCGACATCGAAACAGACAATTTGGTTCAGCTCACCATACGGAAGGCGTTTGCTGACTGCACTATTTTAACCATCGCACACAGACTGCAGACCATCATGGACTCAGACAGGTCAGATATTTCCCTTTTTTACAATCTTTCTCAACTACTAGGCTTTCAATTCAGGATATTATCGAGAATTAATCTACCTTGTATAAAGTTTGAAAAAGGGTAAATACTAATATTCCTTGGCTGATCTTGTATTTTTGTTGTTTTTACAGGGTGCTGGTTCTGGATTCGGGCAGAATCATAGAATTTGATTCCCCTTCCAACCTTATCCAGCAGAAGGGCGTTTTCTTCCATATGGCATCAGAGGCAGGGGTAATAAACAGCATCAACTGTGACCCTGTCCCTATCAGCTAGGACTGAAACAGTGGACCAGCTGCAGGAAACTGCTGAAGCCAAAGGAGACTGATTCGTTATTGAGGTGGTGGAGGTGAAGGGTAGTTGAATGTAAATGTAAATCCCTATCAGAATATTGTGCAAATCCAGATTAGCTTCCATATTAATATTTAACAGATACTTTGTAATGCCCCTGTTCCTTAAAAAACAGGATTGTAAATGATGTCAATGGAGCTAGAAATTTTTTCAAAATTAATTTACTGCCTAATTTAATGCTCAAAAGATCCAACTTTAATACTACTTTAATACTAGTGGTTTTTAATGCAGTCTACAAAACACTTGGATCAGTGTATTAAGGACTTTGTAAGATATGTTTAACTCATTCACAGTGAAATTTAATTTTGGCAGGATACTGGCTTCCGGATCCATCTCTACCTCTACCTATATATGTGTGTGTGTTTGTGTGACTGTATTTATGTGTGTGTGGATAAATCAATACATAAATAACAGTCTGGTATTTCCATTTAATAGCACTGTTTGTGCAGGCACTATAGAGGAAAAATAGCTGGATACTTATCATACAGCTATATACAGCACAAATACCATAGTTTCATGGTCAGCTACAATTTTCTATCTTTGCTGCTATTACTATACTATACAGGTACATAAACTATTATATATATATATATATATATAAAAAAAAATGTGTCCTTTCATCAAAGGATCCTCCATTTGCAGCAATTACAGCCTTGCAGACCTTTGGTATTCTAGATTTCACCCCATGCTTCCTGAAGCACCTCCCACAAGTTGGATTGGCTTGATGGGCACTTCTTACATACCATACGGTCAAGCTACTCCCACAACAGCTCAATAGGGTTGAGATCCGTTGACTGTGCTGGCCACTCCATTATAGACTGAATACCAGCTGACTGCTTCTTCACTAAATAAAGAATTCTTGCATAGTTTGGAGCTGTGCTTTGGGTCATTGTCCTGTTGTAGGAGGAATTGGCTCCACTCAAGCGCCGTCCATCAGGGTATGGCATGGCGTTGCAAAATGGAGTGATAGCCTTTCTTCTTCAAGATCCCTTTTACCCTGTACAAATCTCTCACTTTCCCACCACCAATGCACCCCCAGACCATCACATTGCCTCCACCATGCTTGACAGATGGCGTCAAGCACTCCTCCAGCATCTTTTCATTTGGTCTGCGTCTCACTAATGTTCTTCTTTGTGATCCAAACACTTCAAACTTAGGTTCATCTGTCCATAACACTTTTTTCCAATCTTCCTCTGTCCAGTGTCTGTGTTCTTTTGCCCATCTTAATCTTATATTTTTATTGGCCAGTCTGAGATATGGCTTTTTCTTTGCAACTCTGCCTAGAAGGCCAGCATCCTGGAGTCGCCTCGCCTAGTGTTTTGCAGGTACTATTTAATGAAGCTTCCAGTTGAGGACCTGTGAGGCGTCTGTTTCTCAAACTAGACACTCTAATGTATTTGTCCTCTTGCTCAGGTGTGCACCGGGGCCTCCCACTCCTCTTTCTATTCTGGTTAGAGCCAGTTTGTGCTGTTCTGTGAAGGGAGTAGTACACAGCGTTGTACGAGACCTTCAGTTTCTTGGCAATTTCTCACATGGAATAGCCTTCATTTCTGAAAACAAGAATAGACTGATGAGTTTCAGAAGAAAGTTCTTTGTTTTTCTGCCATTTTGAGCCTGTAATCGAACCCACAATTGCTGATGCTCCAGATACTCAACTAGTCTAAAGAAGGCCAGTTTTATTGCTTCTTTAATCAGCACAACAGTTGTCAGCTGTGCTAACATAATTGCAAAAGGGTTTTCTAATGATCAATTAGCCTTTTAAAATGATAAACTTGGATCAGCAAACACAATGTGCCATTGGAACACAGGACTGATGGTTGCTGATAATGGGCCTCTGTACGCCAGTGTAGATATTACAAATCAGCCGTTTCCAGCTACAATAGTCATTTACAACATTAACAATGTCTACATTGTATTACTGATCAATTTGGTGTTATTTTAATGGACAGAAAATGTGCTTTTCTTTCGAAAACAAGGAAGTTTCTTAGTGACTGCAAACTTTTGAACGGTAGTGTGTGTGTGTGTGTGTGTGTGTGTGTGTGTGTGTGTGTATATATATATATATATATATATAAAATGTTTTTTCTAAACTGCCCTACATTTGAGAGGGTCATTAATTTAGATTTCACATATTTTCTATCCCGCACAATATAAAGATCTAATAGATGATAACTGAAGTCTTATGTTATATCCTTATAGTTCAATTCTGTTGACCATGGGAACAAAACTATAATAATAAGACTTAGTGCTACCTGTAAGTTCATTATAAAGTTTTGCTACAGAACAATGCACCAGCACTATTTTAATTAGGGTGTTGGCACTTTCTTATGATTCATTTTGTTTTGTTTGAATGTTTTTATTTTTATTTATTGGATTAAGTAAAATGTTTAGCGTATTTTGTACACTTTTTTTGCTTCAAAATTAAATTAGTATGCAATCTGTTTTTCTTTAACTTCAATGAGGATGTCTGAAGATGCAATACATATTTTTGTCTATTTAAATAACTGACGTTTAGACTTTTACCATTTTTATTAATCCATTATTTTCTATTAAATATTCACCCCAAAATAATAATATATCTCTTTCTTTGTCAAGTGCTGAATTTACAAAACTACATTTTGTTTATTTGAAAACTATAATTATGTGTTATGTACAGCATGGGTTTTGTTTTTTCATGTAATGTTTCAATAAGTTAATTAAAAGGTTGAAGAAATCATCAAGGCATTCTATTTTTGTACCAAACTGTTGGAGTAAAACATTGTAAGAGGTTGATTTTTTTAGAACTATTAAATGTAATTGATGTACCATTAGACTCAATGTTTTAGAATTATTGATTATATAGTTTAGTTCCTTTTTCATGGCTGTTACAACATTGGCAAACTCCCAGGCAGCATGAAGCACCCCTGTTTTATGCATCTGTTGAAATATCCTAGTTTGCAAAAAGAAAAAAACAAATCCACTAGGTCCAGGCCAGCGGATTTATAATAATGATGATGATAATAATAATTTATTTTTTGGCAGAAGTCCCTTATCCAGGACATACAGGTTGGTCCTCCTGTATTTTCTGACGTGATTGGGTTCTTCGTTGAATGTATTCAACAAATATTAAGAACTACATTGCAATCCTTTAGATACTTTACTGAACTATGACTTTAGAACTGGGGGAAAAAAAAGCTTCCAGGGAAATTTCCATTAGTTTTCTACTTCGTAAAATCCTTCTTGATTTTCGTTGAAAGCTCAATGTATTCATTTTGGTTTTTAAGCTCTTCCCTATCTATATTAGCTGAACTTTGTTTTCATCCTACTGATCTTTTGCTTAAATGTTCCATTAAACCATTTAGTGCAGCCCAGGCTAGATATTGATTTGGCAAGTGTGGGGATGTATTTGCACAGTGCCTCTAGATTGATACATTGTAGGCATCTTTTTCAGGTGTTTCTGTAACCTCTTTATCCCCTTCTGTTAAACTTTGTCTCATCCCATTTTAATCTGCTATCCTGAAATTGTAAACTGTAGCTTTGGCTGTCCACTTCAAAAGGTACCATCTTGTGATAACAATTTCTTAATGGTTCTTGGATCTCTACTTACCTTTTAGCTGGCAGATTGAAAAGACTAAATCAATACAGGGTTTTTTCTGTTGTGGCTTCCTTGACAAACTATGTGAGAAAGCTGTCATTAGCCATTTCAATCAGCATATAGAAAGCCTCACTGAATATACAGAAATGTGGGGGATTGCATTTACAAGGATGATTAATACATTAAAAGGGTTGGGTGTATTTTGTGTTATTTTATGGCATCCAATGCATGTGAAAATTGCTTTTTTGACTCACTAATTAGCTTAATGTATGTTTATTTGCAGTCTACTTTGTACTGCTTGTGTAATATCTGCACTATAATAATCATTTGTTTTTGACAGCTTTGATGTACTCTATATGTGGAATTACTGAACTGATAAGTAGGAGTAGTAATTATGGCACTTTATGTCAAAGTGACAGGTGGCCACGCACCTACCCAGAAGCCCCAAGGGCTGGGAAGCCCTGCCTTACCCAGAAGCCCCACGGGGCCAGGAAGCCCCTCCTTACCCAGTACCCTTTAACCCTCTCCAGTCAGCCATCTTATAAGGATACAGGTTTTACCCTTTGACCCTCTCCTGTCAGCCATCTTGTTTGGATGACCGTCATCTTGTTAGGATGACAGCCATCTTGTTTGGGTGACCTCCATCTTGTTAGGATGACAGGCATTTTGGAAAGGGCACAGGTCATCTTGACAAGTGTTCGCCGCCATCTCACCCTGATGGTGTGTGTGTGTGTAATGTTTAAGAGTTTAAACTTATTATTTGTGTTAGGATATGTTTTATGATTAGGTTTGGTATGATAATTTGTTAGCAAAATAAAATACATTAAAATAAAAACATAAAGTTTTAATAAAAAAGTATTTTAAACTGTGTTTAGTGATGTGCGTGTGATGATTTTAGGTTATATATTTTATGATTAGGTTTGGGATGGTACAGTGTTAGGAAAAGAAAAGAAAAAGAAAGGTATAGACAATCAAAAAATGAGACTCTGTAAAATATGCATCAATATCAGTCTTTTATTGTGACAGCTCTAAAAATTACAACAATGATCTCCCCTCCCCAACACCTACAGCAGACTAAGAAACAACTGAACTGCACCGCTCTAGCAACTCCCTCTACTTGTTTATTGGCAAGGGTATATATACAAGCGAACACACTTAAACACACATATACCTATACCTATTTTTCATATTTATCAATAGAGAATAAAGACAATTTCACCACTTAGAGAGACACAGTGAAGCACCATTTGTGAATACTCAAACGTATACAATAATATGATATATTGCTGAATAATTTATAAATATATATATTTATATATATTTATATATATTTATATATATATATAATTATATATAATGTGTTCATTTGTTCATGCTCAAATGTATAGAACTAATAAATACAAGCACACACACACACATACATCATGGTGACTTTATTGTGACAAGCGTTTTACAACATGGAGCATAGAAAGAAGTAGAAAAAGACACCAAAAAATGATGTACAGATACTTGTAATCATTAATTTCTGTTTCACAACACCAACATTGGACAGAAAGAAACACTGACCTGTACTGAGTAATGTCATTCCATAACATTTCCAACATAGTCAATATATATTCAATATATATTCTAAAGGATTTCACTGTTTGCTTGAATGTTCTTCTTTCAAAGTTTTACCCAATTCTTGCAACAAAGTGCAGGAAGTGTGTATTATAAATAAAGTGAGAAACACTTTCAAACATGCATATTACAACATTGGACATAGTCAGAATTAGAAAAAGACTCCAATAGTATGTAAAGATACTTGTAATCATTAATTTCTGGTTCACATCACCAACATTGGACAGAGAAAAACACTGACCTATATACTGAGTTATGTCATTCCTTAACATTTCAGACATATTCCATATAGTCTTAAGTCGTTCACTGTTTGCTTCTTTTTCAAAGTTATACCCCATTCTTGCAACAAAGGTCATCACCTATCTATTGTAAATAAAGTGAGAAACACTATGAAGTTGCTATTCCTTTGGAAATACCTTATTTTTCAAACCCACAAATACATGGTGACAACTGCAAGCATGTAACACATACAAAACACAGAAATAGGGACCACATTGTAAGGATATGATAACAACAAATGTTATTTTACTGCAAATTTTAAATTTCATAAAATGATTGATATGACTTCTTGTTTAGATCTAGTAGTCATCTGCAAACTACATAGTGACAAATGCAATAATTATTCAGGAAACAGCCACAGCAGACAGAAATAGGCACAACGTTGTATTTATAGCTCCTGGACTTTACTAAACCCTGAAACCCTGAAAAATCACGAGAAACTCTTAAGATTTGTAAAATGGTTTATTGTACAGACACAGAAATAGATAGGCTCACCCTCAACATAGTCCAACACTTATGATGTAAACTTAAAGGTTTACCAGTAGCATAGGAGTATTTTTAATCTATTAATCTATTCATGCAGCATTTAGACACTTGTCTAATACAGAGCTAACCACTGCATTGACAGCAGGTAGCAGGGCTTAGACAATGCTGTGCGCTTTGGTTTAAAATGACTCTGTAGGCCAGGACTTCAAAACTTTTCTCCATTTAGGCTTGTTTTTGTATCATAAACATTGTATTACTATGTACATTAATGTGGTTTATACTTTTGATTTAAGGTGTACTTTTATCATATTTGTAATTACAAAGTAATATATAAAAATAAGAAATAATAATCATCATCATCATGATTATGATGATGATTATGATGATGATTATAATAATAATAATAATAATAATAATAATAATAATAATAATAATTCAAAAACATGTTAAACAAAACTCACCCTGATTTTGTTACGACCCCTCGTTCACTCTTTCAACAGTTTGTATGCTACTTGTAGCACAAGAATGGAAACATGGTGGTCTGATCTTACACAACTGTCTATTACACTGTATATTCTATTTAAATAGAAACAATGAGTAGTTCATAAAAAGTTCATAAAAAGTGTTAAATCTGTTACTCTTTTGAGTGTCTCTACAGCCCCTCAATGCTCCTTTGCATTACAGTGCGTGACATGGACTCTTTACATTGAAATTTATGTTGATGTAGAACTTGTCAACACAAAATTGTACAAAATACATGAAATAATTAAACAAGACAAAAATTAAGAACAGCAACTACTTTGAGTTTGACATTTTACAGTATAGAAATGAAATACGTTTTAATTACTACACGTTTTTCTTCAGCCTCTGAGCCATGCCCCGTCTTGCCAGCAGTGTCAGAAGCTGAGCGCTCTGTGTAGGATGCACAATATAGTTCAACTGTGTGCGGTGAAGAGGGGAAAGGGAAGTGCAGAGCAGGCAGAGGGTCTGTGAGACGGGTCTCTGCCCTGCTTGTCCTACAGAGCCTCTCTTATCTCAAATGGCACTGGACACACCCAAAGCAGCAACACCCCCAGGCAACAGGTCCTTAAGAGAGGACCCTGTCAAATCTAACATTCAATAAAAAGCCACGGCTTTGACCATTTTCAATTGAATTAATCCTCAGCATCCAATGCATTGAGACCCTACACAGCTCTCAGATGCCTTGTACTTTAAGATATCTTGTATATCTAGGCTACCCTGTTATTGCATGCAAAAACACATTTTATGAGAACAGCAAACAAAAGGGAAAACAAAGATATATAATTTAATACATAGTTTTAACCACTCTTGCTATTACAAATAACTGAGATGATATAGTAATTGTTTAGAAAGAAATGGTTTTCTGTGCTGTGTGCTAAAGAAATAAACTGCTCATTTCTCGCATTACAGTGAACTAACTTGAATACATAAAGTATACACATAACAATTGCCTAGAATGAAATGCTTTTCTTTATGAAATGTAAGATTAGTGCTCAAAATAATTAGACATCTATATTTCTACCACGGGTTGATTATGTTGACAGTTTATGGCTGTGCTTTGCCATTAATCCAGATTTCACTTTGTTCTCTATGGGTTGGTTTCACAGAGCTTGATTAGCACTAGTTTAAGTACATTACTCAAGAGTATGTCACCATTGTTTGGTATACAAAATTATTTAGCCTGAAGGCCAATAAAGCATTGGTATATAGTAGTATACTAGGCTACCATAAGTAATTTACCCATGGACATAAACAACCTGCAGTCTGAATTAAACCTAGTCACAATCACATGTAGCTGAATTCAAGAGCCAGCAGCAGGCTTTTTAGTTGACAAGGGCAAGAGTTTTAAATAGTTTTCTAGTCTTTCATGTTGTTTTTCTCTTGTCAGTCTGTATGTGTGTGTATGTTCAGCTCTTGTATTTTATATCATACACAAAGAGTATGGAACAAACTCCCCAATCATGTTGTTGTTTAACTTCTTGGCTGTGTCTCACATGTACCAACTTTTAAAATCTCATATTGACTTCCTAGTTCAAGTTACAAAGTGAGGGGAATTTAAACAAATACGCAGAACTGTGTATTTTTTCATGAAACCTTAATCATTTTTGCCATTATAAATAAGTTGAATACCTAAACTGAACACATTGCCACAGCTTAGTCAGAAATGGTTTTATTTAAAGTGACTTTTGTCTTAACAGAAAACTAAGTTGAAGACCTATAATGTCCACATAACAGAAATATTTACACAGACATTTGTTTCCTTATGAGACGAGTGAAGTAAAGGCTTAAAAGTGATAATAATAAAAATAAACAAATGTGTCAATATTGGGCTCTTAAAGGGAACTGTATAGAAACAACAAGTTTGTGCTATTAAAATAAGTAAACTGAATATGGCACACAAAGACAAAGGCAATAATCAAACTGCTCTGTAGTAAAAAGTCATGAAACCCTGTCTGATTACATAATCCTTCTTTTATTGTTATTTATTGTAGAGAACAATGTTACAGCTATACAAAATCCTGATTTTATGATTTTTATGATCTGTATCTGGGCAGTACTGTTCCATTCAGTTTTTCTCATGAAAAAAATCATAAAATCAGGATTTTGTATAGCTGTAACGTCATTCTCTACTTGTTATTTCATTTGTTCTAATCAATAATAGTCTTGAAGCATTCCTAGTGTGAAATACATAGGGGCACTAATCTATCTCAGTCACACACACCAATACTTTAAATTATTTTAATTACTAGATTGTTAACATGATAAAAACAAAGATGAAATCACAACATATCCATATTTTACATCTCTAAGATAGTTTTTTACATTTTAATTGAATACTTAATACTTACATGATTTTCTCTTTTTTAATTGAAATTATTATTATTAGTTATTAAGACCCTTTATAAAATTACACAATGTGAAATAACCCAAAAATGTATTAATAAATCCACACACACACACATAATAATATCAATAATAATAATAGAAAAAGACATGAAACAACATAATGAATGAAAGAACAACCCAACACACACAATTACCTATTTAACATTTTTACATCCACAGAAGGTGACCAGTTGGGTAGTGTTATGGTTATTAGAATTTTTTTTTAAACATTCCAAGAATGTTATATATGTTCTGGTACTTTTGGGATATGCTTTTTTCATTTTAGAAACCCACAATACTGTTTTTTACATTAGTATAATATTTCATGGTTTGCCTCGTAAGGCCATGACTTTATGACCAGATATTACCTTTGATATCTTATTTGCGCTATAATAAAGTGAATATGTTCCATTGACATGAAGGAATCAACATCTCTAGCCTGTAGACGCTCAATGAAGTTTAGAGCCACAATGATTTACTGCCTTTGTAAAAGCTTTGAGAAGCAGCCAGAGCAGCAGTTTGCAGCTCAAGAGTTAGAGGACAGTGTAGCAGCTTTGGTCTGAAATCTCCTACAGGAAGCCAGACATACAGAAGGACGAGGCTGCCCGGACATATTACTCTTCACAGAGACAGAAATAATTCCTTTCAAAGTTTCAGTTTCTTTACTACAATTATCACACAAAGGCCTCCCCTCCTACTTCAAAAGAACTTAGTTGACCATTAATTGTTTTTACACAAAACCATAGTGCCATATCGCTTAACGTTCTATGTACCTCATGTTGTAACATCATGTCAGTTTATGGTTCTTTGTTAGGTGTACATGTGCTAGAAGAATACCTGTTGCAAACATATATCTCTCGGTGGATAAACCAGTATAAACATTTTTACCTTGACGTGTTTTTTAAAACGATTTCAACTTCTTTACGTTGTTTTGAAACAAAAAATGGTAATCTGAAGATTTAATGACTGAATAAATGTTTTGTTTGAATAGGGTGAAATACTGTATACCCCAAAAGGCAATTCAGCCTACAAAATATTCCTTCCATTTAGACAGACAGACAGACAGACAGTGAGATATACATATATTTAAAGGTAATCCATATATACACAATTTAGATAAACAGGCCATGTTTAAGAATGAGATTGTATAAATGATCAGGACTGAACATTTCTAAGCAGATCTAATACATAGGAAAGAAGAGAAATGCTTATGCAATACCACAACATCAAAGTGTGTTACTTAATGTACATGTATCAATATAGATTGAGAAAGTATAGGGCTGTTTTAATGTATTTTTTTTTTAACTCTCTGAGTACTGAGGCCTGCTACCTAAACTCGATCTCTCTGGCTCTGTTGTGGGGTTGATATTTCCAGGCCTGGTTGTAGGGCCTTATCTAGAACGTAGCCATCGCTTTCTACTGACAGCCGCGTTCAGGGCTCTGCCGCTTCACACCGAATCTGATAAGTATGTCCTGTCCTTTTACAGGACACTAATCCAGAGAGAAAACTAAGAATAACAATAAAAGAAGGATTATGTAATCAGACAGGGTTTCATGACTTTTTACTACAGAGCAGTTTGATTATTGCCTTTGTCTTTGTGTGCCATATTCAGTTTACTTATTTTAATAGCACAAATTTGATGTTTCTATACAGTTCCCTTTAAGAGCCCAATATTGACACATTTGTTTATTTTTATTATTATCACTTTTAAGCCTTTACTTCACTCGTCTCATAAGGAAACAAATGTCTGTGTAAATATTTCTGTTATGTGGACATTATAGGTCTTCAACTTAGTTTTCTGTTAAGACAAAAGTCACTTTAAATAAAACCATTTCTGACTAAGCTGTGGCAATGTGTTCAGTTTAGGTATTCAACTTATTTATAATGGCAAAAATGATTAAGATTTCATGAAAAAATACACAGTTCTGCATCTTTGTTTAAATTCCCCTCACTTTGTAACTTGAACTAGGAAGTCAATATGAGATTTTAAAAGTTGGTACATGTGAGACACAGCCAAGAAGTTAAACAACAACATGATTGGGGAGTTTGTTCCATACTCTTTGTGTATGATATAAAACACAAGAGCTGAACATACACACACATACAGACTGACAAGAGAAAAACAACATGAAAGACTAGAAAACTATTTAAAACTCTTGCCCTTGTCAACTAAAAAGCCTGCTGCTGGCTCTTGAATTCAGCTACATGTGATTGTGACTAGGTTTAATTCAGACTGCAGGTTGTTTATGTCCATGGGTAAATTACTTATGGTAGCCTAGTATACTACTATATACCAATGCTTTATTGGCCTTCAGGCTAAATAATTTTGTATACCAAACAATGGTGACATACTCTTGAGTAATGTACTTAAACTAGTGCTAATCAAGCTCTGTGAAACCAACCCATAGAGAACAAAGTGAAATCTGGATTAATGGCAAAGCACAGCCATAAACTGTCAACATAATCAACCCGTGGTAGAAATATAGATGTCTAATTATTTTGAGCACTAATCTTACATTTCATAAAGAAAAGCATTTCATTCTAGGCAATTGTTATGTGTATACTTTATGTATTCAAGTTAGTTCACTGTAATGCGAGAAATGAGCAGTTTATTTCTTTAGCACACAGCACAGAAAACCATTTCTTTCTAAACAATTACTATATCATCTCAGTTATTTGTAATAGCAAGAGTGGTTAAAACTATGTATTAAATTATATATCTTTGTTTTCCCTTTTGTTTGCTGTTCTCATAAAATGTGTTTTTGCATGCAATAACAGGGTAGCCTAGATATACAAGATATCTTAAAGTACAAGGCATCTGAGAGCTGTGTAGGGTCTCAATGCATTGGATGCTGAGGATTAATTCAATTGAAAATGGTCAAAGCCGTGGCTTTTTATTGAATGTTAGATTTGACAGGGTCCTCTCTTAAGGACCTGTTGCCTGGGGGTGTTGCTGCTTTGGGTGTGTCCAGTGCCATTTGAGATAAGAGAGGCTCTGTAGGACAAGCAGGGCAGAGACCCGTCTCACAGACCCTCTGCCTGCTCTGCACTTCCCTTTCCCCTCTTCACCGCACACAGTTGAACTATATTGTGCATCCTACACAGAGCGCTCAGCTTCTGACACTGCTGGCAAGACGGGGCATGGCTCAGAGGCTGAAGAAAAACGTGTAGTAATTAAAACGTATTTCATTTCTATACTGTAAAATGTCAAACTCAAAGTAGTTGCTGTTCTTAATTTTTGTCTTGTTTAATTATTTCATGTATTTTGTACAATTTTGTGTTGACAAGTTCTACATCAACATAAATTTCAATGTAAAGAGTCCATGTCACGCACTGTAATGCAAAGGAGCATTGAGGGGCTGTAGAGACACTCAAAAGAGTAACAGATTTAACACTTTTTATGAACTTTTTATGAACTACTCATTGTTTCTATTTAAATAGAATATACAGTGTAATAGACAGTTGTGTAAGATCAGACCACCATGTTTCCATTCTTGTGCTACAAGTAGCATACAAACTGTTGAAAGAGTGAACGAGGGGTCGTAACAAAATCAGGGTGAGTTTTGTTTAACATGTTTTTGAATTATTATTATTATTATTATTATTATTATTATTATTATTATTATTATTATTATTATAATCATCATCATAATCATCATCATAATCATGATGATGATGATTATTATTTCTTATTTTTATATATTACTTTGTAATTACAAATATGATAAAAGTACACCTTAAATCAAAAGTATAAACCACATTAATGTACATAGTAATACAATGTTTATGATACAAAAACAAGCCTAAATGGAGAAAAGTTTTGAAGTCCTGGCCTACAGAGTCATTTTAAACCAAAGCGCACAGCATTGTCTAAGCCCTGCTACCTGCTGTCAATGCAGTGGTTAGCTCTGTATTAGACAAGTGTCTAAATGCTGCATGAATAGATTAATAGATTAAAAATACTCCTATGCTACTGGTAAACCTTTAAGTTTACATCATAAGTGTTGGACTATGTTGAGGGTGAGCCTATCTATTTCTGTGTCTGTACAATAAACCATTTTACAAATCTTAAGAGTTTCTCGTGATTTTTCAGGGTTTCAGGGTTTAGTAAAGTCCAGGAGCTATAAATACAACGTTGTGCCTATTTCTGTCTGCTGTGGCTGTTTCCTGAAGAATTATTGCATTTGTCACTATGTAGTTTGCAGATGACTACTAGATCTAAACAAGAAGTCATATCAATCATTTTATGAAATTTAAAATTTGCAGTAAAATAACATTTGTTGTTATCATATCCTTACAATGTGGTCCCTATTTCTGTGTTTTGTATGTGTTACATGCTTGCAGTTGTCACCATGTATTTGTGGGTTTGAAAAATAAGGTATTTCCAAAGGAATAGCAACTTCATAGTGTTTCTCACTTTATTTACAATAGATAGGTGATGACCTTTGTTGCAAGAATGGGGTATAACTTTGAAAAAGAAGCAAACAGTGAACGACTTAAGACTATATGGAATATGTCTGAAATGTTAAGGAATGACATAACTCAGTATATAGGTCAGTGTTTTTCTCTGTCCAATGTTGGTGATGTGAACCAGAAATTAATGATTACAAGTATCTTTACATACTATTGGAGTCTTTTTCTAATTCTGACTATGTCCAATGTTGTAATATGCATGTTTGAAAGTGTTTCTCACTTTATTTATAATACACACTTCCTGCACTTTGTTGCAAGAATTGGGTAAAACTTTGAAAGAAGAACATTCAAGCAAACAGTGAAATCCTTTAGAATATATATTGAATATATATTGACTATGTTGGAAATGTTATGGAATGACATTACTCAGTACAGGTCAGTGTTTCTTTCTGTCCAATGTTGGTGTTGTGAAACAGAAATTAATGATTACAAGTATCTGTACATCATTTTTTGGTGTCTTTTTCTACTTCTTTCTATGCTCCATGTTGTAAAACGCTTGTCACAATAAAGTCACCATGATGTATGTGTGTGTGTGTGCTTGTATTTATTAGTTCTATACATTTGAGCATGAACAAATGAACACATTATATATAATTATATATATATATAAATATATATAAATATATATAAATATATATATTTATAAATTATTCAGCAATATATCATATTATTGTATACGTTTGAGTATTCACAAATGGTGCTTCACTGTGTCTCTCTAAGTGGTGAAATTGTCTTTATTCTCTATTGATAAATATGAAAAATAGGTATAGGTATATGTGTGTTTAAGTGTGTTCGCTTGTATATATACCCTTGCCAATAAACAAGTAGAGGGAGTTGCTAGAGCGGTGCAGTTCAGTTGTTTCTTAGTCTGCTGTAGGTGTTGGGGAGGGGAGATCATTGTTGTAATTTTTAGAGCTGTCACAATAAAAGACTGATATTGATGCATATTTTACAGAGTCTCATTTTTTGATTGTCTATACCTTTCTTTTTCTTTTCTTTTCCTAACACTGTACCATCCCAAACCTAATCATAAAATATATAACCTAAAATCATCACACGCACATCACTAAACACAGTTTAAAATACTTTTTTATTAAAACTTTATGTTTTTATTTTAATGTATTTTATTTTGCTAACAAATTATCATTCCAAACCTAATCATAAAACATATCCTAACACAAATAATAAGTTTAAACTCTTAAACATTACACACACACACACCATCAGGGTGAGATGGCGGCGAACACTTGTCAAGATGACCTGTGCCCTTTCCAAAATGCCTGTCATCCTAACAAGATGGAGGTCACCCAAACAAGATGGCTGTCATCCTAACAAGATGACGGTCATCCAAACAAGATGGCTGACAGGAGAGGGTCAAAGGGTAAAACCTGTATCCTTACAAGATGGCTGACTGGAGAGGGTTAAAGGGTACTGGGTAAGGAGGGGCTTCCTGGCCCTGTGGGGCTTCTGGGTAAGGAGGGGCTTCCCAGCCCTTGGGGCTTCTGGGTAAGGCGGGGCTTCTCAGCCCATGGGGCTTCTGGGTAGGGGCATGGCCACCTGTCACTTTGACATAAAGTACCATCATTACTACTAGTAGGGAAATTGAATGAACTCTTGAATTAATGTAATTGCACCTGTTCAAAGTCCAGATATAAGCAGGCATTGCTTAAGAGCTATACAATTAAAATAATAATTAACAAAACTTACATGGGGCAGTTTGTCATAGCTTCCTCTGCCCCTTTCTGTCAATGTATGCCTATATGCACGAACATACACTCATATACAGTAATACGCAGACATCGTATTACGTATATACACTCACCTAAAGGATTATTAGGAACACCTGTTCAATTTCTCATTAATGCAATTATCTAACCAACCAATCACATGGCAGTTGCTTCAATGCATTTAGGGGTGTGGTCCTGGTCAATACAATCTCCTGAACTCCAAACTGAATGTCTGAATGGGAAAGAACGGTGATTTAAGTAATTTTGAGCGTGGCATGGTTGTTGGTGCCAGACGGGCCGGTCTGAGTATTTCACAATCTGCTCAGTTACTGGGATTTTCACGCACAACCATTTCTAGGGTTTACAAAGAATGGTGTAAAAAGGGAAAAACATCCAGTATGCGGCAGTCCTGTGGGCGACAATGCCTTGTTGATGCTAGAGGTCAGAGGAGAATGGGCCGACTGATTCAAGCTGATAGAAGAGCAACTTTGACTGAAATAACCACTCGTTACAACCGAGGTATGCAGCAAAGCATTTGTGAAGCCACAACACGTACAAGGCGGATGGGCTACAACAGCAGAAGACCCCACTGGGTACCACTCATCTCCACTACAAATAGGAAAAAGAGGCTACAATTTGCACAAGCTCACCAAAATTGGACAGTTGAAGACTGGAAAAATGTTGCCTGGTCTGATGAGTCTCGATTTCTGTTGAGACATTCAGATGGTAGAGTCAGAATTTGGCGTAAACAGAATGAGAACATGGATCCATCATGCCTTGTTACCACTGTGCAGGCTGGTGGTGGTGGTGTACTGGTGTGGGGGATGTTTTCTTGGCACACTTTAGGCCCCTTAGTGCCAATTGGGCATCGTTTAAATGCCACGGCCTACCTGAGCATTGTTTCTGACCATGTCTATCCCTTTATGACCACCATGTACCCATCCTCTGATGGCTACTTCCAGCAGGATAATGCACCATGTCACAAAGGTCGAATCATTTCAAATTGGTTTCTTGAACATGACAATGAGTTCACTGTACTAAACTGGCCCCCACAGTCACCAGATCTCAACCCAATAGAGCATCTTTGGGATGTGGTGGAACGGGAGCTTCGTGCCCTGGATGTGCATCCCACAAATCTCCATCAACTGCAAGATGCTATCCTATCAATATGGGCCAACATTTCTAAAGAATGCTTTCAGCACCTTGTTGAATCAATGCCACGTAGAATTAAGGCAGTTCTGAAGGCGAAAGGGGGTCAAACACAGTATTAGTATGGTGTTCCTAATAATCCTTTAGGTGAGTGTATATATATATATATATATATATATATATATATATATATATATATACTGACATATTAATTATACATTCTCTTTTGAGTGACAATACCTTTCAATCCAACAGTTTTATCAATGTTACTGGCCCAGCTGCACTTGGACCACCTGTCCACATCAGAAAGTCCTAAAGTTGCAGTAATGGGGCAATACATGCTGCCCTTCAATGTGATTTATAGTTTTTTTGATTACTCACGGGGAGAGGTTTTGTGTTTCAGGTTCATTCCACTTGAGCATCTTCTATGACATTATTATGACTCAGAACAGATCAATTGCAGTTAGCATTTCTGTAGCTCTACATTTGGGAATGGGTGCTCTCAACATATTCAATTTCAGTACCTAATTATTATTCAAGAATTTGGAGAATTTGGATTGTATGTCGACTGTCTGTCCCCCACCAGGTGTTGTCGTGGTTCACTCGTCCAGGGTAGTGGCATCATCCTGGGCTCTCCACAGAGGCTGCCACTGTTGGACACCTATACCACATATAATGAAGTAAACTATTTTTTGTTGTTATCGGATTCAATGTTATACCATATGTAGAAATCATAAATTTTTCTTATTGGGTTGCACTACAAGGAACTTTGTACTGTGCTCAATCCTCCGTATCCTATTATCTATTGGCAATAAACAATAATCGTTTTAAAGTTTGTTTGTGTTCTTTTGCGTCATTTACAACATACAAGATTTACAGCCAGTATATTGTATCAGAAGTATTGAATATTTGTTAACAGATATCTAATATCCTTCCTGATTAGTTCTCTTCTTTTGCAAGAACTTCATACACTCCAACGCAGATCATGACAAGAATGACAGGAACCTTTGATTGGTGGTGAATTTAACAGGGACATATCTCAATATAACATTTATACAAATCCCAAGTCTTCTTCATACATCAACTATTGATATCAGATACAGATCTACAAACTCAGAATTTTACTACAGAGAACATGAGAGGAGTAAAGTGCAACTTCACTTCAAGTGAAATTATTCTTTCTACACTGTTCATCGCTTCGCTGATCGTTAGTGTGGGGTTGGCAATAACGGCATGGCTTGCAATGAACCAAGAAGGTAAGCAAAAATATGTACTAATGTTCAATATGGGTTAGGGTAAGATGCAAGTGTACTAATGTTTGTTTGTTATTTAATGTTGTTCAACCTATGTATCTTTTTGAATGTGTTTTTCTTGCTAATTCAATTAGCAGAGGGTCAAAACCACCCTAATGGGACTGATGTGCTTTTAAGAGGTGAATTTACCATCATCAAAGGAGCTGCTTTCAGCAAGAATCTTCAAAATAAATCAACAGCAGAGTTCAAATCCCTTGCTTTTGATGTTGAACATGTGGTAAGAACGATTTCACTAGACTATTAAAATTGGCAGAATTATTCCAGAAAAAAATTATACACTGTAAAATGTGTTTTAGGTAATAGGGAGAGTATAATGTATAATTACTTTATTCTGACAAGTCTCATTTCTCATTGTTATTAATTTATTAAGATTGAGAAGGTACTGTGTTTTGATATGCTACAACCGTAGTAGCACAGAATTGAAATCAAGGCAAAGTAGGTTAGGGGAGTAACTAACAGGTAGATGGCTAATGTTTATAATCACATATAATCACAATCATGTTTAGAGTTCAAAGGTAGATTAGATAACAATGCTGCACACATAGGAATAAAGTTCAGCTAATATTAGTAAGTAAAAGTACAGTAATTAAACAGAAAAATAAATATAAAACAAAAAAAAAGTTCAAAGCAAATATAATGTGAGCAGTGTACATTCACTTAAATATTATAATATATACAATGTACAGATATCCAACCCTATATATATCCACTATATATATATCCTATATATATATATATATATATATATATATATATATATATTTACAGCTCTGGAAAACATTAACATGGAAACCAGTTAACATTTCTGATTTCTGAACTTGGAGTGATCTCTTAATTATTTCCAGAGCTGTGTGTGTGTGTGTGTGTCACACAATACAGCTCAATAATATTCATATTATTAATGTCACCAATCCATAATTTCAATCTTAGCTTTAACTCTGTCACTTCTTTTTAGTACCATGATTAAGTTAAAGCAATATAAATATGGCTTGTCATTTTCTTGCACTTACTGTTGTTTATTGTTCATCAATAATGGATGTGGCACAATTTCCCCACAGACATAATTTTGAGTATGCTATTAACAACAGTAAATGTACAAACAAGGAAAATACAAATTCACAGCTGGGGTGCAGTTACAATCAAATCTTGGTACACTCAAATTATGTAATACCACAGTATACCACAGAGTTTATACCGTGTGCCAGTTTCATAATGTGTATAAGTAAAACATATTTTTACCATGATGTGTAAATATGTGGACCATCAGTTACATTTGTTAGGTCTGATGCTCATATTATTAATGTCATATTATAAAACAATATGTATTCTCTGAATTCAATTGTAGATAACTTAAATGTATTTAAATAAGACTAATTGTTAGTAGTAAATACTGTTGTAATATGAAATTATTTCAAACTTTGTTTTCTTACTTCAGATATCAGGTATTTATGTGCAAAGTAATCTGAAGAACATTTATAGGACCTGTGAAAATTTAAATTTCAGGTAAGGAATCCTACATTGTATTTTCTTGTTCTGTTGAAATTCAATGTATGTGACTTATTTAATGTATTCTTACAATCTATTTATGAAACACTAGGGTTTATAACAACCTGTATTTCATTTCTTCATATCAAGACACTTTATAGAGACAGACAGAGACAGAGTATGTACCTTTGTGGAACAATGACCCATGGTTCTGTGATTTATTTTCATATTTTAAAGGAATGGGAGTGTGGTGGCCACATTTGATCTTCATTTCACACAGACTGTGCCTGTTGAAGAGGTGAAACAACAGCTTTCTCATGGCATAGAAACCAATGAAGGGGTTCTCAGAGGTTTTGTGATAGATGCTAAAAGCATACTGATTGCACGTAAGTGCCACTAAATTATTTTATGACCAACAGACCCACCTCAGTAGTGTGGCCAATTGAAGGAAGCTAAAGGTGACAATTAGAAATATTACATTTTCAACCCAGTATTATAGGTGTATGGTCACTGAAATAAATAAGGCTGACTACACTTTGAAAAGTTACTAATTTATGTACTTAATTTTTGTAATAGCTCAAGGAGACTTTCCAACAAGTACACCTCTGCCAAGTAAGTAAAGACTATAGTGAATATGGACTATAATAACCCAATCAATATTTACTGGTGTCAATAGGGAATACAGTATTTGAGGATAATTCTAGTTGTAACACTTTACACTATTATTTAAATTACTGGAGGAGGAGGTGGGACCCAGTACAGTATACTACCTTAGTTCTTTAAAAATGTTCTGTTTTGATGCAGGAGGTAGGTGATTTAAAGTAGCTTTGTAGCCATTGGTTTCCAAGGTAGGGTCTCGGACATTGCAGAGATGCTCAAAAATACACTAGTGGGGTTTCCAGAAAACAGCTCCAAAGATGACTTCTAGTTTTTGCAAACCACCAGTCTAAATATCAGTAATGCTTTTAACACTTTATTACTAACATTAGCATTAACAATGTACTATTACGGTGTAATTACTAAAATTTGTTATTTGCTTATTTTAGTACAGTGCATGCCGGATTTTAAGGCGTGTGATGACCAGGTTACTTGTGTCGCACAAGCGCTGTTCTGTGATGGAACTAACAACTGCCCAGACGGTTCAGATGAAAATGAAAAACACTGTGGTCAGTCCATAACAAAAAGTTTTTATTCAGAAAAAATACATATTTATTATTATTGATGGAGTATATTAAAAATATTATGTGACGTTATAATTGCAAGGAGGGACAAGAACAATCTAAGGCCAAATCTAACTGCCAAAGATATTCAAAGTGAATAGGCTTAAAGTGAGACTGGTTTCCATCTTTTTATTTCATTGAGTGTTGCATGGAAAGGTTGTATTAGTCCCAAGCCAAGGAGAATTAAGCCACTATTAAGGAAATTTGCAAAACAGCATTTGCCATGAGGAAAAACAGATGATCTGTTATTGAAACAGTTAGTGAAATGACATTGAAACATAAATGGTAGGTTGCTTTGATTTTGGGTTTTAAAACAGTACTATCTGAATTGTTTACCTTGTGGAGCCCTGCATTGGAATATATTTCATAGCTTGCCTAAGATTTAAAACAAAGTATGTAATTTTTGACATTAAGGGTCATACATGTTTTGTTGGCTTGCACTAATATGTATTTTATTTAAGCACTCATTCACCTGATTGGGTTTTCCTTATTTGCGAGCCTATGACATCATAATTAGGTTTGCATCAAGGACTTGACTAGTCGATTTCCTATATTCATACACTGAGCTATTAAACCAAATGCATAGAAATGTTGGAGGCATTATACTGCAGAATATCCAAGCAGTAAATGAGAACCATGTGTATATATACTTGTGTTTGTATGTTATTATTTTTGTGGTCAATATTTAAGGAAGATTTTCTCCTTAGCCACACCATGTGATGGACAGTTTCTCCTCAGAGGTCCTAAAGGCTCATTCCAATCCATGAACTTCCCCTTGCCATATGAATCTGACATATTCTGCCACTGGATCATACGGTATGAACTATACCCTAAAAAAATCATTAAATCATAAGTACATTAATTAACAAATAATCTATCTGCGGTATAAGAAATTTGAATTAAAATTGAATCAGAATATTTTAAGGTTTATTTCCATTAAGCTAATTTAAGTGCAGCATCTAAACCCCCTACAATAATAATAAAAAATAGTATTTGTGGAGTTTTAAACCAGAGTTTAAAGTTTCACCTCCTAAGCTCAAATACTGTCCTACAAGGCTTCACCCCTTGGACTAAGATCACCAAAGATCACCACTTCTGCCATCCAACTGTGCTTACATTTCTATGCAATTTTTTTCCTTAACGTCTCCAAAGCTCACTTAGGTTCGATGGTCTAATGTTCTCTCAGTCTGGGGAGTCTAAGCAAAAATAATCAAATAGTTGTCAAAAATATTGAACTTTTAGAAGTAAATGTGAATGGTGAAAATGTCTAGCTAGCAATGGTTACCTAATAGATATATTTATGGTTAAGGATAGGTTGCGTATGCAACCCCGGTTATCTGAAAAAGGAAGCACTGCCCAAGGGGGAGGGGTTTCTGCGCACTTCCGCGGGAACTCGATCGAAACGTCTCTCTATCAAAGCTGCCATTGGCCCCTGCGCTCGTCACTCAGAACAGATCCCTTCCCACTTCCTGTTCTATAAAACGTGATGTAGGTTCGTCCTCTTTTGCTGGGAGCCTGGACTCCGCGCGACCTTGCAACCCTTGGGCAGTGCTTCCTTTTTCAGATAACCGGGGTTGCATATGCAACCTATCGTTATCTTTCAAGTCAGAAGCACTGCCCAAGGGGGAGGGGTTACTGTATAACAAAACCGTCGCAAGGGAGGAGGCAGCGAGCTGATAAGGGAGGCTGCCCCGAGGTGCACCACTAGGAGACCTCGGCAACACAACTCCAGACAGTAACCTCAGGGGCCCCGTAGGGCCACACCTGAGCCGTCCAGGAGCGAGGACCGTAGTCACGCTCTACCAGGAACTGTCTGCAATCAGCATATACAAAGCGGGGCTACAGAGGTTAACTCTCACGCCCTCTGCTTACATGAGCAAGGCCGGCTGCTCTACTAGTGCAGCTAGGAACGAGGCCGTAATCTACTTGCACAATGTCTGGCGCGGGCAATCAAGCACTTGTGCGGCCTCCACGCAATATCATGGCAGTGGTCCAATAGGAGCGGGGCCACAGACCCAATGAGAAAAATACAATATAATACATAGCTGGCTAGTCAACAGAATAGCCGAGCTGAACAATATACAATACATACATATCACGTGACAGCAAGACCTTCATGCTGTCAGCGTGCAGCACAAGAGCATCCAACTCAACTAAACAGTACAGAGTGGAAGAGCTCCATTGTGCTGACAATTTAGATTTCGTACAAACGAACTATATACACCATGGGGCGCAGGAACGAAGTCATGCGCCGCCCATGGAACATAGGAGCAGTTGACGCCTGCTGGTTAGACCGGCTAACGCAGGGCAACATTAGCTCTACTGTGTTAACAAAGGAACTATATACACAGCGAGGCAGCAAAACTCAAGTGCCGTCAGCTGGGAACAGCGGCAATGAACTTCATTTTACAATTTTAGAATGGAGCCACAGTCCTGGTGTTTAACACATAATACATATATACACATATATATGTCACGTGGAACACAGGAGCAGTTGACAACTGTTGAATAACGCAGCTAATGCAGAACAACTACAGCTATGTACACAGCGGGGCACTGGAGAACTCAAGTGCCCTCCGCTGGAGGACAACAGCAGCGGTCCCCTGCTCTATGGCGTAATACAGCCAGAGCGGGCCACAGACCTGCTGACCAATACACAGAGCGGGGTACAGGCCAAACGCATGCACCACCGCAACACAATTACAATGAACAAACTATATACAGGGGGCGGCCTCGTAAGGCAACAAAAGCCCCGGGAACACATCAACCGTAGCCATAGCGTGACCCTGGAGCCATCTCCCACAAAACAGACACACGATGGGTGTACGGACAGGGCGTGTAACTCGCTCACGCGTTTTGCAGAGGTGATTGCCAGCAACAACGCAGTCTTAAGTGACACCAGCTTCAGCTCAGCTGAGTTCAGTGGCTCAAATGGGCCTGGGAAAGTGCATCCAGCACTACATTAAGGCGCCATGTGGGCAGTGAAAGGGTTCGAGGAGGCCTTAGCCGTTGAGCTCCCTTTAGAAACTGCACAGCCTGAAAATGAGACCCAGGAGGCTCGCCATCAATCCGAACATGACATGTGGAGATGGCCCCCTGAGCGTGGACAGGGACTTGCCCTGGTCGAACAGCTCTTGTAGAAATTGCAATATGACCCCGACGGGGCAATTAATTGGGTCTTGACTGCCGTCTTGGCACCAGGTGCTAAACGTCCGCCAGCGGTAGGAATACTGGTCTGTGATGCAGCCGCTAGGAGGCCCAGCAGCCTCTGGAAAAGGGACACCCTGACACGAGCTCTCAGTCGGAAGAGGGAGAGACACGTGTGTATTGAGGCAACTCTCGTGGCGAGCATGGCAATGGAATCGAGGCGCATCTGAGGAACTGTGCCTGCTGAGTTGGCGTCAGGCGGCTCTTCTCTCAATTGACCCGAAGGCCCAATTCGGAGAGGCGGCCTAAAATCAGGTCAGTGTGAATCCGAACATGCTCCCTCGAGTGAGAACAAACCAGCCAGTCGTCTAGATAATTGAGGACGCAGACCCCCTGGCAATGCAAGGGGGCTAGCACGACGTCCATGCACTTGGAAAATGTGCGTGGCGCTAGCGACAGGCCGAAGGGGAGAACAGCAAACTCGAACGCTCGGCCTTCGAAGGCGAAGCGGAGAAACTTCCTGTGCGCCTGTGCAATGGGGATGTGAAAGTAAGCATCTTTCAGATCCACCGTGGTGAACCAGTCGCCGGGCTTCATGGTCTGGGACATGGTGCGCAGGTTGAAAATCTTGAAGCGCAGCACCTTGAGGTGGCGGTTCAGGCGCCTCAGATCCAAGATTGCTCGCTTCTCCAGGAGAGTGGTGATTTCGACGCGAAGCGCCGCACTCTGCAATGGGTCCCTCAATCGCGTCCACATCACGCCCTGGAAGTGGGGTGGACATGTCTGAAATTGCAGGGATTAGCCAACTGATATAATTTGGACCACCCAAGAGTCTTGGGTGCAGTGTTGCCAATTGGAGAGTTGCTGGGGGGTGTAAGGGTGGGCCAGAGGCTGCTGGAATGCCTCAGGGGTGGGGCTCGGGTGGTGGAGGAGGTGGGGTCGGGCCGGGTCCCCTCCTACCACGAGCTGCCGTGGACGCCGGGGACTAGGGCGGCTAGCCTGGGGGGTCGCCTGCCTGCCAGTGAGACGCTGGCGGAGATCAGCAGGTGGTCGGGGCTGTGACCTAGGCTGTGGTCCGGCCTGTGGCCTGGGCTGTGGCCTGGGAGCCACGGTCGGGCGGCCTCCCCACCGGCAAGCTGCCGCAGACGGCCTGCGTTGCTGAGCCTGAGGTTCCACCGGGTACACTCGGGCCAGCTGCAGGGACTGCTCCCTCTCCTGGAGGGTGCGCGGGAGCATCTCCTCCACAGAGGGGCCAAAAGTAAAGCCCGGCGAGATAGGGGCATCCATGAGGCGAGTCCTGTCCGCCTCAGGGACCCGCCGTGCCTGGGACAGCCAAAGCTGGCAGCGCGCTGCCACAATGGCTGCCAAGGATCGCCCTGTCGCCCTTGCCCCCTGGTGTATCACCGTGACCAGCTGATCTGCCGCCGCCGCTATCTCTGAGATAGGGGCCGGGGTGGGTGATGTGCCATGTTGCTCCGCAGCCGCGGGCTGTAGTGCGGGTGCAAGCCGGCAGAGGAGCACCTCACGCTGTCGAGATCTCTTACTGCCTCTGCTAGCGCTCCTGCTGTGGAGGAGAAGGCCCTGTGGACAAAAAACCAACACAGCAAGCAGTCGGAATATATATAGCACTATATAAACACGACTATTATTTTTAAAAAGCTCTTCTTGTGAACGAAACTGAAACCGAAAGCGCAGCCGGACCTCCGGTGCATGGATGGGACAGAATCGGGATTAGCTATCAATAATAACTAAATACACACGAAATGCGAAAACGGTGGTGAACAACACTATGAAGTGAGCCAGCCAGCCGAAAAACACAGTTTGAATGTTTATTACAAACACAGACACAGAGAGTCCAGCAAAGAGGCAAAAGAGGATGAACCTGCGCTGACGTCATGTTTTATAGAACAGGAAGTGGGAAGGGACCTGTTCTGAGTGATGAGCGCAGGGGCCAACGGCAGCTCTAATGTAGGCATTTTAAATAGTTTCCTTGTCTTAACTTAGTCAGCTTCAACACCACACTATAGAAATTATGCTGCTTAAAATTTAGGAGTACAGAGGTGTACTTGTTGGAATGTTGTTGTTTCATGTTTTGAAAAGAATCAGTTTTTATTATATATTTGTCTGGAAGAACAGTATTTTGGAACAAGGCTCAGCAATATTAATATTAATATTTTCTTTACAGTGTCGAGGATGGGCTCGCAATAAAAATACATTTCTCTTCATTTCACACGGAACAAATTACAGATGTTCTTAAACTTTATGAAGGAATTGGAAGAAACAAAGTGCTGATCTGTAAGTGTTTTTATTCTAATGTTATCAGCCTAGGTGGAGGCCAATGGTAAAGTAAATGTGTCCTGTATCTGTGTAAACTGGGAGCTTCCACAGTACAGTGGTTGAATACTTATGCAAGCAACATATTTCAGTTTTTAATTTTTAATGCGAATACCATAGCATATGATTCACAGTTTTCATACTCATCAAACCATTCAGAGACCCCTCCTGCCCTGTGGATGGGGCATTGTCATCCTGGAAGATGCCACTCCCATCAGGATAGAAATGTTTTAGGCCATGGTTCTACACTTTTGACAATATACCCTAGCATTTTATTTGCCTTTTTTAGTGCTTACCCACATTTTTTGGATGGAGAAAATGAGGAGTCCACATAGACTCCTAGGTCTTTCTCATGCGTTACTACTTACAGTTCTGTCCCTCCCATAGTGTAATTACAGTGGACATTTGTATTGCCTGCATGCAATGCCTTGCACTTGACCACATTGATAGAAATGTTTCACCATAGGTTCAAGTGATTACTCAGAATAACTTTGTAATGATTTGCAGTGACCCTTCCCTCTAAGGGGACAAGTGGACCCAAACCATGCCAGGAAAATGCCCCCAACAGCATAACATAGCCTCCAGACACCTTCACTGTAGTGATCAAGTAGTCAGGCCTGTACCATTCTCTCGGTGTATGCCACACATGCACTCGGCCACTTGTCGAGAACACTAGTCAGTTTGTGCTGTATTGTATTTCTCTAATGGCATTTGATTGGTCGTGTTATGTTTAATGGTCTTTAAAAGGGCTGGGTCCTACTTAGGAAGGTCGCACGAGTTAGAGATCAGATGCATCCCCGAATGATGACGATATTGTTAAGATGCGAAGAAGAGTGAAAGAGAAAGGTGGTAGGGAGTGAAGAAATAAGATAATTTAAGTTTGGTTCAGTGGGTGGAGTAAAATTTTTTTTTAGCGTTCAAGTAATAAGCTTTAAGGGAAGAGGACTTGGAACCCGGAGACTTTTGGATCTTTCTTATGTTGGCTGTTTATTTTCCTACCGTGTGGAGTGCATGCTGCAGACTGGGAAGGCAGACGGCATTGGCGTTTGTGGGGAAAGCTGGGCGCTGTGGCTCACTCAAGTTTTGGACCGGAGCAGATGCCGATCACGGTTTGAAATAAAGCCTTTACTGTTTTGTGTTGACTGTTCGTGACTGCTGTGGATACTGAAGGCAGGAGACGGTTGGGTCTTGGTTGGTTTGGTTGTCTGCAGTATTGTTGGGAGATCAACAATGGAGTAGTGGAATTGACTAATCTCTTGTTCATCTGTATGGCGGACTCAGCTGTGAGACTATAACATCAACACTATGTATTGATTCAAGGAGAACTGCAGAGAAGTATTGTCAGACATAAGGATCTTAGAAAACAGCTGTGGGAACGATTTTGTTTTGTTCATGGGATAACTGGAGCATCAATCAATGAGTGGCAGATGCATATGGGTATACTAGTATGTTGCAGTTATTTGTGTTGTGGTGGGTACATATATGCTTGCTTATATCTGTATTAGGTTGCCCTGACGTTTAGTGTTTCCTATGAAGGTTTGCTTATTTGCACAATTCTAGAATTGCTATGCTAACTGAAACGTTCTAACTAATGCCTGCATATGTATGTTTGCTTGTGATTCGCATTTGTGCACAAGCCTAGTGGTTATGCTGTTCTCTAGGTATTTTGCATATTTGCACATTACTATAGCTGTGTTATGCTACCATTCCCTATGATGTCTTTCATATTTGCACACAATTCTAGAGTTATGCTAAATGAAATGTTCTAATTAATGCTTGCATATGTCTGTTAGCTTGTGATTTTGCAAATTTGCACATTTCTAGAGCTGTTATGCTAAGCTAATGAGATGGACTATCTATTTCTTACATATGTTTGTGTGTTATTTGTAATATGCTTATTTGCACATTTCTAGAGTTGTGATATGTTTAAATATAAATTTGACCTTTACAGTATATTGTCCTATCTTAGCTAGTGAATGCTGAATAATGTGGGTGTAAAAGGGTTTCATGGGGGGTTCTGTGGGTAGAAACATCGTTTTGCTACGTAACTGGTTTTTGTATGGTCTTTTATTTCATTTGGTGGGATTAAAATGCTCACCTGGCGCCCAACATTGTTTAACCCATACCAATTCTGTTACAAGTTGAGCAGTCTTTGTGACTGAAGCTCCTGCCATTCGTGCCCCAATAACGACCCCTCTTTCAAAGTCATTTAGATCCTTTCCTCTGGCCTTCTTGATCCAAAATCAACTGGGCCTGCTCAGCATTTTAATGCTACAGAGCATGTTAGGATGATAATTATTTAATTGTATCAAGTAGTACACCTCTTTGGATGCATCTGCATTTGTAATGTTCCTCCACTCATTTATTCAGGTTTTTCCTTTAAATTTGTCACCCGTCTGTATATATAGTGGGCCAGGTGGGTGGACCTGGCAATGAAGGAGAGACCACATACTAGGATAAGGTATAATAGGCACGGCTGCCTGTTTTATTTAAAGCATATAGTAGGCCCTCTTCTTTCAGGCCTCTAGAAGGGTGTTGGAGCACTCCTTGTTGGAGCCGAGTTGGTGCTTCAGGTCAGGGTTAGAGCTCCTCCCAGGTGGACTCCTCCAATGTTGTAGAAACGAGCTCTGTTCAGCAGCAGCCCGCAGCCCAACTGCCTGGAAGAGCACAGGGGCTGCTTATATCAGCCTCCCCCTCATTAGGAGGAACGCTCTCGGCTGCTGGCTGGCCTCTGGTACTCTCTCCATGGTGTTGAAACTTTTGATAGAGGGGAGCCTTTGCCAGGCAGAAGTCAGGAGCTGTCCAGTGCTGAACCTGGTCATTCGTCCTGCTGGAGCTCGCTTCCTCCACCAGTGGTTCCCTGGTGGATGGCTTTGTGGGCTGGAGTGAGGTCAGCAGGCCAGGACCCGCCCGGTTGTCAGATGGTTGCGCCTCCCGGGATCACAATATAATATACATTTACACGATCAGCCATAACATTATGACCACTGACAGGTGAAGTAAATAACACTGATAATCTCGTTATCATGGCACCTGTCAGTGGGTGTGATATATTAGGCAGCAAGTGAACATTTTGTCCTCAAAGTTGATATGTTAGAAGCAGGAAAAATGGGCAAGCGTAAGGATTTAAGCGACTTTGACAAGAGCCAAATTGTGATGGCTAGACGACTGGGTCAAAGCATCTCCAAAACTGCAGCTCTTGTGGGGTGTTCCCGGTCTGCAGTGGTCAGTACCTATCAAAAGTGGTCCAAGGAAGGAAAAGCGGTTAACCGGCGACAGGATCATGGGCAGCCAAGGCTCATTGATGCACGTGAGGAGCGAAGGCTGGCCCGTGTTGATCCGATCCAACAGGTGAGCTACTGTAGCTCAAATTGCTGAAAAAGTTAATGCTGGTTCTGATAGAAAGGTGTCAGAACACACAGTGCATTGCAGTTTGTTGTGTATGGGGCTGCGTAGCCGCAGACCAGTCAGGGTCCTTGATGGCATTGGCCTCTTTCAGCAGGATAATGTGCCCTGCCACAAAGTAAAAATGGTTCAGGAATGGTTTGAGGAACACAACAATGAGTTCAAGGTGTTGACTTGGCCACCCAATTCCCCAGATCTCAATCCAATCGAGCATCTGTGGGATGTGATGGCCAAACAAGTCCGATCCATGGAGGCCCCACCTCGCAATTTACAGGACTTAAAGGATATGCTGGTAACGTCTTGGTGCCAGATACCACAGCACACCTTCAGAGGTCTAGTGGAGTCCATGCCTCGACAGGTCAGGGCTGTTTTGGCAGCAAAAGGGGGACCTACACAATATTAGGCAGGTGGTCATAATGTTATGGCTGATCGGTGTACATATTACAGGTAGGAAATTAGACTACATTCTTTCATAATTAACCAATAATTTCCTTAAATTCTAGATAATTAGAGCTAGATGTATAGGAATAATTTAGACACAGACAGCAATTAAAAAATATAAATTGTAAAAAAATCCCCACAAATAAAGACTTCTCTATCAGATTCAGAAGTGTTATACATGGAAACTTCATGACTTCAAACTCAAAAGCATAACCATTTATTGAACAAACAAGCATAAAACATGCAGGGGCAAATGTATTAAGAAAGGCCAATGGCAAACATACAGCAATCTGTGTTTTTTATTGTGACAATTTGTATCATATGTACAAAAATAAACTATCCTAGTACCGAGTACCTAGTTCCAATATACTTATTTAATTTATATTATAATATTTATATTTGTTGGGACATCTTAGTGAGATGAGAAGTGTGTTGGCTTTGCAACACTTCCCAGAATAGTGGTAGCAGACTTGTGGTTAGCCAGGTGTGAAAACCCCTTCAATGCTACTCCAGTGTGCTTCCAAGCTGAAACAAGCCTCAACAGGACCAATACCTGTCTCTGGTGGTGAATGAGAAAATAAATCTTGGGGGCAGATGTAGACCACTAAAGGATTGCGCCGGTGTTAAGAATCGTAATCCTGACTCAAACAAGTTTCGAGTGCTGAATGAAAAAAACAAGCAGAATGATAGCTGCAAGAAGTGATTTGTGTAGGTAACACGGCTTTGGGGTTAAGTCCTTGATAGATACTTAAATCTGTGGTTAAGCCCTCGGTAAAAATGTAATGCTGGTCCTTCATGAAAAACAAAACCTCACACAAAAACAGAGTAAAGATTTTGGAAATGAGGTTTGCTAAATATGCAAAGCTGCTACCAGTTGTGATACTTGCAGTAGGGTCAATTGGTTATAGAACTATGGAGAGCATAGTCACAATCAAATATTATGTCATCTTTATCACTCACAGTTGTTTTGGGGACTTTATGTACATTGAGTTTTTGTAATATGTTCTTGCATATTTTAGTTTTTATGGCTAGCTGACATGCCTCGGGACAAGGATTAGATCAGTGGTATCCCTTATGAAGGAACAAAGTAGTTAAGTGCATCATTAGTATATATAAATTGTTAGTATTGTATACTTAGGTAGATTTAATGTATGTTTATCTGCACTTGTGTTTCATAAGGGGCAAAATCTCTTGAACAAGAATATCCTGCTGTAAACACCGCTTTTAGACACTGCTTTATAATGCAAGTAAAATAATCTCAATGATTCACCGTGATGTATTATGTGAATGCATTAGTGCCCCCTTTCTAACGGTTTAATTAACAAAAAAATAATAAATCTGTTTTTTGTTGTGCAACTGTCTGCAGGGCCGGTTCTAGACATTTGGAGGCCGTAGGCAAAATTTATGTCGGAGGCCCCAGTCTTGATTGGTGGACTAGCACAGTGGTTCCCAAACTTTCTGGGTGGTGCCCCCCCAAAAACATTTGGGTCACACCCCTACCTATGAATCTACAAGTGAATCTAACATTTGTAATGAAGATTGACGGGAGGGTGGGATTTGTTATTTCTTGTCTGTGATTGGCTGACAATGACAGATCTGCGCGACTCCACCAATGGGATCGGTGCAATTCTACAGCTCTGCGCAGATCTGCAGCGCTACAAGAACGCGACCAATGGCTTCCTCTCTGCGTGGAAATACTTAGACGAAGTAAATTAAAACACTGTGAAGTGCATAATCATAATATGCGCAGTGCAATTAATAAACCACAAATCTACAGCTGGTATGTTAACCCACCTAAAAGCCAAACACCCTTCTGCGAAACTAGCAATGACAGAAAGGGAAAGAGAAGCAACAAACAAACTAATATTATTAAAACACACACAGCCAGCTATTTCCATATATATTGTTTTCACTGGAACTTGAATGCACAGGTATGTTTCCGAATTTATGTAATAAAGTTGTTGTGTTAGATGAGTATTTAAAAATAAAGTTCAGAACTTCTTGCAATTGCAAAAATTGTCACATTGCATTATTTCGCATTTAATGTATTTTTTGTTAATGCATTTCCAAAATATTGCAGCAGAGAGTCCTGGCGAGCTCGTTTCCACTCGATGACATTTTGGAGCTGCAAGTTATTCTTATGTATTTATTTTACCGTAATTATCACCTCATATAAACTGCTGAGCGGCTTCACAGACGCTACTGCCTGACAGTCCTCTATTCTGATTGGCCAGGACTGGATATGGAAGAATCCAATAACTGAGACCCAGTTTCCACTCCTGTGAGTCGCGACAGTACAGTGTGTTTAATGTGTAAGTGTAGAAAAAGATATCAGTTTATCCAGTGCAATTTCAGCGGGGCGGCAATCAACAGTTGTCAGATCCCCTCAGGGATTTCTTGTGTCTCGTCTTGACTTTTTACCTGTTCAGCTCTTTCCCCGCGGCTGCCCCACAGTTTGGGACCCTGGACTCGCGTATAGGGATGTTACGTTTATGGAGACCCGCCTCCAAGCCCGAGGCCCTAGGCAATTGCCTACTCTGCCTATAGGTAGCGCCAGCTCTGACTGTCTGTAATTGTGTGTTTGGAGCCTCAACTGGAATTAAATCAAAAGTTTGACCCACCTGCTATTTGCAAATTAAAACCCAGTATTTTATGGGGTTTTTAGGTGTACAATTAAAACAATTCTCTAACAAAAATAAAACCTATCACTGAGAACAGGTTTATTAGCTTTGCTTTGCATAATAATATAGCTGAATCCCAGCCCCTCTGTTAACACTTACATATTTTCAGAGAAAGAAGTTTCAAAGCAGAAAAAATTCTAACTGGGATCACAGTTAGATGGAAAACAAGTAATACTTGATACATATAATTTAACAAGTAATGCACTTTTACATTTAAGGTTGTATTTTTCAGTCAGACACCAAAATGATCTTCAAGTGTGAATAGCTTTTTTCATTTTCTGTTGTGTATGCTCTTAACATGACTTTTTCAGACAATTTGTCAGGAGTTTCACCAGGATCCATATGGATATTCTCTCATGAAGCAACAGCCGAATTTCATACGGATTTCATCAACAATTTGAATGGATTCAGAGCAACATATGAAGCTGAAGATCTCCGCAGTCTTTCTAGTAAGTTCCAGAAGATTTAATGAAGGAAAAGCTATGAAGCATATAGTATAAATAAACTTGAACATCTTTAGTATTATATTACTGTGCTGTTAATACATGTTAAAGGGAGAGCAAAACAAATAATTACAAAGTTTCATAAACAAAAGCTGGAAGTCTGTCTTTCCCTGTGGTGAATTTTAAGGATTTGATTTGACTTTTCAGATGAGAATAAGATTAGCTGCTCTTTTGAAGAAGGGATGTGCTACTGGAAACAGGACCACCCCGATACTGAAGGCTGGATACGAGTCAGTGGGCCAACACTTCCCCCTTTCTCTGGACCCACGTTTGATCACACCTTTGGGAATCAGTCTGGTAAATGTAACTGAATTTAACCAATGGCCTTAAGCTGCAAACAGACTTGCTTTTATGAAGGCCAAGGACTGATTTATTGTCATATCACTAGTGCAATTGTGACAGCTGAGCTAAGAGCTTGACTTTATAATTATAATATTGGTAGCCTAGGAATTTGTGTACAAGTGCGAGTTGATTTAATGTCATGTAAGTGTTTTGGCAAGTAACATTATAAGTCCATGTGCTTCAGTTATTCCCCAGAGTACCCCTCTGAATGGGCAACAGAAAGAACTGTCACTTAGACAAAGTACACTGTTTACAAAATATAAAATGATTAGAAGGAATCCGATTATATTTGCATTAGGATTATGATTTCTAGTGGAATAGATGTTTAATTGGGGTCACAGTTTTAACAGTTTTTCTCACCATAGTTGTAAGATTGATAGATTTTCAAGGTCATGTACTGGTTTGTTTTACCAGGATACTACATCGTCACACCAGGAGGCCCTGGTAACCAGATGAGAAACTTCAGGATTTTCAGTCTTCCATTAGATGCTGCAAATCAGCCTACTTGTCTGAACTTCTGGTAATATGTTCAGTAAATCTTTCATGAATGTCGTATTAGTTCACACCATAATAACTATTTCTTTTACCACTCAAGTGAAGTAGAACATCAAAATACATATATGAAGCGGATATAAAACTAGTAATCCAGTTTAATACAGTACATTATTATACAGTCTACTACAGGGGTGGGGAACCTTTTTTCTATCAAGGGCCATTCGAGTGTTCACAAATGTATTCATGGGCCACAACCTTAATTAATACACCTACATCAAAACATTAATACAGATGAAACTTACATTCTAATGCAAGAGCAAATCACTGTTCTAAACACACACACTGCAGTCAAAACATAAATAACTATATAGCCTACAATAAGCAAAAAGCTCAAAAACGGCATACAAGAACATAATAAAACAAGTGTAAACATAAAAATTGGGATAATGCTCAAAAGCAATATTTTATAGTTCAAAAATAACTATTGAATTTATCAAAACATAATTGTACACTAAAGTAAACATTTTCAACACTGTAAACTTTGTTTTCAACATACAAAACTACAGTGAATAAAATCAGTGTTTTTCTAAACTATTTACTATTTATTTAGCCTGCATACCTGACAGCTGGTACAGTCCACACAGGACACGTTTCTCCACTTTCCCTGCATGAGCTCGTAACTCACACTGCATTTTGACAGCCCTCTCCAGGTGAACACTTTTACTCCACGAATATATAGCATCACAATAAATGCTCTTCCACTGATAATGTCCATAAATCATTATTTTATGTGCAATGTGCGATGTGCCTGTGCTATTGCACTCTGTACTACGTGCAGTAGCAATCGCATATTGATCAGTAGAGTAAAGGCACTCGGTGCCATTTGGACCTGGCATTTCACTTGCAATGTTTTCACAACACTGGCACAAACCCACGAATGATCTGTCATTTGCAGTATCACTGATGCGCCTGAATCAGTCATGTTCATATACACAGCATGTCCAAAATGAGCTCTCTTTAATCTCCATTTCCAATCCATGTTTATTTGCAGGTAATCACTGTATCCACTCAATCTGTCTACAGTTGTAAGAAAACACCTGTAATGCTGTACAATGCGTATGTTTTTCAAGCACATGAAAAACTGTAGACAGGTAATGATCACCACTTGAGTGCCAGACTGACTCTATTGTAAAGAGCAGGCAGGATTATGGGATATATTTGAGTTATTATGTATTTTAATGGTGAAAATAACCATATTTTGGCTATTCTAGGTAAATGTGTTCATAACTTCGTGTTAATGCAGTTAAAACGCAGT
Source organism: Amia ocellicauda (assembly GCF_036373705.1). Taxonomy (NCBI): domain Eukaryota; kingdom Metazoa; phylum Chordata; class Actinopteri; order Amiiformes; family Amiidae; genus Amia; species Amia ocellicauda. Next base: position 56,914,821 of record NC_089852.1, read on the forward strand.
AGAGATGTTTATTACATAAGCTCGGCGCTTCTAGTTAAGTGTATGTCACAGAAATTATTTTTTCAAATGGACTTTAAGGCCGGAGCAAACAGCCTCAGGGGCCACATACGGCCCGGAGGCCAGACGTTCCCCACCCCTGGTCTACTAGTTGTGTGTTATTCAAATGTAGGAGATGTTTGAAGATAGCTTTCATTCCAACTGTCCCCTGGTTAAAATAGTAAATGGTTATTAAACATTAATTTTGCAAGGTGTAATTGGGAGCCATACTACCTCTGGCAACCCAGACTCCATGTTTGGTAAACACAAATTATAATTAAACTGCAACAGACATTTAGTGTAAAAACCTAAGTCTTACTAGACCACATGTTCAAAGTAGAATGTGAATCAAATGGTAGATATTATAATCATCCATTTTCAAAGCCACTTATCCTGGTGAGGGTTGTGGGGAAGCCAGAGCCAATCCCAGCAGGCATAGGGCACAAGGCAAGAATACACCTAGGACAGGATGCCAAGGCTTGACCTACAGGGCAATTTAGAATGGCCAATTAACCTAACCCACATCTCTTTGGACAGTGGGAGGAAACCGGAGTGCCTGTAGAAAACCCACGCAGACACAGGGAGAACATGCAAACTCCACACAGACAGGCACCCCAGGCTGGGACTTGACCCAGGACCCCTGGAGATGCAAGGCAGCAGCGCTAACCACCGCACCACTTTGCTGCCCATAATATAATCAAACTTTTTATACTTATTGAAAATGTCTATCTCAGGTGGTTATAATCACTGATCAAGCAGCTGAGACTGATGCGGCAGCTCACTGCTGTAGATCCTTTAGATTATGAACAGTTCAATCAACACTTCAACACGTTTGGATGCTTAAGTGTCTTCAATAGGCCACACTTGAACTTTGTTTCATGCACAACATTTTTTTCTTGTTTTAATATATTCATATTATTGGTAGTGATAAAAGGAAGTGGAAAGTGGAGGTCGATCTAGGGATAGAAAAATAGCCAACCCTCACAGTACACCCAGCAATATTAAAGTATTGTAATACTCCTGTTATTTTGCACGTCTGTTAATAAACTTGACTAATTACAGTTTCTCATATTTCTGCGCCTACAATAATCATCATCATAATAGTGTGTGTTATCACAATGTCATCATCCAGGATATGGCTGACTACTTTACATTTAAAAACTCTGAATTGTTTAACATTTCTGGTGTTCTTGTTTAAATAAGCCTTTAAAAAACATTTGATATTTTATTGCTCGTCTCCTTACACAGATAACATAGTAACTTAGGGTAATTTGCCAGTCCTACATGATGTCTTTATTGCAACTTGCATAAAACATCCCTGTGAACCACAGACATTTTTTATAGTTCTAGTTGCAGTCTTAATACCCAACACATAATGTGTGTCTGATGGTAGTGGTTTACCAGTATTGTATCCATCCTTTTTTGATTTCCATCCATTATCTTGTGTTTGATGTCCTAGGTACCATATGTATGGAAGTGATGTCTTCAGGCTGAGAGTTTCCACTTCTACAACACAGAGTGAAGCGAACATCATATTTGAGAAAGAGGGAAACTATGGTGATGACTGGCATTATGGGCAGGTCACACTGAATGACACTTCTGGCTCGATAGTTAGTACCTTGACAATCAAATTAAGCTGAGGGGGTGGGTCTATTAAATGTTAGAAAGTTGCTTGATTTTGCTATTGTTTAAACGTGCAAGAAAAAACTATCAACCAGTAATACTACTTAATGATTTACAATTACCAGTCATTTATACATTTATGAGCCTTGAGGGTCTCAAATGTATGGATAGTGGTTCCAGAAACATTACCTTTCCAATAAATATATTCTGTCTGAGTACATGACACCAGACACCAAAACTAATGGTTTTACATACATAGTCTTAATACTTTTATATTGCAACAATAGAAGACCATACAATTACCATTTACAAGCAGAACATGAACCAAAATACATTTTAAATTGATTATACTAGTAATTAATGTAGTCTTGCAGTCCAATCCACCATCTATTACTGCTTTATCAACCTTTAGAATTCCTTCTAGATTGTTTTTGAAGCCCAGAAGAGCAGGGGTCTGAGAAATGATATAGCTCTGGATGACATACGGCTGTCAAATGGCCCATGTGTAGATGGAGTCCATCCAGAACCTACTCTTGTTCCAACACCAACCACCCCACCTGCACAACCCAGTAGGTCACAATTCAGTTAATAATTTTCATTGTACAATAGTGGTCCTCAGTTGCTTAGCATAACACTTTGGCAACTGTGTAATTCTCAGATACTTATAAGAGTTGGTGGTCTAATGCTGCCAACAGAATGTGGCTCTTGAAGGGAGATTAGTTGTATATACTGGTATTGTCATAATTAATAAGTACATGCCACAGATTATTTTGTACTTCTGTAAGATTTTACAGATTTTAGAAGTGCTGGGATGGACACATTGTTTCAAAAGGTATATAAAATACCTATTGTTCATTTGTCAACAGCTGACTGTGGTGGGCCATTTGAACTGTGGGAATCAAACTCTACTTTTAGCTCTCCTAATTATCCAAATAATTATATCAACAATGCCTCCTGTGAGTATCCATTAATTTGTGCTTACTTTTATTGGTGTTCATAAATTAAATGTTAGTAAACTAGTACTGTATATATTTACCTTAATGGGGCTGAACAAGTTACATTATATCACTGTACATCTGTTCAATGCACTTGACTGTGGGAAGTGAATGATGTAGCTTCCACTTCAATAATCACAAAACTTGAAAGGAAATTCAAAATCAGGTTTAAAACAAATGGTTATTTATGATGTTATTTGCATAACATTTAGCAGTAGGTGGGTAACTAATGTGCTTATTACATTATTACATATTTGCCTAAAGGAAAGATCTCGCATCCATGGAGTATATGTTCTCTCAGTGCTATTAGACAATTTGAAATAAATGATTGGTTGCGGTTTCCATGTACATTTTATTGTGTGTGAAACACTGCTAGCACTGCACTCACTGATCCTGCTGTATTGAGGTCATTTCCACTCACGTTCCCTGTTTCCTGTACATTGGCACCACATGCTGTAAAAATAGGACAATGCAATGATCTAGTACATTCTTTAATGCATCTAAATGTGCAGCCTTGATCTAATTGTAAATGAAAGGAATGTGACTTGGAAATACATATCTATGTCTGTGTTTATTCCTTAAAGACAGTAGATGAGAATGCGTCAGCAGGGTTAGTTGTCAAGTGTTTACAATACTAGAGAGAGAGGGAAAGGGAATTTTAATTTTGAATATCTTTATTTCAAATAGAGATCCTGAGGTTTATTTTAATATGAGAAGTGATTTTGCATTATTTTGTGCTGTCAGGCATTTGGCATCTTCATGCAACTAGAGGCAAAAACATTAGGTTGCACTTCTTTGACTTTGAGTTGGAATCTATCCTGGATGTGGTGGAAGTCAGAGATGGATTGGATGATAACTCCACACTACTGGGTAAGTAAGGGCCTATCAAAATCTATCAATCTTACAACTATGGTGAGAAAAACTGTTAAAACTGTGACCCCAATTAAATCAAGCACGTACGCTAGGTAAAAGAACACAATAAGAGATTTGCAAATGTAAAACCCCAGTATTGCTGCAGTCAATAATCTTTAGCTGTCCTAATATAAGAATTTATTAGGCACTAAAAACTTTTTTTTTTTTTTTTTTTATGGCATTTGCCTTCCACGTTCAAATGAAAGCTTTGCCATCACCGATACGTATAAAATGCAAGGATTTTAAATCTGCTTTGCATCTAAGTTGCCTCCAAACCCATTGGCCTCTCTTAGACAACATGCAGACCATTGTGCACGAAAGCATACAGCTTCTGAGGACTGTAATTGAGAAGTGTGTCTCTAGAAACAGGCAGGGTGGCATTATGCAGTTGTTTTGGAGCACACAATTATTATACAATGATTAAACAATCAGTAGAAAGATCAAATCTTGAGATTTAGTTGTTATACAGTGTTGGTATACAATTCAGGTAGCTTACTGCACTGACATTTCATGAACTGAGTAAAATTTGTTTAGAAACCTTCATGAGTGGGACATTTTCCATTTCCAGAGCTTGCCATGTAATTGATTATATTACCAAATCGGTATCCACTGTTCTCATTATCAGCAGTGCAGACTCACATACAGTCTTCTTACATTATTTCAACTCAAGCCAAAAATAATCAGATGGCATGTTGTATTTGTTGAATTTGAATATATACATAATTTGTTTTATTTGAATATCAGATGTTTATACTGGCCGAGGACCATTTGCAGATGTGATATCAACAACCAATCACATGACAGTGTTCTTCACAACTGACAGATCAGTAACCATGAAGGGATTCCATGCAAACTTCACCTCTGTTTCTCAAAGTGACAGGCCTGGTAAGGGTGTTATCTTTCAGAAATGGAAGGAATATATATAACAATTTAATGCAAGGATACTTGTTTGTTTTTTTCTTCAGCATATCATGTAACTTGATCTAAAGCTTTCTTTAAAAAATATGTATTAATACAATATTAAATGTTGCATCCATAGCAGAGTTCATATATCTTTCAAAGTGTTGCATTTTAAATGCTTCTACATAAACATTGAATCATTTGTGCAATTTGCATCAGAAATGTGCAACCTAGAGAATTAAAATAGCATGCATTAAAGTGTATTTTCCAGTTTCTCTTATCTTATATGATCAGATCATATATCTTCCAATGATATTCCAATATTTTAAATAAGTGAGGATTTTCTATTAAAATTTAAATTATGCAAATTTCTGTAGGAGAAGTGTGTGTATACTGTATAAACCTTTTTATCCTGTGTGGTATATCATATACATACAGTGGCTCTCAAAAGTATTCACCCACCTTTTCCACAGATCATTTGTGTTACAACATGATATCAGAATGGATTTAATCAGGAGTTTTTGCCACTGATCAACAAGGAAAATGTCCATAATGTCAAAGTGAAACATATAATCTGCAAATTGTTCTAAATTACAAATACAAAACAGACAATTGAATGCATAAGTAATCGTCCCCTTTGCTATGACACACCTGATTGAGCTGTGGTGAAACCAATTGTCATTAGATGTCACGTAATTTGTTGAATGGAGTCTGCCTCCTGTGCAATTAAGGTTAAATACTCATCTGGGAGGTCCTACAGTTGGTTAGTACAATTCCTAACAAAAACTACGAAGGAACATTCAAATCAAATCCGCAATATGGTTCTTCAAAAGCACGAATCAGGGGTAGGATATAAGAACATTTCCAAGTCATTGAATATCCCCCGGAGCACATTGATCTCCAAGAAAACACTAATGCACACACACACACATTATACACATTATACACATTATATATATATATATATATATATACACTTACATACATACACACACACATTTTTCCAGTTTTTATTGAAATTTAAAAAATGGGGGTGTTCTTAAACTTAGTGTATGTGGGAAAAGTCCAAGGGGGGTGAATACTTTTAAGCCATTGTATATGAACTGTATCTATACTTCACAATTCAGGCAATACACTATAATATTCAGATCACAATTATTGGTACTTTATACTTTGTCCTCTTGCTTTCTTTTTAGAGCCATGTGCTCCTGGTCTCTATCACTGTTCCTCTGGAGAATGCATATCAGACATAGATGTTTGTAATGGACACCTGGATTGTCCTGATGCTTCTGACGAGGCCAAGTGTGGTAAAGTTACACGCAGCCACGCATTTTCTTAAAACAAAACAAAACATAAAAAGCAAATACATCATCAAATACAATTTAAGCCAAGCTAAAAATCAGTTCTTATGAGTTTGGCCCCGAAAGAGTAAGAGATTGCTGTGCAGGAGTAGAGTTTCAGCAAAGAATTTCAGAATCCATTTATCTTATCCCATGTTTTTCTTATTGTAACACCAAGAAAATATTTGCCCTTAGGAGTCATGAATGCATGTACTGCAGTTATTCATGCAATGTGATTCATGACAAGCATTCAGAAATGTTTTTAAAAAAAATGCTTCAATACAGAAAGCAAGTATTACAGAACTATGTATAGATGAGCCTGCTACTATAATATCAATTCCTTAGACTTGAAAAATCTTTCAAAGCAAGCAAGCCTTTAACGGAGGTTCAATACTAATTAAATATTTCATTGAAACTAACATACAAAAGGATATTCAAGGAAATGTACTTACTTAATAGTAGCCAGGCAGAATGCATTTACATGTTATAATAATATGCTAATTTAGCATATCATTTATTGTACCATTATTTTAAAATTCTACTTGACATAAAAGAAAAATATATATTGTTACAATGTGTTTTTCTATGAAGAGGGCAAAATAGTCTTTGTTCCAGAAAATAATATTCTGTGTGTGGTTGTTGTTTTTCAGTGCACCACGTGAATGATGGGAAAATGCAGCTCATGTTTCAGAATAAGTGGTACACAGTCTGTGGAGAGAATTGGTCTGGAGGTCTCTCTACATTTCTGTGTCAATATCTTGGGTTTCGGTAAGACATTCTGACAGTAAACAGTATATATGATACTCCTGTATGATAATCTATCAAAAGATTAATGTTCAATGAACGCAAATGATGATTAATGACAACTGAAAAGTCTATTAACAAAATATAAAGGTTTCAGTGGAATAGCATCCAATGGAAAATAAATGTTATGTAGACATTTACACATTTTCCAGGTACGTTTCCATAATTTGGACTACCCCTGAGTTATATTACAATTGTTAAATTAATACCAAAAAAAAAATCAATTTTCAGTTGGAAGTTGGAAGGCTAAACTAGCTTTTATTTTTCTTTGGTGGTTTAAATGACATTTGGTTCCACATTTTCTTTTTAGAAGTGGCAATGCAACATTGGTTCCCATTGTTAACAGAAATGATTCATTCATAACTGTTAGCCAGGCAGGGAATGGCAGTTTCGAGCTTACTCCCAGGTAAATATATTTACTAATAAAATACCTTATCTGTTCACCCAGTGATTGTTTTAATCAGTTTAGACAAAACTATTAGCAGGCTTATTTTGATCTAGTGGAAAAGGAATCTGATGTGTGTAAATATGTAGTTGTTATCTAAATAACAAAAATAAGCATACAGTAAAATGCCTTATAATGTCTAAATTATGTTTGTGCACGCACCTGGTTGGTGTGTCAACAAATAAATGGACAATTCAAATATTCAGAGATTTTGTTACCAGCTGATGTATATGGAAAGGATAATTCTTCCAGGACCACAATGTACATTACTAGTATTGCATAAACATGTGGTTCCTTGTCTATCACAATGTCCTGCCAATACTCAGACTTCAGACCTACCAAACTTAGGACATGCAAGTGTTTAGTAAACATGTGTGGGCTACTATAATTTACTGGAACTTGACAACAAAACATTTGTTAAATCACTGACAAAATATATTATACAATATATTTAACATTACCCTGTATAAGTGTGTGAAAAGTGTTTCAGTATACACACATCATCTTTAATGGTAGCCTTAATTCCTAAAAACAGTGGATTGTAGAAAGTAATTATGTATTATAGATTTCTTGTATTGTTTATTAGGTAAATAATACAAAATACAGGCTAATCGTTATTGCTGCTATTCAAATTAATTGCAAATGAAAATAATGCAATTGATTTAAAATATTTAATGTGGTAACAATGTGCTACTTGCCACAAGCCAAAGCAGGCACCAAGCAGGAGGTGGATTGTCACATGGTCTTAAATCAAACTGAATAATAAGAAAAAATCTTAATCATAACAGTATTATAATGTCTCACCAAAATAAGCTATATTACCTCTTGTTCCTCAATCCTTTACCACAGAACAAACATTTAAATTGTGGTTTAATAAACCTGGAAACAAACCATGTAAATCCGTAGTATAATCATGATAAAACTGCTGGAAAATTGCCATGCAAACTTACTGTGGCAATTTACTTAAGGGACATTTTCTCTGCTGTACTGGAGCATCCTTTCTGGCAACAGTGGATTTAATATATGTTGCAAATTCCATACTACAAGTGGATTTCAATAGTATCTAAAAGCAGGGATTAACAATTGTTTTTTTTCTATGTCTAACTTCCCCCCTTTTTGTGGTTACAGTGACCATTGTGCTAGCGGGCATATCATAGATCTACAATGTGAAAATAAACGTATGTTCTTTGTTTTTTTGTTTAAAGAATTTGTAATTTCTTAAAATTATGTATTTAATGTAAGAATTATTTATGATTTTTATTATCACTGAATTATGTTGATGTTGAATACATATAAAGTGTGAAATAAAAGTTCCTAGATCTAGTCTCAAGACCACACACTGCAATTAAAATTATGAAATTTGCGGTGTTGGCCCCACAAATGTCAAACTGTATATATAGCACTGTTACATACCGTGGGCACAGGAACAGGGGAACCTAGTTGCGGTGCTGGTGGGATGGTCAAGACAGGTGGGGGTCGGACATCGGCAGGACAGGGCTATCAGCAGTAACACAAAGGGTCATGGGCATAGGCAAGGGTCAGGTGATCAGGGGAAGAGCAAGGTCATGGTTGGTATGTCAATCTGGGGGTCATGCAAACGCAGCACAGGGAGACTGCTCAGAGATGTAGGTAACACTAACAAAACTTTACAACTTGTGACACACCGTGAGGGGTTTTATATGAGGACCAGAGGGAAGCAATGAACCAGGTTTGGGAGGTGCAGGGCGAATGGGGGCAGAGGGTGATTGAACAAGTACATATGGTGTTCAGGGATGTTGATTGATTGATTGAATAAAGGGAGCTGGGAAAGGTGTCTGGTAAGGAAGGTTGATGGTGGGGAAATGTGGAAGTGCATGGACTGGTTTGTGGCCATGACAAGCATTGAGTCCACACACAAGAATTAAGAGGTTAATTAACCATCATGATGTTTTCTTCTTTTTTTAAATAAGTTTGTGGGACTAGAATGGCCTCCCAGAAGATGGATGGAAGGGTAGTAGGTGGAAACAATTCTGAACCAGGAGCCTGGCCTTGGGTGGTATCACTCCACTTTAAAGGGCGGCACCAATGTGGGGCTGCACTAATCAGCAAAGAATGGCTGGTGTCCGCAGCTCACTGTGTTTATGGGTAAACAGATTAACATATGCGTGTACTGTCTATATGCTTTGATCAAATACTCAGGGTCAGAGACATTATTGCATTTAGTATGGCTCACATTTGTGCTTGTTACAAATTCAGTTGTGTCATAGAAAAGGCAGTTCCATCATCTGCAGTCATCACATTGCTCTTAGTGCATGTGGATAGAGTAGAGAATTGACGCTCAGTAATTATAGGGTGACCATGCTGCAGCATAATCCCCATGAGACTTTCAGACAGAACAAGGCTAATGTGTTTCTTTAAGTTGAATGACATTATGACACATTTGTTCCAGGAATACTTATGTCTAATTGCAGTGCCTGACAATCGAGAAACTCTAATCAGCTATTTTAATAGTCAAGTGACTGAATAGATCAATTAATAGATCACAAATTCAATAACAACATAGCATATTAAAATACACAACACTGGGTAGGATTTAAAACAATACATGTAAAATCAACAACTTTAAAAACATAAAGATCAATTCGAAAACACAACAACATTAACAGAAAACACAAAAACATGAATTATAACATGGAAAACGTAGTTATACAAGCAAAAGGGGTCCTACTCACTGATTGAACAAACACCCTGCCAATCACTGTGCTGTGTAATGGCTCAGAGAAAAGCACATGGAGTCTTCACTGAACCACCCTTGTGTGTGGTTGATGTCCCTTGTCATTTGTTTATATACAGTTTAAATTGTAATAACCGAGTGGAAGTTTAAAAAAGGACTTTCAATTTCTCTTCTCGATTACATCAGAAACACTGGCCAGCTGTTCGTCCAATATGAATATTGGATAATAATAGTAACAGCTGAGTGGAGTACCTCTTAATCATTTAGACATTGGACATCAGTGCCTGTTAAAAAAAACTAAAAACAATGCAATGCAATAGTTAAACCCCTTTTTTATATTCAAGTGTCCCAGGGAATATAGTACAATATGGACATCCTGTTATTAGGATCAGTAGATGGTACACATGCACTAAAATAAAATTTTCACTGCATATGGAAGCTTATTTTGTAGTTAATTTTTTATAGAGATATTTTATCCTCAATAGATTTATTTTGTCCTTTCTGAGCAGATATAAGACTGATGCCATTATTCCTACTAGACCACAGTGCTAATCTGATTGGCTAATTTGGCAGGTGTCGTTATGAAGCTGTTTTGGAGTACTCTATTATAATAACGATCAAATACCATCAAAGCAGCTTTTGTTTTGTTTGTGTTTTTTATATAGTCTTGATTTTAAGGTAACTAACATGTTTGAGTGATGCCATGGTTTTCCATTGGTTCTCTAAACGTAAGCCTGTATGTATCCACATTTACCTACATGAGGGTAATAATACATTTGGACATGGACATGATTATGTTTTCATTTAGAATATTACAAATAATTTTGACTTTTCTCATGACATTATAGCAGAAATGTCAACCCCATGGACTGGGAGGCGGTGATCGGGCTTCACTCACAGTTATCTTCTCATAACACAGTCCGACACATCGACCGCATTGTGATGGACCCCCGATACAACAAGAGAACAAAGGACAGTGACATTGTTTTGATGCACCTGGACTCAAAGGTGAACTTTACAGGTACAGTCACCCTCTATCTTTGATCAAATTTGTCTATGAATTGCATATTTAACGACATGAGAATAAACGAGTGGGGGCCATCAGTCCATTGCTTGTTTTGATTTAATGGACTTGGATTTAGTGTTTTATTATTGAGCTTGGAGTAGTCATTGGGGTTAGTTTTCTCTATCTATTTAGGATTGTGAATACCTGAATCCAATCCTGTTGTAATCATCTCTGTACAAGAGAGTTCTTTTAACCTGTTTGTTTAAGATAATCCTTTGAGTCCAGGGATTAAAGTAGTCAGTCTTTTTTCAATCTCTTTAAAAAAAATTGTGCATGTTTGTGCCAGGCATATACTTATTCATATTTTCACTATAGTATACACCGATCAGCCATAACATTATGACCACCTGCCTAATATTGTGTAGGTCCCCTTTTTGCCGCCAAAACAGCCCTGACCCATCGAGGCATGGACTCCACTAGACCTCTGAAGGTGTGCTGTGGTATCTGGCACCAAGACGTTAGCAGCAGATCCTTTAAGTCCTGTAAGTTGCAAGGTGGGGCCTCCATGGATCGGACTTATTTGTCCAGCACATCCCACAGATGCTCGATTGGATTGAGATCTGGGGAATTTGGAGGCCAAGTCAACACCTTGAACTCGTGATTCATCAGACCAGGCCACCTTCCTCCATTGCTCTGTGGTCCAGTTCTGATGCTCACGTGCCCATTGTAGGTGCTTTTGGCAGTGGACAGGGGTCAGCATGAGCACCCTGACTGGTCTGCGGCTACGCAGCCCCATACGCAACAAACTGCGATGCACTGTGTGTTCTGACACTTTTCTATCAGAACCAGCATTAATTTTTTCAGCAATTTGAGCTACAGTAGCTCGTCTGTTGGATCGGACCACACGGGCCAGCCTGCGCTCCCCACGTGCATCAATGAGCCTTGGCCGCCCATGACCCTGTCGCCGGTTCACTGCTTTTCCTTCCTTGCACCACTTTTGATAGGTACTGACCACTACAGACCACAAGAGCTGCAGGAGATGCTCTGACCCAGGTGTCTAGCCATCACAATCTGGCCCTTGTCAAAGTCGCTCAGATCCTTACGCTTGCCCATTTTCCCAGCTTCTAACACATCAACTTTGAGGACAAAATGTTCACTTGCTGCCTAATATATCCCACCCACTGACAGGTGCCATGATAACAAGATTATCAGTGTTATTCACTTCACCTGTCAGTGCTCATAATGTTATGGCTGATCAGTGTATGATTTCTTTACACTTCCCAAACCCCAGATCTTTTGCATTATAATCATGCTAGATGGATAAAGGCACCAGTTTAATTATTTTATTCTTATTTCTTATGGCAAAATTATCTGTAATATCTTTCTAGAAAAAATTAATAAAAATAGTATTGTATTATGGACAAACAATATCCATTCACTTAAATATGACCAGGCACTTGCACAGAAAGACCCCAGATAGGCCCCTGTCCTTTTTCCCTTAGATTCAAAAAGTGCCCTTTATCCCAAGCACCCCCCACCTCAGAACGCACTTCATCAGCAAGCCCTTTCCCTCTGGACCACACTTACCCAAGACAGGGTGCCCTTTGTTTGGATTGAGCCCCTGCTCCTCAAACAATATGTGCTATCTTTTAGGGCTGGGCGGTATACCGTAAAAAACGATATACCGGTATTGATTTTGGACCGGTTTGGAATTTTATTATACCTTCATATCGGTATTTTAAAAAGTTTTGAATAATTTACTATTTACTGTGTCATTGAGTGATAGCATTCAGCTACCAGTAAACTGGATCGTGTTCACGAACTTTCTGCGCCGGCTGCTTGAGACTGCGCTGTCTGACATGAAACGCATCTGATCAAAAAACACCGATAGTGTTCGTGTAACGCAATTTCCACCAATCTGCACAACTCCACCAATGGGATAGGTTGGATCCTGCAGATCTGCACAGAACTGCGCAAATCTGCGCTACAAGAATGCAACCACCTTTCTTCACAAACCCTGCAGAAATCAATGTAATTGGATGATTTATTATTTTTATATTTTAGTTATTTTAAAAAATAGAATTGCCAATCATTTAAGTAACAACTTAATTATTGTGCATCATAGATTTACATTCAATTTTGTAAAAATAATTGATGTAATTATTTAATAAAGCATTGACGTGTCGATATAGAACTCTATATCTGTGGTTTTGACAATGCTGTTCACAGCTTCATTGTATAATGAAAGTTGACATTTGCCTCCGCTAACAAGGGGACTGTAGTAGTTTTCATTCAGCTTAACACGTCCCTCTTGATTTCTGCATAATCTTTTATCTCACAGCCACAGCTTCTCAGAGCTGCGCTGCGCTGTGCGATTCTGCGCAGATTTCTGTGGCTGGGTCTTTGTGGCGTCACGCAGAAACACTGCAAGAATCTCTGCACAGATCTGCGCTTCTCGAACGTGACCCTTGTTCTGGAATGAATGTGCCTCAGCCAAATATTGAAAATAAATCCCATATTATTGCGTGTTGACATAAACAAACAAACAAACGTAATCAATACACAGTCAATGATGATGAGATGGAGGAGAGCAGTCTGGCTGAAACTTCACAGCAAAGTGACCCAAGTGAATCTGTCCCGAATAAAGGTGCGTCATCGATAGTGTGGACATTATTTGGTTTCAAGACACCCGACACAGAACAGGAAATGTAATTCAATGTCAGTTGTGTCCTATTATTTTTGCTTTATGTACAGTATAAAAAGGCCATTACGAAATACCGTCATACTGTCAAGAATGTGAAAAGTACCGCGATATTGTATTTTGGCCATATCGCCCAGCCCTACTATCATTACAATCATTTTATTTTAACATGTAATTACTCTATTCATGTATTCCCTTAACAATTGATAGACCAAATGTATTCCTATGAGAACAGAAAAAACTATTTCTTTCCTGGAGAAGTGGATTTTTGTAGGGCATAACATTATTTAAGGTATTAACAAAGAGTAACACCAGGGGCACACTGTGGTAATATATAAATCCATATATATAAATATATAAATCCGTTTATAAACCACTAGAAGCACATTAACCATTGTAATTAATTTCCCCCCTTTGCAAATTTAGTTATTCAAAACTAGTTTTAGGTAAAAAGAAAAGGGTGCATCTTTCTTATTGAGATTATTCTCTTTTTATTCCACCATTTAATTGAAAAATACACGACTGATGTTTTTACAGAGTACATTCAGCCAATTTGTCTTCCTGATATTGAGCAGCAGTTTCCAATGGGAAAGATGTGTTTCATAGCAGGGTGGGGAAGAATGGAAGAGCAAGGTGAGCTCCTTTATAATGTTATGAAAAATATAAAACTGATTATTAATAAATTAATGAGCCTTTGTGAACTGTCGTTTAATTTAATATATTAGTGGACCCGGATACCGCAAATCGCTTAAAAAAGGTCTTCAAATCACATTGATTTAAGAAAACATTTAGTCAAGCATGTGATATATATATATATATATATATATATATATATATATATATATATATATATATACATTTTTTTTTTAAATAAAGTAATTCAAAGTAACCAATATATTTTAAAATTAGGCCATCAAAAGTAGATGTAAAAAACATGAATTACAAATTATAAAGTTAAAATTATTACCCACAGACGTGAATAGAATTGAAATAAAAAATGTATTTTTGACCTTATTTTTCAATTGTTTCTAAACGCTGTTTATGCCAGGGAATATGTAGGAGCTGGGCTCCCCTCCAAGGGAAAGGAAACCTGTGAAATGGTCTGGTTTCAACACAAAAGTTAAACTGAGATATTTCACACTTCATTTTTTACTTTTGATTTGATATCACAAAAGCTTTTGCACCAGCTTTCATGGCACAATATCTGTGACTCGGTCTTGACCTCTCAAAATCATATTTTATAAAACAATGTTTAGCTGACCTTGGATATTTATGATGTCAATTAATCTTTGTTGTAATTAAAAAAACAGGTTCTTTGGCGAATATTTTACAAGAAGCTACACTACCTCTCATAACCAATGTGAAATGCCAACAGCGTATGCCTGAGTATACTATTACACCAAGGATGATGTGTGCTGGCTATGATGAAGGAGGAATTGACTCCTGCCAGGTATGGTTCAAGCAGACGTGTTTGCTTTACTATCTTTACACAAGCAGTTCAAGTCCAGTGAATAACCTGAAATGGTACAAAGGTAAGCACTAAACTGACAGAGGTTAAAAAAAAAGTTTAGGCTACCAACAACTGAAAAGTAATGTACATTTCAGAGTTATATACTGTGTTACTACACCCTCTTAAACATTATTTGGTAGTGTTACGTGCAGCTCCTGAATAGAAGTTACACTGTTTTCCTTCAATGTGCACATCGTTTGAAAGCTTATTCTCTTGGCTACCAGCGCGTTTCATTCTCAAACACATCCAATTTATAGTTTCCGTGTCACCCCAGCCGTCATTCAGAGCCCGGGGGGTAAAAGCACAGTCTGCTCTGGGTGGGGGGTCTCATTCAGACGGTCACAAATCACTCAGTTTCGATCAGATTTCTTTGCACATAGGCATGTTTTATTCAGAATAACCTAGTGATTAATCCAGTATATATTATTTGATGTTCTATCAAACACAAAGAAGTTCAGATCCAATGATGTAAAATCATTTTGTATTAGTACACTGTAAACAGTTTTCCATATAAAAAACATTTTTTCACATCAGAGAATACTTCACATCGTTAAGACTCTGAGAGTCTCAGTTTTCATGGGATACACATGGGATTAAAGAGAGTACAGAGGGGTTTGTCAGCTTAAGGGGTTACATTTTGTTAAAATGATTCCATTAAAATTTAGGTGTTCTTAAACTAGATACATTGAAAGGATTGAGATGGAATCAAAGTGTCACTTTTTTATTTCTCCCACAAAGCTCTTACAAAATCCTCAGGGGGCACGAAGGTTAAAACTAACATAACAGCATTATTGAGAGATTTTGTGGACGTGGTACCCTTACTTATTGAAGGGGTCAGTCTCTTGCCAGCTGTGTCAGATGTTAAAGCTCAAGATGTAACCAAATGTGCAGTGAATAATATATCTAAGCAAACAGTCGTGAATCACAAGCAAATAGCAATGTATGAGACAACTATTGTTACTGCTTAATCATTTTTAACTGCTTAATGGTACATAGATATTTAAAGACTCTTTTTATTATTATTACAGTAACCAGGTTGTGTGTTTTCACTGTTTCAGGGGGACTCTGGAGGTCCTCTGATGTGCCTGGACAATGATAGATGGGTGCTCGCTGGTGTGACGTCTTTTGGCTATGGATGTGCTCGTCCAGAACGGCCCAGCGTATATGTCCGTGTCACAGAGTTTGTTGATTGGATAGAGGATACACATCATTAGACACAAAGGATTCGATTGGTTAATCCTATTTGCTCATGTTGGCAGCCATATAGTTTCTGTATACTTGGCGTGCATTATGTTTTGGATTTTCAGTGCACTACACATCACAATCAATGTCTTAGGAACATTTCTGAGAACTAAGCTTCATGTGTCTTCTGACTGCCTGTACTAACTGGTTCTTAAATCATCCAGGAGCTACTTTTTCTGAAGTGACTTTTGTTTCTTACACTAAGGGCCGGATTAAATCAAAACTTTGACCCACCTGCTAATAGCAAACTACAAACCTGTACATCATAGCGGATACATTTATGATTAGAAAAATTGTCATCTTACTAAAAATGAAGCCGCAACTGATTACAGTTCTGTAGTTTTCTATTAGTGGTTGGGTCAAAGTTTTGATTTAATCTGGCCCTAAATGTATTTCCTGCTGTTTGCAGAAAAATTGTTGTACATGTTAACATGATGCAATTCAGTCGGCTCTGATTAAAAAACAAAAAAAGACCCTTATACTTATATGGCAATTAGGACTAAGGTGTATGTTATAATTCTGCTCTTATTGTATTATATTTCTTGTCATAATTGGTAATGTATGAAACGGATGAAAACAATGCCTTAAAAAGATGCTGAAACAGTTTGTCAGATACTCTTTATTTCAACCACGCATAAGGATTAAGTCATATGTACAAATCACAATAACTTTTTACTGAAAAAAACAAGTCAAAAAGTATTACTACTAAATAGTGCAGTCTGACTCATGGCTTTACGTTTCTAGCAAGCACAGTCTTAAAATAACATTTTGTGACACATTCTTATTTGTAATTCTGTTTTAATTCTGTTCATTTTTTTTTCTCTTTAATTATGCAAAATGCCCATGCTCTTTTTCTTTTTTTTTTGTGAAATTTTAAATTGTCTGACCTTATCTCATCTGGGATTTGAAATGCCTTTAATCTTGTTTTTTGTGTAAGTCTTAATTACTTTAATCTATTTTCAAAGTTCAAATGAATTAATCTTTGCCTTAGCTCATTTACCCATTCCAGTTTGAACCCTTAACATTTCTAAGTAGAATTTCTTATTTTAATGACTTTGAAGGCAGGAGGACAAATATACTGTATATATTTTTTAATTTAAGAGTGCTGCAGAGCAGTGATGGTGGTTAGAAAGTGTTTAACACACTGATGCTTGTCGAGCTGATATAGTAAACCTAATTTCTATTTAGATTTTTTTTATTGTTATTCTGTCTCTCACTGTTAAAATACACCTACCATTAAAATTATAGACTGATAATTTCTTTGTCAGTTGGCAAACGTACAAAATCAGCAGGGGATCAGATACTTTTTTCCTTCACTGTATCAGCAGACAATTAGTGTTATAGAGAGCTGTATGCTCATTCTTAATGTAAAGCCTTGAGGTAAAGTCACACTTACAATATATACAAGTGTGGAGCTGAACACATACTAGGTGAAGAATGTGAAAGTAAGTGTGCCCAATGCATATTACCAACTGTATGCAAATGTTTAGTTCAGATTTGTTTATTTTGCCTTGATTCAATCATTTTCACAGGGGATCTCCCATTGACAGGATGTACACTTTCCCTTAGCAACTTACCAGGATTGTAATTTGTATCAGCTTCTGAAATGAACACCAGTAAATTCTCAATTGCAGCTTATTTGAAACAATATGGAATATAATGAAAACAAATATGCTTTATTCTGGTATGTGCTTTTCTTGTATTTGTTAATATGCTAAGGTTTTTATGGTTTCCTTCAGGCATGTACTGATAAAGAGGAAAAAGTCTAAATGGAACAATTATGGCAGAATGTAACTGGAACCTTAACATATCATGCGTTACCTCAAAATGAGACACCCTTAATATCCTGTTTAACTATGAAAGGAGAAAGCATGTGTGGTTCTTTAAAACTTTTGCAGTACATAATTGAGCTTTGTTAAACAATATGTCCTTTTATCCAACAAAAACATACTTACAGCCATAACAATAAAGTGGAAAATAGTTTGCATGCATGAGTTTTTCTTTAAGGACGATTTGTTTAGACAGCCGTACACTATTAAACCACAGACTCTGTGCCTGGTCATACGAGTTAATGATCTTTCAAATTTCACAAGTCTCTGCCCTAAATGATCTGGCTTATCAGTAAGACAGCCTTCGTTATACCCTGTGTTTTTTAGGGCTTGTGTTCTGATACCATTCTCATGACTTTGTTGGTAGGTAAAGCATCACTTGGATAAAAGTCTAGTGTTTTGTTTTTGTTGTTTTTTGTTTTTGTGATTTCAAGGTTACACTTCCATGCTGTTTTCTTTCTTGGATGTCTTTGATATCCAGAGCGTTGACTGGTTCGGATTGGTTTTCGTCCGAGGTTTGCTATAAAAAAGAAACCAATTGGACTCAAAATCTGTATCATCTGTGCGTCATTGTTATTAAAATTAAAGGACATTCGGAAATCATTCTGTGACCCCATGAACGGCTTGCAAATAAAGAACAAAAGACTTAAGGCTGTTGCACACTGGATCTGATATGTCAATTGTTGTCCATTATCCAAAAAGTTGTTCGTGAAGGACCTTGCACATGGATCTGTTCAAACCGCACCAGATACACAGCCTTTCCCCTTCCTGAGCTGGTGTGTGGGAACATGGCCATGAGGACAGCTGCTTGAGCCCCCCCACCCCCCCGTGCATGTCAGTGTATGAGCCCATTGGTAGTTGTCTGTTGCTGATCCTTGATATTTAACCATCATGCAGAAGATTTGTATACTTCGACATCAAAAAACATTGTATCACAAATAAGAGATTGCCTTTCATTCAATCCGTATACATTTCCCCTAGGCCCCAGTGCATGATGGCACTTTAAAATAAATTATTAAAAGTGTTCCGGTAAATATATGCTCTGAATCTATGCATTGTACATTGTCAGACACTGGCCCTTCTAATCCATTGTGATGCAAACTGCTTAAAAATGGAAATATAAAATAACGATCAATGTATCAAAAAATTAATAAGATGGTTCCACAGTCCTGCAATTGAAAATATTAGAATGGCTATTATTTGATTACACCTGGATTTCAGTGTTTGTTTCATAAATTGAATATTGCATTTAGATCCTTCTATACTTTGCTTGTTTTGACAGAAGTATGCAGTGTAAAGGGATTAAAACAATTATAATTGAGTGATGATATGCACTCCAGCTCCTGCATGGTTACAGTCCTGAAGGTTTTAATTGTAACGTAAAATGCTGAAATGCTAATGACCTGAGGATAAGGGTAATTTAGACCTGCAAAAAATATAATTGATTCAATTCAGCCTTCCAGAACCATCAATTAAATAGCTTGGCATTTACAGAGGAATCACAACAAAATATAACATTTTATGAGCACTGCTTATGAAACCTTGCTGGAGAATGTATTTCAATTACTTCTATATATTTATTTAATAGCTGAACAACTTTAAGTGATTGTAAAACAGCACAAGATAGGACCCACATATTAGATAGTTTGGCGTTTTTTGTTTTTGAGATTAATCCAAAAAACCTTTTAAACAATTAATTGTAACAAACTATTTAAGGAGCTGATTTTACCATTAAACAGATTGGCTTCTGTAAGGGTTGCCAGCTGTGTGGTCTTGGAGGGCTACAGTCCAGCATGTTTAAGAGGTAAAGAGCCCTCAATGTCTAAGCACTTTGAACAAATGAAAGCCAGATTAGGTTTGGAAGGCTGCAGGATATGTATGGTTCAGTCCCAGTTATTACTGCATTATTTTAGGAAGCAAGTTATGCCTGTCACATTAAATGGTATCATGTCAATAGAAATTGATTAGTTAATGGATAATTATGGCCAAACCAAGTCCAAATTATCTACAGACACACATAAGGTTGTGGTTATGAGGTATTTCTTAATCTGTGTGAAGAAATGGGTGGCTTATATACATTGCATTGATCACAAAGTAAAATGCTTCAATATAACAAATTGACCTGGCATATTTACAAAAAACCTAACTGTCATTGGGACTGCATTCATTACAACTGTCTAGCTCCAAAAAGACAGTGTCTTACCTCTTGCTTAACATCTGAAAGCAGCAGGTACCAGAGGCCACTAGAATCAACAGCAACAGAGGGATTGTAGGAATGATGACATAAATTAGAAGCAGACCTAGGGCAAGGAAAACATTTGTTTATTAAACTTAAGTTCCTGCAAATGTAAATACCAGATCATGAACCACTGAGCTGGTGCATAGAAATCAATGAAGTGGCAGGACCTATCTCAGATGATCCACTTGCTACCATTTCTGTGACTTCTATATCCACTTCTGGAGCTACATTTTATTTTCTGTTGTGTTTTGAAAACATTTTCCAACCTCTCTCCGTGGCCACATGGGCTTTCTACAAGTGCACTGCTGTCCTCCCATATGCCAAACACATGCTGCTTAGATTTATTGCCTACTCTAAATTGCACCACAGTCAGGTGAGTATGGTGTATGTGTGTGTTAGTCCTGCCCTGCTATGGCCTGGCGTTTTGTCCAGTGTGTCCCCTGCCTTGCATCTTGTGTCAGCGAGGTTAGGCTTCAAGGATGGAGGGATATATAGGCACCATTGCATTTCATGCTTAATTTGATTGACAAACAGACTCAATCCACTGAGACACATCTTTATAAATGACCAAACTATAGTGTGAAGGAGGGATTACCCGAGGATCCTGCTGCTATAACATGCTGAGAGTCTTCGTCTTGACTGGTGGGCATCTCCTTTCTGGTAGGCATACGGCTTGTTGATATTTCTATGAACAAAAGGTTAATTTAACCCATAACAACCCAGCATAATGAATATATTTCCACAAATACACTACTGTTCAAAAGCTTGGGGTCACTTAGAAATGTCCTTGTTTTCCATAAAAACATACATGAAATGAGTTTGAATAGGAAATATAGCAAAATGAATAGGAAATATAGTCATTATATTTATTGAAATAAATAATTATTTGTAATTGAAATAATAATTGTCTCCTTCAAACTTTGCTTTCGTCAAAGAATCATCCATTTGCAGCAATTACAGCCTTGCAGACCTTTGGCATTCTAGTTGTCAGTTTCTGAAGAGATTTCACCCCATGCTTCCTGAAGCACCTCCCACAAGTTGGATTGGCTTGATGTGCACTTCTTACGTAGCATACAGTCAAGCTGCTCCCACAACAGCTCAATAGCGTTGAGATCCGGTGACTATGCTGGCCACTCCAATATAGATGAATATTAGCTGACTGCTTCTTCCCTAAATAGGTCTTGCATAGTTTGGAGTTGTGCTTTGGGTCATTGTCCTGTTGTAGGAGGAAATTGGCTCCAATCAAGTACCGTCCACAGAGTATGGCATGGAGTGATAGCCTTTCTTCTTCAAGATCCCTTTTACCCTGTACAAATCTCCCACTTTACCAACACCAAAGCACCCCCAGACCATCACATTGCCTCCACTCCTCCAGCATCTTTTCATTTGGTCTGCGTCTCACTAATGTTCTTCTTTGTGATCCAAACACCTCAAACTTAGATTTGTCTGTCCATAACACTTTTTCCAATCTTCCTCTGTCCAGTGTCAGTGTTTTCTTTTTATTGGCCAGTCTGAGATATGGCTTTTTCTTTGCAACTCTGCCTAGAAGGTCAGCATCCCGGAGTCGCCTCTTCACTGTTGACGTTGAGACTGGTGTTTTGCAGGTACTATTTAATGAAGCTTCCAGTTGAGGACCTGTGAGGCGTCTGTTTCTCAAACCAGACACTCTAATGTATTTGTCCTATTGCTCAGTTGTGCACCAGGGTCTCCCACTCCTCTGGTTAGATCCAGCTTGCACTGTTTTGTGAAGGGAGTAGTAAACTGCGTTGTACAAGATCTTCAGTTTCTTGGCAATTTCTCGCATGGAATAGCCTTCATTTCTCAAAACAAGAATAGACTGATGAGTTTCAGAAGAAAGTTCTTTGTTTCTGGCCATTTTGAGCCTGTAATCGAACCCACAATTGCTGATGCTCCAGATACTCAACTAGTCTAAAGAAGGCCAGTTTTATTGCTTCTTTAATCAGTACAACAGTTGTCAGCTGTGCTAACATAATTACAAAAGGGTTTTCTAATGATCAATTAGCCTTTTAAAATGATAAACTTGGATCAGCAAACACAACGTGCCATTGGAACACAGGACTGATGGTTGCTGATAATGGGCCTCTGTACGCCAGTGTAGATATTCCATTACAAATCGGCCATTTCCAGCTACAATAGTCATTTACAACATTAACAATGTCTACACCGTATTTCTGATCAATCTGATGTTATTTTAATGGACAAAAAAATTGCTTTTCTTTCAAAAACATGGAAATGTTTAAGTGACCCCAAACTTTTGAATAGTAGTGTATATTGTTAAATATTTACAGCCAATTGCCTCCACTTGATGCACAAGCAATGTTTTTATTTTATGTTCGGTTTTGGTTTTGTGAATGACTACAAGACACTTCTGACACATTCTTCTTGTTCAACCACATAATGAAAATGTATGTTCTTTACTGGTACATCTTTGACCAGTTTTTCTAGTAATTGTAACAATTTTGGGAATAGTATTGGCCTGAAGACTATTGATGTTCATTTTAAGAAAAAACTAAATAAAATTTTACAGCCATCCATAATATTTTCCTTGATCTGTGTTTATTCTACAAATGTGCCTGTGTATGTTCTACCATAAAGGCCAGGTGTGCTCAGTATACCCAGGTGACATTGGCTGTGTATAATAATACAAATGTAAAAACACCTGTACAATGCTTTCAGCAAGGTGAATCTTAAAGAAGAATCTGTATGAATTGTGATTTAATGAGTAACCATCATGTAAAGTGCAACGGAGAGGGAACATTGTGGAGTAGCAGCCTATTTCTAATGTTTGGTAGAATTAAGAATCGTCTGTCAAACACAAAGCTTCCATTAAGTATTGATATTAAAAACTCACAATTTGCAGGTGGGTTAAGATTTGGTCCAGGCCTTCAGCTCGCTGTGTGTTTAGAGTTAATATCATGTTGAAAACCAAACACTTCACCCCCATAGGCTGGACTGCTGGACATCGTACACAACATATATTTATCTAATAAAATTCCCATACAATTACACTTCTAAATTGCACTTTACATGTCTATAACAGTAACAGCTGCTGAACACATTTGAGATCATGCAAGTCTAATACATTCTGTCAAACACAAAATCTTTGCAAGCACATCAAAGTGCAATTCAGCTACTAAATAACATACTCTGTTATGTTTTGTCAATTCAGAGAACACATTTTTTTTTTTTTTTAATAAATCTTACCATATTCCGGCTCCGCTCTGTCTCCTAATTCTTTCTCCAAGATGCTCTCTTCACAGGAAAATACATGTAATCATTCAATTCAGATGGCAACACTGGTATGAACATTTTACGGGCAATAAGAATATTACTTTTTTGGAGGAAATAATGTGTATATATATATATATATATATATATATATATATATATATATATATATATATGTATATATATATATATATATATATAATTGTGTATTCTTAGATTTTCCATGTTAGTCAAAATAATCTCACTGAAATGCAACATTGCACAAAACAGAATGCAGAAAATGGAACAGAGGACAGGTTTTGCAGTTATTTACTGATTAAGCTTTTAATATCAATAACTTGTTGCATTGCCACACTTTCTGGGTCTGTCAGGGTATATACAGTGAGAGAAAAAAGTATTTGATCCCCTGCTGATTTTGTACGTTTGCCCACTGACAAAGAAATGATCAGTCTATAATTTGAATGGTAGGTGTATTATAACAGTGAGAGACAGAATAACAGCAAAAAAATCCAGAAAAATGCATTTCAAAAAAGTTATACATTGATTTGCATGTTAATGAGGGAAATAAGTATTTGACCCCTTCGACTTAGTACTTGGTGGCAAAACCCTTGTTGGCAATCACAGAGGTCAGACGTTTCTTGTAGTTGCCCACCAGGTTTGCACACATCTCAGGAGGGATTTTGTCCCACTCCTCTTTGCAGATCATCTCCAAGTCATTAAGGTTTCGAGGCTGACGTTTGGCAACTCGAACCTTCTGCTCCCTCCACAGATTTTCTATGGGATTAAGGTCTGGAGACTGGCTAGGCCACTCCAGGACCTTAATGTGCTTCTTCTTGAGCCACTCCTTTGTTGCCTTGGCTGTGTGTTTTGGGTCACTGTCATGCTGGAATACCCATCCACGACCCATTTTCAATGCCCTGGCTGAGGGAAGGAGGTTCTCACCCAAGATTTGAAGGTACATGGCCCTGTCCATCGTCCCTTTGATGCGGTGCAGTTGTCCTGTCCCCTTAGCAGAAAAACACCCCCAAAGCATAATGTTTCCACCTCCATGTTTGACGGTGGGGATGGTTTTCTTGGGGTCATTCCTCCTCCTCCAAACACGGCGAGTTGAGTTGATGCCAAAGAGCTCGATTTTGGCCTCATCTGACCACAACACTTTCACCCAGTTCTCCTCTGAATCATTCAGATGTTGGCAAACTTCAGACGGGCCTGTACATGTACTTTCTTGAGCAGGGGGACCTTGCGGGCGCTGCAGGATTTCAGTCCTTCACGGTGTAGTGTGTTACCAATTGTTTTCTTGGTGACTATGGTCCCAGCTGCCTTGAGATCATTAACAAGATCCTCCCGTGTAGTTCTGGGCTGATTCCTCACCGTTCTCATTATCATTGAAACTCCACGAGGTGAGATCTTACATGGAGCTCCAGACCGAGGGAGACTGACAGTTATTTTGTGTTTCTTCCATTTGCGAAAAATCCCACCAACTGTTGTCACCTTCTCACCAAGCTGCTTGGTGATGGTCTTGTAGCCCATTCCAGCCTTGTGTAGGTCTGACATCCTTGGACAGCTCTTTGGTCTTGGCCATGGTGGAGAGTTTGGAATCTGATTGATTGATTGCTTCTGTGGACAGGTGTGTTTTATACAGGTAACGAGCTGAGGAATCTAGCTTGTTACCTGTATAAAAGACACCTGGGAGCCAGAAATCTTGCTGATTGATAGGGGATCAAATACTTATTTCCCTCATTAACATGCACATCAGTTTATAACTTTTTTGAAATGCGTTTTTCTGGATTTTTTTGCTGTTATTCTGTCTCTCACTGTTAAAATACACCTACCATTAAAATTATAGACTGATCATTTCTTTGTCAGTGGGCAAACGTACAAAATCAGCAGGGGATCAAATACTTTTTTCTCTCACTGTATATATATATATATATATATATATATATATATATATATATATATATATATATATATATTATTTAATGGATGAGTTCTATTATCCTTCAGATGTAATGGTTGAAGTGAAGCCTGTGTTTGGCATTGCATTCCATCACAGAATGGAATATTTTTGTTTTTAGAATTACCCATCCATTTTGTACTTTATATCTTATTTCATCACTGTTTAAGCAAAAATAAGGTGCAGATGTATTAATGTATTGTGCTTGAGAAAAAAGGTAAATAAAAAATAAGGCAGACTTTTTCTGGTTACATGTTTTTTACATTTACATTTTGCTATAAATATACATTTTATTACACAATGCTTTTTATGTATTCATTAATATACTTCAGACATCAAGACTCCTTTGAAGTTATTTGTCTTTATTAAGTAATATAGATAGGAGGGTATTTTTTGCTTCCCAAAAGATTAAAATAAATTAAAATATTTATGAAAAAGAATAAAATCCTAGTTGAAATGCCTATAAAGAAAGAAAGATACACACGGGAGATGTACCATGTTCTGCGTCCATAGCATTTTATATGTATCTACAGCAGTATACAACAGTTATGGTGTCAATGTACCACAATGTATTTCCTAGGCATTTAATTCAGTTGCCTATAATCAATTTAACATTCATATTTCTTGGACAGCAGCCATTGTGTTTTATTACGCCATTACTGACATATCCAGAAACTTTGCCATTACAGTTTACGCTTAACATCATTATTTTGGTTGTAAACCACTTTGGCTCAACAAACTATAACAATGTATCAAGGATAGGTAGCCAAAGGTAGGTAGTGTCATGTAGACTAAAGTACTTGCTACAACCACCACAATACATTTTTAGTGGTAACAGTCTCGTGATTTAAGGGAACCTTTGTGAAATAAGGAAATATTAAAAAAAAAAAACTATTCTAAGAATAGTAGATCACAGACAATAGGAAGCTTCAAATCTATCAATAGACCATAATCTCTGACAATACAGTCTTCATATTGTAACTGATCTAATTATTGTCAAACAGGCCCTGCTTAAAGAGACACACCAAAAGCAAAATTACTATGTGTATTTTGATTATTTATATGTACAGTTTGTTTTTCTACATGTATTTATTTTGTTCTACCTGCCTTTTAAGCCAAATTGGTTTCTTAATTAAACATAAGCTGAAGCAATTAATTTTTTGTCAAGTGCTAGTGTTGGTCTCTAAGTTAATTAGCTTTTTACTGATGATGGCGCAAATCTGCTGTAGCCTTTTCAACCTCTCTTTTAGCTTACTGCAAAGGTTTGTGGAACAGAAGTAGAAATATGGCTTTGCTGTCATAACCTCATTAACAGTGCTGCAGGATTTATTAAGTTAAGCAGTGATTTCCATTAGGATTTTCATTATTTGGGACCAAGAAATCATTACAACAATCAAACTAGTGCAAATATGTCAAGGATTTTCTATTAGGAAAATTAATGGGAATATTGTGTATTTAGTGTAGTCAATTCTATGAGTAGAATAATGTGTGTTTAACTTTATACATGAATCTGACAATTTATCTATCTGTGTATATACCTAATACAGTTTTTTGCAGTGGTGCAAGGAAGTATGTTTCTTATATCACTACAGATCAATACATATTAACTATAATGTATTTCCAGTGATACATTACTTAAGCATGGCATTAAGGTAAATATTTAAATTTTTACTATCTATAAACATGTAATTTTTGTATTGTTTGGTGCTCAGAAAACATCAGGAGACACTTCTTCACACAGAGAGTTGTCAGACTATAGAACAAACTACCAAGCAATGTGGTTGAAGCTGAAAATTTGGGAACATTTAAAAGTAGACCGGATAAGATCCTTGGATTGGTTATTAATGGACACCAAACGAGCATGATGGGGCGAATGGCCTCCTCTCGTTTGTAAACTTTCTTATGTTTCTTATGTTCTTATTTTAATTTTGCATAAATTCATGGTTGAGACTTTAGTGTCTTGACAGCTCTATGATTAAGCAGGGATTCAAACCCACATGGTTATTATTTTCTGGGATGCATTCTGTGACACCTCACATGTCTGGGCTCCGAATGTGCCTCTTTGGGAGTTGGCGTGTCAGTAAACTCTGTACCTGGTTCATATTTGCAGATAAAGTTGTGCTTCATGTTGCATCGGTCATCGTTCCACTGGTAGAGGTATGCTCCCCCGAGTCCGTGGTGTGCAGTGGGCTGATGGTACATCACAACGCAGGCTTCCCCTCCACAAGATGGCTCATCATAATACCAGTTCCTGAAACAATCAGTTGAAAGTGTGTAGTTTGTATATCTTTGGCATCTTACTGGCCATTCAATGTTGCTGTGTGTCTCACCCCGGTAAGGAATGATATCCTATGTGTTTCTAACTGGGTTGTGAATCCCTTTCACAGAACTGACAATTGTATTGAATTTGTTTTAACTGGAATAATTATTTGTGTGTGTTTTTTCTCTACATGCATTTGGAATCACCAATTGTGCTAATGCATCTTGGCTCGTTGCTATGAATCCCACCGCCTTCACGTGGGGAGAGTGAGGAAGTATGACCAGGTTCCTCCAATCCTGGCCATCCTAGAGCTGCCCATCTCTTTTCACCATACAGGCTACACAGCCCACATGAGAGGTTCAGAACTGATCAGAGAAGAGGCACACCCCTCCCAGCAGTACCAGCTAGCTAAGAGGGCTCTTCTGTGGCCTTTTTGAGCATCATTAGTTTAGGGACCCTGTATTTCAGTGCTTCTTTTTGTGGATATTAATTATTTATGTGTAGCAGGGTCATTCTACCCTGGATGCACTGTTTGGTGTTTTATCACCTAAGAGACAGTCAGTTTTGTGCCTATGCACCCTTTTCTTTAATCTAGCCTGCTTTTGTTTTCACTTAGACAGGCATAGCACACCTTATTAATACAAAACTCTTAAAATAATGCTCACTGCTTTTGGTCACGACCCAACACACTGACAGAATTGCAAAGGAGAGGAGACCTTGGTGTGGAGATCATGAATTCTTTGTCAAGAGGATTGCAGCCTTCAGCAAAAGAAAAGCATTTACTAGTTACTAATCATCTCCCTGTTTAAGGCAATGCTTGGCAGAGTGATAGAAAAATATTACATGCCAGCCAGGACCCTGCATCTAATTTGCCTACAGAACAACATTACAGAAGCAGTCAGATGGCCCCCTCTGAAGGTCATGTGACAATGAACCAGGAAGCATAAATAGTGGAGACAGAGACAGTTATTGATCTAAAGTTAGGCTGCTGCATGGTCAGTGTATGCAGTAGGAAGAACTGAAGGGTGTCAGTGCAATGAAGTAGGGATGACTAAACTTCGGAGAATGACCAACAGAGGAAAACCCAAACATATGCCTTGTTTTGGATTAAGAACATCTTCCCAGTAAAGCACTTTCTGCTGTTAAGCTTGACAAGGAATTGTCTAAGCCCACTGTTTGATGGCCTGGTGTATAACTTAGCTTTCTACTATTTTAAGTAGCAACTGAAGACAGTCACCTTGTGCACCAAAGAGGGAGCTAAGTTTTACAAACCTCTGTGACTGTTTTAAGTTTTGTTGCACCCTTTGTCATCACTGGCAATAAAACAGCAGGAAATTTTCCTCAGTTTTCTTCTGAAGTCCTGTGTTATCTGCCATTTGTTTCATCCCCATATACTATGAGGGATTCTCCTGCCTATTAAAACACACATAATACCACTTCGCCAAGAGGTCGAGCCCCACTAGCAAGGTGTTGAATTATTCATTATTATTATAATTATTATTATAGTATTATTAATGTGGTAGATGACATATTCCAAGGTAGGTATATGTGTGTATGTACAGTATATATGCGGATGTGGATGCAGAGTGAATGGATAAAATATAATAAAGGCAAACGTGATTTAAAAAATAAATAGGACGAAATACAATCTATACCTTATATCTATAAACTTATATCCACTTGGTAAGCAGCCCAAGTTGCAGTGATTTTGAAGAGAACAGTTCAGCTTTAAGATGCATAAAAACCACAAGGTTTTATTCCATTTGTAAAAGTTATATATGAAACATTTATTTCCTGAACGTGAGAGTGTTCTGGTAAGCTTGCCTGACCCTTTTTGCTGGGCTTTTTAAAACACACGCCTTCCTTTTTTTCTCTTTATATTACAATATTTTAAATCATAAATATATTTATACAAATGTGAAAAGCAAATATTGTATTTTACTGAAAACCTATCTAGCTACTGGTTGTAGCTTGTTCGAGTCCTACAGAAAAAAACAGTGTACCCGTCTCGACGGATTGAAGTCTAACATTGGTGGTGTTTTCTGTGGCTTGTGTTCCTGTTTGATCTGAGGACTGCAATTGCCTTTGCCTGGGAATGAGCTGTTCCTGCGGAGTTGATCCCCATTAAGCTGGATTTTCCATTGCTGTGTGTTGATTTAGCTTGGTTGTCGCCCTCATGTCTTCATGGATTAGAGTCTAATAATTCACACTGAAATGCTGCCAAACGTTTGCCTGCTTTTTTCCTGTTGCACCCCATTCACACTTTGTTTGAATCGGGGAAATTTGCTGGCAAGGACCCATTCACACAGAAAACAGAAATTGCCGGCCCTAACGCTGTGGCCATGGGACCGAGACACTACAGAAGCCTGTGGATCTGGAGAGCAGACCCGGACCAGTGTTGCCAGGTCCTCGCCGTAATTTCCCCCCTAACTGGTCCTAAAATCCCCAAAATCACATATTTTACCCCAAAAATTTGAAACAAAGCGAGGTATGGGGTGTGTGTGTTGGTGAAGTGAGGTGGGGGGTTTGCTGTTGTAGTGATGTGGGGTGAGGGGGAAACCCCTAAATTCCCCCATGTTAAAAAAATATCCCCCAAGACTTCCCCGTACAAATGTTGCCCCCAAATTTCGCACAGGGCACTTAAAATTCCCCCAAATTTGTGGGGAAATCCCCCAAACTGGCAACAGTGACCCGGACCGACACTTTGGACGTGTCTGTGTAAGTGCGATCATTTCCCCGTTTAAAGATATGGCAGCAGCAGTAAAATACTCCGAGATGGATATTTAGGAGACGTCACACTACTGTGTTATTGTATATTTTTTATATATGCAAAACAATCACCATTCGGCAGCGCAACGCTGATTGTAATATTCACAAATATAGTCGTCTATTGTTGTGTCTGTATAACTGCATGCAGTGTTTAATAGACAGCTGGATGCGTCATTATTCAGACTGTTGTCATATGATTATGAAAATGAATTGCTTTGCTGGTCAGATCTGCGCACATTGTGCACAACGTGAACGCATCCATGTATTATTTGGTTGTATCAGAAGTAGTCAAATGTGTTAGACTACATGTAGTAACTTTATTGCCGTGATTACTGTTATTGGCAGACGCCCTTATCCAGGGCGACTTACAAATAAGAGCAATACAAAGTGCAAAACTACAGTACAGTTCAAAGCATAATGCAAATTACAATGTACACACGTGTATATAGGAAATATAGTGTACAATACAATGTAGTCATATGTATTTGTAATTGTACGCGTTACGCTGCCATTTCTTATAATATATGCATTAATCATGTAAAATGTAAACATCCGGTGTTTCATTAAAACAAAAAGAACCGAGTTCACTTGATTATTGCAATATGATCGGAGTCCTGAGAAAACACGGAAGTGAACCACGATAACGAGCCCCAGTTACGAGCCGAGCAGTTTGTACACAAGACAAAAGACTGATACACTGTTTCAAAGCAAACGAACCGAACCGATTTCGTTTGAAACGAACCCAGTGTGAGGGGGTAACACGTGTGCCTGTACAGAGATAACATATTTTGTATTATTTATTGTTACCTAACTTCTGACATGTGTGACAATAGTTAGCATTGCATACGCCAGCCTGTTCGTTCATCAATCACGCTCAGAATTGATGCGAGAATATTATTTTAAACTACCCGGTTCGTTTCTCGTTACGGCCACAATTTCCTGCTCAAAGGTGGCTTAACCTTGTGATGTGGTCTCAAAAATGCGCCCCTATTCTGATTGGTTACAGCAGTTAGCTGACGCACTGCGTCGACACGCAAGGACTTGACGCTGAATCATTTTCCTGTGCCATTGTGAAGGTGTTTTAACATTTGTATTATTTTTTATGATTTACCCTTTAAGTGTCTGTGGAAATATCCTAGTAAATGTCCTATAAATGATACTCCTCATCTCTCTGGGAACTATTGGAAAATAATCCATCGGGCCCAGGCGATTTATTTGTCTTAAGTGCTCTTGGCCCCCATAGCACTTCCTCCTCTGTTATGCTGATGCTGTGCAGTACTGTGTGAGGTCCTCCCTTAATGTGTGACATGTTATTGGCTTCTTCCTGTGTAAAATAGTCCCTGCAGTTATTTTTTAATCCACTTACTCTTTTAGACACCTAACTCCATCCTTAAGTGTTTCTTTGCTATTGCTAGTGCTGGGAAAAACATCAACTCCTCCCAGAAGTTAGTTTGGTGGGGTTATACTCCTGCTGAAGTTTGTTCTGTTGCTGCTGTTCCCAATTATATTTTATACAGTAATATATACACTCACCTAAAGGATTATTAGGAACACCATACTAATACTGTGTTTGACCCCCTTTTGCCTTCAGAACTGCCGTAATTCTACGTGGCATTGATTCAACAAGGTGCTGAAAGGATTCTTTAGAAATGTTGGCCCATATTGATAGGATAGCATCTTGCAGTTGATGGAGATTTGTGGGATGCACATCCAGGGCACGAAGCTCCCGTTCCACCACATCCCAAAGATGCTCTATTGGGTTGAGATCTGGTGACTGTGGGGGCCAGTTTAGTACAGTGAACTCATTGTCATGTTCAAGAAACCAATTTGAAATGATTCGACCTTTGTGACATGGTGCATTATCCTGCTGGAAGTAGCCATCAGAGGATGGGTACATGGTGGTCATAAAGGGATGGACATGGTCAGAAACAATGCTCAGGTAGGCCGTGGCATTTAAACGATGCCCAATTGGCACTAAGGGGCCTAAAGTGTGCCAAGAAAACATCCCCCACACCATTACACCACCACCACCAGCCTGCACAGTGGTAACAAGGCATGATGGATCCATGTTCTCATTCTGTTTACGCCAAATTCTGACTCTACCATCTGAATGTCTCAACAGAAATCGAGACTCATCAGACCAGGCAACATTTTTCCAGTCTTCAACTGTCCTATTTTGGTGAGCTTGTGCAAATTGTAGCCTCTTTTTCCTATTTGTAGTGGAGATGAGTGGTACCCGGTGGGGTCTTCTGCTGTTGTAGCCCATCCGCCTCAAGGTTGTACGTGTTGTGGCTTCACAAATGCTTTGCTGCATACCTCGGTTGTAACAAGTGGTTATTTCAGTCAAAGTTACTCTTCTATCAGCTTGAATCAGTTGGCCCATTCTCCTCTGACCTCTAGCATCAACAAGGCATTTTCGCCCACAGGACTGCCGCATACTGGATGTTTTTCCCTTTTCACACCATTCTTTGTAAACCCTATGGTAAAATGGTTGTGCGTGAAAATCCCAGTAACTGAGCAGATTGTGAAATACTCAGACCGGCCCGTCTGGCACCAACAACCATTCCACGCTCAAAATTGCTTAAATCACCTTTCTTTCCCATTCAAACATTCAGTTTGGAGTTCAGGAGATTGTCTTGACCAGGACCACACCCCTAAATGCATTGAAGCAACTGCCATATGATTGGTTGGTTAGATAATTGCATTAATGAGAAATTGAACAGGTGTTCCTAATAATCCTTTAGGTGAGTGTACACTGCTGTGTTATTAGCCTCATAGATATAGCATAGATAGATATGTGTTTCTATACTGACACATAAGGAAACAAAAACTGTGTCCTATTTTTTTGTCGTTTTGTTTCGTCTGCTCTCAAGCTTTGTTCCTGTTTCCATGAGTTTGTCACATTAAACAGATGGATGAAATTCTGGGCCTGATTGACTGACTTTTCTAACCTTTCTTTTCATAATATAAATCACATGCACATTTAACAGTTGCTGATTTGTTACTTATTTGTTGATTGTAATGCATTCAAATAATATATATCCATTCACCTGAACTGAGACACACTCCCATCTGTCCACTTGTACAGGTCTGGGCAGGCAGTGAAGGAGCCGTGTTCATGGCCTTCCCCATTCCTCATTAGGCCAATCCAGAAGTCTCCATCCAAAATCCCTGAGCCCGAAGAGGTTAAGTCCTGCAATAGTTTTTCTATGACTTTCTGCTCTTTTTCACTTTCTATGCTCAGAAGAGCCCCGCTATCAATTTCACAGGCCTTGCGTGCTTCCTCAAAGGCTACTCTGCTGGACATGTCTTTGAAGTAGGCAATCTTATAGCAGGGGTGCTTTGGTCCACCGTAACACACAGTTTGACCTGAAAGAAAAAGCCCAAAAAACAACAATCAAACAAACATGAGTAAAATAGCCGATACATTAAATATACATTCAATTTATGTTTGAGCAAAATGTGTTTTTTTTTTAACAGTACATATATACAACTCAGTGTGGTGGTTAAGAGCTTTGTCATTTTGTCAGTTGTTTACTTGGAACAATGGAGAGAGTTGCTAGTTCCGACTGCCAAGTTTCAAATTGGAAATGCACTCCCTTTATATTCAGCTTGGATATTTTGTGGGTCTTGAGAGCATTGCCACAGTATTGCCATGACTAAGCTAAACTACACAGAAGAACCATTCCATTTTAAAAAAGGTAGTTTAAAACATTCTTAGCAAAAGGTGAAGAAAAAACTGTAGTAGAGTAAGCATACTAAATCACCAAACAAATATGGAGTTGCTGCGTCTCGTCTGATGGCAGTCTGTTTT
This sequence comes from Amia ocellicauda, assembly GCF_036373705.1. Taxonomy (NCBI): domain Eukaryota; kingdom Metazoa; phylum Chordata; class Actinopteri; order Amiiformes; family Amiidae; genus Amia; species Amia ocellicauda. Next base: position 56,949,165 of record NC_089852.1, read on the forward strand.
GCTCTATTTTAAAAACATGAATGACTTATTTATTGTAATTGACTTGAACATGACAATAGTTGCATTCCCCAGTATTTCTATAGTTAACAAATCAAATCAAATGTAATGAAAGTAGGATAAGCTGTTATGCAGACATACAAACACAATCTTGTCATGTGTGAATCCCCCCCCCCTCCCTTTGCCAATATATCTTTAATAAGATAATATGCAATAAACACCCATAAAGGTATTCCAGGTAACTCATCTTGAGAGAGAACCTGATGTCCCATTTGGATTTCCTGTCCCTCCTTTACCAGCGTGCCAGAATGCGAATGCAGAAGCTATAACCATGCAAGCATCAAGGGATGCCAAGTATGTGAATATAAGGCAACTTTGATAATTTTAGTAATTATCAATATATATTTTAATGAAAAGACACAAAAGAAGCTGGGAGCAGCTCCATTAGCAACATTTTCAGCTAATCAAGTAGAAGAGACATTATTTACAACAGCTGACAGCATAGTGTCTGATAATGCCATCAGACGAGACGCAGCAACTTCATATTTGTATGTTGTAGAATACCGACCGGATTTATATTTTTTGATAGATGTATTGCATTGCTTTGCATTGTGAGTTTACTTCCACCCAGGTGTCACTTTGGATGGTCATTGTTCTGCTGAAGGGAAATCTTTTGCAGACTGAAGCAAATTTTCCTCAAGGATTTGCCTGTATTTATCGCCATCCATTTTGCCCTCTGACCTAACAAGCTTCTCAGTCGCTGCAAAGCATCCCCATAACACGATGCTACCACCACCATGTTTCACAGTAGGGATGTTGTAACCTGTATAATGTGCTGTATTGGGTTTACACCCAACGCTTTGCATTTAGACCAAATAGTTAAATTTGTGTTTAATTGGACCACAGAATGTTCTTGCAAATTACAAGCAGGATTCTACATGGGCTTTTTTCAGAAATGGCTTCCTTCTTGATACTCTTCAAACAGGACAGATTTGTGGAGTACTATTTTTGACACATGCACAGTTCCTACCATCTCAGCCTTGGATCACTGTCAGAGTTGTCAATGGCCTCTTGGTGGTTTCTCTGAGAAATGCCCAGATGCCTCTGACAAATTCTCTTACCCAGCTGCTCAGTTTGGGATGACAGTCTGCTCTAAGCAGATTCTGGGTGGTGCCATAAACCTTCCACTTCTGAATGATCGACATGACTGTGCCTCAAGGGATATTCAATGCCTTTGAAATATTTGTATACCCCTCCCCTGATCTCTGCCTTTCCACAGCTTTATCCCAGGGTTGTTTTGAAAGTTCCTGTCTTTGCTTTGAATGCACTACCTAACTGTGGGACCTTACAGAGACAGGTGTATTTAATCTTATTGAATGAAGACTTTTCAGATTTTAATTTGTATTGTTTTCAACCCCCCCCCCCCAACAAAACGTGAAGTTCTATAACATTATCAAAATACGTTGATGTTTATTAGAATTTGCTGATCCCATTGTTGAACATATGCTGTTTATCTGCCATAATACATAGTTCTCTTTGTCAATGTAAAATGAAAAGAAGAAAAACTAAATAAATTCATACAGCAAAGCCTTTAATACTTACAACCTATTTTACTCATAAAATTCGGATAATCGCTATGATTAATATATTTGCAGTTAAAAGTGCAATAATACATTTAGCTTGCTGTCCAAGGGTACTTTAAATAATTGCTTTGGCCCAAATTGCATTATCATCAGTTTGTGCATTTACGATGAGTCTAGTCAGTCTTGAACTCAGAGCAGGAATCAGCAGTTTTCTATAATTTCCCCCCCCCCCGATAAGCATTTGCTTAAGGAAAGCCTGGAAATCCCTGTAGACAGTTTTAATTAACCCAATCCAATTAAAATTACAGTCCAAGGGCTTAATATAATTTAATGTAAATTGTCAGGATGTGGTGATGGGAAGTTAGAAAGTGTTAACTCTACTATTTAGAAAATATCTTAAAATCTTAAGTTCCTTCAGTGTCTAAGAGCAGAGCAGCACAAAAGCAATGCTTACTTACAGCAATGACTTTGCTTCTTTTAGTCTGATATTTTGGATCTCGATTTAGTGTATTTGGAATGCCAGCTCCACTTGGCGACCTGAGATTGCCTGAATGGAACAATAGTATTGGAACATAAAAATACATTTCTTAACTTCTTGCTTAACAGTAAAGCTTTAAAGGATTTCTTTGTAAATGTGATGGTACTGTACTCCAGGTGCTATTTTTCTGCGGGCAGTTCAGAGCAGTGATATAGACTTCACCTTTTTCTCTTATTCTACTGTGTTTCCTCTTATTGCTATAAGGCTGGTAAATGTTGCTATGCTAATTGCCATGGGCTCCATTGTTAAATATTTTAATTTGTATTTGTATTAATGTGTAGGATTGAATCTCCATTGGAATATGGAATTGAAATAGAGTTAACGCCACTGAATCTCAACGTCTGATTCAAACACACTCCAAAGCACATGGAAGATTTATTTTTAGTCAAATTAACTGAACTGCACATTAGCTTTTCACCCAATTACCCCCCCCCCCCCCCAATTCTGGCTATCACTATCTGTATATTTGCTGATCACATGTCCCTTCATCCCCATTTCCTGCCTGATGTAATTCATTTGAGGTGTTGAAACCCTGATCCTTGCTAAAATCCAAAATACCCAGTACAAACTTGAGAAAAGAAAACCTTTGCTCTATTGAAACATACAAGCAGCTCCAAAAGGAGGAAACAAAATGGAATGAATAAAAGTCCCATTGTGAATTGGGAATTGTTCGTTTCAAACTAAAAAAGGAGACCCAAATTGCACCTCTGGGGAATCACTGTTAGAATACATTCAATAATTGCTTTTAATTACCCTGGACTGTTCTGAATTCTAAATCAGCTGAGCCCTCTGTGAGGAATCACAAGTACTTCTATATTTTATATTTTAAATGCCTTCGGAATAAAAATGTTTATACATTTAAAAATGGTAATTTGACCTTACTTACATTAAATTTGAGAGTTTGTGCATTGTAGCTTAATACCTGTAGTTTTCATGAGATTTCATGAGATTTCATCACTACTGGATTTACCTCTAATATATTTAATGTAAGGGTCATGTTAACTGAACTGATAAGCATTCGGAAGGTATTTAACTTTGTTTATTTGGTAGTTGGCATAAACATACCTGGGATAAGTTATTTTCTAAATATTTTATAAAGGTATTGGTATTACAGATCAAGTAGAACAGGAATTCTTCATTAAATTAAACAATATACCAGCTGGTGTATATATTCAGGTTATAGTTGCATTACAGAAAACAACCCTATTGCTCTGGAGTAAACACATAATAGTAGATATTAATGCCATCATCAATTTTGTACAACTGAGTCGCAAAGCCGAAACTAGCCAACCAGAAAGGAAAGCAAACAACAACAAAAAACACTTGTAGGACACTAGCTACTTTCCACAGTTCAACAACAATTTCCTGAAAAGTGCAAGAGGTGGCAGTACTAGGAACAAGCATAGAAAAAACAGATACAACAAACTAGTCAAAGATATAATTTAAAACGATGAAAGCAATCATTTTGGAGGCAGGTTTATCCTGCTTAACAACAAAGAAACCACACAAAAAAATAAAATATAAAGATGGAACTTACTTGATTGCAATATACAAATAGGCAATCACCATAGACAATGTACAAATATTTGATACTTGTAATCTTACAGCTTTAACATCTGGGGCTCAGAACAAAAACTCGTCATGTTCGTTGACTGCTGCTGATTATGACAAAATCAATGTAACAATTAAAATCCACCCACCAACATGCAGAGTGCCAAAATTAAAACACTTGCCAAATGTTGCCCCTCTTGACATTTTCCATACAGCATGCTCTCCCATTACAAATTGTGTAAAGTGTATTTAGTACTGTGGGATTCTTTGGAAGCCTGTGCCCTCTTCAGGTTTTCATTGTAAAGTAGAAAGACATATCCTGGATGATATCACAGTTCACAACCGTACACATTACAGTGATGATGTTTATAATTATTATTAAGAGTTTAAGAATTGTATCTGTAAAAATGCTCAAAACATGTGCTACCAAATTAATTTTTAAAATGGTATGAACACTTGTGTAAACTTCTCTCATTGGTAGATTAGTTAGTCGAAAACAGAATATTCTATTTAATTAAATGCACATTTTCATTGTTTTCAATTTGTTCTTGGTATTTAAAAGTTATATGTTCAGTTTTCGTGTTTTAGATTTTGCTTTTGAAGTATAAGAAAAATGTGTCAAGATTGTTTGCCTGTTAATATGAGCATTTTAAAATCGGTTTCTTTTTAATAAAATGTGTAAGTATACTCTAGAGAAGATGCATGACAGAATATGAAATGAAATGAATATCACCTAAACCAATACTGATAAATGCATAATCGTAACATGATCTTATTTCTAGCTTTTACATCTTAGACAATCATGATTTACCTACAAAAGAAAAAAAAATCTAATAACTAGCATGCATTTTATGTCTGAACAATGAAGAAAATTGAACATATTTATCCTGTTATAGTTAGTAAAGCCAGTGCACAATAACTTGTACTGTGCTACATATTTATTTCTGTGGTGAAAACCTGTCATACATTACTTACCGCTAACAACTCTTGCACCAAAGCTGCTTTGAGCCAATAATAGCACTCCCCACAATATAGGAATCATTCTCAAGTTGCAACTTGTATTCAGGTAATTGAACAGCATTGTTACATTAAAGGTGAAAATAAATGAATACATATATAAATATAAAAAAGACAGAAGAGCAGAGCCGTATAGTCCTGAGGTTAGTCACAGCAGGTCAGCCAATTCAGTTTAGCGAGTAGCATCTTATTTTCTGAGAGAGACTCTGTGTGCGTTAAGTGAACTCAAAGAGCAAACAAAGCACTGGAGCTTTCACCCTAATGTAATTGCTATGATGTGTGTAATATACTGAGAGCCAGTGACACTAAACTGCCATCCCCACTCTGCCTATTGATTGCTCACTGACTGCCTAAGATATGCAACAGCCAATAAAATAGGACAGTATTATATCCCTCTAATATCAGAACATATAACCAGTTACTTTTCTAAATATTTAACCACTTATTTACAATTGTAACTGAAAGTATTCACATCCCTCATTTAAGACAATTGTATTTGGTGTTTTTATTTGGTTTTGTAATTGTTGTTCAACACAAATGGTGTTTGTATTAATTACTTGGTTTTAATTAATTCAATTTGCAATGGGAAAAGAAAATCATAAATTTTACAGCAAGCAGGAATCATTCAAAATCATCTGACCTTCTGATTAATTCTCCAGTGCATCAGAAATGATTTTTATATATAGAAGGAACCAGAAAGACACCACAACGGAGGCTGGCCTCGGTTTTATTTCATTAACTACATAAACATGCAACAGCTTGACATGAGTTTGTTTCTCCAGGTCTGTGACTGACTTGCATTTTTGTAGAAGGGTATAGCCTTTTTTCCCTTATTATATGATACAAAGTTATGTTTATCCTTCGGATTACAGGCTTAAGGTTATGATACAATACTAATGTGTATGTTACCCCCAGTTCAGTTCAAAATGTTCCGTTATTCAATTCTCCCTAAGAACACTGCTGCCATTTATAGTTCACAGACCTGGACGTTTGTTATAAACTGCATAGCAATGTTAATGAAGCGGATTACCTAGGATACTCAAAATAATGGAAGAAACTGTTGGATCAATAAACTGCTACCAGGACCAACCAAATGTGAAATATGGCATATTTATAATTTATAGCTTTTATTCTTATGTCCTACTGCAGCAAAGAACAGTGCCCAAATTCGGTCCCCTTATTAAAAATCAGTATGTTAAACAGTTTGACTGTGGGTTTGAAGATTGTACTTCGTTCATTGGAAGACCAGACAGATCAATCGCAAGGCAGGGAACAAGTAACTACAGAGTGCAATTCAACTTATCGTTTTCATAACTTCTCAATCAGTTGTGCCTTGTAGTCTATGCAAGTAGTCACCTTCTACACAAACAGGAAACAGGAAGGGGACTGTTTGAGTGACTGACACAGGGGCCTATAGGCAGCTTTGATAGAAAGATGTTTCGATGAGGTAATGTAAATGAGTTAAAACCCCTCCCACCTGGGCAGTGCTTCCGACTCGAAAGATAACTGAGTTTTAACTGGAACTGGACTAGCAGGGTATTCTGTGACCTTAAGATAAACCAACACAGAGGTAGGAGGTATACATTATTAAATTCAGGATCTTAGAACAATCTCAGACATTCTTAGAACCTTACTTGGGTCTAGAATAAGGCACCCCCCACTCAGGTATCATGTATCGATGACTTTCTCAATCAACCTCCTCGAATCAGGTGTCAGACATCTCGAGTGTGATGATTAACTCAACAAGAGGTGATAGAGGATGTTTTTGATTCATGAGACTGGAGCAATGGTCCCTGAGACTTGTCTCCAGTAAAAGTGATTGTCTGAGAATGTCCAAAAATGCACACCTTACTATGTATTTCAGAATTTCTGTTCCCTGAAAGCACATTTCCGGAATGTTCCCTACCTTGTCAGAAAAATGAACAGCTGTAGGAATGATGGATAAATGCTATTGGCAATGAAGTTTCACTCAGTTGCATTTAAACTAAAAAATTGAAATGTAAATATCCAAACATGTATTTACAGAAAATTATTGATATTAGCGGTTAAACCGAGAGAAACAAAATTAAAAAAAATAATAAACAACCTCCTAGAAAAATGTATGATTATTTTTTTGTTTTACAATAAAATACATAGATAAATAGATGGGTTATGCTTTTTTTATAAGCCCCTATTAGTTTATTATTTTACCGACAACTGTACCTAACTGTAATGCTCAGTTTCACATTAAATTATATGCTTGGAACACAAACCTGCTGCCATTTAAGCTAGCCTTCATGTACTCCTACTAGCCTCTCCCACCCTTCAGGTACATCTTGCTATGTGATGTAAAATTGGATGACATCATTAATTAGTGCATTACCAAAAATAAACAGAATAAAAAGTAATGCAACTACAATGCAGATGTATAACTCTGGATATATTTGCATTATCTTTGATTCCAAATGCTTGCTGCTTTTCTTGCCCATTGACTTAATTTTGGAGTCACAGAGTTGAGTAGTCATTTAAAAATAAAAATACATTTAAGTTCTCTAATTTGAGGAAGACAAATCTCTAGAATGCCCACTGTTTTCCTCCAATGAACATTAGTAAAGTGGATGACCTCTGTGTGCTCTGCCTGCACCTCTTTGAATAACTCAATAAACTGTATGTGATTGAAAGCCTTTAAACAAATGAAACTGATGATTTTAACCACTGTGGCCACTGCATCTCTGGGAATATAGTCAGATTTGAATGTGTGTTTACGAACTCCCCTGATAAATGATGCAGTGAAAAGAGATTAGTGGCTACTACTCACTGTCAATTTCCTCCAAGCAATGTTTCAGTTCTGCAACACAGCGTAGATTCTGCTTAGTAGTCACTCATGATTATCCAGTGGTAATAGTGAACAGATCCAGATTTTTAAGTGATTTCAAATAAGAATTACACAACCTCGTATTTGATTAGCAATCACTTTACATTTTTACAGTTGTGATGTAACATCATCATTAATTTGAATAATCTGATTTAAAATTTTATTTGGGTCTTTATTTAAATAAATAGGTGTAATTAATTCTGAATGTCGGGTATAGAAAATGTACTTGTTATTTGTCTGTATTATTGGAGTTAAACACTTTTTCCTTAAGAAGCAAGACTTGATTTTTTGAAGGAGTTTGCCATAGAGGCAGTCTCACAAGAAGGTTTTGTGGGTGAGAGTTCAATCTTCATTTCAATTGTGGTTTTAGTTTTATAAGCAATTAAATACTTTTTTTTTTTAAATAATCAATATGAGCAATTCTTTAATAAAGGAGCTGGAGGGGTTTGCAATTGGTTTTATATCAGCTACACTTCTTTGGTGTTTTATAGCATAGTAAATTAATATACTATATAAAGGAGCTAGAGAGAAAGGAGTTAGGATGTCTTACAATTGTCTACAGCTAAGCCAAGATAAACAGAGATCTTACTGATCAGCAACAGATTGAGTTCACAAACATAGATAAGTTTGAAGAAATCATGAAAATTAATGTACTCCATTTAAATCCCTTTCTGTTGTCCTTCAGTGTATTGTTGTGTGAGTGTGCCGGAAGTGGTTGCACCAGTGTAAAATAGAGTTTGTTTCTTTTTTGAACACACAGAATTTGGGAAGATGAGATCAGAAGCTTTGTTGGGGTATCCTGCAAGAGAGACACTTAACATTGAAACTAGTTGAAACATCTTAGGGAGGCCTTCATCCAACAGTGGATCAACAAAGGCAAATGATGATGGTATATATGCACATGTTATGTACCACCAATGTACAATAATTTTCTTTAGACAGCCTAGACATTATCAGCTCTGCTCAACTTGTATCATAACAACAACAATAACAATAATAATAATTTAAAAATCCATGACAAAAAAGCAATAGTTATTATTGTCAAAGATATTCCAAACACTTGCGTTAGTATGACAGGCAATTAAGCTGTCATACAAATACTCCTATTTGAAGATTGATTGTGTGCCTGTGATAGCTGTTGAGTGTAGTATAATATGCAGGAGCACAAAGAATGCTATTACTTAATTTGCTGTTAGGTATTGATTATTCATTTCCCACAGTAAATACCACTTTGCAGATGTTCGATATCAGCTCTAAGAGATTCAGAGCTGCATCAATAGTCTTGCTGCATTATTATGATGCTCAACATTTTAAAAGATAGTTCTGGCATGATGTAAATGGGAGAATGTATAATAATACAAATTATCATCGTATTTTGTAGCCAAGCATATGTCCAGTTAAATACATAAAAACAATGAAAAAGCTTCCAGACGAGAGCAGGCCATTCAGCCCATATTGCTTGTTTGATTGCTAGTATCTTAATGATCTATGAATCTCATCATGCATTGTCTTAAAGCATCCAAATCTGTCAGCTTCAGCAATGTGACTGGGCATTTTATTCCAGATGCCCATGACTGTGTGAAGAAAGACTCTGACTCTGTGACATTTTTAAGGTTCTTCAATCTGCAAGAGTCTGCTTAGTGAAGTGGACAAACACATTTGTTTATTCTGACCAGCATCATTAACAATAGCAAGAGAGGAAAAATCTTTGTATACTCTAAAGGCCACCATGCACAGGGTGATTTAAACACCTGTAATAAGTACTTGAGACAGAATCACTGAGAATCAGTGTATGATGAAAAATGTTTGCAGGCTGGAGAGGAATGTAACCACTGCAGTAGCTGGAGATGTACTGAAGCGGGGACATAGGTCAGGCATGGAGGGGAGTCGGGGGTGTTGGGTTGGTGGCCAGTGCCATGGTGGATCTGTGTCATGATGTCCCATCGTATAGGTTCTTGACACGTTGATGATAATAAAGGATCTGTAGAAACAGAGACATTGTCTGAGTCGAATAACCTGGATCAAACATCCGCCTTAGTGTTTTTGGAGCCTGGCTGGTAAGAGAACGTGAAATCAAAACTCGAAGAATAGTGACCATCACACTTGTTGGGTATTGAGCATCTTAGTGAGCATATGTAATCCAGAGAACAAGAAAAGTGTGATTGCCATTCCTCAAATGCCAGGTTGATGGCCAGCAGTTCCTGGATCCCGATGTAGTAAATACCCTCGGCGGGGGATCATTTCCAGGAATAAAAGGCATGTGGTTGGCTGTGGCATTGTGACAACACTGCCCCCACTCCAAAGCATTCACCTCCACGACAAAGGGAAGCAAGGGGTTCTGATGCTTCAATATTGGCGCTGTGGTGAAGAGAGTATTCAGTTGCGCAAAAGCAGGAGATGCTGAGGGTATCCAAGGAAGACTGCGAGCAGCACCTCTGAGGAGGGATGTTAGGGGAGCTGCTGCAGCAATGAAGTTCTGTATGAATCTCCTATAAAAGTTAGCAAAGCCCAGGAGGTTGGGGTAGGTCTGTGACAGCTTGTACTTTCCAGAGATCTATACGCACTCCCTTAGCATTGATGGCATAACCAAAGACACTGACCTGTTCACCGTGGAACTTGCAAGTTTCACCTTTCACATACAATCCGTTATGCAGAAGGCTGCTCAAAACATGGTGAATATGGAAGACATGAGAGGAAAAGGTAGGGGAAAAAACTATCATCAATAAAGGGGCGTGTCTAGGGGCCATGGCTATGGCCCCCCCGAAATCTGTTTGGCCACCCCAGTGCCCCCCCAAGAATTTCTCAGGTCTGACTGGTAATTAGTTAAGTTGATCAAACCAAAAATGTGGAACCAGCGACACTGCGGCTGATCTGTCCGTAGTGCATCATCTGAGAGTGACATCAAATTGATCATACTTTTACCCTTAGGAGTAAAATCTATTCATAAAGATTCCTGACAATTAAAAGTACCCCTAACTCCCGCGCTATTTAGGAGACCTCATGAGGCGTTGGCAGCAATTAGAAGATGACTAAGCACACCTTCTGTGAAAGGAAAGGTGTTACATTGGTATGATGATGATGAAGAGTTGTTGTGATGATATAGATTGAACAGAAATTGGGACAGTGGGAATTTTGGTTCTTATCTTTTGATTGAACAGCAGTTCTGCAGGAGATTGTCTTTTCAGTGCACTAAAACTTCTCTCTGCTTCGGTTGAGGGTACGGGGACAATTAACAGCCACCCGACAAGAGCTTCAACATGAGAAAACAATGCCCAAACTTCTGTTGGCAATTCTCTATATTTATTTTATATTTTTAAGGACTCAAATGCCGACTTTCTGTTTAGGTGACCGTGACATGCTGAAGGCAGAAGAGTAACATTATTTAGTAAGAAGCTATTGTTAATATAATTAACAATACTGGTATCAAAGGTTGCTAATGTTAGCATCCTTATAAAATATCTGACTGAAACTAGATTAAAACTAGAACTAGATACTGTTTAATATGACTGATTAATTCATCTGGTAAATTTGAGTGTTTATTCAATTGCATACAAGCATTTTTTGGAACAATATTGTCAATTTTCAAAACAGTGACATAGAACTCAATGGCATTTTTCAAAACATGAATGTGACAGAACCCTCTGAGCATCAGTGACATGTGGAGGGATGACTCTTTTTGCCAAATGATTGTTAATGAGCAGTCAGTGCATGCACTCTTAGATACTGGAAGCTCAGTGTCTCTCATAAAGAAATGTCATGTGCCAGACAGCTGTCACGTGTGCCTTGGGGGCTCGGGAATAGGGGACCCAAATGCAGTGCTGGATCGCGGGATGGTCGGACAGGCGTGGGTCGGATACCGGCAAACAGGGCAAACAAGGGCTGGGCGAAGACGTGGTCATGGTCATGGGCAATGGTCGGAGGAACAGGGCTCGGAGGAACAGGAACAGGGCTCGGAGGATCAGGAACAGGGCTTGGAATTGCAGGCAGGGCTGACGAGACTTCACCCCGAGTGAGGGCAGTGAAGGGTTTAAGAAGGGGCACAAGGACTGGGAAGGCAGGTGCAGGGCCAATGGAAACAGAGGTATGTAGTAAGCGTGCACATGGGAGACCGGAATGTTAATAGAGTGATTGACAGATTAGAAGAGAACAATGAGGGGAAAGGAAGGACAGGGAGATAGCGGCCTCTAGAGGAGAGAGAGGATGTGTACTGGGGAACCGTGACAACAGCACTATGGATTATGGACTACTCTCATTCAATGTGTACATGGGGATCAGAAGGTATATCCCAGTGCAGATGTTACAGTAATGGTCAATGAACAGTTATACTTGTTGAATATTGGGGTGGTTGAAGGTTTACCTGCTGACATGCTTTTGAGGAGGGAATTGACGGTGCTCTGTGAACTGCTGTAAAAACCTAAGGTTGAGGACTCTCTAAAAGTTAATGTTGCATGTCCTGTGCTTACACGTTCCCAAGCAAAAGCAGGTTTGCAGCCATTGCCAGACTTATGTGATAGTCTGTGTCAGGATGTAACCAAAGGGCCAAGAAAGTCCCATTGGCAACAATGTAACGAAAAGTACCTGGGTACCCCTGTTTCTGCTGTCACCATAGCAGGGCTTGAGATCAGTGAATGGAAGATCACTGAAGATATTGCTGTCTTACAAGCTGCAGATATGTCTTTGAAATAATTGTTTTTTGACAGCCAAATCTGTGAAACACTGTGAAGAGGGGTTTGTTATTGAAGATGGTGTACTATATGTTAAGGGTACTGAGGGAAAGCGTTTACTTGTGCCCACATGTTGTTGACCACTTGTACTACACTTAGCACACACCATCCCATGGTCAGGACACCTAGCACACCAGAAAACCTACCTATGAATAAGTTAATGTTTCTTTTGGCCTTCCATGTACACTGACATACAGTCCTATTGCACCATATGCCCTGTTTGTCAGAAAACAAGTGATGTCCATAGGTCCGAGAGAGCCCCATTGTATCCACTGCTGGTAATCGCCACTCCTTTCCAATGCATTGCTATGGACATTGTGGGACCCTTGAAGAGGAGCAGCTCAGCGTACCAGTATATCCTGGTGGTCTGTGACTATGCTACCAGGTACCCTGAGGCAGTTCCATTGCGATCGATTACTACCCCCAAAGTCATTAGTGCGCTGGGAATACCAGCCTGGACAGAAGGTCCTGCTCCTTCTGCCCTCTTCCACCAGTAAGCTGCTGGCAAAGTGGCAGGGGCCCTGTACTATCTTCCGCAAGATGGGTCCTGTCACCTATGAAGTCCACCATCCCGATAAGGGCAAAGAGAGGCAAACATTCCATGTCAATTTGTCAAGGAATGGAAGGAGAGGAAGGCCACATTAATGATGGTGAGGAAGGTGGAGGATAATGAGAAGAGGGAGTGGGACATGGAGGTGATGAGACAGCAGTCCATGGTGAGCTTGGAGCATCTGGATGGAGGACAGGAAGCAGAGCTGCAGAAGGTCTTCAGTGAGTTCCCAGCCCTGTTTCAGCAGAAGCCAGGAAAGACCTGGTGGAGGCTGGTGGAGGCACTGAAGATGGAGATCACCACCATGAGGGAACTGGGTGTGATTGAGCCATCATTAAGTGAATGGAGTAGCCCGATTGTGATTGTTCCAAAGAAAGATGGGTCCCTCAGGGTGTGTATGGGCTTCCAAAAGCTTAATGCCATCTCCCAGTTTGATGCCTACCCAATGCCTCATATCGATGATCTGTTGGAAAGTATCAGGCAGGCCAACTTCATCACCACCTTGGCCCTCTGTTAGGGGTATTGGCAGGTTCCCCTGGAGGAGAAGTCTAGGGAATACACCACATTCAGAACCCCTCTTGGACTGTTCCAGTTCATAGTGATGCCCTTCGGGTTACATGGGGCACCTGCCGCCTTTCAGCAACCTCATGGACCAAATGCTTCAGGGCTGTGAAGACTGATGTGCTGCCTATCTGGATGATGTTGTCATCTACAGCAACACCTAGGATGACCATCTTGCATATCCATGAGGCTGGACTAACCCTGAACTTAGCCATGTGTGAGTGGGCATGGCATGAGACCCGCTACCTAGGTTACCAGCTGGGAAACAGAGAAGTATGACCGCAGGTGGAGAAGGTGAAGGCCAACCGTAACAGCCCGAGACCCCACACCAAGAAGGAAGTATGGTCTTTCTTCTGTATTGTTGGGTGGTATTGGCGATTCATTCCCTAGTTCGTGTTGATTGCTGTGCCCTTGACCAATTTGACCACCAAGGCAGCCAAGAACCCTTCACGAGCCTGAAGACCCACCTATGTTCAACTCTAGTTCTACAGAGCCCAGATTTCCGCCAGCAGTTCTTGGCACAGGTGGATGCCTCGGCCACAGGCATTGGAGCCGTGTTAGCACAGGGGAAGACAGGAGAAGAATGGCCTGTACTTTATATGAGCCGCAAACTCCTGCCTAGGGAGACCTGGTATTCCACCATTGAAAATGGGTGTCTTGCCATCAAGTGGGCTCTTGAGAACCTGCAGTATTACCTGCTGAGAAAGGAATTTGACCTGGACACCGATCACCGGGCACTCACAATCATAATGCCAGGGTGACGAGGCAGTACTTGGCACTGAAGCCCTTCAAGTTCATTGTCCAACACAAGGCTGGAAAACAGAATGTCATGGCAGACTACCTGTCCCGTATGCAGTACCTCGTCAATCCCGGAGCAGAGGGTGGTAATGTGACAGAGCCCTCTGTCACTGGCTGGGGCAGCACTCTTACATTAATTTCCCTACCCTTATCAACATGACATCAATACACATTACTAGTATGGTTCATACATTAGCTAATCTCTGTGGGTGCACACTTGGAGCTCCACTAACATTCCCAGTTCATACACACAATACACCTCCACACAATACGCACATGTATTCTATTTACAGATAACCCTGCAAGATAACACGCACACACAAAGCAATTCAGTTTCATTGGTTTTCATGAATGTTTCATTTTCATTATTTGTAGTTATCTGTTTGTGGAGTCCTCGGTCTGTCTGTCTGTTTGAATCCGTGTTTGTTTGTTGTCTCTGGCGCTTATACAGGATCAAACCGTGCATCAGAATATATGCTGATTTAATCGTGGTGGTGCGACCAGGGTCAGAAGGTACCATTGGCTGTTAAGGAATGGGCATTACAGGCATAAACATGTAATTTACAATATCATAAGTTCAGCAAGATATGACATCTTACTTTGATTAATTATTTTGCATTCTTACATGTGTACGTGACTTTGATTATTTATGATGATTATGAGTCCATAGAATCTATTACTGTACATGAAAATGGTATGAACACAATGGGTGGGGGTACCAGTAGAAGAAGAGCCTACAGAGTAATGACGAGAGAGAGAGCTATACTGAACTTAGATGGAGTAGGACCTCAGTTTGAGCTAGTGAGGACATTCATTATTATTATTATGATTATTATTATTATATTACTGTTGAATGTGTTTTTTTGTATGTTTTCCTCTTAGTATCTTTTCACCTTGGGTTTTTGGGACATGTACAGAGTACCGCTGTAAATAAACAATCCTTGCACCGAGTGCTACTGTGGCCGAGCCATTATTTTTACGAGACTTGGGTTGTGCCTCCCGACAATGAATGTATTTGCAAATTGAAATATTTTTTCCACAACAGTAAATATTGTCTTAAAAATGTCTAATTTACCAAATTACATTAACCATACATATATACTGTACAGAAAATAATGAATGGAAACACAATCATATTATATCTCATACTAACTTTGAAAGCAATATCTCATAAGTAAATAATATTTGTAAATTCTTAGTTATGCCTCATAAAATTTTAACTCATAAGCTACAAAACTCAAAAGTATTAGGCATTGTCTCTCCTTTAATTTTCATCTGGCCACAAACGTTTGTCTAGGTCACACAATACATTTTCCCTAGCCAGGCAGCGTGTAAAATAACACTTTATGTGCCTGATTAAATCCTGGCAGGCCTCAGCACTTATGTAATCACAGACAGCCTACATGGCATCAAGGGGGGCAGCCTGCACATGGGGACGATGGTCGTACACTTTCCAACACCAGGCGGAAAAAAACTCTTCAGTGGCATTCAGAAATGGGGGATATGGTGAGAGGAAGACCTTCAACATACAGTGATGGGATTGGAACCAGTTGGATTGAGTCCCCTCACCTGCAGCATCTTCTGCTTCCCTCAGCTTTTGGGCCAGCCCATCGAGAAACACTAGAAGACGATCAGTGTTGTAAGGACCAATAAAGGTATGGT
Source organism: Amia ocellicauda (assembly GCF_036373705.1). Lineage (NCBI taxonomy): Eukaryota > Metazoa > Chordata > Actinopteri > Amiiformes > Amiidae > Amia > Amia ocellicauda. The sequence continues at coordinate 56,965,000 of NC_089852.1, forward strand.
GATGTATCACTCCTTGTTGATCAGTTGCGGCACACATAGTAATGTTGCCCCCACACTGACCAGGGATGTCAACAGTTGTCATCTGCCCGAGTTGAGTTGACATTCTTGCCATGCCTTCTCTGCTTTGCGAGATTGAAACCTGCTTTATTAACAAACACATACTCATGTAGGATGGCATCAGTGTCCAAAATTTTCTGCGGAGATGGTGGATCACAGCATAAGCATTACAGTATAGCACATAATGTACAGACTAGAGGTCGACCGATTTATCGAGGCGATAACAGCTTTTTGAATCGGCAATTGGCAAAACTGATAATGGCCGATAGTTTTTTGGGGTTGTACGCATTAATATCCTTGTTATTGGTGAAATGAAAACCATCAGTGACTCCCTCACAAGTATATTGTCATGTGTGACTTGGCTCAGCACGCAGACGCTGCTTGGCTGGAACTAGTGATGAGCAGTTTGCGAATGATTCGTTCTTTTTGAACAAATCATTTTGGTGAACGATGGGAATCGGATTCGCGTCCGCATTGAATCGGCTCTTTTGATTCACATTGTGAACAGCAGCGGCACTTAGGAGCCGGAGACCCGCCTATCGAGTCTTGTTCAGTGACTCTGACTCTCAGTCTGGTGGATTTGTTTGTCCTGACGAGTTGTTGAGTGCTATGAAACTGAAGACCGTATTAGCGCTTTTCCACCGACAAGGAGCCAGTGCTGGAACCGGAGCCGGTGCTCAGCCTGGGAACCAGCTGAACGTTTTGCGAACCGGCCTGCTTTTCCACCGGATTGGGAACAGAACGATGACGTCACTGGATGTGGGCATATGGAGGATGATCAGTGCCAAAATTAAGATGAACATGATTATGAACATGAAGATGAAGATCATCATGAAGATGATTATTAACATGATTATTAACATGATTATGAAGATGGACATGAAGAGGATTATGAACGTGAACATGAAGATGATAATGAAGATGAGTATGTGCACTTTCAATTCTTAAAACCAGTCGACTGTATACGAAAGTGTCAGTCATTTAAATAGCTATTTGAGTCTTAAGAAACTTGACCCATGGAACGAACAGGGCCCTGCTTTCTTCAAAGACTTTGTCTTCAAATAAGTACGGTGAGAGACCCTGCTTGCCAAGAAGATTTTGTGCACAACCTTGGAGCCTTCAAACCAGTGGAAAATCTGTTTGGAAACGACTCTACTTTCGCGAAACCCCAACTTCCAGGTGAATCGACTGAGTGGAAGTTCTTGGACAAAGCCGAACCGGACTGCCTTTGTTCCAAACCACACAGACCTCGTGCCGTGTGCTGTTATCTGAGCCCGAAGCCAGAGAGGCCTCTCTGCGATGAAGTTTTACAGTTTGGAGTTCATGATTCATGACATTTGAGAAATCAATTAGAAATGTTAATCTGTGATTCATAACTCTAGAATGTGTAATATCATTTAGTTTTCTTAAATATAAATGTGTGTTGCATTAAACTGTTTTGTTGATAATTTTAGAAATAAAATCTGTCAACGCCGAGAAATATCTTCTCACTCCTGTTTAACTGTTTAGTCTGAAATTGACAAGTTAATAGACATTAGATTATTGGTGGCCCTGCCTATCCTTAATCATTGAATAATAATCAGTTAAGGGAAATTGTGGTAACAAGTAATGATAGGATGATAGAACGTAAATGAGACTGATATATATATAACGAGAAATTACCTGACATAAATACTAACCTGCGTAGTTATTTAATGTCTGACTAATAATACTAACGAGAGACTCCCCTTCGTCTTACTAACCGGTATTGTAGTCAATGTGTTTATAACCTTTTTTTGTTTAACGATTTGTGTTATCATAGGCGACCCCATGGTCTTTGATTTGGTCACGGAAGTCTTTGATTTATTGATCTAGAGTTGAATTTTAATTAGTTTTTCCCTTTTGTATAATTAGTGTAGTGCTACATTTAGTCTTTGTTTTGAATAAATTTGACAATTTATATCTTTGGAATTGGTGTCTGCGTCCAATTATTACAGAAATTGAGTTCTACAAGATTCCAGGATTCGTGATAAGGTGATACTATAAATTCATTTCTTTAATTGAATTTTATAAGTGTACCTTACGCTACATGAGCAATCAATCAGTTGTAGATCTGCACACCCAGACTTTTGGGACACAATGTTTTCTCATTTATTTTAGATGATTTAACTTTTTTTTCATTATATGTCAAAATGTCTAGAATTACAGCAATGATCGACTCCGCAGTCAACATCATTAGTGAAGCAGAGTATAAAAACCTGAAACCACAACCAGAACTCAAGGAAAGCAACATGAAGATATATCATTAAGGCACTAAGGAAGCAATTTTACCTGCTGCATAGAATCCAAACACAGATTCACTAATCAAACATTCTATGTTGTAAAAGGCAATGACTGCTACCAGACAGCTCCTGAGATAGGGTTGATCCTCTTACAGCAGGACACACTATGGCATATTAACTAGTTGATCAATATCAATATAAGTTTTTCACGGAATTAGAAAACTTAAAAATGTCCAAGTGCACCTAATTTAATTAATTAATTAATTAGTTAGTTAGTTAGTTAGTTAGTTAGTTAAATTTGTTATTTTTGGTTCATATATAGCTTTTTCTGACTTTATGTGAACAAAAAGACACAAATTCGCCCGATTTCTCATTGGAAATTTCAAAATATGACTGTCCTGGTCACAAAGCAAAGTTTGTGGGTAATAACAGTCATTTTCTAGACTTTCAGGCATAAGCAATTAGGAAATAACACATACTACCCAGGAAGAAAAATTGTGTTACATAGTGTTATTCAAAACACACATCTGCCCTAATTGCTGCTCTGAGGGGGTTCATTTGTTGAGGAGACGGACACATTTTTTAGCGAAACTAGCTTGTCAATGTCCGGTGTAATGTCTTGTGCTGAAGCGATCTTCAGTATGGAGTGTAGATGTTTGGGGGGATTTGTTGAGCTTCATCAGTAAAAACAGCTGTTCGCATTGTGCAGGTGGATCTGTGGTACCATGACTGGTAATAAGGGCTAAAACTCTGCAGCACCAATGGAATTGAACTTCACCTTAAGTGTCTCATTGCATTGCAATTTGATCAATTCCATCTGGATGTCGTCTGGAGCATTGTTCACATCAACACCAAACCAGTTGGAGAAAAACTGGAAACTGAATTGCTGAGAATAGACATTCAAATTCAAAATACCACGAGAAAGGCTTGTATACGTTTCTGTGTGAATGGGGCTTGAAAATAGATTCACAAACTATAAAGAACTGCATACACTCCCCATCAACACAATTCTGTAAGTGAATGAATGAGTACTTTTTAAAGGACAACTGTTGTGTAAACAGTACAATCTTATGAAGCGAAATCATTAGGGAATGAAAATGTAGTGTGTTGATGAGCCAGTCAATTAAATGCTTTTGAACTGGGACATTTACTCTAGGCAATGCTACAGAGACACTGATGCTTACACTGCTCTTGGCATTAGTGTAGTTGTGCCAGCCAGTTGTAGACATTGTGCCAGCCTTCACAGACAGGAACTACACCTCCCATGTGTTTGCTATCTAGCTAAAAGAACACTATTAAAGTTGCTGTGGCACAGAGACGATGCACCACAAAGGGATGCCCAAGACCATATACAATTGGCTGCATGCAGCAGGATGTGAATGGAGTTACAATGCTCAGCAGTATTCCTGACAATCAGAGAATGTAATAATCCAAAATAGACTTGAGTGCTGTTTAGAGATTCAGATCAATCCCTGGCTTTGGAGGATTAGAAAAGACACATTCCTGGAGTACATTGTATGGATCAGCTTATGTTCTACTACCAGTACAACCGTCGATCTACACTCACCTAAAGGATTATTAGGAACACCTGTTCAATTTCTCATTAATGCAATTATTTAGCCAACCAATCACATGGCAGTTGCTTCAATGCATTTAGGCGTGTGGTCCTGGTCAAGACAATCTCCTGAACTCCAAACTGAATGTCTGAATGGGAAAGAAAGGGGATTTAAGCAATTTTGAGTGTGGCATGGTTGTTGGTGCCAGACGGGCCGGTCTGAGTATTTCACAATCTGCTCAGTTACTGGGATTTTCACGCACAACCATTTCTAGGGTTTACAAAGAATGGTGTGAAAAGGGAAAAACATCCAGTATGCGGCAGTCCTGTGGGCGAAAATGCCTTGTTGATGCTAGAGGTCAGAGGAGAATGGGCCGACTGATTCAAGCTGATAGAAGAGCAACTTTGACTGAAATAACCACTCGTTACAACCGAGGTATGCAGCAAAGCATTTGTGAAGCCACAACACGTACAACCTTGAGGCGGATGGGCTACAACAGCAGAAGACCCCACTGGGTACCACTCATCTCCACTACAAATAGGAAAAAGAGGCTACAATTTGCACAAGCTCACCAAAATTGGACAGCTGAAGACTGGAAAAATGTTGCCTGGTCTGATGAGTCTCGATTTCTGTTGAGACATTCAGATGGTAGAGTCAGAATTTGGCGTAAACAGAATGAGAACATGGATCCATCATTCCTTGTTACCACTGTGCAGGCTGGTGGTGGTGGTGTAATGGTGTGGGGGATGTTTTCTTGGCACACTTTAGGCCCCTTAGTGCCAATTGGGCATCGTTTAAATGCCACGGCCTACCTGAGCATTGTTTCTGACCATGTCCATCCCTTTATGACCACCATGTACCCATCCTCTGATGGCTACTTCCAGCAGGATAATGCACCATGTCACAAAGGTCGAATCATTTCAAATTGGTTTCTTGAACATGACAATGAGTTCACTGTACTAAACTGGCCCCCACAGTCACCAGATCTCAACCCAATAGAGCATCTTTGGGATGTGGTGGAACGGGAGCTTCGTGCCCTGGATGTGCATCCCACAAATCTCCATCAACTGCAAGATGCTATCCTATCAATATGGGCCAACATTTCTAAAGAATGCTTTCAGCCCCTTGTTGAATCAATGCCACGTAGAATTAAGGCAGTTCTGAAGGCGAAAGGGGGTCAAACACAGTATTAGTATGGTGTTCCTAATAATCCTTTAGGTGAGTGTATAACATTATATGAAGTAGTCTACTATCGCATCAAAGAAGTGGCCCTTGTGAGTGGCCACATTGGCTTTAAGAAAGCAAGGAAGTAACCTATGCCTACCACAATACAAGGTAGACAGGGCTTATAGTGCTTAAAGTGCTTAAAACTGGCTACACCTTTTCAGTCTGAATGCAAAAAAGGTGGTAGAAAAACTGTAATTTTTCTTCTAGGCTCACTGAGAGGCCTTCAGATGTGTATGTGTGCATATGACTGCTTCGCAAAGTTCTACACGCAGAAAAAATACAAAGATAAAGAAAGAGAAGTGCTAACTCTACACATTTACATATTAAAGCAAATACAAAAATACAAAAATCAATGCACAACTGTACATTACCGGTTTGTCAAACTGAAATGTATTAGAAAACATGTTTTCTCTAAAATGGGAACATAGCTGATGTGGTATGGCTTTAATAGAAGGTAGGTAATGCTCACTTAAATAAATATAAGGAATTACCTAAATAATTTGGGGAAATCACCAACATACTTATAAGATAAAACCTTTGAAATAAGATTCATGTTTGTTTAGAACATTAAAAAGTTCCAAATGAGACTAGGCTTTGTGTGCCATGTTGCTCATATGGATATATGATCATAACCTCTCCAAGGATTTCATCAGGCTGTTTATTGAAAGATTGGCTGGGCAGCTTGTTTCACACTCCCACTGCCCTCTGTATAAAGAAGTACCACCTGTTTTCAGTCTGAAAAGCACTTATTCCTCTTCATTTCCAATAATTAATTTGGCTTGACTTTTTCACTTCTGTGCAGAATAGACCATTTCTGGTCCCAATTACTCTAGAATTTGCTGAAACCTGTTTACTGCAAAATTGTTACATTGGTTTTCCAGTGTGCAAATTCCATATTTAGCAAAAGCAATTTGGTTGTCAATTTATCATGCATAAGAAGAAATATAATGAGATGCTCAAGAGCAAGAAGGATATTTATGTTTAGAAAATAGTCATTTGGAAGACGGGGAGCATTACATTAGCCATTGAGCAAAGCAGTTGAAAAGCCCCCCATTAACGACTCCTGTTTCTGAAACCACCCCTTTGAGAATTATTGGTTTGATAGTGTCCAACAGTTGACAGTCATTTCTGTGTTTTCCTAATTAGTTTAAGATAAATTTCTAGTGATCTTCCCAGAAAAGCTGGCCTTATTTAGGTGATGCTAAAATGACATCAGCTACTGACTAATCTTGTTATTAGCTTAATGCAATCACAACATGTGTGAGCTCAATCGTTTCACCTTTGAATGCACCAGTAGCATTGCATAAAACAGTTAACTGTCAAGCATAGTATTTCAACTGAGCAGGACTATCAGGTTAAATATGGTCTCAGTAATAACAAGGATTAAAGGCTGAAATTATACATTACAAAAGTCAATAGCTATCATTATTTATGTTATGAAAACATAAAGGAATTCAGCTGGGAGAGATTAAATTAGTATTATTTTTCTAAATAAATATTTTATGGTAATATTATAATTATAACACAAAGTTTGTATTCACAACAATTAAGTATGCACTGCTTCTAAAATATAATGAAAATAATATAATGAAGTACGCTGTTTTGACATTTCATCTGGTAAATATGTTTAATGCCAATTACTGATTTAGGGCCAGATTAAATCAAAACTTTAACCCACCCACTAATAGCAAACCACAAACCTGTACATCATAGCGGTTACATTTATGATTAGAAGAAAGTTCCATCTTACTGAAAATGAAGCCACAACTGAGTGTAGTTTTCTATTAGTGGGTGGGTCAAAGTTTTGATTAAATCCGGCCCTTAGTTTAAAATTGTACTTTTACTTACTCACTTTCTTGCTTACTCATTTAATTAATATGTAAACACACTGTCTTGACAAGGCAACAATGAAAAAAAATAGTTCAGGTAAAGTATATATTGTCTTACGGTTATATATTACGTTTTACATTGCAGGCATTAAATGTAATTCATAGTTGTTTTAGCTACAGACTATAAATATAGCAACATAGTGGAAACAATAGCTCATAGTCAGGCTGAATCCTTAGGAATTTAATTAATAAAAGTGTCTTACACATTTTCCACTCAAATACTGCCTTATAAGTGAATTCTCCCGGTGCTCCAGATGGCCAGTCCGCTACTGGATGTAATGAACTTTTGACTCCCACTCAATTGATTTCTATAGGGTGACAGTTTACAACCCCCCATCTCTTAATTCTGTTTACACGTACAACAACCAATTGTGCAATTTAGTTTTGGTTATTGTTATTTATTTTTATGTTATTAAATTTTATTTTCTTTTATTTTCTTTCTATTTTTGGGAGTTTTCTAGTCTTGAGGCCTAGACCAAGGGCCAGCTTAAATCAAAACTTTGACCCACCCACTAATAGAAAACTACAAACCTAAATCAAAGTTTTGATTTAAATGTATGTATGCCCTATGTATTGTTTTTTCAGCTTTACTGGTGGGTAATATCTTTTCAACCCAGACATTATTCAGTTACTTACTTACTTTTGACAGACCATTTTGTATTGTCCTGAATGTTGGTGTGTTTTAAATCATGGAACTACTCACTGAAAACGTTTGGAAAAATAAATGAGATTATAATCTCATATATATATATAAACAAATTTAAAAAAAACAATATAGATCTAAAACAACATAATATGACTATTGTTATTTAAATAAATATGTACAGGTCTGCATATAAGAAATGTCAAAATGGGCAATGTGACATCCTGCTCTGAATTTACTGAACTCAGACATTAGCTTTATTTTTCAGAATACAACCTTGTTATTGAAGTAAATTGATGCAAACTTTAGTACAACATTTAATGTATAATCCACTTAGCACAAGAGACATTGCAACAAAACCAGTAATTATATATAATGCACCACAATTGCAGTGGAGAGCACCAATTTAAAGGAATGTTGTATGAAGAATAAATAGCAACAACGACCAATTTAACGTTATTTGTCAAATTTGTAACATTGTTTGCTATTATTAATCAAATTGAATTAGTGTTTGCCAAAACAAATGTGTTGGATTTCTTATAAGTACATTTCATGAATGTCTTGCTGAATAATGCATCCTGTGTCACTGGAAATCAGAATAAATATCTAACTAGATTTATCAGATAACATGCACATCCAAAAAATACATTGCAGTGCTCCAAGTGCATTTATTATCTTAGTCCCTAACAGGCTCCTTTTTATTTCTTGATGGTCACCATCAAATTAAAATGGTTGCCCATAACCTCACAATTTGTGTATTACATATACAGCGCTGCTGTTCTAGCTATTATACCATTTCTATTGTAACCTAGGCTTCATAAAAAGATGGGATGTTAACAATTCAGTATGTGTAGTGTATAACTCTTATAACAGTTTACAGAGTGTGTGTGTTGTGTAGCACTCTGACATTAGTACTGCATTAGTGTACAGCAATAGCTGTGATGCAGCTAGGTGGTGGTATTAGAGGCTGGTGGAGTATCCGCAGACCAGTAGTGGTGGGCCAGTCTGGGTCAAAGTCCAGTGCTGTTTTTTTAGTCCCGGTCCATCCCTGGTCACACACCAACAATACAGACATGATTTAAAGTAATGCTTTCTTCACCATTCACAAAAAACAAACAATTTGCTACACCAGAATTTTTCATTAAATTTTCTGTTAGGATATATATAGGACACATAGAAAAATCACTAAAGGATGTAACTCTGAATTACAAAAGGAACCCAAAAATGCAGTTGTAATACCTATAGAATTGTTTTGAAAAGGAAGAAATGTATCACATAAATTGTCTCTTTAAAGCAAGTGCAAAGGATAAGTGGATGTAAACTGGGCTGGGGACAGGAATTATTTTTTCAAATTGCTCAATTTTCCCAAATGGATTTCTATTGATTTTTAGAATGCATCTCTTCAAAACAAATAATCTGTTACTGCCATTTACTTCTGCCAGTCACCACTTAAATATAATTACCATGTTGTCAATACAGAGGCAGGCAGACCACAAATGTTAACCACCACCTTGCTGGTAGACTTTTGTTTAACTTTTTCAAATACAAATTATACATATTTTTTTTGGTCTTGTACACAACCTACAATAACTGAGAAAAAATATTAATCTGTTTGAGTGCATGGAATCATATATACTGTAGATGGAATTAACATTTTTCATTGTTATCTACTAGTGTTTGTTATTTCCCAAGTGAGCTTATTGTTCTAACGATTTTTCTGAGTTGCTACTTGTACATTTCATACACAATCCAACTAGGAAATACATTTTATCTTATAAGTCTATGTCAATAATATGCATACAAATATACACTCACCTAAAGGATTATTAGGAACACCATACTAATACTGTGTTTGACCCCCTTTCGCCTTCAGAACTGCCTTAATTCTACGTGGCATTGATTCAACAAGGTGCTGAAAGGATTCTTTAGAAATGTTGGCCCATATTGATAGGATAGCATCTTGCAGTTGATGGAGATTTGTGGGATGCACATCCAGGGCACGAAGCTCCCGTTCCACCACATCCCAAAGATGCTCTATTGGGTTGAGATCTGGTAACTGTGGGGGCCAGTTTAGTACAGTGAACTCATTGTCATGTTCAAGAAACCAATTTGAAATGATTCGACCTTTGTGACATGGTGCATTATCCTGCTGGAAGTAGCCATCAGAGGATGGGTACATGGTGGTCATAAAGGGATGGACATGGTCAGAAACAATGCCCAGGTAGGCCGTGGCATTTAAACGATGCCCAATTGGCACTAAGGGGCCTAAAGTGTGCCAAGAAAACATCCCCCACACCATTACACCACCACCACCAGCCTGCACAGTGGTAACAAGGCATGATGGATCCATGTTCTCATTCTGTTTACGCCAAATTCTGACTCTACCATCTGAATGTTTCAACAGAAATCGAGACTCATCAGACCAGGCAACATTTTTCCAGTCTTCAACTGTCCAATTTTGGTGAGCTTGTGCAAATTGTAGCCTCTTTTTCCTATTTGTAGTGGAGATGAGTGGTACCCGGTGGGGTCTTCTGCTGTTGTAGCCCATCCGCCTCAAGGTTGTACGTGTTGTGGCTTCACAAATGCTTTGCTGCATACCTCGGTTATAACGAGTGGTTATTTCAGTCAAAGTTGCTCTTCTATCAGCTTGAATCAGTTGGCCCATTCTCCTCTGACCTCTAGCATCAACAAGGCATTTTCTCCCACAGGACTGCCGCATACTGGATGTTTTTCCCTTTTCACACCATTCTTTGTAAACCCTAGAAATGGTTGTGCGTGAAAATCCCAGTAACTGAGCAGATTGTGAAATACTCAGACCGGCCCGTCTGGCACCAACAACCATGCCACGCTCAAAATTGCTTAAATTACTTTTCTTTCTCATTCAGACATTCAGTTTGGAGTTCAGGAGATTGTCTTGACCAGGACCACACCCCTAAATGCATTGAAGCAACTGCCATGTGATTGGTTGGTTAGATAATTGCATTAATGAGAAATTGAACAGGTGTTCCTAATAATCCTTTAGGTGAGTGTAGTATATGTACAGGTAAGAATCTGAAATACTCGGAACAATGGTAAATTTATCCTCATACAAACGTAACATTAAGAACCAAAAGGTTATGATTACAATACAAAAACAGGAGCAGAAGACCAAACTAGCTATAAGTCTAATCTCAGAAGAATAGCCTATTTGACTTTTATGTAGTTCCCTGTGTCTTGTAGACTCATGGAGACATACGCAGCCTGAGCTGCCAGTCAGCAGCAAGCGCACCAAGTATACAGCCCACTCCTCATCAGGCCACTGACCACTAAATGCCAGTCGTTCAAAAGCAGAACAATAATGTTCAATGTCTTCATCCTCTGAAAACTTTGCCATTTTAGGTCCCTTCCACCCACTGTACATCACTCTAGCCAATTGTGGAGAGGCAACCACACGATCTGCTGGTGGAGTAAAAGCTGGGGTTTCTCTGACCATGTGCTGCTGATGCACCTCTGTCCTTTCCCTTTGCACTTCATTTTGAAGTTGGTTAAATTGGTGCTTTAAAGCCTTCCAGCACTGTTCCTGGCATTGTGCCTCTTACTCCGCCCTTTCATCCTGTCTTTGTTGATTGAGTAGTAAGGCCTTAAACAGAGATCTCAAGTCCTCGGCTCAGGCCTCTTCTTCTACATCAGTCTCTGGCACATTCACACTAGACTCTGCAGCAGCTGTTGCTCCTGACTCAACAGCTTCAGCTCTCTCATCTCTTGCTCTTTTCGGTGCCATGTCCTTCCTGTTCTATATCGTGTTGCCCCCTGCTGGACACTGGATCCCACCCTTGCCACCAAAATGTCACCAAGTAAACATGGGAGAGTGGTCTCTAGCAACAAGTGACACAAGTCCAAGATGAGTGTTCATATCCTTTTGGCAATTTATTGCGAGCACATCAAGTGTAGCAGACAACTAGATCTTCAAACAGCTTAAAACGATAGGTTGCATATGCAAACCTAGTTATCTGAAAAAGGAAGCACTGCCCAAGGGGGAGGGGTTTCTGCGCACTGCCGTAGGAACCTGATCGAAACATCACTCTATCAAAGCTGCCATTGGCCCCTGCGCTCGTCACTCAGAACAGGTCCCTTCCCACATCCTGTTCCATTAAACATGACATCAGCGCAGGTTCGTCCTCTTTTGCAGGGAGCCAGGACTCTCGTGCGACCTTGCAACCCTTTGGCAGTGCTTCCTTTTTCAGATAACTGGGGTTGCATTTGTAACCTATCGTTATATTTCAAGTCGGAAACACTGCCCAAGGGGGAGGGGTTACTGTATAACCAAGCCATCGTAAGGGAGGAGGCAGCGAGCTGATAAGGGAGCCTGCCCCGAGGTGACCGCTAGGGGCCTCGACAACACAACTCCAGAGAGTAACCTCAGGGGCCCTGTAGGGCCGCACCTGAGCCACCCAGGAGCGAGGACCGTAGTCATGCTCTTACCGGGAACTGTCTAGAATCAGCATATACAAAGCGGGGCTACAGAGGTCAACTCTTATGCCCTCCACTTACAAGAGCAAGGCCGGCTGCTCTACTAGTGCACCTAGGAGCGAGGCCGAATCTACTTGCACAATATCTGTGCAACTTGTGCGGCCTCCACGCATATCATGGCAGTGGACCCCTGATCCAATAGGAGCGGGGCCACAGACCCAATGAAAAAACAACAGAATACACAGCTGGCTAGTCAGCAGAGTAGCCGAGCTGAACAAGAATATACAATATGTACATATTGCGTGACAGCAAGACCTTCATGTTCATTAGCACGCAGCACAGGAGCAGCCAACTCAACTGAATAGTACAGAGTGGAAGAGCTCTATTGTGCTGACAATTAGATTTCATACAAATGAACTATATACATCACGGGGCGCAGGAGCCAGCTCATGCACCACACGTGGAACACAGGAGCAGTTGACACCTGCCGAATAGTGCAGCTAGCACAGGGCAACTACAGCTCTTGCCGTGTGAATAAATGAACTATGTACACAGCGGGGCACTGGAGAAACTCAAGCGCCCTCCACTGGAGGACAACAGCAGTGGGCCCCTTGCTCCATGGCATACACAGCCAGAGCGGGCCACAGACCTGCTGACCAAGGAACTATATACATAGCGAGGCAGCGAAACTCAAGCACCATCAGCTGGAAACAGTGAGCTCCATGTTGCACAGGTCAGACGGAGCCACAGTCCTGCTGTTTATATATATTTATACATTTATATATATATATATATATATATATATATATACAGAGTAGGGTATATGCCAGACGCATGCACCACCGTGACACAATGCATAATAAAACGAACTATGTACAGGGCGGCCTCGTAAGGCAACATGCCATTAGGCCACATGACAGACCCTGGGAACACATCAACAGGTTGTCAGTAAATCCAGGAGCAGCTCGCGTGGGTGCTCGACTGGAAGGCATAGTCCGATGGAAGGGAAGACACAATTCACTAGCTCCCTCAGGATGTACTTTACAGGGGCAGACTGGGAGAGGAAAAAGGCAGGAGCCAGAGCCTGTAGGTTACTGGGGCTTGACTGCAGCCAACACCGGGTTCCCAATGGAAGGGACCGATCCCGTCACGTCCAACCTGTAGAACCAGGAAAATGTAAGCGGCGAGGCCCTTGCTGCAGCCGCACAAGTGTCTGCCAAGGGGGCTCCTTGAAAAAGGACCCAAGATGTGGCAACGCCTCAAGTCGAGTGGGCCACCAGGTGTTCAGGCACCGGGGTCCTGGTGGACTCGTAGGCCATGGTAATGGTGTCCACAATCCAATGCGAGAGGTGCTGCTTTGAAAGCGCCTGGCCCTGTGTCCGTGTTCCATAAGGAACTGTGGCTGCACCCACAGAAGCAGACGGCGTGCATTGGGTGCAGTGTTGCCAATTTGAGAGTTGCTGGGTGGTGTAAGGGTGGGCCAGAGGCTGCTGGAATGCCTCAGGGGTGGGGCTCGGGTGGTGGAGGAGGTGGGGTCGGGCCGGGTCCCCTCCTACCACGAGCTGCCGTGGGCCGCTGGGTGCCAGGACAGCGAGCCTGGGGGGGCGCCTGCCTGCCAGTGAGATGCTGGCGGAGATCGGCAGGTGGGCAGGGCTGTGACCTGGGCTGTGGTCCGGCCTGTGGCCTGGGCTATGGCCTGTGAGCTACGGTTGGGGGGCCTCCCTGCCGGCGAGCTGCCGCAGACGGCCTGCGTTGCTGGGCCTGAGGTGCCACGGGGTACACCCGGGCCAGCTGCAGGGACTGCTCCCTCTCCCGGAGGGAGCGTGTGAGCATCTCCTCCACAGAGGGGCCAAAAGTAAAGCCCGGTTAAATAGGGGCGTCCATGAGGTGAGTCCTGTCCGAAATCTAATTGTCAGCACAATGGAGCTCTTCCACTCTGTACTATTCAGTTGAGTTAGATGCTCCTGTGCTGCGTGCTGACGAGCACGAAGGTCTTGCTGTCATGGGATATGTACATATTGTTTATTCTTGTTCAGCTTGGCTACTCTGTTGACTAGCCAGCCAATGGCAGCTTTGATAGGGTGACGTTTCGATCAGGTTCCTACGGCAGTGCGCAGAAACCCCTCCCCCTTGGGCGTGCTTCCGACTTGAAAGATAACAGCTCTCCTGCTGTTTCAATTTTTCAATTTAGCAGTTATTTAACTTTATAATGCTACCAAACAGACTTTCTTGGGCACCTCCCATGGCCACCTCCTCCCCAGCTAAACCATTTCTCCCCCAAAGTTATCAGATTTCCTGAGCTCATCGGCCCATGAACTGTTCTTCGTCAAAGTGGCAGTCTTGGGAGGATTGCACCGAGAATGGGCCAAATGGCTTGGAATCCCTGCTGTGAAATATCTGGGGAATAGGGCCTGGAGGTAATAAAAAACCTTTGAAGCAGGCGAGAGCCGAAATCCCGAAACAGAGCTACGAACCCAGGCCAACCGGCATTTCCAAAAGATGGCATGGATTGACATCAGTCATAAATCGAGCCCCCTCCAATAGGACACTGGGGGCTGAAACCGAAATCCAATCTCACAAACTCAAGAACCAATCGTCTATTGATCTGACAGGTGTATAAAAAGTAGCGCACAGCACTTTCTCTCTCTCACTCGAACCAGTAACCCACTGCCACAGCTCAACTTGTAGCTCTGTTGCCAGAACCGAAACCAGAAACCAACTAAGTCTTTGCCGGCAACAGAAGAGTTCAACTGGGAGAAGGAGATTGAGCCATACGAAAAATTCTTTTAAAGGACTTTATCAAGTAAAGAACTTTAGAAACTGTGCATGCCCGCCTGTGCCCACCTGATCAGTGGAGTTGATACAGCTGGACAAGTCGACTGAATACGAAAGTGTTCAGTCATTTAAATAGCTATTGAGTCTTAAGAAACTTGACCCTTGGAACAAACAGGGCCCTGCTTTCCTCAAAGACTTTGTCTTCAAGTAACTACGGTGGAACCCCTGCTTACAAAGAAGATTTTGTGCACAACCTTGGAGCCTTCAAACCAGTGGAAAATCTGTTTGGAAAAGACTCTACATTCGCGAAACCCCAACTTCCAGGTGCATCGACTGAGTGGAAGTTCTTGGACAAAGCCGAACCGGACTGCCTTTGTTCCAAACCACACGGACCTCATGCTGTGTGTTTTATTTGAGCCCGAAGACAGAGAGGCTCAGATAACTCAGATAAGTTAACAGTTTGGAGTTTATTATTCATGACATTTGAAAAATCTATTAGAAATGTTATTCTGTGAGTCATAAACTTTAGAATGTGTAATATCATTTAGTATTTTCTTAAATATAAATGAGTGCTACATTAAACTGTTTTGTTTGACAATTTTAGAAATAAAATCTGTCAATGCTGAGAAATATCTTCTCATTCCTGTTTAACTGTTTAGTCTGAAATTGACACATGACACTAGATTATAGGTGGCCCTGCCTATCCTTAATCATTGAACAGTAATCAATTAGGGAGAATTGTGGTAACAAGAAATAATCTTTCTCGGCACCCAAACGTAAATAAGACTGATATATATATATATATATATATATATATATATATATATATATATATATATAAACGAGTTATTTGACATAAATACTAACCTGCATTAGTTATTGAATGTCTGACTAACAATACTAATCAGAGACTCACCTTTGTCTTACTAACCGGTATTGTAGTCAATGTGTTTGTAATTTTGTGTAACGTTTTGTGTGTTATCATATGCGATTCCATGGTCTTTGATTTGGTCACAGAAGTGATTTGTCTTTGATTTGTTGATCGAGAGTGAATTTTAATTAGTTTTTCCCTTTTTGTATAACTATTGTGGTGCTACATTTTATCTTTGTTTTTAATACATTTGACATTATCAAATAACCTTGTCATATAGCAGCATATACACAAGTAATCAGTCAGGTTTAACACCACCCGCCACCAGAATGCACTCTTCCCAACCTGTATATTCTCACATAAATGCAGGTGTGCACCCAGTACATCCTGCTTGTATTCACATCAAAACGATAACAAAACAATTACTATGCATTCATCAACACCCTCAATCACTTCCTCTTATGTAAACATTCACTCTATTTGCACATTGAAATGAGGTATATTCATGTAAATAAATCATTTATACATATGACATCTCCCTTTGCACTGTTTGTATAGTTTTATACACAGACATGTACACAATCATAAAGTATGGAAGGCATCAATTAATATTGAACTCCATGATGATGCAGTGAGGGAGCGCAGACTAAAGCTGCTCCATCACAATAGTCACAACAGTTTTTCAGTAGTTTGCATTAATTGTCAATAAGAATTTGATCGACAGCAATTAATTTGATTGAAGTAGGGCATTTCAATTTAGTATCACTAGAGGACGCTATGTAATTGTTGCAGGGAAA
The DNA here is from genome assembly GCF_036373705.1 of Amia ocellicauda. Classification (NCBI taxonomy): domain Eukaryota; kingdom Metazoa; phylum Chordata; class Actinopteri; order Amiiformes; family Amiidae; genus Amia; species Amia ocellicauda. The sequence continues at coordinate 56,981,525 of NC_089852.1, forward strand.
ACTACCTGAAGAAGCTAGAGTGGTAAAATCCAAAGCAGGCTGAATCGAGCAAAAAGAAGCTTGGTTTGGGATCACTTTGATTTAAAAAAGGATCCTGTTCACTGCAATTAGGCCTACTGTGATTCTGTGTTAAAATATAACACCACGACTACGCCGGTGATGTATCACCTGACAAACAAACATCCTACTGCCTTGGCTAGTGCTTCATCCTCCTCTCAATCGACCATTACATCGATGTTAGCTAGAAATAATTGTAATGAACATCGGGCAGAGAGAATATCACAAGAGATTTGCCGGTTAATAGAGAAAGATATGATGTCAATAAATATTGTTGACGGCAAATGTTTTTAGGGCTTAATTAATTTGGTGGAGCCGGGATATAACATTCCATCATAGTTGTAAGTGAGTAGTTTTAAGTTTTGAGTCGGCACTGACTACTGACGTGTGTTACAGAGTACAGCTTAAAAGTAATATTATAATATAATATTTATAATATTTATGAATGCGGTCTAGAGTCAGTTTGACCAGTGAAATAGTTATGTGTTGTACATGAGGAAGTTTTTTTTTTTTTTCAAGTATATATTTAGGACTACTCGATATTGTATTATAAAGCTATAATTGTTGCTCGTGGCTACCGAGTGAGTAAGCAAGGTAATATGGAACCTGTTTGCACTCACATGTATTTTTATTTCATTAGTTTTTTAGAGATATTTAAGTAATAGTTAGTTAAACTCACATTGCCACCTGTTTCACCCTGGTGTGCAGCTGAGAGGGACTGGATTGTGAGTAGCCTACCTGGAGCACGTGTATTATGTTATGTGAGTACTGCATTTATTTTATTTACTGTATTGAGTGAAGGGACCAGTTCTTATTTTTTTTTCGGCCACCACACACCCAAGCAACAATTCAGGCCTGCAACGTTTGTTTATTTCATTATTATATATTGTAACAGTTTTGAGATGTTACCACCCTGCTGGGTCCCAAACAAGAGGCAGATTGCTCTTTATTTGTGCACAGGCACCATCTTGCAAAAACCCCGTTGCAAAAATCCGTTTAATATGTGCCTTTACAAAGGCAGCTCTAGCCGTGAAAAGAACTGATCTAAAATCAAAATAATGGCCGAGGCTAATCAGAGCCCACATAACTGAACACAGGGTGGGGAAACCAAACATGAAACCGGCATACAGAAAATAAGGGAGAATAACACAACACAACTGTACAACAACATAAAACACAATGAACTTACATTAATTATTCATAATTAACTAATTTACACAGCCTCAGGACCACCTCCCAGCAGCCCTAGCAGACATGCCCGTATATTAATGCACCTGGGTGGCTCTGTCTTCCCATCTCCGTTACACAGCCCCCCTCTCAGGGGCGATTGTCCCGGCGGCCTCAATCAGTTCAGTCAGGCTGCGGTCAAAGTCCATCAGCCGAGGCGGGGGTCAGTGCTGGTGGTCAGGGCAATGAACCCCAAGTCCCTCACCTCTCTCCTTGGTGGGGGTCGTGATGTCTGATGTCCCCAATTCCTCTGGCTCAGCTGCCAGGCCACTCTCTGCCGATAGTGCATGGGCCAGGCGACCGGGGTGCAGCCTGGTCACATCCGTCATTGCTCCCCGTAGCACACTGTCCCCACCGCGTCCAACACTTCACGGGGGCCTCCCCAAGCTGGGGCAAGCTCAGGGGACAGTCCCTTCTTACGGTGGAGGTTATGGGCCCAGACTCGGTCTCTCACGGTGAATCCAGGGCCCCTGCTGTGCTGGTCATACTGGCGTTTCTGCTGAACGCCCGTGCTGGTGAGGTGGGTGCGGGTGAGGACATGCACCCGCTCCATCGGTGCCCCCACCTAGTGCTGCTGGCAATTGACTGATCTTCCCGGGGCCACCTTCGTTGCTCATTACTGGTAGCCCGGAAAGGTGAGTCACGGCGCTAAGACGTCCAGCTTCGCCCCCAGGCTGGTGAAGAAATCTAGCCCAAGGATACAGGCCTCAAGGATCGGGGCCAGACAGAACTTGTGCTGGAGCCACCGGCCGCCGACTTCCACCCACATCTGCATACTCCCTTGCAGCTGTGTCTTCTGCCCCATCACGGTCATCAGATTCAGCGAGGTCACCTCCCATGTTTCCCCTGGTATAGTAATGGCTCCAGGGCATAGCAGCGAGATGGTGGAGCCAGAGTCAACCAGGCCCCAACAGGTCTGTCCTTCTATTGTGCAGGGGAGATACAGACTGCAGCCTTGTGCGATCCAGCCCACTTCTACGGTGTCGTCAATCGTGGCTGTTGAGTCATTTCTGGGAGGCTCAGCTCGAGTTTGTGGCTGTGGTGCCCTCTCTTGCCGTAGTGAGCCTTATGAAGAGTGCACGGCAAGAGATTAATTTGATGTTTTAATCCAACATTTAATTTTGCATAAATTATCAAAATATTTTATTTTTATGGTTCCTCAATTTTATCTTGAAGAAAACCACGTCCAACAAAAATGTTATTTAGGCACATATCTGGAAATTACTTTCATTTGTATGCAATATTAACAGAGGGTAACATTGGGGGATTTATACAATACCCTATTTTGAGTTTTCTTAGCAAACTCACTGTGCGCACACACACATGCACACATGCACACACACACACACACACACACCCCCCAAAGAGTTGTATAACAAAACACAAAATAAACAATATAAAATATGTACCCCTGTAGTGATCACATTTGTTATAATGTAATCTATTGCACTGTGGTGCAGGAGACTGGGTTTGAATCTCAAAACTCCCCAGAATGATAGATTTTGATTTTGTAGCCACACTCTCACTTATTAGGTATTTAGACAGGACTCTTATATTACAAAAGTTTCATTTTATTATTATTATTATTAATTTCTTAGCAGACGCCCTTATCCAGGGTGACTTACAAAATATAAGCACAATATGAAGTGCAAAAATACAGTGCAGTATAAGGCATAACATTACAAATTCTAGTTTACATAATACAGTGCAATTCAAATCATAATACATTTTACAAATTCCAATTTACACAATATATGAGGTCTTACATCCTGGATTGTAAAAACTGGTAAGTGCAGACAAAATGTTAAGTCAAAGTAAAGGGCACGGGGAAGGGAGTGTAGGGGAGATCAAAATAAACAATACGAGTACTAGTAACGCAAGGCAAGTAGTATGATAAAAGAGCTTGGTGCAGTGTGGTCGAGACAGCGGTAGGTGAGGGTCAGTGTCTTGAACTGAATGCGTGCCGCTATCGGGAGCCAGTGGAGGGAGCGGAGCAGAGGAGTAGCGTGTGCGAATCGGGGCAGAGAGAATACCAGAAGAGCCGCAGAGCTCTGGATGAGCTGGAGCGGCGGGTAGTGGATGCAGGCAGGCCGGCCAGGAGGGAGTTGCAGTAGTCCAGGCGGGAGAGGACCAGGGACTGGACAAGCAGCTGAGTCGAGTAGTCAGTGAGGAAGGGACGGATCCGGCGTATGTTGCTCAGGAAGAATCTGCAGGTGCGCGTCAGCGTGGTGATGTGCTGGGAGTAGGAGAGCGCAGGATTGAGGGAGACTCCTAGGCTCTTAGCAGAAGAAGGAGAGAGTGTCATAGATTCCAAGGGGATTGAGATGGAGTGTTGGAGCCAGATTAAGTTTTTGTTTTTGTTCCTTTTTTGCAATTCTTATTATTGTTATTATTATTTACAGAGAAGTTAATTTAGTTGTTTATGATTTATTTGTTTAAGTATTTTTGTTTTGATTCTGTCGGTTCAATTTGTATGTCAATTTGGTTGCCACACCCAGGAAGTTAGGGGGAATGGGGTAAGGCGATATCCATCAACTGAGGGGTGTGGCAGGGGGAATTTGGAAAATGTTTGGATAGGGTGGTGGATGGCATATATTTTTTGAACCACACTCACATACATACAAGGATACTGTTTTTTTTTTTTTTTTTTTTCTGTTGGATTATAATTTTGGATTTCAAATAAATTAGTTTTTCCATTTTTATATCAAGTTGTATTTCGTTTTGTTAGATTATTCTTTGGAATTTTGTGTGCGTTTTTAAACAACGCTAGGACCCTCCCTATCCACGACTGGCGAGAAACAGCTGCTACAGGAGAGATCAGCAGAAGGTGAGGAAGAGGGGGGAAAAAAAGGATATCCAATTTGTAGAGGTTGAGTTTGAGGTGGTGCGAGTGCATCCAGGCAGAGATAGCAGACAAACAGGAAGAAATGCGAGAGGGGATGAGAGGGTCAGAGGAGGGAAAAGACAGGAAGATCTGGGCATCATCTGTGTAGAAGTGGTAAGAGAAACCATGGGATGCGATGAGGGGGCCCAGGGAGCGAGTGTAGAGAGAGAACAGGAGGGGGCCCAGGACGGAGCCTTGGGGAACGCCTGTGAGGAGAGGTTGGGGTGTGGATGAGGAACCTCACCATGTCACTTGATAGGTCCGGTCGTTGAGGTAGGAGGAGAACCAGGTGAGAGCAGTCCCAGAGATTCCAAGGTCAGCAAAGCAGAAGAGGAGGATGGAATGATTGACAGTGTCAAAGAGTGATAGGAAATAAGACTTCTTGGCTGAGGTGAGTGAGGAGGAGAATGTGTACAGTAAAGAGCAGTAAAGTTCGAGGGCAGCTGGGAGTTTGGATCTTTTCCACTTCTGTTCAGTGGTGCGCAGACTGGATCAGTTTGAGTGGAGAACAGAAGAGATCCAAGGCTGAAGAGGGGAGAGACGTACAGGACGAGACGTGAGAGGACAGAGAGAATCAAGGGAGGAGGTGAGGGAGGAGAACAAATAGGAGGTAGCACAGTTAACAAACAGATGGGAAAAAGTTAATGGAAGGTAAGAGACTGAGTGAGAGCAGTGGAGGTAAGGGTGGAGTGGGAGATGGAGCAGCGATTACAGCGGAAGGTGACAGATGGAGTGGGTGGGGTGGGGAGGGAGGGGAGAGAAAGGGAGAAGGAGAGTAAGTGGTGGTCTGAGATGTCCATGGGTGTCACAGAGAGTGTCGAAGGGGAGCAGCCTCTATGGAAGATGAGGTCTAGCTGGCAGCCTGCCCTGTGAGTGGGGGGAGACGGGGAGAGAGAGAAGTTAAATACGGTTTTATTGTTTGTAGTATTTTACATTTTTCAAATAAAAGAAAGTTAAATACTGTTTATTGGGTTAAGTATTTCACATTTTACAAAATTAAAAACAATTCCAATTTTAATACTTATGATTAAAATCGTTTAAAATATCAGTTCTTAAAATCACTTAAAATTTTTAAAATCTTGTGATTTTTAACAAAACTAAAACAATAAACTTTAAAATAAACGTGCTCAAATCAAATAAACAAAACGTGATAAAAGCAAAAAAATTGCACACCAACAAAAGAGTCAAATACATTGAAAATAACAGAAAATGCATTAAACAAATTAAAAAAACAATTAAAAAGTAAAAATAAAAAACAAACAAAAAAGTCTAATGCATTTTAAATTAAACCCAAAACGGTCAATGTATTTGACAAAAAAATATAACAAAACTCTACCAAAAACCCTAAACAGTGTGATTTAAAAACAACTAAATCTTTAAAAACAATTAAGATTCATTATTTAAAATCTTCTTTTAAAAACAATCATTCTTAAAATCTTTAAAAGATCTTTAAAAGATCTTGGACTCGGGCTCCAGCAGGGGGAACTAACCGTCCCCGGAGGTGGGTCCCATCATGGGATCCTGAGCTCCCCCAGATCTTGTATGCGCCAGTTCTTAAAGGCTTCCTCCTTGCCCCTCTGATGGACCTCCAGATTGACGTAGTCTTTCACAAACACCATGCCCCTCCGCGCGATGACGATCGGGTCCAGCTCCTGCTTATTGAACAAACAGATGTTCCGTCCCTCCCACAGTGCCTGCTTCACTGCGCAGACGACACGCCACCAGCACCTCAAGGTAGATGTAGAAATTCCCTTGGCTGGACCGTATAGGATCTGCTGGGCGGTCGCCCGCGCAGGAACGGCGAACCTGTGGAGGAACGGAGAAAACAGGAGCCAGACCCTGTGGGCGGAGGGGCACTCACTAAAGATGTGAGCCTCCGTCTCCTTCCCCAAGCAACCCTTATAGGGGCAGGTGTCATAAGGAGCTATGCCCCTTCTGTGCATAAACACTCGGGTGGGGAGACACCGACTCACAGCCATCCAGGAGACATCTTTCTGCGTGTTCGTGAGGCAAACGTGCGTAGCGTTAGCCCAGATAAACCGGCAGGTTTCGGGAGGGAAATCTTCTATCCGGCTGGTCTCCTGGGCAGATCTCATCTGACTACAGATGGTCTTATAATCCCAGGAGGCCAGCACGACTTTATGGAGGCCTACTTCGAGCGCAAAGGCTCGGAGCGCCCTGTAGAACGGCGGGGGATCCCACGAGTGCGGCCTGGTGTTGTCCATGGCGCAGAGGCCGAATGGTCTCAGGCTGCTGGCAAAATAAAAGCGGTTCATGAAACTCACTTTCTTGCCAGCAGCCTGGATGTTCTTAACCACATAGGCCAGCCCCTGCGCCTTTATCAGCCGCACAACGTCCGGGACCCCCCTGCCTCCATCCAGGGTACCCTTCACCATCTGCACTCTTTTCAGCCTCTCCATTTTGCTCCCCCAGACAAACCGAAATATAATTCGGGTCACTAGTTTTGCGATACCCTTGTCTGGGGGGAAGATCATTCCTACGTAGAGGAGTATCGGGAAGAGGATGGCCTTTACGACCAGCACCTTACCAGCCATCGTCAAGGTCCTTGTGCTCCAGCCGTGGATCTTCCTTTGGACCTTTGCTATGGCCTCCTCCCAGCTCCGGGTGCCCGTGTTGGTCCCGTCGATCGTGATCCCCAGAACCTTGATAAACGGCTTCACAGGGAACACGGTCGGCGGGCCCCGGCCGACAGGCCATGCCCTGGAGAGGTAGACCTCGCTCTTGGCCTTATTCACAGCGGCCCCCGTCGCCCTGCAGAAGCCGTCCAGCAGTTCCTCGACCCTGGCCACGGACGGAGCGTCCGTGCAGACCACGGCCACGTCGTCCATATAGGCCAGGGCCTTCAGTTGCTCTCCGCCGGAACCCGGGAGATGGAAACCTGTCACCCGGACGTCCCGGCGGATCGCCTGCATGAACGGCTCCAAGCAGAGGACGTACAGCAGGGCCGACAGGGGACAACCCTGCCGGACCCCCGACCTGACCAGAAATGGTTCGGTCAGGTGGCGGTTCACAAGGACCCTGCTGCTTAGGCCGCTGTAGATGATCTTGACCCACTTCCTCAGGCCAAGAGCGAGACCCATCCTCTCCATAACAAGCTGCAGGTATTCGTGGCCCACTCTGTCGAAGGCTTTCTCCTGGTCCAAGCTGATTAGGACCAGGGGAAGCCCTCTCTCGTTCGAGTAGGCCACGACATCCCTGAGCAGCATGGCGTTGTCGGCCGCCGATCTCCCCCGGGCACCACAGACCTGGTCGGGACCCACGACTTGAGGGAGTGGCCGCTGCAGCCGGAGCGTCAGTGCTTTGGCCAGTATCTTGTAGTCGGTGCACAGGAGGCTGACTGGCCGCCAGTTCCTCAGATCTTTCGTGTCTCCCTTCTTGTGAAGAAGGGAGAGGATACTCTTCTTCATCGAAGGGGCCAATCTGCCCTCTCTGTACATCGACCCCAGGACCTGGCCCAGATCTTCCTTAAGCACCTCCCAAAAGATCTTATAGAACTCAGCAGGGATCCCGTCGGGACCCGGTGTCCTTCCAGAGTTAAGACTCTTTATCACCTGGGAGAGTTCAGTGGTGGTGATCTCTGGATCCTCCTCCTCCTCCTCGTCCCCCTCATTGCGGGACTCCAACAGGGACAGAAAGTGATGGATCAGATTTTGATCCACCACCTTCTGGTCGTACAACTCCCTGTAGAAATCCCGCACCACTGTCTCAACAGCCTCTCTGCCCTCCACCTCTTGCCCCGAGGAGTCGATCATGGAGGACATTGCAGGCCGCCTCTCCTTCGTTTTCTTGAAGAAGAAGCGGCTGCATTTCTCATCGTCCTCCATGATGCGGACCCTGGAAAGGACCTTGATCTTCTCTTGAATGAGCACCTCTGTCGTCAGGAGCCTGTGGTCTGAAAAGAAGACCGCCTCCGAAGACATGGCGGTCCTCTCCAGTGGCTTGCTGAGGAGGACGAGATCTATCCTGGAGAAGGAGGAGCCAGAAGAACTCACCCAGGTGAACAAGGGGACCAGGTCCCGACCTGCGTCGCAGAGTTCAAAGTCCTCCACGAACGCAGCGAGGTCCCTGCTGGATCTATCGTTGCGGGGCTTACTCCGGTCTACATCCCTCAGAGCACAGTTGAAATCACCTGAAATGATAACTGGCAAGGTGCCGATCAGGAGCGGGCGTAGCTGATGGAGAAAGAGGACTCTCTCTCTCTGGCTGGTGGGGGCATAGACATTGACTAGCCTCAATACAGCCCCCTTGTATTTAAAATCGAGGCTGGCCAGTCTGCCCGCCTCTATAACCTTGAATGTTTTAACTATTAAGAAGGGGTTTTTCAGGAGTACGGCAATCCCGTCCGCTCGGGACACATTGGACCCCGACCAGAAGGATTCTCCTAGGGTCCAAGTGTCCCGGAGATCTTTGTATTCTTTTTGGAACGGGATGCCGCACTCCTGCAAACAGATAATATCCGCCTTCATTCCAGCCAGAGAGTTTAAAACATCGGTCCTCTTTTTCACCTCAGCAATGCTCCTCACATTAATTGAAATAATGGTTAATGCCATAATGGCTGTGAGGGCAATTACCCGCTCCGTAACAATCATGTAAAGAAACCTTTCTCTTCCCCACTCCTCTCTTCTCCCTCACCTAGCTTAGCGCTAGCACCCATCATTTCAATCATTTGCCTCACCGCTTGATCCTCTAGGAAGACTATGGGGGGGGCTCGGCTCCCGCCACCCGGTAAGGCGGGCAAAACTCCACTGGGCTCAGGGCCCGTGGTGCTGGAGGTTCTCCCTGGCTCCTTTGAGGCCGAGGCCCGACGAACAGATGGCAGGGCAGAGGCTTTATGTACAACTGGGGAGAAAACTGTATAGACCCCACTAGTCGTTCTTTTAACTAATGGTGGGGGAGGGGGTGGTCTCTCCCTTCCCGGCTGTCTGCCGCCGCAGGCCTCCTCCCCCAGCGCCAGTGACCTTGCCATCACGTCCCTGATGTCTTTCTGGGAAAGGACACTGGCGCCGACTCTCGTCTCCTGAGGACCTGCGGCTCTCCCACTACTGCCGGGAGGGCATACCTGACCCCTCCCCTGGGAGAGTCTCAGTTGTGGGGCAGGAGGAATGTTATTTCTAGGGGGCCTCTCATCTACCAGGCTGCCCACTCGGGGCAGTGGAGAAGGCCCACCGCTCTCCTCTCCGGAGTCAGAGTGGGGCGTATAAAAATTAGAGGGAGGGGACTCTGGAGCGGGGGAGGAGCCGGCAGGGGGGGGAGAATCTGCAGAATGAATCCTCTTTTTCATCATACCCCCTCTACCCATGCTCCTCTTCTCAGCCCTCCTTCTCTTCCCCGCTACCACTGTCCACTCTCCCTCTGCCTCCACTTCTGACCCAGAGTCAGAGAGGGAGCCTATGAGGCTCCTGAGGATTGTTTCCTCTCTACCCCCATCTTGGGGTATCACCTTTGGAGGAGCCTCCGCTTGGTTTTCTCTCTCTCCACCACCCCCGAGGGCCCGCGCCCTATTTGCATAGGAGGAGGGACAATTCCTAAAGAGGTGCCCTCCCCCACCGCACAGGTTGCAGGCCCTCTCCTGCTTGCAGGCCCTGGTCTGATGTTCCCCGCCGCAGACCTTGCACTTAACAACGGTACAGGCTGCGGCTAAATGACCCAGGGCCCCGCAGTTCCTACATAATTTGGGCATGCCATGATAAAAGACAAGCCCCCTATTTGCTCCTAAAACCACGGTGCTTGGTAGATGGCGTACTCCGCCGATGGCGGCCACTTCCACCTGCAGACGCACCTGCCACCGCCGAGCACCGGTCCAGACCCCATCCTCATCATTAACTCTCCTACTTTCAGACAGGATCTCACAGTGTCTCCTCAGCCATACTTCTACGTCGTACTCTGCCACTGCTTCGTTGTAAAACTGAATAGTTACAATTTTAATCTCTCTATCTGTCAGGGCGTCGACCACAAAGTCATTCAGGGGCATGCTGTCTTTTTTCTCCCTATACAGGTTCCAAAAACTCTCCAGCACTTGAGGGTTCTTAAAACTCACCTCAAACACGTCCCTAGGTCCAGGCAGTTTTACCACACAGTTCAGCTCAGAAGGGGCAAAGCCCAGGCCCCTCTGCAGCACGGACCTGCTGAACTCCAGCCGGGTGAGGGCCGCGGTCTCGGCTCCAGCCTCACGGCTGAAGCGCACCGCATTATGGCGCCTCACACCGGCGGTTCGCTGGGCCATGCTGCACTTTCCTACCTTGGAGAAGGGTCGGGAGGCTCTCAATCCGGAGGTCGGGGCAAGTCCACCTGGCTGGGGAGCAGCTTCCACCTCCGGGGCTCTTGCAGGGAGCGGGCCTTGCGGGGAGAAGTCCGGGCCCTGGCTGCAGGAGGCCTCCCTCAGGGACGTTGCCGATCGGCCTGGTCGGTCCCTGGAATCCGAGGCCTCTCCTGGATCCTGGCTGGTGACGTCAGCGGGGAGCAGTCCTGGTCAGGCCGGGCTCCGGGTAGATGGTCGGCCGGGCTTCTGGATGGGACCCACTCCGTGAGGAGTCCTCCGACCCCTCTGGCTAGGTCCCCTGTCGCTCCCGGTCCGTCCCAATCTCCACTCGCCTCGGCCTCCGGACCGCTCCAAGGACCCAGGACTCTGCAGCTCTGTCAACCGGCACCTCCCCGTCTCGTCTGGTCTGGCCTGATGGATCAGCTCCCTGCAAGGAAAAAAGAAAGACTGTCAAGTACAGTTCAAAAGCCCCCTGCTGGACAAAGGTTTCTCTCGCTATTGAAAGAAAGTTAAAGGGGTGAAGAAGAAGGAAGAAATATGGCAGAGTGGGAGGAGTTGAACAGGTAGATGTTGAAGTCTCCCAGGAGGATGGCAGGTGAGGACAGTGAGGGGAGGGAGGAGAGAAGAAAGTCGAGTTCATCCAGGAAGAAGGTGAGTGGACCAGGTGGACGGTAGAGAACTAGAAGGAAGAAGTGAGAGGGAGAGGTGAGTTCCACTTCATGGAATTCAAAGCTGTTATTCGTGATAGAGGAGAGAAAGGGGGGACAGAGAAGAGGAGAGAAGGGGAGAGCAGAAGCCCTATTCCTCCTCCCCACCCAGCAAGATGGGGGAGTGGGACAGGACAAACAGAGAGGATAGGGCAGCGGGGGTGGTTGAGTTCTCAGGGAAGATCCATGTCTCAGTGAGAGTGAGGAAATCCAGAGAGTGGTGGGAGGTGAAGGCAGAGATGAAGTCAGCCTTGTTGGAAGCTGAGTGGCAGTTCCACAGGCCTCCAGAGAGTGGAGTAGAGGGGAGGGAGGAGGAGGGGGGAGGTAGAGAGATTAGGTTAGATGGATTAGGGAGGCAGTGGTGTGCAGGTGCACGCAGAGAGGAAGGAAAGAGCAGGACAGGAATCATCATGGCTTCTTGCTGTTGCTGTCTCCTCACAGGTTTCTACTCGCTGGAGTCCCACAGCTACAGTCCCTGCCCTTTGTAAGTGTGTCCCTTTGTAAGCATGGCCCTTCGGGGAAGGGGGCACTGAGGCTGCTGGCGCTAACTGCTGGCGCAGGGGTCCTGGGGGCTGTTAAATACTCCACTTGTAACTAATTAGGACAGTACACACCTGCATTGTGATGAATGACACAAGGCTGTGTGCTCCCAGGCACTCCCAGATAGCTAATAGCACAATTAATGGCCGCTTTATATCTGAATATAGACCGTGAAGGACACATGCAGGTACACTGATCAATAGCTCGCTGCAATGCTAAATAAATGCTAATAATAACAGCCTACAATGTAACCACTTCATGCATGTTGAGTGTGCTACGTAAGTTCCTAATTAACTAACAAACAGTCGCTGCCGTTACTACAATACAGGTACAAGATATATTACTCATGTAACCATGTAAACAATCAATGTATCTATTAACTAAACTAGCAAACATGTGAAAAAAAGTGATACTTAACTGCAGTGAGACTTAGGCGGATGGCCTCCAGCACGGTACAGAGACTGAACTTTGCCGCTCGGGACGTGCGGCTCTTGGGAGGGGGCAGTGTAACAGCTGGCGCCATGTCTCTAAATGTTTTATTGATTTGTTCGGTGTGTATCTTGTGCAGCAGCTATGTCTCTCTCTCTCCCCTCCCCTGCTTTCCCTGCTGTTCTGATTCGAGCTCCCATTGGTCGAGCCTGGATCAATGGTAGCGCACTCCTGAGAGAGGCCGTGATTGGTCCGTTTGAAGTTCCCTCTAACCTGGACTGAGGTTATAAAAGCCATTGCTGACACTGTTGTGTGTGTATGTGGTCCTGAGTTGTCTCGAATAGAGTTCCGTTGTACTAGTCTCTCGTCTGAGTCTTTTACAGCTCAGAGGCTTCGACCTAGCTGAGGAGGTGGCCCGGGTCAAACTGAGTCTCTCCGCCCTCTATCGGGAGGAGCAAGAGAAGATCAAGGTCCTTTCCAGGGTCCGCATCATGGAGGACGATGAGAAATGCAGCCGCTTCTTCTTCAAGAAAACGAAGGAGAGGCGGCCTGCAATGTCCTCCATGATCGACTCCTCGGGGCAAGAGGTGGAGGGCAGAGAGGCTGTTGAGACAGTGGTGCGGGATTTCTACAGAGAGTTGTACGACCAGAAGGTGGTGGATCAAAATCTGATCCATCACTTTCTGTCCCTGTTGGAGTCCCGCAATGAGGGGGACGAGGAGGAGGAGGAGGATCCAGAGATCACCACCACTGAACTCTCCCAGGTGATAAAGAGTCTTAACTCTGGAAGGACACCGGGTCCCGACGGGATCCCTGCTGAATTCTATAAGATCTTTTGGGAGGTGCTTAAGGAAGATCTGGGCCAGGTCCTGGGGTCGATGTACAGAGAGGGCAGATTGGCCCCTTCGATGAAGAAGAGTATCCTCTCCCTTCTTCACAAGAAGGGAGACCCGAAAGATCTGAGGAACTGGCGGCCAGTCAGCCTCCTGTGCACCGACTACAAGATACTGGCCAAAGCACTGACGCTCCGGCTGCAGCGGCCACTCCCTCAAGTCGTGGGTCCCGACCAGGTCTGTGGTGCCCGGGGGAGATCGGCGGCCGACAACGCCATGCTGCTCGGGGATGTCGTGGCCTACTCGAACGAGAGAGGGCTTCCCCTGGTCCTAATCAGCTTGGACCAGGAGAAAGCCTTCGACAGAGTGGGCCACGAATACCTGCAGCTTGTTATGGAGAGGATGGGTCTCGCTCTTGGCCTGAGGAAGTGGGTCAAGATCATCTACAGCGGCCTAAGCAGCAGGGTCCTTGTGAACCGCCACCTGACCGAACCATTTCCGGTCAGGTCGGGGGTCCGGCAGGGTTGTCCCCTGTCGGCCCTGCTGTACGTCCTCTGCTTGGAGCCGTTCATGCAGGCGATCCGCCGGGACGTCCGGGTGACAGGTTTCCATCTCCCGGGTTCCGGCGGAGAGCAACTGAAGGCCCTGGCCTATATGGACGACGTGGCCGTGGTCTGCACGGACGCTCCGTCCGTGGCCAGGGTCGAGGAACTGCTGGACGGCTTCTGCAGGGCGACGGGGGCCGCTGTGAATAAGGCCAAGAGCGAGGTCTACCTCTCCAGGGCATGGCCTGTCGGCCGGGGCCCGCCGACCGTGTTCCCTGTGAAGCCGTTTATCAAGGTTCTGGGGATCACGATCGACGGGACCAACACGGGCACCCGGAGCTGGGAGGAGGCCATAGCAAAGGTCCAAAGGAAGATCCACGGCTGGAGCACAAGGACCTTGACGATGGCTGGTAAGGTGCTGGTCGTAAAGGCCATCCTCTTCCCGATACTCCTCTACGTAGGAATGATCTTCCCCCCAGACAAGGTTATCGCAAAACTAGTGACCCGAATTATATTTCGGTTTGTCTGGGGGAGCAAAATGGAGAGGCTGAAAAGAGTGCAGATGGTGAAGGGTACCCTGGATGGAGGCAGGGGGGTCCCGGACGTTGTGCGGCTGATAAAGGCGCAGGGGCTGGCCTATGTGGTCAAGAACATCCAGGCTGCTGGCAAGAAAGTGAGTTTCATGAACCGCTTTTATTTTGCCAGCAGCCTGAGACCATTCGGCCTCTGCGCCATGGATAACACCAGGCCGCACTCGTGGGATCCCCCGCCGTTCTACAGGGCGCTCCGAGCCTTTGCGCTCGAAGTAGGCCTCCATAAAGTCGTGCTGGCCTCCTGGGATTACAAGACCATCTGTAGTCAGATGAGATCTGCCCAGGAGACCAGCCGGATAGAAGATTTCCCTCCCGAAACCTGCCGGTTTATCTGGGCTAACGCTATGCACGTTTGCCTCACGAACACGCAGAAAGATGTCTCCTGGATGGCTGTGAGTCGGTGTCTCCCCACCCGAGTGTTCATGCACAGAAGGGGCATAGCTCCTTATGACACCTGCCCCTATAAGGGTTGCCTGGGGAAGGAGACGGAGGCTCACATCTTTAGTGAGTGCCCCTCCGCCCACAGGGTCTGGCTCCTGTTTTCTCCGTTCCTCCACAGGTTTGCCGTTCCTGCGCGGGCGACCGCCCAGCAGATCTTGTATGGTCCAGCCAAGGGAATCTCTTCATCTACCTTGAGGTGCTGGTGGCGTGTCGTCTGCGCAGTGAAGCAGGCACTGTGGGAGGGACGGAACATCTGTTTGTTCAATAAGCAGGAGCTGGACCCGATCGTCATCGCGCGGAGGGGCATGGTGTTTGTGAAAGACTACGTCAATCTGGAGGTCCATCAGAGGGGCAAGGAGGAAGCCTATAAGAACTGGCGCATACAAGATCTGGGGGAGCTCAGGATCCCATGATGGGACCCACCTCCGGGGACGGTTAGTTCCCCCTGCTGGAGCCCGAGTCCAAGATCTTTTAAAGATTTTACGGATGACTGTTTTAAAAAGATTTAAAAAAAAAACGAATCTTAATTGTTTTTAAAGATTTAGTTGTTTTTAAATCACATTGTTTAGGGCTTTTTTGGTATAGTTTTGTTATATTTTGTTGTCAAATACATTGACCGTTTTGGGTTTAATTTAAAATGCATTAGACTTTTTTTGTTTGTTTTTTATTTTTTCCTTTTTAATTGTTTCTTTAATTTGTCTAATGCATTTTCAGTTATTTTCAATGTATTTGACTCTTTTGTTGGTGTGCAGTTTTTGCTTTTATCACGTTTTGTTTTGTTGATTTGAGCACGTTTATTTTAAAGTTAATTGTTTTAGTTTTGTTAAAAATCACAAAGATTTTAAAAATTTTAAGTGATTTTAAGAATTGATATTTTAAATGATTTTAATCATAAGTATTAAATATTGAATTGTTTTTATTTTCGAAATGTAAAATACTTTAACCAAATAAACAGTACTAGTCTCTCGTCGTCGTTCTTTCTCCGCTGCTAGTAACCCAAAACTGTTACAGTATTATTATTAGCAACTGTATGCTATCCAAAATGGAGATATTGAATATTTTGCTTTTGACAACTTAAAAAGAAAAAGACGTGAACAAAGACTAATCAAGGCTAACTTACCGGTATACAAAACAATATTTATGAAATGTTGTGGAGTAAAAAGTACATTATTTTGTTCATAAATGTAGTGCAGGAAAATTTAAAGTAGCCACAAATAATAAATATGTAAAGTACAAATACTCGAAAAGCATAAAGTACAGGAATGAAGTATTTGTACTTCGTTACTTTACACCCCTGCAAAACATAATAAACCTCACTAATGTTATGACTTTGATATATAACGCACTCCCATCTCTGCTACAGTCTCTTCCCAATGGTTCCCTTAAATCAGCTCCTTCCTTGTGCTGTTTTACCTAAATAATGCTGAGCTCAACTTGATCATGTTTACCAACATATTTACATTAACAGCATTATGGAGTATGGCCATCATAAAAGCAATGCACTACTTTTGACTGTCTCGGGTTCAAAGTGACCAAACTAACATTAAAATTTACAGATTGTGGGCTCTGCAGTTACAAATGTACAAATTAAGAAAATTACCACTTAATTAATTTAATTTAATTTAATTTCACTCTTTGAGAGTTCTAAACTGCCTTTACACTACCTTTTTTTAGCAAAGAAATTCCTAATATCTGACTTTTTATGCTTGGCAGATGTGGACATTGTATTGCAGTCGCTATAACAAAGACCGGATCAATTCTAATTATGAGAACAGAGCTAGCTCTCTAAAAACATAAATTATTAACCAGATAGCTAATGTAACATCCAGGGTTTAATACACCTCCACTGTTCCCCACCAGAGGTCGCCATTGCCCTCTCCATACCAGTCACCTCTCCCAGTTTCAATTAGTAACTGATTCAATCTCACAACAGTACTCTGATTACTCGCCACACACCTGCTCTCAATCATCTGTTTCTCTCACCAGCCTTTATAAACCCCTCCCTGACTCTCAGTTACTACAAAGTTTTGTCTATTTACCCACATTTCCAAGCAGTCACCTTGTTATCCTTGACCTCCGGCTTTACCCCTCGACCTCCCTGTTTGTCTGATCGCCCTACCCTTGCCTGTGACCACGTCCATGTCTTGCCTTGCCTTTGTTTGCCCTGTCCTGCTGGTATCTGACCCTTGCTTGATTGACCACCTCTACCTCGCTCCGCATCTGTGTCCTCCGTTCCTCTGTCCTACAAACTGTGACAGCTAGTGTCACGGGTGGCAGTGACCACTGGGTCCCAATGTAGTCCCACTACACCACCCAAGTTTAATTACGCAAGATTGGGACTCGCTATCACTCAAGTAGTCCCCTGTGCAGGTTCGGCAAAATCTCAGGACATACACCACAGATACAAGACAGTCAATGAAATTGACACATAAGAAAATAACAAGTACTGATTAGGAATTGTACCCAGATCGCCAGGTTCACAGCACTGTTACCTAACCACTGTGCCTACTGATGTACAGTGAGGGGAAAAAGTATCCCCTGCTGATTTTGTAAGTTTGCCCACTGACAAAGAAATGATCAGTCTATAATTTTAATGGTAGGTGTATTTTAACAGTGAGAGACAGAATAACAACAAAAAAATCCAGAAAAACACATTTCAAAAAAGTTATAAATTGATTTGCATGTTAATGAGGGAAATAAGTATTTGATCCCTTATCAATAAGCAAGATTTCTGGCTCCCAGGTGTCTTTTATACAGGTAATGAGCTAAGATTAGGAGCACTTAAAGTCTCGTGCAGATCTCTCGCCTGAGGAACAGTTCTGCTGGTGATCTTCAAGTGACAGAGTGAGGGGTAATTCTATATGTAATCAGGAAATTGCTAACCTATGCTGCAGTGAGAGTTTTGTCTGCTTGTGGTCTGTCTCCAACACATCTCTTGCTAAGGCACATTTCATAATCTGCACTGTACATTCTGCTGCTCCTTTAGTCACAGGATGATAAGACGGAATGACTGTGTGCTTGATACCGTTGCCCCTAGTGAAGCGTTTAAATTCTGCAGATATGAATTGAGGACTATTGTCTGACACTAACTCTTTTGGAGTCCCATAGGCAGCAAACAATGTTCAGTCAATGGATGCATTTGAGTGAGGGCCATCACCTCGATCCACTTTGAATGGCTGTCAATCAGGACCAAAAAGTACTGGTGATCCTTCTCTGCAAAATCAATGTGTATGAGTTGCCACACTCAGGTAGGTTACCACCATACACATAGTAAATTGTTGAACTTCATTTTCAATGTCTGCCTTGAGCCCTGGCCACCAAAGGTAACTGTGAGGCAGTGCTTTCATACAGCACATTCCCTGTCGTGCCTCATATAGGTCCTCCAGTATCTCTGATCTGTACACTTGCAACACCTCCCTTTCTTTGCCAATATTCTGTATTTAAATCTATAATATGACACCAGGTGTCACCAGCTTCTAGTACATTGCTTAATAATAACAGTCAAGGTCAAATTACAACAAACGTATTTTGTTGGTGTCCGTTTTAGGTCAGAGCAAAAGCCTTAACATTGGAAGAGACATTTTTTATAAACTCTGTTTATATTCTGTCTGTCCCATGTATTTATTTCTTAATTTTAAGTAGAGCTTCCCACAAAGCTGACCTTAAATAACTCGAGAAACTTAAACAAACACAGGCACTAATTTTACAATCAGTATTTTACACTTTAAATGAAAAGAAATATGTATGCAAATCATAAAATAACTGAAATTAAATCAGTTCAGTCTGTATTTCACTGAAGAATGCAGTTAATTCACAGTCACAGTCAATCAATGAGCTCATTGAAACTTTTAATTAAGGCCTTTTAAGAAAATCGTGAACATAATTTCCTACTCTGCTTATTATTGTTACCCGACTCCTTAAGTGGTGATTCCTGGATCTCCCTGCTGGATAGCACTGTCTCCGAGCCCTTCGTCACTTCAGTCTGGGTGCGTAATAAACTTGAACCGAGTTTTAGCTGAGTTCATCTGGCCTCTGTGACTGTCTCTCCCATGATGCGCTGCTCTGCTCTACCCTGCTTGACCACTCTCCTTGACTGCTGAAGGTCAAGAGCAAATAGACACACGCACAGTCTATTTCCTGGAAGATTGACCTCTGCACTCACGGGGTGGAGCTAGGAGGATGCAGCCAGCCTTTAAGGTTCCATTACACACTGGTAGAACTTCACTGGTCTCATGGTTTGGCCAGCTATTTAGGGTACTGTCCAACAACTGAGACAAAACAGGGTCCTTCTGGGTTTCCCTGGCAATATATGTGGCTTGGATCGGTAGCTCATAAACAGTTTTTAGAAATCAAAAACCTCGCCAATGCATCCACATTGCCATGCTCCCCGGATCATTGGTTATCAATGTCATAGTGGTATGCCAACAAAATGATGGCCCAACGCTGCATTCTGGCAGCAGCCAAAGTTGGCACTGCTGTTTTGGAATAAAAAATTTAAAGAAGGGGTTTGTGGTCTGTAAAGAATATTTATGAAATGTTTTTTCAGGAGAAAGACAAAGGCCTCTTTTTCGATTTGTGCATAATTACGTTCATCAGGACATAGTGTTCTGGATGCAAAAGCATTAGGTCTTTCCTCCCTATTGTCACAAAACATGAAATTACCACTCCCACGCCATAGGGCAATGCATCACATGCTAGGCAATGTGGTTTTCTTGTGTCGTAGTGAACTAAAACTTTGCTTTCCAAGGTGTGTTGCACTTTATTAACTCATGGAGAGTGTGCAACACTGTGGAGAGCTGAGCCAAGAATCAACCATAGTAATTCAGTAGGCCCAGAAATGGCCGTAGTTCCGTCACATTTTGTGGTTTAGGTGCTTCCATAATAGCTGACACCTTCTCTTCTATTGGGTGAAGGCCTTCTGCATCAGTCTGGTGACCCAAACCCAGATAAATGATTTTCTGGTTCCTTTTTCTTCTCCCCTCCTAGCAAAAACATGTCTCACTCTGTTTGAGCTATAGTGAGCGCAGCGCAACCCATATATGGTCTGGCCACAGCCGACATGGCATGAACTGAGACAGGCTGACTCAGCCTTTTTACTGTTAACTGTTTTTAATTGTTTGCAGCTAACTACATTGCTAATGTGGTCTCGCAAGCCATCTTAAAAGTTAAATATTACATTCTATTACAGTCTGTGAAGACCCTGTATTGGAATGTTGAAGAAAGTGTTTTGTAATAAATATATAATGTTTTATATTAATATTAGCATTAGAAATAGTATGTATACAGACTGAGCAAATTAGATTTATCAGGCTAAGCCAAAGTCAACAAAGTACATTTGTTAGAAATTCCTGTTAATAATAAAAAGATCACACTGCAGAGAAATAGCCCACAGTTGTCTGTGGACTTAAATTGCTTCCTCGGATTGTCGGGAATTGTCTTTTATAATGATTGTTAGTTGTAAAAGATGACCGTGGGCCCGGACTTCTTGGCAAAATACCATAGAAAGCCATTTGGTTTGCGGATCCCACATCTCCCCCCGGGAAGACAGATCATAAATGGACTCGGGCTTGCACCTTTTGATTGGATGAACGGCCACAACATTCTACGTCATTTTTTTTTAATTAAACTTCACTCATGTTTGTAAAAACTAAGTTCTCACTGAAGGAATTTCTATTTGCTTTATTTCAACAAGTTTTCCATTTATTTCCAAGAAGGGTTCAACAGTCTGTCTGTTTGTGTTTTAGTATTTTGTGTAGAGAGCGAGCCAGTCAAGAAATTGTATCATAAACTGAAGAAACTGAAGATTTATTTTGGTTTTATTTTTTTTCTTTCACCACAAATCTGTGCTGTCTGTGTCTACCTCCCAAAACCCTGCCTATTTATCAAGCCCAGCACTGTGCTCTTCCCTCCTTGGTGCCACAATAAAGCACAACTGCAAAAAGCAATACAAAATAAAAACCTTAGTATATGAATACATGATAACATATGACCAAAACTCTATAAATAAGTACCATAACATTTGCTATAGATGTGTTTATATAGCAACAGACCTAAAAAGCATATAGACTACAAGCATCTGAGGGTGTACAATAGTTTTGTCCTGGTTTCCAGCAAGTACAGACGTGCGGCAATTCTGCTGTTCTATAACTTCTAGAGGAGGTTGAATGATATGGCGTTATATGTATCCATCACACTAATTTCTTGAAATGTTGAGGAAAAGTCAGCAATGTATAATTATTAGGGCCCTGCATTTTGCAAGGCCTCATTTTTTACATTGCAATTCATTTGTTATCCACTAATTTGAAAAAGAAAACATAATCTGATGAGTTTTTGTGGTCATTCAATAAATTGTATTGCGTTTAAAGGCAAGTTGATGTCCGCAATTTTAAGAACAACATCAGGTGTACTGACTGGGGAAGAAATGCTATCATATAGGTCTAATTCAAAGGCTAATTAAAGTTGAATCACTCTCTTTTCCTTGGGGATATATGATGGAAACAGCAGCTATTCCTGGAATAAATTAATCTATTGTTTTGTTATTAACAGAAGGGAGCTTAGAAGGCTTCAGAAAGCTTTGAATGATATGCATTGGAGGAAAAAAAAACATAAAAGCACATTTCCTCAATTCCTATTAGCAAAGCTGCTAATAATTTTTTGCAGGTCGCTCTGATCATTGCTTTCTTTGGAGTTGCAGTCAAAAGTTTACACATTCACTGTTTTTGTCATGCCTTTGAATCAAGAACTGTTCACTTGAAATAATATGTTTACTATAGATTTAGATTGTTGTTTTGATCCCCAATATATAGATTTTGTTAATCTTCCAGGAGTTTATAACAGCACAAAAACAACATTTGGACCTGCACAGTGCATGTTTTTCACTTTGATTTTAATTGTATTCACACTTTCACTTTGCACTTTTTAATTTGTGTTCTCACTCTCGGTCCCTGTGCCATGCAAAGCAGAGCAATTGGATAATTGAAATTTAGACAATTTAAACCCCTGTGTTGCCAGTGATGAGGTGGCAACTCTGAGAAAAGTGCAGGGGAGAGGGGGCATGGAGCAGAGGTAGTCAGAAACTGAAGAAAAATAAGGAAAAAAATAATAATATTCGTTTTAAACCCTTACTGCCTCCTCTCACCTGCACTGTGTGCTGGTTATTTGTGTTAGTGTGTATTTGTGATTTTATATATTTTAACTATTGTAATTCTTAGTATTTTAATGGCTTTTAACAACAATAAAATAAAATACAAATTAAATTAAATGAATCTGGCTGCTCTCTCCCACAATGCTGCTCCCCTCACTCTCTCTTTGTAGCACCCTCACCAGGGTTCCTGGTGCTACAGTCATTTTTGTTGTCATTTGATGTAAGCATTTCCTTACATCCAGTTTTTAATTTTATTTTATTGAGAATAGTAAAACCATTAAACCAACACTGTTACCTGAATCCAGCTGCTGACATCCCATCCCATCCCCTCCCATGTTATATACAGGGATGGGCAGTATTTATGATACATGTATTTCAAATACGTATTTCAAATACAAAATAGGATTTTGTAATTTGTATTTGATAGGGTTGATGGAAATGGTTTCATATTTTGTATCAAAATACTTTAGTGTTTTGTATTTTGTAGTTTAAAAATACTGTAAAATACTTTGAGAGAAGTCTACATGATGACATCATAAAAATGCTGCCTCTTTGTTTAGTAGGATCATGATTTTGCATACCATTGCATGAATGACTGCCTGACACACAATTTATTATATTTATGATTAACAATCAAATGATTCATTACTTAGAAACTAGTTGCTATGAATAAAGGTGCCATCAGTTGTCTTCTTATGAATTACTTGTTTGTCATTGAGTCAGTGTCGCTGATGAAAAAACCAAACACCAAGTAACTAAGTTAGGATACAATTATAAGTCATTAGCAAACTGTTAGTTAAACATTAAACTGTTGGTAACCTTCATCTGGGTGATCACAGGGATATGTAAATTTGATCTGTTAACTGGTTGCATATGTCAGATTGCCCAACTCGTTAGGCAGAGGAAAGCTGTTGCTATCAAACATTGTCTACTTAATCAGCTGAGTCAGTTTACTGGTGAAGGGATAGAGCAAATAGGCAGATAGAAGGAAGGTTTGCAAAGTGATTCCATGCTCCCTTGTAAAAGTATTTTAGTATTTTTAAAATACAAAAATACAGTAGTTTATTTTGATACATGGTATGGCTGCTGTATTTTGTAGTTTATTTTGATACACTTAAAATGAAGGTATTTGGTATTTTATTTTAAAATACATTTTGATGCATCTTTGCCCATCCCTGCCTACATTTGTCAATAAAATTAATTTCAGTGCATAATGTAGCTAAATTACTCACCATAATACTTAATGTAAACATCGGACCATTCCGACCTTAATCAGTTACTTATCAATAAATAAAACTATCAATGTATTTCTGATTTTGGATATTCATTAATAAATTTTGTAAACTACTATTAATTTTAAAATTTTTATATTTAATTTCATGTCATTGCAGAAAACGGATTTGTTCTTAAAGTGCCAGTAACCACAATGTAACAGGGTGGACAGTGACTTTGAGGATGTACAGAAAATAGTCAACTGATAAAAAGTGCAGCATTTAACATAAAAATACTATACATAATATAACATTTAATGAAGAAAATTTGAGAATTAAGAAATATTTTGAAACAGTTATAATTATATTCCTAATTATTCTCGTTGATGTTGATTGAGCAGCACTTGGGACACTGCAAAAATGCCTCCCTCCACTGAAATAAAATTGTCTAAAATGTATCAAATTGACTTTGAAGTCTGTCATTATGCTTCTATTATCATGAAGGTATACCAACATAGGGATCATTTTGAAATTTGAGCTAGTGCACATTTTACATACAATATTGATTGATTTACTGTGAGGACAAAAAATAACACTTTCAGTGTTATTGACCCAGCTACCAGAACCGGGTAGGGCTGGTTCCTTATGGGAGGCGGATGTGAGGGTGTCTAGCTGGTCAGTTACGTCTTGTATAATCTTGGTCACATAGAAGTTTATTTGGTTTGATTATATGATTGCTTTATTGGGTGTATTTGCACAAGGTTTTTGTTTGGGCCCGGTCACTTAATGTAATACATCTACATTGATCGGGTCATTCCACCCATTGTGCTTGTTTGGTGTCCAAAACCCTTCAAATAATATTTATTTCTAGACACAAGAAAAAAATATTTGTGTGATTTTTCTTACACCTATCCCTTGTAGAAATAAGGCTCAAACTACTTTATGATTAAACTTCACGTTTTTAATGATTTATCTTATGTCCATTGCAATGGACTTTGGGTTTCAATGGTCATAGAAATATATATATATATATATAAAATTAGGGATGAGACCGAATAGTCGAAAATATATATAAAATGGGTAAAATCGTACGAAATGGAAAGAGGGCGTTACTGTATCTTCATGCTCACCTGTCTCATTATTTCGAGTGAGCAGCACTAGATGGAGTAAGAATAGGTTCATGCAGAGCGATTCCAATTTAAATGGCCAAATAAAATTGAGAAAAGTGAAATGCAAACAGGTATTAAAATGTATTCATCCTTGTTAAGCATTAGGGCTTTCAAAAAAATAAATGTTAATATAAATATGACCGTGTGAGACATGGGGGATGGGGAGGTTTGAGCTGTGACTCAAATGGTTTTGGTTTGGGAACCACTGATCTATGCCATCATCTCAGCTGGCACATTCTTGTAAAAGTACTCATATGGGTTCAGGGGAGGAGTTTTTTCAAATGATGGGATCTCAGTGTTGACGTTTGCAAATGTCGCCATTTGATTTAAGCCAGCCTGGAGCCAGAACTGAGACTCTGGAGTCACTCCGGAGCCGAAGACAGCAAACCTGGAGCATTGCCTACCCTACTGCACAGGACAACATAACATGCTACGTTAACTGAAATGTTTACTACAAAATGGAACCTAGCAACAAGATACAAGAATCGGGGCAGGATGCGCTAGGAAAGCATAAAAAGTATATCCGAGATTTTTGTAAATACAGGCTCATTCAGTTCCATCTCCACCCTCTCCCTCCACACACAAGTAAAATGCAAGGTGTGTAATGAACTGTAAAAAAAAAAAAAAAAAAAAAAAAATACAAACCTTTTGAAATTCCCCTTTAAAAATCAGGTTATGGACACATAGTTGGATGTATTTGTAATCAAACCAGTTCAAGAAAATTGAATAACAAAGATGGAAAACAAGAACCACAATATATATATTTTACTCTTTTATTAGAGATTTGATTTTCCATTTGGTTTTTCTATATATTGCCCCAAACAGCCACTCCACTTCTGCTGCAGAAAGCCCCGCAGCACAGGCCTCATGCACATGTCTAGTGCCCGGATCCAGGAGGTGCAGCCCGCGGAATGGTGGCCATCAGGGTGTTAGGCAATGCAGAGCCCATCACTAGGAAGCCCTCGCCCCCTCTGTCACTCTTGGGGATCACGATTGACAGGAGAGAAGGGGATCCAAGCGCAGGTAGTGGGAATATGTCAGAAAACTGACTGAGGGTCAGGAATCCGGTGTGTGGTACAATAGGGCTAGGCAAGAGGCATAGTGGAGTCACAATCGGCAGGTCAGGTGATCGAACGAACAAGACAATCAAGGAAATCCAAAAGGCGTCATCAAAACAGAAAGCATGGGTCGAATACACTTGGACTTGGAAAAAGGCAGGAGGCTGCTGTCTGCCAGCACATTGAGGTCCAGATCCTCATCTCCTCCTCCGTGAAGCCCTCCAGCTGAGCCTCTAGCAGCACAGCCTTGGGGATGGAGGAGAGAGACCAGCAGATGGGCCTGGCCTTGAAGGAGAGGAGCATGAGCAGGAGGTTGCTGTCTGCCTCCACAGTGAGGTCGAGATCTTCTTCTCCTCCTCCTCCGTGAAGCCCTCCGGCTGAGCCTCCAGCTGCACAGCCTCAGGGACGGCGGAGAGAGAGACCAGCAGATGGGCCTGGCCTTGAAGAATAGAAGCATGAGCAGGAGGTTGCTGTCTGCCTCCACAGTGAGGTCCAGATCTTCATGTTCTCCTCCTCTGTGAAGCCCTCTGGCTGAGCCTCCAGCAGCACAGCCTCGGGGATGGAGGAGGGATGCCCGCAGATGGGCCTGGCCTTGAAGGAGAGGACCATGCCCAGTTAACGGTGTCAGTATGGGTGCATTCTGTGGCTTCATCTTCTCCTGGACTTGTACTTCAGTGGAATAGCCAGGGGAGCCACAGTCAACATTTCCACATCTACTGTAAATTTTAAATCAATCTCCATGGGTTCTTCCTCCATTTCATCGATCTCCATGTGTACTTCTGTAGCCATGTGGGCCAGGCTTTTTTGGAATTGGCCAAAAAAGTCTTTAACTTTGTGTGGTACAAAAACTCTACACATCTTGGCGCTCTCTTTAGGTTCTCTGTATGGTCTGGTTAACAATGAGAAGGTGTGGCTCTCTCTGTATGGACTGGTTGACCATTAGAATACATGTGAAGCATTCTAAAGTTGTTGTCATGGATACCGCATGTGTCACAATGTGCCATGTTACAGTAAGGCAGTGATGTCACTCTATTTCACTCTGGCCAATCATAATGCAGGATTTGGACCTTTCCTATCTTCATCTATATGGCATATTAAAACTAAACTGATTTTAACTGTTTGGGCAATATTCATCATTTTTAATGTTCCCTTTTTAACATCCACATTTTCAGTTGTTGCAGATACGGGAATGAATCAGCTTAAGTTCCAAGTCATGCTCAATCGTTAGCCTCCATTATAGTGCAGAGAGGAGAGACTATTCACTATAACCCACTGTATTACAACAACAGGGTACCGGCCTCATTTTAGGCCCAAATAGCAGCCTGAACCCCAGCCCTAGCCAGTGCCAAAATGTCAAACTGAGCCCATATAAATCTACACCCAATTCAGTTAAACCAGCAGAAAAACAACCCTGACCTTAACAAAAGTCCAAGTTTAATGGGGACTCTAACCCTAACCCTCGCCCGGAAGAAAATGTAACCCTACAGCAGCAGCCCTCACAGTTAACGTTAGCTTGCCACTTTCAGCCTATGTTACGTTTTTGTTGGTTGTGCACGAAAAAATATGCGTTTCAGTGTTGTACAATATTACATTATAATGCCACGATATGGTGTAACTTGTTAAATGCACACACATGTGCCTTATTGTCATTAACAACGTTGTGATGCAACGCCATTAAAGAGCAGGTTGTCAACCCATCCACCACTCCTTGCCAAGCTCTGTTGCTACTTTATGATTACGTTTCTGGCTACATTTAAAATCAAAACATATTGATCATTTAATAATTGTTGACAAAGTGCTAAAATGTTTGTTTTCAACCTCCAAATAGGTGTCCAATGATTGATAAATAAATAATTTAATGCTAAATGTTTGTACCCTAATTGAAGTAGCTGTTTAGTAGGATCATGATTTTGCATACCATTGCATGAATGACTGCCTGACACACAATTTATTATATTTATGATTAAAAATCAAATGATTCATTACTTAGAAACTAGTTGCTATGAATAAAGGTGCCATCAGTTGTCAAAGTGATTTCATGCTCCCTTGCAAAAGTATTTTTAGTATTTTTAAAATACAAAAATACAGTAGTTTATTTTGATACATGGTGTGGCTGTGAAGCTTAACAGTGAAGCACACACACTAAAAAATATCAATACATTCTGGCACTTTTACACACTGTGACATTGTCCCTTACCCTGACATTGTCACTCTGTCACTGTGCTCTGTTACACTGTAACGATTCCACATACTGACATATTCTCGGGCAGTGTCAATATGCTGTGGTGTCCAGACAGAGAGTCAGTACTGAACTATATTAACCTTTCTCCCCTTCTTTCTTTCAGTGCAGTGTTAATTCAGTCTCTGCTGTTCTGTATTACACTCTAGTGTTTGCTTTCTCTCAGAACCATATTAGTGTAATTATCACGATGGACAATGTCACCAATATTTTACTTATATTTAAAAATATATAGAAAGCTAAAGTGCACCATCTGGTGGAGAAGATTGATATTAATCACCATACCCACCATAGCCTGCTCTTGGCTGCTTATAGCATAAGGTTCACTGTAGAATGATAACAATGTCTCTTTCTGCAGAAAAGCTTGCAGTCTTATACATTGCATTGCATGATTAACATATTACTGTCAGAGCTTCCTTACTTTTATACAGAGTCTCTCAAAGAATACTAGATACATTTGTGAGATTTATCTAGCTTCTCTTCATTGGCTTCATGTCACTGTATATTAACATATATTTGAATATTATAAGGTGTAAACATGTCATCCAGTAAGCTAAACACATGCTAGTTATTTGTGTATACAGTTTGGAAAAATAACAGGAAAAATTAGAGATTTGTGAAAGCAATAGCTTGGTTTTTTTCAATTTTACTAAAATCAAGCATTGGATTATTTTAATGGGTGGGGGCTTGGAGATTACATTTTTTGTATACCATGCTGTTTGGAAACATGAATTGTTCAGCCAACCATCCCTACCAGTGTTGTGGTGCAATTGGACAGAAGAAATCCCAGTCTCCGCCTAAAGCAGTATCTGAATTAAAACTGCAGCCTAAAGCTTGAAAACACATATGAGAACAATGGCAAAACATATTGTTTCAGTTTTGATTCATATAAACTGTCCTGGACAAAAAAATATTAAATTTAAAATAATTCTTCATGAGTTTCAAGAAAAAACCTTTTTATAGGAACAACAAATCTGATTGCTTATTTTGGAACAGGATTGCTACATACAGTAGGCTGCTAAAAACAACAGATTTATGGATACGCCCATGTGGAAACAACCAACAAACACCCCCATCTTGTCCACACTGCCCCCATTCCCAAAGCATTAGCAAAATAGGATAAGGTAAGAGTTTCTCATCTAAATCAATTAATTGCCCTTGTGTAACATGCTGCATATTTGCTTTGCATAATATTTAAAGTTCTGTAATGGCTTTAATGCATTGTGGATGTCTATGTATTACACAAAGCTGCAAAAAGCAGAAGCAAGCGAAGTAACACCAAGCCACTGACACAAGTGCTTGTGTCTTGATAGTTTTGTTCAAATGGTAATGCTGTTCTCCATGATGCTGGGTTTCATATAGACATATTTAAACTCAAGTTTGCAGTTACGCTCATCGATTTCAGTGTCAAGCTTCTCCAGATCGTCCTGGAATTCTTTTATTATTTCCTTGGGTTTATCCTCTGTGAAGCGCTTAGCTGGGTATTTTCCCAACTTCACCTGGAAATGGGAGAGAGGGTAGTCATTATTTACTCAAATAACCAGCAATTAAATACAATCAAGGTGACGAAGACTATTACATCAGGATATTATGAGAAAAAAATTACCAGGTATGATTATAGTTATTCAAATACACAAAACTAGTCTAAGTATTGTACCTTTTAAATAGCTTGCTAACACCACACAAGTAGAATTGCATGTATATAATTTATGTTTAATGACTTTAAAGAGTAAAACTGTGTTAAAGGTATTGCTATTTTTATATATGCAATACTGCTGCAGTTAAATTGAGTATGAGGAATACATTTTTTAACTTTATCACATTAGATGTCCGTATTTAATTGTAGAGGTTATCAGACAATAAAACGAACATGTATTGACCAAATAATGCCCGTCCTCAGGGTTTCTCATGCTTCATGGTGAACTGCACTCAATTTATGTAGCCAACAATCAATTAAGGTGATCGGCTATCTTAATGATCAATTATACAATTAAACAATATAATCATAAATAACATTTAAAAATATTTGCAGTTACTATATACGTAATTTTAACAAACATGAATGATCCAGAAAATATAACATTCCCATTAAAGTTACATCAGTCCCTTGAAGAGTTTTCTTACTATATTGAATACATTTTTGAAAGAAGACTAATAATTATTGCAGTAGCTGGATATCAATATTATATTAAATATTTAAAGATATATCATTATATAATTGATTTTGTAGCTTTTTATAGGCATATCCACGATGCATTAAATACTATTTGATGCCTTAGTTTCATAATTGCTATGGTGCTTCAGCCATAATTGTTATTTTCAGTCTTCTTTTGTGTGGAAATATAATTAATCAAAATATCAATATATAATTTTTGTTCATATGCCTCTCACTGGTTTGCACTTTGTGCAAAGTGAACTTGAATAAAAGTATGTCTTTCTAAAATACTGTTTTTTAACTGGCTGTGAATATGTGATATTTAAGGCTTAACTATTTCAGGGAATTTAGTTACTTTAAGCACCTTAAAATAGTATATAAATAAATACAAATATAGGTTTATTCCATTATAATAAATAATAATGTAGTAATATAATATAATTTAAATTAAACTTCACAGGTTCTGCACATGTACAAAGCACCCAGCCATCCCCCTCCCATGCTGCCTATGAAACATGTGACACTGCTGAACACAGTACTGCTGTGCTGCTACTGACAGAGGAAGAATAAACTGTCCAATATGCAAGATGTTCTGTATTCCAAAAGTAAATAAAGACAGGAATAAATAAAGTTAAAATAATAATATATAAATCCATTCATTTATTTGTGTTTGATGTATTGTTTTAATTTAGCATAGAATATCCAAGAAAATACAAGTCGGAAGCACTGCCCAAGGGGGAGGGGTGTCTGCACACTTCCGTAGGAACCCGATCGAAATGTCACTCTATCAAAGCTGCCATTGGCCCTGTTATTCCTGTTCTATAAAACGTGACGTCAGCACAGGTTCGTCCTCTTTTGCCATTTCGCTGGACTCGAGAACGTAAGCTCTCTGTGTCTGTGTTAGTAATAAACATTCAAACTGCGTTTTTCGGCTGGCTGGCTCACTTTATAGTGTTGTTCACCTCCGTTTTCGATACACATCGTCTCTGTCTTGTGTGTGTTTAGTTATTATTGATAGCTAATCCCGATTCTGTCCCGTCACGCACCAGAGGTCGCTGTATAGCACTATATATATTCCGACTGCTTGCTGTGTTGGTTTATTGTCCACAGGACCTTTTCCTGCAGTAAAATCCGAGGCCCGGCTGCCCGGCCTGAGCCTCGGTGTGTCGTAAGAGATCTCGCCCACGTGAGGTGCTCCTCCGCTGGCTTGCGACCACACTACAGCCCGCGGCTGCGGGTGTGGGAGACCTCACTCTCTCAGTTCGCTGAGAATGAACTCTGCTTAGCCTCCTTTTGCAGGCCTCGGTTTTAGATCCCGCTATGGCTGGTGGTCTACTACCCTCGGACCCCGGACTCTGCGTCACCCGGTGTCCCCGGAAACCCCGGCACACATGGTGTGGTTAAACCAATGGGCCTACGCGGTGCTTGTATCCAGCACCTGGTGCTTGGTATACACAGTGTTCAGTACGGCAACACCAAGGTTGTGTTTGGTTGGTGTTACAGTGCCCCCGTGTACATAAACATTACCAGGTGGAGACACATTTTCACATCCCTATTGCACCTAAGGGCCGAGCATTTGAGTTTGCTGTGCTTTTTCCAAGTGTATGGATGTCATGTTCGGCCCCTTGCGTCTTCAATTATGCGCTGGCCCAGAAACAGTTGTCTCTATACACGCGTGTCTATCCCTCTTCCTAGCGGTAACATCACAGACAATCCCCCTCAGCCTCCTCTGATTGAGGATGCTGCAGCAGTGGTTCAAGTCTTTACAGATGCATTACATTACATTACTTGTCATTTAGCAGATGCATTTTACTGGAGCAATCTAAGTGAAGTACCTTGCTCAAGGGTACAACAGCACTGCCCCACCTGGGATTTGAACCCACAGTCACAGTCACTCTGGTGTACTGGAAGGCACTCCGTTGGTGGCGGAGCCCTCACAATTTGACCCTTGGTGTGCCCCTGGGGCCAGTCTACCACCGAGCAGTTATGACGACAGACGCCTCCCAGCAGGGTTGGGGAGCAGTCTACGATGGACGTGGAGTCCAAGGCAGGTGGACGGAGCCAGCACGGGCCCTCCATATCAATGTCCTGGAGTTACAAGCAGTACTCCTTGGACTGTCTCATTTCCTGCCAGCTCCTGTGGAGCCACTTTGGCAGGGCAGACGTGGATCTCTTTGCCTCGGCAGAGTCCACACACTGCCCACTATGGTTCTCCATCCAAAAC
Organism: Amia ocellicauda; assembly: GCF_036373705.1. Lineage (NCBI taxonomy): Eukaryota > Metazoa > Chordata > Actinopteri > Amiiformes > Amiidae > Amia > Amia ocellicauda. Next base: position 57,013,261 of record NC_089852.1, read on the forward strand.
CACTAAGGAACCGTAGGGATCGACATGCTAGCCCACACATGGCATGCACGTTCCAACCGTTCCCCCTTCTCCCAGTGGTCCTGGAGAAGGTCAGGAGAGAATGAGCAACAGTTCTGCTGATAACCCCTCGGTGGCCTTGCATATTTTGGTTCGCAGACCTGATCGCCCTCCTCCACGGAGAGCCTTGGCAGCTCCCGGTGAGAGCGGACTTGTTGTCCCAGGTGCAGGGCACGCTTTGGCACCCCGCTGGGCCTTCCCCCTGAGCAGGAGCGACTGATTGCCTGGGGTCTGTCAGATGCGGTAATAGCCACTATTCAGTCAGCGAGAGCTCCCTCTATGAGGTTGCAGTATTCCTACCGCTGGCGGACATTTTGCACCTGGTGCCAAGAAGGCAGTCAAGACCCAATTCAATTTGGACGTGACTGGACCAGTCCCTTCCATTCGGAACCCGGTGTTGGCTGCAGTCGAGGCCCAGTAGCCTACGGGCTCTGGCTCCTGCCTTTTCCTCTCTCAGTCTGCCCCTGTTAAGTGCATCCTGAGGGAGCTAGTGAACCATGTCTTCCCTTCCACCGGACTATGCCTTCCAGTTGAGTGAGCTGCTCCTGGACTTACTGACAGCCCTGTCGATGTGCTCCCAGGGTCTTTCATGTGGCCTACAGGCACATTGCCTTACGAGGCTGCCCTGTATATAGTTAGTTCATTATGCATTGTGTTGAGGTGGTGCATGTGTCTTGCCTGTACCCTGCTCTGTATATATATATATATATATATATATATATATATATATATATATATATGTATATATAAAATGTGTTAAACAGCAGGACTGTGGCTCCGCCTGACCTGTGCAGCATGGAGCTCACTGCCGCTGTTCCCAGCTGATGTCGCTCGAATTTCGCTGCCTTGCTGTGTATATAGTTTCTTGGTCAGCAGGTCTGTGGCCCGCTCTGGCTGTGTGCCATAGATCAAGAGCAGGCTCTTGTGTTCCGCTGTGTATATATTTAATTTATCAACACAGTAGAGCTAATGTTGCCCTGCGTTAGCCGGTCTACCCAGCAGGCGTCAACTGTTCCTGTGTTCCATAGGTAATGCATGAGTTTGTTCCTGCGCCCTGTGGTGTATATAGTTCATTTGTACGAAATCTATTTGTCAGCACAGTGGAGCTCTTCCACTCTGTAATATTCAGTTGTGTTGGATGCTCCTTTGCTGTGCGCAGCCGCCATGAATGTTCCTGCTGCCACGCGATATATATTGTTGTTCATTTGTACAACATTGTAGAGCTCGCTCCTAGCTGGACTAGTGGAGGAAGCGGCCTATGCTCCCATGTTATGTGAAGAGTGCATGAACGGTTTCCTGCACACCGCAATGTTATGGTTTGATGGTCATGGTAGAGCCTGCTGTTGTCCTGCATTAGCTGCGCTAATAGGTGACAACTGCTCCCGTGTCATGTGGTGGTGCATGATTTGCTTCCTGCACCCCGCAATGTGTTTAGACAGCACAGTGGAGCTGGGTGCTCTGTACCTTTGTACCTCTGTACCATGAATGTTCCTGCTACAACGTTGTGCATACTGTTATGTCCAGCTGTGTGTTATTAAGTGGGTCTGTGGCCCTGCTCCTGCAGGATCAGGGGTTCACTGGTACGTTAATGCACGGAAAAGTGAGGGAAAAAAGTATTTGATCCCCTGCTGATTTTGTACGTTTGCCCACTGACAAAGAAATGATCAGTCTATAATTTTATTTGTAGGTGTATTTTAACAGTGAGAGACAGAATAACAACAACAAAATTCAGAAAAACGCATTTCAAAAAAGTTATACATTGATTTGCATGTTAATGAGTGAAATAAGTATTTGACCCCTTCGACTTAGTACTTGGTGGCAAAACCCTTGTTGGCAATCAGAGGTCAGACGTTTCTTGTAGTTGCCCACCAGGTTTGCACACATCTCAGGAGGGATTTTGTCCCACTCCTCTTTGCAGATCATCTCCAAGTCATTAAGGTTTCGAGGCTGACGTTTGGCAACTCGAACCTTCAGCTCCCTCCACAGATTTTCTATGGGATTAAGGTCTGGAGACTGGCTAGGCCACTCCAGGACCTTAATGTGCTTCTTCTTGAGCCACTCCTTTATTTCCTTGGCTGTGTGTTTTGGGTCATTGTCATGCTGGAATACCCATCCACGACCCATTTACAATGCCCTGGCTGAGGGAAGGAGGTTCTCACCCAAGATTTGATGGTACATGGCCCCGTCCATCGTCCCTTTGATGCGGTGCAGTTGTCCTGTCCCCTTAGCAGAAAAACACCCCCAAAGCATAATGTTTCCACCTCCATGTTTGACGGTGGGGATGGTGTTCTTGGGGTCATTCCTCCTCCTCCGAACACGGCAAGTTGAGTTGATGCCAAAGAGCTCGATTTTGGTCTCATCTGACCACAACACTTTCACCCAGTTCTCCTCTGAATCATTCAGATGTTCATTGGCAAACTTCAGACGGGCCTGTACATGTGCTTTCTTGAGCAGGGGGACCTTGCGGGTGCTGCAGGATTTCAGTCCTTCACGGCGTAGTGTGTTACCAATTGTTTTCTTGGTGACTATGGTCCCAGCTGCCTTGAGATCATTAACAAGATCCTCCTGTGTAGTTCTGGGCTGATTCCTCACCATTCTCATGATCATTGAAACTCCACGAGGTGAGATCTTGCATGGATCCCCAGACCGAGGGAGCCTGACAGTTATTTTGTGTTTCTTCCATTTGCGAATAATCGCACCAACTGTTGTCACCTTCTCCCCAAGCTGCTTGGCGATGGTCTTGTAGCCCATTCCAGCCTTGTGTAGGTCTACAATCTTGTCCCTGACATCCTTGGACAGCTCTTTGGTCTTGGCCATGGTGGAGAGTTTGGAATCTGATTGATTGATTGCTTCTGTGGACAGGCGTGTTTTATACAGGTAACGAGCTGAGATTAGGAGCACTCCCTTTAAGAGAGTGCTCCTAATCTCAGCTCGTTACCTGTATAAAAGACACCTGGGAGCCACAAATCTTGCTGATTGATAGGGGATCAAATACTTATTTCCCTCATTAACATGCAAATCAATTTATAACTTTTTTGAAATGCATTTTTTTGGATATTTTTGTTGTTATTCTGTTTCTCACTGTTAAAATACACCTACCATTAAAATTATAGACTGATCATTTCTTTGTCAATGGGCAAACATACAAAATCCGCAGGGGATCAAATACTTTTTTCCCTCACTGTAAGTGGAGTTAAGGTGTGGTATCATTTATTTATTTTTACATTAAAAATTAAAAATTGTACCTATACTTTCTAATTATGTCCTGAAATTTCAGCCACATCCTTTGCTTATAAGATGGAAAAGAAACAAATTTGTTGAGCGACATCAGTGCATGACATCACCAGGACAGTCACTGGTGTAAAATAACTGGCAGGTGACAGTGAAAGCGATGTTACTGGTTCGGATGTCTCATGTGAAAGTGTTGATGTGGACGACAATTCACCCTCACAGCCCCCGACATCAGATACAGGAGAGCAGGATGACATATACACTTTACTTAATTGTATTTGTTTAACATGTGGTGGGGTGCTGTTGTAATCCTGGGAAACTTTGAGACTCCTTTACTGAGATAAATGAACCTGATAATTAGCTCCTACACCTTCACTCAAATGAATAATGGTGCTTAATTATCATGCACAGCAAACAATGGTATAATTAGAATAATAATAATAATGGATACAATATATTTACAATATACCTTTCATGCATTTCATTATTATTAATCAAAACAATAAGTGCTTTCTTCATTCGGCCATTGAGATCACAGGAAGCCGGTTACTTAGTGGTCCCTAAAATACACAAGAAAACCGCAGGTGGTAGAGCATTTAGTTATAGGGCCCCGAAACTGTGGAACGATCTTCCAGCCACTGTAAGAGATTGGCTGGATTGGCTCTGTCTTAACCTTTAAATCACGGCTGAAGACTCATCTGTTTAGTCTCTGTTTTTATAGCCCACAGTGCCGCCAGTGTGCCATGGACATGCAATGCACAGCTGTCTTTGGAAATGTCCTGCATTTCATGACCAGTATCTGAGCACAACTGTCTTTTTGTCTTCCAGCAACACACCACTCTGAAGGTCCGACAAGGCACCTCGTCCCCCACCATGGAAGTCTGACAAGGCACAACCCTCCGAGGCACCCCATCACGGAGGGCCAATGGAGCATCCACACCCAAGGTCTGATGAGCCATCGCCACCCAATGGCTGTTGATGGTCCAACCCCCCCACCCCGGATGGCCGGCCAGAGGCCTCCTCCAGAGGGAAGACCACAGCCAGCAGCCCCAAATAAGAACTTTCTGATCTCCTTGCTGCTGTAACAACTACACTGCCTGGAGGGGAGGCAACCATTAGGCCTAGGCCCTAAGCCGTGGACCCCCAGAGATTCATTTTTCTCCTACATGTCATCCATAGGAGTTTTTTGTTTTTCTCTCCTCCATGCCTAAATGGTTTATTTATTTAAATAAACGTTCACTTACTTTATTTTAGATCATGTAAACTGTTTACAGGTGTATATTTATTTATTTTACTTTATTGTATTTATGTATTTTATTTTGCTGTACTTTGTTGTATGTTTACCAGTCTAAAAAGTGTTCTGTGGCTACCCTGTGAAGGGCGCTATACAAATAAAAATTGATTGATTGATATGCAGACTAATACGTTAAAGTAATTTACTTTCTGTTTGTTAATACTATATTAAATTGCCAGAATGTGCAATCCAGACTCTCCCAATTAGTAATATTGTTTGGCTGTTTGGACACGGGATATTGATCATCACAATGTCTTGTCATTCAGCAACCGGATTAATTTTAGCAAAGGTGTTGTGATAATCAACAGTAGTCGCTTTTGCAAGTAAATATCTCTGTGTATATGAATTTCTCCTGCATATCCATTCTTATATGTTACTAAATATTTGAATTAAATACATATGGGGGCCTTCAGATTAATGAAAATTAAACAAATATTCTCACTTTTTCTCAAGTGACATTACACTATAATTTTTTCAGATACCACATGAAAGGAAATTTGGTGGGATTTAATTTCAGACAAAAACTGAGGCCAAGAGAAAATTAAATGACAGGGTTGTAATGTAAAATTTGAAATATTTATAAAATTGGATACAAAGGCTTATTGTTTACCAAATCTGGAAGAAGACAAGATTTAAGTTAAATCTGAAAAAACATGTGAAAAACATTTGGCACCTCATACCCTATTGCATTTTTATATATATATATATATATATGAAGAAGAAAGTATGTTCTGATAATAGATAGTAATTTCATAAGTGTGATTCGAGGGTAGAAAAGTATTTTGATTTGGTTTAGGCCTAGACAAATATAGTTGAATAATTGCTCAGGTTCTGATTTTATATGTTATTAACCAATGAAACAATTTTACGTTTGCCTCTTGTTGCAGTTCTAATGTCAGTGAATGGAAGCAAACATGATTTTATTGATATCAATAAACTTTTGAGATTATAATCATTTCATTTTAAGGAAAACTCACTTGATACATTCCTTGCGATCTTTTAGCTCTTGCTCCCTGTCTGCCTTAAGGGAGGCTGTGTCATCATATATCTTCTTTGCTTTAGAGAGAAATGTTAGGAAGTCATTATAACCAGAGGCCTCTATTATGCCACTTAATTTGTTAGTTCAGTTGAAGTAAAGGTCACAGACCAGGTGAATCTGTTCTGTCCTTTTGACTATCTGTTATATTCTTGTTTTGACAATTCATCCCTACCAGAACAGAATTGTCCCAGTGATGGTTTCTTCCCAAAATAAACTAACACACACACATTGTCAGATATGGCTTGTCATTCTATCATTAACCTGTGTTACAGTTAACCTTCAGCCTTCACTTTAGCCATTCAATTTAAAACACTTGGAAAGAAAGAAAAATTAAGAGATATATAAAAATGTATGAATAGACTACGTCAAAAAGAATTTCAGTGAATGAATGACACCATTGGTGCTGAGAATTTGTTTATGACTTAATCATTTCTCCAGATAGGCAGGAATTGTTTCTGTTAAAGAGCGATTGACACTAGGTAAATGACGACCGTGGGATCGCATCTTCCTAGTGCACATCAAAGACGGACATCTGCTTTGGATCCATCACCTCTTCACGGGAGGACAGATCGTAAAACGGACCCGGACCTGTACCTTCTGATTGGATGAACGGACATAAGATGTTACGTCATTTTTCCTATAAAGTTGTACTCATGTTTGTAAACATTAAGTCTCACTGAAGGAATTATTTCTGACGTGGAGCTTGTGAGCCGGCTTGATTAAAGTTCTATTTGCTTTATCTCCGCGACTTCTCCACTTATTTCCTACACGGTTCTACAACTTGGCGTCACGAACGAGGATCTGAACTTGCCTCCACTCCCGGGACCAAAGCAAGGGTGAGTACCTTTAAAAATTACCACCCTGTATATTTACATTTGATCTTGGGATTGTGTTTGGCTATCAGATTGTAATTTATAGAGAACCTGTGGAGAGGTAGAGGTAAAACAAATAGAAAGGTTGACTGTACAGCAGAGGTTCACAGTAGGGTGAACTCCAGGTAAGACAGATCTGCGGGGAGAGATACCAAAGGAACCGAAAGGTACGACGAGGCCTGCTGAGCCCCAGGTTAAGCGAGGAAATCCTTGTACGCCAGGGCCAGAGTTAGTGGCAGTCAATAACCAGACAGAACCGGAGGTACTGTAAAGTCCAACGAGATAGCCCCATCGTTGGCAAAGATAGGGTTGGCATTATGGCATTACAAGACATGTCTATATGTGAATACCTACAAGAGAAGTTTAAGAAACTTCAATTTAAGATGGAAAACTGGGTTCCCAAACAGCATAGGGAATGGTGGAATAAGGAAAAGAGAGAGAAAATCAATAAAGCTTCCGTAATTCTTTGTCAATATAGTGTGAAATTAGAGAAGAAACTAATCGCAATGGATGAGGAAAATACAGCAACAATAAAATAATTAAAAGAGAAAGTCGATAAGATGCAAATAGAGATAGATAATGAGAAAAGAATTAGAAATGAGGAAGAGAAAAATAAAGAACGAACTAATAATGTAGGGAAACAATGGGCGACCGAAAAGCCTGGGAACATGAATGCGAAAAATATGGGGGATGTGGATTTGGTGCTTCTGCCCCTCCACCATATAAACATTCAGACAACCCCACTGATAATAGAACAGAGTCTAAACTTTACCCAGATTTGAGTTCATTCAAGTCAGAGAAAGTAAAATTAGCACCTATAGAGATGCGCACTAGTCAACACCGCGATGCCGACGGACAATTTTGTGCATTAACAACGTCGGTGCATCGCCCCCGGAGAGAAACACACAATATTAAGCGATCTTCCAAAACTTAAACCCAATCATGGGAATCTGGACTTCTGGGAAAAATTTAATGAGATGTTACATGTACACCAAATGCACGCTAGAGACGTACATATAATAATTAAAACTAAATGTCCAAGGCCAATCTGGGACGGGTTAACCGCCGCCCAGCAGGATGGTACCTGGGTAACAGCTGGAAATGATAATAATAATCTAAGGATCACTAACTTCATCACGGCTGTAAAGACAGCTCTCGGAGCAGGACAGGAAAATTGGGGTATAGTCTGTGGCCTCGTACAGAAGCCAGGAGAGACTTGCTACGATTATGCGGAACGAAAGTTCACTGCTTTTAGAGATCACTCAGGACTGCCGGACACCGAACGTGATAATGCGATCTTTTTAAAATTACTAAAAGAAGGGTTTAGTAAAGCACACCAAGACATCCTCAATATGGGTGTGCCTGTAGGAAATACATTGTACAATGGGCTTCACAGGTAGAAAACAAGGAGTCAAAAGCTAAAATAAATGCTGTGGCAGCTATATCTGCCATAACACAAAACAGAGGTAAATGTTACAATTGCGGAAAAATAGGACATATATCGCTAAAGACTTTCGGTCTAAATCAACCCACCCTAAGTGCACTTTCTGTGGGTGGACAGGGCACACGGGGGACAAGTGATGGAAGGCAGGCGCTCCAGGCGAACATGAAGCCCCCTGGAATCAGACCAAGACAAACCCCGGTCAGCCCAGAGGAAACGCGGAGATTCTGCAGATCATCCGAGACCTGACAGAGAAACTAAATAGTAAATAGGTCGCCTCGGCCCCCGAGGTCGGTACAGGGGAAGATCCCCGCCTCCACATAACCGCACTGTTAGGGGGTCGGCAGTGTTCAATGTTGGTGAATACAGGTGCCTCAGTCTCGATAACCGATCTCCCCTCCCACTGACTAAACGCAGACTACAGATCTCAGGTGTAGGTGGCGCATGTATCACAGTCACATTCGGCACACCTCAACTTCTAGAAATAGGCGATCTCCTAATTCCAGTGTCTTTTTGGGTTTGTAAAAACCCAGAGGGGACAATATTAGGCATAGATATCCTTAGAGAAGCCGGCGCACTAGTGGATGCTAATAATAATTGCATAATATGGACCAATACACACGGGAATAAAAAGAATACACAAAGATACGCAACAAATTGTGCTAGTATCTCACTCACACCGTCAACACCTCATATATGGCCAGACACACCACTTGGACACGTATGTCAGGAATTTCCTGATGTTTGGGCAACACATAAACTAGATTGTGGTCTGGCACAAATTGAACCTATAGTAATCCCAGGTCCAGTACACAAAGCACATAAACAGTATCCTATTAAACCAGAAGCTTTTACAGCAGTTCAGACAATTATTCAAACATTGCAAAATGAAGGAATAATACGCGAAACGCATTACAATTGATTACACACAATTGAATAAAGTTACACCTCGGTTACACCCGATTGTAGCCAAACCCAAAACTATATTAAACGATTTGAAACCTGAACACTCTATTTTTACCGTCCTGGATATTAGCAATGGATTTTGGAGCCTGCCACTCCACTCTGATTCCCAAGATAAATTTGCGTTTACTGTATGTGACAAACAGTACACATGGACTAGAGTGCCACAGGGATTTCACAACAGTCCGACACTCTTTCACCAGGCAATGGCCAAGACCTTAGAAGGAATGGATCTGACACCCTGGAATAGTTTAATCATCCAGTACGTGGATGATCTTTTGATTGCGTCTCCTGATGAGTCCTCGGTGTCTTACAAAAGGCAGGATTTAAAGCAAGCCCTAAGAAAGCACAAATAGGCTTAACTAAGGTTCAATATCTCGGACACAACATTTCACAAGGACAAAAATCTATGACGCATAATAGGCAAGAAGCCATTCTAAATATGCCAAAACCACATAATGTTAGGGCTGTGCGTAAAGTTATGGGGCTCCTTAATGATTGCCGCACTTTCATCCCTAATTTCACACAAGCCACAGGTCCGATACAGGCGTTAATCAAAGGGAGCCCGGCTCCCTTGGACCCCATAGACTGGGGACATGAACAGGAAATAGCCTATCGTGCAATAAAACAGGCTCTCAGCAATGCCCCCGCCCTCGGGTTACCAGATCATACTAAACCATTTCACCTCTACTGTTCCCAAGATGGGATCTATTATACAGCAGTTCCGACACGTCCCGTCGCCTATTACTCCACAAAGCAACCTACGGTAGCAGCAGGCATGCATCGCTGTATGGCAGCAGTAGACTGCGCCTCTTGGGCAGTGCAGGCATGCGATTCGATTGTAATGAACACACAGTTGATTCTGCACACAGGACACACGTTAGTTGAATTATTACACACCGGCAAATTGCGTTCAGTCTCCGATAGTAGACGAGCTAGATGGGAAGCTGTTTTGCTCCCCAGAGATAAATCCATACAAATAATAAAAGACACACGAGTAAACCCAGCAGATGGGATGTTAGGGGAGGGAGAAGAGCATACATGCTCTGAGCTGGTTCTCCAGGAGGACCACAGTCGCTTCCTAGAAAACCCCCTCACAGACCCTGACTTGGAACTATATGTTTATGGATCCAGGAAAATAATAGATGGAATCCCCCACACTGGGTGGGCGGTGGTATTGGATGATAGCACCGTCGTAAAATCAGGATCCCTGCCAGGACACTGTTCAGCCCAAGTGGCAGAACTTGTGGCGTTGACTGAGTCATTAAAAATAGCGAAAGACATTAAAGTTAACATTTTCACTGACAGTCACTATGCATTTGGAGTAGTACACTCAGACGGTTTGTGGCGAAGTCCTAACTTACAATGTGTATTAGCACCCCAGTGTATTAGGTCAACGCTTCTGGACCAGTACCATGGCCCAGCTCACACGGGTCGCAAGGCCATGTTAACTCAATTGCGTGAACACTGGTGGTGGCCTGGCATAGGCAGGGACACTGCGAAGTGGTGTCAACAGTGTATTCCTTGCGCACAAGTAAACCCAGGTAAACCGATCAAAGTCATTAAATCACACCAGCCCCGGCCTCGAGGTCCGTGGGAAAATATTCAAATTGACTTTACAGGACCCCTGACAAAATGTCATGGGAAATCCTATTGCTTGGTAATAATTGACCATTTCACAAAATGGGTTGAGGCTTTCCCCTGCAGGGACTGCTCTGCCACCATTGCAGCACGAGTCCTAGCAACTGAGGTTATTCCTCGATGGGGTGTGCCCCGTCAAATGGACTCAGATCAAGGGACTCATTTCACCAGTAAGGTAATGAAGGAAGCATGTTTACTGCTAGGGGTAAAACAACGATTTCATATACCTTATCACCCTCAGAGTTCAGGCTTAGTGGAGTGCACTAACCGGACACTGAAGGAAAGTTTGGCAAAAGCCCTGTTAACTACAGGCAAGGGATGGACAGTAGCACTCCCCGCTGTGCTGTATAAACTTAGAGCGTCACCTAATCGGAGTACTCAGCTTTCTCCATATGAGTTAATGACAGGGAGAGCTATGCAACTCCCTGCTGGCATCTGGGGTCCCATTGATCCCAGTGCTCCATTCAAAGACTATCTTAAACAGTATGTGGCACAGCTATGTACACACTTAAAAAAACTTAGATCACAAGCACGTGATCTCCAGACTTGGAACTCAAAGAGGAAATGCCAACAACACTTCCTGAGGTTGGTTTGCAAGTAATGTGTAAAATAATCAGACCAGGGCTCAGGCCCAAATGGACAGGACCGCATGATGTCCTTCTTTCTACAGACACTTCGGTTTGTATTGACAGACAGGAGGTGGGTACTAGATGGTCACAAGTTAAAAATTATAATCCAGGAGAACTGTGTACTAAACCTTTATCTTTTCTCATTCCTAGGAAAGCAACAGTTGCAGATTTCCTGAATTTTGAGAGACATTCCCCTAACTGGTAAAGGTTTTGTCCCCCTACAGGTACTAAGAGATAATCCAGCATGAAGACGACTGTGTACACTACAGTATTTGGACTGATCTGCTTGTCCTTAGTTGAATCATTGACAGATAACAAATTTATCCAAATGACACGCACCTATGCAAATGCCCTTAATAAAACAAAATGTTGGGTTTGTTCCCACATTCCACACGACACTAAGAAAGGTGTTCCAATGATCCCCATTCCAATTCCAGGATTTTCTGATTATTCACAACTTAGAGTTGCCTCTAATGTACGGTATGCATATGATTATGCCTTAGGCATCACAGGAGAATGGTACTTTAGACCGAAGATGGATCAGAATAGAAGAGATTTTAAAATGCCATATATTAACTTGGCTCACAGTAACAAAGGATCTGTGTGTGTTTCATACTATAACCAAACCATGCAATCCCAATTTATAGGTAATAGTACTTGTAATCACACTGTGGCTATCGATGGTCTTGACTTTAGGTATCAGACTTGTTGATTTTACGCCCCATTGAATGGGACTTATTGGATATGCGGCATGCGGGCATATTGGGAACTTCCTTGTAAGTTCACAGGTTCTTGTTATTTAGGATTTGTGGTGCCAGCTTTGCGCCACACTGAAGATAAATACCTTCCAGATATAGAACAATTTACTCACCCTAAACGTGAGATAGGGGAAGGAGACAGGTTTGCTTCCATACTTTTTCCTATGTATGGAGTCGGAAGAGCAATAAAGGAAATCAGATTAGTAGCTGGTATATTAGAAACATTAAGTATTTCTACAACTGAAGTTCTCAGCAATTTAACAACTGAAATAGTGGCTATGCGAACTGTTGCCCTCCAGAACAGGCTAGCTATAGATTTCTTGCTAGCAGCACAAGGAGGGACATTTGCCATTATAGGGCAGAGCGATAATTATTTCTGATGTGGAGCTTGCGAGCCGGCTTGATTAAAGTTATATTTGCTTTATCTGCGCGACTTCTCCACTTATTTGCTTGCATGTTTATTTGATCATTAGTTTGATCCTTATCCTTAATTTAACACCTTATTAGTGAGCTACACAATTATTTCGTTTTACTTGCACAAATTTTAAAAATATATTAAGAGAAAATTATTTACTGTTCATAGGCTGTGATATTACCACATCCACAAATCCCAAATGCATTTTTACATGAATTGTTACTATAATGAATGAGTGCTAGTGGACACAACTGTTTTTAGCCTTTTAAAAAGGCAGGTACTGAATCAAGAAGAGGGTGGGGTCAGGGCACAACCACAACCAGAGGAGCACAGAAAATAAGAAACCGGAGATAAAGGTAGATACATTTTTGAGGTTGGTATTTGTAAAAGTACAGATCAGGTCAAATTGGGAAATTAAGCAGGTACCATGGGATTACATTTTGTTGGGACAGTTTCGTGGAATACTTTGTACCTTTTCCTTTTTATATTATTTTAAGATTTGGACTTTGCAATGTATTGTATCCTAGTTCTGTCTTCCATGTTGTGGGCTTAAGCTGTGGACCCCAGGTAAACGAATCTGTGCATGACATTTAATGTTACATAGTGATAAATAGAGGGAGTTGGCTTATTTTAATCACTAGGTTGCATAGTCAAGCAGAAATTAATGATTAATTAAGAAATTAATGCCAGGAAGTATTGGCTCTGGTGAATGACACATTTACATTTTTCCATCCCTCACATGAGCCCATGCATAATATCCAGTGATGCAGTCTACGTGATACGGAGGCATACACCATATACCCACAAGGATTTACCATATGCCGACTATAAAATGAGCAGTGGTACCTAACGTTCCATTTTTAAATTCACAAAAAATCAATAATCAATATACAATATCGAATAAATGTATATTTCAATTCAGGGACTTATAATTTATCCTTCAGTTTATTTTTTCTATGTTAAAGAAATAAGAAAATCAAATTTGAACTTTAATAACTAAGCTAGTAGAATGGGACGGGGCGATACGCGATTTGCACGTCAGATGACAAAACGTATCAGCTCAGGTTCCACACATTTATATTTAAGAAAACTAAATTATATTACACTTTCTAGAGTTATGAATCACAGATTAACATTTCTAATTGATTTCTCAAATGTCATGAATCATGAACTCCAAACTGTTAAACTTATCTGAACTTCGTCGCAGAGAGGCCTCTCTGTCTTCGGGCTCAGATAACAACACACGGCACGAGGTCCGTGTGGTTTGGAACAAAGGCAGTCCGGTTCGGCTTTGTCCAAGAACTTCCACTCAGTCGATGCACCTGGAAGTTGGGGTTTCGCGAAAGTAGAGTCGTTTCCAAACAGATTTTCCACTGGTTTGAAGGCTCCAAGGTTGTGCACAAAATCTTCTTTGTAAGCAGGTTTCCACCGTAGTTACTTGAAGACAAAGTCTTTGAGGAAAGCAGGGCCCTGTTTGTTCCAAGGGTCAAGTTTCTTAAGACTCAAATAGCTATTTAAATGACTGACACTTTCGTATTCAGTCGACTTAGTCATTTGTCCAGCTGTAAAACTCCACTGATCAGGTGGGCACAGGCGGGCAGCGCAGTCTGTAAAGTTCTTTATTTAATAAAGTCCTTTAAAAGAATTCTTCGTACGGCTCAATCTCCTTCTCCCAGATTAACTCTTCTGTTGCCGGCAAAGACTTGGTTGGTTTCTGGTTCCGGTTCTGGCAACAGAGCTACAGGTTGAGCTGTGGCAGCGAGTTTCTGGTTCAGGTGAGAGAGAGAGAGAGAGAGAGAAAGACCGTCCGCTGTTCCTTATAGTCTGTCAGATCAATAGGTGATTGGTTCCTGAGTTCTTGAGATTGGATTTCGGTTTCAGCCCCCAGTGTCCTATTGGAGGGGGGCTTGATTTATGACTGATGTGAATCCATGCCATCTTTTGGAAATGCTGGTTGGCCTGGGTTCGTAGCTCTATGTAGGGATTTCGGCTCTCATCCACTTCAAAGAGTTTTTATCACCTACAGGCCCCTTTCTCCAGACATTTCACAGCAGGACTCTAAACCATTCGGCCCATTCTCGGTGCCATCCTCCCCAAAACTGTCACTTTGATGCAAGCCAGTTCCAAGCTGATGAGCTAAGGAAATCTGATAACTTTGGGGGGGGAGAGGTCTTCTTTAGATCAGTGCTTCAGCTCAGAGCCCAAATGCTCTTATCCAAATACACCCAACATAACGCTACATACCCCCTTTCTTGAATGGGACTGAGGTCGACTAGGACGTTATCCCCTTCAAGACAAAATAAGACGTTAAGCATTTATCTCAAAGTTATGTAACAGAATTCAACAGAGGACTTCACCATTCATGACCCCGAGAAATCAAAGAAAACAAACTAATAGTTCATTATTTAAGCAGAATGTATTCCAATCAAATTGACAATCCTATCCTAGCACATATACAGGTTACATATTATAACACAAGTACATTAAAACAAAAAAAACAAAAACAATTGGTATTAGTATTACTCAGGATTGAGTATGGTTACTGACGGTAACCAACAGGGGGAAGTTGATCAACAGAGGGAGGTGACTGGGAATTCAAGGGTTATACAGGCACCTGACCTCCACTATCACCATCACCAATGCCTATAGTGGGCAGGGACCTAGGGTTGAATGGTTGGCTTACATGGTAAGCCAGTGCTCCTTTGAAGTTATGCACTCTGCTGTGCAATACCCACAGATGCTTGGCTAGTATCCATATCACACTTCCTGTTATGATCCAGCCGCTCAGGAGCAACATTATAAATACCATATCCCTGACCCCCCAGCTGTGAGACAGCCAGTGCTTTCTCTCATGTGACTCTAGGAGGGTGGTTTGCAAACTGGTTTGATCTATTGCAAACTCTATGATTTTAGTGCCTTCCACTTTTACCCTTTCGATAAGAACACTGTCCAATTTACAATTGTGTCCCCGGAAGGTGTCTACAATTTCACATTCAGTTTCATATCGCTCAGACTCTAACTGGTACAGAGCTAAATCATCGAAGTGAGTGATGCCCCCTTTAGGGACATGCACAAAAATGGTCTCATTGGGAAGTACCTTGGTGGCTGTATCATGTCTGTCATTCAATTCCACCTGCTTTGGTGGTTGCACTTGAGCCCACAACTTGTTCCATTTACAATCGATAAGCGGTGCTAACCTGTTCAAAAGATCCTGACCAATGATCAACTTCTCGGTTTCAACTTGGGAAATATAGACTGGGTGAACGAATTTCATCTTCCCAAAAGTGAATTCTAACCACGCCTTTCGAGTGAGCTGTGCCTTAGTCTCTGTGTAACTTGTAATGTTCACACTACAAGTTTCCACTTTCAGTTGTTGGTCTGAGGTTTCCATAATTTGTTTCAGGTCGCCAAATATGGTGGCGGACATTTAAACAAATTTCAGCCCCAGTGTCCAACAAGGCTCCACACTTCCATACACTCTCAATGGTCACTTCTATGTAAACTCGCTTGGCTCTGCCTCTCTGTGTCAGGTCACCCAGTAACATCGTCAAAGGTTCAGCTTCCACATTTCCTTCCTTGTCTGCTGGGTTAAAAACCTCACAATATTTAGCCAGCTCTCTCAGCTGTCGCATGTCAACCTTTCGGTCCGGACTCTCGAGGGAGGAATTTCGCCGTTGCGACGGGCTTCTTGCCCTGGGTGGGGACTGACTACGGGCAGGGGACAGATTACGGCGAGGCAACCCAGGGCTTAGATATGGAGATGGTGTATGACTCCGTATCCTGGCCTGTTCTGGCTGTTCCCTTTTTCTGTCTGGCGTCGGCTTTGCAGCCCGCCGAGATGCAGTTTTTAGGGCCTCTATTTGTTGCCTGAGATACTCATTTTCAACGTCACGTGATCTGAGTTCTCCCCTAAGCTCCTGATTTACTCTCTTTGTTTCTTCACTGTCCCTTTTAAAATGTCTGACCTTGCCTTCGAGTATCTCCATTTTTAAAGTACCCTTATATTTCTCCATGACGGTTTTGTGAAGACGCGCTTCCAAAACATCACGGTCCTTGACAGCTATCCTCTCATTTTCTGCTGCTTTATCTCTGTCATTTTGCAGATCTTTTAATTGACTCAGAATTGTTTCAAATTCTTCTTGACATTCTCTTAATTCATTTCTTAATTGCCGCCTTTGTTCAATTAAATCCTCTCTTTCAGCATCCAACATAATTACTTGATTTCCACAAGCCTCTAGTCTTCCTTCGAGTTCTAAAGCCATTCCATGCAGTTCGGCTCTTTTGTCTTTCACTTTCGCATACTTGTCTCCTAGCTTTTTCAATTTTTCAAATTTACTTATGCTCAAATCCACTAGCCTTGAGCTCGCAAGCGCTAAGCTAGACACAACCTTCACAACATCTATCAACTCCTCTTTTTCGAGTTGCGTCGTAGTGTCGTTCAACAACTGAGTTCGACGCGACTCTACTTCATCAAAGTCCAAACCGCCTAGGCTTTCAATGTACTCGGGGATCTCAATCCCTGATACTTTCATAATCAATGCTTCACATGGGGACATTTGGGTCGTCATTGTTTTTGGTTATTCAGTAACAACCCAACCAAACAGTAAGAGATTAATCACTTAATGACTCTAACGCCAAAACTTAGAATATCAACAATTTACCAGAAGTAACTAAACAGACTTAACCTTTTGTGACTTTGGACACCATACACATACCACGTGGGCAATTCTAGAGCGTCCTCTAGAGTACAAACAGTCTATCGTGCCTACAAAAGTTTTCTTGTTTCAAAACTTTGGAATCTGGATTTCTGGACAAGGCTATCCAATAACCATTACAGAAACGAGTTATTTTCAGTCTAAGATTCCTCACACGGGGCACCAATTATGTAGCGTAAGGTACACTTATAAATTTCAATTAAAGAAGTGAATTTATAGTATCACCTTATCACGAATCCTGGAATCTTGTAGAACTCAATTTCTGTAATAATTGGACGCAGACACCAATTCCAAAGATATAAATTGTCAAATTTATTCAAGAACAAAGACTAAATGTAGCACTACACTAATTATACAAAAGGGAAAAACTAATTAAAATTCAACTCTAGATCAACAAATCAAAGACAAATCACTTCCGTGACCAAATCAAAGACCATGAGATCGCATATGATAACACAAATCGTTAAACAAAAAAGGTTATAAACACATTGACTACAATACCGGTTAGTAAGACGAAGGTGAGTCTCTCGTTAGTATTATCAGTCAGACATTAAATAACTACGCAGGTTAGTATTTATGTCAGGTAACTTCTCGTTATATATATATCAGTCTCATTTACGTTTAGGTGCCGAGAGATCCTATCATTACTTGTTACCACAATTTCCCTTAACTGATTATTATTCAATGATTAAGGATAGGCAGGGCCACCTATAATCTGGTGTCTATTAACTTGTGTCAATTTCAGACTAAACAGTTAAACAGGAATGAGAAGATATTTCTCAGCGTTGTTATCAACAAAACAGTTGAATGCAACACACATTTATATTTAAGAAAACTAAATGATATTACACATTCTAGAGTTATGAATCACAGATTAACATTTCTAATTGATTTCTCAAATGTCATGAATCATGAACTCCAAACTGTTAAACTTATCTGAACTTCGTCGCAGAGAGGGCTCTCTGGCTTCGGGCTGTGCACAAAATCTTTTTTGTAAGCAGGGTTCCACCGTAGTTACTTGAAGACGAAGTCTTTGAGGAAAGCAGGGCCCTGTTTGTTCCAAGGGTCAAGTTTCTTAAGACTCAAATAGCTATTTAAATGACTGACCCTTTCGTATTCAGTCGACTTAGTCAATTGTCCAGCTGTAAAACTCCACTGATCAGGTGGGCACAGGCGGGCAGCGCAGTCTGTAAAGTTCTTTATTTAATAAAGTCCTTTAAAAGAATTCTTCGTACGGGTCAATCTCCTTCTCCCAGTTTAACTCTTCTGTTGCCGGCAAAGACTTAGTTGGTTTCTGGTTCCGGTTCTGGCAACAGAGCTACAGGTTGAGCTGTGGCAGTGAGTTTCTGGTTCAGGTGAGAGAGAGAGAGCCTGACTGTCCGCTGTTCCTTATAGTCTGTCAGATCAATAGGTGATTGGTCCCTGAGTTCTTGAGATTGGATTTCGATTTCAGCCCCCAGTGTCCTATTGGAGGGGGGCTTGATTTATGACTGATGTCAATCCATGCCATCTTTTGGAAATGCCGGTTGGCCTGGGTTCGTAGCTCTATGTCGGGATTTCGGCTCACCTACAGGCCCCTTTCTCCAGACATTTCACAGCAGGACTCTAAACCATTCGGCCCATTCTCGGTGCCATCCTCCCCAAAACTGTCACTTTGATGCAAACCAGTTCCAAGCTGATGAGCTAAGGAAATCTGATAACTTTGGGGGGGGGAGAGGTCTTCTTTAGATCAGTGCTTCAGCTCGGAGCCCAAATGCTCTTATCCAAATACACCCAACATAACGCTACATAGGTATAACTTTGAATCACACTAACAAGAAACTGATCAATATCAAGTCACTAATGACTTTGGTTCAAAATGATGTTGCCTAGATCAAGGCATTTAACCTCAAGAGGTGATTACTTCCGGAAATCAGATTGTCCGAAATAATAAGATGTACACTCTCGAAAACAGGCCACTACAGAAAAAGTTTCGGGTAGTGTACAACAAAAGAGTTCTTTTGCCAGACTATAATACTCTACCCTATGGATATTGATGGGGGATTCGATAACAGACTTCAACACACCTTTTCATGTATTATATCGCGCCCTTCCAATTCTGGTAAAAGCTTTTTTCTTAAAAGGCTTTTAGAGAATTCTGCAACGGCTATAACACAAACTCTCGATAACATAGTTTGGTGTCACTCATGTTGGCAACCTCTGTACGATGAGCTAATGGTTAAAATTAAAAATCTTAAATTTGTGGAAGGTGTCCCCGCATCGCTTTGCGACGATGATTTGTTACCCAGTGACAAATGCAATTTAATAGTGATAGACGATCTCATGGAAACGGCTAGCAACAATAGCGAAGTGGAGAAAGCTTTTACAAAATATACACACCATAGAAATTTGAGCATCGTCTATCTAGTTCAAAATTTATTTTTTCAAGGTAAAAAGAGTCGAACAATCAATTTAAATCTTTTCAAAAATCCTAGAGATAAGCTGCAGGTGAACACTTTGGCCCGGCAAATCGTTCGAAGACGCGACTAAAATCCCTTACGGATACTTGCTGGTGGATTTAAAAGCGCAAACTCTCGAAGACTATCGACTCGGAGCGGGTTTGCTGCCCCCAGATTGGCCTGTAGTCTACGTGCTAAAGAGAAGAAATAAAAAAAAGAATGTCGGCTAGGAAAAGAAGAAACCTACCGCTTTTAGAGATATTATATGAGGGTAATCCTCGTCAGAGGAAAGCTGTGTTGTTGGCCCCTTCTGATCTGATAGAAACTTTACGTGAAATCGCCTTAAACGTTCTACGGGGCAATATACCCTTAACAGCTTTTTAACTGGGTGAACTAAAATAACAAAAGTCTGTTATAAAGATCCTCACTAACAAGAAGTTATCAGTTACAACGAAGAGAAAGGCTATTAACCAGAATGGTGGTTTTATCGGTCCCCTCTTGAGCATAGCCTTGCCTTTCTTAACCAACCTTCTAGCTTCCAGATCTGTATAGTAGCGATGGAATACACCCAAAAAATGTTTTTGGTACTTCAAGAACAACTTGACAAACTAACAAAATCCCCGCTGCCTCCAGAATCTCGCCAACAGACTGTGGAAAATAATCTAGACTCTGAAATGAAGTCTATATTATCGCGATGCGATTTAAACCCTTATGAAAAAGTACAGCTTTATACAGCCGCCTTACAAAGATATCTGAGTATCGTTAAACAGGGTGCAAAAAGCCAGAGTACTCTAACTTTAATGTTGCCTTTGGAGAAAGAGCAGCTTTCTGAAAGTAGTGTGGTTATTGAAACAGAAGAAGAAGACCCTGTAGAGACTAATGTGGTTTTATCAGATGTATTGAAAAGCATGCCTGTAAGAAGTCAAAGAAATGCAAAATATATTCCACATAAAATGTTTAACACACCTCGGGTGACCTCCTGGAATAACCAAGGTGAATTTATTTTTAAAGGTCGGGTGATTAAAGGATCGCACGTTTGATTTGATCAAGAAAGTAACGAGTTCTAATAAGATTCTGGATAGTAGGAGGCCTACGGGGTGGAGAGATTTCCTCCAAGCTTTGGCGTGTCTGAACATACTTCAATCAACAATCCCTAACCAAACCACCCTTAACAAAATCCGCCTCTGTAAGGCCGGTGAGAGTGATTGGGTTGAACCCCCCGCCAGAATGAAAAGAACGAAACCTGCATCAAAACATAGATGGACACCTTATTAATGGTATAAATGTGTACTTACAGTTTGAAAGGGGGAAAAGCAAAGTCTTTGTATGTAACGTTTTATACTTTTATTACAATGTATATCCATATTTTGACATGTATTACAAAATTTTTACAACATGATTTTTTCTTTTATGATATATTCTTATTCTGTAATGTTTTTTTTTTTTACATTTTATAATGTAATAATTATATCGGATTATGTCAAATACAAATGCTTTTGTATTAAAGCGTTTCTTTTCTTTAACATGCATGACATTTTTTTAAATCTTTACAAGAACAGACATTCTGTATACATGTTAGGTATTTAACATAGTTATTATTAGGACACAAGGTTTGAACAAACCAGGACACAGTTTTAAATTTTTTTCCTAAATTAGGGCCATACCGTGTCATAACATTTGTGTAGGGGAGACCTTTAGCTCTATGATATAAGAAAAACACACAGTGTTGACCTCAGGTTGTAGTCTGTAGACTTTGCACTTGGCGGCAGTTATAAACCGGTTCTTTACAATTGTTTATTAAAAAGTTGTTGATCGTAGCTGTAAAATTAATAAAATCTGCAGGGTTTCCGTAGGAATCAAAAAATTCTCCGCGATGATCTTCCGTCAGATAAATAGCCAGCCAGTGCTCTCCAGGCATGGTTTCAGGGTGAGTGTTAATTATAAACATGGCGGGTAAGTTCTTTAGCTTCAATTCAGGTAACTGATCACAGGCATAGACTCCGTGAAACAGCTTCTTAGTGTGGGGGTTACAGTTCATGACAGCCGTGAGCTCTCTGGTGTTCATGTTTAATAATAATCATAGAGCACATTCCTTCTCTGATTCACTTCTATAATATTGTCAAACACAGCGTACACAACCATATTTACAGTACCGGCTAGGGGTTGCTTTAAACGTATTTCCAGTCTCATGTTTCCTGTTTTCACCAGGGAGAAATGTTGCCCGCACTCTTCATCTGGGGTTAGGTTGAAAGCGTACAAAGTGTAGCCGTTGATGTATTCAGCGCAGTTTATCAACAGAGGCTGGTCCTTCAGATGTCTCACTGTAGCGAGAACAAGACTGTAATATTCACGGACCACGCAACCATTTTCAAAATTGGATTGAAAAGGTTTGGCGGGGACCTGCATGCCATCAACGTACATAGCTATAAATTCTGCATTATAATGTTTAAAATTAAATGGATTCTTTGTATATGACCCTGTAAATGCATCATTATCCACCAGCCCGATAATGACATGTTTTGGGAGCTGTCCGAGGAAGAGGTTTTCCTGATTCATAACGCGAGTTCCTGCCGCGATGCTGTGCACTTTCATATAGACTCTTTCAATAGGGTACTTGGCGTTAGTGGTCATTAGAGCCTGAGCATGGCCTAGTTTAACAGCCGGTGAAACAGACACCTTTTTAACAAACAGCGAGGCGGAAAAATAATGAGTTTATATTTTTCATCATCATTGCTCATCAGACAAAATTCATTTTTGTTCCGAATCATGTGTATCTTAATATCAACCCCGTTGAGCATCAGTTTCTCTTGAAAAAATATGTCGGAATGAACATGACCAAAAAGCTCAATTGTTTTACTTGCTGTAGAAAATGTTGCTCTTTTTTTCAGACCCGCATTGGTGCCACCTGGATCCTTGACATCCATGGCGGCCAGTGTGTCTTTGGCAAACAACCCGGGGCTGAACTGTTTGTTTAGAGTCTCCTCGCTATAATTAAGTATACACTCCATCAGTACTCTATAGGGGTATGTATTACTGCTTTGACTTATCAGTCTATCCCCCAGGGTTACATCCACTTGCGAGAAGATGGTGGCCACCGGGTAGTTGATAACCCCCACTTTGGCCGCCGTCTCGATAGCCTGTCCTTCTTCAGTCACAATTTTACAAGTGAGTAATATAAGGGTATTATTCAAATCTAAATAATCTTCACCATTACCGGCTATGAAAAATTCCAGAGGGGCGGATTCTGAAATGGCCGAAAGAGGCGGAATCTCCACATAGATGCTTTTATCGATACTCGTTTGTGTGTAAGGGACCGTAAACAGATCCAGTTCTGATTTCACACATTCTTCCGACATGCTGTGTACAAAAGCCATGATTAAAATATATATCCCGAACAGGTTCTTGACTTGTTTTTAGGTTTTCTTTTAACGGTCTTCTTCTTCTTCTTCTTCTTTTTTGGCTGCCTACTCTTGCGAGTTCTGCTACAGTCTGTCGCTGAATAAGTAAGTCTCTGTCTTTTGTTAGCTACCACTCTCCACCCTCCAGGTGGGTGTCGTCTTTTACGAGAGCCTCTGGCCAGGACCATTAGACCCGAACCCTCCTGATTATCATTGTTGTTGGATCTGGTCATAGCGCTGCTGATCACATTGCTGACTATGTGTTTGGTGGCTGATTTAAGATGCGGTTTCACTATATCAAAGCCTCTCCTGAGAAGAGGCATAGCCATCCTGAAAAGTCCTCGAAAGAGTCCACCTATTCCGCTCCCATACATCAAATTAGCTCCAGCAAACCTGGGCAAACCGTTACCGGCCTGCATTTTGTAATAGTTCACATAGTCTTTAGGATCGACATAACCCCTCATGATAGTCATTTTAGGCGTGTACACAATGTTTCACAGGTCGAAAATGTAGTTTGCTTATAACCTTACCAAAACAGAAGGGTATGTCAATATTCTGATCCGATTTCACTTCAATCGTAATATTGTCAAAATGAGTCTTGGAGACAGGTACGTAGTGTGGCTTGTCATAAGTAATTGTGACCACATTGTTGTTTTTACCCTTAATATGTACATTTCTTAAAAGGGGGACGTAACTATCCCCCACCCTCTGGTGTGAAATGATGTCCATGTAGATATAAAAGGTGTAAAATCCTGCGCCAATATCCGCAGGGTATTGAGCTATTATATCCTTAAATTCATCCTCCTTGTTGGCGTAAAACCCTAAAATCCGGCCTAGGTTACCGGTGGTTTTAATTCTTATCGTAGGTGCGGACTCCATGTAAACTTTATTTTTAATCGAACTGTAATGTAATCTGACAGGTTGTTTCCCTCCAGAGATCTGTTTGTTCATCTCTTCTAATAATTTTTCAATATTTTCATAATAACCATCTTGTAATGTGAAAGTCCACAGTTTTTTAATTCCGACGTCCAAAATTGAAAAGACAGAGTCTTCATCGCGTACTACAGCCCAAGTGTGGGGGATACTGTATTTCCGACAACCCCACCTCCCAGGGCCCCCACAGTTCTATAGGGTTTAAAAATCTAACCGTAAAACTAGAAATGGTGTTGTAGGATAAATGTTGAGGGACGCGTTACTAGGCAGCGTCACATAGAATCCTCCCTCTTCCATCTTCATGACCCATAATGAAAGAGCCTCCATGAGCTTTCACTTGTATACCGGCCGTATATCCCGCACCGCACTAGCCAAAACCCAGCTATTGAACTTTTCAGGCCACCCCGCACATTTTACCAACACATATTTTTTCCTGTTTTCAGTTTTTTCCCCTAAAATCTTTTCTACTCTGAATACGCTATCATTCCCCACTACAATATTTTGTAACTTCTCCTCATAAAAAGTACCTTCTATAGACTCCCCGTCATAGTCTTTTAACCTGTACACCGGCGGGGTTCGAGGCACACATTCTGTAATGGTGAAATATTCATCCGAAAAAGTTTGCTCATAACCTTTTAGAAAAGGTCTCCGTAGCTTTGAAACTCTTACAACATCTCCTACTTTGAACTTGTAAATCTGTTTCTTTGAGGCTTTAAATGGACCATAGACATTTTTAAAGACCTTAAAAGAATTACTCTTATCCACCTCTACAGGTCTCATTTTAATACTTCTATGATAACTGTGGTTGTAAGCATTCACAAACTCTTGAACTCTATCGAGATACGTTCGAGTATTGTTAGCTGTGAAGTATCTCCACATTTTTGTATTTATAGTTCTGTTAAATCTCTTCACAATCGAGGCCTTAAGCTCGTTTCCTGTGGTGAAATGATGTATTTTGTGTCTTTTCAAAAGATTCTGGAATTCTCTATTGAGAAACTCTTTACCTTTATCAGACTGTAGTTTTTTAGGACAGCGCCCCTGCAAGACTATATCTTTAAAGGCCTGCGTAACAACAACGCTGGCACCCACGCATATTTTGATAATATATCTATACACATCAACATTTATTATGTTTTTATAAATTTGACATATCCACTAGATCCACCTGCCATTGTGAATCTATGTCTGAAACATACACATGATTTCTTTTAAAGTTAATTCTAGCCGGTTTATGTAGGGTGTAAGCATCTTGCGCAGACAACCACTCGGCCACACTTATCTTATCTGCCTTAATACCCTGTTCTGACAGCCCTCTCCGGAATCCCTTCCGACCCCCCAAACTCCCTACTTTGGCGGGGTTGTAGTACAAATCCTTCATCCTAGGAGCTTGTCGAGACATTCTGTAAGAGCACACAAAAACAATGACCAAAGTATTTAGAAAATGTCTCTTTTATTCATTTTCAGAGTACAAACCCATTTTTAAGCAATTGAGAAAAGTATAACACATACAGCAATTTTTCCCATTATTTAAACAAAAAGATATGAACTGATTGGTTACTTGCTCTATATCCACTACTACACCGGCTTTTATTTTATACACACATCGATTACATACATGTATAAAACAATAATATGTGCTATTTTAAAAATAAACAACCGTTCATTAAACAAGCGATCGTAGGCGCCCAGTTTTCATAACCCTCTGTCTTTTTCACATCATCCATTAAATGCTCCAGGTTTGAAAGTTGAGCATCGTTGACAGTCAAATCTGTAGAGAAAAGGCGCTCGTCGGCCACTTTCTTTTCCAATACTTTGTACAATAGGGCCCTCAGATTTGTTGCGGTTTGTTGGCTACAAATCCGGTTTCAGAAACAATCCAGAACATTCCCCATCTTCAGGTGCTTTCAGTTGCTTTCAGCCTCTGAGTCGGTCTCGTACAGATCAAATTCCTTCTCCTTGTACTCTGCTTTACTTTCTTTAAGAAAGACATATTCCTTCAGCTTGCCGGAGGTTTTTCTGCTGCTCTCATCCAACTCGTTGAACAGCTGGTTGAGTTTCTCTCTGATGTACGGCTCCTTTTTCAGCTCCAACAAAATTTCATCTATAATTTTCTGGACCTGCACAGGACAGACATGCAGATGATGATAAGATAATGCTTTGACTAGCGCTGAATTCAACCAAGGTTTGTTCAGTTTTTTGTAAATATCCTTGAAATAGAGATGGAAATAATATGTTTCTGGTTCAAACAGACTGCTGTGTCTCATCTGGCTAGGATGATTCACTTCACACCCCAGGCAGACTTCTTTCAGGGCTCGATCGATGAGAGCATTCAGTATATACACCAGGGGGTTCTTAATAATTCTACTTACTTCAGCGCGGACCTCTGGTCTAAAACCGTCGCCTTCGTCATGCCCCCTGGCAGGTTTGATGATCATTGGTTCGCTCAGCGCTGGTTGAGGTGTTTCTAGAGCCATAGTACAGCTCTCCTGAGACGCCGCCGCAAAAGCAGCGATGTTTGGGTTCTCTTGAGGCGGGGAGTCGGTGGTGTTAGTCGTTACTTCCATTGAACAGCGGGCTGTTTTGTCTTGAGGTAGTGGCGGGTAGCCGCGGTAAGAGCGCTCAGGCTGGTATAAAATGTCTGGATTGTATGACCAAGGGAGGTCCTTGTTCGTAAGAGGGCTGTAGAGTCTCGTAACAGACATTCTCTTTTCATCTAAACCAAGAGCAAGGGGTGGCTACTTTTATACAATATTTTTACTACGTCATGTATTACATCACAGTTAGACGGGTGGGGGTGTGGGGGTAATGTCGACAAGGTCATCGTCGATGTCTTTGGCAGCATGCAACCAACCCCCACCACATTTTCGCCCATCCTCGCTGTTGAAATAAAGCCTCTTTTTAACAGAGTCAAACTCTACATATTTCCTCAAGACCTCAAAACCCTCATTAATTTATTTTATGACCGTTTTCATTTTCGACCAATCTTGGGCGTAGAAATCAATTTCGGTAACATATTCATTTTCATCCTCAGGATCCATAAAAATAGGTTCAGCATCGTAAAAAAAGCTAATTTGTTTGGCATAGCGTGTTTCCCTAAACACGATTCTGTTGTACCCTGTCATAGTTAGAGTCATTACAGTTCTACTATGATTCACAGATAGAGAGCTTTCCCAGTCGTGACTTTCAAACATCAGAGGCAGCGGAGCAGTTTCACGATCTCTATTCCAGTGTTTCTAATGCTTCTAACCCTTTATCCACATCCCCTTCCCTTGTCCAGTCCTTTACATGCATCCAATCCTCATAAGCGTACTCAATTCTGGTTACAAAAGGCGTAGATATCTCCTCACCAGCTCTTAACTCAAAAAGCTCCAGACCGACATATCCCTTGTCCATTTTAAAACGGTATCCACGCCTTCTCTCATCATCCTCCAGAACCCAGATTCAGTCAAGTCTCACATCATATTGTGAAGGAACCCTAGCCTGGGTTTTCCTCTCGGGTGTTTTCTCGTAGCTACAGTCGGACATGCTGAAGACCCAGAATCACTTCACATGTGTAAAGAGAAAAATATCTATTTTACTAAATAATCAGTCTGGCTTAAATACAAATCTTTTGGAGGGTTTGAAAAACAGTTGAAGACCCCCACCACCCTGCACATTCATTCGGAATCCATCAATATGGTAATTATTCTGTGACGCGGTACAAGCACCCCGCATACCCCTTATGTTTACGCATCCATTATGTTTGTTACAGAATGTGTCCCTTATTTTGGGCTAAAGCTTTCCGTGGAGGGGAACGTGGATCAGTTTGTACCATTTTTGGGAGGATCTGCCTTGTTGGGGCTGTGAGCTGTGATCCAGGTGAACAGCAGATCGGGCATAGGTGGGCATGTGGGCAGAGGAGTAGGATGGACGGTCAAGCAAATAAGCTTGCTAAGGTACGCAGCAGCAGCAAGCAGCCCCCACATCCAGCCAGCCAGCCAGTCTGGCTGGCAGTGACTGAGTGGTTGACAGACGGCAAGCAACGGAATGTACGTGCTCTGTGATGTCATAGCAGTCCACTGAGCTGGCTGGCTGGCTGTGTGTGTGTGTGTGTGTGTGTGTGTGTGTGTGTGTGTCTGTCTGTCAGTCTGTCTGTCTCTCTCTCTCCCTCTCCATTAAATTCATTTGTTTTGTCAAAGCAATTGGACATACATACACATACATATCAATAAATGTGTATATATATATATATATACATACATACATACATGCTAGAAAGTCATTACTATGTTATCTTAAAGGCTAACTAAGCAGAACATATATCATTATAGAACAGAGTTCATAGGTCTACACATGGTTTTAGGGAACAGGCACGTAGGTCATACCGTTTGACATTGTTTCCAAGGTTCTCATCGTAAATAACAAAAATAAATCAAACTACCTGATGGCCTCCTGACCTTCTAGCTTGACCTTATCTTTCTTAAGTATACAAGAGAGAAAAACAGGTGTGAGAAAATAATTTCTAACTTTCCTTCCATACATACATACATACATACATACATACATACATACATACGGAAAATAAATAATAGAATTATGAATCACAATAAGATGTAATGAAGTACAGAAAAAGAAAATGTAATGAAATGTGATCTTTAATACATACAAATAAGAAAATAGGTTTACTATTTCCAGATTCCTTTTTTGAAATACAATGACATGCATTACAAACGAGTATTTACATTATATTTGCAGCCGGTGCTCGTGTTTCACTGTGTAGCATTTTATTGGGTGTATTTTGATAAGAGCATTTTAGCTCTGAGCTGAAGCACTGATCTAAAGACCTCTCCCCCCCAAAGTTATCAGATTTCCTTAACTCATCACCTGGGAACTGGTTTGCATCAAAGTGACAGTCTGGGAGGATAGCACCGAGAATAGGCCAAATAGTTTGGAATCCTGCTGTGAAATGTCTGGGGAAGGGGGCCTGTAGGTAATAAAAACTCTTTGAAATGGACGAGAGCCGAAATCCAGACACAGAGCTACGAACCCGGGCCACTGGCATTTCCAAAAGATGGCATGGATTGACATCAGTCATAAATCAAGCCCCCCACCAATAGGACACTGGGGGCTGAAACCGAAATCCAATCTCAAAAACTCAAGAACCAATCACCTATTGATCTGACAGACGTATAAAGAACAGCGCACGGTCTCTCTCTCTCTCACCTGAACCAGAAACTCGCTACCACAGCTCAACCTGTAGCTCTGTTGCCAGAACCAGAACCAGAAACCAACTAAGTCTTTGCCGGCAACAGAAGAATTCAACTGTGAGAAGGAGATTGAGCCGTACGAAGAATTCTTTTAAAGGACTTTATTAAATAAAGAACTTTACAGACTGCACATGCCCACCTGTGCCCACCTGATCAGTGGAGTTTTACAGCTGGACAATTGACTAAGTCGACTGAATACGAAAGTGTCAGTCATTTAAATAGCTATTTGAGTCTTAAGAAACTCGACCCTTGGAACCAAACAGGGCTCTGCTTTCCTCAAAGACTTTGTCTTCAAGTAACTACGGTGGAAACCCTGCTTGCCAAGAAGATTTTGTGCACAACCTTGGAGCCTTCAAACCAGTGGAAAATCTGTTTGGAAAAGACTCCAGATGCATCGACTGAGTGGAAGAACTTGGACAAAGCTGAACCGGACTGCCTTTGTTCCAAAACACACGGACCTCGTGCCATGTGCTGTTATCTGAGCCCGAAGCCAGAGAGGCCTCTCTGCGACGAAGTTCACATAAGTTTAACAGTTTGGAGTTTGTGATTCATGACATTTGAGAAATCAATTAGAAATGTTTATCTGTGATTCATAACTCTAGAATGTGTAATATCATTTTGTTTTCTTAAATATAAATGTGTGTTGCATTAATCTGTTTTGTTGATAATTTTAGAAATAAAATCTGTCAACGCGGAGAAATATCTTCTCATTCCTGTATAACTGTTTAGTCTGAAATTGACACAAGTTAATAGACACCAGATTATAGGTGGCCCTGCCTATCCTTAATCATTGAATAATAATCAGTTAAGGGAAATTGTGGTAACAAGTAATGATAGGATCTGTCTCGGCACCTAAACGTAAATAAGACTGATATATATATATGTAACGAGAAGTTACCTGACATAAATACAAACCTGCGTAGTTATTTAATGTCTGACTAACAATACTAATGAGAGACTCACCTTCGTCTTAATAACCGGAATTGTAGTCAATGTGTTTATAACCTTTTTTGTTTAACGATTTGTGTTATCATATGCGATCCCATGGTCTTTGATTTGGTCACGGAAGTGATTTGTCTTTGATTTGTTGATCTAGAGTTGAATTTTAATTAGTTTTTCCCTTTTGTATAATTAGTGTAGTGCTACATTTAGTCTTTGTTTTTGAATACATTTGACAATATATATCTTTGGAATTGGTGTCTGCGTCCAATTATTACAGAAATTCAGTTCTACAAGATTCCAGGATTCGTGATAAGGTGACACTATAAATTCACTTCTTTAATTGAAATGTATAAGTGTACCTTACACTACAACTGTGTCCCTCAGGCTGTGGTAGGCGCTGACATATTGGGCAGCCAGGGTGGCTGTGTGTCCCTCCCCCAGGAGGACTGACTGTTTTTCTTTTTTCTCAGTTTTGTCACAGGTTGGGTGGGCATCCATTATGTTGTTACAGAATGTGTCCCTTATTTTGGGCTAAAGCTTTCCGTGGAGGGGAACGTGGATCAGTTTGTATAATTTTTGGGAGGATCTGCCTTGTTGGGGCGGAGCTGTGATCCAGGTGAACAGCAGATCAGGCATAGGTGGGCATGTGGGCAGAGGAGTAGGAGTCAAGCAAATAGGCTTGCTAAGGTACGCAGCAGCAGCAAGCAGCCCCCCCATCCAGCCAGCCAGCCAATCTGGCTGGCAGTGACTGAGTGGTTGACAGACGGCAACAAGGCTCCACACTTCCATACACTCTCAATGGTCACTTCTATGTAAACTCGCTTGGCTCTGCCTCTCTGTGTCAGGTCACCCAGTAACATCGTCAAAGGTTCAGCTTCCACATTTCCTTCCTTGTCTGCTGGGTTAAAAACCTCACAATATTTAGCCAGCTCTCTCAGCTGTCGCATGTCAACCTTTCGGTCCGGACTCTCGAGGGAGGAATTTCGCCGTTGCGACGGGCTTCTTGCCCTGGGTGGGGACTGACTACGGGCAGGGGACAGATTACGGCGAGGCAACCCAGGGCTTAGATATGGAGATGGTGTATGACTCCGTATCCTGGCCTGTTCTGGCTGTTCCCTTTTTCTGTCTGGCGTCGGCTTTGCAGCCCGCCGAGATGCAGTTTTTAGGGCCTCTATTTGTTGCCTGAGATACTCATTTTCAACGTCACGTGATCTGAGTTCTCCCCTAAGCTCCTGATTTACTCTCTTTGTTTCTTCACTGTCCCTTTTAAAATGTCTGACCTTGCCTTCGAGTATCTCCATTTTTAAAGTACCCTTATATTTCTCCATGACGGTTTTGTGAAGACGCGCTTCCAAAACATCACGGTCCTTGACAGCTATCCTCTCATTTTCTGCTGCTTTATCTCTGTCATTTTGCAGATCTTTTAATTGACTCAGAATTGTTTCAAATTCTTCTTGACATTCTCTTAATTCATTTCTTAATTGCCGCCTTTGTTCAATTAAATCCTCTCTTTCAGCATCCAACATAATTACTTGATTTCCACAAGCCTCTAGTCTTCCTTCGAGTTCTAAAGCCATTCCATGCAGTTCGGCTCTTTTGTCTTTCACTTTCGCATACTTGTCTCCTAGCTTTTTCAATTTTTCAAATTTACTTATGCTCAAATCCACTAGCCTTGAGCTCGCAAGCGCTAAGCTAGACACAACCTTCACAACATCTATCAACTCCTCTTTTTCGAGTTGCGTCGTAGTGTCGTTCAACAACTGAGTTCGACGCGACTCTACTTCATCAAAGTCCAAACCGCCTAGGCTTTCAATGTACTCGGGGATCTCAATCCCTGATACTTTCATAATCAATGCTTCACATGGGGACATTTGGGTCGTCATTGTTTTTGGTTATTCAGTAACAACCCAACCAAACAGTAAGAGATTAATCACTTAATGACTCTAACGCCAAAACTTAGAATATCAACAATTTACCAGAAGTAACTAAACAGACTTAACCTTTTGTGACTTTGGACACCATACACATACCACGTGGGCAATTCTAGAGCGTCCTCTAGAGTACAAACAGTCTATCGTGCCTACAAAAGTTTTCTTGTTTCAAAACTTTGGAATCTGGATTTCTGGACAAGGCTATCCAATAACCATTACAGAAACGAGTTATTTTCAGTCTAAGATTCCTCACACGGGGCACCAATTATGTAGCGTAAGGTACACTTATAAATTTCAATTAAAGAAGTGAATTTATAGTATCACCTTATCACGAATCCTGGAATCTTGTAGAACTCAATTTCTGTAATAATTGGACGCAGACACCAATTCCAAAGATATAAATTGTCAAATTTATTCAAGAACAAAGACTAAATGTAGCACTACACTAATTATACAAAAGGGAAAAACTAATTAAAATTCAACTCTAGATCAACAAATCAAAGACAAATCACTTCCGTGACCAAATCAAAGACCATGAGATCGCATATGATAACACAAATCGTTAAACAAAAAAGGTTATAAACACATTGACTACAATACCGGTTAGTAAGACGAAGGTGAGTCTCTCGTTAGTATTATCAGTCAGACATTAAATAACTACGCAGGTTAGTATTTATGTCAGGTAACTTCTCGTTATATATATATCAGTCTCATTTACGTTTAGGTGCCGAGAGATCCTATCATTACTTGTTACCACAATTTCCCTTAACTGATTATTATTCAATGATTAAGGATAGGCAGGGCCACCTATAATCTGGTGTCTATTAACTTGTGTCAATTTCAGACTAAACAGTTAAACAGGAATGAGAAGATATTTCTCAGCGTTGTTATCAACAAAACAGTTGAATGCAACACACATTTATATTTAAGAAAACTAAATGATATTACACATTCTAGAGTTATGAATCACAGATTAACATTTCTAATTGATTTCTCAAATGTCATGAATCATGAACTCCAAACTGTTAAACTTATCTGAACTTCGTCGCAGAGAGGGCTCTCTGGCTTCGGGCTGTGCACAAAATCTTTTTTGTAAGCAGGGTTCCACCGTAGTTACTTGAAGACGAAGTCTTTGAGGAAAGCAGGGCCCTGTTTGTTCCAAGGGTCAAGTTTCTTAAGACTCAAATAGCTATTTAAATGACTGACCCTTTCGTATTCAGTCGACTTAGTCAATTGTCCAGCTGTAAAACTCCACTGATCAGGTGGGCACAGGCGGGCAGCGCAGTCTGTAAAGTTCTTTATTTAATAAAGTCCTTTAAAAGAATTCTTCGTACGGGTCAATCTCCTTCTCCCAGTTTAACTCTTCTGTTGCCGGCAAAGACTTAGTTGGTTTCTGGTTCCGGTTCTGGCAACAGAGCTACAGGTTGAGCTGTGGCAGTGAGTTTCTGGTTCAGGTGAGAGAGAGAGAGCCTGACTGTCCGCTGTTCCTTATAGTCTGTCAGATCAATAGGTGATTGGTCCCTGAGTTCTTGAGATTGGATTTCGATTTCAGCCCCCAGTGTCCTATTGGAGGGGGGCTTGATTTATGACTGATGTCAATCCATGCCATCTTTTGGAAATGCCGGTTGGCCTGGGTTCGTAGCTCTATGTCGGGATTTCGGCTCACCTACAGGCCCCTTTCTCCAGACATTTCACAGCAGGACTCTAAACCATTCGGCCCATTCTCGGTGCCATCCTCCCCAAAACTGTCACTTTGATGCAAACCAGTTCCAAGCTGATGAGCTAAGGAAATCTGATAACTTTGGGGGGGGGAGAGGTCTTCTTTAGATCAGTGCTTCAGCTCGGAGCCCAAATGCTCTTATCCAAATACACCCAACATAACGCTACATAGGTATAACTTTGAATCACACTAACAAGAAACTGATCAATATCAAGTCACTAATGACTTTGGTTCAAAATGATGTTGCCTAGATCAAGGCATTTAACCTCAAGAGGTGATTACTTCCGGAAATCAGATTGTCCGAAATAATAAGATGTACACTCTCGAAAACAGGCCACTACAGAAAAAGTTTCGGGTAGTGTACAACAAAAGAGTTCTTTTGCCAGACTATAATACTCTACCCTATGGATATTGATGGGGGATTCGATAACAGACTTCAACACACCTTTTCATGTATTATATCGCGCCCTTCCAATTCTGGTAAAAGCTTTTTTCTTAAAAGGCTTTTAGAGAATTCTGCAACGGCTATAACACAAACTCTCGATAACATAGTTTGGTGTCACTCATGTTGGCAACCTCTGTACGATGAGCTAATGGTTAAAATTAAAAATCTTAAATTTGTGGAAGGTGTCCCCGCATCGCTTTGCGACGATGATTTGTTACCCAGTGACAAATGCAATTTAATAGTGATAGACGATCTCATGGAAACGGCTAGCAACAATAGCGAAGTGGAGAAAGCTTTTACAAAATATACACACCATAGAAATTTGAGCATCGTCTATCTAGTTCAAAATTTATTTTTTCAAGGTAAAAAGAGTCGAACAATCAATTTAAATCTTTTCAAAAATCCTAGAGATAAGCTGCAGGTGAACACTTTGGCCCGGCAAATCGTTCGAAGACGCGACTAAAAACCCTTACGGATACTTGCTGGTGGATTTAAAAGCGCAAACTCTCGAAGACTATCGACTCGGAGCGGGTTTGCTGCCCCCAGATTGGCCTGTAGTCTACGTGCTAAAGAGAAGAAATAAAAAAAAGAATGTCGGCTAGGAAAAGAAGAAACCTACCGCTTTTAGAGATATTATATGAGGGTAATCCTCGTCAGAGGAAAGCTGTGTTGTTGGCCCCTTCTGATCTGATAGAAACTTTACGTGAAATCGCCTTAAACGTTCTACGGGGCAATATACCCTTAACAGCTTTTTAACTGGGTGAACTAAAATAACAAAAGTCTGTTATAAAGATCCTCACTAACAAGAAGTTATCAGTTACAACGAAGAGAAAGGCTATTAACCAGAATGGTGGTTTTATCGGTCCCCTCTTGAGCATAGCCTTGCCTTTCTTAACCAACCTTCTAGCTTCCAGATCTGTATAGTAGCGATGGAATACACCCAAAAAATGTTTTTGGTACTTCAAGAACAACTTGACAAACTAACAAAATCCCCGCTGCCTCCAGAATCTCGCCAACAGACTGTGGAAAATAATCTAGACTCTGAAATGAAGTCTATATTATCGCGATGCGATTTAAACCCTTATGAAAAAGTACAGCTTTATACAGCCGCCTTACAAAGATATCTGAGTATCGTTAAACAGGGTGCAAAAAGCCAGAGTACTCTAACTTTAATGTTGCCTTTGGAGAAAGAGCAGCTTTCTGAAAGTAGTGTGGTTATTGAAACAGAAGAAGAAGACCCTGTAGAGACTAATGTGGTTTTATCAGATGTATTGAAAAGCATGCCTGTAAGAAGTCAAAGAAATGCAAAATATATTCCACATAAAATGTTTAACACACCTCGGGTGACCTCCTGGAATAACCAAGGTGAATTTATTTTTAAAGGTCGGGTGATTAAAGGATCACACGTTTGATTTGATCAAGAAAGTAACGAGTTCTAATAAGATTCTG
This sequence comes from Amia ocellicauda, assembly GCF_036373705.1. Taxonomy (NCBI): domain Eukaryota; kingdom Metazoa; phylum Chordata; class Actinopteri; order Amiiformes; family Amiidae; genus Amia; species Amia ocellicauda. The sequence continues at coordinate 57,048,818 of NC_089852.1, forward strand.
GATAGTAGGAGGCCTACGGGGTGGAGAGATTTCCTCCAAGCTTTGGCGTGTCTGAACATACTTCAATCAACAATCCCTAACCAAACCACCCTTAACAAAATCCGCCTCTGTAAGGCCGGTGAGAGTGATTGGGTTGAACCCCCCGCCAGAATGAAAAGAACGAAACCTGCATCAAAACATAGATGGACACCTTATTAATGGTATAAATGTGTACTTACAGTTTGAAAGGGGGAAAAGCAAAGTCTTTGTATGTAACGTTTTATACTTTTATTACAATGTATATCCATATTTTGACATGTATTACAAAATTTTTACAACATGATTTTTTCTTTTATGATATATTCTTATTCTGTAATGTTTTTTTTTTTTACATTTTATAATGTAATAATTATATCGGATTATGTCAAATACAAATGCTTTTGTATTAAAGCGTTTCTTTTCTTTAACATGCATGACATTTTTTTAAATCTTTACAAGAACAGACATTCTGTATACATGTTAGGTATTTAACATAGTTATTATTAGGACACAAGGTTTGAACAAACCAGGACACAGTTTTAATTTTTTTTCCTAAATTAGGGCCATACCGTGTCATAACATTTGTGTAGGGGAGACCTTTAGCTCTATGATATAAGAAAAACACACAGTGTTGACCTCAGGTTGTAGTCTGTAGACTTTGCACTTGGCGGCAGTTATAAACCGGTTCTTTACAATTGTTTATTAAAAAGTTGTTGATCGTAGCTGTAAAATTAATAAAATCTGCAGGGTTTCCGTAGGAATCAAAAAATTCTCCGCGATGATCTTCCGTCAGATAAATAGCCAGCCAGTGCTCTCCAGGCATGGTTTCAGGGTGAGTGTTAATTATAAACATGGCGGGTAAGTTCTTTAGCTTCAATTCAGGTAACTGATCGCAGGCATAGACTCCGTGAAACAGCTTCTTAGTGTGGGGGTTACAGTTCATGACAGCCGTGAGCTCTCTGGTGTTCATGTTTAATAATAATCATAGAGCACATTCCTTCTCTGATTCACTTCTATAATATTGTCAAACACAGCGTACACAACCATATTTACAGTACCGGCTAGGGGTTGCTTTAAACGTATTTCCAGTCTCATGTTTCCTGTTTTCACCAGGGAGAAATGTTGCCCGCACTCTTCATCTGGGGTTAGGTTGAAAGCGTACAAAGTGTAGCCGTAGATGTATTCAGCGCAGTTTATCAACAGAGGCTGGTCCTTCAGATGTCTCACTGTAGCGAGAACAAGACTGTAATATTCACGGACCACGCAACCATTTTCAAAATTGGATTGAAAAGGTTTGGCGGGGACCTGCATGCCATCAACGTACATAGCTATAAATTCTGCATTATAATGTTTAAAATTAAATGGATTCTTTGTATATGACCCTGTAAATGCATCATTATCCACCAGCCCGATAATGACATGTTTTGGGAGCTGTCCGAGGAAGAGGTTTTCCTGATTCATAACGCGAGTTCCTGCCGCGATGCTGTGCACTTTCATATAGACTCTTTCAATAGGGTACTTGGCGTTAGTGGTCATTAGAGCCTGAGCATGGCCTAGTTTAACAGCCGGTGAAACAGACACCTTTTTAACAAACAGCGAGGCGGAAAAATAATGAGTTTATATTTTTCATCATCATTGCTCATCAGACAAAATTCATTTTTGTTCCGAATCATGTGTATCTTAATATCAACCCCGTTGAGCATCAGTTTCTCTTGAAAAAATATGTCGGAATGAACATGACCAAAAAGCTCAATTGTTTTACTTGCTGTAGAAAATGTTGCTCTTTTTTTCAGACCCGCATTGGTGCCACCTGGATCCTTGACATCCATGGCGGCCAGTGTGTCTTTGGCAAACAACCCGGGGCTGAACTGTTTGTTTAGAGTCTCCTCGCTATAATTAAGTATACACTCCATCAGTACTCTATAGGGGTATGTATTACTGCTTTGACTTATCAGTCTATCCCCCAGGGTTACATCCACTTGCGAGAAGATGGTGGCCACCGGGTAGTTGATAACCCCCACTTTGGCCGCCGTCTCGATAGCCTGTCCTTCTTCAGTCACAATTTTACAAGTGAGTAATATAAGGGTATTATTCAAATCTAAATAATCTTCACCATTACCGGCTATGAAAAATTCCAGAGGGGCGGATTCTGAAATGGCCGAAAGAGGCGGAATCTCCACATAGATGCTTTTATCGATACTCGTTTGTGTGTAAGGGACCGTAAACAGATCCAGTTCTGATTTCACACATTCTTCCGACATGCTGTGTACAAAAGCCATGATTAAAATATATATCCCGAACAGGTTCTTGACTTGTTTTTAGGTTTTCTTTTAACGGTCTTCTTCTTCTTCTTCTTCTTTTTTGGCTGCCTACTCTTGCGAGTTCTGCTACAGTCTGTCGCTGAATAAGTAAGTCTCTGTCTTTTGTTAGCTACCACTCTCCACCCTCCAAGTGGGTGTCGTCTTTTACGAGAGCCTCTGGCCAGGACCATTAGACCCGAACCCTCCTGATTATCATTGTTGTTGGATCTGGTCATAGCGCTGCTGATCACATTGCTGACTATGTGTTTGGTGGCTGATTTAAGATGCGGTTTCACTATATCAAAGCCTCTCCTGAGAAGAGGCATAGCCATCCTGAAAAGTCCTCGAAAGAGTCCACCTATTCCGCTCCCATACATCAAATTAGCTCCAGCAAACCTGGGCAAACCGTTACCGGCCTGCATTTTGTAATAGTTCACATAGTCTTTAGGATCGACATAACCCCTCATGATAGTCATTTTAGGCGTGTACACAATGTTTCACAGGTCGAAAATGTAGTTTGCTTATAACCTTACCAAAACAGAAGGGTATGTCAATATTCTGATCCGATTTCACTTCAATCGTAATATTGTCAAAATGAGTCTTGGAGACAGGTACGTAGTGTGGCTTGTCATAAGTAATTGTGACCACATTGTTGTTTTTACCCTTAATATGTACATTTCTTAAAAGGGGGACGTAACTATCCCCCACCCTCTGGTGTGAAATGATGTCCATGTAGATATAAAAGGTGTAAAATCCTGCGCCAATATCCGCAGGGTATTGAGCTATTATATCCTTAAATTCATCCTCCTTGTTGGCGTAAAACCCTAAAATCCGGCCTAGGTTACCGGTGGTTTTAATTCTTATCGTAGGTGCGGACTCCATGTAAACTTTATTTTTAATCGAACTGTAATGTAATCTGACAGGTTGTTTCCCTCCAGAGATCTGTTTGTTCATCTCTTCTAATAATTTTTCAATATTTTCATAATAACCATCTTGTAATGTGAAAGTCCACAGTTTTTTAATTCCGACGTCCAAAATTGAAAAGACAGAGTCTTCATCGCGTACTACAGCCCAAGTGTGGGGGATACTGTATTTCCGACAACCCCACCTCCCAGGGCCCCCGCAGTTCTATAGGGTTTAAAAATCTGACCGTAAAACTAGAAATGGTGTTGTAGGATAAATGTTGAGGGACGCGTTACTAGGCAGCGTCACATAGAATCCTCCCTCTTCCATCTTCATGACCCATAATGAAAGAGCCTCCATGAGCTTTCACTTGTATACCGGCCGTATATCCCGCACCGCACTAGCCAAAACCCAGCTATTGAACTTTTCAGGCCACCCCGCACATTTTACCAACACATATTTTTTCCTGTTTTCAGTTTTTTCCCCTAAAATCTTTTCTACTCTGAATACGCTATCATTCCCCACTACAATATTTTGTAACTTCTCCTCATAAAAAGTACCTTCTATAGACTCCCCGTCATAGTCTTTTAACCTGTACACCGGCGGGGTTCGAGGCACACATTCTGTAATGGTGAAATATTCATCCGAAAAAGTTTGCTCATAACCTTTTAGAAAAGGTCTCCGTAGCTTTGAAACTCTTACAACATCTCCTACTTTGAACTTGTAAATCTGTTTCTTTGAGGCTTTAAATGGACCATAGACATTTTTAAAGACCTTAAAAGAATTACTCTTATCCACCTCTACAGGTCTCATTTTAATACTTCTATGATAACTGTGGTTGTAAGCATTCACAAACTCTTGAACTCTATCGAGATACGTTCGAGTATTGTTAGCTGTGAAGTATCTCCACATTTTTGTATTTATAGTTCTGTTAAATCTCTTCACAATCGAGGCCTTAAGCTCGTTTCCTGTGGTGAAATGATGTATTTTGTGTCTTTTCAAAAGATTCTGGAATTCTCTATTGAGAAACTCTTTACCTTTATCAGACTGTAGTTTTTTAGGACAGCGCCCCTGCAAGACTATATCTTTAAAGGCCTGCGTAACAACAACGCTGGCACCCACGCATATTTTGATAATATATCTATACACATCAACATTTATTATGTTTTTATAAATTTGACATATCCACTAGATCCACCTGCCATTGTGAATCTATGTCTGAAACATACACATGATTTCTTTTAAAGTTAATTCTAGCCGGTTTATGTAGGGTGTAAGCATCTTGCGCAGACAACCACTCGGCCACACTTATCTTATCTGCCTTAATACCCTGTTCTGACAGCCCTCTCCGGAATCCCTTCCGACCCCCCAAACTCCCTACTTTGGCGGGGTTGTAGTACAAATCCTTCATCCTAGGAGCTTGTCGAGACATTCTGTAAGAGCACACAAAAACAATGACCAAAGTATTTAGAAAATGTCTCTTTTATTCATTTTCAGAGTACAAACCCATTTTTAAGCAATTGAGAAAAGTATAACACATACAGCAATTTTTCCCATTATTTAAACAAAAAGATATGAACTGATTGGTTACTTGCTCTATATCCACTACTACACCGGCTTTTATTTTATACACACATCGATTACATACATGTATAAAACAATAATATGTGCTATTTTAAAAATAAACAACCGTTCATTAAACAAGCGATCGTAGGCGCCCAGTTTTCATAACCCTCTGTCTTTTTCACATCATCCATTAAATGCTCCAGGTTTGAAAGTTGAGCATCGTTGACAGTCAAATCTGTAGAGAAAAGGCGCTCGTCGGCCACTTTCTTTTCCAATACTTTGTACAATAGGGCCCTCAGATTTGTTGCGGTTTGTTGGCTACAAATCCGGTTTCAGAAACAATCCAGAACATTCCCCATCTTCAGGTGCTTTCAGTTGCTTTCAGCCTCTGAGTCGGTCTCGTACAGATCAAATTCCTTCTCCTTGTACTCTGCTTTACTTTCTTTAAGAAAGACATATTCCTTCAGCTTGCCGGAGGTTTTTCTGCTGCTCTCATCCAACTCGTTGAACAGCTGGTTGAGTTTCTCTCTGATGTACGGCTCCTTTTTCAGCTCCAACAAAATTTCATCTATAATTTTCTGGACCTGCACAGGACAGACATGCAGATGATGATAAGATAATGCTTTGACTAGCGCTGAATTCAACCAAGGTTTGTTCAGTTTTTTGTAAATATCCTTGAAATAGAGATGGAAATAATATGTTTCTGGTTCAAACAGACTGCTGTGTCTCATCTGGCTAGGATGATTCACTTCACACCCCAGGCAGACTTCTTTCAGGGCTCGATCGATGAGAGCATTCAGTATATACACCAGGGGGTTCTTAATAATTCTACTTACTTCAGCGCGGACCTCTGGTCTAAAACCGTCGCCTTCGTCATGCCCCCTGGCAGGTTTGATGATCATTGGTTCGCTCAGCGCTGGTTGAGGTGTTTCTAGAGCCATAGTACAGCTCTCCTGAGACGCCGCCGCAAAAGCAGCGATGTTTGGGTTCTCTTGAGGCGGGGAGTCGGTGGTGTTAGTCGTTACTTCCATTGAACAGCGGGCTGTTTTGTCTTGAGGTAGTGGCGGGTAGCCGCGGTAAGAGCGCTCAGGCTGGTATAAAATGTCTGGATTGTATGACCAAGGGAGGTCCTTGTTCGTAAGAGGGCTGTAGAGTCTCGTAACAGACATTCTCTTTTCATCTAAACCAAGAGCAAGGGGTGGCTACTTTTATACAATATTTTTACTACGTCATGTATTACATCACAGTTAGACGGGTGGGGGTGTGGGGGTAATGTCGACAAGGTCATCGTCGATGTCTTTGGCAGCATGCAACCAACCCCCACCACATTTTCGCCCATCCTCGCTGTTGAAATAAAGCCTCTTTTTAACAGAGTCAAACTCTACATATTTCCTCAAGACCTCAAAACCCTCATTAATTTATTTTATGACCGTTTTCATTTTCGACCAATCTTGGGCGTAGAAATCAATTTCGGTAACATATTCATTTTCATCCTCAGGATCCATAAAAATAGGTTCAGCATCGTAAAAAAAGCTAATTTGTTTGGCATAGCGTGTTTCCCTAAACACGATTCTGTTGTACCCTGTCATAGTTAGAGTCATTACAGTTCTACTATGATTCACAGATAGAGAGCTTTCCCAGTCGTGACTTTCAAACATCAGAGGCAGCGGAGCAGTTTCACGATCTCTATTCCAGTGTTTCTAATGCTTCTAACCCTTTATCCACATCCCCTTCCCTTGTCCAGTCCTTTACATGCATCCAATCCTCATAAGCGTACTCAATTCTGGTTACAAAAGGCGTAGATATCTCCTCACCAGCTCTTAACTCAAAAAGCTCCAGACCGACATATCCCTTGTCCATTTTAAAACGGTATCCACGCCTTCTCTCATCATCCTCCAGAACCCAGATTCAGTCAAGTCTCACATCATATTGTGAAGGAACCCTAGCCTGGGTTTTCCTCTGGGGTGTTTTCTCGTAGCTACAGTCGGACATGCTGAACACCCAGAATCACTTCACATGTGTAAAGAGAAAAATATCTATTTTACTAAATAATCAGTCTGGCTTAAATACAAATCTTTTGGAGGGTTTGAAAAACAGTTGAAGACCCCCACCACCCTGCACATTCATTCGGAATCCATCAATATGGTAATTATTCTGTGACGCGGTACAAGCACCCCCCGTACCCCTAGAAAGCCCCCCCACCCCCTAGGAAGGGCACACCCCGAGTTCAACTCAAGTTCAGGTCAATGATCAAATCCCCCGCAGCCCCCCCTTCCCTTCCCTGCCCTATATTACTACTTGTGATCTTTAATACATACAAATAAAGAAAATAGTTTTACTATTTCCAGATTCCTTTTTTGAAATACAATGACATGCATTACAAATGAGTATTTACATTATATTTACAGCCGGTGCTCGTGTGTCACTGTGTCCCTCAGGCTGTGGTAGCCACTGACATATTGGGCAGCCAGGGTGGCTGTGTGTCCCTCCCCCAGGAGGACTGACCGTTTTTCTTTTTTCTCAGTTTTGTCACAGGTTGCGTGGGCATCCATTATGTTTGTTACAGAATGTGTCCCTTATTTTGGGCTAAAGCTTTCCGTGGAGGGGAACGTGGATCAGTTTGTACCATTTTTGGGAGGATCTGCCTTGTTGGGGCAGAGCTGTGATCCAGGTGAACAGCAGATCGGGCATAGGTGGGCATGTGGGCAGAGGAGTAGGATGGACGGTCAAGCAAATAAGCTTGCTAAGGTACGCAGCAGCAGCAAGCAGCCCCCACAACCAGCCAGCCAGCCAGTCTGGCTGGCAGTGACTGAGTGGTTGACAGACGGCAAGCAACGGAATGTACGTGCTCTGTGATGTCATAGCAGTCCACTGAGCTGGCTGGCTGGCTGTGTGTGTGTGTGTGTGTGTGTGTGTGTGTGTGTGTGTGTGTGTGTGTGTGTGTGTGTCTGTCTGTCAGTCTGTCTGTCTCTCTCTCTCCCTCTCCATTAAATTCATTTGTTTTGTCAAAGCAATTGGACATACATACACATACATATCAATAAATGTGTATATATATATATATATACATACATACATACATGCTAGAAAGTCATTACTATGTTATCTTAAAGGCTAACTAAGCAGAACATATATCATTATAGAACAGAGTTCATAGGTCTACACATGGTTTTAGGGAACAGGCACGTAGGTCATACCGTTTGACATTGTTTCCAAGGTTCTCATCGTAAATAACAAAAATAAATCAAACTACCTGATGGCCTCCTGACCTTCTAGCTTGACCTTATCTTTCTTAAGTATACAAGAGAGAAAAACAGGTGTGAGAAAAGAATTTCTAACTTTCCTTCCATACATACATACATACATACATACATACATACATACATACATACGGAAAATAAATAATAGAATTATGAATCACAATAAGATGTAATGAAGTACAGAAAAAGAAAATGTAATGAAATGTGATCTTTAATACATACAAATAAGAAAATAGGTTTACTATTTCCAGATTCCTTTTTTGAAATACAATGACATGCATTACAAACGAGTATTTACATTATATTTGCAGCCGGTGCTCGTGTTTCACTGTGTAGCATTTTATTGGGTGTATTTTGATAAGAGCATTTTAGCTCTGAGCTGAAGCACTGATCTAAAGACCTCTCCCCCCCAAAGTTATCAGATTTCCTTAACTCATCACCTGGGAACTGGTTTGCATCAAAGTGACAGTCTGGGAGGATAGCACCGAGAATAGGCCAAATAGTTTGGAATCCTGCTGTGAAATGTCTGGGGAAGGGGGCCTGTAGGTAATAAAAACTCTTTGAAATGGACGAGAGCCGAAATCCAGACACAGAGCTACGAACCCGGGCCACTGGCATTTCCAAAAGATGGCATGGATTGACATCAGTCATAAATCAAGCCCCCCACCAATAGGACACTGGGGGCTGAAACCGAAATCCAATCTCAAAAACTCAAGAACCAATCACCTATTGATCTGACAGACGTATAAAGAACAGCGCACGGTCTCTCTCTCTCTCACCTGAACCAGAAACTCGCTACCACAGCTCAACCTGTAGCTCTGTTGCCAGAACCAGAACCAGAAACCAACTAAGTCTTTGCCGGCAACAGAAGAATTCAACTGTGAGAAGGAGATTGAGCCGTACGAAGAATTCTTTTAAAGGACTTTATTAAATAAAGAACTTTACAGACTGCACATGCCCACCTGTGCCCACCTGATCAGTGGAGTTTTACAGCTGGACAATTGACTAAGTCGACTGAATACGAAAGTGTCAGTCATTTAAATAGCTATTTGAGTCTTAAGAAACTCGACCCTTGGAACCAAACAGGGCTCTGCTTTCCTCAAAGACTTTGTCTTCAAGTAACTACGGTGGAAACCCTGCTTGCCAAGAAGATTTTGTGCACAACCTTGGAGCCTTCAAACCAGTGGAAAATCTGTTTGGAAAAGACTCTACATTCGTGAAACCCCAACTTCCAGATGCATCGACTGAGTGGAAGAACTTGGACAAAGCCGAACCGGACTGCCTTTGTTCCAAAACACACGGACCTCGTGCCGTGTGCTGTTATCTGAGCCCGAAGACAGAGAGGCCTCTCTGCGACGAAGTTCACATAAGTTTAACAGTTTGGAGTTTGTGATTCATGACATTTGAGAAATCAATTAGAAATGTTTATCTGTGATTCATAACTCTAGAATGTGTAATATCATTTCGTTTTCTTAAATATAAATGTGTGTTGCATTAATCTGTTTTGTTGATAATTTTAGAAATAAAATCTGTCAACGCGGAGAAATATCTTCTCATTCCTGTATAACTGTTTAGTCTGAAATTGACACAAGTTAATAGACACCAGATTATAGGTGGCCCTGCCTATCCTTAATCATTGAATAATAATCAGTTAAGGGAAATTGTGGTAACAAGTAATGATAGGATCTGTCTCGGCACCTAAACGTAAATAAGACTGATATATATATATGTAACGAGAAGTTACCTGACATAAATACAAACCTGCGTAGTTATTTAATGTCTGACTAACAATACTAATGAGAGACTCACCTTCGTCTTAATAACCGGAATTGTAGTCAATGTGTTTATAACCTTTTTTGTTTAACGATTTATGTTATCATATGCGATCCCATGGTCTTTGATTTGGTCACGGAAGTGATTTGTCTTTGATTTGTTGATCTAGAGTTGAATTTTAATTAGTTTTTCCCTTTTGTATAATTAGTGTAGTGCTACATTTAGTCTTTGTTTTTGAATACATTTGACAATATATATCTTTGGAATTGGTGTCTGCGTCCAATTATTACAGAAATTCAGTTCTACAAGATTCCAGGATTCGTGATAAGGTGACACTATAAATTCACTTCTTTAATTGAAATGTATAAGTGTACCTTACACTACAACTGTGTCCCTCAGGCTGTGGTAGGCGCTGACATATTGGGCAGCCAGGGTGGCTGTGTGTCCCTCCCCCAGGAGGACTGACTGTTTTTCTTTTTTCTCAGTTTTGTCACAGGTTGGGTGGGCATCCATTATGTTGTTACAGAATGTGTCCCTTATTTTGGGCTAAAGCTTTCCGTGGAGGGGAACGTGGATCAGTTTGTATAATTTTTGGGAGGATCTGCCTTGTTGGGGCGGAGCTGTGATCCAGGTGAACAGCAGATCAGGCATAGGTGGGCATGTGGGCAGAGGAGTAGGAGTCAAGCAAATAGGCTTGCTAAGGTACGCAGCAGCAGCAAGCAGCCCCCCCATCCAGCCAGCCAGCCAATCTGGCTGGCAGTGACTGAGTGGTTGACAGACGGCAAGCAACGGAATGTACGTGCTCTGTGATGTCATAGCAGTCAGCTGAGAGAGGCTCGTGATGTCATCGCTGAGCTGGCTGGCTGGCAGGCTGGCTGGCTCTGTGTGTGTGTGTGTGTGTGTGTGTGTGTGTGTCTGTGTCTGTCTGTCTGTCTGTCTGTCTTTCTGTCTGTCTGTCTGTCTCTCTCTCTCTCTCTCTCTCTCTCTCTCTCTTCTTCTCAATTCAATCAATTTGTATTGTCAAAGCAATTGGACATACATACATACATACATACATGCTAGAAAGTCATTACTTTGTTATCTTAAAGACTAACTAAGCAGAACATATATCATTATAGAACAGAGTTCATAGGTCAACACATGGTTTTAGGGAACAGGCACGTAGGTCATACCGTTTGACATTGTCTCCAAGGTTCTCATCGTAAATAACAAACAGAAATCAAACTACCTTCTGGGCTGACCTTCTAGCTTGACCTTAAAAACAGGTGTGAGAAAAGAATTTCTAACTTTCCTTCCACACATACATACATACATACATACATACATACATACATACAAACCAGAGTCACGCAAAAAAATATAAAGAAAAAAATATAAAGAGGAAGAAAATGTTGTATAGTGCATACAAAAGAGATGGTGATGAAACAAAATACATAGAATATGTTGCGCTGCAAAGAGATCTTAACAAAGGGATCAGGAAAGCAAAGAGGGAAATTAAAAGAAACATAGCTCTTGGAGCTACAACCAATGCAAAGAGCTTTTTTCAAAATTACAACAGCAAGCAGTCAATTAAGGAGGAGGTGAAACAGATAAAGGGCAAAAATGGAGGTATCTTGGAAAACGAACAAGATGTGGCAAATATTCTAAATGAGTATTTCACAGAGGTTTTTACAAAAGAAAAAACAGATGACATGCCACAGGTTGACAATCAGTCCAGTCAAACCCTAAGAGAGATGAGGATAAATGAGGAGGAGGTACTAAAGGGACTAGCAGAATTAAAATCAAACAAATCACCTGGGCCAGATGGGATACTTCCAACAGTACTTAAAGAAATGAGGGAAATTATTTGCAGGCCACTAACTCGATTATTCCAAATGACACTTAGAACAGGGGATGTGCCCACTGACTGGAAGACAGCAAATGTCATACCAATCCACAAGAAAGGGGACAAAACTGAGCCAGGAAATTACAGACCAATCAGTCTCACCTGCATCACCTGTAAAATGTTGGAAAAAATGATTAGACAGAAAATAGAGGAGCATCTCAATGAAAACCATATTCTTGGAGATAGTCAACATGGGTTTAGACGAGGCAGATCATGACTTACTAAATTTTTTTGAACATGCAACTGCAGCTGTAGATCACGTGAAAGCATATGATATGATATACTTAGATTTCCAAAAAGCTTTTGATAAGGTTCCACACCAAACACTGATCCTCAAATTGGAAGCTGTAGGCATTCAGGGTAATGTAAGTAGATGGATTATGAACTGGTTGATGTATAGGAAACAGATTAGAGGAGTCACTTCTAACTGGAGTGAGGTTGTTAGTGGAGTACCACAGGGATCAGTACTAGGGCCTTTGCTTTTTCTAATCTATATTAATGATCTGGACTCTGGGATAGTTTGCAACCTTGTCAAATTTGCAGATGATACTAAAATAGGTGGCTTAGCAGATACAATCTTGGCAGCACATGCTATTCAGAGGGACTTAGATAATATTCAGTTGTGGGCTGACACCTGGCAAATGAAATTCAATGTGGACAAGTGCAAGGTAATACATGCAGGAAACAAAAATGTCCACTATAATTACACTATGGGAGGTACAGATCTAGATGAAGTAACGCATGAGAAAGACCTAGGAATCTATGTGGACTCTTCACTTTCTCCATCCAAACAATGTGGGGAAGCAATAAAAAAGGCAAACAGAATGCTAGGGTATATTGTCAAAAGTGTAGAATTTAAAACAAGGGAAGTAATGTTAAGACTGTACAATGCACTAGTTAGAGCTCATCTGGAATACTGTGTACAGTTCTGGGCACCACACTTCAAGAAGGATATTGCTGCTTTAGAGGCAGTTCAGAGGAGAGCAACCAGACTTATTCCAGGTCTGAAGGGAAAGTCCTACTCGGAGAGACTGAGGGAACTGAACCTTTTCACCCAGGAACAGAGGAGAATACGTGGGGACTTGATCCAAGTCTTCAAAATCATGAAAGGCATCGACCACATCAAACCAGAGGAGCTTTTCCAGATCAGCAGGGACACACGCACCCGGAGACACAAATGGAAATTGGGCTTCAAGGCATTCAAAACGGAAAACAGGAGACATTTCTTTACACAGAGAGTAGTCACAATCTGTAATAAACTACCCAGCGATGTGGTTGAAGCTGGAAGTTTGGGAAAATTTAAAAATAGTCTGGATAGGATATTGGATCACTTAGATATTAATAAACACCAAACGAGCACGATGGGTCGAATGACCCCCTCTCTGACTGAGTGGTTGACAGACGGCAAGCAACGGAATGTACGTGCTCTGTGATGTCATAGCAGTAAGCTGAGAGAGGCTCGTGATGTCATCGCTGAGCTGGCTGGCTGACTGGCTGGCTGGCTGGCTGGCTGGCTCTGTGTGTGTGTGTGTCTCTCTGTCTGTCTGTCTGTCTGTCTCTCTCTCTCTCTCTCTCTCTCTCTCTCCCTCTCAATTCAATTCATTTGTATTGTCAAAGCAATTGGACATACATACATACATACATACATACATACATACATACATACATACATACATGCTAGAAAGTCATTACTATGTTATCTTAAAGGCTAACTAAGCAGAACATATTTCATTATAGAACAGAGTTCAAAGGTCTACACATGGTTTTAGGGAACAGGCACGTAGGTCAGACCGTTTGACATTGTCAGTAGTCTAGATGGCAGCATCACTTACTATTTTGACAGCCGGAAGTCCCGCCCTCCCTACGTACTATAGACCGGAAGGCCCACCTCACCTTCCGGTTACCCCCACCTTTGTGACCGATCTAAACATGACAACATGGTATCAGGTCAGAAGTTTACAGTGAGCTTAGATACTGACACAGGTGACCAGTGATCTCCCATGCCCAACTCCTACAGCAGACAGAATAAGAAGAAAGAACATTTAACCAGATCTTGGTATTCAAACCCATACGGCTGTATGTCCTTTGGATCTTAAGCCCAACACCTTAACCATTTGAACCCCCTGATGTGTTACTACTTAGTATAAGTTGTTAAGGGCAACAGGTATTTTTTAATCATTAGAGTATGAGTTATGAAAAGTGATTAAAAGAGATATATTATACACCCGGTGAAGCAGGAAGTTTTGGAGGACTCGATACACTACTGAGAAGTGCCAGAGCAAGGGGTGTCCATGTAAAAAGAGAACATGTTTCACAATGGTTATCGGATCAATACACATATTCAGTGCACAAACCAGCGAGGGTGCGGTTTAAGAGGAACTTGACACTGGTACAAGACATTGACTGGCAGACCTGGTGGAAATGGGACAGTTCTCAAAGTTCAATAACGGTATGAAATACATTCTAACCTGTATAGATGTGTTGTCCAAATATGCCTGGGTAGTACCGTTAAAAAACAAAACGGGTCAGCAAGTGTGCACAGCCTTTTAAAGAATATTCACCCAAGGCCGCGTTCCGAAGAAACTGCAGACAGATCAGGGGAAAGAGTTCCTCAATCAGGGTTTTCAAAGTCTTCTCAAGCAACACAAAATTGTACATTTTGTGACAAACAGTAAAGTGAAAGCCAGCGTGGTAGAGAGGTTCAATAGGACTATAAAATCGAAAATGTGGAATACTTTACAACAGTGAACACTTTTAGATATGTGGATGTCTTACCAGACCTGGTGCGCAGTTACAATCACACATTCCATAGAACTGTCAAGGAACGTCCAGTAGATGTCACTCCTGACAATGCCCTGAGGGTATGGAGGACAGTGTATGGATAATTTTTAAAAAGCAGACCTTCAATATTAAAGTTTAAACAAGGTGATCATGTGAGAGTATCAAGGATTAAAGGGAGATTTGAAAAGGGGTATGAGCAGACATTCACTGATGAGATTTTCATAGTCAAAGAATGTGTCCCGGGATTAAGACCCATTTACAAACTAAAAGATTATGCTGGTGATGAGATAAACGGTCAGTTTTACACAGAAGAGTTACAAAAGATAAACCTGAATGTTGACAGAGTATATCGTATACAAAACATTTTAGACTCAAGAGGTTGTGGCAGAAATATACAAGTTTTAGTCAAATGGCTGGGGTAGGGGGGTTAAATTTAATAGTTGGATCAAAGCTTCGGAGGTGAAAGACATAGCCCCGGGGTTGTGAGAGGCTCAAAAAATGAGTGAAAACGGATTTTAACTAACTATAACCAGCAACGCCTCACAGGATCTATTTCCTAATAACAAGAGTTCCAACTTTACTGCTCATCTAGGCAAATCCATCGATCTATCAGGTAAATGGGAGGTAGGGATGGTGGAGATGCACTACCCCATGACTGTCAATACGTTTGACAGGAAACAGAGCTTCGAATTGCATTCTGAGACAACTGACACAAACTGGTATTATGAAATATCACACGGCTACTATAAAAACATTGATGTATTGTTAACAGCCATGAATAATGCGGTCAAGGCTGTCCCCACATCGTCCAAGGTATACTTTCAATACAACTATATTAGTAGAAGTGTGCATATTTTCGGGGATTCGACTATATTGTTTTTTACCAGGGTCCAGCTAGCACACGTCTTGGGGTTCATTCTCGAGAAGGGGGTAAAAAATCGCCCCATCCTGCATATTACTGCGGGTTTTAAACACATGTATGTTTATACCGATATAATTGAACACCAATTAGTGGGTGACACTTATGCCCCACTTCAGCGCTGTATACCTAAAAAAGGGGAAGAAGGCAAGTTTGTTACGCTGTTATATGATAAGCCTCACTATGTCCCCCTGAGCATGGATCAATTCGACACCATCAGCATTGAAATAAAGACTGATCAGAACGAACATGTCACGTTCACATATGGCAAGGTGATAGTGAAGTTGCATTTCCGACCTGTTAGATACAACCACTTTGAAATCACGGTGATTGTTAAAAACTATGGAGACCCGCACATGTCTGGGAACTACTACAAGTATCAGGCGGGTAACGGCCTACCCGGTTTCGCCGGGATGCCGGTACAATACGGTGTGGGTATATTTAGAGCATTATTCAGAAAAGCTATGCCTTTTCTGAGACGCGGATTAGAAATTGTCAAACCACATGTTAGATCGGCTGCCACAAACATAGCTAAAGATGTGGTCGGGCAGGTTACAAGTGCGGTGGCTAGTAGAATAAATGCTCTGAAACAGGTGGGCTCGGGACTAATGTATATCAGGAGAGGCATTAAAAGGAAAAGAACGACACCACTGGGGCTCACAGGACCCCCGGCCCCTGTTAAAAGAAGGGCTGTACGGAAGAAGCACAATCATAAGAGAAACGGGTCCAGTAAGTAGAAGAGCTCCAGGCAACAACATCACAGGGATATATTTTAAACATGGCTTTCGTTCACTGCAGTTCTGGGGAGTACACCAAATCTGAACTGGACCATTTTCAGCTGGCCCCCACACAGACTAGCATCGAAAAGAGCTTCTATGTGGAGGTGCCCCCCCTCACAGCGCTCTCTGACAACGCCCCCCTGGAATTCTACATCACGGGAAACAGTGAAGACTATCTAGACCTGAACAACACTGTCATCTACCTGACGTGTAAAATAACTAGGCACGATGGCACCGATCTGGCCCTGGATGATCGGGTGGGCCTGGTCAATTACCCCGTGGCCTCCCTTTTCAGCCAGGTCGACATCACAATCGGGGACAGACTTATAAGCCAGAGCAACAACTGTTATCCGTACAGGGCTATAATAGAATCCATTCTCAACTACAGTGAACGCACTCTGAACACACAATACTCTGCAGGCCTTTTTGTCAAGGACACAGCCGGCCAGCATGAAGTAACCGCGCTGAACGGGGCAAACCTGGGGTTCAACAATAGAGCTGCCTATACAGCAGGAAGCCGAAAACTAGAATTGGTGGGTTGTATTCATGCAGACATGTTTTTTCAAGACAAATTAATGCTGAACGGCGTTGATATAAAAATAAAACTCACCCGTAACAGAGAAGCGTTCTGTCTCATGAGCACCGCTGGAGATTTAAACTCATGGTTCTCTCAGCAGCTCTGTTTGTCAAGAGGGTCCGGGTGGCCCCCGCTATCAGGCTGGGCCACGCCGATGCGCTGCAGGTGGCTAATGCAAAATACCCTGTAGATCGGGTTCAGATGAAAGTGTTCAGTCTGGCCAGAGGAAACCGGGTCTGCAACCAGGAACATTTGTATCTGGGCCAATTGCCTACAATAATAGTAATTGTTTTTGTGGATAACGCAGCATTCAACGGTGATGTTACACAAAACCCCTTCAACTTTAAACATTGTGATAACGCAAATGATATGATAACTGTGTCCGGGAGTACTTTAACCTGGTGGAAACAGCCGGAAAGCGCCTCAAAGACAAGCCTCTGGTAGTGGACCGTAAGGAGTTTGCCAGAGGTTACACACTGTTTGCATTCAACCTGAGCCCGGATCAAGAGTGCACCGGGCACTATTCACTCATAAAAACAGGGAACCTGAGAGCAGAAATTCGTTTTGCCCAACCATTACCAACCACCGTGAACATGATAGTGTATGCTGTTTTTGACAACATTGTTGAAATTAACATGAGTTGCCAAGTGCTTTATGACTACAGCTGAAAAGGAAGAAACTATTGATTTGTACCTTTCACTAAACTGGCCATGGATATCAAACAACTTTTTGCCATCATGACTAAGGACATTTACACAAGAGACTATTTTCTGGGTGTGTTTCCATCTGATAAGCTCCCCAAACGATCACGAGTCCCGAATAGCAGGCCAGTCTGTCTCATCATTAACACCCATCCCCACGACCGACTGAAAGCTGAATTCTTTGATTCTTATGGATTCCCTCCCAATGCTCCCTTTTTCCCTAAATCAATCATGCGTTTTTTAAACACAAATGCCTTGTTAACCATGTATAACAGTAACCAGTTGCAAGATGCTTTGTCCACAACATGTGGAAACCATTGTGTGTATTTTTGACAACAGCGTTGTAAAGGTTTAGCTTATAATCAGATATTGGATTTGTATTCTGAAGATTTAATTAGTAATGACAACATGGTAATGCAGTTTGTTAAAAGTTATAATAGGAGAACGAGACCTATGTATTTGTTTAAGCTTCATGCAAATGAGAATTGTCAGATGTGTAACCGAATGCATGATTTTAGGATCTGTCATAATTGCTAAACCAGTCATGAACAGAAATGAGCAATGTTAGAGCCATGTATGAATAACGCTATATACACTCACCTAAAGGATTAATAGGAACACCATACTAATACTGTGTTTGACCCCCTTTCGTCTTCAGAACTGCCTTAATTCTACGTGGCATTGATTCAACAAGGTGCTGAAAGCATTCTTTAGAAATGTTGGCCCATATTGATAGGATAGCATCTTGCAGTTGATGGAGATTTGTGGGATGCACATCCAGGGCACGAAGCTCCCATTCCACCACATCCCAAAGATGCTCTATTGGGTTGAGATGTGGGGGCCAGTTTAGTACAGTGAACTCATTGTCATGTTCAAGAAACCAATTTGAAATGATTCGACCTTTGTGACATGGTGCATTATCCTGCTGGAAGTAGCCATCAGAGGATGGGTACATGGTGGTCATAAAGGGATGGACATGGTCAGAAACAATGCTCAGGTAGGCCGTGGCATTTAAACGATGCCCAATTGGCACTAAGGAGCCTAAAGTGTGCCAAGAAAACATCCCCCATACCATTACACCACCACCACCAGCCTGCACAGTGGTAACAAGGCATGATGGATCCATGTTCTCATTCTGTTTATGCCAAATTCTGACTCTACCATCTGAATGTCTCAACAGAAATCGAGACTCATCAGACCAGGCAACATTTTTCCAGTCTTCAACTGTCCAATTTTGGTGAGCTTGTGCAAATTGTAGCCTCTTTTTCCTATTTGTAGTGGAGATGAGTGGTACCCGTTGGGGTCTTCTGCTGTTGTAGCCCATCCGCCTCAAGGTTGTACGTGTTGTGGCTTCACAAATGCTTTGCTGCATACCTCGGTTGTAACGAGTGGTTATTTCAGTCAAAGTTGCTCTTCTATCAGCTTGAGTCAGTCGGCCCATTCTCCTCTGATCTGTAGCATCAACAAGGCATTTTCGCCCACAGGACTGCCGCATACTGGATGTTTTTCCCTTTTCACACCATTCTTTGTAAACCCTAGAAATGGTTGTGCGTGAAAATCCCAGTAACTGAGCAGATTGTGAAATACTCAGACCGGCCCGTCTGGCACCAACAACCATGCCACGCTCAAAATTGCTTAAATCATCTTTCTTTCCCATTCAGACATTCAGTTTGGAGTTCAGGAGATTGTCTTGACCAGGACCACACCCCTAAATGCATTGAAGCAACTGCCATGTGATTGGTTGGTTAGATAATTGCATTAATGAGAAATTGAACAGGTGTTCCTAATAATCCTTTAGGTGAGTGTATGTATAGACACGATAGATTAGTGCCTGTTAATTACATTTGTAATTCTCATATATGTAATGCCTGTTAACCAGATAATAAAATATTATATGCACAATAAGTACGGTTTTACCTAGTTAATAAATTCACACATACAAACACCATTGTTTATCACACATTACTTTTTAATTCATCTCTATTATCACAAAAAATATAAAAAACAACAATTAAACACCACTGACAATTGTTATTTGGTATACATACACAACAACAACAACAATAATAATAATAATAATAATAATAATAATAATAATAATAATAATAACATTGGTAAAAACGGTGAATGTTACACACCTCCATTCAAAGTTTGCTCTGTGACTTGGGGTGGGTGGGGGAGTGTGTAGTTGTGTGGGTTAAACAACTGTCAAATCAAAAAACAAACATTGGTCACATAAATGTACACGATATTATGTTTTAGAAGATGTAATTAATTCATAATATGTAACAACTTGTTCTATGGCATACCATGAAATCTGAATAAAACTGGCCATTAAACACATTGCTTTGGCCCACCTTCAGAACACGTGTCTCCTGCGGTTTGGAAGGCGCTGTTCGGGACGTAGGCGTTGGGGGTTGTGAGTTCCACTCTCCGTGGTCCCCTGCGGGGTGCTCGGCCCGACAGTCTCGGCTCTGTTATCCTGTGCTGTAATATCTCAGTTCTCTCCAAGGCCGGTGTTTCACCTTAAATTATACAAACCATGAACTATGCATGATATACTAACACTTTTAAACCCAACTCTATTACTATAAAAAACA
Organism: Amia ocellicauda; assembly: GCF_036373705.1. Lineage (NCBI taxonomy): Eukaryota > Metazoa > Chordata > Actinopteri > Amiiformes > Amiidae > Amia > Amia ocellicauda. Next base: position 57,068,880 of record NC_089852.1, read on the forward strand.
TTCTTACCATCAATATATGATAACGCATTTACTAGCTCTTCCTCATCAAATGGACCCCAGTCAGATGCCATTATGAAGAGTGTGTCCCTTCATATATTATATCGGATGTGTAAAATTAACTGCTTGGAGCGGCTTATTTATGGGGGGGCAAAATGGTATTTCATAATTTTTCTAAGAATCACACAAAATTGTATTCCACATAACATACCAGGAAACCACCAAAAATGTTGTTCTCATTACAGAATTCAGTTGGGGCGGTATGTTGGGGTGTCTATTTCACTCCGATAAAGTTGATCTCCAACAGACATCTGTATCTATGCGTGCTATGGTCATGGTCTCACGTTCAAAACAACGTGTACACACTGGGTGAGGTGACCATTTGGAGAGATAAATTGTTATCACATATTTGTTATGGACACGAGCCTAATGGGTACAAATGCTGACTGTACCCACGTGGCACCCATACACGCACCCAACTCCGCCCACACTCCTCCTCCTCTGTAGAGCCACTGCCCCCCCTTTACCCACGTGTCCCCACACACGCCCCCAACCCCGCCCACATCCCGCCTCCTCTGTAGAGCCACTGCCCCCCATTTACCCACGTGTCCCCACACACGCCCCCAACCCCGCCCACACCCCGCATCCTCTGTAGAGAAATACTGCCCCCCATTTACAGTATAAAGAGCACGCTGGTAAACACAGAAAACATGTCACCCGTTCGGGACAGAACAGGTTTGCGGTAACTGGTGGAAATCCCCATAGAGTACTATGGCTATACCAGCTAAGAAGACACCCCCTAGCGACCACGCTGCTGATGAAGATGCGGGGGCACCTAACACAAAATCAAGACAGATAGAAGACATGGACCCAAAAGAGGTAACACTTTAAATATGTTTAGAATATTATTATTAATTTTAAACTTATGCCGGTGTTTACATGCTGTTAGGCCGTATGTGTGTATATATGAATTTCAATGCAAAGTGAATTTAAATGCTTGTTTTCTTCTTTGTCTGTTTATCAAAAGAGTGGTGTCAGCGCTCCTCCTCCAAGCCCCAGGGATGCTCTCCCAATGTCTGATGAAGACGAAGGTGTCAACACTGGTGATGAGTCTGAAGATGATGACAAGGACCATGAACATGGCAGTGAGGATAAAACCTCAGACACTGATGATGGAGTTGGACCGACACACATTACAGTTTTAAGTGTAATTTTCTTTTCTCTTCATTAGACTAATGGAGTACCTGACACCAGTGATATTGATTCCTCTTTCAACTCTTTAAGACCCCGAACAAGATTGAACATTGCATGCTTCTGTTCTTGCCTTGCTAGAACCCATAAGAGTTTTGATTCAGACAGGGAAGTTGCGAGATATAATTGTAAAAACTATGATGATCATGTAACACTAGTGATGACACACACCATAAAGGGCAGTATTGCGCTAGTGTTACAACATTGTATAGGCTGTGAATTAGTTGATAAGTGTGAGGCCTGTCTGATAGGTGACCCCAGCCAAGCACAGCATCTCTGTCTAACTTTAGATCATGAGCAAGGGAGTGTATGGAGAAGTGTAGCTCTTATATGTGACAACATAAGTGTCACCCACTTGCTAAATGTTGTGTTATGTGTTGCACGTGCCCTTTGTGTGCTATGCACCACCAGACAGACTGAGAAAGAACTGAAATCTCTTTTGCATAGCTTAGAAACATGCACTCTACCTTCGAGATGGTTTAGTGACTTGTTGGAAAGTGTAGATGAGCAAGTGATACAATTAGTTGAGAAGGTTATAAATAACAAGCCTTATAAGATGTTTTACACATTTTTTATGCAATAAGACATTATATATTTTTTGTTCAGAGAAAGAAAACTCCTGCTGCTGTGGGTTTATGTATACGTATGTTTGAGGAATCTCTGCTTGAAGATGCCATCCTCACTCTAATAGCTCACAAGTTTGGTGATTTGTATGATACTGGTAATCCTAATGTGACATTGCTAGTTGAGGATATTGTGAAAACAGTGGATGCCCTCCCCAACATGCTCAAGAGAATGCTGTATAAAGATCCACGTCCTGGTGTACCTGCTTTTACAGCTGTTCAAAAAGTTCTCCAGAGTTCTTTTGAAAACACCATCCCTATCATGACCAAGTCCAATATATATGTGTGTATTTAAAACTTGTATTTTTTAATTTACTATAACAGTATCATAAAACATAATAACCTTAAAAAAACACAGTTTATGCTATTAAACATTACACCTCCACACCAGCAGGGTGAGGTACCCTCGGACCCTCACCATGATGGATGTCACCCTAGCAAAATGACTACCATCATACCAGATGACCTATCACCTTACAAATGGCTGACATCCAAGATGGCCAATATCAACCAAAATGGCTGACATCCAATATGGCCAATATCATCCAAGATGGCTGACAAGGGAGGATCAAAGGGTAACCCTGGGGGTGATGGGAAAGAGAGAGAAGTTCCGGTTCAAAGGTGGGGGTAACCGGAAGGTGAGGTGGGCCTTCCGGTCTATGGTACGTAGGGAGGGCGGGACTTCCGGCTGTCAAAATAGTAAGTGATGCTGCCATCATACAGTTTGACATTGTCTCCAAGGTTCTCATCGTAAATAACAAACAAAAATCAAACTACCTTCTGGCCTGACCTTCTAGCTTGACCTTATCTTTCTTAAGTATACAAGAGAGAGAAACAGGTCTGAGAAAAGAATTTCTAACTTTCCTTCCACACATACATACATACATACATACATACATACATACGGGAAATAAATAATAGAATTATGAATCACAATAAGATGTAATTAAGTACAGAAAAAGAAAATGTAATAAAATGTGATCTTAAATACATACAAATAAAGAAAATAGGTTTACTATTTCCAGATTCCTTTTTTGAAATACAATGACATGCATTACAAATGAGTATTTACATTATATTTACAGCCGGTGCTCGTGTGTCACTGTGTCCCTCAGGCTGTGGTAGGCTCTGACATATTGGGAAGCCAGGGTGGCTGTGTGTCCCTCCCCCAGGAGGACTGAGCGTTTTTCTTTTTTCTCAGTTTTGTCACAGTTTGGGTGGGCATCCATTATGTTGTTACAGAATGTGTCCCTTATTTTGGGCTAAAGCTTTCCGTGGAGGGGAACGTGGATCAGTTTGTACCATTTTTGGGAGGATCTGCCTTGTTGGGGCGGAGCTGTGATCCAGGTGAACAGCAGATCAGGCATAGGTGGGCATGTGGGCAGAGGAGTAGGAAGGCCGGTCAAGCAAATAAGCTTGCTAAGGTACGCAGCAGCAGCAAGCAACCCCCCCATCCAGCCAGCCAGCCAGTCTGGCTGGCAGTGACTGAGTGGTTGACAGACGGCAAGCAACGGAATGTCCGTGCTCTGTGATGTCATAGCAGTCAGCTGAGAGAGGCTCGTGATGTCATCGCTGAGCTGGCTGGCTGGCGGGCTGGCTGGCTCTGTGTGTGTGTGTGTGTGTGTGTGTGTGTGTCTGTGTGTGTGTGTGTGTGTGTCTGTCTGTCTGTCTGTCAATTCATTTCAATTTAATTCAAAGGTGCTTTATTGGCATGATCTATCACAATATTGCCAAAGCAGATACAAATGTTCTATCACACAAGACAAAACAATGCAATACAAGATTCAGTGGAAAAAATATCGTACACATTGAAATAAAATTAAGTAGAATATACACTCACCTAAAGGATTATTAGGAACACCATACTAATACTGTGTTTGACCCCCTTTCGCCTTCAGAACTGCCTTAATTCTACGTGGCATTGATTCAATAAGGTGCTGAAAGCATTCTTTATAAATGTTGGCCCATATTGATAGGATAGCATCTTGCAGTTGATGGAGATTTGTGGGATGCACATCCAGGGCACGAAGCTCCCGTTCCACCACATCCCAAAGATGCCCTATTGGGTTGAGATCTGGTGACTGTGGGGGCCAGTTTAGTACAGTGAACTCATTGTCATGTTCAAGAAACCAATTTGAAATTATTCGACCTTTGTGACATGGTTCATTATCCTGCTGGAAGTAGCCATCAGAGGATGGGTACATGGTGGTCATAAAGGGATGGACATGGTCAGAAACAATGCTCAGGTAGGCCGTGGCATTTAAACGATGCCCAATTGGCACTAAGGGGCCTAAAGTGTGCCAAGAAAACATCCCCCACACCAGTACACCACCACCACCAGCCTGCACAGTGGTAACAAGGCATGATGGATCCATGTTCTCATTCTGTTTACGCCAAATTCTGACTCTACCATCTGAATGTCTCAACAGAAATCGAGACTCATCAGACCAGGCAACATTTTTCCAGTCTTCAACTGTCCAATTTTGGTGAGCTTGTGCAAATTGTAGCCTCTTTTTCCTATTTGTAGTGGAGATGAGTGGTACCCGGTGGGGTCTTCTGCTGTTGTAGCCCATCCGCCTCAAGGTTGTACGTGTTGTGGCTTCACAAATGCTTTGCTGCATACCTCGGTTGTAACGAGTGGTTATTTCAGTCAAAGTTGCTCTTCTATCAGCTTGAATCAGTCGGCCCATTCTCCTCTGACCTCTAGCATCAACAAGGCATTTTCGCCCACAGGACTGCCGCATACTGGATGTTTTTCCCTTTTCACACCATTCTTTGTAAACCCTAGAAATGGTTGTGCGTGAAAATCCCAGTAACTGAGCAGATTGTGAAATACTCAGACCGGCCCATCTGGCACCAACAACCATGCCACGCTCAAAATTGCTTAAATCACCTTTCTTTCCCATTCAGACATTCAGTTTGGAGTTCAGAAGATTGTCTTGACCAGGACCACACCCCTAAATGCATTGAAGCAACTGCCATGTGATTGGTTGGTTAGATAATTGCATTCATGAGAAATTGAACAGGTGTTCCTAATAATCCTTTAGGTGAGTGTATACCATATTTGTTGTTTGTATCAAAATTTGTGTCATGACATCAGAAAAATCACTGTTTTTATTTTGTTTTGCAAATGGAGTCCCACAGGCTGGTGTCTACACACTGTCTCGCAGGCTGTGGCAGGTGGATACATATTGCGCTGCTAAGAAGGCAGTGCGCTCCTCCTCTCCCAGCAGGACGGGGAGTTTGCAGCAATCGGGGATCATGCTGAACTCAGGGATTTGCATTTTGAATATTTTAAAGTATGTCTCCCTGATTTTTGTGTATTTAGGGCAGGACAGCAGGAAATGCTCCTCTGTTTCGACCTCCCCTAGGTCACACTGGCTGTACAGCCGCTCTTCTCTGGCAACCCAGAATTTTCTGTAGCGGCCTTTTTCAATGGCGAGGCTGTGGTCACTGAGCCTGTATTTAGTTAGATTTTGTCTCTCTTTTATATTTTGGATTTTTAAGTATTCAGCCAATGTAATGTTTCTATTCAGGGCCCGGTAGCATTCCAATTTGTTTTGTAATTCTAATTCGTGTCTCCATTCTTTTGTGTATTTGCTTTTCAGGTACATGTCAATTTTCCCAATTGTTGTTGTTTTGGTCATTGTGTGTTCGGGGTCTGTGAGCCTCAGAGCCAGCCGGCCAAGGGGGTCCTTGTCTGGGGAGAGATGGTTGCTCATTAGGGCCTTGTATTGGTAGGACTGGGTCTCTGCTGTGTTTAGGTGCAGCCAGAACTTTGCTGCTCTTTCTTGTATGGCTATGTGCAGAGGGAAGAGTCCGAATTTTTGTTATTGAGGTTCATGAGGGGACCCCACACTTCGCTCCCATATAGCAGGATTGGTTGGATGATGGAGTTGAATATTTTAATCCAAATAGTTATTGGTATTGTTGTTTTCCCAAATCATGTCTTTATTGCATAAAATGCCTGGCGTGCCTTGTCTTTTAATGCATTTATATCCAGGCTGAAGCTCCCTGACGCACTGATGGTCAGGCCAAGGTATTCTTATCTGGTGCAGTGCTCTCATACAGTGCTGCCCAGAGTGAAGCGGTACCTGTTTCCCTGAGATGGGGCTTTTTTCTGGAAAACCATAACTCTGGTCTTGTCCAGATTGACTGCCAGGGCCCATTTCTGACAGTACTGCTCTAGCAGTGCCAGGTTCTGCTGAAGCCCCTGCTCTGTGGGCGACAGCAGCACCAGGTCATCTGCGTAGAGCAGGAACTTGATCTCTGTGTCATGGAGAGTGAGGCCGGGGGCGTCAGACTGCTTCAAAACTGTGGCCAACTCGATGATGTAGATGTTGAACAGTGTTGGACTCAGACTGCAGCCCTGTCTCACTCCCCGCCCCTGAGTGAAGAACTCTGTTCTTGAGTTGCCAATTTGAACTCCGCATTTGTTTTCAGAATACATTGATTTAATGATGTCATAAACTTTACCCCCTACACCACTCTGTAGAAGTTTCTAAAATAATCCTTTGTGCCAGATTGAGTCAATAGCCTTTCTTCAGTCTACAAAACAGGCAAATATTTGTCCTTTATTGTTTTGGGTATATTTATTCATGAGGGTGTGTAGGGTGTAAATATGATCGGTTGTGTGGTGTTTTGGTAGGAAGCCAATCTGACTCTTACTCAGGACACTGTGCTCGGTAAGGAAGGCCAGTATCCGGGCGTTGATGATACTGCAGAACACCTTCCCCAGGTTACTGCTCACACAGATGCCCCGGTAGTTATTGGGGTCTAATTTGTCTCCACTTTTAAAAATCGGGGTGATCAATCCTTGATTCCAGACCTCAGGGAAACTTCCGGCTCTCAGCACCAGGTTAAAGAGTTTGAGCAGAGCCTCCTGCAGCTGCGGGCTGCTGTGCTTCAGCATCGCAGGGCTGATGCTGTCGGGGCCGCTGCTCATTTTTTCTTTTAGACGATTTTATATTTTGGTTTTTAATTGTTTTAATGTTTGATTTTAAAGCCAGTCTCTCAAATATTTCATTCAGTGTTTTGGTGGCTGAGTTTATTCCGTTTTGGTTTATTTGATAGTGTGAGGATTGATATCTGTCTAACATGTTTTCAATCTCATCACTATTCAGGGCTCTTGTGTAGTTCTCTGTGCTGGGCTCTGACCATCTGTAACTGGGGGGCAGGGAGACCAGTTTTGTGGGAAGTTTGGCTCTGATTTGTGGCTGCGCTGATCTTTTTAGGTAAAGTGTTATTTGGCTGTGGTCTGATAGTGGAGATTGTTGTCTGACTATAAACGCATTGAAGCCTTGTGGGTCCAGGTCAGTTATGGCGTAGTCCACCACACTGCTGCCCAGAGCCGAGCAGTATGTGAATCTCCCCAGAGAGTCCCCCCTGGTCCTGCCATTGATGATATATAGACCCAGGCTTTTACATAGGCGCACTACCTGCTTCCCGCTCTTGTTTACCACGCTGTCGTGGCTGTGTCTCAGTGTGGAGGTGTGTGTGTGGCACAGCGGGGAGTCTCCGAACAGGTGTGTGTTCCCCTCTGTATTGATGTAGTCCATCTCTCTGCCAGTCCTGGCATTGAGATCGCCACACAGCAGTACAGAGCCCAGGGTCTGGAAGTGGCAGATTTCTTTTTGAAGCTCTTGAAAGCCTTCCTCATTATAGTAGGGGGAGTCTGCGGGTGGCATATAAATTGCACATAGGTATATATCTGTGTTATTTTGTAGGGTGTCTTTTCTGATTATCATCCACAGGTGTGTGTCTCCTCTCTGTACTGGGCATAGGGCTGCTCGGAGCTCCTCCCTGTACCACATGATAATCCCCCCCGAGGCCCTGCCACACCTGACTGTTTTTTTTATAGGAGGGCACAATCAGCTCCCTGTATCCATTGGGACAGTGTGTAGACATATCTGCACAGCACCAAGTCTCTACAAGAATGAAAACATCTGAACTATTTGCAGTGTTGATCAGTTCAGGGTCTGTGCTCTTCATTCCAAAAGTTGAAGAGCGCAAACCCTGGATATTCCAACTGCTTATTTTAAAGGACATGTTAATATATTTTATTATACTTGTCTCTTCTACATAAGAAAGTTTAATTTGTGGTTTACAACTGATATTATATTATATTACTATTAATAATTATATATGGATATACATAATGTAGCGTTATCACTCACAGATTTTATCTTTGCATCAAAATATCAGAATAATTAAATCAAATTTGTTCTTACTCTCCATCTCCACAACCATATATATGTGTGTTGAGGCTCAGTTAACTCAGCAGTGTGGTACAGATGACACTGAGAAGTTGCCTTATCTGGGCCAGCTGGGCGGCATCGGGCCTCCAGGCTCTGGAAGCCGCTGCTGCGTGGCTGTGTGGCTGTGCTGGTCCCCGGCTGTCCGCTCTGCTGTGCTGGACGGACCCTCTGGGGAAGGCGGGGTGGGGAGTGGGGCCGCGGGGTCTCAGGGGCTGGGGCTGCGGTGGGGCCGGTGGCTGGGGATGTGGCCGGGGCCCGGGGGGTTTCCTCCTGGTCTCGAGGTGGGGGTGTGTGGGGTTTCGGCACAGGGTTGTGTCCTTGAGGACCTTTGCGAAGATCCTCACACCCGTCTTGTTGAGGTGGACGTGGTCATACAGGTGATGTGGCTGGATGTCTCAGTGGTGTGCCAGGTGGACGTTGGGGAGGAGGGCACATCTTCGGGACACTTCTGCGTTGATCGCCTGGATGATGTGCAGGGGCACGTCTGTGCGGGGCAGCAGTGTGGAGATGGTGATTTTGGCAGTTGGGAATTCCTCTGTGGCTTTCGTTGCCACCTGTCTCAGGGCTGAGGCCACATCGCCCCTGCGGGCACTCAGGTCGTTAGTGCCGGTGTGGATGAGGATGTGTTTGGCCTGGCACAGCCTCCTCTTGGAGGAAGAGGCGCCTCTCATCCAGGAACTTCCCATTGGAGTCGCTCAGAATGACCACCTCTGCGTTGACCTGCCACTCCGGGTTTGCGTCGGGAGTGGTGGGGGCAGCGGGTGTGTTTTGGGGGAGTGGCGTTTCAGGGGTTTGTGTATTAGTGGCAGGTCTGGTGATAGTGGGGGTGTCAGGAGTGGTGGGGAGTGTGGGTGGATCAGTGGGTGCGTCAGTGGGTGTGTCAGGGGTTGGAGGTGTTGTGGGGTCAGTGCAGTGCAGTCTCTGTGCTCCAGTGATGTGTAGCTCCTCTCTTAGCTCCTCCAGCTGGCTCTGCAGGCTCCTCAGCTGGCTGTGCTGGGGTGTCCTTGTCAGCTCCTCCCTCGCTCTGCGCAGCTCCGTCCTCAGGGTTTGGCTCTGCTCCTCCAGGTCTCTCACTGCTGCTCTCAGCTCATGGATCTCAGCCTTGTGCTGCATCTTTAGTCTGTGCATCTCATCCCGGAGCTGATCGCACAAGGAGGTCTGGGCCAGGGTGCTCAGGGTCTGCTCCCTGAACTCCGCAAACTCCAGCTCCAGCACTGATAGGCATTCCTTTAGTGTTTTAATGTTGCTGGAGAGTTTTGGGGAGACAGGGGGGCAGTCTGTGGGAGATGGGGCACTGTCTGGCTCCGTGTGGCTGGGGGCAGACTGCAGGGTGGCCGGCTCTGGCTCTTGTTTCTCTGCCTCAGTCTGCTGCTTTGAGGTGTGGAAGCCGAGAGCTAATTGGTCCAGGCTGCTCTCGCTGCCCTGCACCATGATGGTCCCGTTGTGGTATACATTAAAAGTGAGCATCACACTGTCTGTGTCTTTCTCTACCAGCACTGAGATCTGCCTGCCTCTGCTAATGCCCCTCTTGTTGTTATTGGGGTATGTCTGGCACAGGGTTTTGTGAAAGGCGGTGGGGTACTGAGTGTAGAAAAGTAGATTGTTCTTGACCCTGTTTTCTCCTTTACCGGTGTAGTCTAGGATGAGGGTCTCAGGAGATGCTCTCATCACAGCATGTTTGTAGTCCTTCTTAGCCTGTGCAGAGCAAATGTCTTCAGGGTATCGGATTTCAAAAGGCAGCTCTGCAGTCAGACTGCTGTTCGATAGATTTGTATCAGTCTCAGTGGCAGTTGGGCTCTCTCCTACTGTCACTCTATTCAAATCGGAGCTCTGCATTTTCATTAGCTGAGTCAACTACTGAGAATTATTATTTATTTTATTAATAAATATTTTTTTGTTTAATTATTTGTCTCTATAGGTAAAAGGTCTTACCTCCAATTCTTGTCTTCAGCTTTTCTTTTCTGACTTTTCTTCCTGAACTGTCTCTCTGCTTTCTTCTTTTTGTGTTTCTCTTAAAATTATTATTTTTTGAATACTTTTTCTTCTGAATTTCTATTCCATGTCTTCTGTGTATGTTTATAGTGCTATATATTCATTAGTAAATCACAAATTAAATCCGCTTATGTATAAAAACAAATGTTTTTTAGGAGCTTATATTCCTCTCTCTCTCTCTCTCTCTCTCTCTCTCTCTCTCTTTCTCTCTCTCTCTTTCTCTCTCTCCCTCTCAATTCAATTCATTTGTATTGTAAAAGCAATTGGACATACATACATACATACATACATACATACATACATATACACGGAAAATAAATAATAGAATTATGAATCACAATAAGATGTTATCAAGTACAGAAAAAGAAAATGTAATAAAATGTGATCTTTAATACATATAAATAAAGAAAATTGGTTTACTATTTCCAGATTCCTTTTTTGATATTCAATTACATGCATTACAAATGAGTAGTTTCATTAAATTTACAGCCGCTGCTCGTGTGTCACTGTGTCCCTCTGTGGTAGGCGCTGACATATTGGGCAGCCAGGGTGGCTGTGTGCCCCTCCCCCAGGAGGACTGACCGTTTTCCTTTTTTCTCAGTTTTGTCACAGGTTGGGTGGGCATCCATTATGTTGTTACAGAATGTGTCCCTTATTTTGGGCTAAAGCTTTCCGTGGAGGGGAACGTGGATCAGTTTGTATCATCGTTGGGAGGATCTGCCTTGTTGGGGCGGAGCTGTGATCCAGGTGAACAGCAGATCGGGCATAGGTGGGCATGTGGGCAGAGGAGTAGGAAGGCCGGTCAAGCAAATAAGCTTGCTAAGGTACGCAGCAGCAGCAAGCAGGCCCCCCCATCCAGCCAGCCAGCCAGTCTGGCTGGCAGTGACTGAGTGGTTGACAGACGGCCAGCAACGGAATGTTCATGCTCTGTGATGTCATAGCAGTCAGCTGAGAGAGGCTCGTGATGTCATCGCTGAGCTGGCTGGCTGGCTGGCTGGCTGGCTGGCTCTGTGTGTGCGTGTGTCTGTGTGTGTGTGTGTGTCTGTTTTTCTGTTTGTCAGTCTGTCTGTCTGTCTCTCTCTCTCTCTCTCTCTCTCTCTCCCTCTCAATTCAATTCATTTTTATTGTCAAAGCAATTGGACATACATACATACATACATATATATATGTAGCGTAAGGTACACTTATAAATTTCAATTAAAGAAGTGAATTTATAGTATCACCTTATCACGAATCTTGGAGTCTTGTAGAACTGAATTTCTGTAATAATTGGACGCAGACACCAATTCCAAAGATATAAATTGTCAAATTTATTCAAGAACAAAGACTAAATGTAGCACTACACTAATTATACAAAAGGGAAAAACTAATTAAAATTCAACTCTAGATCAACAGATCAAAGACAAATCACTTCCGTGACCAAATCAAAGACCATGGGATCGCATATGATAACACACAAATCGTTAAACAAAAAAGGTTATAAACACATTGACTACAATACCGGTTAGTAAGACGAAGGTGAGTCTCTCATTAGTATTGTTAGTCAGACATTCAATAACTATGCAGGTTAGTATTTATGTCAGGTAACTTCTCGTTATATATATATCAGTCTCATTAACGTTTAGGTGGAGAGAAAGATCCTATCATTACTTGTTACCACAATTTCCCTTAACTGATTATTATTCAATGATTAAGGATAGGCAGGGCCACCTATAATCTGGTGTCTATTAACTTGTGTCAATTTCAGACTAAACAGTTAAACAGGAATGAGAAGATATTTCTCGGCGTTGACAGATTTTATTTCTAAAATTATCAACAAAACAGTTGAATGCAACACACATTTATATTTAAGAAAACTAAATGATATTACACATTCTAGAGTTATGAATCACAGATTAACATTTCTAATTGATTTCTCAAATGTCATGAATCACAAACTCCAAACTGTTAAACTTATGTGAACTTCGTCACAGAGAGGCCTCTCTGTCTTCGGGCTCAGATAACAGCACACGGCACGAGGTCCGTGTGGTTTGGAACAAAGGCAGTCCGGTTCGGCTTCGTCCAAGAACTTCCACTCAGTCGATGCACCTGGAAGTTGGGGTTTCGTGAATGTAGAGTCTTTTCCAAACAGATTTTCCACTGGTTTGAAGGCTCCAAGGTTGTGCACAATATCTTCTTTGTAAGCAGGGTTCCACCGTAGTTACTTGAAGACAAAGTCTTTGAGGAAAGCAGGCCCTGTTTGTTCCAAGGGTCAAGTTTCTTAAGACTCATATAGCTATTTAAATGACTGACACTTTCGTATTCAGTCGACTTAGTCAATTGTCCAGCTGTAAAACTCCACTGATCAGGTGGGCACAGGCGGGCAGCGCAGTCTGTAAAGTTCTTTATTTAATAAAGTCCTTTAAAAGAATTCTTCGTACGGCTCAATCTCCTTCTCCCAGTTTAACTCTTCTGTTGCCGGCAAAGACTTGGTTGGTTTCTGGTTCCGGTTCTGGCAACAGAGCTACAGGTTGAGCTGTGGCAGTGAGTTTCTGGTTCACGTGAGAGAGAGAGTAAGAGAGAGAGAGAGACCGTGCGCTGTTTTTATAGTCTGTCAGATCAATAGGTGATTGGTTCTTGAGTTTTTGAGATTGGATTTCGGTTTCAGCCCCCAGTGTCCTATTGGAGGGGGATTTGATTTATGATTCCAAACTATTTGGCCTATTCTCGGTGCCATCCTCCCCAAAACTGTTACTTTGATGTAAACCAGTTCCAAGCTGATGAGTTAAGGAAATCTGATAACTTTGGGGGGGAGAGGTCTTCTTCAGATCAGTGCTTCAGCTCAGAGCTAAAATGCTCTTATCAAAATTCACCCAACATAACGCTACATATACACTCACCTAAAGGATTATTAGGAACACCATACTAATACTGTGTTTGACCCCCTTTCGCCTTCAGAACTGCCTTAATTCTACGTGGCATTGATTCAACAAGGTGCTGAAAGGATTCTTTAGAAATGTTGTCCCATATTGATAGGATAGCATCTTGCAGTTGATGGAGATTTGTGGGATGCACATCCAGGGCACGAAGCTCCCGTTCCACCACATCCCAAAGATGCTCTATTGGGCTGAGATCTGGTGACTGTGGGGGCCAGTTTAGTACAGTGAACTCATTGTCATGTTCAAGAAACCAATTTGAAATGATTCGACCTTTGTGACATGGTGCATTATCCTGCTGGAAGTAGCCATCAGAGGATGGGTACATGGTGGTCATAAAGGGATGGACATGGTCAGAAACAATGCTCAGGTAGGCCGTGGCATTTAAACGATGCCCAATTGGCACTAAGGGGCCTAAAGTGTGCCAAGAAAACATCCCCCACACCATTACAACACCACCACCAGCCCGCACAGTGGTAACAAGACATGATGGATCCATGTTCTCATTCTGTTTACGCCAAATTCTGACTCTACCATCTGAATATCTCAACAGAAATCGAGACTCATCAGACCAGGCAACATTTTTCCAGTCTTCAACTGTCCAATTTTGGTGAGCTTGTGCAAATTGTAGCCTCTTTTTCCTATTTGTAGTGGAGATGAGTGGTACCCGGTGGGGTCTTCTGCTGTTGTAGCCCATCCGCCTCAAGGTTGTACGTGTTGTGGCTTCACAAATGCTTTGCTGCATACCTCGGTTGTAACGAGTGGTTATTTCAGTCAAAGTTGCTCTTCTATCAGCTTGAATCAGTCGGCCCATTCTCCTCTGACCTCTAGCATCAACAAGGCATTTTCGCCCACAGGACTGCCGCATACTGGATGTTTTTCCCTTTTCACACCATTCTTTGTAAACCCTAGAAATGGTTGTGCGTGAAAATCCCAGTAACTGAGCACATTGTGAAATACTCAGACCGGCCCGTCTGGCACCAACAACCATGCCACGCTCAAAATTGCTTAAATCACCTTTCTTTCCCATTCAGACATTCAGTTTGGAGTTCAGGAGATTGTCTTGACCAGGACCACACCCCTAAATGCATTGAAGCAACTGCCATGTGATTGGTTGGTTAGATAATTGCATTAATGAGAAATTGAACAGGTGTTCCTAATAATCCTTTAGGTGAGTGTATATATATATATACATACATACATACATACATACATGCTAGAAAGTCATTACTATGTTATCTTTAAGGCTAACTAAGCAGAACATATATCATTATAGAACAGAGTTCATAGATCTACACATGGTTTTAAGGAACAGGCACGTAGGTCATACCGTTTGACATTGTCTCCAAGGTTCTCATCGTAAAAATAACAAAGTGAAATCAAACTACCTTATGGCCTCCTGACCTTCTAGCTTGACCTTATCTTTCTTAAGTATACAAGAGAGAAAAACAGGTGTAAGAAAAGAATTTCAAATTTTCCTTCTACACATACATACATACATACATACATATAAACCAGAGGTATGCAAAAAAATATAAAGAGGAAGAAAATGTTGTATAGCACATACAAAAGGGATGGTGATGAAACAAAATACATAGAATATGTTGAGCTGCAAAGAGATCTTAAGAAAGCGATCAGGAAAGCAAAGAGGGAAATGAAGAGAAACAAATCTCTTGGAGCTACAACCAATGCAAAGAGCTTTTTCAAAATTATGGAGGAGGTGAAACAGATAAAGGGCAAAAATGGAGGTATCTTGGAAAACGAACAAGATGTGGCAAATATTCTAAATGAGTATTTCACAGAGGTTTTTACAAAAGAAAAAACAGATGACATGCCACAGGTTGACAATCAGTCCAGTCAAACCCTAAGAGAGATGAGGATAAATAAGGAGGAGGTACTAAAGGGACTAGCAGAATTAAAATCAAACAAATAACCCGGGCCAGATGGTATATTTCCAACAGTACTTAAAGAAATGAGGGAAATGGTTTACAAGCCGCTAACTCGATTATTCCAAATGACACTTAGAACAGGGGATGTGCCCACTGACTGGAAGACAGCAAATGTCATACCAATCCACAAGAAAGGGGACAAAACTGAGCCAGGAAATTACAGACCAATCAGTCTCACCTGCATCACTTGTAAAATGTTGGAAAAAATGATTAGACAGAAAATAGAGGAGCATCTCAATGAAAACCATATTCTTGGAGATAGTCAACATGGGTTTAGACGAGGCAGATCATGTCTTACTAACTTAATACATTTTTTTGAACATGCAACTGCAGCTGTAGATCACGTGAAAGCATATGATATGATATACTTAGATTTCCAAAAAGCTTTTGATAAGGTTCCACACCAAAGACTGATCCTCAAATTGGAAGCTGTAGGCATTCAGGGTCATGTAAGTAGATGGATTATGAACTGGTTGATGTATAGGAAACAGATTAGAGGAGTCACTTCTAACTGGAGTGAGGTTGTTAGTGGAGTTCCACAGGGATCAGTACTAGGGCCTTTGCTTTTTCTAATCTATATTAATGATCTGGACTCTGGGATAGTTTGCAACCTTGTCAAATTTGCAGATGATACTAAAATAGGTGGCTCAGCAGATACAATCTTGGCAGCACATGCTATTCAGAGGGACTTAGATAATATTCAGTTGTGGGCTGACACCTGGCAAATGAAATTCAATGTGGACAAGTGCAAGGTAATACATGCAGGAAACAAAAATGTCCACTATAATTACACTATGGGAGGTACAGAGCTAGATGAAGTAACGCATGAGAAAGACCTAGGAATCTATGTGGACTCTTCACTTTCTCCATCCAAACAATGTGGGGAAGCAATAAAAAAGGCAAACAGAATGCTAGGGTATATTGTCAAAAGTGTAGAATTTAAAACAAGGGAAGTAATGTTAAGACTGTACAATGCACTAGTTAGAGCTCATCTGGAATACTGTGTACAGTTCTGGGCACCACACTTCAAGAAGGATATTGCTGCTTTAGAGGCAGTTCAGAGGAGAGCAACCAGACTTATTCCAGGTCTGAAAGGAAAGTCCTACTCAGAGAGACTGAGGGAACTGAACCTTTTCACCCTGGAACAGAGGAGAGTACGTGGGGACTTAATCCAAGTCTTCAAAATCATGAAAGGCATCAACCACATCAAACCAGAGGAGCTTTTCCAGATCAGCAGGGACACACGCACCCGGGGACACAAATGGAAATTGGGCTTCAAGGCATTCAAAACGGAAAACAGGGGACACTTCTTTAAACAGAGAGTAGTCACAATCTGGAATAAACTACCCAGCAATGTGGTTGAAGCTGGAAGTTTGGGAACATTTAAAAATAGTCTGGATAGGATATTGGATCACTTAGATATTAATGAACACCAAACGAGCACGATGGGTCGAATGGCCCCCTCTCTGACTGAGTGGTTGACAGACGGCAAGCAACGGAATGTACGTACTCTGTGATGTCATAGCAGTAAGCTGAGAGAGGCTCGTGATGTCATCGCTGAGCTGGCTGGCTGGCTGGCTCTGTGTGTGTGTGTGTGTGTCTCTCTCTGTCTGTCTGTCTCTCTCTCTCTCTCTCCCTCTCAATTCAATTCATTTGTATTGTCAAAGCAATTGGACATGCATACATACATACATACATATATACGGAAAATAAACAATATGTGTACATCTCTTTCTGCATTAATGGTGCCTTCAGATGTGCAAGTTACATGACAAACAGACAGACAGACACACACACACTTTCACACACAGACAGACAGACACAGACACACACAGACACACACACACATACTTTGACAGACAGACAGACAGACACACGCATATTATGGGTCTTTGTTGGGTAGTGAAATGGGTAGCATCAGTCGCAGTGTGGGTAATGTCAGGGAGCCAATCATAGTCCCCATTATTTGCAAATCGTGGCGCAAAGGGTTCTGGGAAAAGCAACTAAACACGTTTAGTCATGTATTTGTCCATAGTTTACACATGAGATGAAAGAGACAGTATGACGTATTGAGCACCTAGGATTCCTCATGTGTATGTGAGGGGCAGAGGAACCGGATCCCAAGTGTGCGTCCCAGGTGCTATAGGTTTCAAAGCATGCAGGGGAATAGGCACCCCACCCTGACACCTAAAGAAGACTGGATAGGGAGATATAAATAGCAATGGGGAGACTCTTGTACTTGGTGTGGCTCTATCCATATAGTGGGGCCAGCAGCCACTTAGCAGGTGTAGCAATAGAAGCTCAGCCTGGGGAGACTGGATTTAGCATTTCCTCTCCATTTTGATAACTATCCATAATCATTTCTGCAAAATACTTCTATGACACCTATGTATGTTTTTTACTTGTACTATATTATACTATCAAGTATCAGTGTACACATACAATGTGACCTGTTACATTAATACAGAGGCCACGGAAGGCCAGATCACTAATAGCCACTGTCCCCTGATATTACACTTTTTTACAATCACTTTGGCACTCATTTCAGAACCTTGATGTCATTTTTCAAAACTCTAGACACTAAACTCACACCCGATGATCAAAATGCATATTTTTCAAAACTCTAACACTTTTTTACAATTGCTTGGATACAATACACATCAACCTCAGATCATTTGTTCATTGAACTAAAATGACACAACTTAACATCAAAGTATTACCATTTCAAAATGCAATTCACACATTACATCTGAGATCACTGTCTATTCATTTCATTACAAAGATCTAACTATCAATTGATACAGCTGCTCAAAATGATAAGTGACTGTTGCATTACTCTTAATGCATAGTTTTATGGAAACTGACAAACAATATTCCATGTTTCGATCATGAAAGTTTCAGGATAATGAGACCCATTGACACCAATAACCGAGGAGCATGAACCAGTTGAACTACATTATCTATGGATGTAATATTTCATCATCATTCATCATCATGTAGCACTTTTCCACACCATGTTTTCAGTGTGGAAGGAAAGTTCGAAATTCTTTCTCTAATACCTGTTTTTCTCTCTTGTATACTTAAGAAAGATAAGGTCAAGCTAGAAGGTCAGGCCAGAAGGTAGTTTGATTTCTGTTTGTTATTTACGATGAGAATCTTGGAGACAATGTCAAACAGTATGATTGAAGTGCCTGCTCCCTAATCCATGTGTTGATCTATGAACTCTGTCCTATAATGATATACATTCTGCTTAGCTAACTCTTAAGATAACATAGTAATGACTTTCTGATTATACCCAGCTCTTTGATTTTTGTGTATAAAAGCTCTGACTGTTAAAATGAAGGCAGAGCGACTTTGGGATCTTCTTGAGTCACTGTTCCTCTCCACGCTGCGTGTATTAAAGGCATTGCAACTAACGCTCCAACCTGGTTGAAGATGATTGTTCTTCCACATCAGATTTGACATTACTGTATGTATGCAAGCCCTTGTAATTGCTTTTCCAATACTGCCAACTGGTTATTGATGATTGATTTCACATTGTGGTACGAGTATCGAGTGAAATGAGTGCTATCCACCCCAGCAACACAGTGATAACATGGAGCCGGCAGGTCATCCAGGTCACAATAGAGGTCAAGCAGTGGGAGGAGGAAGACGTGGTGGTCAAAGGAATGGAAGGGGACATGCACCCCTTCTGAGAGGTGGTCCTCGTCATAGAGGAGGGCTTAGGCCTCACCAGAGAGGCAGCCATGGGCCTCATTTGAGAGGTGTTGGGGGAACGTGGTAGAGGACAAGGCCACGGACCAGACAGCGGCACCAACAGCAAATAGTGTCCAGTGAAATCCGAGAAATAGTTGTAGAGCATGTTGTAAATCATGGCATGACCATGACTGAGGCAGCTACAATGATTCAATCAAACCTCAGAATCAACTCAGGATCAACTGTGGCCTCAATCATCAGAAATTTCCGTACTGAGAAGCGGCAAGTCTTCAGCATGCACTAAACATTAGGCTACTCTCAATTGTCAAATGACTGTATACTGCATACCAATGTGTAGCACAGAGTATAGTGTGCCTTTTGAAAGAAATGCAGACAGAGTGAAGCAGCTGATGACTGAGTATGTTCAGGTATGTTCAGTTTCAAGATGCCTCTTGTGAAAAATGGTTGTGAGAACCTGAACCTGAACACAGGGCTGATGGAAATTCAGAAGTACAGTAATCAATCCTTTGTTTTACACTAAGCCAGGTGAGGAACACTGCAGTTGACATTTTACTGTAGTTTTGTTCTTTTTTGTAGCTAATTATTGTTGCATGGCTTCAAAGAAACCTATGGTGTGATTTGATTGTATTGCATCAATACATTTCAGATTTTGTTCAATGATTCCACTGTGTCTGTAGTATTCTCTCTACTAGTCCTTTTACAGTGATGTATTTATGTGTAGTACCATAATGAAACATGTATCACATATTTTGTACTACAATATTTAATGATTGTACGAACAACTACACAGTGAAACTATCGGTATCTTTTGTGTGGGTGATCTAAATAAATGTTACTATGGTATTTCATGATAAATGAGTTATTTGAACCAACAAGTCTGCAAGTGCAAGGTTTCTTTAAAGATATGAATGCACAATGCAATGTTTTGAACATTGGACAGCCTGTGTTACAAGTGATGACCGTTTTGAGTTTTGTGTCTAGAGTTTTGAAAAATGACATCAAGGTTCTGAAATTAGTGACAAAGTGATTGTAAAAAACTGTATATTCATCCTATTTAATGTGCTCTTTTAAAATGTACTTTTCTTTTTTATGTTGCCATTTCTGTTCTACCAATGTTTCAGTTGTTAGCCAAAGATTGACAGAGTACATCTCATACACACAGGCCAGACAGCAAGGATTTCTTTTTGAAATTCAATTACAAATGCTGCATGAACTCATCAATACGATTAGAGCTCCTGAAAGCAATATAACTAACTCACTCTACAGCATCTCATTAGCAGTGAAAAGAAACCAAGAAAGTTGGGACAGTCGACTGTTTACCACTATGTAACATCACCTTTTCTTTTAATAACACTTATTAAGCACTTGGGCACTGAAGACACCACTTGGTTAAGTTTAGCAAGCGGGATTTTCCCCCATTCATCCATTATGCATTTCCTCAGCTGCCCAACTGCACAGGGCCTTCGTTGTCTTAATTTGCACTTCATAGTGCGCCACACATTCTCAATTCGGAGACAGGTCAGGACTGCAGGCAGGCCATGCTAGCACCCGCACTCTCTGCCTACGCAACCATGCGCTTGTAATCTGGGCAGAATGTGGTTTGGCGTTATCCTGCTGAAAAATGCAGGTACGTCCCTGGAAAAGACGATGTCTGGATGGCAGCATATGTTGCTCCAAAATGTGTACATCTCTTTCTGCAAAAATGGTGCCCTCACAGATGTGCGAGTTACATGACAGACAGACACTCATACACACTGTCACACCCACACACACACACACACTTTCACACAGAGACAGACACACAAACACAGAGACAGACACACACACTTACAGACACACACACACACACACACACACACTCACTTTCACACAGAGACACACAAACACATACACTTTCACACAGACACACTCACACACACACACACACACACACATACATATATAAGGAAAAGAAACAATACATTTAAAAATCACAAAAAGATGTAATAAAGTACAGAAAATCTAAATGTAATAAAATGTGATCTTTAATACACACAAATATGTATGGCTGGTCGGATGCGTCTTGGACTCGGGTTCCTCTTCATTACGTATAATGCTTTTTCCTTTTGCTATAGCTTTCCGTGGAGGGGATCGTGGGTGAGTTTGTACAATTCTTGGGAGGCTCTGCCTTGTTGGGGCGGAGCTGTGATCCAGGTGAACAGCAGATCGGACATAGGTGGGCATGTGGGCGGAGGAGGAAGGCCGGTCAAGCAAATAAGCTTGCTAAGGTACGCAGCAGCAGCAAACAGCCCCCCCATCCAGTCAGCCAGCCAGTCTGGCTGGCAGTTACTGAGTGGTTGACAGACGGCAAGCAACGGAATGTATGTGCTCTGTGATGTCATAGGAGTCAGCTGAGAGAGATGTTTGTGATGTCATCGCTGAGCTGGCTGGCTCTGTGTGTCTTGCTGGCTGTGTGTGTGTGTGAGAGAGAGAGAGACTTTTTGACTTTTATCAGACTTTATTGTCTGTTTGCAACACGCAATAATTCATACAAAAGAAAATAAATAAATAAAAAATAGTGTTCCCCTTTGTTTGTCTCCCCCCAACAAGCATAAACTCCACCACTGATCTGTACACTTTTAAAGAAAGCAACCCAATACACACAACAAAACAACCATCAAATACTAAACCCTATAAATGAATTACATAATAAAAACCAACTCCCCGTCATACAATTCACAAAGGGCATCATTAATACACCAGACCTGTTCAAAACTCTCCAAATCATTCATCAGCCTGTAATAGTTAAACTCTAGTCTGACTCTGCACTTGACCAGCATGGCAAACACTCTCACTGCATCCTCACTGCCCTCCCCACACACTCTGTTCTTCCTAGTCTTATATACGGCCATTTTAGCCTGGCCCAGCAAGAAGTTTACCAGCTGGTCCACATGTTTGGTCTTGCTGGTGTATCTCGCCCCTAAAATAAAAACCTTTGTGTTAAAAATCAGGTTAAGATCAGTAAAAAGACGAGTTAAAAGACTAAAAATGGGTGACAACCGAGAGCAAGTGCTAAAACAGTGAAACACGGTCTCTCTCTGAGGACAGAATGGGCAGGCGTCGGACACAGCAGGGTTAAGAACAGTAATAAAAGAATTGACAGCAAAAATGGTGTGTAACACCATCCACTGCAGATTGCCAGCTCTCTTATTGAGGGGGGCTTGTACAGGCTTCTCCAGGCGGGCGCAGTGTCTTCCCCCAGCCCCAGCCTGTAAAGTAATTTTAGGAATCACAAAGAAACAGTTGAAAGTGCTAAATAAGTATTTTGATGCACCATATTAATTTAGGAAATTTACATGTTGTCTTTCATCAGCTTCTGTATCTGATGGCTCCACATCACTGCCTGGATTGACAGCAACGACACTCTAAAAAAAGAAGTGTTAAGTTTGAGCATTCAGGACTTGTTTTGAAGATCCTGAATATCACTGGTCCACAATTTATCTGTGAAACTATGGGTTAATCTCCATATACAAAATACTTTTCACACACACTTTAAATTTACAACTAAATTTACATGTTGATGTCTTTCGTCAGCTTCTGTATTTGATGGCTCAATATAACTGGTTGCATTAACAGCAACGGCACACTACAAGAAAATAACATTATATTTAAACATTCAGGACTGGTTTAGCATCACCTTGAATATCCCTAGCCCTTGAGGTCGATTGTTATTGTGGTCTTCAAGACCAGTGCTTCTCAACCTTAGTCCTGGAGGAGGCCCACTGTCTGCTGATTTTCATTACAACAACATTGTAGGTTATATCAGTGACTGTGGTCCTAAAGTACCCCTATGCCTGCTGTTTTTTTTTCCAGTTGAGCTCTTAATTACCTAATTGGCTTAACTGAAGCCATTTAACCCTTTTCCCAGGTCTTTGGTTGTTGATGAGTTACAAAGAGCTGGATTGTGGCCCGCCATGACTGGAAGTGAAGAACACTCACTCTAGGCCTTTAACTTAATGTTCATATGTAGGGGCCTATCCATCTGATTTGTTTTTGCACATTTATTAACAGAAAAATTGATGGTATGTGAAATCATCTGAGCTGAAAAATATAATGTTCCACCAATAATAAAATAAATGTATTTATTAAAATTATAGAGATAATAGAATGTTCACAGATTATTAGTTCAGAAAACAAAATATTGTTTTATATCTTAAATAGAATTAACACTCAAATCAGTTGTAGGGTAAACAAGGTCTATTTTTTGGATTGATTTTATAATTATACATGTATGGCTGCATGAAGCTTACCTGAGAATCTGATATTTTAGTAACTTTGTTGCTTCTTGTTGGGTAGTCCACGTTTGCCGCCGTTCTTTTTCTGTAAATGTAAATCAAAAGGCAATAATTACATACTGTAATTAAAATATAAAAAGTATAAACATTGTATTATTATTTTTTTATCCTGTTTCTCCATCTCGATGCTGTTCTTTTTGGAATTGCATATCTAGGTTTACTTAAATACTGTTTATAAGATTGTAAACTCATCATCCAAATGTCTTCATTTGCCAAACTTTATGTAGTGCGCTTGCAGTTTCAGAAGATGAAAAAAAAACTGTAACTGATGGGATATGTAGTACTTTATACTCGAGTGGTCTATGCGATTACACCCTGTTGGTGTTATTAAGAACGCCAAGTACCAGAATGCAGAGCGGGACTGATTTTTGTGCCGTGACTTGTCGGCGGAAAAAGGCGCAGAAAAAACGGACGAGAAGGTGAAGGTAGTATGGCGGTGATGCACGCGTTGGTGAAGTGGGAAAGCGGGGTCGACAAAGACTCTTACAGCGTGATTCCCACTGCTTGCTTTCGCAATTTTGATTTATTCAGCATTGCTGATGATGACGAAGAGACGACTCGAAACTTCAGAGCAGAGTGGAGAGACACGAACAAACCTCCAAAAGGTGGATGGCCTGTCCATGAAGCGCAGATCATTATGACTGGTAACAATGTTTATTTAAAAAAAAAACATTAAAGTCTTTACATGCTATTTGATATATACAATCACAGTATATTTGAAATGAATGTTTAAGTTATTAATGTGTTGTACTTCTAACATACTCTTATAACATGGTAGGTGGTGGTGAGGGCGCTAAAAACTCGTCATACTTGACTGGCATTTGTAAGAACGATTTATTGTGTGTTGTGCTTTACAATAAAATCCCCCAAATCACAAAATAAATTAAACCAGATATAATTTAACTTCAGTTTTGATTCAGTGTTGGCTGTTCATCTTAATTTGTATGGTCAAAGCACAGTATTTTTATGACAAATAAATATAATCCCCAAATATCTGTGGACATAATGCAGGGTTTTATTTATTTTATTTTTATTTTAGGAAAAGAAGGCGAACTAAGAAGAAAACTTAATGACCTAACAAAAATGCCCTGTCCTAAAATGAAGAGAGTACCTAAACCAAACAAAAAACTTCAAATTTCAGATGATAGTGACCTTGATGAACCACAGTTACCGGTGAGATAATTACTGCAAATATTAAATAAATGTATTGCAGGATTGTTTTTTTTAAATCATATTCATATATATATATAATTTCATTTTAAACTCTTTTCCTCTCTGAATACAGCACAAAATAAGAAAGAAAACCGATGGAGCTTCAAGAATTAGATCCCGTCATATTCTACAGACATTTAAAGAGTCCAGTGAAGTTGAGCTACAGCAAAACGTTAAGCAGCTCGAAAAGGAAAACACAAGACTTAAAAATGAAAACCAATGTCTTCGAAACCGTATGGTTGATGGTAAGTTTTTTTATTTATAGCAAATAATTCCTTACCTTGATCAATGTTATTTTTCAGTAATTTAGATTCCAGAGTAATGTATTATAGTTGATCATACTGAAGTAATCTAGAACCACAATACAGACTCTAATAGTTTAATAATACTGATTATTAAATAAAGTTTTTCAACATAACTTCATAATCCTACATTAATGACTATATGCATTACATTAGACCTGGTAATTCTTGTATTTTATCTTTTTTATTTTTTTTGTAGCTAATGTTAATGACCTGCAAAAAGGTCAGTTTGCCAATAACATAGAGCAAGTCTCTCAAGTATAATTGCAGGCATTGATGGTTTTGTTTTCACTTTGTATTAAATATATTACTAGAAATGATTATCATTTAATACTAAGGTTTTTTTCTCCAGAGATTCCAGACCTTTTGGACAATCTGAAAAAAATTGTAACAAAAGCCACATTTATCAGCGATGAAGACAAAAGTGTGTCACCATCAAGTGGTTCTGACAGCCCCACAGCAAATTGTTCTGAATCTGACAAAGAATCACCAAAACAGGTATAACACTCTTGGTCTACAATATTACAAAGACAAGGTAAAAATATATATATTGAAAACAAATATTGGTTGTAAACAATCTAATGATGCTACATTATCAGTTATATTCATAGTTATAGTTGATAATAAGAATGTAATTGAATTATGGGTGTCACAGATTCACTGACTTTATTATGTCTGTAAATTAATAAACTTAGAATTGAGACATACTGTGGTCTTTAATAACACATTTCTGTAACAAAATCACAGCCTTACTGATAATGTATTCCACTTAACATAATATAAGAATAGTTTGGGGATAAACTTGTTTTTTATTTACCATTGTCTTTTAGGTGGAAATATTCCCAGGCACTGGAGTTTACATTGACAAACTGTCCTGGATCCTTGCAGAGAGGTGCAGCACGAATACGTCATATGCAAGAACCCTGACGGTTGCTGTCTTTGACTTTCCAACATTACTAAAGAGCAATCTTCGTGGTGGTGGCAGCAAGAGAGATCCAACTTCGGAGACATTAAGATCCTCATTGATGTTATTGAGGATCATATACAGCTGCCTTCGGAAGGACACGACGTGTTTCAGTTGCGGGGCTTTGCAGCCCAGCGGGACCCTCTTAATGCCGGACATCAGCTGCCCGAGCCGGTGCGGATGAACGGAGGGACGTTAGACAGCGTTACCTTCCGGGCAGGAGCAGCGAGCGGCAACACCGGGGTGAAAGTGTCGTCTAACACTGTGCCATTAGCCACTAGCTGATTGACCAGATCAGTGATTTTTAAGAAGATAACAATGGCAGCAGACTTGATATTTTCACACCCTGCTACCTCCCCAACCG
Source organism: Amia ocellicauda (assembly GCF_036373705.1). Lineage (NCBI taxonomy): Eukaryota > Metazoa > Chordata > Actinopteri > Amiiformes > Amiidae > Amia > Amia ocellicauda. The sequence goes on from NC_089852.1 coordinate 57,094,757, forward strand.
CTAACACACACTGCTCTAGGGGGCAGAACTGCACCGGAGCGATCTTGACTCCATGGCGTCGGGTCAGTTTTTCAAAAGACGCATTCAGGGGGTCCGACCCCCCGACCCGGGAATAACTACCGGTACTCCCCCCTCCCCTCCCCTGTTCCCCCACAATAAGAAAAGCACTGAAAACAGAAGACAAAATAAACAAACTGAAAAAAGTAAAGCAACAAAAAAACGCAGCCAAAGGACAGAGCTCTCAGCAGCACTCCCGCTCACTGCAGACCCCTCCCACACACTCCCAGCTGAGAGAGAGAGAGAGAGAGAGAGAGAGAGAGAGAGAGAGAGAGAGAGAGAGAGAGAGTGTTAGTGTCTGTCTGTCTCTCTCTCTCTGTTGATGCATCATAGGGAACATATGTAACAATCTCTCTTTTTGTTTACCAAAAATGAGAATGAACGTATTTCAAGTGGGTGTTGCCTTGGTTGGAAACGTTTTAAGATTATTTATGAAGTGTAAAGTGGATTTGTCTCAGTTCTCCGTAGTTTTCAATGTATGTGCCATTCAGTAGCGTTCATGTTACAGATGTGCCCTATGCAGTGGTAGGGTCAATAAAATGTCAGTAAAACTTTATTTTAGCAATTATGGAGGGGAAGAACTGCAAATAGAGGGTCCCCACTAATTATCTAACTTACCAACAACGTTTCAAATTAGGTCTTGCGAAGCTGCCAAATAATGCTGTATAATCGTATGTGTCTTCATACACCGGCTGCTATAGTCTGATAGCTTTGATTATATATATATATATATATATTTTCTCGTGAACCACAAATGCTATTTGGTTGATTTTTACAGAGTATGTTATAAATACCATTCTTATGAAGCCTGACAAATTGTTTGCTGTAATTATGAATATTTTCAAATCATTTGTTTGTTTTTCCTAACATGTTACAAATGTTCCCTATGTGAAAGATGCATTATATCTTAATAACGTCTAAACAATTAAAGATATACAGATTATTATTTTCGGTAAAGTTATAACACATTGCTATTAACTATGTGTGTCAGTAAAAGTTTAAAAAATCCTAACAATTTTTTATTGATCCTGCAAAATAGGTGTTTAGGGAACATTTGTAACATTAGGGTTACGATTTGCCATAGACGCGGAATGAGTTTGATTGTGATGTTAAATGGGGTTTAAAGACGCAGTCGCCTCGGTGCTGATTACTATTGCTGTGTTTCTCCACTTCTACTCCATGCTTGGGAACGCCCACATCCAGTGACGTCAAAACCGGTGGAAAAGCAGGCCGGTTCAAAAAAGATCAGCTGGATCCCAGGCCGAGCAGCAGCTCCGGCTCCAGCACCGGCACCATGTCGCTGGAAAAGCGCTAAGTGAGCTCACAGTCAGCTCAGTGTAATGTCTGCTCTGGCGAGCTCACAGTGTGACCTAGTCGTGAGTTCACGTCTTCACTGGGTAGTCCTTGACAACTTAATTGACTCAATTATTGGGCTTAATTGGTCAAAATGACCATTGGTTGAAGGTACTCAGGGACTGATGTGTAGAGAGACTTATTAAACCTGCAGGATTGTGGTTTTCCCAGAACAGAATTAACCAGTGTAGCGTTATGTTGGGTGTATTCTGATAAGAGCATTTTAGCTCTGAGCTGAAGCACTGATCTAAAGAAGACCTCTCCCCCCCAAATTTATCAGATTTCCTTAACTCATCAGCATGTGAACTGGTTTACATCAAAGTGACAGTCTTGGGAGGATGGCACCGAGAATGGGCCAAATAGCTTGGAATCCCTGCTGTGAGATGTCTGGGGAAGGGGGCCTGTAGGAAATAAAAACTCTTTGAAATGGACGAGAGCCGAAATCCCGACACAGAGCTACGAACCCGTGCCAACCGGCATTTCCAAAAGATGGCATGGATTGACATCAGTCATAAATCAAGCCCCCCTCCAATAGGACACTGGGGGCTGAAGCCGAAATCCAATCTCACAAACTAAAGAACCAATCACCTATTGATCTGACAGGCGTATAAAGGGTAACGCACGGCATCTCTATCTCTCTCTCACCTAAACCAGTAACTCGCTGCCACAGCTCAACTTGTATCTCTGTTGCCAGAACCGGAACCAGAAACCAACTAAGTCTTTACCAGCAACAGAAGGGTTAAACTGGGAGAAGGAGATTGAGCCGTACGAAGAATTCTTTTAAAGGACTTTATTAAATAAAGAACTTTACAGACTGCGCTGCCCGCCTGTGCCCAGCCATCCAGCTGGACAATTGACTAAGTCGACTGAATACGAAAGTCATTTAAATAGCTATTTGAGTCTTAAGAAGGACTACCCAGTGAAGACGTGAACTCACGACTAGGTCACACTGTGAGCTCACCAGAGCAGACATTACACTGAGCTCACTGTGAGCTCACTTAGCGCTTTTCCAGCGACATGGTGCCGGTGCTGGAGCCGGAGCCGCTGCCCTTACCCGGTGGCTAACCCACCTCTATGTTACAAATGTTCCCTAAACACTTATTTTGCAAGATCAATAAAAAATTGTTAGGATTTTTTAAACTTTTACTGACACACATAGTTAATAGCAATGTGTTATAACTTTACCGAAAATAATAATCTGTATATCTTTAATTGTTTAGACGTTATTAAGATATAATGCATCTTTCACATAGGGAACATTTGTAACATGTTAGGAAAAACAAACAAATGATTTGAAAATATTCATAATTACAGCATACAATTTGTCAGGCTTCATAAGAATGGTATTTATAACATACTCTGTAAAAATCAAGCAAATAACATTTGTGGTTCACAAGAAAATATATATATATATATAATCAAAGCTATCAGACTATAGCAGCCGGTGTATGAAGACACATACGATTATACAGCATTATTTGGCAGCTTCGCAAGACCTAATTTGAAACGTTGTTGGTAAGTTAGATAATTAGTGGGGACCCTCTATTTGCAGTTCTTCCCCTCCATAATTGCTAAAATAAAGTTTTACTGACATTTTATTGACCCTACCACTGCATAGGGCACATCTGTAACATGAACGCTACTGAATGGCACATACATTGAAAACTACGGAGAACTGAGACAAATCCACTTTACACTTCATAAATAATCTTAAAACGTTTCCAACCAAGGCAACACCCACTTGAAATACGTTCATTCTCATTTTTGGTAAACAAAAAGAGAGATTGTTACATATGTTCCCTATGATGCATCTACAGAGAGAGAGAGACAGACAGACACTAACTCTCTCTCTCTCTCTCTCTCAGCTGGGAGTGTGTGGGAGGGGTCTGCAGTGAGCGGGAGTGCTGCTGAGAGCTCTGTCCTTTGGCTGTGTTTTTTTGTTGCTTTACTTTTTTCAGTTTGTTTATTTTGTCTTCTGTTTTCAGTGCTTTTCTTATTGTGGGGGAACAGGGGAGGGGAGGGGGGAGTACCGGTAGTTCTTCCCGGGTCGGGGGGTCGGACCCCCTGAATGCGTCTTTTGAAAAACTGACCCGACGCCATGGAGTCAAGATCGCTCCGGTGCAGTTCTGCCCCCTAGAGCAGTGTGTGTTAGCGGTTGGGGAGGTAGCAGGGTGTGAAAATATCAAGTCTGCTGCCATTGTTATCTTCTTAAAAGGCAGCTGTATATGATCCTCAATAACATCAATGAGGATCTTAATGACATTTTTAAATTTAAGATCGACAATACCGACTACGTCGTGTTCGCTACTTCGGAGTCCATGAAGTGTTTCAGGTGTGGGAGCGAGGGGCATGTCGTGAGGAACTGTCCCGAGCAGGACAGGGAGCGGGAGGAGGAGCGGGGCGACGCGGGGAGGAATAGAGACACCGGCCCGCAGCCACAGATGCAGCGGGCAGACAGAGATCGAGCCCCGGCGGAGGAGACAGTCGCCGGTCGGACCGATGGTACCACTGATGCCGTGACGGGGAAGAGCTGCCCGGAGGCGATGACGCACAGCTGGGGGACGGGGTCGAGGCAGCGGGGGATAGTGACGACCGAGACGCCGGGGGGAGATGGTGTTGAGGCGGTGCACGGGGCGCTGGTTAGTGACGAGGAACAACCTCAGCAGCCAGCAGACGGGCGGACAGACACACAGGGTGTAGCCGAGGAGGAGGCAGGGCCAGGCTCGGCGGTACAAGCCGAGGCGCCGGGTCGAAAAAACGCAATAAGAAGGTGCTGGGAGGGAGCACGGACGGTGTTGGTAAATAGTGGCAGTAAAAGAAGTGGTGGCACAGTAGTGAAGCTGGGGTAGCGAGCGGCTTGGTGGGGAAAGGTCCGGCTACACGCTGGAGCATCGCGGCAGCCACCGGGGACGCCTCGGGCTCGGAGTGACAGTGAGGGCGGCTTCACGGATTCCTCTCTCGCCTCCTCGTCCTCGGTGAGTCAGAGCTGCAGTGAAGGATATCAGGAGGTTTTTAGAGAAAACGAAGGGAAAGAGGTCTGTTGTAGTGGAGCAGTTTTTCCCAGATCGTGCACGCCTGCTGGCCTCTATTAAGTTTTTACAGAAACCCTGACCTATCAATTTGTACAGCAGTCACTGAAAACCATGGTTGGGGTCAATTCCTGTTTTTCAATTCCAATTCCTCCTACAAATCAATTCAAAATTCCAATTACTTTTTGCATTCACAGAATATTCTTTATTGGAATTGAATTGAAAAGGGAATTAAAAATTGAATTGGAATTGACCCCAACCCTGTTGAAAACAAAACAAAAAACACAGATCTGGTTCTTCAAATCTTCACTCTGGTTTCATTCTGTGTCGTCGTTCATTTATCTTGCTGTTAATTGCACCATCAATTACACTCTTTGGGGTACTGGGCAATTTTTTCAAGTTAGCCCCTAAAAAACATGTATCACATAGATTTAATGACTTGCACATAGATATATAAAAATCTTTTAATAAACATACCACATGTCTTTGAGAAGGGTTCATTAGTTACATATTGCCACAGTAAATCAACAACATTTTTGTGTGTGGGTGTATTTAAACGTTTTGGTGTATGCTCTTAAACTTGTCTTACACTAGTTCATAGTAAAATCTGTACTTGGCGAAGCAGCTATGCAAAGGCAGTCTTTTCTCCATTAATACCTTGCTTAAGCATTACATTGATGTGGCACAACTGGACTGAAATGTGAAGTATTTGCTCAAAAGTCAAATTTAAATGAGACATGAAAGTTTATATTGTCAAGGATCCCATGGCACTATTCATTATTATTATGTATTAATATGTCTGAAGCATTAATCCAAGGTGATTTACAAGGTGTTGTTGAAAGAGTGACGTGGCTGAATTCTAAGTCAGGCTTCCCTCAATCAGGTCTAACAAATTTGTTATGACTCCACCTTTACTGCTGTGTAGTAATCTGCTGGTACAAAATGGCTGCACCCCAGAGGGTGGTGGGTGAAGTGAGTCTGTAGAGCACTTTGGGATCTTTCCAGCTGCTACATGCAAGGTATTATTATTTATTAATAAATTAACTCTAGTCTCTGAAACTAAAACAAAGGCCAAAGGAACATTTCAAATGCTAACCCTTTGTGTTCTATACAGTTAAAAAGGAGAGTTAGAAATTTTGTACAACAGCATTTACATACCATATATGGCTTCCACCTTTAAGCGATCCAGAGGTGTCCTTTTCTCCGAAGTTGGATCTCTCTTGCTGCCACCACCACGAAGATTGCTCTTTAGTAATGTTGGAAAGTCAAAGACAGCAACCGTCAGGGTTCTTGCATACGACGTATTCGTGCTGCACCTCTCTGCAAGGATCCAGGACAGTTTGTCAATGTAAACTCCAGTGCCTGGGAATATTTCCACCTAAAAGACAATGGTAAATAAAAAACAAGTTTATCCCCAAACTATTCTTATATTATGTTAAGTGGAATACATTATCAGTAAGGCTGTGATTTTGTTACAGAAATGTGTTATTAAAGACCACAGTATGTCTCAATTCTAAGTTTATTAATTTACAGACATAATAAAGTCAGTGAATCTGTGACACCCATAATTCAATTACATTCTTATTATCAACTATAACTATGAATATAACTGATAATGTAGCATCATTAGATTGTTTACAACCAATATTTGTTTTCAATATATATATTTTTACCTTGTCTTTGTAAATTGTAGACCAAGAGTGTTATACCTGTTTTGGTGATTCTTTGTCAGATTCAGAACAATTTGCTGTGGGGCTGTCAGAACCACTTGATGGTGACACACTTTTGTCTTCATCGCTGATAAATGTGGCTTTTGTTACAATTTTTTTCAGATTGTCCAAAAGGTCTGGAATCTCTGGAGAAAAAAACCTTAGTATTAAATGATAATCATTTCTAGTAATATATTTAATACAAAGTGAAAACAAAACCATCAATGCCTGCAATTATACTTGAGAGACTTGCTCTATGTTATTGGGAAACTGACCTTTTTGTGGGTCATTAACATTAGCTACAAAAAAAATAAAAAAGATAAAATACAAGAATTACCAGGTCTAATGTAATGCATATAGTCATTAATGTAGGATTATGAAGTTATGTTGAAAAACTTTATTTAATAATCAGTATTATTAAACTATTAGAGTCTGTATTGTGGTTCTAGATTACTTCAGTATGATCAACTATAATACATTACTCTGGAATCTAAATTACTGAAGAATAACATTGATCAAGGTAAGGAATTATTTGCTATAAATAAAAAAACTTACCATCAACCATACGGTTTCGAAGACATTGGTTTTCATTTTTAAGTCTTGTGTTTTCCTTTTCGAGCTGCTTAACTTTTTGCTGTAGCTCAACTTCACTGGACTCTTTAAATGTCTGTAGAATATGACGGGATCTAATTCTTGAAGCTCCATCGGTTTTCTTTCTTATTTTGTGCTGTATTCAGAGAGGAAAAGAGTTTAAAATGAAAATATATATATATATGAATATGATTAAAAAAAAACAATCCTGCAATACATGTATTTAATATTTGCAGTAATTATCTCACTGGTAACTGTGGTTCATCAAGGTCACTATCATCTGAAATTTGAAGTTTTTTGTTTGGTTTAGGTACTCTCTTCATTTTAGGACAGGGCATTTTTGTTAGGTCATTAAGTTTTCTTCTTAGTTCGCCTTCTTTTCCTAAAATAAAAATAAAATAAATAAAACCCTGCATTATGTCCACAGATATTTGGGGATTATATTTATTTGTCATAAAAATACTGTGCTTTGACCATACAAATTAAGATGAACAGCCAACACTGAATCAAAACTGAAGTTAAATTATATCTGGTTTAATTTATTTTGTGATTTGGGGGATTTTATTGTAAAGCACAACACACAATAAATCGTTCTTACAAATGCCAGTCAAGTATGACGAGTTTTTAGCGCCCTCACCACCACCTACCATGTTATAAGAGTATGTTAGAAGTACAACACATTAATAACTTAAACATTCATTTCAAATATACTGTGATTGTATATATCAAATAGCATGTAAAGACTTTAATGTTTTTTTTTTAAATAAACATTGTTACCAGTCATAATGATCTGCGCTTCATGGACAGGCCATCCACCTTTTGGAGGTTTGTTCGTGTCTCTCCACTCTGCTCTGAAGTTTCGAGTCGTCTCTTCGTCATCATCAGCAATGCTGAATAAATAAAAATTGCGAAAGCAAGCAGTGGGAATCACGCTGTAAGAGTCTTTGTCGACCCCGCTTTCCCACTTCACCAACGCGTGCATCACCGCCATACTACCTTCACCTTCTCGTCCGTTTTTTCTGCGCCTTTTTCCGCCGACAAGTCACGGCACAAAAATCAGTCCCGCTCTGCATTCTGGTACTTGGCGTTCTTAATAACACCAACAGGGTGTAATCGCATAGACCACTCGAGTATAAAGTACTACATATCCCATCAGTTACAGTTTTTTTTTCATCTTCTGAAACTGCAAGCGCACTACATAAAGTTTGGCAAATGAAGACATTTGGATGATGAGTTTACAATCTTATAAACAGTATTTAAGTAAACCTAGATATGCAATTCCAAAAAGAACAGCATCGAGATGGAGAAACAGGATAAAAAAATAATAATACAATGTTTATACTTTTTATATTTTAATTACAGTATGTAATTATTGCCTTTTGATTTACATTTACAGAAAAAGAACGGCGGCAAACGTGGACTACCCAACAAGAAGCAACAAAGTTACTAAAATATCAGATTCTCAGGTAAGCTTCATGCAGCCATACATGTATAATTATAAAATCAATCCAAAAAATAGACCTTGTTTACCCTACAACTGATTTGAGTGTTAATTCTATTTAAGATATAAAACAATATTTTGTTTTCTGAACTAATAATCTGTGAACATTCTATTATCTCTATAATTTTAATAAATACATTTATTTTATTATTGGTGGAACATTATATTTTTCAGCTCAGATGATTTCACATACCATCAATTTTTCTGTTAATAAATGTGCAAAAACAAATCAGATGGATAGGCCCCTACATATGAACATTAAGTTAAAGGCCTAGAGTGAGTGTTCTTCACTTCCAGTCATGGCGGGCCACAATCCAGCTCTTTGTAACTCATCAACAACCAAAGACCTGGGAAAAGGGTTAAATGGCTTCAGTTAAGCCAATTAGGTAATTAAGAGCTCAACTGGAAAAAAAAACAGCAGGCATAGGGGTACTTTAGGACCACAGTCACTGATATAACCTACAATGTTGTTGTAATGAAAATCAGCAGACAGTGGGCCTCCTCCAGGACTAAGGTTGAGAAGCACTGGTCTTGAAGACCACAATAACAATCGACCTCAAGGGCTAGGGATATTCAAGGTGATGCTAAACCAGTCCTGAATGTTTAAATATAATGTTATTTTCTTGTAGTGTGCCGTTGCTGTTAATGCAACCAGTTATATTGAGCCATCAAATACAGAAGCTGACGAAAGACATCAACATGTAAATTTAGTTGTAAATTTAAAGTGTGTGTGAAAAGTATTTTGTATATGGAGATTAACCCATAGTTTCACAGATAAATTGTGGACCAGTGATATTCAGGATCTTCAAAACAAGTCCTGAATGCTCAAACTTAACACTTCTTTTTTTAGAGTGTCGTTGCTGTCAATCCAGGCAGTGATGTGGAGCCATCAGATACAGAAGCTGATGAAAGACAACATGTAAATTTCCTAAATTAATATGGTGCATCAAAATACTTATTTAGCACTTTCAACTGTTTCTTTGTGATTCCTAAAATTACTTTACAGGCTGGGGCTGGGGGAAGACACTGCGCCCGCCTGGAGAAGCCTGTACAAGCCCCCCTCAATAAGAGAGCTGGCAATCTGCAGTGGATGGTGTTACACACCATTTTTGCTGTCAATTCTTTTATTACTGTTCTTAACCCTGCTGTGTCCGACGCCTGCCCATTCTGTCCTCAGAGAGAGACCGTGTTTCACTGTTTTAGCACTTGCTCTCGGTTGTCACCCATTTTTAGTCTTTTAACTCGTCTTTTTACTGATCTTAACCTGATTTTTAACACAAAGGTTTTTATTTTAGGGGCGAGATACACCAGAAAGACCAAACATGTGGACCAGCTGGTAAACTTCTTGCTGGGCCAGGCTAAAATGGCCGTATATAAGACTAGGAAGAACAGAGTGTGTGGGGAGGGCAGTGAGGATGCAGTGAGAGTGTTTGCCATGCTGGTCAAGTGCAGAGTCAGACTAGAGTTTAACTATTACAGGCTGATGAATGATTTGGAGAGTTTTGAACAGGTCTGGTGTATTAATGATGCTCTTTGTGAATTGTATGACGGGGAGTTGGTTTTTATTATGTAATTCATTTATAGGGTTTAGTATTTGATGGTTGTTTTGTTGTGTGTATTGGGTTGCTTTCTTTAAAAGTGTACAGATCAGTGACGGAGTTAATGCTTGTTGGGGGGAGACAAACAAAGGGGAACACTATTTTTTATTTATTTATTTATTTTCTTTTGTATGAATTATTGCGTGTTGCAAACAGACAATGAAGTCTGATAAAAGTCAAAAAGTCTCTCTCTCTCTCACACACACACACACAGCCAGCAAGACACACAGAGCCAGCCAGCTCAGCGATGACATCACAAACATCTCTCTCAGGTGACTCCTATGACATCACAGAGCACGTACATTCCGTTGCTTGCCGTCTGTCAACCACTCAGTCACTGCCAGCCAGACTGGCTGGCTGACTGGATGGGGGGGCTGCTTGCTGCTGCTGCGTACCTTAGCAAGCTTATTTGCTTGACCGGCCTTCCTCCTCCGCCCACATGCCCACCTATGTCCGATCTGCTGTTCACCTGGATCACAGCTCCGCCCCAACAAGGCAGAGCCTCCCAAGAATTGTACAAACTCACCCACGATCCCCTCCACGGAAAGCTATAGCAAAAGGCAAAAGCATTATACGTAATGAAGAGGAACCCGAGTCCAAGACGCATCCGACCAGCCATACATATTTGTGTGTATTAAAGATCACATTTTATTACATTTAGATTTTCTGTACTTTATTACATCTTTTTGTGATTTTTAAATGTATTGTTTCTTTTCCTTATATATGTATGTGTGTGTGTGTGTGTGTGTGTGAGTGTGTCTGTGTGAAAGTGTATGTGTTTGTGTGTCTCTGTGTGAAAGTGAGTGTGTGTGTGTGTGTGTGTCTCTGTGTTTGTGTGTCTGTCTCTGTGTGAAAGTGTGTGTGTGTGTGTGGGGGTGTGACAGTGTGTATGAGTGTATGTCTGTCATGTAACTCGCACATCTGTGAGGGCACCATTTTTGCAGAAAGAGATGTACACATTTTGGAGCAACATATGCTGCCATCCAGACATCGTCTTTTCCAGGGACGTCCCTGCATTTTTCAGCAGGATAATGCCAAACCACATTCTGCCCAGATTACAAGCGCATGGTTGCGTAGGCAGAGAGTGCGGGTGCTAGCATGGCCTGCCTGCAGTCCTGACCTGTCTCCGAATTGAGAATGTGTGGCGCACTATGAAGTGCAAATTAAGACAACGAAGGCCCTGTGCAGTTGTGCAGCTGAGGAAATGCATAATGGATGAATGGGGGGAAATCCCGCTTGCTAAACTTAACCAAGTGGTGTCTTCAGTGCCCAAGTGCTTAATAAGTGTTATTAAAAGAAAAGGTGATGTTACATAGTGGTAAACAGTCGACTGTCCCAACTTTCTTGGTTTCTTTTCACTGCTAATGAGATGCTGTAGAGTGAGTTAGTTATATTGCTTTCAGGAGCTCTAATCGTATTGATGAGTTCATGCAGCATTTGTAATTGAATTTCAAAAAGAAATCCTTGCTGTCTGGCCTGTGTGTATGAGATGTACTCTGTCAATCTTTGGCTAACAACTGAAACATTGGTAGAACAGAAATGGCAACATAAAAAAGAAAAGTACATTTTAAAAGAGCACATTAAATAGGATTTATATACAGTTTTTTACAATCACTTTGTCACTAATTTCAGAACCTTGATGTCATTTTTCAAAACTCTAGACACAAAACTCAAAACGGTCATCACTTGTAACACAGGCTGTCCAATGTTCAAAACATTGCATTGTGCATTTATATCTTTAAAGAAACCTTGCACTTGCAGACTTGTTGGTTCAAATAATTCATTTATCATGAAATACCATAGTAACATTTATTTAGATCACCCACACAGAAGATACCGATAGTTTCACTGTGTAGTTGTTCGTACAATCATTAAATATTGTAGTACAAAATATGTGATACATGTTTCATTATGGTACTACACATAAATACATCACTGTAAAAGGACTAGTAGAGAGAATACTACAGACACAGTGGAATCATTGAACAAAATCTGAAATGTATTGATGCAATACAATCAAATCACACCATAGGTTTCTTTGAATCCATGCAAAAATAATTAGCTACAAAAACGAACAAAACTACAGTAAAATGTCAACTGCAGTGTTCCTCACCTGGCTTAGTGTAAAAAGCAAAACAATGGATTGATTACTGTACTTCTAAATTTCCATCAGCCCTGTGTTCAGGTTCAGGTTCTCACAACCATTTTCCACAAGAGGCATCTTGAAACTGAACATACCTGAACATACTCAGTCATCAGCTGCTTCACTCTGTCTGCATTTCTTTCAAAAGGCACACTATACTCTGTGCTACACATTGGTATGCAGTATACAGTCATTTGACAATTGAGAGTAGCCTAATGTTTAGTGCATGCTGAAGACTTGCCACTTCTCAGTACGGAAATTTCTGATGATTGAGGCCACAGTTGATCCTGAGTTGATTCTGAGGTTTGATTGAATCATTGTAGCTGCCTCAGTCATGGTCATGCCATGATTTACAACATGCTCTACAACTATTTCTCGGATTTCACTGGACACTATTTGCTGTTGCTGCCGCTGTCTGGTCCGTGGCCTTGTCCTCTACCACGTTCCCCCAACACCTCTCAAATGAGGCCCATGGCTGCCTCTCTGGTGAGGCCTAAGCCCTCCTCTATGACGAGGACCACCTCTCAGAAGGGGTGCATGTCCCCTTCCATTCCTTTGACCACCACGTCTTCCTCCTCCCACTGCTTGACCTCTATTGTGACCTGGATGACCTGCCGGCTCCATGTTATCACTGTGTTGCTGGGGTGGATAGCACTCATTTCACTCGATACTCGTACCACAATGTGAAATCAATCATCAATAACCAGTTGGCAGTATTGGAAAAGCAATTACAAGGGCTTGCATACATACAGTAATGTCAAATCTGATGTGGAAGAACAATCATCTTCAACCAGGTTGGAGCGTTAGTTGCAATGCCTTTAATACACGCAGCGTGGAGAGGAACAGTGACTCATGTAGATCCCAAAGTCGCTCTGCCTTCATTTTAACAGTCAGAGCTTTTATACACAAAAATCAAAGAGCTGGTTATAATCAGAAAATCATTACTATGTTATCTTAAAATTTAGCTAAGCAGAATTTATATCATTATAGGACAGAGTTCATAGATCAACACATGGATTAGGGAGCAGGCACTTCAATCATACTGTTTGACATTGTCTCCAAGATTCTCATCGTAAATAAAAAACAGAAATCAAACTACCTTCTGGCCTGACCTTCTAGCTTGACCTTATCTTTCTTAAGTATACAAGAGAGAAAAACAGGTATTAGAGAGAATTTCTAACTTTCCTTCCACACTGAAAACATGGTGTGGAAAAGTGCTACATGATGATGAATGATGATGAAATATTACATCCATAGATAATGTAGTCCAACTGGTTCATGCTCCTCGTTTATTGGTGTCAATGGATCTCATTATCCTGAAACTTTCATGATCGAAACATGGAATGTTGTTTGTCAGTTTCCATAAAATTATGCATTAAGAGTAATGCAACAGTCACTTATCATTTTGAGCAGCTGTATCAATTGATAGTTAGATCTTTGTAATGAAATGAATAGACAGTGATCTCAGATGTAATGTGTGAATTGCATTTTGAAATGGTAATACTTTGATGTAAGTTGTGTCATTTTAGTTCAATGAACAAATGATCTGAGGTTGATGTGTATTGTATCCAAGCAATTGTAAAAAAGTGTTAGAGTTTTGAAAAATGTGCATTTTGATCATCGGGTGTGAGTTTTGTGTCTAGAGTTTTGAAAAATGACATCAAGGTTCTGAAATGAGTGCCAAAGTGATTGTAAAAAAGTTTAATATCAGGGGACAGTGGCTATTACTGACCTGGCCTTCCGTGGCCTCTGTATTAATGTAACAGGTCACATTGTATGTGTACACTGATACTTGATAGTATAATATAGTACAAGTAAAAAACATACATAGGTATCATAGAAGTATTTTGCAGAAATGATTATGGATAGTTATCAAAATGGAGAGGAAATGCTAAATCCAGTCTCCCCAGGCTGAGCTTCTATTGCTACACCTGCTAAGTGGCTGCTGGCCCCACTATATGGATAGTGCCACACCAAGTACAAGAGTCTCCCCATTGCTATTTATATCTCCCTATCCAGTCTTCTTTAGGTGTCAGGGTGGGGTGCCTATTCCCCTGCATGCTTTGAAACCTATAGCACCTGGGACGCACACTTGGGATCCGGTTCCTCTGCCCCTCACATACACATGAGGAATCCTAGGTGCTCAATACGTCATACTGTCTCTTTCATCTCATGTGTAAACTATGGACAAATACATGACTAAACGTGTTTAGTTGCTTTTCCCAGAACCCTTTGCGCCACAATTTGCAAATAATGGGGACTATGATTGGCTCCCTGACATTACCCACACTGCGACTGATGCTACCCATTTCACTACCCAACAAAGACCCATAATATGCGTGTGTCTGTCTGTCTGTCTGTCAAAATATGTGTGTGTGTGTCTGTGTGTGTCTGTGTCTGTCTGTCTGTGTGTGAAAGTGTGTGTGTGTCTGTCTGTCTGTTTGTCATGTAACTTGCACATCTGAGGGCACCATTAATGCAGAAAGAGATGTACACATATTGTTTATTTTCCGTATATATGTATGTATGTATGTATGCATGTCCAATTGCTTTGACAATACAAATGAATTGAATTGAGAGGGAGAGAGAGAGAGTAAGAGAGAGAGAGAGAGAGAGACAGACAGACAGACAGAGAGAGAGACACACACACACACACACAGAGAGCCAGCCAGCCAGCCAGCCAGCTCAGTGATGACATAACGAGCATTTCTCAGCTTACTGCTATGACATCACAGAGCATGTACATTCCGTTTAACAAATCGTTAAACAAAAAAGGTTATAAACACATTGACTACAATACCGGTTAGTAAGACGAAGGTGAGTCTCTTGTTAGTATTATTAGTCAGACATTAAATAACTACGCAGGTTAGTATTTATGTCAGGTAACTTCTCGTTATATATATATCAGTCTCATTTACGTTTAGGTGGAGAGAAAGATCCTATTTGTTACCACAATTTCCCTTCACTGATTATTATTCAATGATTAAGGATAGGCAGGGCCACCAATAATCTAATGTCTATTAACTTGTGTCAATTTCAGACTAAACAGTTAAACAGGAATGAGAAGATATTTCCCGGCGTTGACAGATTTTATTTCTAAAATTATCAACCAAACAGTTTAATGCAACACACATTTATATTTAAGAAAACTAAATGATATTACACATTCTAGAGTTATGAATCACAGATTAACATTTCTAATTGATTTCTCAAATGTCATGAATCATGAACTCCAAACTGTTAAACTTATCTGAACTTCGTCGCAGAGAGGCCTCTCTGTCTTCGGGCTCAGATAACAGCACACGGCACGAGGTCTGTGTGGTTTGGAACAAAGGCAGTCCGGTTCGGCTTTGTCCAAGAACTTCCACTCAGTCGATGCACCTGGAAGTTGGGGTTTCACGAATGTAGAGTCTTTTCCAAACAGATTTTCCATTGGTTTGAAGGCTCCAAGGTTGTGCACAAAATCTTCTTTGTAAGCAGGGTTCCACCGTAGTTACTTGAAGACGAAGTCTTTGAGGAAAGCAGGGCCCTGTTTGTTCCAAGGGTCAAGTTTCTTAAGACTCAAATAGCTATTTAAGTGACTGACACTTTCGTATTCAGTCGACTTAGTCAATTGTCCAGCTGTAAAACTCCACTGATCAGGTGGGCACAAGCGGGCAGCGCAGTCTGTAAAGTTCTTTATTTAATAAAGTCCTTTAAAAGAATTCTTCGTACGGCTCAATCTCCTTCTCCCAGTTTAACTCTTCTGTTGCCGGCAAAGACTTGGTTGGTTTCTGATTCCGGTTCTGGCAACAGAGCTACAGGTTGAGCTGTGGCAGCAAGTTTCTGGTTCAGGTGAGAGAGAGAGAGAGAGAAAGACTGTCCGCTGTTCCTTATAGTCTGTCAGATCAGTAGGTGATTGGTCCCTGAGTTCTTGAGATTGGATTTCGGTTTCAGCCCCCAGTGTCCTATTGGAGGGGGGCTTGATTTATGACTGATGTCAATCCATGCCATCTTTTGGAAATGCCGGTTGGCCTGGGTTCGTAGCTCTATGTCGGGATTTCGGCTCTCATCCACTTCAAAGAGTTTTTATCACCTACAGGCCCCTTTCTCCAGACATCTCATAGCAGAATTCCAAACTATTTGGCCTCTTCTCGGTGCCATCCTCCCCAAAACTGTCACTTTGATGCAAACCAGTTCCAAGCTGATGAGCTAAGGAAATCTGATAACTTTGGGGGGGGAGAGGTCTTCTTTAGATCAGTGCTTCAGCTCAGAGCCCAAATGCTCTTATCCAAATACACCCAACATAACGCTACATATGTATGTATGTATGTATATATGTGTAGAAGGAAAATTAGAAATTATTTTCTTACACCTGTTTTTCTCTCTTGTATACTTAAGAAAGATACGGTCAAGCTAGAAGGTCAGCCCAGAAGATAGTTTGATTTCTGTTTGTTATTTACGATGAGAACCTTGGAGACAATGTCAAACGGTATGACCTACGTGCCTGTTCCCTAAAACCATGTGTTGACCTATGAACTCTGTTCTATAATGATATATGTTCTGCTTAGTTAGCCTTTAAGATAACATAGTAATGACTTTCTAGCATGTATGAATGTATGTATGTATATAAATATATATATACACGTATACGTATATATATATATACGTATATATATATATATATATATGTATGTATGTATGTCCAATTGCTTTGACAATACAAATGAATTGAATTGAGAGGAAGAGAGAGAGAGAGAGAGAGAGCGAAAGAGAGAGAGAGAGACAGACAGACAGCTCAGTGATGACATCACGAGCCTCTCTCAGCTGACTGCTATGACATCACAGAGCACGTACATTCCGTTCCTTGCCGTCTGTCAACCACTCAGTCACTGCTAGCCAGACTGGCTGGCTGGCTGGATGTGGGGGCTGCTTGCTGCTGCTGCGTACCTTAGCAAGCTTATTTGCTTGACCGGCCTTCCTACTCCTCTGCCCACATGCCCACCTATGTCCGATCTGCTGTTCACCTGGATCACAGCTCCGCCCCAACAAGGCAGATCTTCCCAAAAATGGTACAAACTGATCCACGTTCCCCTCCACGGAAAGCTTTAGCCCAAAATAAGGGACACATTCTGTAACAACATAATGGATGCCCACCCAACCTGTGACAAAACTTAGAAAATAGAAAAACGGTCAGTCCTCCTGGGGGAGGGACACACAGCCACCCTGGCTGCCCAATATGTCAGCGCCTACCACAGCCTGAGGGACACAGTGACACACGAGCACCAGCTGTAAATATAATGTAAATACTCATTTGTAATGCATGTCATTGTATTTCAAAAAAGGAATCTGGAAATAGTAAACCAATTTTCTTTATTTGTATGTATTTAAGATCACATTTTATTACATTTTCTTTTTCTGTACTTCATTACATCTTATTGTGATTCAAAATTCTATTATTTATTTTCCGTATGTATGTATGTATGTATGTATGTATGTGTGGAAGGAAAGTTAGAAATTCTTTTCTCACACCTGTTAATCTCTCTTGTATACTTAAGAAAGATAAGGTCAAGCTAGAAGGTCAGGCCAGAAGGTAGTTTGATTTCTGTTTGTTATTTACGATGAGAACCTTGGAGACTGTCACGGTCTCCCCTGCTTCTACCTTAGTTCACCACCAGAGGTCTCCCTCTCCCAAATACTAGTTTAGTGCTTCTCTTTTCCTTTGTCCAGTCAAACCAGTCTTTCCACATTCTTCCCTACCAGGTGCACCTGTTCTGTCCTCCTCTCCTATCATTGGTCAATCCTTCATTCACCTCGTTCAATCCCTCTCTCCTTCACAGTACACAGTACCCCTCTGTATCCTAGATATATCGCGAAGTCTTGCATTCTCTCCTGGATCAATTCTAAGCCTTGTTTCTTGATTGCCTTCCCATGTATTTTTGACCTCTTGCTTCCTTCTCTCGTTTACCCCTTTTGGATCTCCCTACTAGCCTGTTCGCTTGATCGTTTGACCTGGACTGTCCCTGTTTATGCTCTCTCGTTTTGCCCTTATTGGATTATCTGCTTCAACTCTAAAGCCTGCACTTGGATCCTTTCCTTTGGTCCTAGAGGACGTCACAGAAGACTTCGCCTTTAACATGAATCCAGCGGCTTTACCTGATGTTGTTGCAGCTTTGACGGCTCAGGGGGCATTATTGGGAGAACACGACGAGATGCTATGTCAGATCAACTCCACTTTGGAACAGCTAATGAGGAAATTACCTGCTTTATCTCTCGAGCCCACAAGACAGACAATGCCTGAAGCAACCCCAGGCTCGTCAGCTTCTCCAGTTCCAGATAGACCTGTACATTTGGCCATCCCAGACAAATATGACAGCTCACCAGACCGCTGCGAGGGTTTTATATTACAGTGCTCCCTTTATTTCACCCATTTACCAACTTCCTTCCCTTCTGATGACGCTAAAATCGCCTTTATTATTACTCTACTTACCGGAAAGGCACTTCGGTGGGCATCAGCTGTATGGGCTCGTAAGGGTGAAGTAACAAGATCTCTCTCAGCTTTCCTTGAACATTTCAAGCAGGTTTTCCATCATCCGACAGTCGGAAAGGACGCTGGTGAACAACTGTTCTCTCTCCATCAGGGTACCTCTTCTGCCGCTGAATATGCTCTGGAGTTCCGGACCTTGGCCGAGATCAGTGGATGGGGTGAGCCTTCATTAATCGCTCTTTTTCGTCGTGGCTTATGTGATGAATTACAAGCAGAATTAGCTTGCAAGGGAGACACACTTGATCTGGAACACTTAATACAACTTGCCATTAGACTCGACAACCTTATGAGATCCCGAGGCAAACGGTCATTGTCTGCTACATCCTGGTTATCCACCAGATCTTCTTTCAAGCCTAGCCCTGTTACAGAACCAGAAGCCATGCAGATAGGAAGGACTCGACTACCTGCTGAGGAAAGACAGAGGAGGATACAACAGCGCCTCTGCCTGTATTGTGGTCAATCCGGTCATTTCCGAGACGCCTGTCCTAATCTTCCTGGATCTTCTTCGACCACTCCACAGAAATCAGTGAGTACTGATAACACCTGCTCAGTGTATGCTCTCAGTACGCATCCAGCTCCACACACAACACATCTTTTTGTCTGCTTTAATAGATTCGGGGTCCGCGGGGAACTTCATAGACAGAAGAATCGCGGAGCGTTTGAACCTTCCTCTCTCACCGTTCTTGCCACCACTTAATGTCAGAGCTATCAACAACCAACCCATTGGTTCCAGTCCAGTTTCACTGAAAACCAAGCCAATCACCATGTCCATCGGAAACCAACATTCTGAAAAACTGCCTTTTTTAGTGATTGATTCCCCTGGAGCTGACATAATACTTGGACATCCCTGGCTCGTACATCATAATCCCATCATTTCTTGGATCAAGGGGACTATTATTTCTTGGGGAGAACATTGCCTTTCTAATTGTCTTTCTTCACCTTGCAGAGCCACCCACATCGAGAGTCCGTTTCTATCCACACCGCCCGAGTTTCCATCAGAATACAAGGATCTGGCTGCTGTGTTTAGCAAATCCCGAGCCTCCTCTCTGCCTCCACATCATCCTTGGGATTGCGCAATTGATCTTCTCCCTGGCTCTACTCCACCTCGATGCAGAATCTTTCCTCTCTCTCTTCCAGAGTCGCAGGCCATGGAGGAATACATCAAGGAGGCTTCAGGACAAGGCATAATCCGGCCATCCACTTCACCTGCTGCGGCAAGCTTCTTGTTCGTGGAAAAGAATGATGGTGGTTTAAGACCCTGTATTGATTATAGGGGTCTTAGTTCGCTTACGGTCAAGTATAGATATCCTTCACCTTTAGTTCCGGCTGCCCTGGAACAGGTAAGAGGAGCTCGGTACTTTACAAAACTTGATCTACGTAGTGCATACAATCTAATCTGGATACGAAAAGGAGATGAGTGGAAGACGGCATTTATTACTAACTTGGGACACTATGAATATTTAGTCATGCCTTTTGGTCTGGTCAACGCACCTTCAGTCTTTCAAGCTTTCGTAAATGAGGTATTATGACCTTATCTTCATCGCTTTGTGATAGCCTACATTGATGATATTCTGGTCTACTCCTCTACTCTCTCTGAACACATCTCCCAGGTTCGTCAGGTGCTTCAATGTCTTCTACAAAATGGACTCTACATCAAGGCAGAGAAATGTGAATTTCACCAACAGCGCGTGGCTTTTCTTGGATACATCATTGATGCCAGTGGAGTTCATATGGATCCTGAGAAGGTGAAAGCAGTTACTGAGTGGCCTCAACCTCAAACTATTAAAGAGTTGCAACGCTTTCTGGGTTTTGCTAACTTTTACCGTCTCTTCATCCGAAACTTCAGTTCGGTTGCATCTCCTTTAACCTCTCTATTAAAGGGCTCTGCTCATCGTTTATTATGGATGGATTCTGCTGAAGTCGCCTTCGAGAAACTCAAGTCCCTGTTCACCACTGCTCCAGTCCTCAAGCACCCAGACCCTAATCTCCCTTTCGTTGTGGAAGTAGATGCTTCTGAAAATGGCATCGGGGCAGTGCTTTCTCAACGACACGGTCAACCACCTAAGCTTCATCCCTGTGCATTCTTTTCTAGGAAATTATCACCTGCAGAGAGGAATTATGACATTGGTAACAGGGAACTCTTGGCAGTGAAAGGCATTGGCTGGAGGGATCAAAACACCCTTTTCTGGTACTCACGGATCATCAAAACTTGGAATATATTCAAGCAGCAAAACGCCTTAACCCCCGTCAAGCACGCTGGGCTTTGTTTTTCACTCGTTTTCAATTCACCCTGACTTATCACCCAGGATCCAAGAACATCAAAGCAGACGCTCTCTCCCGTTAGTTTGACTCTGTTCATGAACCTCTGTCTGATGATCCCATTCTACCTTCTACCTGTATTGTCGCTCCTATTAAATGGAATTTCTTGGATCAACTTCAAAGGGAACTTTCCTCTAATCCTGCCCCTTCCACATGTCCTTCTAATAAGATCTATGTACCTTCATCCAAGCATCACACACTCCTTCAATGGATTCATTCTAACCCTACTTCTGGACATCCAGGGATTCATCGTACCATTACCTTGATTCTGGTGGCCCACTCTGGTACAAGATGCTACCCAGTTTGTCAACGCTTGCTCCATCTGTGCCCAGTCTAAGTCTTCACGACATCCCCTCTCTGATCTCTTGGAACCTCTTCCAATTCCGTGGCGCCCCTGGTCACATATTTCTATTGATTTCGTTACCGACCTTCCTAGCTCTCAGGGTTATACAACCATTTTAGTGGCAATAGATCGTTTTTCTAAATCATGTTGGCTTGTACCCTTAGAAAAGCTTCCCACTGCTCTTGAACTGCGGAGGTCCTGTTCCATCATGTGTTTCGCATTGATGGGATTCCCGAAGACATTGTGTCTGACCGAGGTCCCCAATTCACATCCCGCGTCTGGTCTGCATTCTTAAAGGCTCTAAATATTAAGGTCAGTCTCACCTCCGTTTATCATCCACAATCTAATGGACAAACAGAATGTCTAAACCAGGAGATCATACGCTTTCTTCGATCCTACTGCAATACTTCCCAAGATGATTGGAGTCGTTTTTTGCCATGGGCAGAGTACGCCCAGAATTCCCTAACCAGTGCTTCTACAGGCCTCACCCCCTTTCAGTGTGTCTTAGGATACCAACCGCCTCTGTTTCCTTGGAATGAGGAATCCACCGAAATCCCAGCAGTTGATGATTGGTTCCGTCGCAGTCCAGATGTCTGGAATGCAACACATGTCCATCTCCATAGAGCTATCTGCCGTCAAAAGACCATGGCAGACCGTCATCGACAACCAGCTCCAATATCATCCAGGACAGTTGGTTTGGTTATCAACTAGAGATATTAAACTTAAACTCCCATCCAAGAAATTGAGTCCTCGCTTCATCGGTCCCTTTCCTATCCTCCGACAAATTAATCCAGTCACCTATCGTCTCCAGTTACCTCCTCACTACAAAATAGCATCATCATTTCATGTTTCTCTGTTAAAACCTGTTCGCCCCGATCCCTCCTCTCCTTCTGATTCTCCTAAGGTCTCTTCTTCTATTCCACCTCCTCCTCCCTTGGATCTCGACGACGGTCTGGCATATGCCGTCAGGACCCTGTTACGGTCTCGTCGCCACAGAGGACGCCTGCAGTACTTGGTCGACTGGGAGGGGTATGGTCCCGAAGAACGCTCTTGGGTTTTTGCCTCAGATATCCTGGATCCGTCTCTCATTGCGGACTTTCACAGGGCTCATCCCACAGCTCCTGCTCCTCGGCCTTGTGGCCGTCCTCGCCGCCGTCCTCACTGCTCTGGTCCGGCCGAGGCCGATTCTGGGGAGGGGGGTACTGTCACGGTCTCCCCTGCTTCTACCTTAGTTCACCACCAGAGGTCTCCCTCTCCCGAATACTAGTTTAGCGCTTCTCTTTTCCTTTGTCCAGTCAAACCAGTCTTTCCACATTCTTCCCTATCAGGTGCACCTGTTCTGTCCTCCTCTCCTATCATTGGTCAATCCTTCATTCACCTCGTTCAATCCCTCTCTCCTTCACAGTACACAGTACCCCTCTGTTTCCTAGATTCATCGCGAAGTCTTGAATTCTCTCCTGAATCAATTCTAAGCCTTGTTTCTTGATTGCCTTCCCGTGTATTTTTGACCTCTTGCTTCCTTCTCTCGTTTACCCCTTTCGGATCTCTCTACTAGCCTGTTCGCTTGATCGTTTGACCTGGACTGTCCCTGTTTATGCTCTCTCGTTTTGCCCTTATTGGATTATCTGCTTCAACTCTAAAGCCTGCACTTGGATCCTTTCCTTTTGCTAAAAAAACCTGTGATTTTTATATGTTCAAACAGAATATTGTAAGGGACATATATGCTGCAAAAAACACATATATAAATTGCATAATATTAATTTATTTTTAATCATATATGTCCTACATACAACTAAAGGCATATAGTTTTTGATGAAGTAAAAACATAGGAAAATAGTGCAAATTTAATATGAATGTCCAGCATATGAAGACATGTATAAAACACAGTGCAGTTTAGCAGTATAAGGCTGTACTTAACTCATGCTCTTGCCTTGTCCTAAGTGGAGCCCTATGCCTATAATCAAACATGGTCATATACTGTATAATCAACCTTAGATCAACTGCTCTTTCAAATCCTGTAGGAAAATGAACAGTCCGCATAAAGGTCAGTGATATTTTGACAGCAGATCCTCGAACCAGCTTCTGCACTGTACAATTTCCAAATTTGCCAACTGCATATAAGTGATATTGGTCATCACTGACACAGAGAAAGTGTGAAACCGTGAAAATACTGGCATCTTTCAATATCACAACCGAGTTGTTCCTTTTCTTTGTCTTTGTGTATGTTTGGCTATGAATGACCTCTCTGTTGACAACTATTCTGTTGTAGTACCTGCCAATAGAGGTCCCAGGTACATCTAGCAATGCATGCAATGCATTCATATTATTTTCAGACACTGGCCTAATCTTTGGCACTCCAAGTGCAAGTCATATCTAGCATAATTCTTTACATGACGTTTACCAGAGGTCATTTCTGTGTAGAATGATTTAATTTCAGGTGAGACATCATTGGATGAGCAGGCCTTAGCTATGCGTGGCAATGCCCGAGACCATGCTACTCTTTTGCAAAGCTGCTGAGGCACTGCATTACTGCTTTTGTTTGTCAATGCATTTTACAACATTTTAAACACATTTTTAAAACCTTAAAACTTAACATAAATTAAACTAAACATTATTTGTAGAATTATGTTCAACAATAAGTATAATGCCTATTTATGAATATATTATAGTTTATCATATTTAATACACACATTTCTACGGCCTATAAATTATCAATATGACCAAAACTTTGCTGGAAAAACAAGTTTTGCCTTGTTTTCCACCTGGTCCGAGTACGACGAGGAATCATTCTTTCTTCTTGGCAACTGTTAAAGCAACACAATTTTCGTTTCGCCATTTTGCATAATAGAAAAGTAGCCTATTTTCTGAACACATAGCTACATGTAGGCAAGTGAATTAGGGCCATATGACCATACAATATGCCGATTGGTTGATGTTTGAACTGCTGCGCGGGATCCAATAGAAATCCAGATCACTGACTCATTGAAGCAGCCAGACAGCGGTAAAACGGGCCGTTGCTTTAAGTTTCAACAGAGGTTTCAGATCGATTAAACATGGATTTCTAACGTCACCCCGAAGGTTCTCTTTAGTACTGTGTTGTTGGCAGTTTAGCCATAATTACTGCCTTTTTCTAGGCCAATAAACCCAAATATCACTCGATTAGTGCAATAATTAATATGAATATAACTTTCACTTTAGAACAGGCGGTCAAATTGTCTTTCTTACAATATTTGAGCAATTTATAACTGTAAAACCAGCACTAATTAAACATAGTTACTAGCTTCATATTGTTCAGTTAATTTAATAGATTGTGAAGTACAATACTACACAACATAATGTAGCGTAAGGTACACTTATACATTTCAATTAAAGAAGTGAATTTATAGTATCACGAATCCTGGAATCTTGTAGAACTCAATTTCTGTAATAATTGGACGCAGACACCAATTCCAAAGATATAAATTGTCAAATTTATTCAAAAACAAAGACTAAATGTAGCACTACACTAATTATACAAAAGGGAAAAACTAATTAAAATTCAATTCTAGATCAACAAATCAAAGACAAATCACTTCCGTGACCAAATCAAAGACCATGGGATTGCATATGATAACACACAAATCTTGAAACAAAAAAGGTTATAAACACATTGACAACAATACCGGTTAGTAAGACGAAGGTGAGTCTCTCATTAGTATTGTTAGTCAGACATTAAATAACTACGCAGGTTAGTATTTATGTCAGGTAACTTCTCGTTATATATACACTCACCTAAAGGATTATTAGGAACACCATACTAATACTGTGTTTGACCCCCTTTCACCTTCAGAACTGCCTTAATTCTACGTGGCATTGATTCAACAAGGTGCTGAAAGCATTCTTCAGAAATGTTGGCCCATATTGATAGGATAGCATCTTGCAGTTGATGGAGATTTGTGGGATGCACATCCAGGGCACGAAGCTCCCGTTCCACCACATCCCAAAGATGCTCTATTGGGTTGAGATCTGGTGACTGTGGGGGCCAGTTTAGTTCAGTGAACTCATTGGCATGTTCAAGAAACCAATTTGAAATGATTCGACCTTTGTGACATGGTGCATTATCCTGCTGGAAGTAGCCATCAGAGGATGGGTACATGGTGGTCATAAAGGGATGGACATGGTCAGAAACAATGCTCAGGTAGGCCGTGGCATTTAAACGATGCCCAATTGGCACTAAGGGGCCTAAAGTGTGCCAAGAAAACATCCCCCACACCATTACACCACCACCACCAGCCTGCACAGTGGTAACAAGGCATGATGGATCCATGTTCTCATTCTGTTTACGCCAAATTCTGACTCTACCATCTGAATGTCTCAACAGAAATCAAGACTCATCAGACCAGGCAACATTTTTCCAGTCTTCAATTGTCCAATTTTGGTGAGCTTGTGCAAATTGTAGCCTCTTTTTCCTATTTGTAGTGGAGATGAGTGGTACCCAGTGGGGTCTTCTGCTGTTGTAGCCCATCCGCCTCAAGGTTGTACGTGTTGTGGCTTCACAAATGCTTTGCTGCATACCTCGGTTGTAACGAGTGGTTATTTCAGTCAAAGTTGCTCTTCTATCAGCTTGAATCAGTCGGCCCATTCTCCTCTGACCTCTAGCATCAACAAGGCATTTTCGCCCACAGGACTGCCGCATACTGGATGTTTTTCCCTTTTCACACCATTCTTTGTAA
Source organism: Amia ocellicauda (assembly GCF_036373705.1). Taxonomy (NCBI): domain Eukaryota; kingdom Metazoa; phylum Chordata; class Actinopteri; order Amiiformes; family Amiidae; genus Amia; species Amia ocellicauda. Next base: position 57,120,638 of record NC_089852.1, read on the forward strand.
ACCCTAGAAATGGTTGTGCGTGAAAATCCCAGTAACTGAGCAGATTGTGAAACACTCAGACCGGCCCGTCTGGCACCAACAACCATGCCACGCTCAAAATTGCTTAAATCACCTTTCTTTCCCATTCAGACATTCAGTTTAGAGTTCAGGAGATTGTCTTGACCAGGACCACACCCCTAAATGCATTGAAGCAACTGCCATGTGATTGGTTGGTTAGATAATTGCATTATGAGAAATTGAACAGGTGTTCCTAATAATCCTTTAGGTGAGTGTATATCAGTCTCATTAACGTTTAGGTGCAGGGAAAGATCCTATCATTACTTGTTACCACAATTTCCCTTAACTGATTATTATTCAATGATTAAGGATAGGCAGGGCCACCAATAATCTAATGTCTATTCACTTGTGTCAATTTCAGACTAAACAGTTAAACAGGAATGAGAAGATATTTCTCGGCGTTGACAGATTTTATTTCTAAAATTATCAACAAAACAGTTGAATGCAACACACATTTATATTTAAGAAAACTAAATGATATTACACATTCTAGAGTTATGAATCACAGATTAACATTTCTAATTGATTTCTTAAATGTCATGAATCACAAACTCCAAACTGTTAAACTTATCTGAACTTCGTCACAGAAAGGCCTCTCTGCCTTCGGGCTCAGATAACACTATGTATGAATGAATGTCCAATTGCTTTGACAATACAAATGATGTGAATTGAGAGGGAGAGAGAGAGAGAGAGAGACAGACAGACTGAAAAACAGACAAACAGACACACACACACACACACACACACACAGACACACACACACAGAGCCAGCCAGCCAGCCAGCCAGCCAGCTCAGCGATGACATCACGAGCCTCTCTTAGCTGACTGCTATGACATCATAGAGCACGTACATTCCGTTGCTTGCCGTCTGTCAACCACTCAGTCACTGCCAGCCTGACTGGCTGGCTGGCTGGATGTGGGGGCTGCTTGCTGCTGCTGCGTACCTTAGCAAGCTTATTTGCTTGACCGGCCTTCCTACTCCTCTGCCCTCATGCCCACCTATGCCCGATCTGCTGTTCACCTGGATCACAGCTCCGCCCCTACAAGGCAGATCCTCCCAAAAATGTTACAAACTGATCCACGTTCCCCTCCACAGAAAGCTTTAGCCCAAAACAAGGGACACATTCTGTAACAACATAATGGATACCCACTGAACCTGTGACGAAACTGAGAAAAAAGAAAAACGCTCAGTCCTCCTGGGGGAGGGACACACAGCCGCCCAATGGCTGCCCAATATGTCAGCGCCAACCACAGCCTGAGGGACACAGTGACACACGAGCACCGGCTGTAAATATAATGTAAATACTCATTTGTAATGCATGTCATTGTATTTCAAAAAAGGAATCTGGAAATAGTAAACCTATTTTCTTTATTTATATGTATTAAAGATCACCTTTTAGTACATTTTATTTTTCTGTACTTGATAACATCTTATTGTGATTCATAATTCTATTATTTATTATCCGTATGTATGTATGTATGTATGTTTTGTGACAAACCAAGGGGCAGGGTCATACATGGCAGATATGTCAGGCCAGGTCTGCTGCAAGGTCTGTACTCTAGGGTAGAATACCGACCCTAGGCAACTACACTCCCCAGAAACCCTCAGGCAGCCATTCTAGCACCTAATGTGGTCACTTGGTGTTACTTCCTCAATTATTCACCAGGTATATAAGGCGGGCCTGAGAGAGAGAGAAGAGAGAGACAATAGGGTGAGTTATCTGGAAAACGGAGGTAGCTCATAAGGAGATAGCCAAGACATATTTATTCCAGACTTTGTTTATAATAGAATGATTATGTAAGATTAGTTACAACTCCAGTGTGAGTTAGGTTTTGTTTTCAGATTTGTTTTGTTTGAAGTAAACATACAGGCACAGCCCTGTATTTGCAACCTCCTCCCTGGGTCATGACTGGTTTTTACTCCTAAGAAAATCACAGAGAAGACCCGCACACGTGTACAGCCAAGGCGTTTTGTCACATTTGGTATAGAATGCGGGCAGCACCTCATGAAACCCAGACTGGCTGAGTGAATTTTTTTATCAAAAAAAAAAAAAACTACAGGCTGTAATAGCCCAACAGGAAGCGACCAGGGTGCAGCAGGTGGCTCACCAGGATGCTATGCGGATGCATCAGGAAGCACTGCAGGTCCAGCATGATACAAATAAAATGTTTAGAGAAGAGCAGGAAAAGGTGACTAAAGAGCTGAAAGAGAGTGTTGAAGCACTTGTAACCAGGATTGGGCACACAGGGGGCTGCAACCCATTCCACTCCTCGCACCAATCACTTTCTGCAGAAAATGACAAAACAGGACGACGTTGAGGCCTTCCTTATGACCTTTGAGAGGACAGCAGAGAGAGAGGGATGGCCAAAAGAATCCTGGGCAGGGCTTGTGGCACCTTATCTGGCAGGGGATGCACAGAAAGCGTACTTTGATCTGGAGCTGAAAGACGCCCAGGACTATGATAAATTGAAAGCGGAGATAATGACCCGATTGGGCGTGACCACCGCAGTGAGGGCACATCGGTTTCAGCAGTGGGCCTACCAACCAGGTCAACCACCCTGAACGCAGATGTTTGATCTGATCCATCTGGCCAGGAAATGGCTACAGCCAGAGGTCCATTCATCAGCCGAGGTGGTGGAGGCCATAGTCCTTGACCACTACCAATGCTGTTTGCTGTTCGACGCTGGGTTGGCCAGAATGAGGTGCTGTCCGCTGACACCTTGGTGGCCATTGTAGAGCGGTTCTATACAGCCGGAGCAGCAGAGCATGTACTGGAGGTTAAAAACTCGTTCCCCAGGCCATGGCGAACCAGCGGACCGGGTAAGATGGTTCCAAAGTACTCTGGAAAACATGACGCGCTGGGAGATGGAAGAAAAGAGCAAGACTGGGGGGGGCAAAGGTGGGGCCTAAAGCCGAGACTAAGGGTTATAGGGGGTCACCATCACAACCAATTGTCTGCTACAATTGTGACAAAGTAGGACATATTGCGGCCCACTGCCCAGGTAGAGAGGAACCAATGCAATGTAATGTGTGTGATATGGGGAAAGAGAAACCGGTATTTTATGCCTGCCCTGTTGGGACGGATGTTTTCATAGGCGGAGTACCTAATCCAAAACACATGTGTACAGTGATAGTCGATGGGAAAGAAGTGGCTGTGCTACTCGACTCTGGCAGTAAGGTTACACTGGTCACAGAAAAATTGGTAGCGACCAATAAGCTGGATAGACATCTGGAGCTCAGTATCACATGCACACATGGTGACACACGCCCCTATCCCACAGCCCTTGTAAACATACAGACAGAGGCCGGGATACTAGATTACGAAGTCGGTGTGGTACCCAACATGCCATATGATGTGATACTGGGACGATATTTTCCTAATTTTGGAAAACTAGATAGAAAACAGAGTAAATTGGAAATGCACACTGAAAACTGTAAGCCAGAAGTTACCTCGATCCCACAACTAGAGCTAAAAGTAGACCTGGTTCCAGTTGAGTCGACAGTGAAGGTTTTGGTTGGGGAAAATTAAACTGAAAACATAGGGGTGGAATGTAGTGACGTAGATGACCCTATGGAGGGTGAGGAACCCAGCACTAGCAGGGTGGGTGAGAATCCATTCATAGAGACCCCTGAAGCTGACAATGTAGAAGTGTCAGTGTTAGAGGGACTCCCCACTGATTTTGGCAGCGCACAGGTGCGAGATCTCACTCTACACTATGCTAAAGAAAATGTGAAGGTAGTAAATGGGACCCCTATGACTACTGCACACCCGCCAACAGCTTATCCTTATTTTATGGTAAAAAATGACCTATTGTACCATGTAAATAAGATAGGGGTGGACATTGTGGAGCAATTGCTAGTTCCCACCCCATTCAGACAAACAGTTCTCAATCTGGCACATGGGCATATCCTGGGGGGACATCTGGGGATGGACAAAACCAAGGATAGACTCCTGAGGAGGTTTTACTGGCCAGGCGTACATGCAGACGTGACAGAACATTGTAGCTCATGTCCTGAATGTCAACTACATGCTCCTAAACCAGCCTTCAGAAGCCCACTGGTCCCTTTGCCCATCATAGAGACCCCCTTTGCTAGGATAGCTATGGATGTGGTGGGACCTCTCCCGAAATCAGCCAGAGGGCATCAGTATATACTGGTTATTTTGGATTATGCCACCAGGTACCCAGAAGCCATTCCACTGCGGACCATGGCATCAAAAGGTATTGCAAAAGAGCTATTGTTGATGTGTAGTAGGGTGGGGATAACGAGGGATATATTAACAGATCAGGGCACACCCTTTATGTCTAAGGTTATGACCGATCTGTGTAAATTGTTGCAGGTTAAGCTGTTGAGAACATCAGTCTACCACCCACAAACAGATGGGTTGGTTGAGAGATTTAATAGGACCCTGAAGTCCATGCTAAGAAAGGTAATCGATAAGGATGGGAATAATTGGGACTTCATGCTGCCCTACTTGATGTTTGCCATTAGGGAAGTCCCACAGGCTTCCCTGGGCTTTTCGCCTTTTGAACTTTTATATGGGAGGCACCCCAGGGGGATATTAGACATAGCCCGTAAAACGTGGGAACACGAGTCCACTCCTTTCCGGAGTGTAGTCGAGCACATCAATGCTATGCAAGAGAGAATAGCCACAGTCACTCCCATTGTGAGAGAGCACCTAAGGCAGGCACAGGAACACCAACAATTCGCCTATAATCGTCAGGCTACACTGAGGGTGTTCCAGCCTGGTGACAGGGTGTTGGTGTTGGTTCCCACTGTAGAATGTAAATTTCTGGCTACGTGGAAGGGACCTTATGAGATTATAGAGCGAATAGGGGAAGTGAACTATAAGGTTCGGCAACCCGGCCGCCGACCCCCAGAACAAATATATCATGTCAACTTAATAAAAGCCTGGAAGGACAGGGAAGTGTTGATGTTGACTTACCCCCCTCAGTCACTAGGGACACCGAAGGTGAATATTGCAGCTGCCCTGTCACCTGACCAGTTGAAGGAGGTGAACGACTTGATAATACGTAATAGGGAAGTTTTCTCAGGCATACCGGGGCGTACCCATTTAGTCTCTCATGACATTGTGTCTCTCCCAGGAAAGAAGGTAAATATGAGGCCTTACAGGGTACCAGAAGCTCGCAGGAACGCTATTAGAAATGAGGTTAAGGAAATGCTGGAGGCAGGGGTTATTGAAGAATCCCACAGTGAGTGGTCCAGCCCTATAGTCATGGTTTCCAAACCTGATGGCTCCTGGAGATTCTGTAATGATTTTAGAAAGATTAATGAAATTTCAAAGTTTGATGCATACCCAAAGTAGATGAATTGTTAGAGAATATTGGGAATGCTCGCTATATTTCAACTATTGGCTTAGCCGAGGGCTACTGGCAGATTCCCTTGACCCCGGGTGCCAAAGAAAAAACAGCCTTTGCAACCCCAGATGGTCTGTTTCACTACACAGTGATGCCCTTTGGCCTGCATGGTGCTCCTGCCACCTTTCAAAGGTTGATGGACCACATACTTAGACCACACAGGACGTATGCGGCAGCATATTTAGATGATGTGGTCATTCACAGTCCAGATTGGGAATCACATTTGTCTCAGCTCCAAGCGGTATTGGATTCAATACATGCAGCAGGCCTGACGGCTAATCCAACCAAATGCAATTTGGGGTTGGAAGAGGCCAAATACTTGGGCTATACAGTAGGGAGGGGTATGGTGAAACCCCAAATATCCAAGGTTGAAGCCATAAACTCTTGGCCTAGGCCTGTCAATAAAAAGCAGGTTAGGGCATTTTTAGGGTTAACTGGGTATTACCGGAGGTTTATTCCCAACTATGCTACCTTAGCGGCCCCTCTGACTGATATGACTAAGGCTACAGAACCCAATATGGTTAGATGGGGTGATACAGCAGACCGGGCTTTCCGGAGCCTACAGGAGGCGCTCTGCCGCAACCCCGTTTTAATGGTACCTGACTTTCAGAAAGAATTTATAGTCCAGACGGACGCCTCTGAGATGGGGATGGGAGCGGTTTTGTCCCAAAGAATGGGTGATCACGAACACCCGGTGTTGTTCCTTAGGCAGTGAAGTGGGCTTTGGACAGTCTTCGATACTATTTGTTGGGCAGGCACTTCACCCTGATCACTGACCATGCCCCCCTCACTTGGATGCATCGTTCGAAAGACAGGAATGCCCGTGTGATGAGGTGGTTTTTGAGTCTCCAACCTTTTCATTTCACCCTGCAGCACAGGCCAGGGAAGGCCATGGGGAATGTTGATGGGCTGTCCCGGGTGCATGCTTTTTTGCGGCTGTCGCTCGACCTATGGGGTCGCAGCTGGGGGGGAGGATGTGGGACAAACCAAGGGGCAGGGTCATACATGGCAGATATGTCAGGCCAGGTCTGCTGCAAGGTCTGTACTCTAGGGTAGAAAACCGACCCTAGACAACTACACTCCCCAGAAACCCTCAGGCAGCCTAATGTGGTCACTTGGTGCTACTTCCTCAATTATTCACCAGGTATATAAGGCGGGCCTGAGAGAGAGAGAAGAGAGAGACAATAGGGTGATTTATCTGGAAAACAGAGGTAGCTCATGAGGAGAAAGCCAAGACTTATTTATTCCAGACTTTGTTTAAAATAGAATGATTATGTAAGATTAGTTACAACTCCAGTGTGAGTTAGGTTTTGTTAAGAAAGATAAAGTCAAGCTAGAAGGTCAGGCCAGAAGGTAGTTTGATTTCTGTTTGTTATTTACGATGAGAACCTTGGAGACAATGTCAAACGGTATGACCTACGTGCCTGTTCCCTAAAACCATGTGTTGACCTACGAACTCTGTTCTATAATGATATATGTTCTGCTTACCCATATGGATAAGGTTTGCTAAAAAAACCTGTGATGTTCCAACAGAATATTGAAAGGGACATATATGCTGCAAAAAACACATATATAAATTGCATAATATTAATTTATTTTTAATCATATATGTCCTACATACAACTAAAGGCATATAGTTTTTGATGAAGTAAAAACATAGGAAAATAGTGCAAATTTAATATGAATGTCCAGCATATGAAGACATGTATAAAACACAGTGCAGTTTAGCAGTATAAGGCTGTACTTAACTCATGCTCTTGCCTTGTCCTAAGTGGAGCCCTATGCCTATAATCAAACATGGTCATATACTGTATAATCAACCTTAGATCAACTGCTCTTTCAAATCCTGTAGGAAAATGAACAGTCCGCATAAAGGTCAGTGATATTTTGACAGCAGATCCTCGAACCAGTTTCTGCACTGTACAATTTCCAAATTTGCCAACTGCATATAAGTGATATTGGTCATCACTGACACAGAGAAAGTGTGAAACCGTGAAAATACTGCCATCTTTCAATATCACAACCAAGTTGTTCCTTTTCTTTGTCTTTGTGTATGTTTAGCTGTGAATGACCTCTCCGTTGACAACTATTCTGTTGTAGTACCTGCCAATAGAGGTCCCAGGTACATCTAGCAATGCTTGCAATGCATTCATATTATTTTCAGACACTGGCCTAATCTTTGGCACTCCAAGTGCAAGTCATATCTAGCATAATTCTTTACATGACGTTTACCAGAGGTCATTTCTGTGTAGAATGATTAAATTTCATCATTGGAAAAGCAGGCCTTAGCTATGCGTGGCAATGCCCGAGACCATGCTACTCTTTTGCAAAGCTGCTGAGGCACTGCATTACTGCTTTTGACTTGCTTGAGCAAGTAGCCATTATAGCTCTCAAACATGAAAGCAGACTGGGCCCAGAGAGGACCCAAATTCTCAACACTCTTAGTCAAATGCAGAAGTGAATGCATATTGTAGGTCATCTGATCTTCGCCATACAAAGACTGAACTGATTTAACATAAAGCTCAAGAGCCTCATGAGCATGGTCAATATCCTCTTGGCTAATGTCTGAACCTAGCAAAATGCTCACACCCTCCACAAGTAGAGCCCAGTGGCAAAGATACTTGTTTGGAAGTATCCCCTTCAGGACTGGCAAACTGTAATAGAAAAGCCAGTTCTGCCATTCGTGAGCTTTCCAAAACCTTCGCTCAACAATAGACCGGGGATTCTGGAAAAAATGCTTGGAGGCTTGATTCTGGAAAAAATGCTTGGAGGCTTGATTGCTAAAAGATTTACATCCACTGTTGCAGTGTTCAAACCAACATACCATGGTTTACTATAGCTTTTGGAATCAAACCATAAAGTGGCTTTTTGCCGGCAAACCCCCAGCAACACACAATGCATGTAATCAGGGACCATGCCATTGATCAGGTCAAAATCTGGCAAGTCCACAATTGGAGATGGCCCTTTTATGCCCAAAATGCTCTGTTCATTATTTTTGGCAATCTCACCTATTTGCACAGTTGTGTCATGATCTCTAAGGTCTGGCATCTCCTCTAAACAAGGATACACTCGCACAGTCCCATTTCCTTTTCTCACTTGAACACCTGGATGAAGACAGTGCCCACACCCATACTCTCCATTAAACTGCTTGAAATTTTGCAGTAAAGGTCGTGCAACAGCATCACATATGGCACATAATGCATAGACCTTTGTCGTTTTGATTGAGTGATCTACTGGATCCTGCCACTGAAGACCTGTTTGTCCAAGACTTTTGCATTCCTCCACAAAAGGTTTGAGGAAGCTAGTCATTTGTGGTTTTGATGACCCAAACCACAAGGCACATAGTATGACATTTGTATCTCTTTCCTCTGGGGGTAATTCATTAACAGAGCATAGTAAGGGCCATATGCTGTATTTAGATGACTGGAACACTGGCACTCCGTCACAATTGAATGACAGGGAAAATAATGAATCACTAACTGATTTAAGATATTTGTACAACTTCCCATCTGAAAAATCTGTTATTCCATCTGTTTTGGTCATTGTAAATATTTGGAATAGGCTCATTCTCCAAAAGAGCTTGAAGTTGATTCCTCAAAGGTATACAAATAAAAAATTGACCCAACTCTAAACTTTGTCTCACAGTTTGGGTTGATGAGCAAATCTGACATTTTAATTCACCGTCCTTTGACACTGAGAGGCCAATGTAAGAGCTGCAAACACCACAATAATGATGGTATTCTGATTTGTCTACATAATCTTTAAACTCCTTCTCTAGCATGTACTTGCTACTTGGGATGCTTGCAGCATCCCCACTACATAACCTTAACAGCTTCAGTAGGTCCTCCATTAAAGCCTCTGTTACATTGTGCTTCATGGAAAATGCGAGGATGTTCAGCCAACTGGCATCTGTGACATGGTCATTTGAGGGACCTTAAGACACCTGGTTTGATTGGTTGGTATTCTGTAACAAATGGGAAAGAATCCAAATATGAGTGATCATAAGCAAAGTGTGTACCAAAAGAAACCTGTTTTACTCTAAATGTTGATATTCTTGTTCAACAATATGGCAAGCTGTTTTGACTGTTATTAATTCAAAGGATGTTCATCAAGATTAAAGCTAGTATTCACAACCCACCCCACCATCTACCTGTATGCTCCTTTCACTTTTACAGACAGAATAATACATTACATTTTAGCATTGCTGTTGTGCTTAGATTTATATTGGTGTCTTGAGATGGAAGCCATCTCCATAGGCTACAGATGAATATATTATTATGACATAAAATGATTAGCCATGCCTAATATTTTACTGACAGTACTAATGCCAGGCTGCTAATTTATAGAATGCCTGTAAACCTAAAATGGGCGACATATCCTGCTGAGGGACACTAACATTGAGACGCTATGGCGAGCAGTGAAAGCATTGCTCTCATTTCTTGGTTTCATGTCGAAAGGGTGTTTGTTGTGAATATTTAGATATGGTGACTTCGTTCATTGTTCAGCTCGATATATTTCACATATTTACAATTTTTGGAGGGGACTCACATGCTTAAAAAGTTGTTGTTAAGCGTTAGCTTTTTTCGTTTATGACTTTTATGAATTACATTTTTACTTTTTTTCATAATCTGTCTGTAAATGTTTGTATCACCCAGGATACGTCGCCGTTTTGGGGGTATAAATTAATTGAAAAAAGAATAATTTTTTGGCAATGCGTGTTACAACTTTTGAAACACATTTTTAAAACCTTAAAACTTAACATAACTTAAACTAAACATTATTTGTACAATTATGTTCAACAATAAGTATAATGCCTATTTATGAATATATTATAGTTTATCATATTTAATACACACATTTCTAGGGCCTATAAATTATCAATATGCACTTGCATGCGAAGATCATTAGTTATTAACGACAACGTTGTAACAGAAAACCCTTAACGCGCTCCGGCCGCCCATCCACACAAAACAGAGCCTGGTGGCTCAACAACGCGCTCCCGGAAATAGGTTCCAAGGTGCGAGCGATTATCCGCTATCTGTGCGCAAACATACGCAACCTCTGCGCAAACACCGACAACAAAGTAACCTTCTTGTTTTTGCACCTGACTATGTCCAAAATATGCATGTCATTAAGAACTGTGGTAACACTTTATTTGAATAGTCCAGAATGCATTAGTTAAGCATAAGTACACTAGTAATTCATGATTAGTAAGGACATATTACCCATTATTTAACATGTATTAAACATTTGAAGGATCAACATTCTTTCATATTAACAACTTAGCAAACCATATTATTTGTGTGTAGTAATGTACCTCACCATCTATTATGTTAACTGGACTATGTTTAGTTATCTTCTACTCATTGATTAGCATATTCTGTCTTGATAATCTCTGAATTGTGTTCAGGGGACGGGGTTTATGTCAATTCTAGGGTTAGTGATGTCACTAACCCAGCCGTTTGTTGTAGTCCTTAAAAAACGATTTCTTTAACAGCAAATATCTCCCTTTGCTTTGAACTTTGAGCTTCATAACTTTGCAGATGTTGTTTATGCTCAAACAGCAACATTACACACTAACTAAAGTTAGAAAAGTGAAATCATATTCAAGCACCCCGTTAAAGCTCTGATTTCAGAGAGAAGCGCAGAGAGCTGCTGTTTGATTTGCGCTCATTTCATTCCTAAAGTTTACACACATTCATTTCACACGGACATTATTGCCTAGTGATTTCAGACATTTAAGTTTCGTGATATGATGCCCTGGCTCACCTGTTATCCATCAAACACAAGCTGTGACTGTCTCAGCCTTAGCCGCATATTATTCGGCAAAATTATTCGTTATTGGTTTTGAAGCCATTATCCGTGCCTTTCCGAATAAGGTATTGTGCTTCGGGACACCCCTAGTGTAAATCTTTACAACAGGGAGTCCAATTCTCTTTAGTACTGTGTTGTTGGCAGTTTAGCCATAATTATTGCCTTATTCTAGGCCAATAAACCTAAATATCACTGAATTAGTGCAATAATTAATGTGAATATAACTTTCACTTTAGAACAGGCGGTCAAATTGTCTTTCTTACAATATTTGAGCAATTTATAACTGTAAAACCAGCACTAATTAAACATAGTTACTAGCTTCATATTGTTCAGTTAATTTAATAGATACATTATCTATAAGGTACACTTATAAATTTCAATTAAAGAAGTGAATTTATAGTATTACCTTATCACGAATCCTGGAGTCTTGTAGAACTCAATTTCTGTAATAATTGCACGCAGACACCAATTCCAAAGATATAAATTGTCAAATTTATTCAAAAACAAAGACTAAATGTAGCACTACACTAATTATACAAAAGGGAAAAACTAATTAAAATTCAACTCTAGATCAACAAATCAAAGACAAATCACTTCCCGTGACCAAATCAATGACCATGGGATCGCATATGATAACACACAAATCTTTAAACAAAAAAGGTTATAAACACATTGACTACAATACCGGTTAGTAAGACGAAGGTGAGTCTCTCATTAGTATTGTTAGTCAGACATTAAATAACTACGCAGGTTAGTATTTATGTCAGGTAACTTCTCGTTATATATATATCAGTCTCATTAACGTTTAGGTGCCGAGAAAGATCCTATCATTACTTGTTACCACAATTTCCCTTAACTGATTATTATTCAATGATTAAGGATAGGCAGGGCCACCAATAATCTAATGTCTATTAATTTGTGTCAATTTCAGACTAAACAGTTAAACAGGAATGAGAAGATATTTCTCGGCGTTGACAGATTTTATTTCTAAAATGATCTAATCTAATTATTTAAGAAAACTAAATGATATTACACATTCTAGAGTTATGAATCACAGATTAACATTTCTAATTGATTTCTTAAATGTCATGAATCACAAACTCCAAACTGTTAAACTTATCTGAACTTCGTCACAGAGAGGCCTCTCTGCCTTCGGGCTCAGATAACACTATGTATGAATGAATGTCCAATTGCTTTGACAATACAAATGATGTGAATTGAGAGGGAGAGAGAGAGAGAGAGAGAGAGACAGACAGACTGAAAAACAGACAAACAGACACACACACACACACACACACAGACACACACACACAGAGCCAGCCAGCCCGCCAGCCAGCCAGCTCAGCGATGACATCACGAGCCTCTCTCAGCTGACTGCTATGACATCACAGAGCACTTACATTCCATTGCTTGCCGTCTGTCAACCACTCAGTCACTGCTAGCCAGACTGGCTGGCTGGCTGGATGGGGGGGCTGCTTGCTGCTGCTGCGTACCTTAGCAAGCTTATTTGCTTGACCGGCCTTCCTACTCCTCTGCCCACATGACCACCTATGCCCGATCTGCTGTTCACCTGGATCACAGCTCTGCCCCAACAAGGCAGATCCTCCCAAAAATTATACAAACTGATCCACGTTCCCCTCCACGGAAAGCTTTAGCCCAAAATAAGGGACACATTCTGTAACAACATAATGGATGCCCACCCAACCTGTGACAAAACTGAGAAAAAAGAAAAACGCTCAGTCCTCCTGGGGGAGGGACACACAGCCACCCTGGCTGCCCAATATGTCAGCGCCTACCACAGCCTGAGGGACACAGTGACACACGAGCACCGGCTGTAAATATAATGTAAATACTCATTTGTAATGAATGTGATTGTATTTCAAAAAAGGAATCTGGAAATAGTAACCTATTTTCTTTATTTGTATGTATTAAAGATCACATTTTATTACATTTTCTTTTTCTGTACTTCATAACATCTTATTGTGATTCATAATTCTATTATTTATTTTCCGTATGTATGTATGTATGTATGTATGTATGTATGTATGTATGTATGTGTATGTATGTTTGTATGTATGTATGTATGGAAGGAAAGTTAGAAATTCTTTTCTCACACCTGTTTTTCTCTCTTGTATACTTAAGAAAGATTAGGTCAAGCTAGAAGGTCAGGCCAGAAGGTAGTTTGATTTCTCTTTGTTATTTACAATGAGAACCTTGGAGACAATGTCAAACGGTATGACCTACGTGCCTGTTCCCTAAAACAATGTGTAGACCTATGAACTCTGTTCTATAATGATATATGTTCTGCTTAGTTAGCCTTTAAGATAACATAGTAAAGACTTGTATATAAATATACATACATACATACTTACATACATACATACATATGTATGTATGAATGAATGTCCAATTGCTTTGACAATACAAATGATTTGAATTGAGAGGGAGAGAGAGAGAGAGAGAGAGACAGACAGACTGAAAAACAGACAAACAGACACACACACACACACACACACACACACACACACACAGACACACACACACACACAGAGCCAGCCAGCCAGCCAGCCAGCTCAGCGATGACATCACGAGCCTCTCTCAGCTGACTGCTATGACATAACAGAGCACGTACATTCCGTTGCTTGCCGTCTGTCAACCACTCAGTCACTGCTAGCCAGACTGGCTGGCTGGCTGGATGGGGGGGCTGCTTGCTGCTGCTGCGTACCTTAGCAAGCTTATTTGCTTGACCGGCCTTCCTACTCCTCTGCCCACATGACCACCTATGCCCGATCTGCTGTTCACCTGGATCACAGCTCCGCCCCAACAAGGCAGATCCTCCCAAAAATTATACAAACTGATCCACGTTCCCCTCCATGGAAAGCTTTAGCCCAAAATAACGGACACATTCTGTAACAACATAATGGATGCCCACCCAACCTGTGACAAAACTGAGAAAAAAGAAAAACGCTCAGTCCTCCTGGGAGAGGGACACACAGCCACCCTGGCTTCCCAATATGTCAGCGCCTACCACAGCCTGAGGGACACAGTGACACACGAGCACCGGCTGTAAATATAATGTAAATACTCGTTTGTAATGAATGTGATTGTATTTCAAAAAAGGAATCTGGAAATAGTAAACCTATTTTCTTTATTTGTATGTATTAAAGATCACATTTTATTACATTTTCTTTTTTTGTACTTCATTACATCTTATTGTGATTCGTAATTCTATTATTTCTTTTCCGTATGTATGTATGTATGTATGTGTGGATGGAAAGTTAGAAATTATTTTCTCACATCTGTTTTTCTCTCTTGTATACTTAAGAAAGATAAAGTCAAGCTAGAAGGTCAGGCCAGAAGGTAGTTTGATTTTTGTTTGTTATTCACGATGAGAACCTTGGAGACAATGTCAAACGGTATGATGGCAGCATCACTTACAATTTTGACAGCCGGAAGTCCCGCCCTCCCTACGTACCATAGACCGGAAGGCCCACCTCACCTTCCGGTTACCCCCACCTTTGAACCGGAACTTCTCTCTCCTTCCCATCACTCCCAGGGTTACCCTTTGACCCTCCCTTGTCAGCCATCTTGGATGATATCGGCCATATTGAATGTCAGCCATTTGTAAGGTCATAGGTCATCTGGTAAGATGGTAGCCATTTTGCTAGGGTGACACCCATCATGGTGAGGGTCCGAGTGTACCTCACCCTGCTTGTGTGGAGGTGTAATGTTTTATAGCATAAACTGTGTTTTTAAGGTTATATTGTCTTATGATACTGTTTTAGTAAATTAAAAAATACAAGTTTTAAATACACACATATATATTGGACTTGGTCATGATAGGGATGGTGTTTCCAAAAGAACTCTGGAGAACTTTTTGAACAGCTGTAAAAGCAGGTACACCAGGACGTGGATCTTTATACAGCATTCTCTTGAGCATGTTGGGGAGGGCATCCACTGTTTTCACAATATCCTCAACCAGCAATGTCACATTAGGATTACCAGTATCATACAAATCACCAAACTTGTGAGCTATTAGAGTGAGGATGGCATCTTCAAGCAGAGATTCCTCAAACATACGTATACATAAACCCACGGCAGCAGGAGTTTTCTTTCTCTGGAAAAAATATATATAATGTCTTATTGCAAAACAAATTTGTAAAACATCTTATAAGGCTTGTTATTTATAACCTTCTCAATTAATTGTATCACTTACTCATCTACACTTTCCAACAAGTCACTAAACCATCTCGAAGGTAGAGTGCATGTTTCTAAGCTATGCAAAAGAGATTTCACTTCTTTCTCAGTCTGTCTGGTGATGCATAGCCCACATAGGGCACGTGCAACACATAACACAACATTTAGAAAGCGGGTGACACTTATTTTGTCACATATAAGAGCAACACTTCTCCAGACACTCCCTTGCTTGTGATCTAAAGTTAGACAGAGATGCTGTGCTTGGCTGGGGTCACCTATCAGACAGGCCTCACACTTATCAACTAATTCACGGCCTATACAATGTTGTAACACTAGCGCAAAACTGCCCTTTATGGTGTGTGTCATCACTAGTGTTACATGATCATCATAGTTTTTACAATTATATCTCGCAACTTCCCTGTCTGAATCAAAACTCTTGTGGGTTCTAGCAAGGCAAGAACAGAAGCATGCAATGTTCAATCTTGTTCGGGGTCTTAAAGAACTGACAGAGGAATCCATATCACTGGTGTCTGGTACTCCACTATTCTAATGAAGAGAAAAGAAAATAACACTTAAAACTGTAATGTGTGTCGGTAAGTAAAGAAGTACACAACTATACACAGTTGTAGGACCTCTATATTTAACTCTCTTTCCGTTGATGGTCCAACTCCATCATCAGTGTCTGAGGTTTTATCCTCACTGCCATGTTCATGGTCCTTGTCATCATCTTCAGACTCATCACCAGTGTTGACACCTTCGTCTTCATCAGACATTGGGAGAGCATCCCTGGGGCTCGGAGGAGGAGCGCAGACACCACTCTTATGATAAACATACAAAGAAGAAAACATGCATTTAAATTCACTTTGCATTGAAATTCATATATACACACATACGGTCTAACAGCATGTAAACACCGGCATACGTTTAAAATTTAATAATAATATTCTAAACACGTTTTTAAAGTAAAATAAAGTGTTACCTCTTTTGGGTCCCTGTCTTCCGACCGTCTTGATTTTGTGTTAGGTGCCCCCACATCTTCATCATCAGCGTGGTCGCTAGGGGGTGTCTTCTTAGCTGGTGTAGCCATAGTGCGCTATGGGGGTTTCCACCAGTTACCGCAGACCTGTTCTGTCCCGAACGGGTGACATGTTTTCTGTGTTTACCAGCATGCTCTTTATACTGTAAATGGTGGCCGGCGGCTCTACAGAGGAGGCGGGGTGTGGGCGGGGTTGGGGGCGTGTGTGGGGACACGTGGGTAAAGGGGGGCAGTGGCTCTACAGAGGAGGAGGAGTGTGGGCGGAGTTGGGGGCGTGTGGGGGGACACGTATGTACAGTCAGCATTTGTACCCATTAGGCTCGTGTCCATAACAAATATGTGATAACAATTTATCTCTCCAAATGGTCACCTCACCCAGTGTGTACACGTTGTTTTGAACGTGAGACCATGACCATAGCACGCATAGATACAGATGTCTGTGGGAGATCAACTTTATCGGAGTGAAATAGACACCCCAACATACCGCCCCAACTGAATTCTGTAATAAGAACAACATTTTTGGCGGTTTCCTGGTATGTTATGTGGAATACAATTTTGTGTGATTCTTAGAAAAATTATGAAATACCATTTTGCCCCCCCATAAATAAGCCGCTCCAAGCAGTTAATTTTACACATCCGATATAATATTTGAAGGGACACACTCTTCATAATGTCATCTGACTGGGATCCATTTGATGAGGAAGAGCTAGTAAATGTTTTTTATAGTAATAGAGTTGGGTTTAAAAGTGTTAGTATATCATGCATAGTTCATGGTTTGTATAATTTAAGGTGAGAGAGAACCGAGATATTACAGCACAGAGCCGAGACTGTCGGGCCGAGCACCCCGCAGGGGACCACGGAGAGTGGAACTCACAACCCCCAACGCCTACGTCCCGAACAGCGCCTTCCAAACCGCAGGAGACACGTGTTCTGAAGGTGGGCCAAAGCAATGTGTTTAATGGCCAGTTTTATTCAGATTTCATGGTATGCCATAGAACAAGTTGTTACATATTATGAATTAATTACATCTTCTAAAACATAATATCGTGTACATTTATGGGACCAATGTTTGTTTTTTGATTTGACAGTTGTTTAACCGACATAACTAAGCACTCCCCCACCCACCCCAAGTCACAGAGCAAACTTTGAATGGAGGTGTGTAACATTCACCCTTTTTACCAATGTTATTATTATTATTATTATTATTATTATTATTATTATTATTATATTTTGTATTTGTTCGAAATGTAGTGAAAAGTCACTGTATAAAGTGTAATTGACATGTTTGTTTTATTATAGCTAAAAATGCGGCACAGCCTGCATTGCCCTGCTTGAGAGGCTTGTCAAGTGGAAAACAGCTGAAGAGATCCGATCGTGCTGATAAAGGGAGGTCCGTTCTACAGCGGGGGAGACAGCCACCAGTCACACAAAGGGGAAACACAGCGCCCAGAAAAGCCCTGAGTAAGACAAACCGGGTGGCACACGACACCACCGATGTGGGGGTGCAATGTGTGAAAGTGAACCGACCGAGCTCCGCTACTGTAAAAAGAGGTAAACGGGGTAAAAGCACGGTTAAAGCCACCACTAGTGGGGATACTGAGATGAAATGTGATCAATCACCCTGTGTTGACATGCAGACCCCTGCTGATTGTAGGGCCCTGGTGTTTAGCAAGATATGCAGTCAGCTTGTGGAGGCGTTAAACACCGCTCAGTGCAAAATACATGTTTTGACAGATTTGTTAAAACAAATAGGGAATTGACCCGTTTCTGATGAGAGTTTGATGAATCTGTAATTCACACTGTGAATCAATCAGTCTCTCTGCAAGATCGAGAAGGGTTGTTACAAAAAACAACCAATTCTGAAAACAACAATTGACAAACAATGAAAAAGGAGAAGCACAAAAACTGTCAGTCTGCTTGTGTAATTAGGGGGGTAATGAGAAATAAAATTAATGCTGCGAAAAGAATGCTGCGTAGGCTTAAATTTAGAACAAATGTGTCACAATTAGCACAGTCACAGACACTGTTGCACACTCTCCAGACGGGAGGCCATCCGGTAAACTTGGAAATTCAGGAATATATAGATCAGGGTGTATCTAAGGAACTAGCACTAGGAGCTAATAATAATGATCAACCAGACTTGGAAATTCAGGAATATATAGATCAGGATGTATCTAAGGAACTAGCATCGGTAGCTAATAACAATGATAATCAGATCGGGGTGTTGATGCTGCAATGTTAGAGATGAATAATGAAAATGATGAACAAATGGCTGAGGGTGGCGTTGGCGGGGACCCTCCTCGGGGGTTTTAGGAGATTATTCGTCGCTATGACTGAGAAATTAATAGGTTTCGGGGTAGGGAGTTTTATGAAGAATTCAGGTTTGTGAACCTGGATCTGGTACAATCTTATACGGATGCTGTCCGTATTGTGCATGGAGCTGTGCAAGGATTGCTAAATGAAATATCACACAATGTGGGTCCTAATGATTTTGTACAGCTTAGACTGAGCTCGGGGTCATTAAATAATCCTTTCTATTCGAGGAGGCGAAATGTGGGGGAGCTGGACGCTGCAGATTTCTTAGAGAGCATAGCTAATTTACTACAAAGTCACAACGAAATTCTAACACATGGGAGTTTGCGAATAACGGTCACTGTGATTAGAAATATGCAAGGTGGTGGTGGTGCGCGGAGGCGCTTAAAAGGTATTTTATTTAGTAAAATAATAGACATAAACCAAGGTAACAATTTATGTTTTGCTGCCAGTGTGTACCGCCTGTGGAAGGGTAAAGAATGCACAGATTCCGAAATGTTATATGGTGCCAAACGAATGCATAGCCAGCTAGGGTTTTCAATTCAGAAAAAAAAAAATGTTTTTCAGATATTCAGGCATTTGAAAGACTATTGGGGGTCATTATCAAAGTATTGTACCATGAAAACGGATGGGAATATTTTACTACGGGGCCTACACCTATAAATTCTAAGTATCCGTTGCTCTTATCCTGTATCAAGTGTTGCTCATTGCTTCGCTGACCTCGTCCTGTACCCTCAGTGTTTTCAGAGCCCGTTCTTGATCTTGTAGAAATATATTGCAGAAGAGCAGAACTACAATCACACTTTTTCAATGCTATTGCTGTTTTCTACCTCCCTGGTGAGGTACCAATGCGGGAAGTTTGAGAGAGTATTTCTAAAATGTGTATGATCCAATACACACAGTTATTTAAAAAGCTGATGTCTTGTACATGCTCACCAGAACCAAGCCTAATTAAATAACACATTTAATATTAAATAAGTACATGTGCAGTAGCCACTTGGACAATTATAGATCCCCAGGTCAAAACACAACAGAAAGACATGGAAGATCGTATTTTCAAATCACACCTGTGGCCCCCCTAACTGTAATTTGGTATTAGTGGGTCAAAGGATTTATTTGGTTCAAGTGATAATAAGATTATATTTTGAAAGGAAACACTACAGGATGTAATATTTAAAATGACTGTGAGTACCTTTCATTAACATTGTTTTAAAGGCTGGGACCAATATGGTGGAATATCTCCAACACACGGACATTGAGAGACTCGACCCCTTTGTGCTGCTGCTCAGAGACCAACTCTCAGTTGTCTCTGAGTAGGCTATGGATCAACTTCCTTTCCTAATATGAAGGAGACAATGGATACAAAACCTATAGGCAACTATGAAAAACAGGTGATTATTGTTATTCTTCTCATTATAAACTACTTAATACATCTCTCGCATAAAGTACAACAGGATAGTGGTGACGTCATTCAGGATTGGATTGCCATTGGTCAAAAGCCCTCTGAGAGAAATTGTGTGGCGACACTCCACACTCTTAGAAGAAATTGTTCTGCACAGAACCATAAAGGGTTCCTCGAGTAATCGCTCTGGTGGATCCCTTTATGGTTCTATGTAGAACCCCTTCAAAGGGGTTACATGAAGAACCCCCAAACATAGCGTTCTATACAGAACCATTCGTTTTAAAATGTTATATATAGAACCCATTCAAAAGGGGGACACGTGCTATACCTGAATTTGTTTTCCAAATACAATCTTTAAATAATGTATGAGTTCATATATACAAACACACATACACAACGTAGAAATCGCACTACTAGTGAAGTAACTTCATTTACATTATATGCCACAACTCCTCAATTTGGAACTCAAAAACAAGACATCTGATGTAAAAGTGTAAACTAATTACGAACAGCACTTTTGATTTTTATCTTCAATTCAGGGGCTACTTATTCGAACAGTAAACTGTATTCTCTCTTCAGAGTGACTGGAATGTTTTTGCCTACATTCAACTTAAATATGAAAGTTTCCAAAAACGGCATAGTTTTCTTTAAGGCTATTCAATGCCAAACACAAAATTCTCTCTGCTTTCAGTGCTTGTCCTTCAGCACAATTACACAGGTTCATGATGTTCTCATTTCAATACATTGTTTTCTTATTTAAACTATTTGACTTTGAGCTTACATTGAGAATAAAATCACTTTTGCAAGTAAAACCTGGCCAAGAAAGGAAGCAGCACTACAATAAAACAATACACAGAATACAAAGCAGTTCCTTCAAAAGTGAAAGTGATAAAGAGTGATGTCTGTCAGTAAATTACGTTGAGATACATATTGTTTATTTTGAATTAGGAGTCCAACTTCAATATCTTCTATTAACAAGCCAAAATACAGATCAGAATTACGGGTAATTGAAAATAATATGTAGCGCCTAGGTAAGCTTGGATGCGTTTAGAGAAACACTAAAAACGGATTGGCTTTATTTGTGGAATGCAATCCTGAAGAGTATTTGATATTTTGGGTAATAAGCTGACCGAAAATATTAGGAGAGCCATATGCACAAAATAGTATAGTCTCCTAGTGCACGTCACCGCCCTCTATTGCATAATCTACAACACCTTATACATCAAACCCAATTTACTAATATTATTGTTATGCATTCATTTGTCACATCTGCCTTTGCTGGTTAGGATAACAGTACAGGATCATCAATATGTACTGAAACCAAACCTGTCCTAGTAAGGTCGTGTCCTAACTGGATTTGACAGAGGAGCGTGTAGCTGCCACCACCTTTGGTTTACCGGACGGTCTGGTCGAATAACCCTGGAAGCTAAAATTAGTGATGTTAAAGGGAGAGTGAAAAGCCAAGAGGAAGTATATAACCAAGTCTTTTTAATAACCAATTTAATACGCTGGGTACACAATATGCAATTTAGGCAAATAGAATAACAAATCACAGTATCACTAAACAATCCATAAAAAGTAAATATCCATTAAACAGTTAAGTTAATTTCTCCCTCAAATACATACGACCAATTATTATAATAAAACCGCAATTGACCTTCATTAAAGAAATACTAAAATAAACCATACAATAAACACCAATGTAAGTGAAAAGAAACCACAATATAAACATCAGATAAACCATACAATAAACACATCAATATAAGTTACCACAATTACAACAGCAATTTCAACTAAAAAAAGAACACAATACAAACTCTTCAATGTAAAGCCAAAATTCACAACAAGCCAAAAAAAAAAAAAAAAGGGTTAATTGTTGTTTTAGATCAATTGATTGGAATATAGCTAATAGGATCAGCACAATCCAATCAATCAATCACTTGACCCTGTTACACAGACTGATTAATAGCAGTATGTTTAAGTCTAACCATAAATTCATAAATTAAAGCAAAGAAACTGTTACTATGGGCAAGGACTTGTATAAAACCAAGTTTAAACAATGAAAACATGTAATCAAATACACATAATCCCACAAACAAACACATATAGATTTAAAATAGAGTCAGAGAGCTCCCGTCAACTGAACAGCTCCCCAGCATTTGGCGCACACTGCACACTGCACACTGCACACTGCACACTGCACACTGCACACTGCACATGTAAAAACAAGCAGCCCCCTATTATCTGCACACAAACCAACACAAGCAATGCTAGCCGTAGAAAGAGTCTCTCTTGTGTCTTCTGAGCACTGCTTATATCCCCATCTGCTCCCGGTATGACATCCCGTGATTGGTCGCAATGCTCAGTCCAATTAGGGTTAATAAGAGCCAATTCAATCAGTGACAGAGCCGACTGGCTCATCACAGTACTACTATATTTACAGCATGACATAACAGCGCGGCGCTGGAGCGGGAAAGTGCGCTTCTTT
The DNA here is from genome assembly GCF_036373705.1 of Amia ocellicauda. NCBI lineage: Eukaryota > Metazoa > Chordata > Actinopteri > Amiiformes > Amiidae > Amia > Amia ocellicauda. The sequence continues at coordinate 57,143,324 of NC_089852.1, forward strand.
TTGCACATCGTCTACATGCGCGAAAAGCCTGGACACTTGGGCTAAAAAAAAGACAAAAATAGAAAGTGTGAAATATGAACGTTAACATTGTAGCGCAAACATTGGGCTTCGAGCCACGTGTAACAGACAGTGCGATTCAGAACAAAGTCAAAAATAGCTTCTGCACAACAATACAACTCTTAGCTAGTAAATTCATGTGGAAAATGGACGCCCCGTCTACAGGGCTGCGGCAAGTCGTGGCCTATTTGTTGGGGAAGGATGTTGAGCTCGGTTTTCCAAACGAGCCGCTGCATATTGACCTATGTCTATTGTCTAAATGTCTATTTATTTATTGATGTATTCATTTATTTATTTCAACATGTATTGATTCATTGATGATTTTCTCTGTGTATTCATTTTTAATTCTGGCATGGATTATCCTGCATACAAAAGCAAAGGCCCGGGACAGTGCGAGCATGACTTATACAGCGCAGTGCAATCATGGTCGCTGCTTGACATCGTCCTGCAAATAAAAAAACATTGGCTGGATGTCAAGTCACACATTGCCGGGCCAGACCTCGAAGCCGGATCCTCCGGATCGTCACCCTGCTGCTCTCCAGCTGAGCTACTCCGGCAACGGAACATCGGCGCGGAAGGGCGCTATTAACTGTGCGCTGTTTCTGCCGTCACTCATCTCCTGCAATGCCGTGTTTATGTGAGAGCTGTGACGCGCTGTAGCAGCAACTACATGTTTACTACATCTCATCTCCTCTGGGGTTTCAGTGTTTGTGAGACGGTGACACTAAACGCTGAAGTATAATGTCGGCCAATAAGCGCACTGGACACCGCCCACTGGCTGTGATTGACACAGCGGCCTTGTATGACGTCATTCACTGCTACAATGATCGAGCGCAGAGATACACCGTGGTCGTGCAAAAATGCTTTTTCTACTCTTGCGGTTTTTATTTTACACTACAGGAATAAATAACTAAACGAATATTAAATACATAGATACATGTCCTATTTCGGGGTTTCGGACTTCTATTCAACTATGGATGACGACGAGCTGGACAGAGTTGTTTCTGAACTACATCGTAATCATCCCAATTCTGGCTACAGAATGATGCCGGGTCACCTGAAATCACGGCCTGTTCAGATTCAGAGTAAGTGCATTGTAAACCAGTGAGCATTGTGTTTGGATGATTGTATAGGCATGCAAAAAGGAATATAACTTTTTTGTTTGTTTGTTTGTTCAGGGAGATAATATAATTACTAATGTATTCAAGGATTACATAAACCGAGAGAAACCAGAAGAACCTCACCAGTATTCACGCAGCACAGAGTAACAACAACAACAATAATAATCTTTATTGTATAGCACCTTTAATTACACATTACAAAGTGAATCACAAGAAAACACTCAAAGAACAAGGACAATTCAATTAAATATCAAAACAACAACAAAAACAGTAAATACGTATACAACAAGAAGACGTCAGGCAATGAAAGGCATGGTATAAGTTTTCAGCTTTAAAACTAAGCACCACACAATGTAGAAATGATTAAAATAAGAAACAATAATGGATCTGCAGCGCATATACTGTACATCATTCTATACTTGACTTTACAAAGCTTGTCTAAATTTTAAAATCCCAAACCTGTAAATGCTGTATTGCCTCTCCCAAGGTGGTATGTCAGTTGTGAACCCTGTCTCTGTCTCATCCATAGCATTTCGAGTACAGGAATCCTTACGAAGAGTTGACCCAGGAGGAACTCTGATGCGGGCTCTATCAATGAACACAATAAGGCGGCGGAAATAATCTGTGGATGGAAACCACAAACTTATAAAGTACTAGATTACGAGTTCATTTGTCACACTTGTAGACTCTGTATTTAACTCCAATTATTCATACCTTGACATAATCACAAATATTTTTTTATTTCAATTATGAATTACACACCATTCCCCTCAAATGAGACATGATTCATAATGTCATAATGACCTATGAATGATTTATTGTGTGCAGTGTCTGGTTTAATACCACTCTTTATTATACAGGTGGCGCATAGTCGTTCATGGTGGGATTGATGGCTTCAGCAGGCTGATTGTATACCTTAAAGCTGCCACCAACAACCGAGCCTCAGCTGTTCTTGAACATTTCATGATGGCTGTGGATGAGTGTGGCTTGCCTTCCCGGGTGAGAGCTGACAAAGGTGGGGAAAATGTGGACGCGGCACACTTTATGGTAAACAGTAGAGGAGAGAACAGAAGTTCTGGGCGCAGTGTGCACAATCGGAGGTAAATTCAAAGTAGTATCACACAAGATGGATGTTTCTTCTGTGTTATCTGTTGAACTGTATTCTAGATTGAACTGACTTTTAATGCAAGAAGATGTAATTATCAAACAGTAAAATAAAGCACTTATTGTTAATCACAATAGGTGGAAGGTTTACAATTGAACTTGAATTCATAAGAATTTTGGGCCCCATGAAGAGATTGCAATTTGGGCCCCCCGCTCCCCCTGAAAGTCACAGCCCCGGGTAGTCAATAATGAACTGTTCACAACACATTTAAACAAGTAATAATAATCTGTGATATGTGCTTGTCGGCACAGTTTGAAATCTCACATTTCAACCCTCCTTTCTTAACATACTGTAGCAATTACTTTAAATGAGGTTTGCTTGGAGTACCATGCTTAAGAGAACATTATTTTCTTCGTGTTTATTTAAGTATTTATCTATCACATCTTGTTGCTCACTATTTGATCCCTGTACAAGCATGAAGCATAAAGTATTGTCAATCCTAGATTGATATTAGCCTCTTAACCTGCTTATAGCCTAACATACAGTACATCAGGCTACTTGATGTTAGTATTGCTAAGCTTCTTTCAGTTGAAACTGCTACAAATTACTGCTTGGAATAACTTTGAATTGCCACTATATGAGCTCACCTTGTCTCACGTCCTCAGTAACACCATCAGGAGATGATGAGGGACCTGCCGCTGCTCCACTCTTTATGGCTGTTTCTGAAACTAAGGGCCATGTGTTTCAGGATGTTAAGCTTTTCAAGGTAATTTTGATAGGCCCTATATAAAATGTCATATGACCAGGGGTGGATTTTAAGGAGTTTTGGCACTTGCGAGACGGGCTAGTATACCAACATTTCCACTAGCACGGCTAAAATGTTACCAGCCCTGTTTGTAACTGTGTTTACAGAGTGTTTAATGAGTATTTAAGAAAATAAGAAAACTAATAGATGAAGGGGGACAATAACAGGGATTAGAAAAGTATTTATGAGTAGTAAGTATTTCATAAGTAGTTTAGAAACAAATGTTTTCAATATATATTTTCCCAGTATTCATGTTAAGTTAGTCTGTGCAAAATATTATATATCCACTAGAATGAGAAAAATATTTTCTGAACTGAATGTAACCCAAGAATATCCAAACAAGTGTAAATAGGCAATGTATAATGCAAAAATGTATTTTTAATATTATTTAAATAGTGCATACAAAAAAAGAATCACATAACTACAGTGAACAAAACATTATTGGAGCTGACTTCACATATGTAAAGGATTAAGTGCCTACCCAGCTATCACAAAATAAGACGTAGGCTACGATATTTTTTTATAAATCAACCTTGCATTAATCCTGTCATATTCTCGGCAGTGCGTTCACACACACAGAAAGCAGTTCTGGCTCCGGCCTTTTCCACCAACTAAATCGGCGCTGAAAAGTTGACGGACGAGCGGCTCTAAAATTCGACTCGCCCGAAATTTAAACTACTCGCCTTAGGCGAGCGGAGGGTGGGGAGCTTCATTTCCAGCCCTGCATATGACATTGTACCTATGCTGCCGATTAATTTATGATACCGATTAATTCATGTTATACAATGCAAATATGCACCAAGCTAGATTCCTGTCTGACTGCCTTCGAGCTAAACAACTGCTGACATATTAGCTTAAACCATTCTCAAACTGTGTCAGTTGTGCTGTTGTGCTCACCTTTCTTTTCAAAGAAATTAATTAGCAGTTGATTTCCCTCAGTTTGCTTTCTTTCTCTTTCTTTCTTTTCTTTTTTGGTACCCTGATTTCCCTTTCTCGGGGAAAGACATGACTATCACAGTAGCAGTCACAGACGAATCCTAGTGCAGGGGTCGACTAAACCCATTTGTGCCTTTTCTAAGGGGTGAGAGTGGCCTCAGAGAACCTCCACCTATTGTTGTGGGATACGAAGTTCAGTCACTCAACCGACTTATTAAGCCAATTTATATTTAGTTATGACACAAATTACTTAGAAATAAAACAAAATTGCAAACAAAAACTAATTTTCATTCCAAGCTTTTCGAGGTCCCTCCCCCCATTAGGGCCCTGCATAGTCAGTCCCACTTCTCCCCCCACTTCGACGCCCCTGCTAGTATATGAGCTTCACAGTTACACCCAAAAATATAAACTTCAGAATAAGACATGTAACAAGTAAATCACATTATCAAAACACTGAAACTGTAACTGCCACAGCCATTCCAAACTTCATTAGGCAACATGTCATACTGTGTCTGATGCCCTTGGAAAGACCAGTGGAATTATATCACTTCTTTCCTTCAGGAGAGGCCAGACCAGTGTCTCTTTTAGTCCTTTCCTCAGCTGTTTAATCTGTCGAACTGTTCTTACAATAACCTACCACAAATGAGAACAGAAAAGCATAGATTAATAAGCAAACCAAAGAATGCATAATAACTAGGTCAAGGGTGGTCACAGCCCTGTGGACACCCATCCCTGGCCAGCGTAGGAACTACTCAGTGTCATAACAACATCCTCAGATTCGTATAACACACCCTGTGCACTAGGGTTGGCAGTGCTCCGGGTTTGCTGGCTCCGGCTCCGGAGTGGCTCCAGAGGTTCAGCTCCAGGCTGGATCTAAACATTTAACTGTATATAGAGTGCATATAGAGTGCATAAGGCATCACAAATTAGAAATAAATTATATATTCTATTATGAGAATAATGTTAAAGTAATACACAATATACACTACATAATAATAATAAAGTAATAATAAAGTAAATAAATAGTAATGGTGTCATCTAAGACCCAGAAGGACAAGGATTTGTTTGTTAAAAATCATATTATGGACAAATTCTATAAAGTCAAATTAAAGGGAAATGAAAGGCTGACATCCACAGGAGCAGCACTCTGGTGCAGCCCTGACAGCCTGATGTAAAATCCAGGCAGGAGAATGTAAACAGAATAGTGATATATTATAGTCTTATTTTCAGAAAATGTTTGGGGCCAGCATAAAATACCTGAAATAAATTAGACCTTGGATTTAAGATGAGTGAAGTAGTCAAAGGGTAAGAATTTGAAGGATACTATAGAAATATAAAATGACAAGCATTGAATAAGTGAGCTAAATTAACATTGAACCATTTAAAGGAGAAAATAAAAATAAAATACTATTAGAATGAGTTTAACAAACCAGAAATACAAAATAAAATGTTGAAAATTGAATTTGAGCTAATTTCTGAAATGGGAATCTGAGGAAACAGTAAAATATGGTGAAGATATGAATACATAGATGTAGAACCGTCTCGGAAATAAGTGGAGAAATCGTGGAGATAAAGCAAATAGAACTTTAATCAAGCCGCTCGGAAGCCCCACGTCAGGAATAATTCCTTCAGTGAGAACTTAATGTTTACCAACATGAGTGCAGCTTTATAGGAAAATGACGTAACATCTTATGGCCGTTCATCCAATCAGAAGATACAGGTCCGGGTCCGTTTTATGATCTGTCCTCCCGTGAAGAGGTGATGGATCCAAAGCAGATGTCCGTCTTTGATGTGCACTAGGAAGATGCGATCCCACGGTCGTCATTTACCTAGTGTCAATCGCTCGTTAACAGAAACAATTCCTGCCTATCTAGAGAAATGATTAAGTCATAAACACATTTTCAGCAGACAGCTGTAGGCTATTTCAGCACTGTGTGATCTTTCATTACTGACAGGAGTTTCTAACAAATCAACCTTGTTGACCTAAAGGGTGCTGCTAAATCTAATCTGCTCAGTCTGTATACAAACTACTTCTAATGCTAGTATTAATATAAAACATTATATAATTATCACAAAACACTTTCTTCAACTTCCTATACAGAGTCTTCAATAGATAACCAGATACTCCAGGAAATTAAAGGGTCGTTTGGTAGCTGTGAGTTCCACAATGAAGAGTTTTTGAAATTCCCAGATATAAGATCCCTAAATACAGTGTGTAGGTAAGAAATTAACTATTGATCAGTTCAATCTGGTTTCGGGAACAGTTCTTCTGAACATGTACCGGTGTAGATTGGACTTCAATAGGAGGAAGTTGACACAATAAGGACATATGAGCCGCGCAGGTGGACAGTCTTAGTGCTCACGCAAACTCTTCATTGGGGAAATCATTGACTGGACACATTTTTTGAAACTTTGTTTTCCTGAGGTACCTGGGAATCATTATTGAAATCAATTAAAAGGCTTATTTTCTAAAAGATATTTTGTTAAGTAAATATTTTAGTTAAAATAATGGAGTGAAATGTGTGTATAAATAGTAATAATACATGTCAATAAATATAACTTGAATTTTCTTGTAAGAAATTAGGAAAAGGAGAAAGAACAGCTGTTAGGATACAGAGCAATTTAGTGGGTCTGAGCGATGTTGAGGAAGGTTTGAGGAAGTTGACGAGGGGTTTAAGAGTTAATAAGGCTTGGGAAGCTGGAAAAAGGGAGTTTGATATGTGTGACATGTGCTGCCACTTTCAGCATGAGAGTTGTGAAGGTGGTTGAATGGAATATGAAGGAAAATAAGGAAGTTACTGAAGGTATAACTTAATGTAAAATAAATAAATCATTGAATGAGATATAGTTTAAAGTCTAAAGTCATGATATTGTATGGAAATAGTCCTTTCACTAACAGAAATACCCTATCAATTAGGAAGGGATTCACCCCCCAGGAAGGAGGGGGGGGTCAGTGAAAGTGTCTGTGAGCTCAGCTGGGAAATTGAGAATAGTTACATTACTAATGCTAATGTAGGCTAATGTAGGCTAATGTAGGCTAGGCAGGCGAGCAGATCCAACACGATTCATATTAAAGATGCGACTCGGGTCCGAGACCGGCAGCAGCCAATGAGAGTCGAGCACATCCACGAAAACAAGTTACATTATTTTGAGTTTTTGATTTTGATTTTCATAAGTATTGATTCAAATACCTCAAATAACAATAGTTGTTTTGGGGCATCATGATGCAAAAGACCTAAATTCCGTGAAATCCTGCCTGTCGTTAAATGTGAGCAGCCCACCATTTTAAATATCGTCTGGGATTTAAAGAATCGCGTTAGCGTGGGTCTAGCTTTAATTTCAACACTTGTCAAGACACTTTTGGACTTTTGCACTTTTTTTACACAACATGAAATGAAAGCTTTTACTTTGCAGAACAATCTGAAGCAGAGTGACCATGATTTCACTTCGCTGTAAAATCATGGTTGCTCTGCGTCAGATTGTTGTGCAGAGTAAAAGTGTGGAAGTGGAAACAGTGTAGCTCATTGCCAGAGCCAGGGATCGGACCTGGGGCTTCATACCTTCAGTCTGACGCGCTCCCGACTGAGCTACTCGGGCAACTCCGGAAAGACCCGGAAGAGCGCTATTAACTGTGCACTGTTTCTGCTGTCACTCATCTCCTGCAACAGGCCCGTAGCCAGCCTAGTGGAAGGGGGGTTCTTTTTTTCAAAAAGTGGACCTTTTTGCAGTTTTTCCCCTCATTTTGTATTCAATTATGAGGTTTAAATACTTCATTTTGGTTACTTTTTATGCACTAATTTGTGCTGGATTAGCTTGTCTGCTGGTATCTTAACGAGGACGCTTTTTGATGCACCGAAAATATTTACTACAATGTTGTCAAATTGCTTACCAAGATCATGTACCACCTTTTTCAGTCCAAACACACGCATGCACGCACGCAGACACACAGACACATGCGCACACACACACACACACACACACACGTGAATGGAGCGCCGACACATCACACATATTCAGGGTAAAAATCTTCTGAATCGGTCACTGTAGCTAGCTAGTCCCACTGGATGGATAATGGTCAGAATTTACTGTGTTCTTCCTTGACCCATGCTACACCCCTCCACTGAGTTTTGTGAAAATCTCAACTGTTAGATTAGGTAGTAAATATAACAACCTTACCCTGTTTGGCAGTGTTTTTGAACATATGTTCAATATTCTGCGACAATGACGCTGCTGCCTGCTTTCTCTCCCGTCTCTCCTGCTCTTTTCACCCCATACTCACTATCCAGCTTGATGTCGTTTGCATAACGTCAGTTGCTGCGCACAGGGCCAATTTGGTGCCCTAGGCAAGATTTTAAGTGGTGCCCCCTGCATCGCAGGGTCATTGTGTTCATACACTCACAGACTGCATAGCTTTATGTCTTTGAGATCTTCTTTATTTTAGAAACAAAACCCCCACACAAACAGTATAAAAACAGTATTAAAGAAACAAGTGACATAAAATGAATTATAAATACAGTATTATAAAAGTATTGCACGAAAAAACGATATTACAGACACCTTAGTGCAATATGCATAATGTAGCAATGTTCTACAGCAGGGGTAGTCAATTATGTTGTGTCAGGGTCCACATTTCTTGGTCAAGGTATAATCAAGGTCCAGACATGGACTAAATCTGTGAATTAGTCATTTACCCCGTTGCTTATATTTAGTACATTCATTTCACAAAGTACAAAAATCAACTGGTTAAATAAATGTATATATTTGTATTAAAACGGTTTCAGACCACTTACATTTTAATTTGTTAAAGATTATTGTAGTCATATAGATAAACATAATAGAAACTTTCAAGCATTTTGTGTCTTATTAGATTAAAGTCTGTAGCATTTCCCTTTGTCCCACTGTGCACTGCACAAAATTAGTGTTGAAAAATGAGGGCGAAGACGATTGAGTAATTCAGGGTGCGGGTTCTGGGGAAGATTTTAACAACTGGAGACAAGTCAAAAAACAGCTCAAAATCTCCATGAAATCAGGCAGATTTGGACTCAAACATATCTTTGCTTCACAACCACACATCAGCAGCGGAAAATCCCATATCAAGCAACATTATATATGCAAACTGGACGCGGTGCCGGTGGGTGTGATGGAAACGTGTCGCTGCTGAAACGCGTCTGCACTGAAATCCGCTGCGTCCGCCGCTGCCGGACGAGTTTCTAGGTGAACACAAGCTATGGCACCGTGACCCCCGGTCGTGTGCGCACTTTTATATTTTAGAGGCGAGGTTGACAATGTCCAATTTTAGCTGCTTATGTATAGAAATCAGCAAAACCCAATAGCTGTGTTTGTGTTGTTTTTGACAGTACAAAGTGCCGCTGTTGCCCAGTGCAGAGAGAGCAGAGAATCTGCGCGCAGTCAACTCACTGACTGACTCCCTAACAGCAGCTCTATACAGGACATCCCATATTAACACTCACATCCTATTGGCTAATAACCAGGAATTGCTGTGACTTGGTTCCACACAATAACAAGCACTGAGTGCAACAAACCTCCGTACAAATGTTCACTCTTTCGGGCGCCCCTAGCATTTGCCTATTCCGATAGGGCCGGCCTTGGCTTCGCATGTAATACTCCTGTAAAGGATCATTTTAATGAAGACAAAAAAACGGACTTTGGCTACAGGCATGTGCAATGCCGTGTTTATGTGAGAGCTGTGACGCGCTGTAGCAGCAACTACATGTTTTCTACATCTCATCTCTAATGTGAGACAATAAATACATGCATGTGCAAATAGTGCTACATGTTCAATGAATCGCCAACATTGGAATCGGCAGGGACATGTATCTATGTATTTAATATTGGTTTAGTTATTTATTCCTGTAGTGTAAAATAAAAACCGCAAGAAAAAGCATTTTTGCACGACCACGGTGTATTTCTGCGCTCGATCATTGTAGCAGTGAATGACGTCATACAAGGCCGCTGTGTCAATCACAGCCAGTGGGCGGTGTCCAGTGCGCTTATTGGCCGACATTATACTTCAGCGTTTAGTGTCACCGTCTCACAAACACTGAAACCCCAGAGGAGATGAGATGTAGTAAACATGTAGTTGCTGCTACAGCGCGTCACAGCTCTCACATAAACACGGCATTGCAGGAGATGAGTGACGGCAGAAACAGCGCACAGTTAATAGCGCCCTTCCGCGCCGATGTTCCGTTGCCGGAGTAGCTCAGCTGGAGAGCAGCAGGGTGACGATCCGGAGGATCCGGCTTCGAGGTCTGGCCCGGCAATGTGTGACTTGACATCCAGCCAATGTTTTTTTATTTGCAGGACGATGTCAAGCAGCGACCATGATTGCACTGCGCTGTATAAGTCATGCTCGCACTGTCCCGGGCCTTTGCTTTTGTATGCAGGATAATCCATGCCAGAATTAAAAATGAATACACAGAGAAAATCATCAATGAATCAATACATGTTGAAATAAATAAATGAATACATCAATAAATAAATAGACATTTAGACAATAGACATAGGTCAATATGCAGCGGCTCGTTTGGAAAACCGAGCTCAACATCCTTCCACTTTATGCGAGAGATGTATTAAGTAGTTTATAATGAGAAGAATAACAATAAAGATCTTGTAGAAATATATTGCAGAAGAGCAGAACTACAATCACACTTTTTCAATGCTATTGCTGTTTTCTACCTCCCTGGTGAGGTACCAATGCGGGAAGTTTGAGAGAGTATTTCTAAAATGTGTATGATCCAATACACACAGTTATTTAAAAAGCTGACGTCTTGTACATGCTCACCAGAACCAAGCCTAATTAAATAACACATTTAATATTAAATAAGTACATGTGCAGTAGCCACTTGGACAATTACAGATCCCCAGGTCAAAACACAACAGAAAGACATGGAAGATCGTATTTTCAAATCACACCTGTGGCCCCCCTAACTGTAATTTGGTATTAGTGGGTCAAAGGATTTATTTGGTTCAAGTGATAATAAGATCATATTTTGAAAAGAAACACTACAGGATGTCATATTTAAAATGACTGTGAGTACCTTTCTTTAGTGACGGTTCTGAGGGGGGCAGGGATTAGTTGAGTGTGCTAATTGGAGCTGTGAAGTGTGCAGAGAAAATACAAATGTTTTCTTTTACTATGAAAACAAAGAACTTTTTTTTAACACCGACCTGGGATTGTGTTTCTTTCCAAGTTTCCTTATTGTTTCTGAGAAGAGACTGTTCACTTGCAAAGTGAACTGGACCCGTGTGACTCGCAGGTAAGGAGAGCCCGTGTTGAACTAAGATGGCTACAGTGAGTTTTCCTGGACAAAGCTCGGGCAAAGGATAGCGCAGAGTGCACCTGCACCTGAGATTGTGTTGAGAAGCTTTGTGATAAGAGCAGGTAAAGAGGGAAAAGAAACACAAGTCAGCAGCAATAGTATTTTCTTTCTTTGAAGCACACATTTTGTTTTAACTGAAATGGGACTACAACTTTTGAAAGGGAAATAGTTGCTAGTGCACTGTATTTGTATTGAGTTTATTAGAAGAAAAAAAGCTTATATTTTGGTCAGAACGAACTCGTTTGGCATGCAACTAGCAGCAAACGATGTGAAGCAAACAAAACAGTTAGCAAGTTAGCAAGTTACAGGCTGTCCTAGGTCCGGGGGTGCTTATGGTTGTTTATGGGTTCCCTTACCTTAGCCAGTGTCGTGTACGGGTGTCCGTACCTTACTGGAGTGTTTGTTTTTATTATAATATATATATATATATATAATATATAATAATGTAATATTTCAGATAAATCGTCACAATGAGTGACACCAGCATTATTGTTTTTTTGAGAAATAAAAAAACAGAATGTAGAGAAGAAAATGTTGGAAGGAAGTTGGGAGAAAGACTGGTCTCCGAAGGAGCACCGGGACTGGTGGAAGCAACAACAACCAGATAAGACAGAGAAAGGAATTGTGATATTGTGTCAGGTTGGTGAGAATCAAGAAAAGAAAGTAACAGAAATGGAAGATCATCATAAACAGTAATGTGAATTGAGAGCAGAAGTTGTGAAAAATACGATAGAATTAATAGAACTACAAGGAAAATTAGAAGGGCAAGAAAAGTGGTCAGAAAAGGTGAAGGTGTAGGTGCGCGATGTGCTGCCGTGTTAGGAGCGCGTCGCGACACAGATCACTCCGAGGACGACAGGCCCGATTGGGATGATTTAGATCACAAAGCATGGGAATATGAAAAAGGAGGTTTTGCTAGCGCTCCTCCCCCATATAATCCGGAATATAAATCAATCACTGATTTTTGTTATAATAATACATTGTATCCAGATCTGACCGCTCTGAAAAAGGTCCCAGCTGCACCCATGCAAGTCAAAACTAGACAGAGTAAAGAGGAAGGTCAATCAATAGTCTATACGACTAAAACCCATGTCCCCTTCTCCCCAGGAGAAAAAGAAATGATATGGGCGTCCCTCCCAAAATTAAAACCAAACCAGGGTAACACAACTTTTTGGGATATTCTAGATGAAAAGATGGTTATTCACCTCCTTCACCCGCACGATGTACACATCATCGTGAAGGCTAAATGTCCGCCCAACATTTGGATACAGTTACTACGAGAATATCAGACCGGGGAGTGGGCTAATGTAGCCTCTACAGATGAGGAGGAAATAACAGAACTTTTTCACAATGGATCAAGAACACTGAGATAGTGAAATAATGAAATAATCATTGACATTTTATTCTAAATAATCATAAGCTTAAATAATAAGTTATAAGGGCTGTTTGAGACACTGCAGGGTCAATAAAACATGCCACAGATCGGATATCTGAATTATCTTTAGATATCAATGTGTATGTGCTTTGTGTGTTTATGTATATGTATAGTTTGAAGGTGATATAAGGTAAATGTCTATGTTTTGGCAATCATTTTAGAATTATATTTAAAAATGTAACAACAGATTTATCATATTCATGAGGATCTTTGGCTCTATACAGAGTGCCTCAAGCATCAGAAATCAGAAAGAAAGACTATTATAAGAAAAGTAATCCAAAATATACATTGAATAAACAGATGGATAATAATAGTAATACATGAATAGTCATGGTGTCTCCACAAGAAGAACCAGAATTTGTTTGTTAAACATCATGTTATGGACAAGCTCTGTCAAAAGTCAAATTCAAGGAAACGAAAGGCTAGAAGAGAGCCTGGTGCAGCCCTGACAGCCTGTGAAAGCAGGAGAATGTAAACAGTCTGGTGACATGTTACAGTCTTTCAGAAAATGTTTGGTTATTGGTGCCTAGCATATAATACCTGAAATGAAAGTCAAAGTAGACCATGGTTTTAAGATGAGTGATGTAGGAAAAGGGTATGATACCGCAGAAGTATAAGATTACAACTATAGAATAAGTAAGCTGAAGTAATATAAAATGCTTTACAGGAGAAAAGTAAGAATGGAAAGGAAGAGTAAAAGAGAAGGTGTCCTAGGATTATGGGAATCATTATTGAGATCAGTGGCCTATTGGCTAATATTTTGTTAGGTACATATATGACTTCAATAAACGAATAATGGAGTGACATCTGTATAAATATAAATAAAACATATTGATAAAAAAACCTGAATACATTTCTTGTAAGAAATTAAGAATAGGAGAAAGAATAGCTGTTAGAATGCAGAGCAATGTTAACCAAAGTTGAAGAGGGTTTGAGTAAGTTGACGAGGGTCTGAGTAAGTTGATAAGGCTTGGGAAGCAGGAAAAGGCGAGTTTGATGTGTGTGAGACAAATGTGCTGCCACTTTTAGCACAGAGAGCTTCTGATGGTGATTGAATGAAACGTGGGAAAATACGGACATTACTGAAGATATAACTTGATGTAGAATAAATGAATAAATAATTGAATGAGATATGAGTTAGTTTAAAGTCTAATGTCATGCAACTTTGACTGTATGGAAATAGTCCTTTCACAAACAGTAATACCCTATCAATTAGGAAGGAAGTCCATAAATAAACCAGTGTAAGGGATTGAGATTAGGGAGCTGCCTTATTAGTAAATGCAAGTGTTCTACTACAAACGGTGCAACAGTGTCTATAAACTAATGTCCTGGGATATAAGGAATGGTTACATTACTAGACGCAACACCACTTTTTCAACAGGGCCTAACCATCCTCACTGCTCCCTGGACAAGTCGGTGGCTCCCCCTGTCCAGTCCACGGGCCCTGTCACCCCCTGTGTCTGGACCGGACGGACCCCCACTTCTACCATGTCTGGATATCGGAACTGGAATGTCGCCTCATCCTCAGTGATAATGTCCTGCTGGTCTGTACGGGAGAGTCTAGCCAGTGGGCAGCGCTGGGGCACATCTACAGGGTAGGGGAAAAGATTTAACACTGGCAACGGGACCCTACCCTGGCATACCCACGTGATGGTCCGAGCCACCTGCCGCTCTCGCTCCTCATCCCAAGCCTCGATCAGGACACAGTATTCCGCTATGTGGGGGAACTCTGGCACCTGTGCCCACAGCACCATCTCACTGCAGGGCGGAATCTGGACAGTGGACTGCCGGGTCAGCCTCGTTAACGTTAATGTTAACCCTCTTCTCGCTTTCTCTGTTTGCCGGTTTCCAGCTGCCTGCCCACTGCACGGAGGAATACCCAAGCAACACAGCGCCCAGGTTAGTAGGTCCAGTATGTAAACAGACACTGTAATGTTCAATGTCTTTCCTCGATCGCTTATAATCCAAGGAGGGGAGAGGGGTGGGCACAGCAGGAAATCACTCGCAGCTTGGCGTCTTAAACTTCTCTACGTTTCCACACTCCATGGAAATCAGCGAAACCAAAGGTGCACTCACTGTAGCCTCCAGAGGAATCCATCTCTTTCTGCTTCTGTCCTAGTGATGGGAATTCCGGCTGGTTTCAGTGAGCCAGACCATTTGGCTCAGCTCAGCAATAAGAGCCGGCTCTTTCGGCTCCCAAACGGCTCTTCATTTAATACCACTTCTGGCTTTTATAATTCAGGCAAATTTAGCAATGTTTGGACCTATGATTGGTATGTGTGCACATACATCACTTATTCAATGTAATTATACTTAATCTTATAATTTCCAGAATACCATAATTTGCATGTTTTGTATAAAAAAAAAACGTAAATCATGTGAAAACATCAAACACTATTACACATGTGTATTGAACGTTTTATTTATATTGAACTATCCAAAACACAAACCATTCCAAGCAAACCACACTCAAAATGGAACCATATAACAAATAAAAAATGAATTACAATGCGCAAAACAGCAGCATCCAACAGTTCTAGATGTATATATTACCAGTGACCTTGTCTTTAGTGCAGACTGGCATTAAGAAAGTCTAAGTGCCTCAGCTTAGAGGGGCTGATCCGGTTTCTGTTATTATCTGCCCTGTTTTGGAGAAGATTCTTTCTGAAGGGACTGATGTCGCTACGATGCAGAGTCTCCCTGCCATCACCTTGACCAGTCGTGGGTAGACTGAAGCCTCGGTCTCCCACCAGCTCAGCGGGTCTGCGGCTCTTTGGATAAGGGGCTCCTCAAGATAGGATCTTACTTCCAGTATAGCATCTGCTGTGGGATTCCTTCTTGCAGTGTCTCCTGTTGCTCTTTCATCAAAGAACCTCCAAACACAGACGTTTGTGGCTCCACTTCTAGTGCCCCTGCTCCCTCTTCTCCCTCTTGGCCTCCTAGTGGTGTAGCCTGCTGGCTGCTGGGGCTGCATCTTGCTGCTGCTGTTACTCTTTGAGGTGCCTCATCAACAGCTCTGTTATCATTGAAGGACAGCTGTTTGAACCTTGGGTCCAGTATGGTGGTTTCTGAGAGAACAGTATTGTATTCCATTCTGTGGAACTTTCTTTCCATAGATGCACAGAGAGCAGTCACCAACTCTCTCTCTTTCCCTTTGGTTACTGTTCCTCCTGTCTGGTGGTGGGCTGTTATTCTCTGCAGACCCTTGCACAGGAGTAGCATTTTGGAGGCTGTCACGTAGCTGAAAAAAAAGAGAAAACTCAGAATTATGCTTTGTTTTATTATGTGGTATATGGACTTTGTTCAGTTTATTCTTGTCTATTATTACTGCCATTCCCCTCTAATATGCACCTCAAATATGGAATTATGTAATACTAATGTAAAAACAGTTGTCCATTGTACCTGTCTACACTGATCTCCACAGTGACTGCTCAAAGGGTTCCTGAACAGTGCATGTCTCTCGCACTTCCTCCCACTCTTCTTGGCTCAGAGCATCAACAGGTGCATTGATAATGGCCAAGGTAGAGATGATTGCATCCTTGGACTCCAGAACCCGTTTCAGCATATGAAATGTTGAATTCCACCTTCTTGTTTGGACCTCAGCTCAGGCATACCCATCTGGCGTTGAGAAGACTTCAGCTTCTCTGTGGCTCGTGTGCTCTTATGGAAGAATTCCCGCATCGCCTTCACTTTGTTCACAGTGGGCTTCATCACCTTCAGGGCATCTCTTACAACCAGGTTGATTGTGTGCACGAGACATGGGTGGTGGGTCCATTTCAAGATGTTAAAAAGCTTTGGTGATGTTAGCTGCGTTGTCAGTAACACAGCAATCCACTTTGTTTTCTACTTGCCACCCTTTTTTTGCACTCTTAGCAGTCCCTCTGCCAAGTTATCTGAAGTGTGTCTGCCACTAAACTCAAAACAGTCCAGAAGATTGGACACCATTTTTTATAATTTTCAATGAAGTGACATGTAGCAGACATGAAGGAAGTGGTGGCTCTGGATGTCCAGCAGTCAGTTGTCAGGCAAACTGCTGTAGCCTTTTTAACCCTTTCTTGCAGTGAAGCACATTGTCTGTCATACAGTCTTGGAATAGTTGTTTGGGAGAGTGTTTTCCTTCTTGGAAGAACATACATTGGATTGAGAGCATGGGTGTAGCTTCTAAATCCCTTGTCCTCCACGACTGAGAATGGTTGGAATTCCCTTGCAATAATTTTAGCCAATACCTCATCAATTGTGTTTGGTCTTGCTGGGGTCATGGCCTTTGGCATAAATTGGCTTATAGAACTATGGGTTGCAATAGGTCGCAGTACCTGATGCCTGAGGGGTGGCTGTGAGCACTGCAGCAGCAATGGTTCCAGTAATCGCACAGGTATTTTCATTTTCAGTAGCAGGCATGCTAGCTTGCCTGTTTTCTTCCAACTGCATTGATGGATTTATAATTCTAATGTGTCTGTGAAGGTTGTTAGTAGACCCTGCTTGATATGATACTTTACAATTTTTACATTCTGCCTTTGTTGTTTATATTATCAAAATGCATCCAAATGCTACTTCGTTTGTGCCTGTCACTCATCTTGTTTTCTGACCCGTAATTAAAGATGAACTTTTCGCCACACTGCTCGGCCGCACCACTCGCACTGACTGAATGTTGTGTTGAGGTGTGTGTGCTGCACCAAACGGGAGCACCGGGACAATGTCATCATACGCAGCACATCAACACAACATTCATACTTTTATTCTGTCTTGTATTCATTTATAAGAAATAAAAACATAAGAACAGACATCCTTTCTCAGACGGGACCTGGCACATTCGCGAACGACATCACTATTCTGTCCCTGTGCGCCGTGTTGATCTGGGTCCTGCTCCCAGGTCTGCCACCTCCCCTCCTGTCTGCTGTAGTCCACTTTCCAATATGGGAGGTCTCTGCGGCTCGTATCAGACGCTCCCTCCTCTCCTCTCCCAGGGCAGGGTGATTAAGTGGGGACGCGTGTGAAGAGTGCAGGTGGACCCAGGTGAGTTGTGCGGTGGTGATTGGCTCAAAGAAACACAAATAATAAGGCACGCGTGCAAACAATCAAAATAATACTAAGTGAATAACAAATTAAACAATAAAGTGAAAGATAATCAACACACAAAATAATGGCAATATAGAACCAAACAAAATACACAAGCCATATTGCATAAAGTGAAGTGAAATATAAATATAATAAGTAATGGTGATTAAGGAGCTAATTAACACCGTCCGTGACATTTACATTGGTTGGGTGTGTGGATACCAGTAATTATTTTTGTTTTATTGAAATACAAAATAATTCTATTTTTCCGAAGTGCTGAACTTTAATACAGTCTAGAAAGATTAATATTTTTTGTCTTGGGCTATATTATTATTACCATAGTTTTTCTATTGTATAAGTATCTTGGAGTAGGGGCATCTCACCTGTCCTGTAAGATTTGGGAGGGTAGGAATAGTGTAGTTATTTTCTCTGTTTACTTGTTGTGTGCCCCATTACTGTTAGTTCAGGTAGCCACTGTGAATTTAAATCCTGAACCCTACTTTGCCAAATAAGGTCACAGCTTTACTTTGGTATGTAAAAAAAAAAAGAAATAAGAAAGAAAAGAAAACGCAGGATAGGCACATATCTCAAATTTGGCACATACCCCCTGTGGCCCCCCTAACTGACACCGTGGACAAAACACTGTCAGCACCCCCCCCACCACTAACATCATGGACAATACACCCCCCCGATGATGGCCCCGCTACGATTACAACTGGCCCCAGCCATGCCCCCCGAGATGAAAGGGGCTAGAACCACCGCTGAATGGCTTGTTAGTGAGTTTGACTTAGGATCATGTTTTTAGTTGTTTAATATCTGCAATATGAATAGCCTACAATCATTACACATAAGTTTGATTTAAAATAACTAATTAAAGGTTAGATATACTGTATAACTTTGAATACTATTCTATACGGAGACATTATGTATTCTTACCATGGCAACTTCGATATTCTTGTTTCTATTAACTTTTGCATGTAAAGATTACATATTGTGGTTATGGGATACTTCGTTGCATTTTTTGGCATGTTGTTGTTTTCTTTTATGTGTGACTTTTAACTTCATACCCTATAGGATCCAATAACTTTAAACAGTATAACAATAATAATATTATAAGAGAAGAACAGCTAATGTATTGTTTACATGCAAAACCTTGGAAAAACATACTATAGTAAGCAAATGTAAACTATGAGGAAATATAATATTTGCACCCACAGTATAATGGACTGGGGGATAATCAGTATTTAAAAACTTTAAACTTTCAATATTTCCTTAAGTGACATTACGTGTACATCTAGATTGGTGATTGTTTCGTTACTCTGTAGTATTTCCTTCTTTGTGTCATCCTGCCGAGCTCATGAATTCTTGCCAAGGATGTTTTTCCTTGACTCCTTTGTCTCCGCAGTGAGGCTGACTGGGACGAAGTATGGCTGTGGAGATGGGGGTGTGGGGCCTGCACGGTCATGGTCTCGCAATACCAGCCCCAGTCCAAGAGGATACTGTATATTTTCTGTGACATCTTCCGAGGAACAGTGCCTTCATTGAAACTGTGGCGACATAGAAACTAAAGCAATCTTCTGTCCTGTCTCGAAGCAGTACAAGGAGAAGCTGACATGGGAGACGTCAAACAGCAGCTAGATTATTTATTATTATTTGTAAACCTAATAAACTGCCTGGCTTGAAATGTCTCTATGGTGACATAGTGAAAAAAGGTGTTACGAGTTGGACGCCATGGCGTAACAAACTGAAAAAAACAGTTTTCGGCTAGAGAACATTTGACAGTACCTGATATTATGGCAACTGCCCTGTTTTGGAAATTACAACATTTAATATCTTTGGTTTATATTTACAATAGGGCTATTTTGAAACATTAAGGCAGATTGCATGCTTCTCCTGAAACCTCCGAAGTTTGCTTACTAATTACAGACTATAAAACATTTTTCACGACTTCAAAATCAATCAACAACTTTCTTTCAACAAACACAATACATTTTATTTAGCTTCATTGAGAGATTGACTAAAGTTAATCAAAGTAAAAACATTTCTGTGTGAATCTCAATTGTCAGATATAAGAGTAAAGTGGGTTACAGATAATCATATCATTATGTTATCTTTCACGTTGGAAGCACTGCCCAAGGGGGAGGGGTTTCTGCGCACTTCCGTAGGAACCCGATCGAAACATCACTCTATCAAAGCTGGCATTGGCACCTGCGCGCGTCACTCAGAACAGGTCCCTTCCCACTTCCTGTTCTATAAAACGTGACGTCAGCGGAGGTTCATCCTCTTTTGCCTCTTCGCTGGACTCAGGAATGTAAGCTCTCTGTGTTTGTAATAAACATTCAAACTGCGTATTTCATCTGGCTAGCTGGCTCACTTCATAGTGTTGTTCACCACCGTTTTTCACTACACATCGTCTCTGTCTTGTGTGTGTTTAGTTATTATTGATAGCTAATCCCAATTCTGCCCCTTTCGGTTTCAGTTTCGTTCACAAGAAGACCCTTTAAAAAATAATAGTCGTATTTATATAGTTCTATATATATTCCGACTGCTTGCGGTGTTGGTTGTTTGTCCACAGGGCTTTTTCCTCCACAACAGGAGTGCTAGCAGCGGCAGTAAAATCCATGAAGGTCTTCCTGTCATGCGATATGTTTATATTGTATGTTGTTCAGCTCGGCTACTCTGCTGATTAGCCAGCTATGTATTATATTGTATTTTTCTCATTGGGTCTGTGACCCGCTCCTATTGGATCAGGGGTCCACTGCCATGATATTGCGTGGAGGCCGCACATGTGCTTGATTGCCTACACCAGACATTGTGCAAGTAGATTACGGCCTCGCTCCTAGCTGCACTAGTAGAGCAGCCGGCCTTGTTCTTGTAAGTGGAGGGCATAAGAGTTAACCTCTGTAGCCCCGCTTTGTATATGCTGATAGCAGACAGCTCCCGGTAGAGCGTGACTATGGTCCTCGCTCCTGGACGGCTCAGGTGCGGCCCTACGGGATCCCTGAGGTTACTGTCTGGAGTTGTGTTGCCTAGGCACCCTTGCGGTGCACCTCGTGGCAGGCTCCCTTATCAGCTCGCTGCCTCTGCCCCTGCGACAGCTTTGTTATACAGCAACCCCTCCCCCTTGGGCAGTGCTTCCGACTTGAAAGATAACGATAGGTTGCGTATGCAATACAGTACACACAAACCATTATTTGAATAGGCACACAAAGCGCCAACTAAGCATGAATAATAGTATAAATGAAAAACACTTGTGGCTTTTGCTTTTTCATGTACAGGGCATAGCAGTTTGCAATAAAGTTTATTCATACATGTAGTAAACACACATACACACAGGCATCCAAATGTGTTCATCTCCGCCTTCGCCTCCCACCACTCTCTGGATTTCCTTGCCCTCACTGAGACATGGATCTCCCCGGAGAACTCATCCACCCCTGCTGCCTTATCCTCTGTGTTTGTCCTGTCCCACTCCCCCTGTCTTACTGGGTGGGGGGGGAATAGGGCTCCTGCTCTCCCCTTCTCTGCTCTTCTCTGTGCCACCCCCCTCTCTCTCCTCTATCGCCTCCAACAGCTTTGAATTCCCTCTCACCTCTTTCTTCTAGTTCTCTACTGTCCTCTTGGTCCACTCACCATCTTCCTGGATGAACTTGACTTTCTTCTCTCCTCCCTCCCCTCGCTGTCCTCACCTACCATCCTCTCCAAACCCTCCCACTCTGCCGGATTTCTTCCTCTCTTTTACTCCTTTAACTTCTCTCTCTCTGTCTCCACCCACTCACAGTGCAGGCTGCCAGTTAGACCTCATCTTGTCTAGAGGCTGTTCCCCTTCGCAACTCTTCGTGACACCCCTGGACATCTCAGACTCAGAATCACCACCGAGACGGCTCTCCTGGCAGTCACTGACTCCCCCCGGTGTGCTCGGGCGGCCTCCCTCTCCTCAGTCCTCATCCTCCTTGATCTCTCTGTAGCATTTGACACTGTCGATCACTCCATCCTCCTCTCCTACCTCGCTGACCTCGGTATCTCTGGAACTGCTCTCACCTGGATCTCCTCCTACCTCAACGATTGGACCTACCAAGTGACATGGCAAGGTTCCTCATCCACCCCCCAACCTCTCCTCATAGACGTACCCCAAGGCTCCATCCTGGGCCCGCTCCTGTTCTCTCTCTACACTCGCTCCCTGGGCCCCCTCATCACATCCCATGGTTTCTCCTACCACTTCTATGCAGATGATGCCCAGATCTTCCTGTCTTTTCCCTCTTCTGACCCTCTCATCCCTTCTCGCATCTCTTCCTGTTTGTCTGCTATCTCCGCCTGGATGCAGTCACACCACCTCAAGCTCAACCTCTCTAAATCGGATCTCCTCTTTTTCCCCCACTCTTCCTCACCTTCTGCTGATCTCCCCATCTCAATCCCCTTGGAATCCACCACACTTTCTCCTGCTTCTTCCGCTAAAAATCTAGGAGTCATCCTTGATCCTGCGCTCTCCTACACCCAGCACATCACCACACTGACAGGCACCTGCAGATTCTTCCTGAGCAACATACGCCGAATCCGTCCGTTCCGCACCAACTTCTTGACTCAGCTGCTCGTCCAGTCACTGGTCCTCTCCCGCCTGGACTACTGCAACTCCCTCCTGGCCGGCCTGCCTGCAACTACTACCCGCCGCTCCAGCTCATCCAGAACTCTGCGGCTCGCCTGGTAATCTCTTTCCCTCGCACACACTACTCCACTGCTCCGCTCCCGCCACTGGCTCTCGATACCGACACAATATTATTATTATTTTTTTTATTTCTTGGCAGACGCCCTTATCCAGGGCGACTTACAAAATTAGTGCAATACAAAGTGCAAGAATACAGTTAAATACAAGGCATCAAACATTACAGATTCAAATTTACATTAAACAAAGCAATTCAAGATATAATACATTTTACAACTTCCAATTTATACAGTTAAGTGCAGTAAGTGCGGACATACATCCTGGAAAGTAAAGCTAAGTGCTGTCAAGATGTAAGGTACAGTCAAGGGTTACGGGAAAAGGAGCAAGGAGGAAAATCAATCAATAATCCAAGAAGCATGACAAAATGCTATGAAGTGCTATCTAACGGGGATTAAAGGGACTAATATTACAAGTACTGTCTGAAAAGAAGTCTTGAGTTAGCCCGGGAGGATATATTAGTTGTAATATTAGTCCCTTTACTCTCCTGTAAGGTAGCACTTCACAACATTTTACCATGCTTCTTGCCTTGTATTACTAATACTTGTATTATTGATTTCCCCCTTGCTCCCTTTCCCGTAGCCCTTGACTGGGACCTAACATCTTTACAGCACTTAGCTTTCACTTTCCAGGATGTATGACTTTACTTATTGTATTTACTTGTGTAAATTGGAAGTTGTAAAATGTATTATGTTTTGAATTGTAAATTTGAATTTGTAATGTTTGATGCCTTGTACTGAATTGTATTCTTGCACTTTGTATTGCGCTTCTATTTTGTAAGTCGCCCTGGATAAGGGCGTCTGCCAAGAAAAAAAAATAATACTAATAATGTGTATTCCGAACATACAGTGAGGGGAAAAAAGTATTTGACGTTGATGATTGCACGGTGTCCGATGATATTTCTGCCGTGGCCGCTTGTTTTTGCAAGGTTGAAACCTGCCTCGTCCACATATATTAGCTCACGATGCACTGAATCTGCTTCTAGCTCCATGACAAAACAATGTAGCACAGTATGAAAAGACAGGGATCAGTCAATATGATGTAGCACCATGCACTTCCAGATCCTGTACCAATGATAGGATAGTATAGCTTACGTGCAGATATTCATATCTCAGTTGTTTTACACGGTCTGAGTTTTGTTCAAAAGGAACTCTGTATAGCTGCTTCATCCCAATTCTATTAAGTTTCAGTAGACGAGAGAGTGCCGAGAGACTCACTCTGTTGATGTTGTGGAATGTGTGTTATCTGCCATTATGTGGTCCTGCAGTTCTCTGAGTGTGATGCAGTTATTTTATATTTTCAATGTGCGTCTCCTGCTCTGGGGTGAACAGTCGACCAGATACTGGTTTTCTTGCAGTTCTCTAAAAACATTTGAATGGTTTTATAGTTTTTCCCAATTGCATACACACTATTATACCACAATACTCCTAAACTGTTAACACAATGCCCATAATAAAAAGTCACATCTGCTAAACACACAGAGGGGAAAATTCTGGCCTAAAAACTATATACACAGCCCTCAAAATCAAAGAATTGGGTCAGAATCACACACACATACATCATATCTGTTTCTCACACTGAGCATTAAGAATACACTGTGTTTAGAAAAATAAAACTCTCTGAATTTTGTTAATTGGGTTTGCACAGGGTGGTGCGGTGGTTAGTGCTGCTACCTCACAACTCCATGGGTCATGGGTTCTAGTCTGTTTGGAGTTTACATGTTCTCCCCGTGTCCGTGTGGGTTTTCTCCAGGCTCTGCAGTTTCCTCCCACTGTCCAAAGACATGCAGTTTAGGTTATGTTAAATTGCTGTGTATGTGTTGCCCAGCGATGGCCTGGCATCCTGTCCTGGTTGTATTCCTGCCTTGTGCCCTATCACTGCCGGGATCGGCTCTGGCTGCCCCGCGACCCTCACAGGAATTGTGTGTTTTGAAAATGGATGGATGGGTTTGCAGACGTGAAGTGTGTTGTAGTACATTAGCACTTTGAGTTTTGTCTGATGACTCATGTATTGCACAAAAGGTACAGGTGTTTTCTCAATGACAATTGTTCCAACACATTGAGAGTTGCGTGTAATGTTTTGCAACATGAGTGAACTGGACTCACCAGTTGAGTTGAAGCAAGGTGAAGGTGTGCATAGTCCTGCAGAAGTGGTTCTGGGATTTTAGCTTGAACCTCGGATCACTCTGTGCATGTTTTCGGTCACAGTGTATAAACGACTGAGAAACTGTAGTGAGAGATCCTTCTCATTATGAAAGTACAGTACATATTACTGTACCAGTAAGACTACAGCACTTACCGGTTTCCATCTCAAAATATCCCAATTATACCTGCAACAGTATAACAGCTCATATTTGATTGAACCCATTGCTCACTTGTTAAATACATTGCCTAAAAGTGTTAATTATTTCAGAGATAGTACTTCAAGAATCACTGTTAGTGTTTAAGCATTCAGAAAAACCTGAAAATTGTCACGAGTGGCAGTGAACAGTGGGTCCAGGGGTGTCGCAAATGGGAAGTCCCCCCATGCTCTCCCTGGCTTCACCATCAGGATTTATTTTGCCTGGGGCCCCCACATACCCTAGAATCACCTGTGACTGGGTCGCATGAAGTCTCGCTACGCCATCCCAACTGAGTTACGCGAGGTGGGGACTCGCTCCCACTCACTTATTTCCCCCTGCAGGTAAGGTCCCAGGACAGACGTCACCAGTAAATAAGAAAGGTCTTATTCTAGTCCATTAAATAAAATTCACCATGTACAATACAACAGGAGCAACTAGCAGGGCACGAAGTCTGACCGTTCCCTCGATGTTTTTTTTACAATTAAAATTGCCTTTAATCACCTGGGCAAAAATAAAAATACAGAAACCTATACAAAAGCTGAAAATATAATAAACTATACTAAATTCCCAAATTAAACTAAGCCCAGACAATACCCCCTATATTCACAATCAAAAAACGTATGTATGAAACGATGGAGAATGGCGAGAGAATGGTCTCAATTACACAGTCCCAACCCGGCTCGGCCTCCGGTTCCGTCCCAGGCTAGAGATCCTCACAAACGAGCAGCTCGTCCGCACAAGCAGCCCCAATCCAGGACAAAGAGCAGTCTCAGGAGGAGGACACGCTCGCTCACTGGCAAGTGCTGCGATCACAAGCTCACAGGGATATTGAGCGCGTCCCTCTCACCCGTCCGCTATGTGCTTCTCCCTCCGGCTGCTGGTCCGGAGCCCCAAAGTGCCGTCTATCGCCGAGAAGCTGGAAACCGCAGAGCCAAGAAGGCAAGTCCAGGAATACAGTCTTGTAGAAGCCAAGTCAATGTCTCTGGCCAGTAATAGTCCCTTAGATCCTCTTGTCGCTGTCGAGTCACTGCGTCCAGCGGCTAATGTTTCTCCAGGCAGCTCCCGATCTGCAGGGACCCGCTCCGACCCTGCGAGGAGTTAGTGCCTACCGGCTGGCACCCTCACAGCCGATATCCTCTCCTCTGTAACCCGTCCCGCAGTCACTGTCCCTGCTGGTGCTCCGCCGTGCCCCTTTGTTCTGGCAGGGCAGCCTTTATCTCCAGCTGAGTGTCCACAGGTGTAGTGGCCGTGAGGGAAGGCGGCCCCTGCTCAGTGATACAGGTGCGCCGCATCGGGGATCAAAGCTTCTGCCTGTTCAATAATAGTGAATATCAATAAAAGTCAATCAATCAGTGAATACAATCAATGAAAACAAACAATTTGAGAACACGACTCAATCAGTGAATAATTAAAATTAAATCAAATAAACAATAATAACAGTATAAGTGCAATAAAGAATCACATGGAGCCTTGGTACAATCTGTGATTAATGCAACACTGTGGAGTAGTGCTTAGGGCTCTGGACTCATATTGTGGGTTTTGGGTTCAAATCCCAGGTGGGGCAGTGCTGTTGTACCCTTGAGCAAGGTACTTCACTTAGATTGCTCCAGTAAAATACCCAGTTGTATAGACCAACTCTGCCTCCTCCAGAACCGCTCCTTCTCATCCCTGGCACCTAAATGGTGGAACGACCTGCCCACCGAAGTCAAAACAGCAGAGTCCTTGACCTCATTCCGGCACTTACTCAAGACGCATCTCTTCCGACAGCACTTGTAATATTAGTCCTCTATCCCTGCTAGATAGCACTTCACAGTTGTATTATGCTTCTCGCGTTCTTGATTGTTTTCCTCCTTGCTCCCTTTCCCGTAGCCCTTGACTGTGACCCTACATCTTGACAGCACTTAGCTTTCACTGTCAAGGATGTAGGATGTCACTTACTGTACTTGTGTAAATTGTAAATTGAAAATTGTAAAATGTATTATTTTGAATTGCTGTTTTAGCTAAATTTAATTTGTAATGATTGATTGCCTTGTAGGAGGAGTAGAATTAGACACACGGAAAGGAACATAGAAACTCGCTGCCTAAATCCCACTGCTATTCATAAATTCACTACCCTGTTGCCAAATGCTAGCTTTATCAAAAGAAGGATCTGCAGATGAATTATTAAATAATTTCAACAATACACTAAGCACTGCTTTAGTAGCCCCATTAAGGACACGACAAATAAAAACCAACAAAACACTCACCGTGGTTTGACGAACACACTCGCTCACTTAAAACAGAATGCCGTAGATGTGAGCGTAAATGGAGAGAATCAAAACTAGAGGTCTTCACATGGCATGGAATGACAGTATAATAAGATACAAGCAGGCCCTGTGCTCTGCTAGGTCTGCCTACTACTCCAATTTAATAGAGACGCATAATAATAACCCACGTTTTCTTTCTAATACAATAGCGACACTTACTAACCAGAAGGTAAAGCCTTCAGAGGTCATCCCCCCCAATTTCACCTGTAGTGACTTCATGGATCATTTCAATAGCAAAGTTAACAGCATTAGAAAACAGATAGAACAGGAAACATACACAGATACTATAGCTGACACATGCAGTCCTTCACAGCCCCTGCCTACCTTGGACTCGTTTAACGTAGTAAATCACCAGGAATTGGTCTCCTTAATTACTAAAATGAAAACAACAACCTGCGCACTAGACCCTATACGCACTAAACTGCTAAAACAATCTCTGCCATGAATTATTCACAGAATACACAATATTATCAATGTCTCTTTATTCTCAGGATCTGTTCCTGAATCATTTAAAATAGCTGTAATTAAACCACTTCTTAAGAAACCCAGTGTCGACCCTAACCAACTTAAACACTATCGACCTATCTCAAACCTTCCCTTCCTTTCTAAGGTTCTAGAGAAAGTAGTTGAAAACCAACTGCAAGCTTTTTTAACTGATAATCATCTTTATGAAGAATTTCAATCAGGCTTCCGTTCCGGCCTTAGTACAGAAACGGCCCTGTTAAAAGTATTGAATGACGTGTTTCAGTCCTCCAATGTAGGGCACACCAGTGTTATTATTTTATTAGACTTAAGTGCGGCTTTTGACACAATCGACCACAAAATCTTGATACACCGCTTAGAAAACCGTATTGGCCTATCTCGCAATGTGCTTTCATGGTTTAAATCATATCTGTCAAACAGACTCCAATATGCACAGATTAACGAGAACCACTCAAATTTAACTGAGGTTAAGTACGGAGTCCCACAAGGCTCAGTCCTCGGACCTATACTTTTTTCATTGTACATGCTCCCTTTAGGTGATATCATTCGACGACATAATATTAACTTTCACAGTTACGCAGACGACACACAATTATATCTGTCAGTAAATCCTAACAACACCATAGACCTAGAAAAATGAATCTGCTGTCTGTCTGAGATTAAAACATGGATGAGAAAAAAAATTCTTATGCTTAATTCTGACAAAACAGAAGTCATAATTTTAGGAGACAAAAATCGAACTGTTCATCATTCACTAACAAAACTGAGTAATGATAACTTTAATTTCTCCCCTAAGGGGATGGCATGAAACCTGGGTGTCATCTGTGATCATAATCTATCTTTTGAATCACACATTCAGAATGTGTCGAGATCTTCCTTCCTCCAGCTTAGAAACATTGCTAGACTAAGACAATTCCTCTCGTTACAGGACACTGAGAAATTGATACACGCATTTGTTACATCTAGATTTGACTACTGTAATGCCATTCTGTCAGGCAACACAAACAGAGCTATTTGTGCACTTCAGTCCAAAATGCTGCTGCAAGAATCCTAACAAAAACATAAAAACATGAACACATCACTCCAGTATTGGCTTCTCTTCACTGGCTGCCCGTGCACTACAGGATAGACTTTAAAGTGCTCTTATTAACATTTAAAGCACTAAAGGGACTGGCACCTCCCTACCTGTCTGATGAGGCACAACCCATCCCAGAAGCACCTCACAATGGAGGGTCAACGGGGCATCCACACCCAAGGTTTGATGAGCCATCGCAACCCAAAGCCTATTGATGGTCCAAACCCTCCACCCCCGATGGCCAGCGAGAGGCCTCCTCCACAGGGAAGACCACAGCCAGCAGCACCGATAAAGAACTTTCTGATCTCCTTGCTGCTGTAATAAGTATACTGCCTGGAGGGGAGGCAACCATTAGGCCTAGGCCCTAGGCCGTGGACCCCCAGAGATTCATTTTCTCCTACATGCCATCCTTTTCTCTCCTCCGTTCCTAAATGCTTTATTTACTTAAATGTTCACTCACTTTATTCTAGATCATGTAAAATGTTTACAGGTTTATATTTGATTTTATTGTATTTATGTTTTTTATTTTGCTGTACGTTTGTTGTATGTTTACCAGTCTGTAAAGCACTCTGTGGCTACCCTGCGAAGGGCGCTATACAAATAAAAATGGATTGATTGATTGATTGTACTTCACTGTATTTTTGCAGTTATGTTGTAAGTCGCCCTGGATAAGGGCGTCTGCCAAGAAATAAAAATATTAATAATAATAATAATAATAAATGGGTACAAATGTAAGTCGCCCTGGATAAGAGCGTCTGCTAAATGACAAATAATGTAATGTAAACTCTGCCACCTACTGTTTGACATGTTAAATAGATAAATTCTGTGATCAAATTGCATTTCAACGATACAAACCAAGACCAGTTAGGGGAATTAAGAATTAAATATTTGAGACCCAAAGAAAGTAGAGATTAACTTTAAAGCTTTCCTTTTATACAAGTTAAAATGGTATTTCCACAACACAGTCCTAAATTCCTGTCATTTCTTTGGGGATTGTGTGCTGGAAATATATCACATTGACCATTTATAATGTGCTCTTTTTAGGGGTTTTAACAACTGGTACAGAAAACATTGTCAATAATGTATAATATCCTTACAAAAATGAATTATCTATAGCTGTACTTTAAGATTTACTTGCTTATTTATTTGGTGATCCTATTTTTTAACCCAGAAACATTGTGGAAATATCTCAGGTTCATGTTTAACTTACAGTTTCTCTGCTGTTCCTATGGATGTTTTACATCATCCCCCTTAAAGTATTCTTTATTTATTAATATGCTGTAAATGCATTGTTTGCTAGGGCTGTTAAGAGGGACATGAAGTCTTTGAAAATTGATATGTTTCACTGACTATTCAAAATGTATCAACACTATTTTCCTGGAAATTACACACAATTAAAGGTGAAAAATGCACGTTACTGAGACTAATGTGTTAATATATTTCTATATTGGATAATAATAATCATAGTAATGCAGTAAACTAGGTATTTTGAATAGATGAGTAATGCATTACATGCATTTGCTGGCAGTTTGTAATAGCAGGACTTTCTTTATGTTTGTACACTTATGTCCTCATTACTGGCATATCCCACTGAGGAGCTGTTTCCAATTGTCAACGGTGACTCTTGGGGTAAAATTGCCTCCTATGTATTGTATATACCCACTGTATAACTGTTAGAAAATATAGGAAACTTTCCAGTAAGTTACTAGTTAGGAACTGTGAGTTATTCATAACTTTACTTATTATCTATGTCTTATGCACACTGCTGAAATAGCTTGCAGAACTGCTTGTAATCCAAGCAGCTGTGGCAGACACAAAACATGTTGTTCGTACAGTATGTGCTACATTTTCCCCTTCCCGAAACACAAATATATTATGGGTTACACACATCCTCGGACAATAACATTCCCACGAGGCATGACATGTGTACCTGCTTGTGGGAACACTGCAAAATCAGTACTATTATGGTGTGTAACTACATATCGGGACTGCCCCGTAACTATCACTGAAGATGTTTGTTAGACTGTATAAAGGCTGTGTGAAACTTTAAATAAACTGAAGATAAACGAACGGACTACTTCTGTGTCTGTGCATTTTTCTTCCCGAGCGCTCGTCTCCTGCTGAAAAGTCTCCCCTGTAGCTGAAACGCTGACTGGCCTGACTGCCCGATTCACTGGGATCCGAAGGGCTGCTTCAACTGAAGCGTTGTACCTTAACAGTGACCTTGACAGATTTCCCTTCAAATAACCGAGATGTTAGATAGAGTCAGAGGGACATTAGTTATAGAATCAATAGCAAACTGTGATCACAATATGGTCATCTTTGAGGCATTCTTTCTAGAAACAAGGCCCAAGTCTAAAGCAATGGTCTACAATTTTAGAAAAGCAAACCTTGAATGTATGAGGCGACACTTGGAAGAGGTAGACTGGAGCACACTGGATCAGATTCAGTTGAAAATGGATGGGTATATTTAAGAATATACTACTTGAGGCTCAGGAGAAATTTATACCAAAACTTAGCAAATTGAGGACCAAAAAACATTGGCCAAAATGGTTTAATGGAAGTATGCAAAAAAATTTGAAGAGAGAGAAAATGTGGTATAGCGCATACAAAAGGGATAGAGACTAAACAAAATACAAAGAATATGGTGAACTGCAAATAGATCTTAAGAAAGGGATCAGGAAAGCAAAGAGGGAAATAGAAAGAAACATAGCTCTATAACGAATGCAAAGAGCTTTTTTCAATACTACAACAGCAAGAGGTCAATAAAGGATGAAGTGAAACAGATAGAGGGCAAAAATTGAAGTATTTTGGAAAATGAACAAGATATGGGGTGGGGGTGTGTGGGGTTTCGGCCCAGGGTTGTGTCCTTGAGGACCTTTGCGAAGATCCTCACACCCGTCTTGTTGAGGTGGACGTGGTCATACAGGTGATGTGGCTGGATGTCTCAGTGGTGTGCCAGGTGTACGTTGGGGAGGAGGGCACATCTTCGGGACACTTCTGCGTTGATGGCCTGGATGATGTGCAGGGGCACGTCTGTGCGGGGCAGCAGTGT
Organism: Amia ocellicauda; assembly: GCF_036373705.1. Taxonomy (NCBI): domain Eukaryota; kingdom Metazoa; phylum Chordata; class Actinopteri; order Amiiformes; family Amiidae; genus Amia; species Amia ocellicauda. The sequence continues at coordinate 57,175,152 of NC_089852.1, forward strand.
GGAGATGGTGATTTTGGCAGTTGGGAATTCCTCTGTGGCTTTCGTTGCCACCTGTCTCAGGGCTGAGGCCACATCGCCCCTGCGGGCACTCAGGTCGTTAGTGCCGGTGTGGATGAGGATGTGTTTGACCTGGCACAGCCTCCTCTTGGAGAGCAGCTCCAGGGCTCTCTGTGCTGTCGGGCACCAAAGCTTTTTCACTTTTCACCCAGGGAAGAGGCACCTCTCATCCAGGAACTTCCCATTGGAGTCGCTCAGAATGACCACCTCTGTGTTGACCTGCCACTCCGGGTTTGCGTCGGGAGTGGTGGGGGCAGCGGGTGTGTTTTGGGGGCGTTTCAGGGGTTTGTGTATTAGTGGCAGGTCTGGTGATAGTGGGGGTGTCAGGAGTGGTGGGGAGTGTGGGTGGATCAGTGGGTGCATCAGTGTTGCAGGTGTCAGGGGTTGGAGGTGTTGTGGGGTCAGTGCAGTGCAGTCTCTGTGCTCCAGTGATGTGTAGCTCCTCTCTTAGCTCCTCCAGCTGGCTCTGCAGGCTCCTTAGCTGGCTGTGCTGGGGTGTCCTGGTCAGCTCCTCCCTCGCTCTGCGCAGCTCCGTCCTCAGGGTTTGGCTCTGCTCCTCCAGGTCTCTCACTGCTGCTCTCAGCTCATGGATCTCAGCCTTGTGCTGCATCTTTAGTCTGTGCATCTCATCCCGGAGCTGATCGCACAAGGAGGTCTGGGCCAGGGTGCTCAGGGTCTGCTCCCTGAACTCCGCAAACTCCAGCTCCAGCACTGATAGGCATTCCTTTAGTGTTTTAATGTTGCTGGAGAGTTTGGGTAGACAGGGGGGCAGTCTGTGGGAGATGGGGCACTGTCTGGCTCCGTGTGGCTGGGGGCAGACTGCAGGGTGGCTGGCTCTGGCACGTTTCTCTACCTCAGTCTGCTGCTTTGTGGTGTGGAAGCCGAGAGATAATTGGTCCAGGCTACTCTCGCTGCCCTGCACCATGATGGTCCCGTTGTGGTATACATTAAAAGTGAGCATCACACTGTCTGTGTCTTTCTCTACCAGCACTGAGATCTGCCTGCCTCTGCTAATGCCCCTCTTGTTGTTATTGGGGTATGTCTGGCACAGGGTTTTGTGAAAGGCGCTGTAGAACAGTAGATTGTTCTTGACCCTGTTTTCTCCATTACCGGTGTAGTCTAGGATGAGGGTCTCAGGAGATGCTCTCATCACAGCTTGTTTGTAGTCCTTCTTAGCCTGTGCAGAGCGAATGTCTTCAGGGTATCGGATTTCAAAAGGCAGCTCTGCAGTCAGACTGCTGTTCCATAGATTTGTATCAGTCTCAGTGGCAGTTGGGCTCTCTCCTACTGTCACTCTATTCAAATCGGAGCTCTGCATTTTCATTGGCTGAGTCAACTACTGAGAATGCTTATTTATTTTATTAATATATATTGTTTTGTTTAATAATTTGTCTCTATAGGTGAAAGGTCTTACCTCCAATTCTTGTCTTCAGCTTTTCTTTTCTCACTTTTCTTCCAGAACTGTCTCTCTGCTTTCTTCTTTTTGTGTTTTTCTTAAAATTATTATTTTTTGAATACTTTTTCTTCTGAATTTCTATTCCATGTCTTCTGTGTATGTTTATAGTGCTATATATTCATTTGTAAATGACAAATTAAATCTGCTTATGTATAAAAACAAATGTTTTTAGGAGCTCATATTCCTCTCTCTCTCTCTATTTCTCTCTCTCCCTCTCAATTCAATTCATTTGTATTGTCAAAGCAATTGGACATACATACATATACATATATATATATATATATATACACACACATACATACATATATACATATACACGGAAAATGAATAATAGAATTATGAATCATGTAATCAAGTACAGAAAAAGAAAATGTAATAAAATGTGATCTTTAATCTTTAATCTTTAATATCTTTAATACATACAAATAAAGAAAATAGGTTTACTATTTCCAGATTCCTTTTTTGAAATACAACGACATGCATTACAAACGAGTATTTACATTATATTTACAGCCGGTGCTCGTGTGTCACTGTGTCCCTCAGGCTGTGGTAGGCGCTGACATATTGGGCAGCCAGGGTGGCTGTGTGTCCCTCCCCCAGGAGGACTGAGTGTTTTTCTTTTTTCTCAGTTTTGTCACAGGTTGGGTGGGCATCCATTATGTTGTTACAGAATGTGTCCCTTATTTTGGGCTAAAGTTTTCCGTGGAGGGGAACGTGGATCAGTTTGTACCATTTTTGGGAGGATCTGCCTTGTTGGGGCGGAGCTGTGATCCAGGTGAACAGCAGATCGGGCATAGGTAGGCATGTGGGCAGAGGAGTAGGAAGGCCGGTCAAGCAAATAAGCTAGCTAAGGTACGCAGCAGCAGCAAGCAGCCCCCCCATCCAGCCAGCCAGCCAGTCTGGCTGGCAGTGACTGAGTGGTTGACAGACGGCAAGCAACGGAATGTACGTGCTCTGTGATGTCATAGCAGTCAGCTGAGAGAGGCTCGTGATGTCATGGCTGAGCTGGCTGGCTGGCTGGCTGGCGGACTGGCTGGCTCTGTGTGTGTGTGTGTTTGTGTGTGTGTCTGTTTTTCTGTTTGTCAGTCTGTCTGTCTGTCTCTCTCTCTCTCTCTCTCCCTCTCAATTCATTTGTATTGTCAAAGCAATTGGACATACATACATTCATACATATATATATATATATATATATATATATATATATATATATATATATATATACATACATACATACATGCTAGAAAGTCATTACTATGTTATCTTAAAGGCTAACTAAGCAGAACATATATCATTATAGAACAGAGTTCATAGGTCTACACATGGTATTAGGGAACAGGCACATAGGTCATTCTGTTTGACATTGTCCTGACCTTCTAGCTTGACCTTATCTTTCTTAAGTATACAAGAAAGAAAAACAGTTGTGAGAAAAGAATTTCTAACTTTCCTTCCACACATACATACATACATACATACATACATACATACAACCAGAGGCATGCAAAAAAATATAAAGAGGAAGAAAATGTTGTATAGCACATACAAAAGGGATGGTGATGAAACAAAATACATAGAATATGTTGAGCTGCAAAGAGATCTTAAGAAAGGGATCAGGAAAGCAAAGAGGGAAATAGAAAGAAACATAGCTCTTGGAGCTACAACCAATGCAATGAGCTTTTTTCAAAATTACAACAGCAAGCGGTCAATTAAGGAGGAGGTGAAACAGATAAAGGGCAAAAATGGAGGTATCTTGGAAAACTAACAAGATGTGGCAAATATTCTAAATGAGTATTTCACAGAGGTTTTTACAAAAGAAAAAACAGATGACATGCCACAGGTTGACAATCAGTCCAGTCAAACCCTAAGAGAGATGAGGATAAATAAGGAGGAGGTACTAAAGGGACTAGCAGAATTAAAATCAAACAAATCACCTGGGCCAGATGGGATATTTCCAACAGTACTTAAAGAAATGAGGGAAATTATGTATAGGCCGCTAACTCGATTATTCCAAATGACACTTAGAACAGGGGATGTTCCCACTGACTGGAAGACAGCAAATTTCATACCAATCCACAAGAAAGTGGAGAAAATAGAGGAGCATCTCAATGAAAACCATATTCTTGGAGATAGTCAACATGGGTTTAGACGAGGCAGATCATGTCTTACTAACTTAATACATTTTTTTGAACATGCAACTGCAGCTGTAGATCACGTGAAAGCATATGATATGATATACTTAGATTTCCAAAAAGCTTTTGATAAGGTTCCACACCAAAGACTGATCCTCAAATTGGAAGCTGTAGGCATTCAGGGTCATGTAAGTAGATGGATTATGAACTGGTTGATGTATAGGAAACAGATTAGAGGAGTCACTTCTAACTGGAGTGAGGTTGTTAGTGGAGTTCCACAGGGATCAGTACTAGGGCCTTTGCTTTTTCTAATATATATTAATGATCTGGACTCTGGGATACTTAGCAACCTTGTCAAATTTGCAGATGATACTAAAATAGGTGGCTTAGCAGATACAATCTTGGCAGCACATGCTATTCAGAGGAACTTAGATAAATTCAGTTGTGGGCTGACACCTGGCAAATGAAATTCAATGTGGACAAGTGCAAGGTAATACATGCAGGAAACAAAAATGTCCACTATAATTACACTATGGGAGGTACAGATCTAGATGAAGTAATGCATGAGAGAGACCTAGGAATCTATGTGGATTCACTTTCTCCATCCAAACAATGTGGGGAAGCAATACAAAAGGCATACAGAATGCTAGGGTATATCGTCAAAAGTGTAGAATTTAAAACAAGGGAAGTAATGTTAAGACTGTACAATGCGCTAGACCTCATCTGGAATACTGTGTACAGTTCTGGGCACCACACTTCAAGAAGGATATTGCTGCTTTAGAGGCAGTTCAGAGGAGAGCAACCAGACTTATTCCAGGTCTGAAGGGAAAGTCCTACTCGGAGAGACTGAGGGAACTGAACCTTTTCACCCTGGAACAGAGGAGATTACGTGGGGACTTGATCCAAGTCTTCAAAATCATGAAAGGTTCCTCAAACCAGAGGAGCTTTTCCAGATCAGCAGGGACACACGAACCAGGGGACACAAATGGAAATTGGGCTTCAAGGCATTCAAGATGGAAAGTGGTAGAAGCTGAAAGTTTGGGAACATTTAAAAATAGACTGGATAGGATCCATGGATCACTTAGATATTAATGGACACCAAACGAGCATGATGGGTCGAATGGCCTCCTCTCGTTTGTAAACTTTCTTATGTTCTTATGTTCTTATGTTCTTATGAATGTTCCCTAAGCATGTTTCAAATGTTCCCTAATTTATGTTACAAATGTGCCTTAGCACCTCTCTCTCTCTCTCTCTCTCTCTCTGTAGATGCATCATAGGGAACATATGTAACAATCTCTCTTTTTGTTTACCAAAAATGAGAGTGAACGTATTTCAAGTGGGTGTTGCCTTGGTTGGAAACGTTTTAAGATTATTTACGAAGTGTAAAGTGGATTTGTCTCAGTTCTCCGTAGTTTTCAATGTATGTGCCATTCAGTAGCGTTCATGTTACAGATGTGCCCTATGCAGTGGTAGGGTCAATAAAATGTCAGTAAAACTTTATTTTAGCAATTATGGAGGGGAAGAACTGCAAATAGAGGGTCCCCACTAATTATCTAACTTACCAACAACGTTTCAAATTAGGTCTTGCGAAGCTGCCAAATAATGCTGTATAATCGTATGTGTCTTCATACACCGGCTGCTATAGTCTGATAGCTTTGATTATATATATATATTTTCTCGTGAACCACAAATGCTATTTGCTTGATTTTTACAGAGTATGTTATAAATACCATTCTTATGAAGCCTGACAAATTGTATGCTGTAATTATGAATATTTTCAAATCATTTGTTTGTTTTTCCTAACATGTTACAAATGTTCCCTATGTGAAAGATGCATTATATCTTAATAACGTCTAAACAATTAAAGATATACAGATTATTATTTTCGGTAAAGTTATAACACATTGCTATTAACTATGTGTGTCAGTAAAAGTTTAAAAAATCCTAACAATTTTTTATTGATCCTGCAAAATAAGTGTTTAGGGAACATTTGTAACATAGTTAGGGTTAGCCACTGGGTAAGGGTTACATCTTCAGCAGTAAGTTTATTCATGTTAATTATTCTCATCAATGTTAAAGAACAATAAGTTATATCATGTGTGTCGATAAAATGCTGATATTCCATAACGTTTGCTTGTGTATTCTGCAAAACACATATTTAGGGAACATTTGTAACATTAGGGTTACGATTTGCCATAGACGCGGAATGAGTTTGATTGTGATGTTAAATGGGGTTTAAAGACGCAGTCGCCTCGGTGCTGATTACTATTGCTGTGTTTTTCCACTTCTACTCCATGCTTGGGAACGCCCACATCCAGTGACGTCAAAACCGGTGGAAAAGCGGGCCGGTTCAAAAAAGATCAGCTGGATCCCAGGCCGAGCAGCAGCTCCGGCTCCAGCACCGGCACCATGTCGCTGGAAAAGCGCTAAGTGAGCTCACAGTGAGCTCAGTGTAATGTCTGCTCTGGTGAGCTCACAGTGTGACCTAGTCGTGAGTTCACGTCTTCACTGGGTAGTCCTTGACAACTTAATTGACTAAATTCTTGGGCTTAATTGGTCAAAATGACCATTGCAAATCGATTCTGAAAAGCAGAAGTCAGGCCAGCAACACACAGACACAGCCCGGTAAGCTGTACAACCTTAATTAAACATACAGATGGGCTCCAAACAGCACAGAGGAATTTAACAAAGCAATCAGTTCTACAGAAATAACCAACATCATCAACTCTTTCCTCAGCTCACAGTATCAGCCTGACATCTCAGGACTAAATCTGGCCATAAATGATATCAATCAAATATTTCAAATTGCAGCCACAATGGCAAATCTTAAAAAGACAAAGAAAAAGATAAACCAGAATCACACACACACAGACATGGTTTGATGATGAGTGTAAATCAATACGAACAAATTTAAGGCACCTATCCAATCAAAAACATCCAGTTCTGGGAAATGTGGAACAATTTAAATTCAACAAAACAACAAGAATTGGCAATACAAAATGGAACCATTTGGAAAAAATACTTTGAAAAGCTTTATAAAGATATCCAACAAAATGATCTGACACACAAACAAATTGAACCCAGGGAAAAACTGAAATTACTCGAACAATCAATTAAAAATAATCAAAACCCAACTGATGCTCCAATCACCCTACAGGAAATATCTAAAAAGCTCCAGGCACTTCCACCCAGAAAAGCCTGCATCCCGGACAGCATCAGCACTGAGATGCTCAAACACAGCAGCGCACAACTGCAGGAGGCTGAGCTTAAATTGTTCAACATGGTCCTCAGCACCCCTGACTTTAACCTGGCAGTGAAGGCACTCAAAGACAAAACAAGAAGAGCTTTCTACACAATCAGAAGAAGAACACACCAAACCACGCATGCAGGGCAGAATAAGGCCGCTACCCAACTCTCATTAATATAAAGAAAAGAGCACTGCAATTCTGGTGCACCTGAAGAAAAGTGAGTCAGACTCACTGCAGTACAAGGTCCTCCAAACCCAAGAGTTCAGCCCTGAAAAGAGTCCCCTGAGTCAGCTGGCCCTGAAGCTCACGGCACTGACCCCCGCTAATACTGCGAACAGAGACCAGCTTCAGGTCAGCACTGCTTACCTGCCCCCAATTAGAGTCAACCAAATCATAAAGATAATCAAAACCTCCTATCTGGAACATTGGAACAATGAAACCAAATTCCCAAAGTAAACTGGATTGCTATCGGGCCCTAAACAGAGAAAACACCCTGACAGAGTATCTCTTCACTGTCAGAGATACGAAGCAGAGACGCATCCTGACCAAGTACAGGCTCAGTGACCACAGCCTGGCCATAGAGACAGGCCGACACAGGCAGAGCTGGCTGCCCAGAGAGGAGCGGCGCTGTGGTCACTGCGAGACAGGAGAGGTCCAGACAGAGATGCACTTCCTCCTCCACTGCAATAAATATGCCAAAATAAGGGACACATTCTTTAATAAATTCATAAATATTGTAAAATCATTTTCTGAATTGATACATGAAAAACAAATAGCTATCCTCCTGGGGGAGGGACACACTGCCCCCCTGGCCGCCCAATATGTAGCCGCCTGCCACAGCCTGAGGGGCTCACTGTGAAAACATACAGGAGCACCAGCTGTAAACTTGTTAAGTATAAATAAAGTAAATGTACATGTCTATTAAGATTTTATTTATACATTGTTTTTCTTACCTTTTATTATTTTTCAATTTATGTATATAATATTAACTGCTTTGGCAACACTACGAAACTGTTTGTCATGCTAATAAAGCACCCTTGAATTGAATTGAGAGAGAGAGAGAGAGAGATTGTGTGAACAGAGCACTGCTGTAATACAGCATGAAAAGAGCCGGTGCAGTGAAGCGATGATTACAATAATGATTATTAAAAGAGTTATATATGATATTAATGATTTAATTGGGGTTATAATGGACAAGTCAAAAGGTTAAAATGTTTGGCTCTATGTAGGTTTCGAGCCGCGCTGTTTGGGGGCCCAGTGCTGCTCCGACGCCGCCGCTCTGATGCTCTGGGCGTTTAACCCGCAGCGCCACCGGAGCAGCACCGTAAAACAACTAGAAGACAGATCTTATAAAGTGTTATTTAGTTGTACATATACTGCACAGCACAAGAAACATTGGGAAAACAAGACAGCTATATGAGTGACATGTAATGTTATATGTACCTTGGATATTTTAGACGTTTTATTAAAGCACTGTCCTGTGCTACTGAAATATCATCAACTATTACAATTTGAAAGCTCCCCAAATCCTTTCAGATGCCTCTCCTAATGAAATGTGTGGAATTCAGATCGGGAATATTTGCCCGTTTGTGATCCATTCGCTTGTTCTACGTGCACATGCTATACAAATGAAAAGAATAGAAACCTATTGTGAATCCAAGGTTGTCTATTAGTGAGTAAGATGTTCATTAGATTCACATTTGAGTTGTATTTCATGTCAGGATGTGAGCGCAGTTGTGAAGGATTCAGAAATCAGTTCTTGGAATCGTATCCTAAACTGAGTGAGGGGCTGGATTTGAACTCATGAAGATTTCAGGATCTTGGATGTTATTCCTTGCCCTGATGAGGGGTACTCATGAAATATTGAAGGGACCCAGAAATCCACATTGGCTCTGCCATGATCTATGTAAGGCCACTACAAAGAGATCTTAATATGGATAAGGTACGAGCTTATTGTTTTTTGTTTTCATGTGTTTCCTAGTGCCAGTACATGATTATTCACCAGTCTTCTGTGCTGGGTTTTGAGGGTTTCACATGAAGCTGTATTGTAACATTTTTTTTGCTGTGAATCATGTGACTGCTGCAGTGCATGTTTTAGGTTCCTGTACTGTCCTTATCAACTGGGCCCCTGATGACGTGCCTCTTTTGTGATGGAGAGAGAATCACAGTGATGGCTGTAGCAGCGGGTATACAGTACTACATGATCTATTTTTAAAGTCTTACTTGTAGCAAAATGTATAAATGTGTTTAGTTGGTTACAGGAAATATGCATTCTAATTTAGTCTTACCAAAATAAATGTAATGCTCTCATTAAATGATTTCAAAATGAAGAAAAGCTGATTGGCTGCGATTTGATTTAATATCGTTTAAACTGTGATTATATGGTGTAGAACCGTGTGGGAAATAAGTGGAGAAATCGTGGAGATAAAGCAAATAGAACTTTAATCGAGCCGCTCGGAAGCCCCACGTCAGGAATAATTCCTTCAGTGAGACTTAATGTTTACCAACATGAGTGCAGCTTTATAGGAAAATGACGTAACATCTTATGGCCGTTCATCCAATCAGAAGATACAGGTCCGGGTCCGTTTTATGATCTGTCCTCCCGTGAAGAGGTGATGGATCCAAAGCAGATGTCCGTCTTTGATGTGCACTAGGAAGATGCGATCCCACGGTCGTCATTTACCTAGTGTCAATCGCTCGTTAACAGAAACAATTCCTGCCTATCTGGAGAAACGATTAAGTCATAAACAAATTCTCAGCAGACATCTGTAGGCTATTTCGGCACTGTGTTATCTTTCTTTACTGACAGGAGTTTCTAACAAACCAACCTTTTTGACCCTTTACTTGTGCTGCTAAATCTAATCTGCTCAGTCTGTATACAAACTACTTCTAATGCTAGTATTAATATAAAACATTATATAGTTATCACAAAACACTTTCTTCAACTTCCTATACAGAGTCTTCATTCTCTGCTGTTTGGCAATAGAGCAAAGCAGAAAGAAGCCAAAAAGTTATGTTTGTCAGTTACAAGCAAATCCCCTTAGGGGTTAGGAAGATTTGACGCTGCGTTTTCAGCTCCTTCATCCCAACCCTTCCCCGTGGGGTGTATATGTGTGTACGGCGAGTGTAAGGGTGTCCCTGCTGTCTGGGAGAGCGATAAGTGTGTGTCCCTAAATGTCCTGAAGGTGTCTCATGGAGCAGAGTGACCTTTGTAATAGTATCTTTCCAATGCATCCTTTGGTTTTCCTTGAGTCATGAGGTTTATTGCCTTTGATACTAAATCCATTTGTCCTCAGTCACATGGAGCCTCCAGAACCAAGGGGATAGAATAAGATTTGTGTCAATGGGTGTGTGAGTTTTGCTCCTCCCGAGTGAGGGACGGTGTCGTTTAGTAGAAATTTAGAGAAAGTCTGCCAACGAGGGTGTTTTAATTGCAGCTGTAACCATAGTAGATACATTATGAGGTTTACAAAGTTGTTGAGATGCTCTTTGAACAGTGTATTTAAGACATAAAAAAGAAACATACAGACATAGCAGAATAGTAACTACCGATATCAATCCATGTAACACAATCATACCCAGATTACCAAAGGTATCAGCAAGCCATCCCCAGAGGGTTTTTCCTCCGGAGGACTGGTGTATCTTTGTAGTTGCTTTGATTATTCTGATCCATCTTCGGTCTAAAGTACCATTCTCCTGTGATGCCTAAGGCATAATCATATGCATACCGTACATTAGAGGCAACTCTAAGTTGTGAATAATCAGAAAATCCTGGAATTGGAATGGGGATCATTGGAACCCCTTTCTTAGTGTCGTGTGGAATGTGGGAACAAACCCAACATTTTGTTTTATTAAGGGCATTTGCATAGGTGCGTGTCATTTGGATACATTTGTTATCTGTCCATGATTCAACTAAGGACATACTCATAATTTTTGATTACTTCTCCTGCTGTTGTTATAAACCCTCTACATTCCCAGGTTGCCATATAGTCGTGTACTACTCCAAATGCATAGTGACTGTCAGTGAAAATGTTAACTTTAATGTCTTTCGCTATTTTTAATGACTCAGTCAGCGCCACGAGTTCTGCCACTTGGGCTGAACAGTGTCCTGGCAGGGATCCTGATTTTACGACGGTGCTATCATCCAATACCACCGCCCACCCAGTGTGGGGAATTCCATCTTTTATTTTCCTGGATCCATCAACATATAGTTCCAAGTCAGGGTCTGTGAGGGGGTTTTCTAGGAAGCGACTGTGGTCCTCCTGGAGAACCAGCTCAGAGCATGTATGCTCTTCTCCTTCCCCTAACATCCCATCTGCTGGGTTTACTCGTGTGTCTTTTATTATTTGTATGGATTTATCTCTGGGGAGCAAAACAGCTTCCCATCTAGCTCGTCTACTATCGGAGACTGAACGCAATTTGCCGGTGTGTAATAATTCAACTAACGTGTGTCCTGTGTGCAGAATCAACTGTGTGTTCATTACAATCGAATCGCATGCCTGCACTGCCCAAGAGGCGCAGTCTACTGCTGCCATACAGCGATGCATGCCTGCTGCTACCGTAGGTTGCTTTGTGGAGTAATAGGCGACGGGACGTGTCGGAACTGCTGTATAATACATCCCATCTTGGGAACAGTAGAGGTGAAATGGTTTAGTATGATCTGGTAACCCGAAGGCGGGGGCATTGCTGAGAGCCTGTTTTATTACACGATAGGCTATTTCCTGTTCATGTCCCCAGTCTATGGGGTCCAAGGGAGCCGGGCTCCCTTTGATTAACGCCTGTATCGGACCTGTGGCTTGTGTGAAATTAGGGATGAAAGTGCGGCAATCATTAAGGAGCCCCATAACTTTACGCACAGCCCTAACATTATGTGGTTTTGGCATATTTAGAATGGCTTCTTGCCTATTATGCGTCATAGATTTTTGTCCTTGTGAAATGTTGTGTCCGAGATATTGAACCTTAGTTAAGCCTATTTGTGCTTTCTTAGGGCTTGCTTTAAATCCTGCCTTTTGTAAGACACCGAGGACTCATCAGGAGACGCAATCAAAAGATCATCCACGTACTGGATGATTAAACTATTCCAGGGTGTCAGATCCATTCCTTCTAAGGTCTTGGCCATTGCCTGGTGAAAGAGTGTCGGACTGTTGTGAAATCCCTGTGGCACTCTAGTCCATGTGTACTGTTTGTCACATACAGTAAACGCAAATTTATCTTGGGAATCAGAGTGGAGTGGCAGGCTCCAAAATCCATTGCTAATATCCAGGATGGTAAAAATAGAGTGTTCAGGTTTCAAATCATTTAATATAGTGTTGGGATTGGCTACAATCGGGTGTAACCGGGGTGTAACTTTATTCAATTGTGTGTAATCAATTGTGAGTCACCATGAGCCGTCTGGTTTTGCCACTGGCCAGATTGGAGAATTAGTGGTTGAATGCGTTTCGCGTATTATTCCTTCATTTTGCAATGTTTGAATAATTGTCTGAACTGCTGTAAAAGCTTCTGGTTTAATAGGATACTGTTTATGTGCTTTGTGTACTGGACCTGGGATTACTATAGGTTCAATTTGTGCCAGACCACAATCTAGTTTATGTGTTGCCCAAACATCAGGAAATTCCTGACATACGTGTCCAAGTGGTGTGTCTGGCCATATATGAGGTGTTGACGGTGTGAGTGAGATACTAGCACAATTTGTTGCGTATCTTTGTGTATTCTTTTTATTCCCGTGTGTATTGGTCCATATTATGCAATTATTATTAGCATCCACTAGTGCGCCGGCTTCTCTAAGGATATCTATACCTAATATTGTCCCCTTTTATACAGGTAACGAGCTGAGATTAGGAGCACTCCCTTTAAGAGAGTGCTCCTAATCTCAGCTCATTACCTGTATAAAAGACACCTGTCCACAGAAGCAATCAATCAATCAGATTCCAAACTCTCCACCATGGCCAAAGAGCTGTCCAAGGATGTCAGGGACAAGATTGTAGACCTACACAAGGCTGGAATGGGCTACAAGACCATCACCAAGCAGCTTGGTGAGAAGGTGACAACAGTTGGTGCGATTATTCGCAAATGGAAGAAACACAAAATAACTGTCAGTCTCCCTCGGTCTGGAGCTCCATGCAAGATCTCACCTCGTGGAGTTTCAATGATCATGAGAACGGTGAGGAATCAGCCCAGAACTACATGGGAGGATCTTGTTAATGATCTCAAGGCAGCTGGGACCATAGTCACCAAGAAAACAATTAGTAACACTACGCAGTGAAGGACTGAAATCCTGCAGCGCCTGCAAGGTCCCCTTGCTCAAGAAAGCACATGTAGAGGCCCGTCTGAAGTTTGCCAATGAACATCTGAATGATTCAGAGGAGAACTGGGTGAAAGTGTTGTGGTCAGATGAGATCAAAATCGAGCTATTTGGCATCAACTCAACTCGCCGTGTTTGGAGGAGGAGGAATGCTGCCTATGACCCCAAGAACACCATCCCCACCGTCAAACATGGAGGTGGAAACATTATGCTTTGGGGGTGTTTTTCTGCTAAGGGGACAGGACAACTGCACCACATCAAAGGGACGATTGACGGGGCCATGTAGCGTCAAATCTTGGGTGAGAACCTCCTTCCCTCAGCCAGGGCATTGAAAATGGGTCATGGATGGGTATTCCAGCATGACAATGACCCAAAACACACAACCAAGGCAACAAAGGAGTGGCTCAAGAAGAAGCACATTAAGGTCCTGGAGTGGCCTAGCCAGTCTCCAGACCTTAATCCCATAGAAAATCTGTGGAGGGAGCTGAAGGTTCGAGTTGCCAAACGTCAGCCTCGAAACCTTAATGACTTGGAGAGGATCTGCAAAGAGGAGTGGGACAAAATCCCTCCTGAGATGTGTGCAAACCTGGTGGCCAACTACAAGAAACGTCTGACCTCTGTGATTGCCAACAAGGGTTTTGCCACCAAGTACTAAGTCGAAGGGGTCAAATACTTATTTCCCTCATTAACATGCAAATCAATGTATAACTTTTTTGAAATGCGTTTTTCTTGATTTTTTTGTTGTTATTCTGTCTCTCACTGTTAAAATACACCTACCATTACAATTATAGACTGATCATTTCTTTGTGAGTGGGCAAACATACTAAATCAGCAGGGGATCAAATACTTTTTTCCCTCACTGTATATATATATATATGTGATTTGATGTGTATTCTTATTTGATTTCCTCCCTCCTCAGGAATCACTGATAAAACATTGTTATTTGAAGGAGAACCTGACCACTTAATTCCCTCCATATCGGACGTCCTGCAATGATCCATGTGCTGCTTGGAGGTGCACCAGAAACGGCCAGTCTTGATATTTATGATTGTCCAGATATTGATGTCCGTGAAACAATCAAATTAGTAAGTATTTCAATGGTTGAAACTTGTGTTTGCTCTGTATTCTAAGTTTCTGTGCCTTAGGGAACCTTTGTGACATACTAAAAGGACATACTGGTAAGATGTTGGGCACTTTTCAAACAACAAAAATGGCATTTGGTTAGTTATAAGGGACATTTATACCAGTCTGTGCAAATATCTATGCATATTCCAATGTTTGCTGCAGGACTTACAGATTGAGTGAGGGGGTCAATATGTTTGATTCAGAACTAACCACTGCTTCTTCAATTTTGTTTTAAACATAATTTAAAAGAAAAGTGGGCTATACATTGGTCTTGATAAAAGGAGCAGTGGTCCCTGAAGCAATTATTTTAGTTTTTTGGTCACAATTCCTAAAACCCATTTTCTGTAAAATATGTTATCAACTTGCATTAATATATTATCCAAAGTACAATCATACTAATCATGAAGATGTTCGTATTATTATATTCTAAGGGTTCTAGTCTATTGTGTATTGTGTTTATTATTAGGCCCTTCTCTTATGTTTTACAGTTGTTATTATTATTCCATACAATACAGGGATTAAATTAAGTATTTTAACCACAAACTTGAAGACAAAGTCTTTGAGGAAAGCAGGGCCCTGTTCGTTCCAAGGGTCAAGTTTCTTAAGACTCAAATAGCTATTTAAATGACTTTCGTATTCAGTCGACTTAGTCAATTGTCCAGCTGGATGGCTGGGCACAGGTGGGCATGTGCAGTCTGTAAAGTTCTTTATTTAATAAAGTCCTTTAAAAGAATTCTTCCTACGGCTCAATCTCCTTCTCCCAGTTTAACCCTTCTGTTGCTGGCAAAGACTTAGTTGGTTTCTGGTTCCGGTTCTGGCAACAGAGATACAAGTTCAGCTCTGGCAGCGAGTTACTGGTTTAGGTGAGAGAGAGATAGAGATGCCGTGCGTTATCCTTTATAGGCCTGTCAGATCAATAGGTGATTGGTTCTTTAGTTTGTGAGATTGGATTTCGGTTTCAGCCCCCAGTGTCCTATTGGAGGGGGGCTTGATTTATGACTGATGTCAATCCATGCCATCTTTTGGAAATGCCGGTTGGCACGTGTTCGTAGCTCTGTGTCGGGATTTCGGCTCTCGTCCATTTCAAAGAGTTTTTATTTCCTACAGGCCCCCTTCCCCAGACATCTCACAGCAGGGATTCCAAGCTATTTGGCCCATTCTCGGTGCCATCCTCCCAAGACTGTCACTTTGATGTAAACCAGTTCACATGCTGATGAGTTAAGGAAATCTGATAAATTTGGGGGGGAGAGGTCTTCTTTAGATCAGTGCTTCAGCTCAGAGCTAAAATGCTCTTATCAGAATACACCCAACATAACGCTACACTGGTTAATTCTGTTCTGGGAAAACCACAATCCTGCAGGTTTAATAAGTCTCTCTACACATCAGTCCCTGAGTACCTTCAACCAATGGTCATTTTGACCAATTAAGCCCAAGAATTAAGTCAATTAAGTTGTCAAGGACTACCCAGTGAAGACGTGAACTCACGACTAGGTCACACTGTGAGCTCACCAGAGCAGACATTACACTGAGCTCACTGTGAGCTCACTTAGCGCTTTTCCAGCGACATGGTGCCGGTGCTGGAGCCGGAGCTGCTGCTCGGCCTGGGATCCAGCTGATCTTTTTTGAACCGGCCCGCTTTTCCACCGGTTTTGACGTCACTGGATGTGGGCGTTCCCAAGCATGGAGTAGAAGTGGAGAAACACAGCAATAGTAATCAGCACCGAGGCGACTGCGTCTTTAAACCCCATTTAACATCACAATCAAACTCATTCCGCGTCTATGGCAAATCGTAACCCTAATGTTACAAATGTTCCCTAAATATGTGTTTTGCAGAATACACAAGCAAACGTTATGGAATATCAGCATTTTATCGACACACATGATAGAACTTATTGTTCTTTAACATTGATGAGAATAATTAACATGAATAAACTTACTGCTGAAGATGTAACCCTTACCCAGTGGCTAACCCTAACTATGTTACAAATGTTCCCTAAACACTTATTTTGCAGGATCAATAAAAAATTGTTAGGATTTTTTAAACTTTTACTGACACACATAGTTAATAGCAATGTGTTATAACTTTACCGAAAATAATAATCTGTATATCTTTAATTGTTTAGACGTTATTAAGATATAATGCATCT
This sequence comes from Amia ocellicauda, assembly GCF_036373705.1. Taxonomy (NCBI): domain Eukaryota; kingdom Metazoa; phylum Chordata; class Actinopteri; order Amiiformes; family Amiidae; genus Amia; species Amia ocellicauda. The sequence continues at coordinate 57,191,612 of NC_089852.1, forward strand.
TTCACATAGGGAACATTTGTAACATGTTAGGAAAAACAAACAAATGATTTGAAAATATTCATAATTACAGCATACAATTTGTCAGGCTTCATAAGAATGGTATTTATAACATACTCTGTAAAAATCAAGCAAATAGCATTTGTGGTTCACGAGAAAATATATATATATAATCAAAGCTATCAGACTATAGCAGCCGGTGTATGAAGACACATACGATTATACAGCATTATTTGGCAGCTTCGCAAGACCTAATTTGAAACGTTGTTGGTAAGTTAGATAATTAGTGGGGACCCTCTATTTGCAGTTCTTCCCCTCCATAATTGCTAAAATAAAGTTTTACTGACATTTTATTGACCCTACCACTGCATAGGGCACATCTGTAACATGAACGCTACTGAATGGCACATACATTGAAAACTACGGAGAACTGAGACAAATCCACTTTACACTTCGTAAATAATCTTAAAACGTTTCCAACCAAGGCAACACCCACTTGAAATACGTTCATTCTCATTTTTGGTAAACAAAAAGAGAGATTGTTACATATGTTCCCTATGATGCATCTACAGAGAGAGAGAGACAGACAGACACTAACTCTCTCTCTCTCTCTCTCTCTCTCTCTCTCTCTCTCAGCTGGGAGTGTGTGGGAGGGGTCTGCAGTGAGCGGGAGTGCTGCTGAGAGCTCTGTCCTTTGGCTGCGTTTTTTTGTTGCTTTACTTTTTTCAGTTTGTTTATTTTGTCTTCTGTTTTCAGTGCTTTTCTTATTGTGGGGGAACAGGGGAGGGGAGGGGGGAGTACCGGTAGTTCTTCCCGGGTCGGGGGGTCGGACCCCCTGAATGCGTCTTTTGAAAAACTGACCCGACGCCATGGAGTCAAGATCGCTCCGGTGCAGTTCTGCCCCCTAGAGCAGTGTGTGTTAGCGGTTGGGGAGGTAGCAGGGTGTGAAAATATCAAGTCTGCTGCCATTGTTATCTTCTTAAAAACCACTGATCTGCTCAATCAGCTAGTGGCTAATGGCACAGTGTTAGACGACACTTTCACCCCGGTGTTGCCGCTCGCTGCTCCTGCCCGGAAGGTAACGCTGTCTAACGTCCCTCCGTTCATCCGCACCGGCTCGGGCAGCTGATGTCCGGCATTAAGAGGGTCCCGCTGGGCTGCAAAGCCCCGCAACTGAAACACGTCGTGTCCTTCCGAAGGCAGCTGTATATGATCCTCAATAACATCAATGAGGATCTTAATGTCATTTTTAAATTTAAGATCGACAATACCGACTACGTCGTGTTCGCTACTTCGGAGTCCATGAAGTGTTTCAGGTGTGGGAGCGAGGGGCATGTCGTGAGGAACTGTCCCGAGCAGGACAGGGAGCGGGAGGAGGAGCGGGGCGACGCGGGGAGGAATAGAGACACCGGCCCGCAGCCACAGATGCAGCGGGCAGACAGAGATCGAGCCCCGGCGGAGGAGACAGTCGCCGGTCGGACCGATGGTACCAGTGATGCCGTGACGGGGGAAGAGCTGCCCGGAGGCGATGACGCACAGCTGGGGGACGGGGTCGAGGCAGCGGGGGATAGTGACGACCGAGACGCCGGGGGGAGATGGTGTTGAGGCGGTGCACGGGGCGCTGGTTAGTGACGAGGAACAACCTCAGCAGCCAGCAGACGGGCGGACAGACACACAGGGTGTAGCCGAGGAGGAGGCAGAGCCAGGCTCGGCGGTACAAGCCGAGGCGCCGGGTGGAAAAAACGCACTAAGAAGGTGCTGGGAGGGAGCACGGACGGTGTTGGTAAATAGTGGCAGTAAAAGAAGTGGTGGCACAGTAGTGAAGCTGGGGTAGCGAGCGGCTTGGTGGGGAAAGGTCCGGCTACACGCTGGAGCATCGCGGCTCGGAGTGACAGTGAGGGCGGCTTCACGGATTCCTCTCTCGCCTCCTCGTCCTCGGTGAGTCAGAGCTGCAGTGAAGGATATCAGGAGGTTTTTAGAGAAAACGAAGGGAAAGAGGTCTGTTGTAGTGGAGCAGTTTTTCCCAGATCGTGCACGCCTGCTGGCCTCTATTAAGTTTTTACAGAAACCCTGACCTATCAATTTGTACAACACTCACTGAAAACCATGGTTGGGGTCAATTCCTGTTTTTCAATTCCAATTCCTCCTACAAATCAATTCAAAATTGCAATTACTTTTTGCATTCACAGAATATTCTTTATTGGAATTGAATTGAAAAGGGAATTAAAAATTGAATTGGAATTGACCCCAACCCTGTTGAAAACAAAACAAAAAATACAGATCTGGTTCTTCAAATCTTCACTCTGGTTTCATTCTGTGTCGTAGTTCATTTATCTTGCTGTTAATTGCACCACCAATTACACTCTTTGGGGTACTGGGCAATTTTTTCAAGGTAGCCCCTAAAAAACATGTATCACATAGATTTAATGACTTGCACATAGATATATAAAAATCTTTTAATAAACATACCACATATCTTTGAGAAGGGTTCATTAGTTACATATTGCCACAGTAAATCAACATTTTTGTGTGTGGGTGTATTTAAATGTTTTGGTGTATGCTCTTAAACTTGTCTTACACTAGTTCATAGTAAAATCTGTACTTGGCGAAGCAGCTATGCAAAGGCAGTCTTTTCTGCATTAATACCTTGCTTAAGCATTACATTGATGTGGCACAACTGGACTGAAATGTGAAGTATTTGCTCAAAAGTCAAATTTAAATGAGACATGAAAGTTTATATTGTCAAGGATCCCATGGCACTATTCATTATTATTATGTATTAATATGTCTGAGGCATTAATCCAAGGTGATTTACAAGGTGTTGTTGAAAGAGTGACGTGGCTGAATTCTAAGTCAGGCTTCCCTCAATCAGGTCTAACAAATTTGTTATGACTCCACCTTTACTGCTGTGTAGTAATCTGCTGGTACAAAATGGCTGCACCCCAGAGGGTGGTGGGTGAAGTGAGTCTGTAGAGCACTTTGGGATCTTTCCAGCTGCTACATGTAAGGTATTATTATTTATTAATAAATTAACTCTAGTCTCTGAAACTAAAACAAAGGCCAAAGGAACATTTCAAATGCTAACCCTTTGTGTTCTATACAGTTAAAAAGGAGAGTTAGAAATTTTGTACAACAGCATTTACATACCATATATGGCTTCCACCTTTAAGCGATCCAGAGGTGTCTTTTTCTCCGAAGTTGGATCTCTCTTGCTGCCACCACCACGAAGATTGCTCTTTAATAATGTTGGAAAGTCAAAGACAGCAACCGTCAGGGTTCTTGCATATGACGTATTCGTGCTGCACCTCTCTGCAAGGATCCAGGACAGTTTGTCAATGTAAACTCCAGTGCCTGGGAATATTTCCACCTAAAAGACAATGGTAAATAAAAAACAAGTTTATCCCCAAACTATTCTTATATTATGTTAAGTGGAATACATTATCAGTAAGGCTGTGATTTTGTTACAGAAATGTGTTATTAAAGACCACAGTATGTCTCAATTCTAAGTTTATTAATTTACAGACATAATAAAGTCAGTGAATCTGTGACACCCATAATTCAATTACATTCTTATTATCAACTATAACTATGAATATAACTGATAATGTAGCATCATTAGATTGTTTACAACCAATATTTGTTTTCAATATATATATTTTTACCTTGTCTTTGTAATATTGTAGACCAAGAGTGTTATACCTGTTTTGGTGATTCTTTGTCAGATTCAGAACAATTTGCTGTGGGGCTGTCAGAACCACTTGATCACTTTTGTCTTCATCGCTGATAAATGTGGCTTTTGTTACAATTTTTTTCAGATTGTCCAAAAGGTCTGGAATCTCTGGAGAAAAAAACCTTAGTATTAAATGATAATCATTTCTAGTAATATATTTAATACAAAGTGAAAACAAAACCATCAATGCCTGCAATTATACTTGAGAGACTTGCTCTATGTTATTGGGAAACTGACCTTTTTGTGGGTCATTAACATTAGCTACGAAAAAAATAAAAGAGATAAAATACAAGAATTACCAGGTCTAATGTAATGCATATAGTCATTAATGTAGGATTATGAAGTTATGTTGAAAAACTTTATTTAATAATCAGTATTATTAAACTATTAGACAGTGCACATTAAGAGTCTGTATTGTGGTTCTAGATTACTTCAGTATGATCAACTATAATACATTACTCTGGAATCTAAATTACTGAAGAATAACATTGATCAAGGTAAGGAATTATTTGCTATAAATAAAAAAACTTACCATCAACCATACGGTTTCGAAGACATTGGTTTTCATTTTTAAGTCTTGTGTTTTCCTTTTCGAGCTGCTTAACTTTTTGCTGTAGCTCAACTTCACTGGACTCTTTAAATGTCTGTAGAATATGACGGGATCTAATTCTTGAAGCTCCATCGGTTTTCTTTCTTATTTTGTGCTGTATTCAGAGAGGAAAAGAGTTTAAAATGAAAATATATATATATATGAATATGATTAAAAAAAAACAATCCTGCAATACATTTATTTAATATTTGCAGTAATTATCTCACCGGTAACTGTGGTTCATCAAGGTCACTATCATCTGAAATTTGAAGTTTTTTGTTTGGTTTAGGTACTCTCTTCATTTTAGGACAGGGCATTTTTGTTAGGTCATTAAGTTTTCTTCTTAGTTCGCCTTCTTTTCCTAAAATAAAAATAAAATAAATAAAACCCTGCATTATGTCCACAGATATTTGGGGATTATATTTATTTGTCATAAAAATACTGTGCTTTGACCATACAAATTAAGATGAACAGCCAACGCTGAATCAAAACTGAAGTTAAATTATATCTGGTTTAATTTATTTTGTGATTTGGGGGATTTTATTGTAAAGCACAACACACAATAAATCGTTCTTACAAATGCCAGTCAAGTATGACGAGTTTTTAGCGCCCTCACCACCACCTACCATGTTATAAGAGTATGTTAGAAGTACAACACATTAATAACTTAAACATTCATTTCAAATATACTGTGATTGTATATATCAAATAGCATGTAAAGACTTTAATGGTTTTTTTTTTAAATAAACATTGTTACCAGTCATAATGATCTGCGCTTCATGGACAGGCCATCCACCTTTTGGAGGTTTGTTCGTGTCTCTCCACTCTGCTCTGAAGTTTCGAGTCGTCTCTTCGTCATCATCAGCAATGCTGAATAAATAAAAATTGCGAAAGCAAGCAGTGGGAATCACGCTGTAAGAGTCTTTGTCGACCCCGCTTTCCCACTTCACCAACGCGTGCATCACCGCCATACTACCTTCACCTTCTCGTCCGTTTTTTCTGCGCCTTTTTCCCCCGACAAGTCACGGCACAAAAAACAGTCCCGCTCTGCATTCTGGTACTTGGCGTTCTTAATAACACCAACAGGGTGTAATCGCATAGACCACTCGAGTATAAAGTACTACATATCCCATCAGTTTAGCACTTTCAACTGTTTCTTAGTGATTCCTAGAATTACTAACCGGTATTGTAGTCAATGTGTTTATAACCTTTTTTGTTTAACGATTTGTGTGTTATCCTATGGGATCCCATGGTCTTTGATTTGGTCACGGAAGTGATTTGTCTTTGATTTGTTGATCTAGAGTTGAATTTTAATTAGTTTTTCCCTTTTGTATAATTAGTGTAGTGCTACATTTAGTCTTTGTTTTTAAATAAATTTGACAATTTATATCTTTGGAATTGGTGTCTGCGTCCAATTATTACAGAAATTGAGTTCTACAAGACTCCAGGATTCGTGATAAGGTGATACTATGAATTCACTTCTTTAATTGAAATGTATAAGTGTACCTTACGCTACATATATGTATGTATGTATGTATGTATGTATGTCCAATTGCTTTGACAATACAAATGAATTGAATTGAGAGGGAGAGAGAGAGAGAGAGACAGACAGACAGACTGACAAACAGAAAAACAGACAGACACAGACACACACACACACAGAGCCAGCCAGACAGCCAGCTCAGCGATGACATCACGAGCCTCTCTCAGCTGACTGCTATGACATCACAGAGCACGTGCATTCCGTTGCTTGCCGTCTGTCAACCACTCAGTCACTGCCAGCCAGACTGGCTGGCTGGCTGGATGGGGGGGCTGCTTGCTGCTGCTGCATACCTTAGCAAGCTTATTTGCTTGACCGGCCTTCCTACTCCTCTGCCCACATGCCCACCTATGCCCGATCTGCTGTTCACCTGGATCACAGCTCCGCCCCAACAAGGCAGAGCCCCCCAAGAATGGTACAAACTCACCCACGATCCCCTCCACGGAAAGCTTTAGCAAAAGGCAAAAGCGTTATACGTAATGAAGAGGAACCCGAGTCCAAGACGCATCCGACCAGCCATACATATTTGTGTGTATTAAAGATCACATTTTCTTACATTTAGTTTTTCTGTACTTTATTACATCTTATTGTGATTTATAAAAGTATTGTTTCTTTTCCATATGTATGTATGTATGTGTGTGTGTGTCTGTCTCTGTGTGAAAGTTAGTGTGTGTGTCTGTACGTGTGTGTGCCTGTCTCTGTGTGAAAGTGTGTGTGTGTGTGTGTGTGTGTGTGTATATGTCTCTCTGTGAAAGTGTGTGTGTGGGTGTGACAGTGTGTGTGAGTGTCTGTCTGTCTGTCTGTCTGTCATGTAACTCGCACATCTGTGAGGGCACCATTTTTGCAGAAGAGATGTACACATTTTGGAGCAACATATGCTGCCATCCAGACATCATCTTTTCCAGTGACGTCCCTGCATTTTCAAACAGATCACATTTTATTACACTTTGTTTATCTGTACTTTATTACATCTTATTGTGATTTATACTTGTAATGTTTCTTTTCCATATATATGTATGTACAGTGGGGGAAAAAAGTAATTGATCCCCTGCTGATTTTGTACGTTTGCCCACTGACAAAGAAATGATCAGTCTATAATTTTAATGGTAGGTGTATTTTAGCAGTGAGAGACAGAATAACAACAAGAAAATCCAGAAAAATGCATTTCAAAAAAGTTATAAATTGATTTGCATGTTAATGAGGGAAATAAGTATTTGACCCATTTTCAATGCCCTGGCTTAGGGTTCTCACCCATGATTTGACGGTACATGGCCCCGTCCATCGTCCCTTTGATGCGGTGCAGTTGTCCTGTCCCCTTAGCAGAAAAACAGCCCCAAAGCATAATGTTTCCACCTCCATGTTTGATGGTGGGAATGGTGTTCTTGGGGTCATTCCTCCTCCTCCAAACACGGCGAGTTGAGTTGATGGCAAAGAGCTTGATTTTGGTCTCATCTGAGACCACTTTCACCCAGTTCTCCTCTGAATCATTCAGATGTTCATTGGCAAACTTCAGACGGGTCTGTACATGTGCTTTCTTGAGCAGGGGGACCTTGCGGGCGCTGCAGGATTTCAGTCCTTCACGGCATAGTGTGTTACCAATTGTTTTCTTGGTGACTATGGTCCCAGCTACCTTGAGATCATTAACAAGATCCTCCCATGTAGTTCTGGGCTGATTCCTCACCGTTCTCATGATCATTGAAACTCCACGAGGTGAGATCTTGCATGGAGCCCCAGACTGAGGGAGACTGACAGTTATTTTGTGTTTCTTCCATTTGCGAATAATCGCACCAACTGTTGTCACCCTCTCACCAAGCTGCTTGGTGATGGTCTTGTAGCCCATTCCAGCCTTGTGTAGGTCTACAATCTTGTCCCTGACATCCTTGGACAGCTCTTTGGCCATGGTGGAGAGTTTGGAATCTGATTGATTGATTGCTTCTGTGGACAAGTGTCTTTTATACAGGTAACGAGCTGAGATTAGGAGCACTCCCTTTAAGAGAGTGCTCCTAATCTCAGCTCGTTACCTGTATGAAAGACACCTGGGAGCCAGAAATCTTGCTGATTGATAGGGGATCAAATACTTATTTCCCTCATTAACATGCAAATCAATTTATAACTTTTTTGAAATGCGTTTTTCTGGATTTTCTTGTTGTTATTCTGTCTCTCACTGCTAAAATACACCTACCATTAAAATTATAGACTGATCATTTCTTTGTCAGTGGGCAAACGTACAAAATCAGCAGGGGATCAAATACTTTTTTCCCTCACTGTATGTATGTATGTATGTATGTATGTAAGTGTGTGTGTGTCTGTCTCTGTGTGAAAGTGTGTGTGTGTGTCTGTCTGTGAAAGTGATTGTGTGTGAAAGTGTGTGTGTCTGTCTGTCTGTCTGTGAAAGTGTGTGTGTGTGTGTGTGTGTGTGCGTGTGTCTGTCTGTGAAAGTGTGTGTTTATGTGTGTATGGGTGTGACAGTGTGTATGAGTGTCTGTCATGTAACTCGCACATCTGTGAGGGCACCATTTTTGCAGAAAGAGATGTACACATTTTGGAGCAACATATGCTGCCATCCAGACATCGTCTTTTCCAGGGACGTACCTGCATTTTTCAGCAGGATAACGCCAAACCACATTCTGCCCAGATTTCAAGCGCATGGTTGCATAGGCAGAGAGTGCGGGTGCTAGCATGGCCTGCCTGCAGTCCTGACCTGTCTCCGAATTGAGAATGTGTGGCGCACTATGAAGTGCAAATTAAGACAACGAAGGCCCTGTGCAGTTGCGCAGCTGAGGAAATGCATAATGGATGAATGGGGGAAAATCCCGCTTGCTAAACTTAACCAAGTGGTGTCTTCAGTGCCCAAGTGCTTAATAAGTGTTATTAAAAGAAAAGGTGATGTTACATAGTGGTAAACAGTCGACTGTCCCAACTTTCTTGGTTTCTTTTCACTGCTAATGAGATGCTGTAGAGTGAGTTAGTTATATTGCTTTCAGGAGCTCTAATCGTATTGATGAGTTCATGCAGCATTTGTAATTGAATTTCAAAAAGAAATCTTTGCTGTCTGGCCTGTGTGTATGAGATGTACTCTGTCAATCTTTGGCTAACAACTGAAACATTGGTAGAACAGAAATGGCAACATAAAAAAGAAAAGTACATTTTAAAAGAGCACATTAAATAGGATGAATATACAGTTTTTTACAATCACTTTGTCACTAATTTCAGAACCTTGATGTCATTTTTCAAAACTCTAGACACAAAACTCAAAACGGTCATCACTTGTAACACAGGCTGTCCAATGTTCAAAACATTGCATTGTGCATTCATATCTTTAAAGAAACCTAGCACTTGCAGACTTGTTGGTTCAAATAACTCATTTATCATGAAATACCATAGTAACATAGTAACACAGAAGATACCGATAGTTTCACTGTGTAGTTGTTCGTACAATCATTAAATATTGTAGTACAAAATATGTGATACATGTTTCATTATGGTACTACACATAAATACATCACTGTAAAAGGACTAGTAGAGAGAATACTACAGACACAGTGGAATCATTGAACAAAATCTGAAATGTATTGATGCAATACAATCAAATCACACCATAGGTTTCTTTGAATCCATGCAAAAATAATTAGCTACAAAAACGAACAAAACTACAGTAAAATGTCAACTGCAGTGTTCCTCACCTGGCTTAGTGTAAAAAGCAAAACAAAGGATTGATTACTGTACTTCTAAATTTCCATCAGCCCTGTGTTCAGGTTCAGGTTCTCACAACCATTTTTCACAAGAGGCATCTTGAAACTGAACATACCTGAACATACTCAGTCATCAGCTGCTTCACTCTGTCTGCATTTCTTTCAAAAGGCACACTATACTCTGTGCTACACATTGGTATGCAGTATACAGTCATTTGACAATTGAGAGTAGCCTAATGTTTAGTGCATGCTGAAGACTTGCCGCTTCTCAGTACGGACATTTCTGATGATTGAGGCCACAGTTGATCCTGAGTTGATTCTGAGGTTTGATTGAATCATTGTAGCTGCCTCAGTCATGGTCATGCCATGATTTACAACATGTTCTACAACTATTTCTCGGATTTCACTGGACACTATTTGCTGTTGCTGCCGCTGTCTGGTCCGTGGCCTTGTCCTCTACCACGTTCCCCCAACACCTCTCAAATGAGGCCCATGGCTGCCTCTCTGGTGAGGCCTAAGCCCTCCTCTATGACGAGGCCCACGACCACCTCTCAGAAGGGGTGCATGTCCCCTTCCATTCCTTTGACCACCACGTCTTCCTCCTCCCACTGCTTGACCTCTATTGTGACCTGGATGACCTGCCGGCTCCATGTTATCACTGTGTTGCTCGGGTGGATAGCACTCATTTCACTCGAACCAGTTGGCAGTATTGGAAAAGCAATTACAAGGGCCTGCATACATACAGTAATGTCAAATCTGATGTGGAAGAACAATCATCTTCAACCAGTTTGGAGCGTTAGTTGCAATGCCTTTAATACACGCAGCGTGGAGAGGAACAGTGACTCAAGAAGATCCCAAAGTCGCTCTGCCTTCATTTTAACAGTCAGAGCTTTTATACACAAAAATCAAAGAGCTGGTTATAATCAGAAAGTCATTACTATGTTATCTTAAAAGTTAGCTAAGCAGAATTTATATCATTATAGGACAGAGTTCATAGATCAACACATGGATTAGGGAGCAGGCACTTCAATCATACTGTTTGACATTGTCTCCAAGATTCTCATCGTAAATAACAAGCAGAAATCAAACTACCTTCTGGCCTGACCTTCTAGCTTGACCTTATCTTTCTTAAGTATACAAGAGAGAAAAACAGGTATTAGAGAAAGAATTTCTAACTTTCCTTCCACACTGAAAACATGGTGTGGAAAAGTGCTACATGATGATGAATGATGATGAAATATTACATCCATAGATAATGTAGTCCAACTGGTTCATGCTCCTCGGTTATTGGTGTCAATGGATCTCATTATCCTGAAACTTTCATGATCGAAACATGGAATACTGTTCGTCAGTTTCCATAAAACTATGAATTAAGAGTAATGCAACAGTCACTTATCATTTTGAGCAGCTGTATCAATTGATAGTTAGATCTTTGTAATGAAATGAATAGACAGTGATCTCAGATGTAATGTGTGAATTGCATTTTGAAATGGTAATACTTTGACGTTAAGTTGTATCATTTTAGTTCAATGAACAAATGATCTGAGGTTGATGTGTATTGTATCCAAGCAATTGAAAAATGTGCATTTTGATCATCGGGTGTGAGTTTTGTGTCTAGAGTTTTGAAAAATGACATCAAGGTTCTGAAATAAGTGCCAAAGTGATTGTAAAAAAGTGTAATATCAGGGGACAGTGGCTATTAGTGATCTGGCCTTCCGTGGCCTCTGTATTAATGTAACAGGTCACATTGTATGTGTACACTGATACTTGATAGTATAATATAGTACAAGTAAAAAACATACATAGGTATCATAGAAGTATTTTGCAGAAATGATTAAGGATACTTATCAAAATGGAGAGGAAATGCTAAATCCAGTCTCCCCAGGCTGAGCTTCTATTGCTACACCTGCTAAGTGGCTGCTGGCCCCACTATATGGATAGAGCCACACCAAGTACAAGAGTCTCCCCATTGCTATTTATATCTCCCTATCCAGTCTTCTATACGTGTCAGGTATACAAGTGTGTGTGTGTGTGTGTGTGTGTCTGTCTGTCTGTCTGTGAAAGTGTGTGTGTGTGTGTGTGTGTGTGTGTGTGTGAAAGTGTGTGTGAGTGTCTGTCTGTCTGTCTGTCATGTAACTTGCACATCTGTTAGGGCACCATTAATGCAGAGATGTACACATATTGTTTATTTTCCATATATATGTATGTATGTATGTATGCATGTCCAATTGCTTTGACAATACAAATGCACTGAATTGAGACAGAGAGAGAGAGAGAGAGAGAGAGAGGTGCTAAGGCACATTTGTAACATAAATTAGGGAACATTTGAAACATGCTTAGGGAACATTCATAAGAACATAAGAACATAAGAACATAAGAAAGTTTACAAACGAGAGGAGGCCATTCGACCCATCATGCTCGTTTGGTGTCCATTAATATCTAAGTGATCCATGGATCCTATCCAGTCTATTTTTAAATGTTCCCAAACTTTCAGCTTCTACCACTTTCCATCTTGAATGCCTTGAAGCCCAATTTCCATTTGTTGTCCCCTGGTGCGTGTGTCCCTGCTGATCTGGAAAAGCTCCTCTGGTTTGAGGAACCTTTCATGATTTTGAAGACTTGGATCAAGTCCCCACGTAATCTCCTCTGTTCCAGGGTGAAAAGGTTCAGTTCCCTCAGTCTCTCCGAGTAGGACTTTCCCTTCAGACCTGGAATAAGTCTGGTTGCTCTCCTCTGAACTGTCTCTAAAGCAGCAATATCCTTCTTGAAGTGTGGTGCCCAGAACTGTACACAGTATTCCAGATGAGGTCTAGCGCATTGTACAGTCTTAACATTACTTCCCTTGTTTTAAATTCTACACTTTTGACGATATACCCTAGCATTCTGTATGCCTTTTGTATTGCTTCCCCACATTGTTTGGATGGAGAAAGTGAATCCACATAGATTTCTCATGCATTACTTCATCTAGATCTGTACCTCCCATAGTGTAATTATAGTGGACATTTTTGTTTTACTGCATGTATTACCTTGCACTTGTCCACATTGAATTTCATTTGCCAGGTGTCAGCCCACAACTGAATTTATCTAAGTTCCTCTGAATAGCATGTGCTGCCAAGATTGTATCTGCTAAGCCACCTATTTTAGTATCATCTGCAAATTTGACAAGGTTGCTAAGTATCCCAGAGTCCAGATCATTAATATAGATTAGAAAAAGCAAAGGCCCTAGTACTGATCCCTGTGGAACTCCACTAACAACCTCACTCCAGTTAGAAGTGACTCCTCTAATCTGTTTCCTATACATCAACCAGTTCATAATCCATCTACTTACATGACCCTGAATGCCTACAGCTTCCAATTTGAGGATCAGTCTTTGGTGTGGAACCTTATCAAAAGCTTTTTGGAAATCTAAGTATATCATATCATATGCTTTCACGTGATCTACAGCTGCAGTTGCATGTTCAAAAAAATGTATTAAGTTAGTAAGACATGATCTGCCTCGTCTAAACCCATGTTGACTATCTCCAAGAATATGGTTTTCATTGAGATGCTCCTCTATTTTCTGTCTAATCATTTTTTCCAACATTTTACAGGTGATGCAGGTGAGACTGATTGGTCTGTAATTTCCTGGCTCAGTTTTGTCCCCTTTCTTGTGGATTGGTATGAAATTTGCTGTCTTCCAGTCAGTGGGAACATCCCCTGTTCTAAGTGTCATTTGAAATAATCGAGTTAACGGCCTATACATAATTTCCCTCATTTCTTTAAGTACTGTTGGAAATATCCCATCTGGCCCAGGTGATTTGTTTGATTTTAATTCTGCTAGTCCCTTTAGTACCTCCTCCTCATTTATCCTGATCTCTCTTAGGGTTTGACTGGATTGATTGTCAACCTGTGGCATGTCATCTGTTTTTTCTTTTGTAAAAACCTCTGAGAAATACTCATTTAGAATATTTGCCACATCTTGTTCGTTTTCCAAAATACCTCCATTTTTGCCCTTTATCTGTTTCACCTCCTCCTTAATTGACCGCTTGCTGTTGTAATTTTGAAAAAAGCTCATTGCATTGGTTGTAGCTCCAAGAGCTATGTTTCTTTCTATTTCCCTCTTTGCTTTCCTGATCCCTTTCTTAAGATCTCTTTGCAGCTCAACATATTCTATGTATTTTGTTTCATCACCATCCCTTTTGTATGTGCTATACAACATTTTCTTCCTCTTTATATTTTTTTGCATGCCTCTGGTTTGTATGTATGTATGTATGTATGTATGTATGTATGTATGTATGTATGTGTGGAAGGAAAGTTAGAAATTCTTTTCTCACAACTGTTTTTCTCTCTTGTATACTTAAGAAAGATAAGGTCAAGCTAGAAGGTCAGGAGGCCATAAGGTAGTTTGATTTCTCTTTTTTATTTACAATGAGAACCTTGGAGACAATGTCAAACAGAATGACCTACGTGCCTGTTCCCTAATACCATGTATAGACCTATGAACTCTGTTCGATAATGATATATGTTCTGCTTAGTTAGCCTTTAAGATAACATAGTAATGACTTTCTAGCATGTATGTATGTATGTATATATATATATATATATATATATATATGTATGTATGAATGTATGTATGTCCAATTGCTTTTGACAATACAAATGAATTGAGAGGGAGAGAGAGAGAGAGAGAGACAGACAGACAGACTGACAAACAGAAAAACAGACACACACACAAACACACACACACACAGAGCCAGCCAGCCCGCCAGCCAGCCAGCCAGCCAGCCAGCTCAGCGATGACATCACGAGCCTCTCTCAGCTGACTGCTATGACATCACAGAGCACGTACATTCCGTTGCTTGCCGTCTGTCAACCACTCAGTCACTGCCAGCCAGACTGGCTGGCTGGCTGGATGTGGGGGCTGCTTGCTGCTGCTGCGTACCTTAGCAAGCTTATTTGCTTGACCGGCCTTCCTACTTCTCTGCCCACATGCCCACCTATGCCTCTACTCCAAGATACTTATACAATAGAAAAACTATGGTAATAATAATATAGCCCAAGACAAAAAATATTAATCTTTCTAGACTGTATTAAAGTTCAGCACTTCAGAAAAATAGAATTATTTTGTATTTCAATAAAACAAAAATTATTACTGGTATCCACACACCCAACCAATGTAAATGTCACGGACGGTGTTAATTAGCTCCTTAATCACCATTACTTATTATATTTATATTTCACTTCACTTTATGCAATATGGCTTGTGTATTTTGTTTGGTTCTATATTGCCATTATTTTGTGTGTTGATTATCTTTCAGTTTATTGTTTAATTTGTTATTCACGTATTATTTTGATTGTTTGCACGCGTGCCTTATTATTTTTGTTTCTTCTTTCTTTCACAACTCACCTGGGTCCACCTGCACTCTTCACACGCGTCCCCACTTAATCACCCTGCCCTGGGAGAGGAGAGGATTATCTGCTGTAGTCCACTTTCCAATGTGGGAGGTCTCTGCGGCTCATATCTCATTCAATTATTTATTCATTTATCCTACATCAAGTTTATTTATTTTCCCACGTTTCATTCAATCACCATCAGAAGCTCTCTGTGCTAAAAGTGGCAGCACATTTGTCTCACACACATCAAACTCACCTTTTCCTTCTTCCCAAGCCTTATCAACTTACTCAGACCCTCGTCAACTTACTCAAACCCTCTTCAACTTTGGTTAACATTGCTCTGCATTCTAACAGCTATTCTTTCTCCTATTCTTAATTTCTTACAAGAAATGTATTCAGGTTTTTTTATCAATATGTTTTATTTATATTTATACAGATGTCACTCCATTATTCGTTTATTGAAGTCATATATGTACCTAACAAAATATTAGCCAATAGGCCATTGATCTCAATAATGATTCCCATAATCCTAGGACACCTTCTCTTTTACTCTTCCTTTCCATTCTTACTTTTCTCTTGTAAAGCATTTTATATTACTTGAGCTTACTTATTCTATAGTTGTAATCTTATACTTCTGCGGTATCTTACCCTTTTCCTACATCACTCATCTTAAAACCATGGTCTACTTTGACTTTCATTTCAGGTATTATATGCTAGACACCAATAACCAAACATTTTCTGAAAGACTGTAACATGTCACCAGACTGTTTACATTCTCCTGCTTTCACAGGCTGTCAGGGCTGCACCAGGCTCTCTTCTAGCCTTTCGTTTCCTTGAATTTGACTTTTGACAGAGCTTGTCCATAACATGATGTTTAACAAACAAATTCTGGTTCTTCTTGTGGAGACACCATGACTATTTATGTATTACTATTATTATCCATCTGTTTATTCAATGTATATTTTGGATTACTTTTCTTATAATAGTCTTTCTTTCTGATTTCTGATGCTTGAGGCACTCTGTATAGAGCCAAAGATCCTCATGAATATGATAAATCTGTTGTTACATTTTTAAATATAATTCTAAAATGATTGCCAAAACATAGACATTTACCTTATATCACCTTCAAACTATACATATACATAAACACACAAAGCACATACACATTGATATCTAAAGATAATTCAGATATCCGATCTGTGGCATGTTTTATTGACCCTGCAGTGTCTCAAACAGCCCTTATAACTTATTATTTAAGCTTATGATTATTTAGAATAAAATGTCAAATAATCCCACTCGATTATTTCATTATTTCACTATCTCAGTTTTCTTGATCCATTGTGAAAAAGTTCTGTTATTTCCTCCTCATCTGTAGAGGCTACATTAGCCCACTCCCCGGTCTGATATTCTCGTAGTAACTGTATCCAAATGTTGGGCGGACATTTAGCCTTCACGATGATGTGTACATCGTGCGGGTGAAGGAGGTGAATAACCATCTTTTCATCTAGAATATCCCAAAAAGTTGTGTTACCCTGGTTTGGTTTTAATTTTGGGAGGGACGCCCATATCATTTCTTTTTCTCCTGGGGAGAAGGGGACATGGGTTTTAGTCGTATAGACTATTGATTGACCTTCCTCTTTACTCTGTCTAGTTTTGACTTGCATGGGTGCAGCTGGGACCGTTTTCAGAGCGGTCAGATCTGGATACAATGTATTATTATAACCAAAATCAGTGATTGATTTATATTCCGGATTATATGGGGGAGGAGCGCTAGCAAAACCTCCTTTTTCATATTCCCATGCTTTGCGATCTAAATCATCCCAATCGGGCCTGTCGTCCTCGGAGTGATCTGTGTCGCGACGCGCTCCTAACACGGCAGCACATCGCGCACCTACACCTTCACCTTTTCTGACCACTTTTCTTGCCCTTCTAATTTGCCTTGTAGTTCTATTAATTCTATCGTATTTTTCACAACTTCTTCTCTCAATTCACATTACTGTTTATGATGATCTTCCATTTCTGTTATTTTCTTTTCTTGATTCTCACCAACCTGACACAATATCACAATTCCTTTCTCTGTCTTATCTGGTTGTTGTTGCTTCCACCAGTCCCGGTGCTCCTTCGGAGACCAGTCTTTCTCCCAACTTCCTTCCAACATTTTCTTCTCTACATTCTGTTTTTTTATTTCTCAAAAAACCAATAATGCTGGTGTCACTCACTGTGACGATTTATCTGAAATATTACATTATTATATATTACATTATGTATATATATTATAATAAAAACAAACACTCCAGTAAGGTACGGACACCCGTACATGACACTGGCTAAGGTAAGGGAACCCATAAACAACCATAAGCACCCCCGGACCTAGGACAGACTGTAACTTGCTAACTTGCTAACTGTTTTGTTTGCTTCACATCGTTTGCTGCTAGTTGCATGCCAAACGAGTTCGTTCTGTCCAAAATATAAGCTTTTTTTCTTCTAATAAACTCAATAAAAATACAGTGCACTAGCAACTATTTCCCTTTCAAAAGTTGTAGTCCCGTTTCAGTTAAAACAAAATGTGTTCTTCAAACAAAGAAAATACTTGTGTTTCTTTTCCCTCTTTACCTGCTCTTATCACAAAGCTTCTCAACACAATCTCAGGTGCAGGTGCACTCTGCGCTATCCTTTGCCCGAGCTTTGTCCAGGAAAACTCACTGTAGCCATCTTAGTTCAACACGGGCTCTCCTTACCTGCGAGTCACACGGGTCCAGTTCACTTTGCAAGTGAACAGTCTCTTCTCAGAAACAATAAGGAAACTTGGAAAGAAACACAATCCCAGGTCGGTGTTAAAAAAAAGTTCTTTGTTTTCATATTAAAAGAAAACATTTGTATTTTCTCTGCACACTTCACAGCTCCAATTAGCACACTCAACTAATCCCTGCCCCCCTCAGAACCGTCACTAAAGAAAGGTACTCACAGTCATTTTAAATATGACATCCTGTAGTGTTTCATTTCAAAATATGATCTTATTATCACTTGAACCAAATAAATCCTTTGACCCACTAATACCAAATTACAGTTAGGGGGGCCACAGGTGTGATTTGAAAATACGATCTTCCATGTCTTTCTGTTGTGTTTTGACCTGGGGATCTGTAATTGTCCAAGTGGCTACTGCACATGTACTTATTTAATATTAAATGTGTTATTTAATTAGGCTTGGTTCTGGTGAGCATGTACAAGACGTCAGCTTTTTAAATAACTGTGTGTATTGGATCATACACATTTTAGAAATACTCTCTCAAACTTCCCGCATTGGTACCTCACCAGGGAGGTAGAAAACAGCAATAGCATTGAAAAAGTGTGATTGTAGTTCTGCTCTTCTGCAATATATTTCTACAATATCTTTAACATCTTCTTTAACATTGTTTTAAAGGCTGGGACCAATATGGTGGAATATCTCCAACACACGGACATTGAGAGACTCGACCCCTTTGTGCTGCTGCTCAGAGACCAACTCTCAGTTGTCTCTGAGTAGGCTATGGATCAACTTCCTTTCCTAATATGAAGGAGACCATGGATACAAAACCTATGAAAAACAGGTGATTATTGTTATTCTTCTCATTATAAACTACTTAATACATCTCTCCCATAAAGTACAACAGGATAGTGGTGACGTCATTCAGGATTGGATTGCCATTGGTCAAAAGCCCTCTGAGAGAAATTGTGTGGCGACACTCCACACTCTTAGAAGAAATTGTTCTGCACAGAACCATAAAGGGTTCCTCGAGTAATCGCTCTGGTGGATCCCTTTATGGTTCTATGTAGAACCCCTTCAAAGGGGTTACATGAAGAACCCCCAAACATAGCGTTCTATACAGAACCATTCGTTTTAAAATGTTATATATAGAACCCATTCAAAAAGGGGACACGTGCTATACCTGAATTTGTTTTCCAAATACAATCTTTAAATAATGTATGAGTTCATATATACAAACACACATACACAACGTAGAAATCACACTACTAGTGAAGTAACTTCATTTACATTATATGCCACAACTCCTCAATTTGGAACGCAAAAACAAGACATCTGATGTAAAAGTGTAAACTAATTACGAACAGCACTTTTGATTTTTATCTTCAATTCAGGGGCTACTTATTCGAACAGTAAACTGTATTCTCTCTTCTGAGTGACTGGAATGTTTTTGCCTACATTCAACTTAAATATGAAAGTTTCCAAAAACGGCATAGTTTTCTTTAAGGCTATTCAATGCCAAACACAAAATTCTCTCTGCTTTCAGTGCTTGTCCTTCAGCACAATTACACAGGTTCATGATGTTCTCATTTCAATACATTGTTTTCTTATTTAAACTATTTGACTTTGAGCTTACATTGAGAATAAAATCACTTTTGCAAGTAAAACCTGGCCAAGAAAGGAAGCAGCACTACAATAAAACAATACACAGAATACAAAGCAGTTCCTTCAAAAGTGAAAGTGATAAAGAGTGATGTCTGTCAGTAAATTACGTTGAGATACATATTGGTTATTTTGAATTAGGAGTCCAACTTCAATAACTTCTATTAACAAGCCAAAATACAGATCAGAATTACGGGTAATTGAAAATATTATGTAGCGCCTAGGTAAGCTTGGATGTGTTCAGAGAAACACTAAAAACGGACCTTCCTCACACCCATCTTGTTGAGGTGGACGTGGTCATACAGGTGATGTGGCTGGATGTCTCAGTGGTGTGCCAGGTGGACGTTGGGGAGGAGGGCACATCTTCGGGATACTTCTGCGTTGATGGCCTGGATGATGTGCAGGGGCACGTCTGTGCGGGGCAGCAGTGTGGAGATGGTGATTTTGGCAGTTTGGAATTCCTCTGTGGCTTTCTTTGCCACCTGTCTCAGGGCTGAGGCCACATCACCCCTGCAGGCACTCAGGTCGTTAGTGCCGGTGTGGATGAGGATGTGTTTGACCTGGCACAGCCTCCTCTTGGAGAGCAGCTCCAGGGCTCTCTGTGCTGTCGGGCACCAAAGCTTTTTCACTTTTCGCCCAGGGAAGAGGCGCCTCTCATCCAGGAACTTCCCATTGGAGTCGCTCAGAATGACCACCTCTGTGTTGACCTGCCACTCCGGGTTTTGCGTCGGGAGTGGTGGGGGCAGCGGGTGTGTTTTAGGGGAGTGGCGTTTCAGGGGTTTGTGTATTAGTGGCAGGTCTGGTGATAGTGGGGGTGTCAGGAGTGGTGGGGAGTGTGGGTGGATCAGTGGGTGCGTCAGTGGGTGCGTCAGGGGTTGTAGGTGTTGTGGGGTCAGTGCAGTGCAGTCTCTGTGCTCCTCTCTTAGCTTCTCCAGCTGGCTCTGCAGGCTCCTCAGCTGGCTGTGCTGGGGTGTCCTGGTCAGCTCCTCCCTCGCTCTGTGCAGCTCCGTCCTCAGGGTTTGGCTCTGCTCCTCCTGGTCTCTCACTGCTGCTCTCAGCTCATGGATCTCAGCCTTGTGGTGCATCTTTAGTCCCTGAACTCTGCAAACTTCAGCTCCAGCACTGATAGGCATTCCTTTAGTGTTTTAATGTTGCTGGAGAGTTTTGGGGAGACAGGGGTGCAGTCTGTGGGAGATGGGGCACTGTCTGGCTCCGTGTGGCTGGGGGCAGACTGCAGGGTGGCCGGCTCTGGCTCGTGTTTCTCTACCTCAGTCTCCTGCTTTGAGGTGTGGAAGCCGAGAGCTAATTGGTCCAGGCTGCTCTCGCTGTCCTGCACCATGATGGTCCCGTTGTGGTATACATTAAAAGTGAGCATCACACTGTCTGTGTCTTTCTCTACCAGCACTGAGATCTGCCTGCCTCTGCTAATGCCCCTCTTGTTGTTATTGGGGTATGTCTGTTTATTGGGTTGAGTATTTTACATTTCTTAAAATAAAACAATTCCAATTTTAATACTTATGATTAAAATCATTTAAAATATCAATCATTAAAATCACTTAAAAAATTTTAAAATCTTTGTGATTTTAACTAAAACAATTAACTTTAAAATAAACGTGCTCAAATCAAATAAACAAAACGTGATAAAAGCAAAAAATTGCACACCAACAAAAGAGTCAGATACATTGAAAATAACTGAAAATGCATTGAACAAATTAAAAAAACAATTAAAAAGGAAAAAATAAAAAACAAACAAAAAAAGTCCAATGCATTTTAAATTAAACCCAAAACGGTCAATGTATCTGACAACAAAATATAACAAAACTATACCTAAAAAACCCTAAACAATGTGATTTAAAAACAACTAAATCTTTAAAAACAATTAAGATTCGTTATTTAAATTCTTCTTTTAAAAACAATCATTCATAAAATCTTTAAAAGATCTTTAAAAGATCTTGGACTCGGGCTCCAGCAGGGGGAACTAACCGTCCCCGGAGGTGGGTCCCATCATGGAATCCTGAGCTCCCCCAGATCTTGTATGCGCCAGTTCTTAAAGGCTTCCTCCTTGCCCCTCTGATGGACCTCCAGATTGACGTAGTCTTTTACAAACACCATGCCCCTCCGCGCGATGACGATCGGGTCCAGCTCCTGCTTATTGAACAAACAGATGTTCCGTCCCTCCCACAGTGCCTGCTTCACTGCGCAGACGACACGCCACCAGCACCTCAAGGTAGATGTAGAGATTCCCTTGGCTGGACCGTATAGGATCTGCTGGGCGGTCGCCCGCGCAGGAACGGCGAACCTGTGGAGGAACGGAGAAAACAGGAGCCAGACCCTGTGGGCGGAGGGGCACTCACTAAAGATGTGAGCCTCCGTCTCCTTCCCCAAGCAACCCTTATAGGGGCAGGTGTCATAAGGAGCTATGCCCCTTCTGTGCATGAACACTCGGGTGGGGAGACACCGACTCACAGCCATCCAGGAGACATCTTTCTGCGTGTTCGTGAGGCAAACGTGCGTAGCGTTAGCCCAGATAAACCGGCAGGTTTCGGGAGGGAAATCTTCTATCTATATTGGGGTATGTCTGGCACAGGGTTTTGTGAAAGGCGGTGGGGTACTGAGTGTAGAACAGTAGATTGTTCTTGACCCTGTTTTCTCCTTTACCGGTGTAGTCTAGGATGAGGGTCTCAGGAGATGCTCTCATCACAGCTTGTTTGTAGTCCTTCTTAGCCTGTGCAGAGCGAATGTCTTCAGGGTATCGGATTTCAAAAGGCAGCTCTGCAGTCAGACTGCTGTTCGATAGATTTGTATCAGTCTCAGTGGCAGTTGGGCTCTCTCCTACTGTCACTCTATTCAAATTGGAGCTCTGCATTTTCATTGGCTGAGTCAACTACTGAGAATGCTTATTTATTTTATTAATACATATTTTTTTGTTTAATTATTTGTCTCTATAGGTGAAAGGTCTTACCTCCAATTCTTGTCTTCAGCTTTTCTTTTCTGACTTTTCTTCCTGAACTGTCTCTCTGCTTTCTTCTTTTTGTGTTTCTCTTAAAATTATTATTTTTTGAATACTGTTTCTTCTGAATTTCTATTCCATGTCTTCTGTGTATGTTTATAGTGCTATATATTCATTTGTAAATGACAAATTAAATCCGCTTATGTATAAAAACAAATGTTTTTTAGGAGCTCATATTCCTCTCTCTCTCTCTCTCTCTCTCTCTCTCTCTCTCTCTCAATTCAATTCATTTGTATTGTCAAAGCAATTGGACATACATACATATACATACATACATACATACATACATACATACATACATACATCTACACGGAAAATAAATAATAGAATTATGAATCACAATAAGATGTAATGAAGTACAGAAAATGAAAATGTAAAAAAATGTGATCTTTAATACATACAAATAAAGAAAATAGGTTTACTATTTCCAGATTCCTTTTTTGAAATACAATGACATGCATAACAAACAAGTATTTACATTATATTTACAGCCGGTGCTCGTGTGTCACTGTGTCCCTCAGGCTGTGGTAGGCGCTGACATATTGGGCAGCCAGGGTGGCTGTGTGTCCCTCCCCCAGGAGGACTGGCGTTTTTCTTTTTTCTCAGTTTTGTCACAGGTTGGGTGGGCATCCATTATGTTGTTACAGAATTTGTCCCTTATTTTGGGCTAAAGCTTTCCGTGGAGGGGAACGTGGATCAGTTTGTACCATTTTTGGGAGAATCTGCCTTGTTGGGGCGGAGCTGTGACCAGGTGAACAGCAGATCGGGCATAGGTGGGCATGTGGGCAGAGGAGTTGGAAGGCCGGGACAAGCAAATAAGCTTGCTAAGGTACGCAGCAGCAGCAAGCATCCCCCACATCCAGCCAGCCAGCCAGTCTGGCTGGCAGTGACTGAGTGGTTGTCAGACGGCAAGCAACGGAATGTACGTGCTCTGTGATGTCATAGCAGTCAGCTGAGAGAGGCTCGTGATGTCATCGCTGAGCTGGCTGGCTGGCTGGCTCTGTGTGTGTGTGTGTATGTCTGTGTGTGTGTGTGTGTGTCTGTTTGTCTGTTTTTCAGTCTGTCTCTCTCTCTCTCTCTCTCTCTCTCTCTCTCTCTCTCTCTCTCTCTCTCTCTCTCTCTCTCTCTCTCTCCTCTCAATTCAATTCATTTGTATTGTCAAAGCAATTGGACATACATACATTCATACATACATATATATATATATATATATATATATATATACATACATACATGCATACATGCTAGAAAGTCATTACTATGTTATCTTAAAGGCTAACTAAGCAGAACATATATCATTATAGAACAGAGTCCATAGGTCTACACATGGTTTTAGGGAACAGGCACGTAGGTCATACCGTTTGACATTGTTTCCAAGGTTCTCATCGTAAATAACAAACAGAAATCAAACTAGCTTCTGGCCTGACCTTCTAGCTTGACTCTATCTTTCCGCCTTATATACTTGGTGAATAATTGAGGAAGTAGCACCAAGTGACCACATTAGGCTGCCTGAGGGTTTCTGGGGAGTGTAGTTGTCTAGGGTCGGTTTTCTTCCCTAGAGTGCAGACCTTGCAGCAGACCTGGCCTGACATATCTGCCATGTATGACCCTGCCCCTTGGTTTGTCCCACATCCTCCCCCCCAGCTGCGACCCCATAGGTCGAGCGACAGCCGCAAAAAAGCATGCACCCGGGACAGCCCATCAACATTCCCCATGGCCTTCCCTGGCCTGTGCTGCAGGGTGAAATGAAAATGTTGGAGACTCAAAAACCACCTCATCACACGGGCATTCCTGTCTTTCGAACGATGCATCCAAGTGAGGGGGGCATGGTCAGTGATCAGGGTGAAGTGCCTGCCCAACAAATAGTATCGAAGACTGTCCAAAGCCCACTTCACTGCCAAACATTCTTTTTCAACTACCAAATAATTTATTTCATTGGATTCCAACTTTCTGCTAAGGAACAACACCGGGTGTTCGTGATCACCCATTCTTTGGGACAAAACCACTCCGATCCCCACCTCAGAGGCGTCCGTCTGGACTATAAATTCTTTCTGAAAGTCAGGTACCATTAAAACGGGGTTGCGGCAGAGCGCCTCCTGTAGGCTCCGGAAAGCCCGGTTTGCTGTATCACCCCATCTAACCATATTGGGTTCTGTAGCCTTAGTCATATCAGTCAGAGGGGCCGCTAAGGTAGCATAGTTGGGAATAAACCTCGGGTAATACCCAGTTAACCCTAAAAATGCCCTAACCTGCTTTTTATTGACAGGCCTAGGCCAAGAGTTTATGGCTTCAACCTTGGATATTTGGGGTTTCACCATACCCCTCCCTACTGTATAGCCCAAGTATTTGGCCTCTTCCAACCCCAAATTGCATTTGGTTGGATTAGCCATCAGGCCTGCTGCATGTATTGAATCCAATACCGCTTGGAGCTGAGACAAATGTGATTCCCAATCTGGACTGTGAATGACCACATCATCTAAATATGTTGCCGCATACGTCCTGTGTGGTCTAAGTATGTGGTCCATCAACCTTTGAAAGGTGGCAGGAGCACCATGCAGGCCAAAGGGCATCACTGTGTAGTGAAACAGACCATCTGGGGTTGCAAAGGCTGTTTTTTCTTTGGCACCCGGGGTCAAGGGAATCTGCCAGTAGCCCTTGGCTAAGTCAATAGTTGAAATATAGCGAGCATTCCCAATATTCTCTAACAATTCATCTACTCGGGGCATTGGGTATGCATCAAACTTTGAAATTTCATTAACCTTTCTAAAATCATTACAGAATCTCCAGGAGCCATCAGGTTTGGAAACCATGACTATAGGGCTGGACCACTCACTGTGGGATTCTTCAATAACCCCTGCCTCCAGCATTTCCTTAACCTCATTTCTAATAGTGTTCCTGCGAGCTTCTGGTACCCTGTAAGGCCTCATATTTACCTTCTTTCCTGGGAGAGACACAATGTTGTGAGAGACTAAATGGGTACGCCCCGGTATGCCTGAGAAAACTTCCCTATTACGTATTATCAAGTCGTTCACCTCCTTCAACTGGTCAGGTGACAAGGCAGCTGCAATATTCACCTTCGGTGTCCCTAGTGGCTGAGGGGGGTAAGTCAACATCAACACTTCCCTGTCCTTCCAGGCTTTTATTAAGTTGACATGATATATTTGTTCTGGGGGTCGGCGGCCGGGTTGCTGAACCTTATAGTTCACTTCCCGTATTCGCTCTATAATCTCATAAGGTCCCATCCACGTAGCCAGAAATTTACATTCTACAGTGGGAACCAACACCAACACCCTATCACCAGGCTGGAACACCCTCAGTGTAGCCTGACGATTATAGGCGAATTGTTGGTTTTCCTGTGCCTGCCTTAGGTGCTCTCTCACAATGGGAGTGACTGTGGCTATTCTCTCTTGCATAGCATTGATGTGCTCGACTACACTCCGGAAAGGAGTGGACTCGTGTTCCCACGTTTCACGGGCTATGTCTAATATCCCCCTGGGGTGCCTCCCATATAACAGTTCAAAAGGCGAAAAGCCCAGGGAAGCCTGTGGGACTTCCCTAATGGCAGACATCAAGTAGGGCAGCATGAATTCCCAATTTTTCCCATCCTTATCGATTACCTTTCTTAGCATGGACTTCAGGGTCCTATTAAATCTCTCAACCAACCCATCTGTTTGTGGGTGGTAGACTGATGTTCTCAACTGCTTAACCTGCAACAATTTACACAGATCGGTCATAACCTTAGACATAAAGGGTGTGCCCTGATCTGTTAATATCTCCCTCGGTATCCCCACCCTACTACACATCAACATTAGCTCTTTTGCAATACCTTTTGAAGCCATGGTCCGCAGTGGAATGGCTTCTGGGTACCTGGTGGCATAATCCAAAATAACCAGTATATACTGATGCCCTCTGGCTGATTTTGGGAGAGGTCCCACCACATCCATAGCTATCCTAGCAAAGGGGGTCTCAATGATGGGCAAAGGGACCAGTGGGCTTCTGAAGGCTGGTTTAGGAGCATGTAGTTGACATTCAGGACATGAGCTACAATGTTCTGTCACGTCTGCATGTACGCCTGGCCAGTAAAACCTCCTCAGGAGTCTATCCTTGGTTTTGTCCATCCCCAGATGTCCCCCCAGGATATGCCCATGTGCCAG
The DNA here is from genome assembly GCF_036373705.1 of Amia ocellicauda. Classification (NCBI taxonomy): domain Eukaryota; kingdom Metazoa; phylum Chordata; class Actinopteri; order Amiiformes; family Amiidae; genus Amia; species Amia ocellicauda. The sequence goes on from NC_089852.1 coordinate 57,218,102, forward strand.
ATTGAGAACTGTTCGTCTGAATGGGGTGGGAACTAGCAATTGCTCCACAATGTCCACCCCTATCTTATTTACACGGTACAATAGGTCATTTTTTACCATAAAATAAGGATAAGCTGTTGGCGGGTCTGCAGTAGTCATAGGGGTCCCATTTACTACCTTCACATTTTCTTTAGCATAGTGTAGAGTGAGATCTCGCACCTGTGCGCTGCCAAAATCAGTGGGGAGTCCCTCTAACACTGACACTTCTACATTGTCAGCTTCAGGGGTCTCTATGAATGGATTCTCACCCACCCTGCTAGTGCTGGGTTCCTCACCCTCCATAGGGTCATCTACGTCACTACATTCCACCCCTATGTTTTCAGTTTAATTTTCCCCAACCAAAACCTTCACTGTCGACTCAACTGGAACCAGGTCTACTTTTAGCTCTAGTTGTGGGATCGAGGCAACTTCTGGCTTACAGTTTTCAGTGTGCATTTCCAATTTACTATGTTTTCTATCTAGTTTTCCAAAATTAGGAAAATATCGTCCCAGTATCACATCATATGGCATGTTGGGTACCACACCGACTTCGTAATCTAGTTTCCCGGCCTCTGTCTGTATGTTTACAAGGGCTGTGGGATAGGGGCGTGTGTCACCATGTGTGCATGTGATACTGAGCTCCTGATGTCTATCCAGCTTGTTGGTCGCTACTAATTTTTCTGTGACCAGTGTAACCATACTGCCAGAGTCGAGTAGAGCAGCCACTTCTTTCTCATCGACTATCACTGTACACATGTGTTTTGGATTAGGTACTCCGCCTATGAAAACATCCGTCCCAACAGGGCAGGCATAAAATACCGGTTTCTCTTTCCCCATATCACACACATTACATTGCATTGGTTCCTCTCTACCTGGGCAGTGGGCCGCAATATGTCCTACTTTGTCACAATTGTAGCAGACAATTGGTTGTGATGGTGACCCCCTATAACCCTTAGTCTCGGCTTTAGGCCCCACCTTTGCCCCCCCCCAGTCTTGCTCTTTTCTTCCAACCCAGCGCGTCATGTTTCCCAGAGTACTTTGGAACCATATTACCCGGTCCGCTGGTTCGTCATGGCCTGGGGAACGAGTTTTTAACCTCCGGTACATGCTCTGCTGCTCCGGCTGTATAGAACCGCTCTACAATGGCCACCAAGGTGTCAGCGGACAGCACCTCATTCTGGCCAACCCAGCGTCGAACGTCCTTGGGCAAACAGCATTGGTAGTTGTCAAGGACTATGGCCTCCACCACCTCGGCTGATGAATGGACCTCTGGCTGTAGCCATTTCCTGGCCAGATGGATCAGATCAAACATCTGCGTTCGGATTGGTTGTCCTGGTTGGTAGGCCCACTGCTGAAACCGATGTGCCCTCACTGCGGTGGTCACGCCCAATCGGGTCATTATCTCCGCTTTCAATTTATCATAGTCCTGGGCGTCCTTCAGCTCCAGATCAAAGTACGCTTTCTGTGCATCCCCTGCCAGATAAGGTGCCACAAGCCCTGCCCAGGAATCTTTTGGCCATCCCTCTCTCTGCTGTCCTCTCAAAGGTCATAAGGAAGGCCTCAACATCGTCCTGTTTTGTCATTTTCTGCAGAAAGTGATTGGTGCGGGGAGTGGAATGGGTTGCAGCCCCCTGTGGCCCAATCCTGGTTGCAAGTGCTTCAACACTCTCTTTCAGCTCTTTAGTCACCTTTTCCTGCTCTTCTCTAAACATTTTATTTGTATCATGCTGGACCTGCAGTGCTTCCTGATGCATCCGCATAGCATCCTGGTGAGCCACCTGCTGCACCCTGGTCGCTTCCTGTTGGGCTATTACAGCCTGTAGTTTTTTTTTTTTTGGATAAAAAAATTCACTCAGCCAGTCTGGGTTTCATGAGGTGCTGCCCGCATTCTACACCAAATGTGACAAAACGCCTTGGCTGTACACGTGTGCGGGTCTTCTCTGTGATCTTCTTAGGAGTAAAAACCAGTCATGACCCAGGGAGGAGGTTGCAAATACAGGGCTGTGCCTGTATGTTTACTTCAAACAAAACAAATCTGAAAACAAAACCTAACTCACACTGGAGTTGTAACTAATCTTACATAATCATTCTATTTTAAACAAAGTCTGGAATAAAAAAGTCTTGGCTTTCTCCTTATGAGCTACCTCTGTTTTCCAGATAACTCACCCTATTGTCTCTCACTTCTCTCTCTCTCAGGCCCGCCTTATATACCTGGTGAATAATTGAGGAAGTAACACCAAGTGACCACATTAGGTGCTAGAATGGCTGCCTGAGGGTTTCTGGGGAGTGTAGTTGCCTAGGGTCGGTATTCTACCCTAGAGTACACACCTTGCAGCAGACCTGGCCTGACATATCTGCCATGTATGACCCTGCCCCTTGGTTTGTCACAATACATACATACATACATATACACGGAAAATAAATAATAGAATTATGAATCACAATAAGATGTAATGAAGTACAGAAAAAGAAAATGTAATAAAATGTGATCTTTAATACATACAAATAAAGAAAATAGGTATACCATTTCCAGATTCCTTTTTTGAAATACAATGACATGCATTACAAACGAGTATTTACATTATATTTACAGCCGGTGCTCGTGTGTCACTGTGTCCCTCAGGCTGTGGTTGGCGCTGACATATTGGGCAGAATGTGTCCCTTATTTTGGGCTAAAGCTTTCTGTGGAGGGGAACGTGGATCAGTTTGTACCATTTTTGGGAGGATCTGCCTTGTTGGGGCGGAGCTGTGATCCAGGTGAACAGCAGATCGGGCATAGGTGGGCATGTGGGCAGAGGAGTAGGAAGGCCGGTCAAGCAAATAAGCTTGCTAAGGTACACAGCAGCAGCAAGCAGCCCCCCCATCCAGCCAGCCAGCCAGTCTGGCTGGCAGTGACTGAGTGGTTGACAGACGGCAAGCAACGGAATGTTCATGCTCTGTGATGTCATAGCAGTCAGCTGAGAGAGGCTTGTGATGTCATCGCTGAGCTGGCTGGCTGGCTGGCTGGCTGGCTGTGTGTGTGTCTGTGTGTGTGTGTGTGTGTGTGTGTGTGTGTGTCTGTTTGTGTTTGTCAGTCTGTCTGTCTGTCTGTCTCTCTCTCTCTCTCTCTCTCTCTCTCCCTCTCAATTCAATTCATTTGTATTGTCAAAGCAATTGGACATACATACATACATACATACATGCTAGAAAATCATTACTATGTTATCTTAAAGGCTAACTAAGCAGAACATATTTCATTATAGAACAGAGTTCATAGATCTACACATGGTTTTAAGGAACAGGCACGTAGGTCATACCGTTTGACATTGTCTCCAAGGTTCTCATCGTAAATAACAAACAGAAATCAAACTACCTTATGGCCTCCTGACCTTCTAGCTTGACCTTATCTTTCTTAAGTATACAAGAGAGAAAAACAGGTTTGAGAAAATCATTTCTAACTTTCCTTCCATACAATAATACATACATACATACATACGGAAAATAAATAATAGAATTATGAATCTCAATATAATGTAATGAAGTACAGAAAAAGAAAATGTAATAAAATGTGATCTTTAATACATTCAAATAAAGAAAATAGGTTTACTATTTCCAGATTCCTTTTTGAAATACAATGACATGCATTACAAACGAGTATTTACATTATATTTACAGCCGGTGCTCGTGTGTCACTGTGTCCCTCAGGCTGTGGTAGGCGCTGACATATTGGGCAGCCAGGGTGGCTGTGTGTCCCTCCACCAGGAGGACTGAGCGTTTTTCTTTTTTCTCAGTTTTGTCACAGGTTGGGTGGGCATTCGTTATGTTGTTACAGAATGTGTCCCTTATTTTGGGCTAAAGCTTTCCGTGGAGGGGAACGTGGATCAGTTTGTACCATTTTTGGGAGGATCTGCCTTGTTGGGGCGGAGCTGTGATCCAGGTGAACAGCAGATCGGGCTTAGGTGGGCATTTGGGCATAGGAGTAGGAAGGCCGGTCAGGCAAATTAGCTTGCTAAGATACGCAGCAGCAGCAAGCAGCCCCCCCATCCAGCCAGCCAGCCAGTCTGGCTGGCAGTGACTGAGTGGTTGACAGACGGCAAGGAACGGAATGTACGTGCTCTGTGATGTCATAGCAGTCAGCTGAGAGAGGCTCGTGATGTCATGGCTGAGCTGGCTGGCTGTCTGGCTGGCTGGCTCTGTGTGTGTGTGTGTGTGTGTGTGTGTGTGTGTGTGCGTGTGTCTGTCTGTCTGTCAATTCATTTCAATTCAATTCAAAGGTGCTTTATTGGCATGATCTATCACAATATTGCCAAAGCAGATACAAATGCTCTATCAATCAAGACAAAACATTGCAATACAAGATTCAGTGGAACAAATATAGTACACATTGAAATAAAATTAAGTAGGATATAAACCATATTTGTTGTTTGTATCAAAATTTGTGTCATGACATCAGAAAAATCACTGTTTTTATTTTGTTTTGCAAATGGAGTGCCACAGGCTGGTGTCTACACACTGTCTCACAGGCTGTGGCAGGTGGATACATATTGCGCTGCTAAGAAGGCAGTGCGCTCCTCCTCTCCCAGCAGGACGGGGAGTTTGCAGCAATCGGGGATCATGCTGAACTCAGGGATATGCATTTTTAATATTTTAAAGTATGTCTCCCTGATTTTTGTGTATTTAGGGCAGGACAGCAGGAAATGCGCCTGTGTTTCGACCTCCCCTAGGTCACACTGGCTGCACAGCCGCTCTTCTCTGGCAACCCAGAATTTTCTGTAGCGGCCTTTTTCAATGGCGAGGCTGTGGTCACTGAGCCTGTATTTAGTTAGATTTTGTCTCTCTTTTATATTTTGGATTTTTAAGTATTCAGCCAATGTAATGTTTCTATTCAGGGCCCGGTAGCATTCCAATTTGTTTTGTAATTCTAATTCGTGTCTCTAATCTTTTGTGTATTTGCTTTTCAGGTACATGTCAATTTTCCCAATTGTTGTTGTTTTGGTCATTGTGTGTTCGGGCTCTGTGAGCCTCAGAGCCGTGGGGGCGTTTCTGTGTACGTGTAAGATGTTTTTATTAAATTCTAGGTGGAATATTTCCATGGGGCTTTTGTCCCAATTGTTGTTATTGAGGTTCATGAGGGGACCCCACACTTCGCTCCCATATAGCAGGATTGGTTGGATGATGGAGTTTAATATTTTAATCCAAATAGTTATTGGTATTGTTGTTTTCCCAAATTGTGTCTTTATGGCATAAAATGCCCGGCGTGCCTTGTCTTTTAATGCGTTTATAGCCAGGCTGAAGCTCCCTGACGCACTGATGGTCAGGCCAAGGTAGTTGTATCTGGTGCAGTGCTCTAATCCAGTGCTGCCCAGAGTGAAGCGGTACCTGTTTCCCTGAGATGGGGCTTTTTTCTGGAAAACCATAACTCTGGTCTTGTCCAGATTGACTGCCAGGGCCCATTTCTGACAGTACTGCTCTAGCAGCGCCAGGTTCTGCTGAAGCCCCTGCTCTGTGGGCGACAGCAGCACCAGGTCGTCTGCATAGAGCAGGAACTTGATCTCTGTGTCATGGAGAGTTAGGCTGCGGGCGTCAGACTGCTCCAACACTGTGGCCAACTCGATGATGTAGATGTTGAACAGTGTTGGACTCAGACTGCAGCCCTGTCTCACTCCCCGCCCCTGAGTGAAGAACTCTGTTCTTGAGTTGCCAATTTGAACTCCGCATTTGTTTTCAGAATACATTGATTTAATGATGTCATAAACTTTACCCCCTACACCACTCTGTAGAAGTTTATAAAATAATCCCTTGTGCCAGATTGAGTCAAATGCCTTTCTAAAGTCTACAAAACAGGCAAATATTTTTCCTTTATTGTTTTGGGTATATTTATTTATGAGGGTGTGTAGAGTGTAAATATGATCGGTTGTGCGGTGTTTTGGTAGGAAGCCAATCTGACTCTTATTCAGGACACTGTGCTTGGTAAGGAAGGCCAGTATCTGGGCGTTGATGATACTGCAGAACACCTTCCCCAGGTTACTGCTCACACAGCTGCCCCAGTAGTTATTGGGGTCTAATTTGTCTCCACTTTTAAAAATCGGGGTGATCAATCCTTGATTCCCGACCTCAGGGAAACACCCGGCTCTCAGCACCAGGTTAAAGAGTTTGAGCAGAGCCTCCTGCAGCTGCGGGCTGCTGTGCTTCAGCATCTCAGGGCTGATGCTGTCGGGGCCGCTGGCTTTCCTGGGTTTGAGGATTTTGAGTTGATGTTTTAGTTCCTGTATTGTAAATGGGTTATCTAAGGGATTTTGGTTATTCTTAATGATTTCTTCCAATTTATTTAGGTTTTTTAATATTTTAACCTGTTCTGGGTTTGGATTGTTTTCAACATTTTGGTAAAGTTTTTCAAAGTGTGTTTTCCAGATTTCTCCATTTTGAATTGGTATTTCATTTTTTGTTTTTGGGGTATTTATTCTGCCCATATAGTGGTCTTTTTTCTTACTGAGGAGTTGCTTGTAGTGCCGCAGGGCCTGGCAGTAGCTGAGGCGAGCCTCCTGGTTGTCGGGCTCTCTGTGTTTAGTGTTGGAGAGATGTCTCAGGTGTTTCCTAGAAGTTTCACACTCCTGGTCACACCACTGTTCTTTTTTTCTTTTAGACGACTTCATATTTTGATTTTTAATTGTTTTAATGTTTGATTTTAAAGCCAGTCTCTCAAATATTTCATTCAGTGTTTTGGTGGCTGAGTTTATTCCGTTTTGGTTTATTTGATAGTGTGAGGATTGATATCTGTCTAACATGTTTTCAATCTCATCACTATTCAGGGCTCTTGTGTAGTTCTCTGTGCTGGGCTCTGACCATCTCTAACTGGGTGGCAGGGAGACCAGTTTTGTGGGAAGTTTGGCTCTGACTTGTGGCTGCGCTGATCTTTTTAGGTAAAGTGTTATTTGGCTGTGGTCTGATAGTGGAGATTGTTGTCTGACTATAAACGCATTGTTGGCTTGTGGGTCCAGGTCAGTTATGGCGTAGTCCACCACACTGCTGCCCAGAGCCGAGCAGTATGTGAATCTCCCCAGAGAGTACCCCCTGGTCCTGCCATTGATGATATATAGACCCAGGCTTTTACATAGGCGCACTACCTGCTTCCTGCTCTTGTTTACCACGCTGTCGTGGCTGTGTCAGTGTGGAGGTGTGTGTGTGGCACAGCGGGGAGTCTCCGAACAGGTGTGTGTTCCCCTCTGTATTGATGTAGTCCATCTCTCTGCCAGTCCTGGCATTGAGATCGCCACACTGCAGTACAGAGCCCAGGGTCTGGAAGTGGCAGATTTCGTTTTGAAGCTCATGAAAGCCTTCCTCATTATAGTAGGGGGAGTCTGCGGGTGGCATATAAATTGCACATAGGTATATATCTGTGTTATTTTGTAGGGTGTCTTTTCTGATTTTCATCCACAGGTGTGTGTCTCCTCTCTGTACTGGGCATAGGGCTGCTCGGAGCTCCTCCCTGTACCACACGATAATCCCCCACGAGGCCCTGCCACACCTGACTTTTTTTATAGGAGGGCACAATCAGCTCCCTGTATCCATTGTATCCATCCAGTGTATAGACATATCTGCACAGCACCAAGTCTCTACAAGAATGAAAACATCTGAACTATTTACAGTGTTGATCAGTTCAGGGCCTGTGCTCTTCATTCCAAAAGTTGAGGAGCGTAAACCCTGCATATTCCAACTGCTTATTTTAAAGGACATGTTAATATATTTTATTATACTTGTCTCTTCTACATAAGAAAGTTTAATTTGTGGTCTACAACTGATATTATATTACTAATAATAATTATATATGGATATACATAATAATCACTCAAAGATTTTATCTTTGCATCAAAATATCAGAATAATTAAATCACATTTTTTCTTACTCTCCATCTCCACAACCATATATATGTGTGTTGAGGCTCAGTTAACTCAGCAGTGTGGTACAGATGACACTGAGGAGTTGCCTTATCTGGGCCAGCTGGGCAGCATCGGGCCTCCAGGCTCTGGAAGCCGCTGCTGCGTGGCTGTGTGGCTGTGCTGGTCCCCGGCTGTCCGCTCTGCTGTGCTGGACGGGCCCTCTGGGGATGGGGGGGTGGGGAATGGGGCCGCGGGGTCTCAGGGGCTGGGGCTGGGGTGGAGCCGGTGGCTGGGGATGTGGCCGGGGGCTGGGGGGTTTGCTCCTGGTCTCGAGGTGGGGGTGTGTGGGGTTTCGGCCCAGGGTTGTGTCCTTGAGGGCCTTTGAGATGATCCTCACACCCGTCTTGTTGAGGTGGACGTGGTCATACAGGTGATGTGGCTGGATGTCTCAGTGGTGTGCCAGGTGGACGTTGGGGAGGAGGGCACATCTTCGGGACACTTCTGCGTTGATGGCCTGGATGATGTGCAGGGGCACGTCTGTGCGGGGCAGCAGTGTGGAGATGGAAATTTTGGCAGTTGGGAATTCCTCTGTGGCTTTCGTTGCTACCTGTCTCAGGGCTGAGGCCACATCGCCCCTGCGGGCACTCAGGTCGTTAGTGCCGGTGTGGATGAGGATGTGTTTGACTTGGCAAAGCCTCCTCTTGGAGAGCAGCTCCAGGGCTCTCTGTGCTGTGGAGCACCAAAGCTTTTTCACTTTTCGCCCAGGGAAGAGGCGCCTCTCAACCAGGAACTTCCCATTGGATTCGCTCAGAATGACCACCTCTGCGTTGACCTGCCACTCCGGGTTTGCGTCGGGAGTGGTGGGGGCAGCGGGTGTGTTTTGGGGGAGTGGCGTTTCAGGGGGTTGTGTATTAGTGGCAGGTCTGGTGATAGTGGGTGTGTCAGGAGTGGTGGGGAGTGTGGGTGGATCAGTGGGTGCGTCAGGGGTTGGAGGTGTTGTGGGGTCAGTGCAGTGCAGTCTCTGTGCTCCAGTGATGTGTAGCTCCTCTCTTAGCTCCTCCAGCTGGCTCTGCAGGCTCCTCAGCTAGCTGTGCTGGGGTGTCCTGGTCAGCTCCTCCCTCGCTCTGCGCAGCTCCGTCCTCAGGGTTTGGCTCTGCTCCTCCAGGTCTCTCACTGCTGCTCTCAGCTCATGGATCTCAGCCTTGTGCTGCATCTTTAGTCTGTGCATCTCATCCCGGAGCTGATCGCACAAGGAGGTCTGGGCCAGGGTGCTCAAGGTCTGCTCCCTGAACTCCGCAAACTCCAGCTCCAGCACTGATAGGCATTCCTTTAGTGTTTTAATGTTGCTGGAGAGTTTTGGGGAGACAGGGGGGCAGTCTGTGGGAGATGGGGCACTGTCTGGCTCCGTGTCGCTGGGGGCAGACTGCAGGGTGGCCGGCTCTGGCTCTTGTTTCTCTACCTCAGTCTGCTGCTTTGAGGTGTGGAAGCCGAGAGCTAATTGGTCCAGGCTGCTCTCGCTGCCCTGCACCATGATGGTCCCGTTGTGGTATACATTAAAAGTGAGCATCACACTGTCTGTGTCTTTCTCTACCAGCACTGAGATCTGCCTGCCTCTGTTAATGCCCCTCTTGTTGTTATTGGGGTATGTCTGGCACAGGGTTTTGTGAAAGGCGGTGTAGAACAGTAGATTGTTCTTGACCCTGTTTTCTCCTTTACCGGTGTAGTCTAGGATGAGGGTCTCAGGAGATGCTCTCATCACAGCTTGTTTGTAGTCCTTCTTAGCCTGTGCAGAGCGAATGTCTTCAGGGTATCGGATTTCAAAAGGCAGCTCTGCAGTCAGACTGCTGTTCGATAGATTTCTATCAGTCTCAGTGGCAGTTGGGCTCTCTCCTACTGTCACTCTATTCAAATCGGAGCTCTGCATTTTCATTGGCTGAGTCAACTACTGAGAATGCTTATTTATTTTATTAATACATATTTTTTTGTTTAATTATTTGTCTCTTACCTCCAATTCTTGTCTTCAGCTTTTCTTTTCTGACTTTTCTTCCTGAACTGTCTCTCTGCTTTCTTCTTTTTGTGTTTCTCTTAAAATTATTATTTTTTGAATACTTTTTCTTCTGAATTTCTATTCCATGTCTTCTGTGTATGTTTATAGTGCTATATATTCATTTGTAAATGACAAATTAAATCCGCTTATGTATAAAAACAAATGTTTTTTAGGAGCTCATATCTCTCTCTCTCTCTCTCTCTCTCTCTCTCTCTCTCAATTCATTTCATTTGTATTGTCAAAGCAATTGGACATACATACACATACATACATATACACTCACCTAAAGGATTATTAGGAACACCTGTTCAATTTCTCATTAATGCAATTATCTAATCAACCAATCACATGGCAGTTGCTTCAATGCATTTAGGGGTGTGGTCCTGATCAAGACAATCTCCTGAACTCCAAACTGAATGTCTGAATGGGAATGAAAGGTGATTTAAGCAATTTTGAGCGTGGCATGGTTGTTGGTGCCAGACGGGCCGGTCTGAGTATTTCACAATCTGCTCAGTTACTGGGATTTTCACGCACAACCATTTCTAGGGTTTACAAAGAATGGTGTGAAAAGGGAAAAACATCCAGTATGCGGCAGTCCTGTGGGCGAAAATGCCTTGTTGATGCTAGAGGTCAGAGGAGAATGGGCCGACTGAGTCAAGCTGATAGAAGAGCAACTTTGACTGAAATAACCACTCGTTACAAACGAGGTATGCAGCAAAGCATTTGTGAAGCCACAACACGTACAACCTTGAGGCGGATGGGCTACAACAGCAGAAGACCCCACCGGGTACCACTCATCTCCACTACAAATAGGAAAAAGAGGTGAGACATTCAGATGGTAGAGTCAGAATTTGGCGTAAACAGAATGAGAACATGGATCCATCATGTCTTGTTACCACTGTGCAGGCTGGTGGTGGTGGTGTAATGGTGTGGGGGATGTCTTCTTGGCACACTTTAGGCCCCTTAGTGCCAATTGGGCATCGTTTAAATGCTACGGCCTACCTGAGCATTGTTTCTGACCATGTCCATCCCTTTATGACCACCATGTACCCATCCTCTGATGGCTACTTCCAGCAGGATAATGCACCATGTCACAAAGGTCGAATCATTTCAAATTGGTTTCTTGAACATGACAATGAGTTCACTGTACTAAACTGGCCCCCACAGTCACCAGATCTCAACCCAATAGAGCATCTTTGGGATGTGGTGGAACGGGAGCTTCGTGCCCTGGATGTGCATCCCACAAATCTCCATCAACTGCAAGATGCTATCCTATCAATATGGGCCAACATTTCTAAAGAATGCTTTCAGCACCTTGTTGAAGCAATGCCACGTAGAATTAAAGCAGTTCTGAAGGCGAAAGGGGGTCAAACACAGTATTAGTGTGGTGTTCCTAATAATCCTTTAGGTGAGTGTATATACATACATACATACATGCATATATGCTAGAAAGTCATTACTATGTTATCTTAAAGGCTAACTAAGCAGAACATATATCATGATAGAACAGAGTCCATAGGTCTACACATGGTTTTAGGGAACAGGCACGTAGGTCATACCGTTTGACATTGTTTCCAAGGTTCTCATCGTAAATAACAAACAGAAATCAAACTAGCTTCTGGCCTGACCTTCTAGCTTGACTCTATCTTTCCGCCTTATATACTTGGTGAATAATTGAGGAAGTAGCACCAAGTGACCACATTAGGCTGCCTGAGGGTTTCTGGGGAGTGTAGTTGTCTAGGGTCGGTTTTCTTCCCTAGAGTGCAGACCTTGCAGCAGACCTGGCCTGACATATCTGCCATGTATGACCCTGCCCCTTGGTTTGTCCCACATCCTCCCCCCCAGCTGCGACCCCATAGGTCGAGCGACAGCCGCAAAAAAGCATGCACCCGGGACAGCCCATCAACATTCCCCATGGCCTTCCCTGGCCTGTGCTGCAGGGTGAAATGAAAATGTTGGAGACTCAAAAACCACCTCATCACACGGGCATTCCTGTCTTTCGAACGATGCATCCAAGTGAGGGGGGCATGGTCAGTGATCAGGGTGAAGTGCCTGCCCAACAAATAGTATCGAAGACTGTCCAAAGCCCACTTCACTGCCAAACATTCTTTTTCAACTACCAAATAATTTATTTCATTGGATTCCAACTTTCTGCTAAGGAACAACACCGGGTGTTCGTGATCACCCATTCTTTGGGACAAAACCACTCCGATCCCCACCTCAGAGGCGTCCGTCTGGACTATAAATTCTTTCTGAAAGTCAGGTACCATTAAAACGGGGTTGCGGCAGAGCGCCTCCTGTAGGCTCCGGAAAGCCCGGTTTGCTGTATCACCCCATCTAACCATATTGGGTTCTGTAGCCTTAGTCATATCAGTCAGAGGGGCCGCTAAGGTAGCATAGTTGGGAATAAACCTCGGGTAATACCCAGTTAACCCTAAAAATGCCCTAACCTGCTTTTTATTGACAGGCCTAGGCCAAGAGTTTATGGCTTCAACCTTGGATATTTGGGGTTTCACCATACCCCTCCCTACTGTATAGCCCAAGTATTTGGCCTCTTCCAACCCCAAATTGCATTTGGTTGGATTAGCCATCAGGCCTGCTGCATGTATTGAATCCAATACCGCTTGGAGCTGAGACAAATGTGATTCCCAATCTGGACTGTGAATGACCACATCATCTAAATATGTTGCCGCATACGTCCTGTGTGGTCTAAGTATGTGGTCCATCAACCTTTGAAAGGTGGCAGGAGCACCATGCAGGCCAAAGGGCATCACTGTGTAGTGAAACAGACCATCTGGGGTTGCAAAGGCTGTTTTTTCTTTGGCACCCGGGGTCAAGGGAATCTGCCAGTAGCCCTTGGCTAAGTCAATAGTTGAAATATAGCGAGCATTCCCAATATTCTCTAACAATTCATCTACTCGGGGCATTGGGTATGCATCAAACTTTGAAATTTCATTAACCTTTCTAAAATCATTACAGAATCTCCAGGAGCCATCAGGTTTGGAAACCATGACTATAGGGCTGGACCACTCACTGTGGGATTCTTCAATAACCCCTGCCTCCAGCATTTCCTTAACCTCATTTCTAATAGTGTTCCTGCGAGCTTCTGGTACCCTGTAAGGCCTCATATTTACCTTCTTTCCTGGGAGAGACACAATGTTGTGAGAGACTAAATGGGTACGCCCCGGTATGCCTGAGAAAACTTCCCTATTACGTATTATCAAGTCGTTCACCTCCTTCAACTGGTCAGGTGACAAGGCAGCTGCAATATTCACCTTCGGTGTCCCTAGTGGCTGAGGGGGGTAAGTCAACATCAACACTTCCCTGTCCTTCCAGGCTTTTATTAAGTTGACATGATATATTTGTTCTGGGGGTCGGCGGCCGGGTTGCTGAACCTTATAGTTCACTTCCCGTATTCGCTCTATAATCTCATAAGGTCCCATCCACGTAGCCAGAAATTTACATTCTACAGTGGGAACCAACACCAACACCCTATCACCAGGCTGGAACACCCTCAGTGTAGCCTGACGATTATAGGCGAATTGTTGGTTTTCCTGTGCCTGCCTTAGGTGCTCTCTCACAATGGGAGTGACTGTGGCTATTCTCTCTTGCATAGCATTGATGTGCTCGACTACACTCCGGAAAGGAGTGGACTCGTGTTCCCACGTTTCACGGGCTATGTCTAATATCCCCCTGGGGTGCCTCCCATATAACAGTTCAAAAGGCGAAAAGCCCAGGGAAGCCTGTGGGACTTCCCTAATGGCAGACATCAAGTAGGGCAGCATGAATTCCCAATTTTTCCCATCCTTATCGATTACCTTTCTTAGCATGGACTTCAGGGTCCTATTAAATCTCTCAACCAACCCATCTGTTTGTGGGTGGTAGACTGATGTTCTCAACTGCTTAACCTGCAACAATTTACACAGATCGGTCATAACCTTAGACATAAAGGGTGTGCCCTGATCTGTTAATATCTCCCTCGGTATCCCCACCCTACTACACATCAACATTAGCTCTTTTGCAATACCTTTTGAAGCCATGGTCCGCAGTGGAATGGCTTCTGGGTACCTGGTGGCATAATCCAAAATAACCAGTATATACTGATGCCCTCTGGCTGATTTTGGGAGAGGTCCCACCACATCCATAGCTATCCTAGCAAAGGGGGTCTCAATGATGGGCAAAGGGACCAGTGGGCTTCTGAAGGCTGGTTTAGGAGCATGTAGTTGACATTCAGGACATGAGCTACAATGTTCTGTCACGTCTGCATGTACGCCTGGCCAGTAAAACCTCCTCAGGAGTCTATCCTTGGTTTTGTCCATCCCCAGATGTCCCCCCAGGATATGCCCATGTGCCAGATTGAGAACTGTTCGTCTGAATGGGGTGGGAACTAGCAATTGCTCCACAATGTCCACCCCTATCTTATTTACACGGTACAATAGGTCATTTTTTACCATAAAATAAGGATAAGCTGTTGGCGGGTCTGCAGTAGTCATAGGGGTCCCATTTACTACCTTCACATTTTCTTTAGCATAGTGTAGAGTGAGATCTCGCACCTGTGCGCTGCCAAAATCAGTGGGGAGTCCCTCTAACACTGACACTTCTACATTGTCAGCTTCAGGGGTCTCTATGAATGGATTCTCACCCACCCTGCTAGTGCTGGGTTCCTCACCCTCCATAGGGTCATCTACGTCACTACATTCCACCCCTATGTTTTCAGTTTAATTTTCCCCAACCAAAACCTTCACTGTCGACTCAACTGGAACCAGGTCTACTTTTAGCTCTAGTTGTGGGATCGAGGCAACTTCTGGCTTACAGTTTTCAGTGTGCATTTCCAATTTACTATGTTTTCTATCTAGTTTTCCAAAATTAGGAAAATATCGTCCCAGTATCACATCATATGGCATGTTGGGTACCACACCGACTTCGTAATCTAGTTTCCCGGCCTCTGTCTGTATGTTTACAAGGGCTGTGGGATAGGGGCGTGTGTCACCATGTGTGCATGTGATACTGAGCTCCTGATGTCTATCCAGCTTGTTGGTCGCTACTAATTTTTCTGTGACCAGTGTAACCATACTGCCAGAGTCGAGTAGAGCAGCCACTTCTTTCTCATCGACTATCACTGTACACATGTGTTTTGGATTAGGTACTCCGCCTATGAAAACATCCGTCCCAACAGGGCAGGCATAAAATACCGGTTTCTCTTTCCCCATATCACACACATTACATTGCATTGGTTCCTCTCTACCTGGGCAGTGGGCCGCAATATGTCCTACTTTGTCACAATTGTAGCAGACAATTGGTTGTGATGGTGACCCCCTATAACCCTTAGTCTCGGCTTTAGGCCCCACCTTTGCCCCCCCCCAGTCTTGCTCTTTTCTTCCAACCCAGCGCGTCATGTTTCCCAGAGTACTTTGGAACCATATTACCCGGTCCGCTGGTTCGTCATGGCCTGGGGAACGAGTTTTTAACCTCCGGTACATGCTCTGCTGCTCCGGCTGTATAGAACCGCTCTACAATGGCCACCAAGGTGTCAGCGGACAGCACCTCATTCTGGCCAACCCAGCGTCGAACGTCCTTGGGCAAACAGCATTGGTAGTTGTCAAGGACTATGGCCTCCACCACCTCGGCTGATGAATGGACCTCTGGCTGTAGCCATTTCCTGGCCAGATGGATCAGATCAAACATCTGCGTTCGGATTGGTTGTCCTGGTTGGTAGGCCCACTGCTGAAACCGATGTGCCCTCACTGCGGTGGTCACGCCCAATCGGGTCATTATCTCCGCTTTCAATTTATCATAGTCCTGGGCGTCCTTCAGCTCCAGATCAAAGTACGCTTTCTGTGCATCCCCTGCCAGATAAGGTGCCACAAGCCCTGCCCAGGAATCTTTTGGCCATCCCTCTCTCTGCTGTCCTCTCAAAGGTCATAAGGAAGGCCTCAACATCGTCCTGTTTTGTCATTTTCTGCAGAAAGTGATTGGTGCGGGGAGTGGAATGGGTTGCAGCCCCCTGTGGCCCAATCCTGGTTGCAAGTGCTTCAACACTCTCTTTCAGCTCTTTAGTCACCTTTTCCTGCTCTTCTCTAAACATTTTATTTGTATCATGCTGGACCTGCAGTGCTTCCTGATGCATCCGCATAGCATCCTGGTGAGCCACCTGCTGCACCCTGGTCGCTTCCTGTTGGGCTATTACAGCCTGTAGTTTTTTTTTTTTTGGATAAAAAAATTCACTCAGCCAGTCTGGGTTTCATGAGGTGCTGCCCGCATTCTACACCAAATGTGACAAAACGCCTTGGCTGTACACGTGTGCGGGTCTTCTCTGTGATCTTCTTAGGAGTAAAAACCAGTCATGACCCAGGGAGGAGGTTGCAAATACAGGGCTGTGCCTGTATGTTTACTTCAAACAAAACAAATCTGAAAACAAAACCTAACTCACACTGGAGTTGTAACTAATCTTACATAATCATTCTATTTTAAACAAAGTCTGGAATAAAAAAGTCTTGGCTTTCTCCTTATGAGCTACCTCTGTTTTCCAGATAACTCACCCTATTGTCTCTCACTTCTCTCTCTCTCAGGCCCGCCTTATATACCTGGTGAATAATTGAGGAAGTAACACCAAGTGACCACATTAGGTGCTAGAATGGCTGCCTGAGGGTTTCTGGGGAGTGTAGTTGCCTAGGGTCGGTATTCTACCCTAGAGCACACACCTTGCAGCAGACCTGGCCTGACATATCTGCCATGTATGACCCTGCCCCTTGGTTTGTCACAATACATACATACATACATATACACGGAAAATAAATAATAGAATTATGAATCACAATAAGATGTAATGAAGTACAGAAAAAGAAAATGTAATAAAATGTGATCTTTAATACATACAAATAAAGAAAATAGGTATACCATTTCCAGATTCCTTTTTTGAAATACAATGACATGCATTACAAACGAGTATTTACATTATATTTACAGCCGGTGCTCGTGTGTCACTGTGTCCCTCAGGCTGTGGTTGGCGCTGACATATTGGGCAGAATGTGTCCCTTATTTTGGGCTAAAGCTTTCTGTGGAGGGGAACGTGGATCAGTTTGTACCATTTTTGGGAGGATCTGCCTTGTTGGGGCGGAGCTGTGATCCAGGTGAACAGCAGATCGGGCATAGGTGGGCATGTGGGCAGAGGAGTAGGAAGGCCGGTCAAGCAAATAAGCTTGCTAAGGTACACAGCAGCAGCAAGCAGCCCCCCCATCCAGCCAGCCAGCCAGTCTGGCTGGCAGTGACTGAGTGGTTGACAGACGGCAAGCAACGGAATGTTCATGCTCTGTGATGTCATAGCAGTCAGCTGAGAGAGGCTTGTGATGTCATCGCTGAGCTGGCTGGCTGGCTGGCTGGCTGGCTGTGTGTGTGTCTGTGTGTGTGTGTGTGTGTGTGTGTGTGTGTGTCTGTTTGTGTTTGTCAGTCTGTCTGTCTGTCTGTCTCTCTCTCTCTCTCTCTCTCTCTCTCCCTCTCAATTCAATTCATTTGTATTGTCAAAGCAATTGGACATACATACATACATACATACATGCTAGAAAATCATTACTATGTTATCTTAAAGGCTAACTAAGCAGAACATATTTCATTATAGAACAGAGTTCATAGATCTACACATGGTTTTAAGGAACAGGCACGTAGGTCATACCGTTTGACATTGTCTCCAAGGTTCTCATCGTAAATAACAAACAGAAATCAAACTACCTTATGGCCTCCTGACCTTCTAGCTTGACCTTATCTTTCTTAAGTATACAAGAGAGAAAAACAGGTTTGAGAAAATCATTTCTAACTTTCCTTCCATACAATAATACATACATACATACATACGGAAAATAAATAATAGAATTATGAATCTCAATATAATGTAATGAAGTACAGAAAAAGAAAATGTAATAAAATGTGATCTTTAATACATTCAAATAAAGAAAATAGGTTTACTATTTCCAGATTCCTTTTTGAAATACAATGACATGCATTACAAACGAGTATTTACATTATATTTACAGCCGGTGCTCGTGTGTCACTGTGTCCCTCAGGCTGTGGTAGGCGCTGACATATTGGGCAGCCAGGGTGGCTGTGTGTCCCTCCACCAGGAGGACTGAGCGTTTTTCTTTTTTCTCAGTTTTGTCACAGGTTGGGTGGGCATTCGTTATGTTGTTACAGAATGTGTCCCTTATTTTGGGCTAAAGCTTTCCGTGGAGGGGAACGTGGATCAGTTTGTACCATTTTTGGGAGGATCTGCCTTGTTGGGGCGGAGCTGTGATCCAGGTGAACAGCAGATCGGGCTTAGGTGGGCATTTGGGCATAGGAGTAGGAAGGCCGGTCAGGCAAATTAGCTTGCTAAGATACGCAGCAGCAGCAAGCAGCCCCCCCATCCAGCCAGCCAGCCAGTCTGGCTGGCAGTGACTGAGTGGTTGACAGACGGCAAGGAACGGAATGTACGTGCTCTGTGATGTCATAGCAGTCAGCTGAGAGAGGCTCGTGATGTCATGGCTGAGCTGGCTGGCTGTCTGGCTGGCTGGCTCTGTGTGTGTGTGTGTGTGTGTGTGTGTGTGTGTGCGTGTGTCTGTCTGTCTGTCAATTCATTTCAATTCAATTCAAAGGTGCTTTATTGGCATGATCTATCACAATATTGCCAAAGCAGATACAAATGCTCTATCAATCAAGACAAAACATTGCAATACAAGATTCAGTGGAACAAATATAGTACACATTGAAATAAAATTAAGTAGGATATAAACCATATTTGTTGTTTGTATCAAAATTTGTGTCATGACATCAGAAAAATCACTGTTTTTATTTTGTTTTGCAAATGGAGTGCCACAGGCTGGTGTCTACACACTGTCTCACAGGCTGTGGCAGGTGGATACATATTGCGCTGCTAAGAAGGCAGTGCGCTCCTCCTCTCCCAGCAGGACGGGGAGTTTGCAGCAATCGGGGATCATGCTGAACTCAGGGATATGCATTTTTAATATTTTAAAGTATGTCTCCCTGATTTTTGTGTATTTAGGGCAGGACAGCAGGAAATGCGCCTGTGTTTCGACCTCCCCTAGGTCACACTGGCTGCACAGCCGCTCTTCTCTGGCAACCCAGAATTTTCTGTAGCGGCCTTTTTCAATGGCGAGGCTGTGGTCACTGAGCCTGTATTTAGTTAGATTTTGTCTCTCTTTTATATTTTGGATTTTTAAGTATTCAGCCAATGTAATGTTTCTATTCAGGGCCCGGTAGCATTCCAATTTGTTTTGTAATTCTAATTCGTGTCTCTAATCTTTTGTGTATTTGCTTTTCAGGTACATGTCAATTTTCCCAATTGTTGTTGTTTTGGTCATTGTGTGTTCGGGCTCTGTGAGCCTCAGAGCCGTGGGGGCGTTTCTGTGTACGTGTAAGATGTTTTTATTAAATTCTAGGTGGAATATTTCCATGGGGCTTTTGTCCCAATTGTTGTTATTGAGGTTCATGAGGGGACCCCACACTTCGCTCCCATATAGCAGGATTGGTTGGATGATGGAGTTTAATATTTTAATCCAAATAGTTATTGGTATTGTTGTTTTCCCAAATTGTGTCTTTATGGCATAAAATGCCTGGCGTGCCTTGTCTTTTAATGCGTTTATAGCCAGGCTGAAGCTCCCTGACGCACTGATGGTCAGGCCAAGGTAGTTGTATCTGGTGCAGTGCTCTAATCCAGTGCTGCCCAGAGTGAAGCGGTACCTGTTTCCCTGAGATGGGGCTTTTTTCTGGAAAACCATAACTCTGGTCTTGTCCAGATTGACTGCCAGGGCCCATTTCTGACAGTACTGCTCTAGCAGCGCCAGGTTCTGCTGAAGCCCCTGCTCTGTGGGCGACAGCAGCACCAGGTCGTCTGCATAGAGCAGGAACTTGATCTCTGTGTCATGGAGAGTTAGGCTGCGGGCGTCAGACTGCTCCAACACTGTGGCCAACTCGATGATGTAGATGTTGAACAGTGTTGGACTCAGACTGCAGCCCTGTCTCACTCCCCGCCCCTGAGTGAAGAACTCTGTTCTTGAGTTGCCAATTTGAACTCCGCATTTGTTTTCAGAATACATTGATTTAATGATGTCATAAACTTTACCCCCTACACCACTCTGTAGAAGTTTATAAAATAATCCCTTGTGCCAGATTGAGTCAAATGCCTTTCTAAAGTCTACAAAACAGGCAAATATTTTTCCTTTATTGTTTTGGGTATATTTATTTATGAGGGTGTGTAGAGTGTAAATATGATCGGTTGTGCGGTGTTTTGGTAGGAAGCCAATCTGACTCTTATTCAGGACACTGTGCTTGGTAAGGAAGGCCAGTATCTGGGCGTTGATGATACTGCAGAACACCTTCCCCAGGTTACTGCTCACACAGCTGCCCCAGTAGTTATTGGGGTCTAATTTGTCTCCACTTTTAAAAATCGGGGTGATCAATCCTTGATTCCCGACCTCAGGGAAACACCCGGCTCTCAGCACCAGGTTAAAGAGTTTGAGCAGAGCCTCCTGCAGCTGCGGGCTGCTGTGCTTCAGCATCTCAGGGCTGATGCTGTCGGGGCCGCTGGCTTTCCTGGGTTTGAGGATTTTGAGTTGATGTTTTAGTTCCTGTATTGTAAATGGGTTATCTAAGGGATTTTGGTTATTCTTAATGATTTCTTCCAATTTATTTAGGTTTTTTAATATTTTAACCTGTTCTGGCTTTGGATTGTTTTCAACATTTTGGTAAAGTTTTTCAAAGTGTGTTTTCCAGATTTCTCCATTTTGAATTGGTATTTCATTTTTTGTTTTTGGGGTATTTATTCTGCCCATATAGTGGTCTTTTTTCTTACTGAGGAGTTGCTTGTAGTGCCGCAGGGCCTGGCAGTAGCTGAGGCGAGCCTCCTGGTTGTCGGGCTCTCTGTGTTTAGTGTTGGAGAGATGTCTCAGGTGTTTCCTAGAAGTTTCACACTCCTGGTCACACCACTGTTCTTTTTTTCTTTTAGACGACTTCATATTTTGATTTTTAATTGTTTTAATGTTTGATTTTAAAGCCAGTCTCTCAAATATTTCATTCAGTGTTTTGGTGGCTGAGTTTATTCCGTTTTGGTTTATTTGATAGTGTGAGGATTGATATCTGTCTAACATGTTTTCAATCTCATCACTATTCAGGGCTCTTGTGTAGTTCTCTGTGCTGGGCTCTGACCATCTCTAACTGGGTGGCAGGGAGACCAGTTTTGTGGGAAGTTTGGCTCTGACTTGTGGCTGCGCTGATCTTTTTAGGTAAAGTGTTATTTGGCTGTGGTCTGATAGTGGAGATTGTTGTCTGACTATAAACGCATTGTTGGCTTGTGGGTCCAGGTCAGTTATGGCGTAGTCCACCACACTGCTGCCCAGAGCCGAGCAGTATGTGAATCTCCCCAGAGAGTACCCCCTGGTCCTGCCATTGATGATATATAGACCCAGGCTTTTACATAGGCGCACTACCTGCTTCCTGCTCTTGTTTACCACGCTGTCGTGGCTGTGTCAGTGTGGAGGTGTGTGTGTGGCACAGCGGGGAGTCTCCGAACAGGTGTGTGTTCCCCTCTGTATTGATGTAGTCCATCTCTCTGCCAGTCCTGGCATTGAGATCGCCACACTGCAGTACAGAGCCCAGGGTCTGGAAGTGGCAGATTTCGTTTTGAAGCTCATGAAAGCCTTCCTCATTATAGTAGGGGGAGTCTGCGGGTGGCATATAAATTGCACATAGGTATATATCTGTGTTATTTTGTAGGGTGTCTTTTCTGATTTTCATCCACAGGTGTGTGTCTCCTCTCTGTACTGGGCATAGGGCTGCTCGGAGCTCCTCCCTGTACCACACGATAATCCCCCACGAGGCCCTGCCACACCTGACTTTTTTTATAGGAGGGCACAATCAGCTCCCTGTATCCATTGTATCCATCCAGTGTATAGACATATCTGCACAGCACCAAGTCTCTACAAGAATGAAAACATCTGAACTATTTACAGTGTTGATCAGTTCAGGGCCTGTGCTCTTCATTCCAAAAGTTGAGGAGCGTAAACCCTGCATATTCCAACTGCTTATTTTAAAGGACATGTTAATATATTTTATTATACTTGTCTCTTCTACATAAGAAAGTTTAATTTGTGGTCTACAACTGATATTATATTACTAATAATAATTATATATGGATATACATAATAATCACTCAAAGATTTTATCTTTGCATCAAAATATCAGAATAATTAAATCACATTTTTTCTTACTCTCCATCTCCACAACCATATATATGTGTGTTGAGGCTCAGTTAACTCAGCAGTGTGGTACAGATGACACTGAGGAGTTGCCTTATCTGGGCCAGCTGGGCAGCATCGGGCCTCCAGGCTCTGGAAGCCGCTGCTGCGTGGCTGTGTGGCTGTGCTGGTCCCCGGCTGTCCGCTCTGCTGTGCTGGACGGGCCCTCTGGGGATGGGGGGGTGGGGAATGGGGCCGCGGGGTCTCAGGGGCTGGGGCTGGGGTGGAGCCGGTGGCTGGGGATGTGGCCGGGGGCTGGGGGGTTTGCTCCTGGTCTCGAGGTGGGGGTGTGTGGGGTTTCGGCCCAGGGTTGTGTCCTTGAGGGCCTTTGAGATGATCCTCACACCCGTCTTGTTGAGGTGGACGTGGTCATACAGGTGATGTGGCTGGATGTCTCAGTGGTGTGCCAGGTGGACGTTGGGGAGGAGGGCACATCTTCGGGACACTTCTGCGTTGATGGCCTGGATGATGTGCAGGGGCACGTCTGTGCGGGGCAGCAGTGTGGAGATGGAAATTTTGGCAGTTGGGAATTCCTCTGTGGCTTTCGTTGCTACCTGTCTCAGGGCTGAGGCCACATCGCCCCTGCGGGCACTCAGGTCGTTAGTGCCGGTGTGGATGAGGATGTGTTTGACTTGGCAAAGCCTCCTCTTGGAGAGCAGCTCCAGGGCTCTCTGTGCTGTGGAGCACCAAAGCTTTTTCACTTTTCGCCCAGGGAAGAGGCGCCTCTCAACCAGGAACTTCCCATTGGATTCGCTCAGAATGACCACCTCTGCGTTGACCTGCCACTCCGGGTTTGCGTCGGGAGTGGTGGGGGCAGCGGGTGTGTTTTGGGGGAGTGGCGTTTCAGGGGGTTGTGTATTAGTGGCAGGTCTGGTGATAGTGGGTGTGTCAGGAGTGGTGGGGAGTGTGGGTGGATCAGTGGGTGCGTCAGGGGTTGGAGGTGTTGTGGGGTCAGTGCAGTGCAGTCTCTGTGCTCCAGTGATGTGTAGCTCCTCTCTTAGCTCCTCCAGCTGGCTCTGCAGGCTCCTCAGCTAGCTGTGCTGGGGTGTCCTGGTCAGCTCCTCCCTCGCTCTGCGCAGCTCCGTCCTCAGGGTTTGGCTCTGCTCCTCCAGGTCTCTCACTGCTGCTCTCAGCTCATGGATCTCAGCCTTGTGCTGCATCTTTAGTCTGTGCATCTCATCCCGGAGCTGATCGCACAAGGAGGTCTGGGCCAGGGTGCTCAAGGTCTGCTCCCTGAACTCCGCAAACTCCAGCTCCAGCACTGATAGGCATTCCTTTAGTGTTTTAATGTTGCTGGAGAGTTTTGGGGAGACAGGGGGGCAGTCTGTGGGAGATGGGGCACTGTCTGGCTCCGTGTCGCTGGGGGCAGACTGCAGGGTGGCCGGCTCTGGCTCTTGTTTCTCTACCTCAGTCTGCTGCTTTGAGGTGTGGAAGCCGAGAGCTAATTGGTCCAGGCTGCTCTCGCTGCCCTGCACCATGATGGTCCCGTTGTGGTATACATTAAAAGTGAGCATCACACTGTCTGTGTCTTTCTCTACCAGCACTGAGATCTGCCTGCCTCTGTTAATGCCCCTCTTGTTGTTATTGGGGTATGTCTGGCACAGGGTTTTGTGAAAGGCGGTGTAGAACAGTAGATTGTTCTTGACCCTGTTTTCTCCTTTACCGGTGTAGTCTAGGATGAGGGTCTCAGGAGATGCTCTCATCACAGCTTGTTTGTAGTCCTTCTTAGCCTGTGCAGAGCGAATGTCTTCAGGGTATCGGATTTCAAAAGGCAGCTCTGCAGTCAGACTGCTGTTCGATAGATTTCTATCAGTCTCAGTGGCAGTTGGGCTCTCTCCTACTGTCACTCTATTCAAATCGGAGCTCTGCATTTTCATTGGCTGAGTCAACTACTGAGAATGCTTATTTATTTTATTAATACATATTTTTTTGTTTAATTATTTGTCTCTTACCTCCAATTCTTGTCTTCAGCTTTTCTTTTCTGACTTTTCTTCCTGAACTGTCTCTCTGCTTTCTTCTTTTTGTGTTTCTCTTAAAATTATTATTTTTTGAATACTTTTTCTTCTGAATTTCTATTCCATGTCTTCTGTGTATGTTTATAGTGCTATATATTCATTTGTAAATGACAAATTAAATCCGCTTATGTATAAAAACAAATGTTTTTTAGGAGCTCATATTCCTCTCTCTCTCTCTCTCTCTCTCTCTCTCAATTCATTTCATTTGTATTGTCAAAGCAATTGGACATACATACACATACATACATATACACTCACCTAAAGGATTATTAGGAACACCTGTTCAATTTCTCATTAATGCAATTATCTAATCAACCAATCACATGGCAGTTGCTTCAATGCATTTAGGGGTGTGGTCCTGATCAAGACAATCTCCTGAACTCCAAACTGAATGTCTGAATGGGAATGAAAGGTGATTTAAGCAATTTTGAGCGTGGCATGGTTGTTGGTGCCAGACGGGCCGGTCTGAGTATTTCACAATCTGCTCAGTTACTGGGATTTTCACGCACAACCATTTCTAGGGTTTACAAAGAATGGTGTGAAAAGGGAAAAACATCCAGTATGCGGCAGTCCTGTGGGCGAAAATGCCTTGTTGATGCTAGAGGTCAGAGGAGAATGGGCCGACTGAGTCAAGCTGATAGAAGAGCAACTTTGACTGAAATAACCACTCGTTACAAACGAGGTATGCAGCAAAGCATTTGTGAAGCCACAACACGTACAACCTTGAGGCGGATGGGCTACAACAGCAGAAGACCCCACCGGGTACCACTCATCTCCACTACAAATAGGAAAAAGAGGTGAGACATTCAGATGGTAGAGTCAGAATTTGGCGTAAACAGAATGAGAACATGGATCCATCATGTCTTGTTACCACTGTGCAGGCTGGTGGTGGTGGTGTAATGGTGTGGGGGATGTCTTCTTGGCACACTTTAGGCCCCTTAGTGCCAATTGGGCATCGTTTAAATGCTACGGCCTACCTGAGCATTGTTTCTGACCATGTCCATCCCTTTATGACCACCATGTACCCATCCTCTGATGGCTACTTCCAGCAGGATAATGCACCATGTCACAAAGGTCGAATCATTTCAAATTGGTTTCTTGAACATGACAATGAGTTCACTGTACTAAACTGGCCCCCACAGTCACCAGATCTCAACCCAATAGAGCATCTTTGGGATGTGGTGGAACGGGAGCTTCGTGCCCTGGATGTGCATCCCACAAATCTCCATCAACTGCAAGATGCTATCCTATCAATATGGGCCAACATTTCTAAAGAATGCTTTCAGCACCTTGTTGAAGCAATGCCACGTAGAATTAAAGCAGTTCTGAAGGCGAAAGGGGGTCAAACACAGTATTAGTGTGGTGTTCCTAATAATCCTTTAGCTGAGTTCATCGTAGCTCTTAATACTCTCTTTCTGTCTGGAGGAGATATAATTGAAGTATTGTACACGTACCCGGCTACTTTCAACACCCATTGCTGCACTGATATTTTTCCCTCCATTTTTCTTTATCCATTTTTTTTTTGCTGGAAGTTCCGTCAATACCCGTCAGCCTTAAGAGACATCATGCAGCCAGGCCTCTTGGCTTGCGGCCACACCGTCCTGAACGCGCCCAATCTCATCAGATCTCGGAAGCTAAACGGGGCAGGGCCTGGTCAGTACTTGGATGGGAGACCTCCTAGAAATACCAGGTGCTGCAAGCTTTTTACGTCTCCTGGGTAACTTCATCGTAGCTCTTAATACTCTCTTTCTGTCTGCAGGAGATATAATTGAAGAATTGTACACGTACCCGGCTACTTTCAACACCCTTTGCTGCACTGGTATTTCTCCCTCCATTTCTCTTTTTTTTTTTTGCTGGATGTTCCGTCAAAACCCGCCAACCATTAAGAGACATCATGCAGCCCGGCCTCTTGGCTTGCAGCCACACCGTCCTGAACGCCCCCGATCTCATCAGATCTTGGAATTTAAACGGGGCAGGGCCTGGTCAGTACTTGGATGGGTGACCTCCTGGAAATGCCAGGTGCTGCAAGCTTTTTACGTCTCCTGGGTAACTTCATCGTAGCTCTTAATACTCTCTTTCTGTCTGGAGGAGATATAATTGAAGAATTGTACACGTACCCGGCTACTTTCAAAACCCATTACTGCACTGATATTTTTCCCTCCATTTTTCTATTTCTTTTTTTTTTTTTTTTTTTTGCTGGAAGTTCCGTCAATACCCGCCAGCCATTAAGAGACATCATGCAGCCAGGCCTCTCGGCTTGCGGCCACACCGTCCTGAACGCGCCCGATCTCGTCAGATCTCGGAAGCTAAACGGGGCAGGACCTGGTCAGTACTTGAATGTGAGACCTCCTGGAAATACCTGGTGCTGCAAGCTTTTACGTCTCCTGGGTAACTTCATCGTAGCTCTTAATACTCTCTTTCTGTCTGGAGGAGATATAATTGAAGTATTGTACACGTACCCGGCTACTTTCAACACCCATTGCTGCACTGATATTTTTCCATCAATTTTTTTATTTTTATTATTATTTATTTTTTCTGCTGGAAGTTCCGTCAATACCCGCCAACCTTTAAGAGACATCATGCAGCCAGGCGTCTTGGCTTGCGGCCACACCGTCCTGAACGCGCCCCATCTCGTCAGCTCTTGGAAGCTAAACTGGGCAGGACCTGGTCATTACTTGAATGTGAGACCTTCTGGAAATTCCAGGCGCTGCAAGCTTTTTTCGTCACCTGGGGAACTTTATCGAAGCTCTTAATACTCTCTTTCTGTCTGGAGGAGATATAATTGAAGTATTGTACACGTACCCAGCTACTGTCAACACCCTTTGCGGCACTGATTTTTTTCCCTCCGTTTTTCTTTTTTTCTTTTTTTTTTTTTTTTTTGCTGGAAGTTCCGTCAATACCCGCCAGCCTTTAAGAGACATCATGCAGCCACGCCTCTTGGCTTGCGGCCACACCGTCCTAAACGCCCCCAATCTCGTCAGATCTCGGAAGCTAAACGGGGCAGGGCCTGGTCAGTACTTGGATTGTTGACCTACTGGAAATACCAGGTGCTGCAAGCTTTTTACGTCTCCTAGGTAACTTCATCGTAGCTCTTAATACTCTCTTTCAGTCGGGAGGAGATTTAATTGAAGAATTGTACACGTACCCGGCTACTTTCAACACCCTTTACTGCACAAATATTTTTCCCTCCATTTTTCTTTTTTCTTTTTTTTTTTGCTGGAAGTTCCGTCAATACCCTCCAGCCTTTAAGAGACATCATGCAGCCAGGCGTCTCGGCTTGTGGCCACACCGTCCTGAATGCGCCCGATCTCGTCAGATCTCGGAAGCTAAATGGGGCAGGGCCTGGTCAGTATTTAGATGGGAGACCTCCTGGAAATACCAGGTGCTGCAAGCTTTTTACTTCTCCTGGGAAACTTTATCGTAGCTCTTAATACTCTCTTTCTGTCTGGAGGAGATATAATTGAAGTATTGTACACGTACCCGGCAACTTTCAACACCCTTTGCTGCATTGATATTTTTGCCTCCATTTTTCTTTTTCTTTTTTTTTTTTCTGCTGGAAGTTCCGTCAATACCCGCCAACCTTTAAGAGACATCATGCAGCCAGGCGTCTCGGCTTGTGGCCACACCATCCTGAATGCGACCGATCTCGTCAGATCTCGGAAGCTAAACGGGGCAGTGCCTGGTCTGTACTTGGATGGGTGACCTCCTGGAAATACCAGGTGCTGCAAGCTTTTTACTTCTCCTGGGTAACTTTATCGTAGCTCTTAATACTCTCTTTCTGTCTGGAGGAGATATAATTGAAGTATTGTACACGTAACCGGCAACTTTCAACACCCTTTGCTGCACTGATATTTTTGCCTCCGTTTTTCTTTTTTTTTTTTTTTTGCTGGAAATTCCGTCAATACCCGCCAGCCTTTAAGAGACATCATGCAGCCAGGCGTCTCGGCTTGTGGCCACACCGTCCTGAACGCGCCCGATCTCGTCAGATCTCGGAAACTAAACGGGGCAGGACCTGGTCAGTACTTGGATGGGAGACCTCCTGGAAGTACCAGGTGCTGCAAGCTTTTTACGTCACCTGGGGAACTTCGTCGTAGCTTTTAATACTCTCTTTCTGTCTGGAGGAGATTTAATTGAAGAATTGTACACGTACCCGGCTACTTTCAACACCCTTTACTGCACAGATATTTTTCCCTCCATTTTTCTTTTTTCTTTTTTTTTTTTTGCTGGAAGTTCCATCAATACCCTCCAGCCTTTAAGAGACATCATGCAGCCAGGCTGCTTGGCTTGCGGCCACACCGTCCTGAACGCGGTCGATCTCATCAGATCTCGGAAGCTAAACGGTGCAGGGCCTCGTCAGTACTTGGATGGGTGACCTCCTGGAAATACCAGGTGCTGCAAGCTTTTTCGTCTCCTGGGTAACTTCATCGTAGCTCTTAATACTCTATTTCTGTCTGGAGGAGATATAATTGAAGAATTGTACACGTACCCGGCTACTTTCAACACCCTTTGCTGCACTGATATTTTTCCCGCCATTTTTATTTTTACTTTTTATTTTTTCTGGAAGTTCCATCAATATCCGCCAGCCTTTAAGAGACATCATGCAACCAGGCATCTCGGCTTGCGGACACACAGACCTGAACGCGCCCGATCTCGTCAGATCTCGGAAACGAAACGGGGCAGGACCTGGTCAGTACTTGGATGGGAGATCTCCTGGAAATACCAGGTGCTGCCAGCTTTTTACGTCTGCTGGGTAACTTTATCGTAGCTCTTGATACTCTCTTTCAGTCAGGAGGAGATATATTTGAAGTATTGTATACGTACCTGGCTACTTTCAACATCCTTTGCTGCACTGATATTTTTCCCTCCGTTTTCTTTTTTTTTTTTTTTGCTGGAAGTTCCGTCAATACCCGCCAACCATTAAGAGACATCATGCAGCCAGGCCTCTCGGCTTGTGTCCACACCGTCCTGAACGCGCTCGATCTCGTCAGATCGCGTAAGCTGAACGGGGCAGGTCCTGGTCAGTACTTGGATGGGTGACCTCCTGGAAATACCAGGTGCTGCAAGCTTTATACGTCTCTTGGGTAACTTCATCGTAGCTCGTAATACTCTCTTTCAGTCTGGAGGAGATATAATTGAAGAATTGTACACGTACCCGGCTACTTTCAACACTCTTTGCTGCACTGATATTTTTCCCTCCATTTTTCTTTTTTCTTTTTTTTTTTGCCGGAAGTTCCGTCAATACCCTCCAGCCTTTAAGAGACATCATGCAGCCAGCTCTCTAGGCTTGCGGCCACACTGACCTGAACGTGCCCGATCTTGTCAGATCTCGGAAGCTAAACGGGGCAGGGCCTGGTCAATACTTGGATGGGAGACCTCCTGGAAATACCTGGTGCTGCAAGCTTTTTAGTCTCCTGAGTAACTTCATTGTAGCTGTTAATACTCTCTTTCTGTCTGGAGGTGTTATAATTGAGGATTTGTACACGTACCCGGCTACTTTCAACACCATTTGCTGCACTGGTATTTTTCCCTCCATTTTTCTTTTTTTTGCTGGAAGTTCCGTCAATACCAGCCAGCCTTTAAGAGACATCATGCAGCCAGGCTTTTTGGCTTGCGGCCACACCGTCCTGAACGCGCCCGATCTTGTCAGATCTAGGAAGCAAAACGTGGCAGGACCTGGTCAGTATTTGGATTGGTGACCTCCTGGAAAAACTAGGTACTGCAAGCTTTTTACGTCTCCTGGGTAACTTCATCGTAGCTCTTAATACTCTCTTTCTGTCAGGAGAAGATACAATTGAAGAAATGTACACGTACCCGGCAACTTTCAACACCCTTTGCTGCACTGATATTTTTCCCTCCATTTTTCTTTTTTCTTTTTTTTTTTGCTGGAAGGTCCGTCAAAACCCGCCCGCCTTTAAGAGACATCATGCTGCCAGGCCTCTCGGCTTGCGGCCACGCCGTCCTGAACGCGACCGATCTCATCAGATCTCGGAAGCTAAACGGGGCAGGGCCTGGTCAGTACTTGGATGGGAGACCTCCTAGAAATACCAGGTGCTGCAAGCTTTTTACGTCTCCTGGGTAACTTCATCGTAGCTCTTAATACTCTCTTTCTGTCTGCAGGAGATATAATTGAAGAATTGTACACGTACCCGGCTACTTTCAACACCCTTTGCTGCACTGGTATTTCTCCCTCCATTTCTCTTTTTTTTTTTTGCTGGATGTTCCGTCAAAACCCGCCAACCATTAAGAGACATCATGCAGCCCGGCCTCTTGGCTTGCAGCCACACCGTCCTGAACGCCCCCGATCTCATCAGATCTTGGAATTTAAACGGGGCAGGGCCTGGTCAGTACTTGGATGGGTGACCTCCTGGAAATGCCAGGTGCTGCAAGCTTTTTACGTCTCCTGGGTAACTTCATCGTAGCTCTTAATACTCTCTTTCTGTCTGGAGGAGATATAATTGAAGAATTGTACACGTACCCGGCTACTTTCAAAACCCATTACTGCACTGATATTTTTCCCTCCATTTTTCTATTTCTTTTTTTTTTTTTTTTTTTTGCTGGAAGTTCCGTCAATACCCGCCAGCCATTAAGAGACATCATGCAGCCAGGCCTCTCGGCTTGCGGCCACACCGTCCTGAACGCGCCCGATCTCGTCAGATCTCGGAAGCTAAACGGGGCAGGACCTGGTCAGTACTTGAATGTGAGACCTCCTGGAAATACCTGGTGCTGCAAGCTTTTACGTCTCCTGGGTAACTTCATCGTAGCTCTTAATACTCTCTTTCTGTCTGGAGGAGATATAATTGAAGTATTGTACACGTACCCGGCTACTTTCAACACCCATTGCTGCACTGATATTTTTCCCTCCATTTTTCTATTTTTTTTTTTTTTTTTTTCTTTGATGTTCCGTCAATACCCGCCAGCCTTTTAGAGACATCATGCAGCCAGGCCTTTAGGTTTGCGGCCACACCGTCCTGAACGCGCCCGATCTCATCAGATCTCGGAAGCTAAACGGGGCAAGACCTGGTCAGTACTTGAATGTGAGACCTCCTGGAAATACCTGGTGCTGCAAGCTTTTACGTCTCCTGGGTAACTTTATCGAAGCTCTTAATACTCTCTTTCTGTCTGGAGGAGATATAATTGAAGTATTGTACACGTACCCAGCTACTGTCAACACCCTTTGCTGCACTGATATTTTTCCATCAATTTTTTTATTTTTATTATTATTTATTTTTTCTGCTGGAAGTTCCGTCAATACCCGCCAACCTTTAAGAGACATCATGCAGCCAGGCGTCTTGGCTTGCGGCCACACCGTCCTGAACGCGCCCCATCTCGTCAGCTCTTGGAAGCTAAACTGGGCAGGACCTGGTCATTACTTGAATGTGAGACCTTCTGGAAATTCCAGGCGCTGCAAGCTTTTTTCGTCACCTGGGGAACTTCGTCGTAGCTTTTAATACTCTCTTTCTGTCTGGAGGAGATTTAATTGAAGAATTGTACACGTACCTGGCTACTTTCAACACCCTTTGCGGCACTGATTTTTTTCCCTCCGTTTTTCTTTTTTTCTTTTTTTTTTTTTTTTTGCTGGAAGTTCCGTCAATACCCGCCAGCCTTTAAGAGACATCATGCAGCCAGGCGTCTTGGCTTGTGGCCACACCGTCCTGAATGCGACCGATCTCGTCAGATCTCGGAAGCTAAACGGGGCAGTGCCTGGTCTGTACTTGGATGGGTGACCTCCTGGAAATACCAGGTGCTGCAAGCTTTTTACTTCTCCTGGGTAACTTTATCGTAGCTCTTAATACTCTCTTTCTGTCTGGAGGAGATATAATTGAAGTATTGTACACGTAACCGGCAACTTTCAACACCCTTTGCTGCACTGATATTTTTGCCTCCGTTTTTCTTTTTTTTTTTTTTTTGCTGGAAATTCCGTCAATACCCGCCAGCCTTTAAGAGACATCATGCAGCCAGGCATCTCGGCTTGCTGCCACACCATCTTGAACGCGCCCGATCTCGTCAGATCTCGGAAGCTAAACGGGGCAGGACCTGGTCAGTACTTGAATGTGAGACCTCCTGGAAATACCTGGTGCTGCAAGCTTTTACGTCTCCTGGGTAACTTTATCGTAGCTCTTAATACTCTCTTTCAGTCTGGAGGAGATATAATTGAAGAATTGTACACGTACCCGGCTACTTTCAACACCCTTTCCTGCACTGATATTTTTCCCTCCATTTTTCTATTTTTTTATTTTTTTTTTATGCTGGAAATTCCGTCAATACCCGCCAGCCTTTAAGAGACATCATGCAGCCAGGCGTCTCGGCTTGTGGCCACACCGTCCTGAACGCGCCCGATCTCGTCAGATCTCGGAAACTAAACGGGGCAGGACCTGGTCAGTACTTGGATGGGAGACCTCCTGGAAGTACCAGGTGCTGCAAGCTTTTTACGTCACCTGGGGAACTTCGTCGTAGCTTTTAATACTCTCTTTCTGTCTGGAGGAGATTTAATTGAAGAATTGTACACGTACCCGGCTACTTTCAACACCCTTTACTGCACAGATATTTTTCCCTCCATTTTTCTTTTTTCTTTTTTTTTTTTTGCTGGAAGTTCCATCAATACCCTCCAGCCTTTAAGAGACATCATGCAGCCAGGCTGCTTGGCTTGCGGCCACACCGTCCTGAACGCGGTCGATCTCATCAGATCTCGGAAGCTAAACGGTGCAGGGCCTCGTCAGTACTTGGATGGGTGACCTCCTGGAAATACCAGGTGCTGCAAGCTTTTTCGTCTCCTGGGTAACTTCATCGTAGCTCTTAATACTCTATTTCTGTCTGGAGGAGATATAATTGAAGAATTGTACACGTACCCGGCTACTTTCAACACCCTTTGCTGCACTGATATTTTTCCCGCCATTTTTATTTTTATTTTTTATTTTTTCTGGAAGTTCCATCAATATCCGCCAGCCTTTAAGAGACATCATGCAACCAGGCATCTCGGCTTGCGGACACACAGACCTGAACGCGCCCGATCTCGTCAGATCTCGGAAACGAAACGGGGCAGGACCTGGTCAGTACTTGGATGGGAGATCTCCTGGAAATACCAGGTGCTGCCAGCTTTTTACGTCTGCTGGGTAACTTTATCGTAGCTCTTGATACTCTCTTTCAGTCAGGAGGAGATATATTTGAAGTATTGTATACGTACCTGGCTACTTTCAACATCCTTTGCTGCACTGATATTTTTCCCTCCGTTTTCTTTTTTTTTTTTTTTGCTGGAAGTTCCGTCAATACCCGCCAACCATTAAGAGACATCATGCAGCCAGGCCTCTCGGCTTGTGTCCACACCGTCCTGAACGCGCTCGATCTCGTCAGATCGCGTAAGCTGAACGGGGCAGGTCCTGGTCAGTACTTGGATGGGTGACCTCCTGGAAATACCAGGTGCTGCAAGCTTTATACGTCTCTTGGGTAACTTCATCGTAGCTCGTAATACTCTCTTTCAGTCTGGAGGAGATATAATTGAAGAATTGTACACGTACCCGGCTACTTTCAACACTCTTTGCTGCACTGATATTTTTCCCTCCATTTTTCTTTTTTCTTTTTTTTTTTGCCGGAAGTTCCGTCAATACCCTCCAGCCTTTAAGAGACATCATGCAGCCAGCTCTCTAGGCTTGCGGCCACACTGACCTGAACGTGCCCGATCTTGTCAGATCTCGGAAGCTAAACGGGGCAGGGCCTGGTCAATACTTGGATGGGAGACCTCCTGGAAATACCTGGTGCTGCAAGCTTTTTAGTCTCCTGAGTAACTTCATTGTAGCTGTTAATACTCTCTTTCTGTCTGGAGGTGTTATAATTGAGGATTTGTACACGTACCCGGCTACTTTCAACACCATTTGCTGCACTGGTATTTTTCCCTCCATTTTTCTTTTTTTTGCTGGAAGTTCCGTCAATACCAGCCAGCCTTTAAGAGACATCATGCAGCCAGGCTTTTTGGCTTGCGGCCACACCGTCCTGAACGCGCCCGATCTTGTCAGATCTAGGAAGCAAAACGTGGCAGGACCTGGTCAGTATTTGGATTGGTGACCTCCTGGAAAAACTAGGTACTGCAAGCTTTTTACGTCTCCTGGGTAACTTCATCGTAGCTCTTAATACTCTCTTTCTGTCAGGAGAAGATACAATTGAAGAAATGTACACGTACCCGGCAACTTTCAACACCCTTTGCTGCACTGATATTTTTCCCTCCATTTTTCTTTTTTCTTTTTTTTTTTGCTGGAAGGTCCGTCAAAACCCGCCCGCCTTTAAGAGACATCATGCTGCCAGGCCTCTCGGCTTGCGGCCACGCCGTCCTGAACGCGACCGATCTCATCAGATCTCGGAAGCTAAACAGGGCAGGGCCTGGTCAGTACTTGGATGGGTGACCTCCTGGAAATACCAGGTGCTGCAAGCTTTATAAGTCTCCTGGGTATCATCATCGTAGATCTTAATACTCTTTCTGTCTGGAGGAGATATAATTGAAGAAATGTACACGTACCCGGCTACTTTCAACACCCTTTGCTGAACTGATATTTTTCCCTCCATTTTTCTTTTTTTATTTGCTGGAAGTTCCGTCAACACCCGTCAGCCTTTAAGAGACATCATGCAGCCAGGCCTCTCGGCTTGCGGCTACACCGTCCTGGACGCACCCCGTCTCGTCAGATCTCGGAAGCTAAACGGGGCATGGCCTGGTCAGTACTTGGATGGGAGATCTCCTAGAAATACCAGGTGCTGCAAGCTTTTTACGTCTCCAGGGTAACTTCATCGTAGCTCTTAATACTCTCTTTCTGTCTGGAGGAGATATAATTGAAGAATTGTACACGTTCCCGGCTACTTTCAACACCCTTTCCTGCACTGTTATTTTTCCCTCCATTTTTTTATTTTTTTATTTTTTATTTTTTGCTGGAAATTCCGTCAATACCCGCCAGCCTTTAGGAGACATCATGCAGCCAGGCATCTCGGCTTGCGGCCACACCGTCCTGAACATGCCCGATCTCGTCAGACCTTGGAAACTAAACGGGCCAGGGCCTGGTTAGTACTTGGATGGGTGACCTCCAGGAAATACCAGGTGATGCAAGCTTTTTACATCTCCTGGGTAACTTCATCGTAGCTCTTAATACTCTTTATCTGTCTGGAGGAGATATAATTGAAGTATTGTACACTTTGTCTTAGGGACAGTCTGGCTAGCAGTGACTGAGTGGTTGACAGACGACAAGCAACGGAATGTACGTGCTCTGTGATGTCATAGCAGTCAGCTGAGAGAGGCTCGTGATGTCATCGCTGAGCTGTCTGTCTGTCTGTCTGTCTGTCTGTCTGTCTCTCTCTCTCTCTTTCTCTCTCTCTCTCTCTCTCTCTCTCTTCCTCTCAATTCAATTCATTTGTATTGTCAAAGCAATTGGACATACATACATACATATATACACTCACCTAAAGGATTATTAGGAACACCTGTTCAATTTCTCATTAATGCAATTATCTAACCAACCAATCACATGGCAGTTGCTTCAATGCATTTAGGGGTGTGGTCCTGGTCAAGACAATCTCCTGAACTCCAAACTCAATGTCTGAATGGGAAAGAAAGGTGATTTAAGCAATTTTGAGCGTGGCATGGTTGTTGGTGCCAGACGGGCCGGTCTGAGTATTTCACAATCTGCTCAGTTACTGGGATTTTCACGCACAACTATTTCTAGGGTTTACAAAGAATGGTGTGAAAAGGGAAAAACATCCAGTATGCGGCAGTCCTGTGGGCGAAAATGCCTTGTTGATGCTCGAGGTCAGAGGAGAATGGGCCGACTGATTCAAGCTGATAGAAGAGCAACTTTGACTGAAATAACCACTCGTTACAACCGAGGTATGCAGCAAAGCATTTGTGAAGCCACAACACGTACAACCTTGAGGCGGATGGGCTACAACAGCAGAAGACCCCACCGGGTACCACTCATCTCCACTACAAATAGGAAAAAGAGGCTACAATTTGCACAAGCTCACCAAAATCGGACAGTTGAAGACTAGAAAAATGTTGCCTGGTCTGATAAGTCTCGATTTCTGTTGAGACATTCAGATGGTAGAGTCAGAATTTGGCGTAAACAGAATGAGAACATGGATCCATCATGCCTTGTTACCACTGTGCAGGCTGGTGGTGGTGGTGTAATGGTGTGGGGGATGTTTTCTTGGCACACTTTAGGCCCCTTAGTGCCAATTGGGCATCGTTTAAATGCCACGGCCTACCTGAGCATTGTTTCTGACCATGTCCATCCCTTTATGACCACCATGTACCCATCCTCTGACGGCTACTTCCAGCAGGATAATGCACCATGTCACAAAGGTCGAATCATTTCAAATTGGTTTCTTGAACATGACAATGAGTTCACTGTACTAAACTGGCCCCCACAGTCACCAGATCTCAACCCAATAGAGCATCTTTGGGATGTGGTGGAACGGGAGCTTCGTGCCCTGGATGTGCATCCCACAAATCTCCATCAACTGCAAGATGCTATCCTATCAATATGGGCCAACATTTCTAAAGAATGCTTTCAGCACCTTGTTGAATCAATGCCACGTAGAATTAAGGCAGTTCTGAAGGCAAAAGGGGGTCAAACACAATATTAGTATGGTGTTCCTAATAATCCTTTAGGTGAGTGTATATATATATATATATATATATATATATATACATACATACATACATCCATACATGCTAGAAAGTCATTACAATGTTATCTTAAAGGCTAACTAAGCAGAACATATATCATTATAGAACAGAGTTCATAGGTCAACACATGGTTTTAGGGAACAGGCACGTAGGTCATACCGTTTGACAATGTCTCCAAGGTTCTCATCGTAAATAACAAACAGAAATCAAACTATCTTCTGGGCTGACCTTCTAGCTTGACCGTATCTTTCTTAAGTATACAAGAGAGAAAAACAGGTGTAAGAAAATAATTTCTAATTTTCCTTCTACACATATATACATACATACATACATATGTAGCGTTATGTTGGGTGTATTTGGATAAGAGCATTTGGGCTCTGAGCTGAAGCACTGATCTAAAGAAGACCTCTCCCCCCCCAAAGTTATCACATTATCCTTAGCTCATCAGCTTGGAACTGGTTTGCATCAAAGTGACAGTTTTGGGGAGGATGGCACCGAGAAGAGGCCAAATAGTTTGGAATTCTGCTATGAGATGTCTGGAAAAAGGGGCCTGTAGGTGATAAAAACTCTTTGAAGTGGATGAGAGCCGAAATCCCGACATAGAGCTACGAACCCAGGCCAACCGGCATTTCCAAAAGATGGCATGGATTGACATCAGTCATAAATAAAGCCTCCCTCCAATAGGACACTGGGGGCTGAAACCGAAATCCAATCTCAAGAACTCAGGGACCAATCACCTACTGATCTGACAGACTATAAGGAACAGCGGACAGTCTTTCTCTCTCTCTCTCTCTCACCTGAACCAGAAACTCGCTGCCACAGCTCAACCTGTAGCTCTGTTGCCAGAACCGGAATCAGAAACCAACCAAGTCTTTGCCGGCAACAGAAGAGTTAAACTGGGAGAAGGAGATTGAGCGAAGAATTATTTTAAAGGACTTTATTAAATAAATAACTTCACAGACCCACCTGATCAGTGGAGTTTTACAGCTGGACAATTGACTAAGTCGACTGAATACGAAAGTGTCAGTCACTTAAATAGCTATTTGAGTCTTAAGAAACTTGACCCTTGGAACAAACAGGGCCCTGCTTTCCTCAAAGACTTCGTCTTCAAGTAACTACGGTGGAACCATGCTTACAAAGAAGATTTTGTGCACAACCTTGGAGCCTTCAAACCAATGGAAAATCTGTTTGGAAAAGACTCTACATTCGCGAAACCCCAACTTCCAGGTGCATCGACTGAGTGGAAGTTCTTGGACAAAGCCGAACCGGACTGCCTTTGTTCCAAACCACACGGACCTCGTGCCGTGTGCTGTTATCTGAGCCCGAAGCCAGAGAGGCCTCTCTGCGACGAAGTTCACATAAGTTTAACAGTTTGGAGTTTGTGATTCATGACATTTGAGAAATCAATTAGAAATGTTAATCTGTGATTCATAACTCTAGAATGTGTAATATCATTTAGTTTTCTTAAATATAAATGTGAGTTGCATTCAACTGTTTTGTTGATAATTTTAGAAATAAAATCTGTCAACGCCGAGAAATATCTTCTCATTCCTGTTTAACTGTTTAGTCTGAAATTGACACAAGTTAATAGACATTAGATTATTGGTGGCCCTGCCTATCCTTAATCATTGAATAATAATCAGTTAAGGGAAATTGTGGTAACAAATAGGATCTTTCTCGGCACCTAAACGTAAATGAGACTGATATATATATAACCAGAAGTTACCTGACATAAATACTAACCTGCGTAGTTATTTAATGTCTGACTAATAATACTAACGAGAGACTCACCTTCGTCTTACTAACCGGTATTGTAGTCAATGTGTTTATAACCTTTTTTGTTTAACGATTTGTTAAACGGAATGTACGTGCTCTGTGATGTCATAGCAGTAAGCTGAGAGAGGCTCGTCATGTCATCGCTGAGCTGGCTGGCTGGCTCTCTGTGTGTGTGTGTGTGTGTGTGTGTGTGTGTCTCTCTGTCTGTCTGTCTGTCTGTCTGTCTCTCTCTCTCTTACTCTCTCTCTCTCCCTCTCAATTCAATTCATTTGTATTGTCAAAGCAATTGGACATGCATACATACATACATACATATATATGGAAAATAAACAATATGTGTACATCTCTTTCTGCATTAGTGGTGCCCTCACAGATGTGCAAGTTACATGACAGACAGACAGACAGACACACACACACTTTCACACACAGACAGACAGACACAGACACACACAGACACACACACACATACTTTGACAGACAGACAGACAGACACACGCATATTATGGGTCTTTGTTGGGTAGTGAAATGGGTAGCATCAGTCGCAGTGTGGGTAATGTCAGGGAGCCAATCATAGTCCCCGTTATTTGCATATCGTGGCGCAAAGCATTCTGGGAAACGCAACTAAACACGTTTAGTCATGTATTTGTCCATAGTTTACACATGAGATGAAAGAGACAGTATGACGTGTTGAGCACCTAGGATTCCTCATGTGTATGTGAGGGGCAGAGGAACCGGATCCCAAGTGTGCGTCCCAGGTGCTATAGGTTTCAAAGCATGCAGGGGACTAGGCACCCCACCCTGACTTAAAGAAGACTGGATAGGGAGATATAAATAGCAATGGGGAGACTCTTGTACTTGGTGTGGCTCTATCCATATAGTGGGGCCAGCAGGTGCAGCAATAGAAGCTCAGCCTGGGGAGACTGGATTTAGCATTTCCTCTCCATTTTGATAACTATCCATAATCATTTCTGCAAAATACTTCTATGATACCTATGTATGTTTTTTACTTGTACTATATTATACTATCAAGTATCAGTGTACACATACAATGTGACCTGTTACATTAATACAGAGGCCACGGAAGGCCAGATCACTAATAGCCACTGTCCCCTGATATTACACTTTTTTACAATCACTTTGGCACTCATTTCAGAACCTTGATGTCATTTTTCAAAACTCTAGACACTAAACTCACACCCGATGATCAAAATGCACATTTTTCAAAACTCTAACACTTTTTTACAATTGCTTGGATACAATACACATCAACCTCAGATCATTTGTTCATTGAACTAAAATGACACAACTTAACATCAAAGTATTACCATTTCAAAATGCAATTCACACATTACATCTGAGATCACTGTCTATTCATTTCATTACAAAGATCTAACTATCAATTGATACAGCTGCTCAAAATGATAAGTGACTGTTGCATTACTCTTAATGCATAATTTTATGGAAACTGACAAACAATATTCCATGAAAGTTTCAGGATAATGAGATCCATTGACATCAATAAACGAGGAGCATGAACCAGTTGGACTACATTATCTATGGATGTAATATTTCATCATCATTCATCATCATGTAGCACTTTTCCACACCATGTTTGCAGTGTGGAAGGAAAGTTAGAAATGTTTTCTCTAATACCTGTTTTTCTCTCTTGTATACTTAAGAAAGATAAGGTCAAGCTAGAAGGTCAGGCCAGAAGGTAGTTTGATTTCTGTTTGTTATTTACGATGAGAATCTTGGAGACAATGTCAAACAGTATGATTGAAGTGCCTGCTCCCTAATCCATGTGTTGATCTATGAACTCTGTCCTATAATGATATAAATTCTGCTTAGCTAACTTTTAAGATAACATAGTAATGACTTTCTGATTATAACCAGCTCTTTGATTTTTGTGTATAAAAGCTCTGACTGTTAAAATGAAGGCAGAGCGACTTTGGGATCTACTTGAGTCACTGTTCCTCTCCACGCTGCGTGTATTAAAGGCATTGCAACTAACGCTCCAACCTGGTTGAAGATGATTGTTCTTCCACATCAGATTTGACATTACTGTATGTATGCAGGCCCTTGTAATTGCTTTTCCAATACTGCCAACTGGTTATTGATGATTGATTTCACATTGTGGTACGAGTATCGAGTGAAATGAGTGCTATCCACCCCAGCAACACAGTGATAACATGGAGCCGGCAAGTCATCCAGGTCACAATAGAGGTCAAGCAGTGGGAGGAGGAAGACGTGGTGGTCAAAGGAATGGAAGGGGACATGCACCCCTTCTGAGAGGTGGTCGTGGGCCTCGTCATAGAGGAGGGCTTAGGCCTCACCAGAGAGGCAGCCATGGGCCTCATTTGAGAGGTGTTGGGGGAACGTGGTAGAGGACAAGGCCACGGACCAGACAGCGGCAGCAACAGCAAATAGTGTCCAGTGAAATCCGAGAAATAGTTGTAGAGCATGTTGTAAATCATGGCATGACCATGACTGAGGCAGCTACAATGATTCAATCAAACCTCAGAATCAACTCAGGATCAACTGTGGCCTCAATCATCAGAAATTTCCGTACTGAGAAGCGGCAAGTCTTCAGCATGCACTAAACATTAGGCTACTCTCAATTGTCAAATGACTGTATACTGCATACCAATGTGTAGCACAGAGTATAGTGTGCCTTTTGAAAGAAATGCAGACAGAGTGAAGCAGCTGATGACTGAGTATGTTCAGGTATGTTCAGTTTCAAGATGCCTCTTGTGAAAAATGGTTGTGAGAACCTGAACCTGAACACAGGGCTGATGGAAATTCAGAAGTACAGTAATCAATCCTTTGTTTTACACTAAGCCAGGTGAGGAACACTGCAGTTGACATTTTACTGTAGTTTTGTTCTTTTTTGTAGCTAATTATTGTTGCATGGCTTCAAAGAAACCTATGGTGTGATTTGATTGTATTGCATCAATACATTTCAGATTTTGTTCAATGATTCCACTGTGTCT
The DNA here is from genome assembly GCF_036373705.1 of Amia ocellicauda. Taxonomy (NCBI): domain Eukaryota; kingdom Metazoa; phylum Chordata; class Actinopteri; order Amiiformes; family Amiidae; genus Amia; species Amia ocellicauda. The sequence continues at coordinate 57,259,744 of NC_089852.1, forward strand.
GTAGTATTCTCTCTACTAGTCCTTTTACAGTGATGTATTTATGTGTAGTACCATAATGAAACATGTATCACATATTTTGTACTACAATATTTAATGATTGTACGAACAACTACACAGTGAAACTATCGGTATCTTCTGTGTGGGTGATCTAAATAAATGTTACTATGGTATTTCATGATAAATGAATTATTTGAACCAACAAGTCTGCAAGTGCAAGGTTTCTTTAAAGATATGAATGCACAATGCAATGTTTTGAACATTGGACAGCCTGTGTTACAAGTGATGACCGTTTTGAGTTTTGTGTCTAGAGTTTTGAAAAATGACATCAAGGTTCTGAAATTAGTGACAAAGTGATTGTAAAAAACTGTATATTCATCCTATTTAATGTGCTCTTTTAAAATGTACTTTTCTTTTTTATGTTGCCATTTCTGTTCTACCAATGTTTCAGTTGTTAGCCAAAGATTGACAGAGTACATCTCATACACACAGGCCAGACAGCAAGGATTTCTTTTTGAAATTCAATTACAAATGCTGCATGAACTCATCAATACGATTAGAGCTCCTGAAAGCAATATAACTAACTCACTCTACAGCATCTCATTAGCAGTGAAAAGAAACCAAGAAAGTTGGGACAGTCGACTGTTTACCACTATGTAACATCACCTTTTCTTTTAATAACACTTATTAAGCACTTGGGCACTGAAGACACCACTTGGTTAAGTTTAGCAAGTGGGATTTCCCCCCATTCATCCATTATGCATTTCCTCAGCTGCGCAACTGCACAGGGCCTTCATTGTCTTAATTTGCACTTCATAGTGCGCCACACATTCTCAATCCGGAGACAGGTCAGGACTGCAGGCAGGCCATGCTAGCACCCGCACTCTCTGCCTACGCAACCATGCGCTTGTAATCTGGGCAGAATGTGGTTTGGCGTTATCCTGCTGAAAAATGCAGGGACGTCCCTGGAAAAGACGATGTCTGGATGGCAGCATATGTTGCTCCAAAATGTGTACATCTCTTTCTGCAAAAATGGTGCCCTCACAGATGTGCGAGTTACATGACAGACAGACACTCATACACACTGTCACACCCACACACACACACACACACTTTCACAGACAGACACACGCACACACACTCACTTTCACACAGAGACAGACACACAAACACAGAGACAGACACACACACACTCACTTTCACACAGAGACACACAAACACATACACTTTCACACAGACACACACACACATACATACATACATACATACATACATACATATATAAGGAAAAGAAACAATACATTTAAAAATCACAAAAAGATGTAATAAAGTACAGAAAATCTAAATGTAATAAAATGTGATCTTTAATACACACAAATATGTATGGCTGGTCGGATGCGTCTTGGACTCGGGTTCCTCTTCATTACGTATAATGCTTTTGCCTTTTGCTATAGCTTTCCGTGGAGGGGATCGTGGGTGAGTTTGTACCATTCTTGGGAGGCTCTGCCTTGTTGGGGCGGAGCTGTGATCCAGGTGAACAGCAGATCGGACATAGGTGGGCATGTGGGCGGAGGAGGAAGGCCGGTCAAGCAAATAAGCTTGCTAAGGTACGCAGCAGCAGCAAGCAGCCCCACCATCCAGTCAGCCAGCCAGTCTGGCTGGCAGTGACTGAGTGGTTGACAGACGGCAAGCAACGGAATGTACGTGCTCTGTGATGTCATAGGAGTCACCTGAGAGAGATGTTTGTGATGTCATCGCTGAGCTGGCTGGCTCTGTGTGTCTTGCTGGCTGTGTGTGTGTGTGTGAGAGAGAGAGAGACTTTTTGACTTTTATCAGACTTCATTGCCTGTTTGCAACACGCAATAATTCATACAAAATAAAATAAATAAATAAATAAAAAATAGTGTTCCCCTTTGTTTGTCTCCCCCCAACAAGCATTAACTCCGCCACTGATCTGTACACTTTTAAAGAAAGCAACCCAATACACACAACAAAACAACCATCAAATACTAAACCCTATAAATGAATTACATAATAAAAACCAACTCCCCGTCATACAATTCACAAAGGGCATCATTAATACACCAGACCTGTTCAAAACTCTCCAAATCATTCATCAGCCTGTAATAGTTAAACTCTAGTCTGACTCTGCACTTGACCAGCATGGCAAACACTCTCACTGCATCCTCACTGCCCTCCCCACACACTCTGTTCTTCCTAGTCTTATAGACGGCCATTTTAGCCTGGCCCAGCAAGAAGTTTACCAGCTGGTCCACATGTTTGGTCCTTCTGGTGTATCGCGCCCCTAAAATAAAAACCTTTGTGTTAAAAATCAGGTTAAGATCAGTAAAAAGACGAGTTAAAAGACTAAAAATGGGTGACAACCGAGAGCAAGTGCTGAAACAGTGAAACACGGTCTCTCTCTGAGCACAGAATGGGCAGGCGTCGGACACAGCAGGGTTAAGAACAGTAATAAAAGAATTGACAGCAATAATGGTGTGTAACACCCTCCACTGCAGATTGCCAGCTCTCTTATTGAGGGGGGCTTGTACAGGCTTCTCCAGGCGGGCGCAGTGTCTTCCCCCAGCCCCAGCCTGTAAAGTAATTTTAGGAATCACAAAGAAACAGTTGAAAGTGCTAAATAAGTATTTTGATGCACCATATTAATTTAGGAAATTTACATGTTGTTTTTCATCAGCTTCTGTATCTGATGGCTCCACATCACTGGCTGGATTGACAGCAACGACACTCTAAAAAAAGAAGTGTTAAGTTTGAGCATTCAGGACTTGTTTTGAAGATCCTGAATATCACTGGTCCACAATTTATCTGTGAAACTATGGGTTAATCTCCATATACAAAATACTTTTCACACACACTTTAAATTTACAACTAAATTTACATGTTGATGTCTTTCGTCAGCTTCTGTATTTGATGGCTCAATATAACTGGTTGCATTAACAGCAACGGCACACTACAAGAAAATAACATTATATTTAAACATTCAGGACTGGTTTAGCATCACCTCGAATATCCCTAGCCCTTGAGGTCGATTGTTATTGTGGTCTTCAAGACCAGTGCTTCTCAACCTTAGTCCTGGAGGAGGCCCACTGTCTGCTGATTTTCATTACAACAACATTGTAGGTTATATCAGTGACTGTGGTCCTAAAGTACCCCTATGCCTGCTGTTTTTTTTCCAGTTGAGCTCTTAATTACCTAATTGGCTTAACTGAAGCCATTTAACCCTTTTCCCAGGTCTTTGGTTGTTGATGAGTTACAAAGAGCTGGATTGTGGCCCGCCATGACTGGAAGTGAAGAACACTCACTCTAGGCCTTTAACTTAATGTTCATATGTAGGGGCCTATCCATCTGATTTGTTTTTGCACATTTATTAACAGAAAAATTGATGGTACGTGAAATCATCTGAGCTGAAAAATATAATGTTCCACCAATAATAAAATAAATGTATTAATTAAAATTATAGAGATAATAGAATGTTCACAGATTATTAGTTCAGAAAACAAAATATTTTTTTATATCTTAAATAGAATTAACACTCAAATCAGTTGTAGGGTAAACAAGGTCTATTTTTTGGATTGATTTTATAATTATACATGTATGGCTGCATGAAGCTTACCTGAGAATCTGATATTTTAGTAACTTTGTTGCTTCTTGTTGGGTAGTCCACGTTTGCCGCCGTTCTTTTTCTGTAAATGTAAATCAAAAGGCAATAATTACATACTGTAATTAAAATACAAAAAGTATAAACATTGTATTATTATTTTTGTATCCTGTTTCTCCATCTCGATGCTGTTCTTTTTGGAATTGCATATCTAGGTTTACTTAAATACTGTTTATAAGATTGTAAACTCATCATCCAAATTTCTTCATTTGCCAAACTTTATGTAGTGCGCTTGCAGTTTCAGAAGAAGAAAAAAAACTGTAACAGATGGGATATGTAGTACTTTATACTCGAGTGGTCTATGCGATTACACCCTGTTGGTGTTATTAAGAACGCCAAGTACCAGAATGCAGAGCGGGACTGTTTTTTGTGCCGTGACTTGTCGGGGGAAAAACGCGCAGAAAAAACGGACGAGAAGGTGAAGGTAGTATGGCGGTGATGCACGCGTTGGTGAAGTGGGAAAGCGGGGTCGACAAAGACTCTTACAGCGTGATTCCCACTGCTTGCTTTCGCAATTTTGATTTATTCAGCATTGCTGATGATGACGAAGAGACGACTCGAAACTTCAGAGCAGAGTGGAGAGACACGAACAAACCTCCAAAAGGTGGATGGCCTGTCCATGAAGCGCAGATCATTATGACTGGTAACAATGTTTATTTAAAAAAAAAAAACATTAAAGTCTTTACATGCTATTTGATATACACTCACCTAAAGGATTATTAGGAACACCTGTTCAATTTCTCATTAATGCAATTATCTAACCAACCAATCACATGGCAGTTGCTTCAATGCATTTAGGGCTGTGGTCCTGGTCAAGACAATCTCCTGAACTCCAAACTGAATGTCTGAATGGGAAAGAAAGGTGATTTAAGCAATTTTGAGCGTGGCATGGTTGTTGGTGCCAGACGGGCCGGTCTGAGTATTTCACAATCTGCTCAGTTACTGGGATTTTCACGCACAACCATTTCTAGGGTTTACAAAGAATGGTGTGAAAAGGGAAAAACATCCAGTATGCGGCAGTCCTGTGGGCGAAAATGCCTTGTTGATGCTAGAGGTCAGAGGAGAATGGGCCGACTGATTCAAGCTGATAGAAGAGCAACTTTGACTGAAATAACCACTCGTTACAACCGAGGAATGCAGCAAAGCATTTGTGAAGCCACAACACGTACAACCTTGAGGCGGATGGGCTACAACAGCAGAAGACCCCAGCGGGTACCACTCATCTCCACTACAAATAGGAAAAAGAGGCTACAATTTGCACAAGCTCACCAAAATTGGACAGTTGAAGACTGGAAAAATGTTGCCTGGTCTGATGAGTCTCGATTTCTGTTGAGACATTCAGATGGTAGAGTCAGAATTTGGCGTAAACAGAATGAGAACATGCATCCATCATGCCTTGTTACCACTGTGCAGGCTGGTGGTGGTGGTGTAATGGTGTGGGGGATGTTTTCTTGGCACACTTTAGGCCCCTTAGTGCCAATTGGGCATCGTTTAAATGCCACGGCCTACCTGAGCATTGTTTCTGACCATGTCCATCTCTTTATGACCACCATGTACCCATCCTCTGATGGCTACTTCCAGCAGGATAATGCACCATGTCACAAAGGTCGAATCATTTCAAATTGGTTTCTTGAACATGACAATGAGTTCACTGTACTAAACTGGCCCCCACAGTCACCAGATCTCAACCCAATAGAGCATCTTTGGGATGTGGTGGAACGGGAGCTTCGTGCCCTGGATGTGCATCCCACAAATCTCCATCAACTGCAAGATGCTATCCTATCAATATGGGCCAACATTTCTAAAGAATGCTTTCAGCACCTTGTTGAATCAATGCCACGTAGAATTAAGGCAGTTCTGAAGGCGAAAGGGGCTCAAACACAGTATTAGTATGGTGTTCCTAATAATCCTTTAGGTGAGTGTATACAATCACAGTATATTTGAAATGAATGTTTAAGTTATTAATGTGTTGTACTTCTAACATACTCTTATAACATGGTAGGTGGTGGTGAGGGCACTAAAAACTCGTCATACATGACTGGCATTTGTAAGAACGATTTATTGTGTGTTGTGCTTTACAATAAAATCCCCCAAATCACAAAATAAATTAAACCAGATATAATTTAACTTCAGTTTTGATTCAGTGTTGGCTGTTCATCTTAATTTGTATGGTCAAAGCACAGTATTTTTATGACAAATAAATATAATCCCCAAATATCTGTGGACATAATGCAGTGTTTTATTTATTTTATTTTTATTTTAGGAAAAGAAGGCGAACTAAGAAGAAAACTTAATGACCTAACAAAAATGCCCTGTCCTAAAATGAAGACAGTACCTAAACCAAACAAAAAACTTCAAATTTCAGATGATAGTGACCTTGATGAACCACAGTTACCGGTGAGATAATTACTGCAAATATTAAATAAATGTATTGCAGGATTGTGTTTTTTAAATCATTTTCATATATATATATATATATATATATATATATATATATATATATATATATATATATATATATTCATTTTAAACTCTTTTTCTCTCTGAATACAGCACAAAATAAGAAAGAAAACCGATGGAGCTTCAAGAATTAGATCCCGTCATATTCTACAGACATTTAAAGAGTCCAGTGAAGTTGAGCTACAGCAAAACGTTAAGCAGCTCGAAAAGGAAAACACAAGACTTAAAATTGAAAACCAATGTCTTCGAAACCGTATGGTTGATGGTAAGTTTTTTATTTATAGCAAATAATTCCTTACCTTGATAAATGTTATTCTTCAGTAATTTAGATTCCAGAGTAATGTATTATAGTTGATCATACTGAAGTAATCTAGAACCACAATACAGACTCTTAATGTGCACTGTCTAATAGTTTAATAATACTGATTATTAAATAAAGTTTTTCAACATAACTTCATAATCCTACATTAATGACTATATGCATTACATTAGACCTGGTAATTCTTGTATTTTATCTCTTTTATTTTTTTCGTAGCTAATGTTAATGACCCACAAAAAGGTCAGTTTGCCAATAACATAGAGCAAGTCTCTCAAGTATAATTGCAGGCATTGATGGTTTTGTTTTCACTTTGTATTAAATATATTACTAGAAATGATTATCATTTAATACTAAGGTTTTTTTCTCCAGAGATTCCAGACCTTTTGGACGATCTGAAAAAAATTGTAACAAAAGCCACATTTATCAGCGATGAAGACAAAAGTGTGTCACCATCAAGTGGTTCTGACAGCCCCACAGCAAATTGTTCTGAATCTGACAAAGAATCACCAAAACAGGTATAACACTCTTGGTCTACAATATTACAAAGACAAGGTAAAAATATATATATTGAAAACAAATATTGGTTGTAAACAATCTAATGATGCTACATTATCAGTTATATTCATAGTTATAGTTGATAATAAGAATGTAATTGAATTATGGGTGACACAGATTCACTGACTTAATTATGTCTGTAAATTAATAAACTTAGAATTGAGACATACTGTGGTCTTTAATAACACATTTCTGTAACAAAATCACAGCCTTACTGATAATGTATTCCACTTAACATAATATAAGAATAGTTTGGGGATAAACTTGTTTTTTATTTACCATTGTCTTTTAGGTGGAAATATTCCCAGGCACTGGAGTTTACATTGACAAACTGTCCTGGATCCTTGCAGAGAGGTGCAGCACGAATACGTCATATGCAAGAACCCTGACGGTTGCTGTCTTTGACTTTCCAACATTACTAAAGAGCAATCTTCGTGGTGGTGGCAGCAAGAGAGATCCAACTTCGGAGACATTAAGATCCTCATTGATGTTATTGAGGATCATATACAGCTGCCTTCGGAAGGACACGACGTGTTTCAGTTGCGGGGCTTTGCAGCCCAGCGGGACCCTCTTAATGCCGGACATCAGCTGCCCGAGCCGGTGCGGATGAACGGAGGGACGTTAGACAGCGTTACCTTCCGGGCAGGAGCAGCGAGCGGCAACACCGGGGTGAAAGTGTCGTCTAACACTGTGCCATTAGCCACTAGCTGATTGAGCAGATCAGTGGTTTTTAAGAAGATAACAATGGCAGCAGACTTGATATTTTCACACCCTGCTACCTCCCCAACCGCTAACACACACTGCTCTAGGGGGCAGAACTGCACCGGAGCGATCTTGACTCCATGGCGTCGGGTCAGTTTTTCAAAAGACGCATTCAGGGGGTCCGACCCCCCGACCCGGGAAGAACTACCGGTACTCCCCCCTCCCCTCCCCTGTTCCCCCACAATAAGAAAAGCACTGAAAACAGAAGACAAAATAAACAAACTGAAAAAAGTAAAGCAACAAAAAAACGCAGCCAAAGGACAGAGCTCTCAGCAGCACTCCCGCTCACTGCAGACCCCTCCCACACACTCCCAGCTGAGAGAGAGAGAGAGAGAGAGAGAGAGAGAGAGAGAGAGAGAGAGAGAGAGAGAGAGAGAGAGAGAGAGTTAGTGTCTGTCTGTCTCTCTCTCTCTGTAGATGCATCATAGGGAACATATGTAACAATCTCTCTTTTTGTTTACCAAAAATGAGAATGAACGTATTTCAAGTGGGTGTTGCCTTGGTTGGAAACGTTTTAAGATTATTTATGAAGTGTAAAGTGGATTTGTCTCAGTTCTCCGTAGTTTTCAATGTATGTGCCATTCAGTAGCGTTCATGTTACAGATGTGCCCTATGCAGTGGTAGGGTCAATAAAATGTCAGTAAAACTTTATTTTAGCAATTATGGAGGGGAAGAACTGCAAATAGAGGGTCCCCACTAATTATCTAACTTACCAACAACGTTTCAAATTAGGTCTTGCGAAGCTGCCAAATAATGCTGTATAATCGTATGTGTCTTCATACACCGGCTGCTATAGTCTGATAGCTTTGATTATATATACATATTTTCTCGTGAACCACAAATGCTATTTGCTTGATTTTTACAGAGTATGTTATAAATACCATTGTTATGAAGCCTGACAAATTGTATGCTGTAATTATGAATATTTTCAAATCATTTGTTTGTTTTTCCTAACATGTTACAAATGTTCCCTATGTGAAAGATGCATTATATCTTAATAACGTCTAAACAATTAAAGATATACAGATTATTATTTTTGGTAAAGTTATAATACATTGCTATTAACTATGTGTGTCAGTAAAAGTTTAAATTTCCTAAAGGATTTTTATTGATCTTGCAAAATAAGTGTTTAGGGCACATTTGTAACATAGAGGTGGGTTAGCCACCAGCTAAGGGCAGCGGCTCCGGCTCCAGCACCGTCACCATGTCGCTGGAAAAGCGCTAAGTGAGCTCACAGTGAGCTCAGTGTAATGTCTGCTCTGGTGAGCTCACAGTGTGACCTAGTCGTGAGTTCACGTCTTCACTGGGTAGTCCTTGACAACTTAATTGACTCAATTCTTGGGCTTAATTGGTCAAAATGACCATTGGTTGAAGGTACTCAGGGACTGATGTGTAGAGAGACTTATTAAACCTGCAGGATTGTGGTTTTCCCAGATCAGAATTAACCAGATCACCACAAAGGAACATGGTAGGTGCTATTGCAACACAGATTACACAAATACATTGAAATCCAAGTTTGCAGTGGTCCTTGGGCCATTGGGTGGTGATCCAGATCACTTCAGCAGGAATTTTGCAGTGGTCTGGACTACAACTCTCTCTCTCTCTCTCTCTCTCTCTCTCAATTCAGTGCATTTGAATTGTCAAAGCAATTGGACATGCATACATACATACATACATATACACTCACCTAAAGGATTATTAGGAACACCTGTTCAATTTCTCATTAATGCAATTATCTAACCAACCAATCACATGGCAGTTGCTTCAATGCATTTAGGGGTGTGGTCCTGGTCAAGACAATCTCCTGAACTCCAAACTGAATGTCTGAATGGGAATGAAAGGTGATTTAAGCAATTTTGAGCGTAGCATGGTTGTTGGTGCCAGACGGGCCGGTCTGAGTATTTCACAATCTGCTCAGTTACTGGGATTTTCACGCACAACCATTTCTAGGGTTTACAAAGAATGGTGTGAAAAGGGAAAAACATCCAGTATGCGGCAGTCCTGTGGGCGAAAATGCCTTGTTGATGCTAGAGCTCAGAGGAGAATGGGCCGACTCGATTCAAGCTGATAGAAGAGCAACTTTGACTGAAATAACCACTCGTTACAACCGAGGTATGCAGCAAAGCATTTGTGATGCCACAACACGTACAACCTTGAGGCGGATGGGCTACAACAGCAGAAGACCCCACTGGGTACCACTCATCTCCACTACAAATAGGAAAAAGAGGCTACAATTTGCACAAGCTCACCAAAATTGGACAGTTGAAGACTGGAAAAATGTTGCCTGGTCTGATGAGTCTCGATTTCAGAGTCAGAATTTGGCGTAAACAGAATGAGAACATGGATCCATCATGCCTTGTTACCACTGTGCAGGCTGGTGGTGGTGGATGTAATGGTGTGGGGGATGTTTTCTTGGCACACTTTAGGCCCCTTAGTGCCAATTGGGCATCGTTTAAATGCCACGGCCCGTTGTTTCTGACCATGTCCATCCCTTTATGACCACCATGTACCCATCCTCTGATGGCTACTTCCAGCAGGATAATGTACCATGTCACAAAGGTCGAATCATTTCAAATTGGTTTCTTGAACATGACAATGAGTTCACTGTACTAAACTGGCCCCCACAGTCACCAGATCTCAACCCAATAGAGCATCTTTGGGATGTGGTGTGTAGCGTTATGTTGGGTGTATTTGGATAAGAGTATTTGGGCTCTGAGCTGAAGCACGGATCTAAAGAAGACCTCTCCCCCCCAAAGTTATCAGATTTCCTTAGCTCATCAGCTTGGAACTGGTTTGCATCAAAGTGACAGTTTTGGGGAGGATGGCACCGAGAAGAGGCCAAATAGTTTGGAATTCTGCTATGAGATGTCTGGAGAAAGGGGCCTGTAGGTGATAAAAACTCTTTGAAGTGGATGAGAGCCGAAATCCCGACATAGAGCTACGAACCCAGGCCAACCGGCATTTCCAAAAGATGGCATGGATTGACATCAGTCATAAATCCAAAGTCACAAAAGATTAAGTCTGTTTTAGTTACTTGTGATAAATTGTTGATATCCTAAGCGTTGGCATTAGAGTCATTAGGTGATTAATCGAGTACTGTTCTGTTGGGTTGTTACTGAATAGCCAAAACAATGATTACCCAAATGTCCCCATGTGAAGCATTGATTGTTAAGGTACCAGGAACAGAGATTCCTGAATTCCTTGGACGCCTAGGCAGTTTGGACTTTGAAGTAGAGTCGCGTCGAACTCAGTTGGTAAACGACACTACGACGCAACTCGAAAAAGAGTCGATAGAGGTGATGAAAGTTATGGCTAGCTTAGCACTTGCGAGCTCAAGGGTAGTGAACTGGATCATAAGCAAGTTTGAAAAACTGAAAAAGCTAGGAGAAAAGTATGCTAAAGCGAAAGAAGAAAGAGCCAAACGGCATGGAATGGTTTTAGAATTTGAAGGAAAGCTAGATACTTGTGGAAAACAAGTCATTGTGTTGAATGCTGAAAAAGAGGACTTAATTGAACAGAGAGAGCAATTAGGAAATGATTTAAGACAATGTCAAGTTGAATTGGAAACAACTCTGATCCAAGTAAAAGGTCTGCAAAATGACAGATGTAAAGCGGTTGAAAATGAAAGGATAGTTTTGAAGGACCGGGATGTTTTGGAAATGCGTCTTTGCAAAACAGTCAGGGAGAAAGATTTGGGCACTGTAAAAATGGAGATACTCGAAGGCGAGGTCATACATTTAAAAAGGGACAGTGAAGAAATGAGGAGAGTAAATCAGGTGCTTAGGGGAGAACTCAAATCAACTGAAGTTGAAAATGAGCGTCTCAAGCAACAAATAGGGGCCCTGAAAGCTGCCTCTTGGTGGGCTGCAAAGCTGACACCTGACAGCATAAAGGAACAGCCGGAACCGGCCAATGCACGGAGTCGCACACCGTCTCCACATTTAGGCCCCGGGTTGCCTCGTCCTGATCGTACCCCTCCCTGTAGTCTTTCTCCATCCAGGGTAAGAAGCTCGTCGCACAGACGAACTTCCTCTCCCGAGAGTCCAGACCGAAAGGTTAACATGCGCCAGTTGAGAGAACTGGCTAAAGATTGTGAAACCTTTAACCCAGCAGACAAGGAAGGAAATGTGGAAGCGTATATTAAGGACATTAAGTATGCTTTGAGTTTCTATCCTGAGGCTACGGAGAAGGAAAAGGTTCTCCTAATCCGCAAAACTACCTCTCGCCAAGTCCATTCTTGGATGGAGAGGCAAGGGTCCATGGTCTGCGATAGGTTTCAACGCTTGTGCAGAGCATTAGTTAGGGACTATTCCAGGTTCATTGATCCAGTGGCAGCAGTGACTGCCGCACACCAGATCAAACAGGGTAAGCATGAGTCCCCCTGTGATTACTATGAAAAGCTTAGGAAAACCTATTTTGCGGGTCAAGATCGACCCGGGGCCGAGGAAGAGGTGAGCTTTAAAGGGTTGTTTGTTGCTAATTTGTTCCCAACGATTAAGGAAATGATCATATTACATGCAGACGCAACGTATATGAACATAGCTGAAATTCGAAAAAATGGCACAGAAAGCTTGGGAAAGCAAGTACAATAGCACTTCTGATCGTAAAGATTCAAGCACCCAAGTACTGGCAAGGCGCTCTGAGAGCCCTATTTCTCCACTGGAGTTAGAGGGGACAGAGATTCAAAGAAGGAAAGAACCTCCCAAGGATGGAATCCAAGACACCCAGGCTTACAATAAAAAAAAGAAATCTGCTCCTAGCCTAGGTGGGTTAACTCAGTCTCTGAGCAATGTTGCAGTTTCTGAGCTACTGCTACGCTTAGCTCTGCTCCCTTTGCCCCCTCTTCCCAAACTGGAAGTTAGTAGCCAGGGTAAAGGGCCGGACTCGCCACCTAAGGAATGACTAGCTCTGGAACCACCCCCTGTCCCCGCCTCTGTGTTTTTGATTGGATGTGAGGAACAGCAGGGGGGTTTCTCTGACACATCAGCCCACTGGGACCTCCCAGTGGGGGAAGTTGCCTGCAGGCAAGCTGAACCTTGGGTGATGTTACTGGGTGATCTGACACAGAGAGGCAGAGCCAAGCAAGTTTACATAGAAGTGACCATTGAGAATGTGTGGGAGTGAGGAGCCTTGTTGGACACTGGGGCTGAAATTTGTTTAATGTCTGCCACCACAATGGGCAACCTGAAACAAATTATGGAAACCTCAGACCAACGACTGAAAGTGGAAGCTTGTAGTGTGAACATTACAAGTTACACAGAGACTAAGGCACAGCTCACTCAAAAGGCATTGTTAGAGTTCACCTTTGGGAAGATTAAGTTGGTTCATCCAGTTTATATTTCCAAATTTGAAACAGAGAAGTTGATCATTGGTCAGGACCTATTGAACAGGTTGTGGGCTCAAGTTGAATCACCAAAGCCTGTGGAATTGAATGACAGATATGATACAGCCACCAAGGTACAACTTCCCAATGAGACCATTTTTTGTGCATGTCCCTAAAGGGGGCACCGGCTTACCATGTAAGCCAACCATTCGAACCCAGGTCCCTACCAACTATTATAGACATAGTGAAGGTCAGGTGCCTGAATAACACCTGAATTCCCAGTCACCTCCCTCTGTTAATCAACTTCCACCTATTGGTTACCGTCAGTAACCATACTCAATACTGAGTAATACCAATTGTTTTTTTGTTTTAATGTACTTGTGTTATAATATGTAACCTGTATATGTGCTAGTATAGGATTGTCAATTTGATTGGAATACATTCTGCTTAAATAATGAACTATTAGTTTGTTTTCTTTGATTTCTCGGGGTCATGAATGGTGAAGTCCACTGTTGAATTCTGTTACATAACTTTGAGATAAATGCTTAACGTCTTATTTTGTCTTGAAGGGGATAACGCCCTAGTCGACCTCAGTCCCATTCAAGAAAGGGGGTATGTAGCGTTATGTTGGGTGTATTTGGATAAGAGTATTTGGGCTCTGAGCTGAAGCACGGATCTAAAGAAGACCTCTCCCCCCCAAAGTTATCAGATTTCCTTAGCTCATCAGCTTGGAACTGGTTTGCATCAAAGTGACAGTTTTGGGGAGGATGGCACCGAGAAGAGTCCAAATAGTTTGTTATTCTGCTATGAGATGTCTGGAGAAAGGGGCCTGTAGGTGATAAAAACTCTTTGAAGTGGATGAGAGCCGAAATCCCGACATAGAGCTACGAACCCAGGCCAACCGGCATTTCCAAAAGATGGCATGGATTGACATCAGTCATAAATCAAGCCCCCCTCCAATAGGACACTGGGGGCTGAAACCGAAATCCAATCTCAAGAACTCAGGAACCAATCACCTATTGATCTGATAGACTATAAAGGACAAACACGGCCTTTCTTTCTCTCTCTCTCTCACCTGAACCAGTAACTCGCTGCCACAGCTCAACCTGTAGCTCTGTTGCCCGAACCGGAACCAGAAACCAACCAAGTCTTTGCCGGCAACAGAAGAGTTAAACTGGGAGAAGGAGATTGAGCCGTACAAAGAATTCTTTTAAAGGACTTTATTAAATAAAGAACTTTACAGACTGCGCTGCCCGCCTGTGCCCACCTGATCAGTGGAGTTTTACAGCTGGACAAATGACTAAGTCGACTGAATACGAAAGTGTCAGTCATTTAAATAGCTATTTGAGTTTTAAGAAACTTGACCCTTGGAACAAACAGGGCCCTGCTTTCCTCAAAGACTTTGTCTTCAAGTAACTACGGTGGAAACCTGCTTACAAAGAAGATTTTGTGCACAACCTTGGAGCCTTCAAACCAGTGGAAAATCTGTTTGGAAACGACTCTACTTTCGCGAAACCCCAACTTCCAGGTGCATCGACTGAGTGGAAGTTCTTGGACAAAGCCGAACCGGACTGCCTTTGTTCCAAACCACACGGACCTCGTGCCGTGTGCTGTTATCTGAGCCCGAAGGCAGAGAGGCCTCTCTGCGACGAAGTTCAGATAAGTTTAACAGTTTGGAGTTCATGATTCATGACATTTGAGAAATCAATTAGAAATGTTAATCTGTGATTCATAACTCTAGAATGTGTAATATCATTTAGTTTTCTTAAATATAAATGTGTGTTGCATTCAACTGTTTTGTTGATAATTTTAGAAATAAAATCTGTCAACGCCGAGAAATATCTTCTCATTCCTGTTTAACTGTTTAGTCTGAAATTGACACAAGTTAATAGACACCAGATTATAGGTGGCCCTGCCTATCCTTAATCATTGAATAATAATCAGTTAAGGGAAATTGTGGTAACAAGTAATGATAGGATCTTTCTCTCCACCTAAACGTTAATGAGACTGATATATATATAACGAGAAGTTACCTGACATAAATACTAACCTGCGTAGTTATTTAATGTCTGACTAATAATACTAACAAGAGACTCACCTTCATCTTACTAACTGGTATTGTAGTCAATGTGTTTATAACCTCTTTTGTTTAACGATTTGTGTTATCATATGCGATCCCATGGTCTTTGATTTGGTCACGGAAGTGATTTGTCTTTGATTTGTTGATCTAGAGTTGAATTTTAATTAGTTTTTCCCTTTTGTATAATTAGTGTAGTGCTACATTTAGTCTTTGTTTTGAATAAATTTGACAATTTATATCTTTGGAATTGGTGTCTGTGTCCAATTATTACAGAAATTGAGTTCTACAAGATTCCAGGATTCGTGATAAGGTGATACTATAAATTCACTTCTTTAATTGAAATTTATAAGTGTACCTTACGCTACAGGTGGAACGGGAGCTTCGTGCCCTGGATGTGCATCCCACAAATCTCCATCAACTGCAAGATGCTATCCTATCAATATGGGCCAACATTTCTAAAGAATGCTTTCAGCACCTTGTTGAATCAATGCCACGTAGAATTAAGGCAGTTCTGAAGGCGAAAGGGGGTCAAACACAGTATTAGTATGGTGTTCCTAATAATCCTTTAGGTGAGTGTATATGGAAAAGGAACAATATGTGTACATCTCTGCATATGGTGCCCTAACAGATGTGCAAGTTACATGACAGACAGACACTCACACACACTTTCAAAGACAGACAGACAGACAGACACTCACACACACTTTCACACACTCACTTTCACAGACAGACAGACACAGACACAGACACACTCACTTTCACACAGAGACAGGCACATTTTCACACAGAGACAGACACACAAACACACATAAACAGACACAGACACATACTTTGACAGACAGACAGACAGACAGACAGACACATGCATATTATGGGTCTTTGTTGGGTAGTGAAATGGGTAGCATCAGTCGCAGTGTGGGTAATGTCAGGGAGCCAATCATAGTCCCCCTTATTTGCATATCGTGGCGCAAAGCATTCTGGGAAAAGCAACTAAACACGTTTAGTCATGTATTTGTCCATAGTTTACACATGAGATGAAAGAGACAGTATGACGTATTGAGCACCTGGGATTCCTCATGTGTATGTGAGGGGCAGAGGAACCGGATCCCAAGTGTGCGTCCCAGGTGCTATAGGTTTCAAAGCATGCAGGGGAATAGGCACCCCACCCTGACACGTATATAAGATTGGATAGGGAGATATAAATAGCAATGGGGAGACTCTTGTACTTGGTGTGGCTCTATCCATATAGTGGAGCCAGCAGGTGCAGCAATAGAAGCTCAGCCTGGGGAGACTGGATTTAGCATTTCCTCTCCATTTTGATAACTATCCATAATCATTTCTGCAAAATACTTCTATGATACCTATGTATGTTTTTTACTTGTACTATATTATACTATCAAGTATCAGTGTACACATACAATGTGACCTGTTACATTAATACAGAGGCCACGGAAGGCCAGATCACTAATAGCCACTGTCCCCTGATATTACACTTTTTTACAATCACTTTGGCACTCATTTCAGAACCTTGATGTCATTTTTCAAAACTCTAGACACTAAACTCACACCCGATGATCAAAATGCACATTTTTCAAAACTCTAACACTTTTTTACAATTGCTTGGATACAATACACATCAACCTCAGATCATTTGTTCATTGAACTAAAATGACACAACTTAACATCAAAGTATTACCATTTCAAAATGCAATTCACACATTACATCTGAGATCACTGTCTATTCATTTCATTACAAAGATCTAACTATCAATTGATACAGCTGCTCAAAATGATAAGTGACTGTTGCATTACTCTTAATGCATAGTTTTATGGAAACTGACAAACAGTATTCCATGTTTCGATCATGAAAGTTTCAGGATAATGAGATCCATTGACACCAATAACCGAGGAGCATGGTTTCTTAGGGTTACCATAGACTTGACTGTGTCTTCTTGTTTGTGAAGGAACAGGACTGTGTTTTCCTGTCTGGGTTCCCGCAGGCTTAAGTGGGTTTGACCTACTATTAGAAAAAAAAAAAAAAAGGAGCGCTAATTAATTGTTAAATATCTGATACGCCGGTGATAATATAAAATAACGTGTTTATAGTTTATAGAAGTTTATAGTGTTTATGGTAAATGAAGAAAAGTCATTAAGTTATATACAAGTTCTATAAATGCAAACATTGAAAAGCATGTTTGTTGTTATTCCTATATAGGATTTAGTATTATTTGTGTTTTCTTGTTTTTTGCTATGTTTTCTCCCCTGTCGTTTATTGTTATTTTGCGGGCTTGCACGCCTTGGTTGTTGTGTACAAAACGATACATAGAAAATGGGAAAACGTGTTACTGTGTGGGAACAGCTCTAGTAAGACGGGCGACCCGCCACTTAAAGGTACACATGTAAGGTACATGTATGATAACTATGGAGTGAAGCGGTGCGTTTGACTGGACAATAGGTGACAGAAAATTAAGGTTTCCAGAAGATGGGACTTTTGATTCAGATAGACTTGAGCACCTAAAAACGGTTTTGCAAAATAGGAATACAAAGCATTAAGAAATGAGAAACCAAAGCTAGCTATCTTAAAACATTTGTTAGAGAAAAGAAAGAAAAGACAACAGGCATAATTCAATCTGAATGCCCCGAAGACAAATTAAAAATATATATATATGTTTTTCAGTATAAATGACAGTCCTCAAGATACTGAAGGAAAATTACTAGATAAGTAATAAATAAGGGTAGTTTGAGACACTGCAGGTCAATATAACATGCCAACCAAAACCATGGTATCTGAATTTACTATGGATATAAATTAATATGTGTCTCTTTGTATGTTTGTACGTTTTCAGTTTGCGCAAGGTAAATGTCCATATTTTGACTTTCTCATGTACTGTATAGTCCAGAATATGACTAAGAGAGTCATAAGTCACAAATAGTTACAGAATGATAGCTAAAAAACACCAGTTAAATATGTTGTAATAACAGACCTACAAGAAAGTCAGCATTTAACTGTACACAGAATGCTATTGCAAACAGAAATAATAACACAAAATTAAGTTATTTAAATAGGTCTTACGAATACAGAAGTTAAAAGTAACATGTTAGAAATGGAATTAGAGCCAAATTTAGAAATAGGAATCCGAGGCAACCACAAACATTCGGTGAAGGTTTCTTACATATTGATAAATAGATAACCAGATACTCCAGGAAATTAACGATGTGCTCATTTGGAAGCTATGAGTTCCACAATGAAGAGTTTTTAAATCCCTAGTAATAGATCCCTAAATACAATGTGTAGGTAAGAAATTAACTATTGATCAGTTCAATCTGGATTCGGGAACAGTTCTTCTGAACCTGTACTGGTGTAGATTGGACTTCAATAGGAGGAAGTGACACAATAAAGACATGAGCCGCGCAGGAGGACAGTCTTAGTGCCCACGCAGGTTCTTAGTTGGGGAAATCATTGACTGGACACATTTTTTGAAAATGTGCTTTCCTGAAGTACCTGGACATCATTATTGAGATCAATGAAAAGGCTTATTTTCCAAAGATTAAATACATTCATTAACTACAATAATGTAGTGAAATGTATATAAATAGTAATAATACAAATCGATCAAATATAACTTGCATTTTCTTGTAAGAAATTAGGAATAGGAGAAAGAACAGCTGTTGGGATGCAGTGCGATGTTATCCAAAATTGAAAGCGGTTGAGAAAGGAGAGTTTGTTCTGTGTGAGACAAATGTACTGCCACGAGAGACTCTGATGGTGATTGACTGGAATATGAGGGAAAATAATGAAGTTACTACAGGTATAACTAAAGGTGTAACATAACTAATTTAATGAAACATAGTCATGGCAAGTTATAAAACTGTTTGGAAATAGTCCTTTCACAAACAGAAATACCCTATCAATTAGGAAGAGGGGGGCAGGGGGCAAGGGCCGTATGTGCTCCTCTGCTCCCCCTGTTCGCCTGAGCAGACAAGCAGCCTGAGATGAGAGAGAGAGAGAGAGAGAGAGAGAGAGAGAGAGAGAGAGAGAGAGAGAGAGAGAGAGAGAGAGAGAGAGAGAAGTCAGAGACAAGGCAGAGACTGTAAGTACGTGTAAGGGTTCATAACTTATTACAAACAGAGCAAGAGTGTAATGAATGGTAATTTACACTGCTTGTATTAATAATGATAATAATATTGATGTTGATACAGACGAATACATCACATACTAGATGACAACCGCATAAAACTAATAATAATGAAAATAGGAATAATAGGAGTATGGAAATAATTTCAAATTATGGTTTATTGGTAAAAAATGAATTGAGAAACAAAGATTAATAACTGCCATCATTTACCCAACTACTATTAACTATGGTGTTGAAGGAGCTGCTGTAATAGTTATTGTAATGTTCTCAGGTATTTAAGTTAGATAAAAGAACAAAGATAAGCACATTGTTTTGAAACTTTGACAACTCCACACAAAAAGAGTATCTACACTAGGAAGTAAAGCTGATTCAATAAACACAGGAGATATGATGCTGCTGACGACAGCTGAGTGCTGTACTGAAATAATTTGATAAATGAGATAAATTGGAATCAAGATTATTATTATTTTGAATTGTCCCTTTACTAGAAACCTTATAGATTGTGCGAATGTCAACTAATGTGATAGAGATGCCTTTTATAAGGACGATCTCTGATGTTGTGTGAACCACACATTGTGTCTTCAGACTGATTTATTCCACATGGCAGATATGCATATTATGAATCGTGTCCTGAAGGAACCGATGTCTGACCCATATGGAGAAGATGCTGGTGTTCTTGTTGAGACACAGTAGGCCGAGGGCGCAGCTTTAAAGACAGCCTCACAGCAACTTGAACAGACCAATGCTGAGGTCCACTACGCTGAAGTGATGCTTGACTCAGTGGAGAAATAAGTTAAAATACTATAATTAAAGGTTTTCCAGATTATAGGAATCTACAATATATTGTGAAACTGCTCAGATGACGTCCGCAGTAGCACATATTCTTCTATTGATAGTTTAATTTATAATGTACTATTAGTGGAGATGTCACATTATTCAAATGAATAGAATGACAGCCATGAAGTCAGAATCAGTCCATTGCCCTTCACTTAAGATTTGTACAATGTATAATGTTTATAAATCAAAACGCAACAAATATATGTACAATACAGTTTACAAACTGAATTTGTAAAAAAGAATGTTTTGCTGACTTTTGTATTCTCTTTGAAGCAACAAAATGTATGTGTTATGTATGTCGTAACTAGGGTTTGACTTTTATGACCTGGGGCTGGATGAAATTTAATTTGAGATGCACTGTAAAAGCTCCAGGAAATTGCAACTGGCCACTGCACCTTCCATAAGAGAGCTCAAACATTTGCTAATGCATTGGTTGCCTCACAGGCACTCTTTCCCTGGTTTGCCCATGTGGCGCATGGTGTTGGCCACACGGGCAAAGGGGGGATGTGTGCATCAGTCTTTTAAATTGGTTTGCCCCAGGTTTTATAGTAACAGCTTAGCAATATTGTAGAACTTGCCACATTTGTCAAGCTCATAATCCTGCAATATGCAAATAGATTGTGTTCAAAAGCTTAAATGTTGTGGATATGAATATATACTTGTAATAATATATAGGTGTTCTAAATGGGTTGAAGCCTATCCCGTAGGAAGGCTGAAGTAGTAAAAGTAGCAAAAATACAGTTAAGGGATGTTATATGTAGATTTCGCATTCCAGGGAAATTTCCAGTGATAGGAACACTCACTTCACTGGGACAATAGTGCAGGAACTATGCAAAGCCCTGCGAGGTAAACAACATTTTCACTGCCCCATCAGGCTCAGTCAGCTGGAGCAGTGGAGAAACAAAATGGGATATTAAAGAATAAGCTGTCTAATATATGCAAACAAACAGGACTCAAACGTCCAGATCCCCTTCCTATAGTCCTAATGACAATGAAATCGTCAGCAAATTGAGAAAAACAGGTCTTTCTCCGTGTGAGATTATTATGGGATGACTTATGAGACTCTCCATCACTCCTCCATTGTCTGTAAGGGAAATGGACATCCACTTGATGGATGATGCTATGTTGTCTTTTTGTATGGGACTAACACGTGCTTTCGAAGCTGTCCATTCACAGATGAAAGCCGCCCAGACTGAACCATCCCAGCAGGTTTACCACCCCTTCCAGCAAGATGACTGTGTATATCAAAGCACACAAGAGAAAGTCCTCCCAACAGCCCAGGTGGACAGGGCCCTACCAGGTGCTCCTGACCACCCACACAGCTGTGAAGTGCCTAGGAACGACGACATGGATCCACTCCTCACACTGCAAACTTGCCAATCGAGGCGATCAGCACAACCCTGGTGGAGAACAGAGGGATAAAGGAATTGTTCTTCCACATCAGATTTGACATTACTGTATGTATGCAGGCCCTTGTAATTGCTTTTCCAATACTGCCAACTGGTTATTGATGATTGATTTCACATTGTGGTACGAGTATCGAGTGAAATGCGTGCTATCCACCTCAACAACACAGCGATAACATGGAGCCGGCAGGTGATCCAGGTCACAATAGAGGTCAAGCAGTGGGAGGAGGAAGACGTGGTGGTCAAAGGTGTAGCGTAAGGTACACTTATAAAATTCAATTAAAGAAGTGAATTTATAGTATCACCTTATCACGAATCCTGGAATCTTGTAGAACTCATTTTCTGTAATAATTGGATGCAGACACCAATTCCAAAGATATAAATTGTCAAATTTATTCAAAAACAAAGACTAAATGTAGCACTACACTAATTATACAAAAGGGAAAAACTAATTAAAATTCAACTCTAGATCAACAAATCAAAGACAAATCACTTCCGTGACCAAATCAAAGACCATGGGATCGCATATGATAACACACAAATCATTAAACAAAAAAGGTTATAAACACATTGACTACAATACCGGTTAGTAAGACGAAGGTGAGTCTCTCATTAGTATTGTTAGTCAGACATTCAATAACTATGCAGGTTAGTATTTATGTCAGGTAACTTCTCGTTATATATATATCAGTCTCATTAACGTTTAGGTGGAGAGAAAGATCCTATCATTACTTGTTACCACAATTTCCCTTAACTGATTATTATTCAATGATTAAGGATAGGCAGGGCCACCTATAATCTGGTGTCTATTAACTTGTGTCAATTTCAGACTAAACAGTTAAACAGGAATGAGAAGATATTTCTCGGCGTTGACAGATTTTATTTCTAAAATTATCAACAAAACAGTTGAATGCAACACACATTTATATTTAAGAAAACTAAATGATATTACACATTCTAGAGTTATGAATCACAGATTAACATTTCTAATTGATTTCTCAAATGTCATGAATCACAAACTCCAAACTGTTAAACTTATGTGAACTTCGTCGCAGAGAGGCCTCTCTGGCTTCGGGCTCAGATAACAGCACACGGCACGAGGTCCGTGTGGTTTGGAACAAAGGCAGTCCGGTTCGGCTTTGTCCAAGAACTTCCACTCAGTCGATGCACCTGGAAGTTGGGGTTTCGCGAATGTATGGTCTTTTCCAAACAGATTTTCCACTGGTTTGAAGGCTCCAAGGTTGTGCACAAAATCTTCTTTGTAAGCAGGGTTCCACCGTAGTTACTTGAAGACGAAGTCTTTGAGGAAAGCAGGGCCCTGTTCGTTCCAAGGGTCAAGTTTCTTAAGACTCAAATAGCTATTTAAATGACTTTCGTATTCAGTCGACTTAGTCAATTGTCCAGCTGGATGGCTGGGCACAGGCGGGCAGCGCAGTCTGTAAAGTTCTTTATTTAATAAAGTCCTTTAAAAGAATTCTTTGTACGGCTCAATCTCCTTCTCCCAGTTTAACCCTTCTGTTGCTGGTAAAGACTTAGTTGGTTTCTGGTTCCGGTTCTGGCAACAGAGATACAAGTTGAGCTGTGGCAGCGAGTTACTGGTTTAGGTGAGAGAGAGAGAGAGATGCCGTGCGTTACCCTTTATACGCCTGTCAGATCAATAGGTGATTGGTTCTTTAGTTTGTGAGATTGGATTTCGGCTTCAGCCCCCAGTGTCCTATTGGAGGGGGGCTTGATTTATGACTGATGTCAATCCATGCCATCTTTTGGAAATGCCGATTGGCACGGGTTCGTAGCTCTGTGTCGGGATTTCGGCTCTCGTCCATTTCAAAGAGTTTTTATTTCCTACAGGCCCCCTTCCCCAGACATCTCACAGCAGGGATTCCAAGCTATTTGGCCCATTCTTGGTGCCATCCTCCCAAGACTGTCACTTTGATGTAAACCAGTTCACATGCTGATGAGTTAAGGAAATCTGATAAATTTGGGGGGGAGAGGTCTTCTTTAGATCAGTGCTTCAGCTCAGAGCTAAAATGCTCTTATCAGAATACACCCAACATAACGCTACACTGGTTAATTCTGTTCTGGGAAAACCACAATCCTGCAGGTTTAATAAGTCTCTCTACACATCAGTCCCTGAGTACCTTCAACCAATGGTCATTTTGACCAATTAAGCCCAAGAATTGAGTCAATTAAGTTGTCATGGACTACCCAGTGAAGACGTGAACTCACGACTAGGTCACACTGTGAGCTCACCAGAGCAGACATTACACTGAGCTCACTGTGAGCTCACTTAGCGCTTTTCCAGCGACATGGTGCCGGTGCTGGAGCCGGAGCTGCTGCTCGGCCTGGGATCCAGCTGATCTTTTTTGAACCGGCCCGCTTTTCCACCGGTTTTGACGTCACTGGATGTGGGCGTTCCCAAGCATGGAGTAGAAGTGGAGAAACACAGCAATAGTAATCAGCACCGAGGCGACTCTCTTTAAACCCCATTTAACATCACAATCAAACTCATTCCGCATCTATGGCAAATCGTAACCCTAATGTTACAAATGTTCCCTAAACACCTATTTTGCAGGATCAATAAAAAATTATTAGGATTTTTTAAACTTTTACTGACACACATAGTTAATAGCAATGTGTTATAACTTTACCGAAAATAATAATCTGTATATCTTTAATTGTTTAGACGTTATTAAGATATAATGCATCTTTCACATAGGGAACATTTGTAACATGTTAGGAAAAACAAACAAATGATTTGAAAATATTCATAATTACAGCATACAATTTGTCAGGCTTCATAACAATGGTATTTATAACATACTCTGTAAAAATCAAGCAAATAGCATTTGTGGTTCACGAGAAAATATGTATATATAATCAAAGCTATCAGACTATAGCAGCCGGTGTATGAAGACACATACGATTATACAGCATTATTTGGCAGCTTCGCAAGACCTAATTTGAAACGTTGTTGGTAAGTTAGATAATTAGTGGGGACCCTCTATTTGCAGTTCTTCCCCTCCATAATTGCTAAAATAAAGTTTTACTGACATTTTATTGACCCTACCACTGCATAGGGCACATCTGTAACATGAACGCTACTGAATGGCACATACATTGAAAACTACGGAGAACTGAGACAAATCCACTTTACACTTCATAAATAATCTTAAAACGTTTCCAACCAAGGCAACACCCACTTGAAATACGTTCATTCTCATTTTTGGTAAACAAAAAGAGAGATTGTTACATATGTTCCCTATGATGCATCTACAGAGAGAGAGAGACAGACAGACACTAACTCTCTCTCTCTCTCTCTCTCTCTCTCTCTCTCTCTCTCTCTCTCTCTCTCTCTCTCTCTCAGCTGGGAGTGTGTGGGAGGGGTCTGCAGTGAGCGGGAGTGCTGCTGAGAGCTCTGTCCTTTGGCTGCGTTTTTTTGTTGCTTTACTTTTTTCAGTTTGTTTATTTTGTCTTCTGTTTTCAGTGCTTTTCTTATTGTGGGGGAACAGGGGAGGGGAGGGGGGAGTACCGGTAGTTCTTCCCGGGTCGGGGGGTCGGACCCCCTGAATGCGTCTTTTGAAAAACTGACCCGACGCCATGGAGTCAAGATCGCTCCGGTGCAGTTCTGCCCCCTAGAGCAGTGTGTGTTAGCGGTTGGGGAGGTAGCAGGGTGTGAAAATATCAAGTCTGCTGCCATTGTTATCTTCTTAAAAACCACTGATCTGCTCAATCAGCTAGTGGCTAATGGCACAGTGTTAGACGACACTTTCACCCCGGTGTTGCCGCTCGCTGCTCCTGCCCGGAAGGTAACGCTGTCTAACGTCCCTCCGTTCATCCGCACCGGCTCGGGCAGCTGATGTCCGGCATTAAGAGGGTCCCGCTGGGCTGCAAAGCCCCGCAACTGAAACACGTCGTGTCCTTCCGAAGGCAGCTGTATATGATCCTCAATAACATCAATGAGGATCTTAATGTCTCCGAAGTTGGATCTCTCTTGCTGCCACCACCACGAAGATTGCTCTTTAGTAATGTTGGAAAGTCAAAGACAGCAACCGTCAGGGTTCTTGCATATGACGTATTCGTGCTGCACCTCTCTGCAAGGATCCAGGACAGTTTGTCAATGTAAACTCCAGTGCCTGGGAATATTTCCACCTAAAAGACAATGGTAAATAAAAAACAAGTTTATCCCCAAACTATTCTTATATTATGTTAAGTGGAATACATTATCAGTAAGGCTGTGATTTTGTTACAGAAATGTGTTATTAAAGACCACAGTATGTCTCAATTCTAAGTTTATTAATTTACAGACATAATAAAGTCAGTGAATCTGTGACACCCATAATTCAATTACATTCTTATTATCAACTTTAACTATGAATATAACTGATAATGTAGCATCATTAGATTGTTTACAACCAATATTTGTTTTCAATATATATATTTTTACCTTGTCTTTGTAATATTGTAGACTAAGAGTGTTATACCTGTTTTGGTGATTCTTTGTCAGATTCAGAACAATTTGCTGTGGGGCTGTCAGAACCACTTGATGGTGACACACTTTTGTCTTCATTGCTGATAAATGTGGCTTTTGTTACAATTTTTTTCAGATTGTCCAAAAGGTCTGGAATCTCTGGAGAAAAAAACCTTAGTATTAAATGATAATCATTTCTAGTAATATATTTAATACAAAGTGAAAACAAAACCATCAATGCCTGCAATTATACTTGAGAGACTTGCTCTATGTTATTGGCAAACTGACCTTTTTGTGGGTCATTAACATTAGCTACGAAAAAAATAAAAGAGATAAAATACAACAATTACCAGGTCTAATGTAATGCATATAGTCATTAATGTAGGATTATGAAGTTATGTTGAAAAACTTTATTTAATAATCAGTATTATTAAACTATTAGACAGTGCACATTAAGAGTCTGTATTGTGGTTCTAGATTACTTCAGTATGATCAACTATAATACATTACTCTGGAATCTAAATTACTGAAGAATAACATTTATCAAGGTAAGGAATTATTTATTAAATACTGTGCTTTGACCATACAAATTAAGATGAACAGCCAACACTGAATCAAAACTGAAGTTAAATTAAATTAAATTATTATTATTATTATTATTATTAAATTATTATTATTATTAAATTATATCTGGTTTAATTTATTTTGTGATTTGGGGGATTTTATTGTAAAGCACAACACACAATAAATCGTTCTTACAAATGCCAGTCAAGTATGACGAGTTTTTAGCGCCCTCACCACCACCTACCATGTTATAAGAGTATGTTAGAAGTACAACACATTAATAACTTAAACATTCATTTCAAATATACTGTGATTGTATATATCAAATAGCATGTAAAGACTTTAATGTTTTTTTTTTTTAAATAAACATTGTTACCAGTCATAATGATCTGCGCTTCATGGACAGGCCATCCACCTTTTGGAGGTTTGTTCGTGTCTCTCCACTCTGCTCTGAAGTTTCGAGTCGTCTCTTCGTCATCATCAGCAATGCTGAATAAATCAAAATTGCGAAAGCAAGCAGTGGGAATCACGCTGTAAGAGTCTTTGTCGACCCCGCTTTCCCACTTCACCAACGCGTGCATCACCGCCATACTACCTTCACCTTCTCGTCCGTTTTTTCTGCGCGTTTTTCCCCCGACAAGTCACGGCACAAAAAACAGTCCCGCTCTGCATTCTGGTACTTGGCGTTCTTAATAACACCAACAGGGTGTAATCGCATAGACCACTCGAGTATAAAGTACTACATATCCCATCTGTTACAGTTTTTTTTCTTCTTCTGAAACTGCAAGCGCACTACATAAAGTTTGGCAAATGAAGAAATTTGGATGATAAATTTACAATCTTATAAACAGTATTTAAGTAAACCTAGATATGCAATTCCAAAAAGAACAGCATCGAGATGGAGAAACAGGATACAAAAATAATAATACAATGTTTATACTTTTTGTATTTTAATTACAGTATGTAATTATTGCCTTTTGATTTACATTTACAGAAAAAGAACGGCGGCAAACGTGGACTACCCAACAAGAAGCAACAAAGTTACTAAAATATCAGATTCTCAGGTAAGCTTCATGCAGCCATACATGTATAATTATAAAATCAATCCAAAAAATAGACCTTGTTTACCCTACAACTGATTTGAGTGTTAATTCTATTTAAGATATAAAAAAATATTTTGTTTTCTGAACTAATAATCTGTGAACATTCTATTA
The DNA here is from genome assembly GCF_036373705.1 of Amia ocellicauda. Lineage (NCBI taxonomy): Eukaryota > Metazoa > Chordata > Actinopteri > Amiiformes > Amiidae > Amia > Amia ocellicauda. The sequence goes on from NC_089852.1 coordinate 57,287,544, forward strand.
TCTCTATAATTTTAATTAATACATTTATTTTATTATTGGTGGAACATTATATTTTTCAGCTCAGATGATTTCACGTACCATCAATTTTTCTGTTAATAAATGTGCAAAAACAAATCAGATGGATAGGCCCCTACATATGAACATTAAGTTAAAGGCCTAGAGTGAGTGTTCTTCACTTCCAGTCATGGCGGGCCACAATCCAGCTCTTTGTAACTCATCAACAACCAAAGACCTGGGAAAAGGGTTAAATGGCTTCAGTTAAGCCAATTAGGTAATTAAGAGCTCAACTGGAAAAAAAACAGCAGGCATAGGGGTACTTTAGGACCACAGTCACTGATATAACCTACAATGTTGTTGTAATGAAAATCAGCAGACAGTGGGCCTCCTCCAGGACTAAGGTTGAGAAGCACTGGTCTTGAAGACCACAATAACAATCGACCTCAAGGGCTAGGGATATTCGAGGTGATGCTAAACCAGTCCTGAATGTTTAAATATAATGTTATTTTCTTGTAGTGTGCCGTTGCTGTTAATGCAACCAGTTATATTGAGCCATCAAATACAGAAGCTGACGAAAGACATCAACATGTAAATTTAGTTGTAAATTTAAAGTGTGTGTGAAAAGTATTTTGTATATGGAGATTAACCCATAGTTTCACAGATAAATTGTGGACCAGTGATATTCAGGATCTTCAAAACAAGTCCTGAATGCTCAAACTTAACACTTCTTTTTTTAGAGTGTCGTTGCTGTCAATCCAGCCAGTGATGTGGAGCCATCAGTTACAGAAGCTGATGAAAAACAACATGTAAATTTCCTAAATTAATATGGTGCATCAAAATACTTATTTAGCACTTTCAACTGTTTCTTTGTGATTCCTAAAATTACTTTACAGGCTGGGGCTGGGGGAAGACACTGCGCCCGCCTGGAGAAGCCTGTACAAGCCCCCCTCAATAAGAGAGCTGGCAATCTGCAGTGGAGGGTGTTACACACCATTATTGCTGTCAATTCTTTTATTACTGTTCTTAACCCTGCTGTGTCCGACGCCTGCCCATTCTGTGCTCAGAGAGAGACCGTGTTTCACTGTTTCAGCACTTGCTCTCGGTTGTCACCCATTTTTAGTCTTTTAACTCGTCTTTTTACTGATCTTAACCTGATTTTTAACACAAAGGTTTTTATTTTAGGGGCGCGATACACCAGAAGGACCAAACATGTGGACCAGCTGGTAAACTTCTTGCTGGGCCAGGCTAAAATGGCCGTCTATAAGACTAGGAAGAACAGAGTGTGTGGGGAGGGCAGTGAGGATGCAGTGAGAGTGTTTGCCATGCTGGTCAAGTGCAGAGTCAGACTAGAGTTTAACTATTACAGGCTGATGAATGATTTGGAGAGTTTTGAACAGGTCTGGTGTATTAATGATGCCCTTTGTGAATTGTATGACGGGGAGTTGGTTTTTATTATGTAATTCATTTATAGGGTTTAGTATTTGATGGTTGTTTTGTTGTGTGTATTGGGTTGCTTTCTTTAAAAGTGTACAGATCAGTGGCGGAGTTAATGCTTGTTGGGGGGAGACAAACAAAGGGGAACACTATTTTTTATTTATTTATTTATTTTCTTTTGTATGAATTATTGCGTGTTGCAAACAGGCAATGAAGTCTGATAAAAGTCAAAAAGTCTCTCTCTCTCTCACACACACACACACAGCCAGCAAGACACACAGAGCCAGCCAGCTCAGCGATGACATCACAAACATCTCTCTCAGGTGACTCCTATGACATCACAGAGCACGTACATTCCGTTGCTTGCCGTCTGTCAACCACTCAGTCACTGCCAGCCAGACTGGCTGGCTGACTGGATGGTGGGGCTGCTTGCTGCTGCTGCGTACCTTAGCAAGCTTATTTGCTTGACCGGCCTTCCTCCTCCGCCCACATGCCCACCTATGTCCGATCTGCTGTTCACCTGGATCACAGCTCCGCCCCAACAAGGCAGAGCCTCCCAAGAATGGTACAAACTCACCCACGATCCCCTCCACGGAAAGCTATAGCAAAAGGCAAAAGCATTATACGTAATGAAGAGGAACCCGAGTCCAAGACGCATCCGACCAGCCATACATATTTGTGTGTATTAAAGATCACATTTTATTACATTTAGATTTTCTGTACTTTATTACATCTTTTTGTGATTTTTAAATGTATTGTTTCTTTTCCTTATATATGTATGTATGTATGTATGTGTGTGTGTGTCTGTGTGAAAGTGTATGTGTTTGTGTGTCTCTGTGTGAAAGTGAGTGTGTGTGTGTCTGTCTCTGTGTTTGTGTCTGTCTCTGTGTGAAAGTGAGTGTGTGTGCGTGTGTCTGTCTGTGAAAGTGTGTGTGTGTGTGTGGGTGTGACAGTGTGTATGAGTGTCTGTCTGTCATGTAACTCGCACATCTGTGAGGGCACCATTTTTGCAGAAAGAGATGTACACATTTTGGAGCAACATATGCTGCCATCCAGACATCGTCTTTTCCAGGGACGTCCCTGCATTTTTCAGCAGGATAACGCCAAACCACATTCTGCCCAGATTACAAGCGCATGGTTGCGTAGGCAGAGAGTGCGGGTGCTAGCATGGCCTGCCTGCAGTCCTGACCTGTCTCCGAATTGAGAATGTGTGGCGCACTATGAAGTGCAAATTAAGACAACGAAGGCCCTGTGCAGTTGCGCAGCTGAGGAAATGCATAATGGATGAATGGGGGAAAATCCCGCTTGCTAAACTTAACCAAGTGGTGTCTTCAGTGCCCAAGTGCTTAATAAGTGTTATTAAAAGAAAAGGTGATGTTACATAGTGGTAAACAGTCGACTGTCCCAACTTTCTTGGTTTCTTTTCACTGCTAATGAGATGCTGTAGAGTGAGTTAGTTATATTGCTTTCAGGAGCTCTAATCGTATTGATGAGTTCATGCAGCATTTGTAATTGAATTTCAAAAAGTAATCCTTGCTGTCTGGCCTGTGTGTATGAGATGTACTCTGTCAATCTTTGGCTAACAACTGAAACATTGGTAGAACAGAAATGGCAACATAAAAAAGAAAAGTACATTTTAAAAGAGCACATTAAATAGGATGAATATACAGTTTTTTACAATCACTTTGTCACTCATTTCAGAACCTTGATGTCATTTTTCAAAACTCTAGACACAAAACTCAAAACGGTCATCACTTGTAACACAGGCTGTCCAATGTTCAAAACATTGCATTGTGCATTCATATCTTTAAAGAAACCTTGCACTTGTAGACTTGTTGGTTCAAATAATTCATTTATCATGAAATACCATAGTAACATTTATTTAGATCACCCACACAGAAGATACCGATAGTTTCACTGTGTAGTTGTTCGTACAATCATTAAATATTGTAGTACAAAATATGTGATACATGTTTCATTATGGTACTACACATAAATACATCACTGTAAAAGGACTAGTAGAGAGAATACTACAGACACAGTGGAATCATTGAACAAAATCTGAAATGTATTGATGCAATACAATCAAATCACACCATAGGTTTCTTTGAAGCCATGCAACAATAATTAGCTACAAAAAAGAACAAAACTACAGTAAAATGTCAACTGCAGTGTTTCTCACCTGGCTTAGTGTAAAACAAAGGATTGATTACTGTACTTCTGAATTTCCATCAGCCCTGTGTTCAGGTTCAGGTTCTCACAACCATTTTTCACAAGAGGCATCTTGAAACTGAACATACCTGAACATACTCAGTCATCAGCTGCTTCACTCTGTCTGCATTTCTTTCAAAAGGCACACTATACTCTGTGCTACACATTGGTATGCAGTATACAGTCATTTGACAATTGAGAGTAGCCTAATGTTTAGTGCATGCTGAAGACTTGCCGCTTCTCAGTACGGACATTTCTGATGATTGAGGCCACAGTTGATCCTGAGTTGATTCTGAGGTTTGATTGAATCATTGTAGCTGCCTCAGTCATGGTCATGCCATGATTTACAACATGCTCTACAACTATTTCTCGGATTTCACTGGACACTATTTGCTGTTGCTGCCGCTGTCTGGTCCGTGGCCTTGTCCTCTACCACGTTCCCCCAACACCTCTCAAATGAGGCCCATGGCTGCCTCTCTGGTGAGGCCTAAGCCCTCCTCTATGACGAGGCCCACGACCACCTCTCAGAAGGGGTGCATGTCCCCTTCCATTCCTTTGACCACCACGTCTTCCTCCTCCCACTGCTTGACCTCTATTGTGACCTGGATGACTTGCCGGCTCCATGTTATCACTGTGTTGCTGGGGTGGATAGCACTCATTTCACTCGATACTCGTACCACAATGTGAAATCAATCATCAATAACCAGTTGGCAGTATTGGAAAAGCAATTACAAGGGCCTGCATACATACAGTAATGTCAAATCTGATGTGGAAGAACAATCATCTTCAACCAGGTTGGAGCGTTAGTTGCAATGCCTTTAATACACGCAGCGTGGAGAGGAACAGTGACTCAAGTAGATCCCAAAGTCGCTCTGCCTTCATTTTAACAGTCAGAGCTTTTATACACAAAAATCAAAGAGCTGGTTATAATCAGAAAGTCATTACTATGTTATCTTAAAAGTTAGCTAAGCAGAATTTATATCATTATAGGACAGAGTTCATAGATCAACACATGGATTAGGGAGCAGGCACTTCAATCATACTGTTTGACATTGTCTCCAAGATTCTCATCGTAAATAACAAACAGAAATCAAACTACCTTCTGGCCTGACCTTCTAGCTTGACCTTATCTTTCTTAAGTATACAAGAGAGAAAAACAGGTATTAGAGAAAAAAATTCTAACTTTCCTTCCACACTGCAAACATGGTGTGGAAAAGTGCTACATGATGATGAATGATGATGAAATATTACATCCATAGATAATGTAGTCCAACTGGTTCATGCTCCTCGTTTATTGATGTCAATGGATCTCATTATCCTGAAACTTTCATGATCGAAACATGGAATATTGTTTGTCAGTTTCCATAAAATTATGCATTAAGAGTAATGCAAAGTCACTTATCATTTTGAGCAGCTGTATCAATTGATAGTTAAATCTTTGTAATGAAATGAATAGACAGTGATCTCAGATGTAATGTGTGAATTGCATTTTGAAATGGTAATACTTTGATGTTAAGTTGTGTCATTTTAGTTCAATGAACAAATGATCTGAGGTTGATGTGTATTGTATCCAAGCAATTGTAAAAAAGTGTTAGAGTTTTGAAAAATGTGCATTTTGATCATCGGGTGTGAGTTTAGTGTCTAGAGTTTTGAAAAATGACATCAAGGTTCTGAAATGAGTGCCAAAGTGATTGTAAAAAAGTGTAATATCAGGGGACAGTGGCTATTAGTGATCTGGCCTTCCGTGGCCTCTGTATTAATGTAACAGGTCACATTGTATGTGTACACTGATACTTGATAGTATAATATAGTACAAGTAAAAAACATACATAGGTATCATAGAAGTATTTTGCAGAAATGATTATGGATAGTTATCAAAATGGAGAGGAAATGCTAAATCCAGTCTCCCCAGGCTGAGCTTCTATTGCTGCACCTGCTGGCCCCACTATATGGATAGAGCCACACCAAGTACAAGAGTCTCCCCATTGCTATTTATATCTCCCTATCCAATCTTATATACGTGTCAGGGTGGGGTGCCTATTCCCCTGCATGCTTTGAAACCTATAGCACCTGGGACGCACACTTGGGATCCGGTTCCTCTGCCCCTCACATACACATGAGGAATCCTAGGTGCTCAACACGTCATACTGTCTCTTTCATCTCATGTGTAAACTATGGACAAATACATGACTAAACGTGTTTAGTTGCTTTTCCCAGAATGCTTTGCGCCACGATATGCAAATAACGGGGACTATGATTGGCTCCCTGACATTACCCACACTGCGACTGATGCTACCCATTTCACTACCCAACAAAGACCCATAATATGCGTGTGTCTGTCTGTCTGTCTGTCAAAGTATGTGTGTGTGTGTCTGTGTGTGTCTGTGTCTGTCTGTCTGTGTGTGAAAGTGTGTGTGTGTCTGTCTGTCTGTCTGTCATGTAACTTGCACATCTGTGAGGGCACCACTAATGCAGAAAGAGATGTACACATATTGTTTATTTTCCATATATATGTATGTATGTATGTATGCATGTCCAATTGCTTTGACAATACAAATGAATTGAATTGAGAGGGAGAGAGAGAGAGTAAGAGAGAGAGAGACAGACAGACAGACAGACAGACAGAGAGACACACACACACACACACACACACACACACAGAGAGCCAGCCAGCCAGCTCAGCGATGACATGACGAGCCTCTCTCAGCTTACTGCTATGACATCACAGAGCACGTACATTCCGTTTAACAAATCGTTAAACAAAAAAGGTTATAAACACATTGACTACAATACCGGTTAGTAAGACGAAGGTGAGTCTCTCGTTAGTATTATTAGTCAGACATTAAATAACTACGCAGGTTAGTATTTATGTCAGGTAACTTCTGGTTATATATATATCAGTCTCATTTACGTTTAGGTGCCGAGAAAGATCCTATTTGTTACCACAATTTCCCTTAACTGATTATTATTCAATGATTAAGGATAGGCAGGGCCACCAATAATCTAATGTCTATTAACTTGTGTCAATTTCAGACTAAACAGTTAAACAGGAATGAGAAGATATTTCTCGGCGTTGACAGATTTTATTTCTAAAATTATCAACAAAACAGTTTAATGCAACTCACATTTATATTTAAGAAAACTAAATGATATTACACATTCTAGAGTTATGAATCACAGATTAACATTTCTAATTGATTTCTCAAATGTCATGAATCACAAACTCCAAACTGTTAAACTTATGTGAACTTCGTCGCAGAGAGGCCTCTCTGGCTTCGGGCTCAGATAACAGCACACGGCACGAGGTCCGTGTGGTTTGGAACAAAGGCAGTCCGGTTCGGCTTTGTCCAAGAACTTCCACTCAGTCGATGCACCTGGAAGTTGGGGTTTCGCGAATGTAGAGTCTTTTCCAAACAGATTTTCCATTGGTTTGAAGGCTCCAAGGTTGTGCACAAAATCTTCTTTGTAAGCATGGTTCCACCGTAGTTACTTGAAGACGAAGTCTTTGAGGAAAGCAGGGCCCTGTTTGTTCCAAGGGTCAAGTTTCTTAAAACTCAAATAGCTATTTAAATGACTGACACTTTCGTATTCAGTCGACTTAGTCATTTGTCCAGCTGTAAAACTCCACTGATCAGGTGGGTCTGTGAAGTTATTTATTTAATAAAGTCCTTTAAAATAATTCTTCGCTCAATCTCCTTCTCCCAGTTTAACTGTTCTGTTGCCGGCAAAGACTTGGTTGGTTTCTGATTCCGGTTCTGGCAACAGAGCTACAGGTTGAACTGTGGCAGCGAGTTTCTGGTTCAGGTGAGAGAGAGAGAGAGAGAAAGACTGTCCGCTGTTCCTTATAGTCTGTCAGATCAGTAGGTGATTGGTCCCTGAGTTCTTGAGATTGGATTTCGGTTTCAGCCCCCAGTGTCCTATTGGAGGGAGGCTTTATTTATGACTGATGTCAATCCATGCCATCTTTTGGAAATGCCGGTTGGCCTGGGTTCGTAGCTCTATGTCGGGATTTCGGCTCTCATCCACTTCAAAGAGTTTTTATCACCTACAGGCCCCTTTCTCCAGACATCTCATAGCAGAATTCCAAACTATTTGGCCTCTTCTCGGTGCCATCCTCCCCAAAACTGTCACTTTGATGCAAACCAGTTCCAAGCTGATGAGCTAAGGAAATCTGATAACTTTGGGGGGGGAGAGGTCTTCTTTAGATCAGTGCTTCAGCTCAGAGCCCAAATGCTCTTATCCAAATACACCCAACATAACGCTACATATGTATGTATGTATGTATATATGTGTAGAAGGAAAATTAGAAATTATTTTCTTACACCTGTTTTTCTCTCTTGTATACTTAAGAAAGATACGGTCAAGCTAGAAGGTCAGCCCAGAAGATAGTTTGATTTCTGTTTGTTATTTACGATGAGAACCTTGGAGACATTGTCAAACGGTATGACCTACGTGCCTGTTCCCTAAAACCATGTGTTGACCTATGAACTCTGTTCTATAATGATATATGTTCTGCTTAGTTAGCCTTTAAGATAACATTGTAATGACTTTCTAGCATGTATGGATGTATGTATGTATGTATGTATATATATATATATATATATATATGTATGTATGTATGTCCAATTGCTTTGACAATACAAATGAATTGAATTGAGAGGAAGAGAGAGAGAGAGAGAGAGAGAGAAAGAGAGAGAGAGAGACAGACAGACAGACAGACAGACAGACAGACAGCTCAGCGATGACATCACGAGCCTCTCTCAGCTGACTGCTATGACATCACAGAGCACGTACATTCCATTGCTTGTCGTCTGTCAACCACTCAGTCACTGCTAGCCAGACTGTCCCTAAGACAAAGTGTACAATACTTCAATTATATCTCCTCCAGACAGATAAAGAGTATTAAGAGCTACGATGAAGTTACCCAGGAGACGTAAAAAGCTTGCATCACCTGGTATTTCCTGGAGGTCACCCATCCAAGTACTAACCAGGCCCTGGCCCGTTTAGTTTCCAAGGTCTGACGAGATCGGGCACGTTCAGGACGGTGTGGCCGCAAGCCGAGATGCCTGGCTGCATGATGTCTCTTAAAGGCTGGCGGGTATTGACGGAATTTCCAGCAAAAAATAAAAAATAAAAAAAATAAAAAATGGAGGGAAAAATAACAGTGCAGGAAAGGGTGTTGAAAGTAGCCGGGAACGTGTACAATTCTTCAATTATATCTCCTCCAGACAGAAAGAGAGTATTAAGAGCTACGATGAAGTTACCCAGGAGACGTAAGAAGCTTGCAGCACCTGGTATTTCTAGGAGATCTCCCATCCAAGTACTGACTAGGCCATGCCCCGTTTAGCTTCCGAGATCTGACGAGACGGGGTGCGTCCAGGACGGTGTAGCCACAAGCCGAGAGGCCTGGCTGCATGATGTCTCTTAAAGGCTGACGGGTGTTGAGGGAACTTCCAGCAAAGATAAAAAGAGAAATGGAGGGAAAAATATCAGTTCAGCAAAGGGTGTTGAAAGTAGCCGGGTACGTGTACATTTCTTCAATTATATCTCCTCCAGACAGAAAGAGAGTATTAAGATCTACGATGAAGTTACCCAGGAGACGTATAAAGCTTGCAGCACCTGGTATTTCCAGGAGGTCACCCATCCAAGTACTGACCAGGCCCTGCCCTGTTTAGCTTCCGAGATCTGATGAGATCGGTCGCGTTCAGGACGGCGTGGCCGCAAGCCGAGAGGCCTGGCAGCATGATGTCTCTTAAAGGCGGGCGGGTTTTGACGGACCTTCCAGCAAAAAAAAGAAGAATGGAGGGAAAAATACCAGTGGAGCAAATGGTGTTGAAAGTAGCCAGGTACGTGTACAAATCCTCAATTATAACACCTCCAGACAGAAAGAGAGTATTAAGAGCTACAATGAAGTTACCCAGGAGACGTAAAAGCTTGCAGCACCAGGTATTTCCAGGAGGTCAAACATTCAAGTACTGACCAGGTCCTGCCCCGTTTAGCTTCCGAGATCTGACGAGATCGGGCGCGTTCAGGATGGTGTGGCCGCAAGCCGAGAGGCCTGGCTGCATGATGTCTCTTAAAGGCTGGCGGATATTGACGGAACTTCCAGCAAAAAAAAAAGAAAAAAGAAAAATGGAGGGAAAAATATCAGTGCAGCAAAGGGTGTTGAAAGTAGCCGGGTACGTGTACAATTCTTCAATTATATCTCTTCCAGACAGAAAGAGAGTATTAAGAGCTACGGTGAAGTTACTCAGGAGACGTAAGATGCTTGCAGCACCTTTTATTTCCTGCAGGTCTCCCATGCAAGTACTGAACAGGCCCTGCCCCGTTCAGCTTCCGAGGTCTGACGAGATTGGGGGTGTTCAGGGCGGTGTGGCCGCAAGCCGAGAGGCCTGGCTGCATGATGTGTCTTAATGGTTGGCAGGTATTGACGGAACTTCCAGCAAAAAAAAAAAAAAAAAGAAAAATGGAGGGAAAAATATCAGTGCAGCAATGGGTGTTGAAAGTAGCCGGGTACGTGTACATTACTTCAATTATATCTCCTCCAGACAGAAAGAGAGTATTAAGAGCTACGATAAACTTACCCAGCAGACGTAAAAAGCTTGCAGCACCTGGTATTTCCAGGAGGTCTCCCATCCAAATACTGACCAGGCCCTGCCCTGATTAGCTTCCGAGATCTGACGAGATCGGGCGCGTTCAGGATGGTGTGGCCGCAAGCCAAGACGCCTGGCTGCATGATGTCTCTTAAAGGCTGGCGGGTATTGACGGAACTGCCAGCAAAAAAAAAAAAAAAAAATAGAGGGAAAAATACCAGTGCAGCAAAGGCTGATGAAAGTAGCCGGGTACGTGTACAATTCCTCAATTATAACACCTCCAGACAGATAGAGAGTATTAAGAGCTACGATGAAGTTTCCCAGGAGACGTAAAAAGCTTGCAGCACCAGGTATTTCCTGGAGGTCTCCCATCCAAGTACTGATCAGGCCCTGCCCCGTTTAGCTTCCGAGATCTAACGAGATCAGGCGCGTTCAGGACAATGTGGCCGCAAGCCAAGAGGCCTGGCTGCATGATGTCTCTTAAAGGCTGGCGGGTATTGACGGAACTTCCAGCAAAAAAAAAAAAAAAAAAAAAAAAAGGAGGGAAAAATATAAGTGCAGCAAAGGCTGTTGAAAGTAGCCGGGTACGTGTACAATTCTTCAATTATATCTCCTCCAGACAGAAAGAGAGAATTAAGAGCTACGATGAAGTTACCCAGGAGACGTAAAAAGTTTGCAGCACCTCGTATTTCCAGAAGGTCACCCATAAAAGTACTGACCAGGCCCTGCCCCGTTTAAATTCCGAGATCTGACGAGATCGGGCGCGTTCAGGACGGTGTGGCCTCAAGCCGAGAGGCCTGGCTGCATGATGTCTCTTAATGGCTGGCGGGTATTGACGGAACTTCCAGCAAAAAAAAAAAAGAGAAATGGAGGGAGAAATACCAGTGCAGCAAAGGGTGTTGAAAGTAGCCGGGTACGTGTACAATTCTTCAATTATATCTCCTGCAGACAGAAAGAGAGTATTAAGAGCTACGATGAAGTTACCCAGGAGACGTAAAAAGCTTGCAGCACCTGGCATTTCCAGGAGGTCACCCATCCAAGTACTGACCAGGCCCTGCCCCGTTTAAATTCCAAGATCTGATGAGATCGGGGGCGTTCAGGACGGTGTGGCTGCAAGCCAAGAGGCCGGGCTGCATGATGTCTCTTAATGGTTGGCGGGTTTTGACGGAACATCCAGAAAAAAAAAAAGAGAAATAGAGGGAGAAATACCAGTGCAGAAAGGGTGTTGAAAGTAGCCGGGTACGTGTACAATTCTTCAATTATATCTCCTGCAGACAGAAAGAGAGTATTAAGAGCTACGATGAAGTTACCCAGGAGACGTAAAAAGCTTGCAGCACCAGGTATTTCCAGGAGGTCACCCATCCAAGTACTGACCAGGCCCTACCCGTTTAGCTTCAGAGATCTGACGAGATCGTGCGCGTTCAGGACGGTGTGGCCGAAAGCCAAGAGGGCCGGCTGCATGATGTCTCTTTAGGCTGGTGGGTATTGACGGAACTTCCAGCAAAGAAAAAAAAAAAAAAAAGAAAAATTGAAGGAAAAATATCAGTGCAGCAAAGGCTGTTGAAAGTAGCCGGGTACGTGTACAATTCTTCAATTATATCTTCTCCAGACTGAAAGAGAGTATTAAGAGCTACGATGAAGTTCCCCAGGAGACGTAAAAAGCTGGCAGCACCTGGTATTTCCAGGAGGTCTCACATTTAAGTACTGACCAGGTCCTGCCCCGTTTAGCTTCCGAGATCTGATGAGATCGGGCGCGTTCAGGACGGTGTGGCCGCAAGCCAAGAAGCCTGGCTGCTTGATGTCTCTTAAAGGCTGGCGGGTATTGACGGAACTTCCAGCAAAAAAAAAAAAAAAAAAAATGGAAAATGGAGGGAAAAATATCAGTGCAGCAAAGGCTGTTGAAAGTAGCCGGGTACGTGTACAATACTTCAATTATATCTCCTCCAGACAGATAGAGAGTATTAAGAGCTACGATGAAGTTTCCCAGGAGACGTAAAAGGCTTGCAGCACCAGGTATTTCCAGGAGGTCTCCCATCCAAGTACTGACGAGGCCCTGCCCCGTTTAGCTTCCGAGATCTGATGAGATCGGACGTGTTCAGGACGGTGTGGCCGCAAGCCAAGAGGCCGGGCTGCATGATGTCTCTTAAAGGCTGGCGGGTATTGACGGAACTTCCAGCAAAAAATAAAAAATAAATAAATAGAAAAATGGAGCGAAAAATATCAGTGCAGGACAGGGTGTTGAAAGTAGCCGGGTACATGTACAATTCTTCAATTATATCTCCTCCAGACTGAATGAGAGTATTAAGAGCTACGATGAAGTTACCCAGGAGATGTAAAAAGCATTCAGCACCTGGTATTTCCAGGAGGTCACCCATCCAATTACTGACCAGGCCCTGCCCAGTTTTTCTTCCGAGATCTGACGAGATCTTGCGTCTTCAGGACGGTGTGGCCTCAAGCCAAGAGGCCTGGCTGCATGATGTCTCTTAAAGGCTGGAGGGTATTGATGGAACTTCCAGCAAAAAACAAAAGAAAAAAGAAAAATGGAGGGACAAATATCAGTGCAGCAAAGCGTGTTGAAGGTAGCCGGGTACGTGTACAATTCTTCAATTATATCTCCTCCAGACAGATAGAGAGTATTAAGAGCTACGATAAAGTTACCCAGGAGACGTAAAAGCTTGCAGCACCAGGTATTTCCAGGAGGTCTCACATTCAAGTACTGACCAGGTCCTGCCCCGTTTATCTTCCGAGATCTGACGAGATCGGGCGCGTTCAGGACGGTGTGGCCGCAAGCCGAGATGCCTGGCTGCATGATGTCTCTTAAAGGCTGGCGGGTATTGACGGAACTGCCAGCAAAAAAAAAAAGAAAAATAGAGGGAAATATACCAGTGCAGCAAAGGGTGTTGAAAGTAGCCGGGTACGTGTACAATTCTTCAATTATATCTCCTGGAGACAGAAAGAGAGTATTAAGAGCTACGATGAAGTTACCCAGGAGACGTAAAAAGCTTGCAGCACCTGGTATTTCCAGGAGGTCACACATCCAAGTACTGACCAGGCCATGCCCCATTTAGCTTCCGAAATCTGATATGATCGGGCGCGTTCAGGACAGTGTGACTACAAGCCAAGAGGCCTGGCTGCATGATGTCTCTTAAAGGCTGGCGGATATTGACGGAACTTCCAGCAAAAAAATAAAATAAAAAGAAAAATGGAGGGAAAAATATCAGTGCAGGAAAGGGTGTTGAAAGTAGCCGGGTACGTGTACAATTCTTCAATTATATCTCCTGGAGACAGAAAGAGAGTATTAAGAGCTACGATGAAGTTACCCAGGAGACGTAAAAAGCTTGCAGCACCTGGTAATTCTAGGAGGTCTCCCATTCAAGTACTGACCAGGCCCTGCCCCGTTTAGCTTCCGAGATCTGACGAGATCGGGCGCGTTCAGGATGGTGTGGCCGCAAGCCGAGATGCCTGGCTGCATGATGTCTCTTAAAGGCTGGCGGGTATTGACGGAAATGCCAGCGAAAAAAAAAAAGAAAAATAGAGGGAAAAATACCAAAGCAGCAAAGGGTGTTGAAAGTAGCCGGGTACATGTACAATTCTTCAATTATATCTTCTCCAGACAGAAAGAGAGTATTAAGAGCTACGATGAAGTTCCCCAGGAGACGTAAAAAGCTGGCAGCACCTGGTATTTCCAGGAGGTCTCACATTTAAGTACTGACCAGGTCCTGCCCCGTTTAGCTTCCGAGATCTGACAAGATCGGGCAAGATCGGGCGCGTTCAGGACGGTGTGGCCGCAAGCCGAGATGTCTGGCTGCATGATGTCTCTTAAAGGCTGGCGGGTATTGACGGAATTTCCAGCAAAAAAAAAAAAAAAAAAAAAAGAAAAATGGAGGGAAAAATATCAGTGCAGGAAAGGGTGTTGAAAGTAGCCGGGTACGTGTACAATTCTTCAATTATATCTCCTGGAGACAGAAAGAGAGTATTAAGAGCTACGATGAAGTTTCCCAGGAGACGTAAAAAGCTGGCAGCACCTGGTATTTCCAGAGGGTCTCACATTTAAGTACTGACCAGGTCCTGCCCCATTTAGCTTCCGAGATCTGACGAGATCGGGCGCATTCAGGACGGTGTGGCCACAAGCCGAAAGGCCTGGCTGCATGATGTCTCTTAAAGGTTGGCGGGTATTGACGGAACTTCCAGCAAAAAAAAAAAAAAAAAAAAATGGAAAATGGAGGGAAAAATATCAGTGCAGCAAAGGCTGTTGAAAGTAGCCGGGTACGTGTACAATACTTCAATTATATCTCCTCCAGACAGATAGAGAGTATTAAGAGCTACGATGAAGTTTCCCAGGAGACGTAAAAGGCTTGCAGCACCAGGTATTTCCAGGAGGTCTCCCATCCAAGTACTGACGAGGCCCTGCCCCGTTTAGCTTCCGAGATCTGACGAGATCGGGCGCATTCAGGACGGTGTGGCCACAAGCCGAAAGGCCTGGCTGCATGATGTCTCTTAAAGGTTGGCGGGTATTGACGGAACTGCCAGCAAAAAAAAAAAAAGAAAAATAGAGGGAAATATACCAGTGCAGCAAAGGGTGTTGAAAGTAGCCGGGTACGTGTACAATTCTTCAATTATATCTCCTGGAGACAGAAAGAGAGTATTAAGAGCTACGATGAAGTTACCCTGGAGACGTAAAAAGCTTGCAGCAACTGGTATTTCTAGGAGGTCTCCCATCCAAGTACTGACCAGGCCCTGCCCCGTTTAGCTTCCGAGATCTGACGAGATCGGGCGCGTTCAGGATGGTGTGGCCGCAAGCCGAGATGCCTGGCTGCATGATGTCTCTTAAAGGCTGGCGGGTATTGACGGAACTGCCAGCAGAAAAAAAAAAAAAAATAGAGGGAAATATACCAGTGCAGCAAAGGGTGTTGAAAGTAGCCGGGTACGTGTACAATTCTTCAATTATATCTCCTGGAGACAGAAAGAGAGTATTAAGAGCTACGATGAAGTTACCCAGGAGACGTAAAAAGCTTGCAGCACCTGGTATTTCAAGGAGGTCTCCCATCCAAGTACTGACCAGGCCCTGCCCCGTTTAGCTTCCGAGATCTGACGAGATCGGGCGCATTCAGGACGGTGTGGCCACAAGCCGAAAGGCCTGGCTGCATGATGTCTCTTAAAGGTTGGCGGGTATTGACGGAACTTCCAGCAAAAAAAAAAAAGAAAAAAAGAATAAAGAAAAATGGATGGAAAAATATCAGTGCAGCAAAGGGTGTTGACAGTAGCTGGATACGTGTACAATACTTCAATTATATCTCCTCCAGACAGAGAGAGAGTATTAAGAGCTACGATGAAGTTACCCAGGAGACGTAAAAAGCTTACAGCACCTGGTATTTCTAGGAGGTCTCCCATCCAAGTACTGACCAGGTCCTGCCCCGTTTAGCTTCCGAGATCTGACGAGATCGGGCGCATTCAGGACGGTGTGGCCGCAAGCCGAGAGGCCTGGCTGCATGATGTCTCTTAAAGGTTGGCGGGTATTGACGGAAGTTCCAGCAAAAAAAAAAAAAAAAAGAAAAATGAATGGAAAAATATCAGTGCAGCAAATGGTGTTGACAGTAGCTGGGTACGTGTACAATACTTCAATTATATCTCCTCCAGACAGATAGAGAGTATTAAGAGCTACGATAAAGTTACCCAGAAGACGTAAAAGCTTGCAGCACCAGGTATTTCCAGGAGGTCTCACATTCATGTACTGACCAGGTCCTGCCCCGTTTAGCTTCCGAGATCTGACGAGATCGGGCGCGTTCAGGATGGTGTGGCCGCAAGCTGACATGCATGGCTGCATGATGTCTCTTAAAGGCTGGCGGGTATTGACGGAATTTCCAGCAAAAAAAAAAAAAAAAAAAAATAGAAAAATGGAGGGAAAAATATCAGTGCAGGAAAGGGTGTTGAAAGTAGCCGGGTACGTGTACAATTCTTCAATTATATCTCCTGGAGACAGAAAGAGAGTATTAAGAGCTACGATGAAGTTACCCAGGAGACGTAAAAAGCTTGCAGCACCTGGTATTTCTAGGAGGTCTCCCATCCAAGTACTGACCAGGCCCTGCCCCGTTTAGCTTCCGAGATCTGACGAGATCGGGCGCATTCAGGACGGTGTGGCCACAATCCGAAAGGCCTGGCTGCATGATGTCTCTTAAAGGTTAGCGGGTATTGACGGAACTTCCAGCAAAAAAAAAAAAGAAAAAAAGAAAAAAGAAAAATGGATGGAAAAATATCAGTGCAGCAAAGGGTGTTGACAGTAGCTGGATACGTGTACAATACTTCAATTATATCTCCTCCAGACAGAGAGAGAGTATTAAGAGCTACGATGAAGTTACCCAGGAGACGTAAAAGCTTGCAGCACCTGGTATTTCTAGGAGGTCTCACATTCAAGTACTGACCAGGTCCTGCCCCGTTTAGCTTCCGAGATCTGACGATATCATGCGCGTTCAGGACGGTGTGGCCGAAAGCCGAGAGGCCCGGCTGCATGATGTCTCTTTAAGGCTGGCGGGTATTGACGGAACTTCCAGCAAAAAAAAAAAGAAAAAAGAAAAATGGAGGGAAAAATATCAGTGCAGCAAAGGGTTTTGAAAGTAGCCGGGTACGTGTACAATTCTTCAATAATATCTCCTACAGACTGAAAGAGAGTATTAAGAGCTATGATGAAGTTACCCAGGAGACGTAAAAAGCTTGCAGCACCTGGTATTTCCAGGAGGTCACCCATCCAAGTACTGACCAGGCCCTGCCCCGTTAGCTTCCGAGATCTGACGAGATCGGGCGCGTTCAGGACGGTGTGGCCGCAAGCCAATAAGCCTGGCTGCATGATGTGTCTTAAAGGCTGGCGGGTATTGACGGAACTTCCAGCAAAAAAAAATAAAAATAAAAATGGAAAATGGAGGGAAAAATATCAGTGCAGCAAAGGCTGTTGAAAATAGCCAGGTACGTGTACAATACATCAATTATATCTCCTCCAGACAGATAGAGAGTATTAAGAGCTACGATGAAGTTTCCCAGGAGACGTAAAAAGCTTGCAGCACCAGGTATTTCCAGGAGGTCTCCCATCCAAGTACTGACCAGGCCCTGCCCCGTTAGCTTCCGAGATCTGACGAGATCGGGCGCGTTCAGGATGGTGTGGCCGCAAGCCGAGATGCCTGGCTGCATGACGTCTCTTAAAGGCTGGCGGGTATTGACGGAACTGCCAGCAAAAAAAAAAAAGAAAAATAGAGGGAAATATACCAGTGCAGCAAAGGGTGTTGAAAGTAGCCGGGTACGTGTACAATTCTTCAATTATATCTCCTGGAGACAGAAAGAGAGTATTAAGAGCTATGATGAAGTTACCCAGGAGACGTAAAAAGCTTGCAGCACCTGGTATTTCTAGGAGGTCTCCCATCCAAGTACTGACAAGGCCCTGCCCCGTTTAGCTTCCGAGATCTGACGAGATCGGGCGCATTCAGGACGGTGTGGCCGCAAGCCAAGATGCCTGGCTGCATGATGTCTCTTAAAGGCTGGCGGGTATTGACGGAACTTCCTGCAAAAAAAAAAAAAAAAAAAGAAAAATGGATGGAAAAATATCAGTGCAGCAAATAGTGTTGACAGTAGCTGGGTACGTGTACAATACTTCAATTATATCTCCTCCAGACAGATAGAGAGTATTAAGAGCTACGATAAAGTTACCCAGGAGACATAAAAGCTTGCAGCACCAGGTATTTCCAGGAGGTCTCCCATCCAAGTACTGACCAGGTCCTGCGCCGTTTAGCTTCCGAGATCTGACGAGATCGGGCGCATTCAGGACGGTGTGGCCACAAGCCGAAAGGCCAGGCTGCATGATGTCTCTTAAAGGTTGGCGGGTATTGACGGAACTTCCAGCAAAAAAAAAAAAAAAAAAAAATAGAAAAATGGAGGGAAAAATATCAGTGCAGGAAAGGGTGTTGAAAGTAGCCGGGTACGTGTACAATTCTTCAATTATATCTCCTGCAGACTGAAAGAGAGTATTAAGAGCTACGATAAAGTTACCCAGGAGACGTAAAAGCTTGCAGCACCTGGTATTTCCAGGAGGTCTCACATTCAAGTACTGACCAGGTCCTGCCCCGTTTAGCTTCCGAGATCTGACGATATCATGCGCGTTCAGGACGGTGTGGCCGAAAGCCAAGAGGCCCGGCTGCATGATGTCTCTTTAAGGCTGGCGGGTATTGACGGAACTTCCAGCAAAAAAAAAAAGAATAAAGAAAAATGGAGGGAAAAATATCAGTGCAGCAAAGGGTTTTGAAAGTAGCCGGGTACGTGTACAATTCTTCAATAATATCTCCTACAGACTGAAAGAGAGTATTAAGAGCTATGATGAAGTTACCCAGGAGACGTAAAAAGCTTGCAGCACCTGGTATTTTCAGGAGCTCACCCATCCAAGTACTGACCAGGCCCTGCCCCATTAGCTTCCGAGATCTGACGAGATCGGGCGCGTTCAGGACGGTGTGGCCGCAAGCCAAGAGGCCTGGCTGCATGATGTCTCTTAAAGGCTGGCGGGTATTGACGGAACTTCCAGCAAAAAAAAAAAAAAAAAAAAATGGAAAATGGAGGGAAAAATATCAGTGCAGCAAAGGCTGTTGAAAGTAGCCGGGTACGTGTACAATACTTCAATTATGTCTCCTCCAGACTGAATGAGAGTATTAAGAGCTACGCTGAAGTTACCCAGGAGATGTAAAAGGCTTGCAGCACCTGGTATTTCCAGGAGGTCACCCATCCAATTTCTGACCAGGCCCTGCCCAGTTTTTCTTCCGAGATCTGACGAGATCTTGCGTCTTCAGGACGGTGTGGCCTCAAGCCAAGAGGCCTGGCTGCATGATGTCTCTTAAAGGCTGGAGGGTATTGATGGAACTTCCAGCAAAAAACAAAAGAAAAAAGAAAAATGGAGGGAAAAATATCAGTGCAGCAAAGCGTGTTGAAGGTAGCCGGGTACGTGTACAATCCTTCAATTATGTCTCCTCCAGACAGATAGAGAGTATTAAGAGCTACGATAAAGTTACCCAGGAGACGTAAAAGCTTGCAGCACCAGGTATTTCCAGGAGGTCTCACATTCAAGTACTGACCAGGTCCTGCCCCGTTTAGCTTCCGAGATCTGACGAGATCGGGCGCGTTCAGGACGGTGTGGCCGCAAGCCGAGATGTCTGGCTGCATGATGTCTCTTAAAGGTTGGCGGGTATTGACGGAACTTCCAGCAAAAAAAAAAAAAAGAAAAATGGATGGAAAAATATCAGTGCAGCAAAGGGTGTTGAAAGTAGCCGGGTACATGT
The DNA here is from genome assembly GCF_036373705.1 of Amia ocellicauda. Lineage (NCBI taxonomy): Eukaryota > Metazoa > Chordata > Actinopteri > Amiiformes > Amiidae > Amia > Amia ocellicauda. The sequence goes on from NC_089852.1 coordinate 57,307,084, forward strand.
ACAATTCTTCAATTATATCTCCTGCAGACTGAAAGAGAGTATTAAGAGCTACGATGAAGTTACCCAGGAGACGTAAAAAGCTTGCAGCACCTGGTATTTCTAGGAGGTCTCCCATCAAAGTACTGACCAGGCCCTGCCCCGTTTAGCTTCCGAGATCAGACGAGATCGGGCGCATTCAGGACAGTGTGGCCACAAGCCGAGAGGCCTGGCTGCATGATGTCTCTTAAAGGTTGGCGGGTATTGACGGTACTTCCAGCAAAAAAAAAAAAAAAAAAATGGATGGAATAATATCAGTGCAGCAAAGGGTGTTGACAGTAGCTGGGTACGTGTACAATACTTCAATTATATCTCCTTCAGACAGAAAGAGAGTATTAAGAGCTACGATGAAGTTACCCAGGAGACGAAAAAGCTTGCAGCACCTGGTATTTCTAGGAGGTCTCCCATCAAAGTACTGACCAGGCCCTGCCCCATTTAGCTTCCGAGATCAGACGAGATCGGGCGCATTCAGGACAGTGTGGCCACAAGCCGAGAGGCCTGGCTGCATGATGTCTCTTAAAGGTTGGCGGGTATTGACGGTACTTCCAGCAAAAAATAAAAAAGAAAAAAGAAAAAAGAAAAATGGAGGGAAAAATATCAGTGCAGCAAAGGGTGTTGAAAGTAGCCGGGTACGTGTAGAATTCTTCAATAATATCTCCTCCAGACTGAAAGAGAGTACTAAGAGCTATGATGAAGTTACCCAGGAGACGAAAAAGCTTGCAGCACCTGGTATTTCTAGGAGGTCTCCCATCAAAGTACTGACCAGGCCCTGCCCCGTTTAGCTTCCGAGATCAGACGAGATCGGGCGCGTTCAGGACGGTGTGGCCGCAAGCCAAGAGCCCTGGCTGCATGATGTCTCTTAAAGGCTGACGGGTATTGACGGAACTTCCAGCAAAAAAAAAATGGATAAAGAAAAATGGAGGGAAAAATATCAGTGCAGCAATGGGTGTTGAAAGTAGCCGGGTACGTGTACAATACTTCAATTATATCTCCTCCAGACAGAAAGAGAGTATTAAGAGCTACGATGAACTCACCTAAAGGATTATTAGGAACACCATACTAATACTGTGTTTTACCCCCTTTCGCCTTCAGAACTGCTTTAATTCTACGTGGCATTGATTCAACAAGGTGCTGAAAGCATTCTTTAGAAATGTTGGCCCATATTGATAGGATAGCATCTTGCAGTTGATGGAGATTTGTGGGATGCACATCCAGGGCACGAAGCTCCCGTTCCACCACATCCCAAAGATGCTCTATTGGGTTGAGATCTGGTGACTGTGGGGGCCAGTTTAGTACAGTGAACTCATTTTCATGTTCAAGAAACCAATTTGAAATGATTCCACCTTTGTGACATGGTGCATTATCCTGCTGGAAGTAGCCATCAGAGGATGGGTACATGGTGGTCAAAAAGGGATGGACGTGGTCAGAAACAATGCTCAGGTTGGCCGTAGCATTTAAACGATGCCCAATTGGCACTAAGGGGCCTAAAGTGTGCCAAGAAGACATCCCCCCACACCATTACACCACCACCACCAGCCTGCACAGTGGTAACAAGACATGATGGATCCATGTTCTCATTCTGTTTACGCCAAATTCTGACTCTACCATCTGAATGTCTCACCTCTTTTTCCTATTTGTAGTGGAGATGAGTGGTACCCAGTGGGGTCTTCTGCTGTTGTAGCCCATCCGCCTCAAGGTTGTACGTGTTGTGGCATCACAAATGCTTTGCTGCATACCTCGGTTGTAGCGAGTGGTTATTTCAGTCAAAGTTGCTCTTCTATCAGCTTGAATCGAGTCGGCCCATTCTCCTCTGAGCTCTAGCATCAACAAGGCATTTTCGCCCACAGGACTGCCGCATACTGGATGTTTTTCCCTTTTCACACCATTCTTTGTAAACCCTAGAAATGGTTGTGCGTGAAAATCCCAGTAACTGAGCAGATTGTGAAATACTCAGACCGGCCCGTCTGGCACCAACAACCATGCCACGCTCAAAATTGCTTAAATCACCTTTCATTCCCATTCAGACATTCAGTTTGGAGTTCAGGAGATTGTCTTGACCAGGACCACACCCCTAAATGCATTGAAGCAACTGCCATGTGATTGGTTGATTAGATAATTGCATTAATGAGAAATTGAACAGGTGTTCCTAATAATCCTTTAGGTGAGCGTATATGTATGTATGTGTATGTATGTCCAATTGCTTTGACAATACAAATGAAATTAATTGAGAGAGAGAGAGAGAGAGAGAGAGAGAGAGGGAGGAATATGAGCTCCTAAAAAACATTTGTTTTTATACATAAGCGGATTTAATTTGTCATTTACAAATGAATATATAGCACTATAAACATACACAGAAGACATGGAATAGAAATTCAGAAGAAAAAGTATTCAAAAAATAATAATTTTAAGAGAAACACAAAAAGAAGAAAGCAGAGAGACAGTTCAGGAAGAAAAGTCAGAAAAGAAAAGCTGAAGACAAGAATTGGAGGTAAGAGTCAAATAATTAAACAAAAAAATATGTATTAATAAAATAAATAAGCATTCTCAGTAGTTGACTCAGCCAATGAAAATGCAGAGCTCCGATTTGAATAGAGTGACAGTAGGAGAGAGCCCAACTGCCACTGAGACTGATAGAAATCTATCGAACAGCAGTCTGACTGCAGAGCTGCCTTTTGAAATCCGATACCATGAAGACATTCGCTCTGCACAGGCTAAGAAGGACTACAAACAAGCTGTGATGAGAGCATCTCCTGAGACCCTCATCCTAGACTACACCGGTAAAGGAGAAAACAGGGTCAAGAACAATCTACTGTTCTACACCGCCTTTCACAAAACCCTGTGCCAGACATACCCCAATAACAACAAGAGGGGCATTAGCAGAGGCAGGCAGATCTCAGTGCTGGTAGAGAAAGACACAGACAGTGTGATGCTCACTTTTAATGTATACCACAACGGGACCATCATGGTGCAGGGCAGCGAGAGCAGCCTGGACCAATTAGCTCTCGGCTTCCACACCTCAAAGCAGCAGACTGAGGTAGAGAAACAAGAGCCAGAGCCGGCCACCCTGCAGTCTGCCCCCAGCCACACGGAGCCAGACAGTGCCCCATCTCCCACAGACTGCCCCCCTGTCTCCCCAAAACTCTCCAGCAACATTAAAACACTAAAGGAATGCCTATCAGTGCTGGAGCTGGAGTTTGCGGAGTTCAGGGAGCAGACCTTGAGCACCCTGGCCCAGACCTCCTTGTGCGATCAGCTCCGGGATGAGATGCACAGACTAAAGATGCAGCACAAGGCTGAGATCCATGAGCTGAGAGCAGCAGTGAGAGACCTGGAGGAGCAGAGCCAAACCCTGAGGACGGAGCTGCGCAGAGCGAGGGAGGAGCTGACCAGGACACCCCAGCACAGCCAGCTAAGGAGCCTGCAGAGCCAGCTGGAGGAGCTAAGAGAGGAGCTACACATCACTGGAGCACAGAGACTGCACTGCACTGACCCCACAACACCTCCAACCCCTGACGCACCCACTGATCCACCCACACTCCCCACCACTCCTGACACACCCACTATCACCAGACCTGCCACTAATACACAACCCCCTGAAACGCCACTCCCCCAAAACACACCCGCTGCCCCCACCACTCCCGACGCAAACCCGGAGTAGCAGGTCAACGCAGAGGTGGTCATTCTGAGCGAATCCAATGGGAAGTTCCTGGTTGAGAGGCGACTCTTCCCTGGCCGAAAAGTGAAAAAGCTTTGGTGCTCCACAGCACAGAGAGCCCTGGAGCTGCTCTCCAAGAGGAGGCTTTGCCAAGTCAAACACATCCTCATCCACACCGGCACTAACGACCTGAGTGCCCGCAGGGGCGATGTGGCCTCAGCCCTGAGACAGGTAGCAACGAAAGCCACAGAGGAATTCCCAACTGCCAAAATTTCCATCTCCACACTGCTGCCCCGCACAGACGTGCCCCTGCACATCATCCAGGCCATCAACGCAGAAGTGTCCCGAAGATGTGCCCTCCTCCCCAACGTCCACCTGGCACACCACTGAGACATCCAGCCACATCACCTGTATGACCACGTCCACCTCAACAAGACGGGTGTGAGGATCATCTCAAAGGTCCTCAAGGACACAACCCTGGGCCGAAACCCCACACACCCCCACCTCGAGACCAGGAGCAAACCCCCCAGCCCCCGGCCACATCCCCAGCCACCAGCTCCACCCCAGCCCCAGCCCCTGAGACCCCGCGGCCCCATTCCCCACCCCCCCATCCCCAGAGGGCCCATCCAGCACAGCAGAGCGGACAGCCGGGGACCAGCACAGCCACACAGCCACGCAGCAGCGGCTTCCAGAGCCTGGAGGCCCGATGCTGCCCAGCTGGCCCAGATAAGGCAACTCCTCAGTGTCATCTGTACCACACTGCTGAGTTAACTGAGCCTCAACACACATATATATGGTTGTGGAGATGGAGAGTAAGAAAAAATGTGATTTAATTATTCTGATATTTTGATGCAAAGATAAAATCTTTGAGTGATTATTATGTATATCCATATATAATTATTAATAGTAATATAATATCAGTTGTAGACCACAAATTAAACTTTCTTATGTAGAAGAGACAAGTATAATAAAATATATTAACATGTCCTTTAAAATAAGCAGTTGGAATATGCAGGGTTTACACTCCTCAACTTTTGGAATGAAGAGCACAGGCCCTGAACTGATCAACACTGTAAATAGTTCAGATGTTTTCATTCTTGTAGAGACTTGGTGCTGTGCAGATATGTCTATACACTGGATGGATACAATGGATACAGGGAGCTGATTGTGCCCTCCTATAAAAAACCCAAAGTCAGGTGTGGCAGGGCCTCGTGGGGGATTATCGTGTGGTACAGGGAGGAGCTCCGAGCAGCCCTATGCCCAGTACAGAGAGGAGACACACACCTGTGGATGAAAATCAGAAAAGACACCCTACAAAATAACACAGATATATACCTATGTGCAATTTATATGCCACCCGCAGACTCCCCCTACTATAATGAGGAAGGCTTTCATGAGCTTCAAAACGAAATCTGCCACTTCCAGACCCTGGGCTCTGTACTGCTGTGTGGCGATCTCAATGCCAGGACTGGCAGAGAGATGGACTACATCAATACAGAGGGGAACACACACCTGTTCGGAGACTCCCCGCTGTGCCACACACACACCTCCACACTGACACAGCCACGACAGCGTGGTAAACAAGAGCAGGAAGCAGGTAGTGCGCCTATGTAAAAGCCTGGGTCTATATATCATCAATGGCAGGACCAGGGGGTACTCTCTGGGGAGATTCACATACTGCTCGGCTCTGGGCAGCAGTGTGGTGGACTACGCCATAACTGACCTGGACCCACAAGCCAACAATGCGTTTATAGTCAGACAACAATCTCCACTATCAGACCTCAGCCAAATAACACTTTACCTAAAAAGATCAGCGCAGCCACAAGTCAGAGCCAAACTTCCCACAAAACTGGTCTCCCTGCCACCCAGTTAGAGATGGTCAGAGCCCAGCACAGAGAACTACACAAGAGCCCTGAATAGTGATGAGATTGAAAACATGTTAGACAGATATCAATCCTCACACTATCAAATAAACCAAAACGGAATAAACTCAGCCACCAAAACACTGAATGAAATATTTGAGAGACTGGCTTTAAAATCAAACATTAAAACAATTAAAAACCAAAATATGAAATCGTCTAAAAGAAAAAAAGAACAGTGGTGTGACCAGGAGTGTGAAACTTCTAGGAAACACCTGAGACATCTCTCCAACACTAAACACAGAGAGCCCGACAACCAGGAGGCTCGCCTCAGCTACTGCCAGGCCCTGCGGCACTACAAGCAACTCCTCAGTAAGAAAAAAGACCACTATATGGGCAGAATAAATACCCCAAAAACAAAAAATGAAATACCAATTCAAAATGGAGAAATCTGGAAAACACACTTTGAAAAATTTTACCAAAATGTTGAAAACAATCCAAAGCCAGAACAGGTTAAAATATTAAAAAACCTAAATAAATTGGAAGAAATCATTAAGAATAACCAAAATCCCTTAGATAACCCATTTACAATACAGGAACTAAAACATCAACTCAAAATCTTCAAACCCAGGAAAGCCAGCGGCCCCGACAGCATCAGCCCTGAGATGCTGAAGCACAGCAGCCCGCAGCTGCAGGAGGCTCTGCTCAAACTCTTTAACCTGGTGCTGAGAGCCGGGTGTTTCCCTGAGGTCGGGAATCAAGGATTGATCACCCCGATTTTTAAAAGTGGAGACAAATTAGACCCCAATAACTACTGGGGCAGCTGTGTGAGCAGTAACCTGGGGAAGGTGTTCTGCAGTATCATGAACGCCCAGATACTGGCCTTCCTTACCAAGCACAGTGTCCTGAATAAGAGTCAGATTGGCTTCCTACCAAAACACCGCACAACCGATCATATTTACACTCTACACACCCTCATAAATAAATATACCCAAAACAATAAAGGAAAAATATTTGCCTGTTTTGTAGACTTTAGAAAGGCATTTGACTCAATCTGGCACAAGGGATTATTTTATAAACTTCTACAGAGTGGTGTAGGGGGTAAAGTTTATGACATCATTAAATCAATGTATTCTGAAAACAAATGCGGAGTTCAAATTGGCAACTCAAGAACAGAGTTCTTCACTCAGGGGCGGGGAGTGAGACAGGGCTGCAGTCTGAGTCCAACACTGTTCAACATCTACATCATCGAGTTGGCCACAGTGTTGGAGCAGTCTGACGCCCGCAGCCTAACTCTCCATGACACAGAGATCAAGTTCCTGCTCTATGCAGACGACCTGGTGCTGCTGTCGCCCACAGAGCAGGGGCTTCAGCAGAACCTGGCGCTGCTAGAGCAGTACTGTCAGAAATGGGCCCTGGCAGTCAATCTGGACAAGACCAGAGTTATGGTTTTCCAGAAAAAAGCCCCATCTCAGGGAAACAGGTACCGCTTCACTCTGGGCAGCACTGGATTAGAGCACTGCACCAGATACAACTACCTTGGCCTGACCATCAGTGCGTCAGGGAGCTTCAGCCTGGCTATAAACGCATTAAAAGACAAGGCACGCCGGGCATTTTATGCCATAAAGACACAATTTGGGAAAACAACAATACCAATAAGTATTTGGATTAAAATATTAAACTCCATCATCCAACCAATCCTGCTATATGGGAGCGAAGTGTGGGGTCCCCTCATGAACCTCAATAACAACAATTGGGACAAAAGCCCCATGGAAATATTCCACCTAGAATTTAATAAAAACATCTTACACGTACACAGAAACGCCCCCACGGCTCTGAGGCTCACAGAGCCCGAACACACAATGACCAAAACAACAACAATTGGGAAAATTGACATGTACCTGAAAAGCAAATACACAAAAGATTAGAGACACGAATTAGAATTACAAAACAAATTGGAATGCTACCAGGCCCTGAATAGAAACATTACATTGGCTGAATACTTAAAAATCCAAAATATAAAAGAGAGACAAAATCTAACTAAATACAGGCTCAGTGACCACAGCCTCGCCATTGAAAAAGGCCGCTACAGAAAATTCTGGGTTGCCAGAGAAGAGCGGCTGTGCAGCCAGTGTGACCTAGGGGAGGTCGAAACACAGGCGCATTTCCTGCTGTCCTGCCCTAAATACACAAAAATCAGGGAGACATACTTTAAAATATTAAAAATGCATATCCCTGAGTTCAGCATGATCCCCGATTGCTGCAAACTCCCCGTCCTGCTGGGAGAGGAGGAGCGCACTGCCTTCTTAGCAGCGCAATATGTATCCACCTGCCACAGCCTGCGAGACAGTGTGTAGACACCAGCCTGTGGCACTCCATTTGCAAAACAAAATAAAAACAGTGATTTTTCTGATGTCATGACACAAATTTTGATACAAACAACAAATATGGTTTATATCCTACTTAATTTTATTTCAATGTGTACTATATTTGTTCCACTGAATCTTGTATTGCAATGTTTTGTCTTGATTGATAGAACATTTGTATCTGCTTTGGCAATATTGTGATAGATCATGCCAATAAAGCACCTTTGAATTGAATTGAAATGAATTGACAGACAGACAGACACACGCACACACACACACACACACACACACACACACACACACAGAGCCAGCCAGCCAGACAGCCAGCCAGCTCAGCCATGACATCACGAGCCTCTCTCAGCTGACTGCTATGACATCACAGAGCACGTACATTCCGTTGCTTGCCGTCTGTCAACCACTCAGTCACTGCCAGCCAGACTGGCTGGCTGGCTGGATGGGGGGGCTGCTTGCTGCTGCTGCGTACCTTAGCAAGCTTATTTGCTTGACCGGCCTTCCTACTCCTCTGCCCACATGCCCACCTATGCCCGATCTGCTGTTCACCTGGATCACAGCTCCGCCCCAACAAGGCAGAGCCCCCCAAGAATGGTACAAACTCACCCACGTTCCCCTCCACAGAAAGCTTTAGCCCAAAATAAGGGACACATTCTGCCCAATATGTCAGCGCCAACCACAGCCTGAGGGACACAGTGACACACGAGCACCGGCTGTAAATATAATGTAAATACTCGTTTGTAATGCATGTCATTGTATTTCAAAAAAGGAATCTGGAAATGGTATACCTATTTTCTTTATTTGTATGTATTAAAGATCACATTTTATTACATTTTCTTTTTCTGTACTTCATTACATCTTATTGTGATTCATAATTCTATTATTTATTTTCCGTGTATATGTATGTATGTATGTATTGTGACAAACCAAGGGGCAGGGTCATACATGGCAGATATGTCAGGCCAGGTCTGCTGCAAGGTGTGTACTCTAGGGTAGAATACCGACCCTAGGCAACTACACTCCCCAGAAACCCTCAGGCAGCCATTCTAGCACCTAATGTGGTCACTTGGTGTTACTTCCTCAATTATTCACCAGGTATATAAGGCGGGCCTGAGAGAGAGAGAAGTGAGAGACAATAGGGTGAGTTATCTGGAAAACAGAGGTAGCTCATAAGGAGAAAGCCAAGACTTATTTATTCCAGACTTTGTTTAAAATAGAATGATTATGTAAGATTAGTTACAACTCCAGTGTGAGTTAGGTTTTGTTTTCAGATTTGTTTTGTTTGAAGTAAACATACAGGCACAGCCCTGTATTTGCAACCTCCTCCCTGGGTCATGACTGGTTTTTACTCCTAAGAAGATCACAGAGAAGACCCGCACATGTGTACAGCCAAGGCGTTTTGTCACATTTGGTGTAGAATGCGGGCAGCACCTCATGAAACCCAGACTGGCTAAGTGAATTTTTTTATCCAAAAAAAAAAAAACTACAGGCTGTAATAGCCCAACAGGAAGCGACCAGGGTGCAGCAGGTGGCTCACCAGGATGCTATGCGGATGCATCAGGAAGCACTGCAGGTCCAGCATGATACAAATAAAATGTTTAGAGAAGAGCAGGAAAAGGTGACTAAAGAGCTGAAAGAGAGTGTTGAAGCACTTGCAACCAGGATTGGGCCACAGGGGGCTGCAACCCATTCCACTCCCCGCACCAATCACTTTCTGCAGAAAATGACAAAACAGGACGATGTTGAGGCCTTCCTTATGACCTTTGAGAGGACAGCAGAGAGAGAGATGGCCAAAAGATTCCTGGGCAGGGCTTGTGGCACCTTATCTGGCAGGGGATGCACAGAAAGCGTACTTTGATCTGGAGCTGAAGGACGCCCAGGTCTATGATAAATTGAAAGCGGAGATAATGACCCGATTGGGCGTGACCACCGCAGTGAGGGCACATCGGTTTCAGCAGTGGGCCTACCAACCAGGACAACCAATCCGAACGCAGATGTTTGATCTGATCCATCTGGCCAGGAAATGGCTACAGCCAGAGGTCCATTCATCAGCCGAGGTGGTGGAGGCCATAGTCCTTGACAACTACCAACGCTGTTTGCCCAAGGACGTTCGACGCTGGGTTGGCCAGAATGAGGTGCTGTCCGCTGACACCTTGGTGGCCATTGTAGAGCGGTTCTATACAGCCGGAGCAGCAGAGCATGTACCGGAGGTTAAAAACTCGTTCCCCAGGCCATGACGAACCAGCGGACCGGGTAAGATGGTTCCAAAGTACTCTGGGAAACATGACGCGCTGGGTTGGAAGAAAAGAGCAAGACTGGGGGGGGCAAAGGTGGGGCCTAAAGCCGAGACTAAGGGTTATAGGGGGTCACCATCACAACCAATTGTCTGCTACAATTGTGACAAAGTAGGACATATTGCGGCCCACTGCCCAGGTAGAGAGGAACCAATGCAATGTAATGTGTGTGATATGGGGAAAGAGAAACCGGTATTTTATGCCTGCCCTGTTGGGACGGATGTTTTCATAGGCGGAGTACCTAATCCAAAACACATGTGTACAGTGATAGTCGATGAGAAAGAAGTGGCTGCTCTACTCGACTCTGGCAGTATGGTTACACTGGTCACAGAAAAATTAGTAGCGACCAACAAGCTGGATAGACATCAGGAGCTCAGTATCACATGCACACATGGTGACACACGCCCCTATCCCACAGCCCTTGTAAACATACAGACAGAGGCCGGGAAACTAGATTACGAAGTCGGTGTGGTACCCAACATGCCATATGATGTGATACTGGGACGATATTTTCCTAATTTTGGAAAACTAGATAGAAAACATAGTAAATTGGAAATGCACACTGAAAACTGTAAGCCAGAAGTTGCCTCGATCCCACAACTAGAGCTAAAAGTAGACCTGGTTCCAGTTGAGTCGACAGTGAAGGTTTTGGTTGGGGAAAATTAAACTGAAAACATAGGGGTGGAATGTAGTGACGTAGATGACCCTATGGAGGGTGAGGAACCCAGCACTAGCAGGGTGGGTGAGAATCCATTCATAGAGACCCCTGAAGCTGACAATGTAGAAGTGTCAGTGTTAGAGGGACTCCCCACTGATTTTGGCAGCGCACAGGTGCGAGATCTCACTCTACACTATGCTAAAGAAAATGTGAAGGTAGTAAATGGGACCCCTATGACTACTGCAGACCCGCCAACAGCTTATCCTTATTTTATGGTAAAAAATTACCTATTGTACCGTGTAAATAAGATAGGGGTGGACATTGTGGAGCAATTGCTAGTTCCCACCCCATTCAGACGAACAGTTCTCAATCTGGCACATGGGCATATCCTGGGGGGACATCTGGGGATGGACAAAACCAAGGATAGACTCCTGAGGAGGTTTTACTGGCCAGGCGTACATGCAGACGTGACAGAACATTGTAGCTCATGTCCTGAATGTCAACTACATGCTCCTAAACCAGCCTTCAGAAGCCCACTGGTCCCTTTGCCCATCATAGAGACCCCCTTTGCTAGGATAGCTATGGATGTGGTGGGACCTCTCCCGAAATCAGCCAGAGGGCATCAGTATATACTGGTTATTTTGGATTATGCCACCAGGTACCCAGAAGCCATTCCACTGCGGACCATGGCTTCAAAAGGTATTGCAAAAGAGCTAATGTTGATGTGTAGTAGGGTGGGGATACCGAGGGAGATATTAACAGATCAGGGCACACCCTTTATGTCTAAGGTTATGACCGATCTGTGTAAATTGTTGCAGGTTAAGCAGTTGAGAACATCAGTCTACCACCCACAAACAGATGGGTTGGTTGAGAGATTTAATAGGACCCTGAAGTCCATGCTAAGAAAGGTAATCGATAAGGATGGGAAAAATTGGGAATTCATGCTGCCCTACTTGATGTCTGCCATTAGGGAAGTCCCACAGGCTTCCCTGGGCTTTTCGCCTTTTGAACTGTTATATGGGAGGCACCCCAGGGGGATATTAGACATAGCCCGTGAAACGTGGGAACACGAGTCCACTCCTTTCCGGAGTGTAGTCGAGCACATCAATGCTATGCAAGAGAGAATAGCCACTCCCATTGTGAGAGAGCACCTAAGGCAGGCACAGGAACACCAACAATTCGCCTATAATCGTCAGGCTACACTGAGGGTGTTCCAGCCTGGTGATAGGGTGTTGGTGTTGGTTCCCACTGTAGAATGTAAATTTCTGGCTACGTGGATTGGACCTTATGAGATTATAGAGCGAATACGGGAAGTGAACTATAAGGTTCAGCAACCCGGCCGCCGACCCCCAGAACAAATATATCATGTCAACTTAATAAAAGCCTGGAAGGACAGGGAAGTGTTGATGTTGACTTACCCCCCTCAGCCACTAGGGACACCGAAGGTGAATATTGCAGCTGCCTTGTCACCTGACCAGTTGAAGGAGGTGAACGACTTGATAATACATAATAGGGAAGTTTTCTCAGGCATACCGGGGCGTACCCATTTAGTCTCTCACAACATTGTGTCTCTCCCAGGAAAGAAGGTAAATATGAGGCCTTACAGGGTACCAGAAGCTCGCAGGAACACTATTAGAAATGAGGTTAAGGAAATGCTGGAGGCAGGGGTTATTGAAGAATCCCACAGTGAGTGGTCCAGCCCTATAGTCATGGTTTCCAAACCTGATGGCTCCTGGAGATTCTGTAATGATTTTAGAAAGGTTAATGAAATTTCAAAGTTTGATGCATACCCAATGCCCCGAGTAGATGAATTGTTAGAGAATATTGGGAATTCTCGCTATATTTCAACTATTGACTTAGCCAAGGGCTACTGGCAGATTCCCTTGACCCCGGGTGCCAAAGAAAAAACAGCCTTTGCAACCCCAGATGGTCTGTTTCACTACACAGTGATGCCCTTTGGCCTGCATGGTGCTCCTGCCACCTTTCAAAGGTTGATGGACCACATACTTAGACCACACAGGACGTATGCGGCAGCATATTTAGATGATGTGGTCATTCACAGTCCAGATTGGGAATCACATTTGTCTCAGCTCCAAGCGGTATTGGATTCAATACATGCAGCAGGCCTGATGGCTAATCCAACCAAATGCAATTTGGGGTTGGAAGAGGCCAAATACTTGGGCTATACAGTAGGGAGGGGTATGGTGAAACCCCAAATATCCAAGGTTGAAGCCATAAACTCTTGGCCTAGGCCTGTCAATAAAAAGCAGGTTAGGGCATTTTTAGGGTTAACTGGGTATTACCGGAGGTTTATTCCCAACTATGCTACCTTAGCGGCCCCTCTGACTGATATGACTAAGGCTACAGAACCCAATATGGTTAGATGGGGTGATACAGCAAACCGGGCTTTCCGGAGCCTACAGGAGGCGCTCTGCCGCAACCCCGTTTTAATGGTACCTGACTTTCAGAAAGAATTTATAGTCCGGACGGACGCCTCTGAGGTGGGGATCGGAGTGGTTTTGTCCCAAAGAATGGGTGATCACGAACACCCGGTGTTGTTCCTTAGCAGAAAGTTGGAATCCAATGAAATAAATTATTTGGTAGTTGAAGAAGAATGTTTGGCAGTGAAGTGGGCTTTGGACAGTCTTCGATACTATTTGTTGGGCAGGCACTTCACCCTGATCACTGACCATGCCCCCCTCACTTGGATGCATCGTTCGAAAGACAGGAATGCCCGTGTGATGAGGTGGTTTTTGAGTCTCCAACATTTTCATTTCACCCTGCAGCACAGGCCAGGGAAGGCCATGGGGAATGTTGATGGGCTGTCCCGGGTGCATGCTTTTTTGCGGCTGTCGCTCGACCTATGGGGTCGCAGCTGGGGGGGAGGATGTGGGACAAACCAAGGGGCAGGGTCATACATGGCAGACATGTCAGGCCAGGTCTGCTGCAAGGTCTGCACTCTAGGGAAGAAAACCGACCCTAGACAACTACACTCCCCAGAAACCCTCAGGCAGCCTAATGTGGTCACTTGGTGCTACTTCCTCAATTATTCACCAAGTATATAAGGCGGAAAGATAGAGTCAAGCTAGAAGGTCAGGCCAGAAGCTAGTTTGATTTCTGTTTGTTATTTACGATGAGAACCTTGGAAACAATGTCAAACGGTATGACCTACGTGCCTGTTCCCTAAAACCATGTGTAGACCTATGGACTCTGTTCTATAATGATATATGTTCTGCTTAGTTAGCCTTTAAGATAACATAGTAATGACTTTCTAGCATGTATGCATGTATGTATGTCCAATTGCTTTGACAATACAAATGAATTGAATTGAGATGGAGAGAGAGAGAGAGAGAGAGAGAGAGAGACAGACAGACTGAAAAACAGACAAACAGACACACACACACACACACAGACATACACACACACACACAGAGCCAGCCAGCCAGCCAGCTCAGCGATGACATCACGAGCCTCTCTCAGCTGACTGCTATGACATCACAGAGCACGTACATTCCGTTGCTTGCCGTTGCAGACTGGCTGGCTGGCTGGATGTGGGGGATGCTTGCTGCTGCTGCGTACCTTAGCAAGCTTATTTGCTTGACCGGCCTTCCAACTCCTCTGCCCACATGCCCACCTATGCCCGATCTGCTGTTCACCTGGTCACAGCTCCGCCCCAACAAGGCAGATTCTCCCAAAAATGGTACAAACTGATCCACGTTCCCCTCCACGGAAAGCTTTAGCCCAAAATAAGGGACAAATTCTGTAACAACATAATGGATGCCCACCCAACCTGTGACAAAACTGAGAAAAAAGAAAAACGCCAGTCCTCCTGGGGGAGGGACACACAGCCACCCTGGCTGCCCAATATGTCAGCGCCTACCACAGCCTGAGGGACACAGTGACACACGAGCACCGGCTGTAAATATAATGTAAATACTTGTTTGTTATGCATGTCATTGTATTTCAAAAAAGGAATCTGGAAATAGTAAACCTATTTTCTTTATTTGTATGTATTAAAGATCACATTTTTTTACATTTTCATTTTCTGTACTTCATTACATCTTATTGTGATTCATAATTCTATTATTTATTTTCCGTGTAGATGTATGTATGTATGTATGTATGTATGTATGTATATGTATGTATGTCCAATTGCTTTGACAATACAAATGAATTGAATTGAGAGGGAGAGAGAGAAAGAGAGAGAGAGAGAGAGAGAGAGAGAGAGGAATATGAGCTCCTAAAAAACATTTGTTTTTATACATAAGCGGATTTAATTTGTCATTTACAAATGAATATATAGCACTATAAACATACACAGAAGACATGGAATAGAAATTCAGAAGAAAAAGTATTCAAAAAATAATAATTTTAAGAGAAACACAAAAAGAAGAAAGCAGAGAGACAGTTCAGGAAGAAAAGTCAGAAAAGAAAAGCTGAAGACAAGAATTGGAGGTAAGACCTTTCACCTATAGAGACAAATAATTAAACAAAAAAATATGTATTAATAAAATAAATAAGCATTCTCAGTAGTTGACTCAGCCAATGAAAATGCAGAGCTCCAATTTGAATAGAGTGACAGTAGGAGAGAGCCCAACTGCCACTGAGACTGATACAAATCTATCGAACAGCAGTCTGACTGCAGAGCTGCCTTTTGAAATCCGATACCCTGAAGACATTCGCTCTGCACAGGCTATAAGGACTACAAACAAGCTGTGATGAGAGCATCTCCTGAGACCCTCATCCTAGACTACACCGGTAAAGGAGAAAACAGGGTCAAGAACAATCTACTGTTCTACACTCAGTACCCCACCGCCTTTCACAAAACCCTGTGCCAGACATACCCCAATAACAACAAGAGGGGCATTAGCAGAGGCAGGCAGATCTCAGTGCTGGTAGAGAAAGACACAGACAGTGTGATGCTCACTTTTAATGTATACCACAACGGGACCATCATGGTGCAGGACAGCGAGAGCAGCCTGGACCAATTATCTCTCGGCTTCCACACCTCAAAGCAGCAGACTGAGGTAGAGAAACACGAGCCATAGCCGGCCACCCTGCAGTCTGCCCCCAGCCACACGGAGCCAGACAGTGCCCCATCTCCCACAGACTGCCCCCCTGTCTCCCCAAAACTCTCCAGCAACATTAAAACACTAAAGGAATGCCTATCAGTGCTGGAGCTGAAGTTTGCGGAGTTCAGGGACTAAAGATGCACCACAAGGCTGAGATCCATAAGCTGAGAGCAGCAGTGAGAGACCAGGAGGAGCAGAGCCAAACCCTGAGGACGGAGCTGCACAGAGCGAGGGAGGAGCTGACCAGGACACCCCAGCACAGCCAGCTGAGGAGCCTGCAGAGCCAGCTGGAGAAGCTAAGAGAGGAGCACAGAGACTGCACTGCACTGACCCCACAACACCTACAACCCCTGACGCACCCACTGACGCACCCACACTCCCCACCACTCCTGACACACCCACTATCACCAGACCTGCCACTAATACACAAACCCCTGAAACGCCACTCCCCTAAAACACACCCGCTGCCCCCACCACTCCCGACGCAAAACCCGGAGTGGCAGGTCAACACAGAGGTGGTCATTCTGAGCGACTCCAATGGGAAGTTCCTGGATGAGAGGCGCCTCTTCCCTGGGCGAAAAGTGAAAAAGCTTTGGTGCCCGACAGCACAGAGAGCCCTGGAGCTGCTCTCCAAGAGGAGGCTGTGCCAGGTCAAACACATCCTCATCCACACCGGCACTAACGACCTGAGTGCCCGCAGGGGCGATGTGGCCTCAGCCCTGAGACAGGTGGCAAAGAAAGCCACAGAGGAATTCCAAACTGCCAAAATCACCATCTCCACACTGCTGCCCCGCACAGACGTGCCCCTGCACATCATCCAGGCCATCAACGCAGAAGTATCCCGAAGATGTGCCCTCCTCCCCAACGTCCACCTGGCACACCACTGAGACATCCAGCCACATCACCTGTATGACCACGTCCACCTCAACAAGACGGGTGTGAGGAAGGTCCGTTTTTAGTGTTTCTCTGAACACATCCAAGCTTACCTAGGCGCTACATATTATTTTCAATTACCCGTAATTCTGATCTATATTTTGGCTTGTTAATAGAAGTTATTGAAGTTGGACTCCTAATTCAAAATAACCAATATGTATCTCAACGTAATTTACTGACAGACATCACTCTTTATCACTTTCACTTTTGAAGGAACTGCTTTGTATTCTGTGTATTGTTTTATTGTAGTGCTGCTTCCTTTCTTGGCCAGGTTTTACTTGCAAAAGTGATTTTATTCTCAATGTAAGCTCAAAGTCAAATAGTTTAAATAAGAAAACAATGTATTGAAATGAGAACATCATGAACCTGTGTAATTGTGCTGAAGGACAAGCACTGAAAGCAGAGAGAATTTTGTGTTTGGCATTGAATAGCCTTAAAGAAAACTATGCCGTTTTTGGAAACTTTCATATTTAAGTTGAATGTAGGCAAAAACATTCCAGTCACTCTGAAGAGAGAATACAGTTTACTGTTCGAATAAGTAGCCCCTGAATTGAAGATAAAAATCAAAAGTGCTGTTCGTAATTAGTTTACACTTTTACATCAGATGTCTTGTTTTTGCTTTCCAAATTGAGGAGTTGTGGCATATAATGTAAATGAAGTTACTTCACTAGTAGTGCGATTTTTTCGTTGTGTATGTGTGTTTGTATATATGAACTCATACATTTTTTAAAGATTGTATTTGGAAAACAAATTCAGGTATAGCACGTGTCCCCCTTTTGAATGGGTTCTATATATAACATTTTAAAACGAATGGTTCTGTGTAGAACGCTATGTTTGGGGGTTCTTCATGTAACCCCTTTGAAGGGGTTCTACATAGAACCATAAAGGGATCCACCAGAGCGATTACTCGAGGAACCCTTTATGGTTCTGTGCAGAACAATTTCTTCTAAGAGTGTGGAGTGTCGCCACACAATTTCTCTCAGAGGGCTTTTGACCAATGGCAATCCAATCCTGAATGACGTCACCACTATCCTGTTGTACTTTATGGGAGAGATGTATTAAGTAGTTTATAATGAGAAGAATAACAATAATCACCTGTTTTTCATAGGTTTTGTATCCATGGTCTCCTTCATATTAGGAAAGGAAGTTGATCCATAGCCTACTCAGAGACAACTGAGAGTTGGTCTCTGAGCAGCAGCACAAAGGGGTCGAGTCTCTCAATGTCCGTGTGTTGGAGATATTCCACCATATTGGTCCCAGCCTTTAAAACAATGTTAAAGAAGATGTTAAAGATATTGTAGAAATATATTGCAGAAGAGCAGAACTACAATCACACTTTTTCAATGCTATTGCTGTTTTCTACCTCCCTGGTGAGGTACCAATGCGGGAAGTTTGAGAGAGTATTTCTAAAATGTGTATGATCCAATACACACAGTTATTTAAAAAGCTGACGTCTTGTACATGCTCACCAGAACCAAGCCTAATTAAATAACACATTTAATATTAAATAAGTACATGTGCAGTAGCCACTTGGACAATTACAGATCCCCAGGTCAAAACACAACAGAAAGACATGGAAGATCGTATTTTCAAATCACATCTGTGGCCCCCATAACTGTAATTTGGTATTAGTGGGTCAAAGGATTTATTTGGTTCAAGTGATAATAAGATCATATTTTGAAAACAAACACTACAGGATGTCATTTTTAAAATGACTGTGAGTACCTTTCTTTAGTGACGGTTCTGAAAGGGGCAGGGATTAGTTGAGTGTGCTAATTGGAGCTGTGAAGTGTGCAGAGAAAATACAAATGTTTTCTTTTAATATGAAAACAAAGAACTTTTTTTTAACACCGACCTGGGATTGTGTTTCTTTCCAAGTTTCCTTATTGTTTCTGAGAAGAGACTGTTCACTTGCAAAGTGAACTGGACCCGTGTGACTCGCAGGTAAGGAGAGCCCGTGTTGAACTAAGATGGCTACAGTGAGTTTTCCTGGACAAAGCTCGGGCAAAGGATAGCGCAGAGTGCACCTGCACCTGAGATTGTGTTGAGAAGCTTTGTGATAAGAGCAGGTAAAGAGGGAAAAGAAACACAAGTATTTTCTTTGTTTGAAGAACACATTTTGTTTTAACTGAAACGGGACTACAACTTTTGAAAGGAAATAGTTGCTAGTGCACTGTATTTTTATTGAGTTTATTAGAAGAAAAAAGCTTATATTTTGGACAGAACGAACTCGTTTGGCATGCAACTAGCAGCAAACGATGTGAAGCAAACAAAACAGTTAGCAAGTTAGCAAGTTACAGTCTGTCCTAGGTCCGGGGGTGCTTATGGTTGTTTATGGGTTCCCTTACCTTAGCCAGTGTCATGTACGGGTGTCCGTACCTTACTGGAGTGTTTGTTTTTATTATAATATATATACATAATATAATATATAATAATGTAATATTTCAGATAAATCGTCACAGTGAGTGACACCAGCATTATTGGTTTTTTGAGAAATAAAAAAACAGAATGTAGAGAAGAAAATGTTGGAAGGAAGTTGGGAGAAAGACTGGTCTTCGAAGGAGCACCGGGACTGGTGGAAGCAACAACAACCAGATAAGACAGAGAAAGGAATTGTGATATTGTGTCAGGTTGGTGAGAATCAAGAAAAGAAAATAACAGAAATGGAAGATCATCATAAACAGTAATGTGAATTGAGAGAAGAAGTTGTGAAAAATACGATAGAATTAATAGAACTACAAGGCAAATTAGAAGGGCAAGAAAAGTGGTCAGAAAAGGTGAAGGTGTAGGTGCGCGATGTGCTGCCGTGTTAGGAGCGCGTCGCGACACAGATCACTCCGAGGACGACAGGCCCGATTGGGATGATTTAGATCGCAAAGCATGGGAATATGAAAAAGGAGGTTTTGCTAGCGCTCCTCCCCCATATAATCCGGAATATAAATCAATCACTGATTTTGGTTATAATAATACATTGTATCCAGATATGACCGCTCTGAAAACGGTCCCAGCTGCACCCATGCAAGTCAAAACTAGACAGAGTAAAGAGGAAGGTCAATCAATAGTCTATACGACTAAAACCCATGTCCCCTTCTCCCCAGGAGAAAAAGAAATGATATGGGCGTCCCTCCCAAAATTAAAACCAAACCAGGGTAACACAACTTTTTGGGATATTCTAGATGAAAAGATGGTTATTCACCTCCTTCACCCGCACGATGTACACATCATCGTGAAGGCTAAATGTCCGCCCAACATTTGGATACAGTTACTACGAGAATATCAGACCGGGGAGTGGGCTAATGTAGCCTCTACAGATGAGGAGGAAATAACAGAACTTTTTCACAATGGATCAAGAAAACTGAGATAGTGAAATAATGAAATAATCGAGTGGGATTATTTGACATTTTATTCTAAATAATCATAAGCTTAAATAATAAGTTATAAGGGCTGTTTGAGACACTGCAGGGTCAATAAAACATGCCACAGATCGGATATCTGAATTATCTTTAGATATCAATGTGTATGTGCTTTGTGTGTTTATGAATATGTATAGTTTGAAGGTGATATAAGGTAAATGTCTATGTTTTGGCAATCATTTTAGAATTATATTTAAAAATGTAACAACAGATTTATCATATTCATGAGGATCTTTGGCTCTATACAGAGTGTCTCAAGCATCAGAAATCAGAAAGAAAGACTATTATAAGAAAAGTAATCCAAAATATACATTGAATAAACAGATGGATAATAATAGTAATACATAAATAGTCATGGTGTCTCCACAAGAAGAACCAGAATTTGTTTGTTAAACATCATGTTATGGACAAGCTCTGTCAAAAGTCAAATTCAAGGAAACGAAAGGCTAGAAGAGAGCCTGGTGCAGCCCTGACAGCCTGTGAAAGCAGGAGAATGTAAACAGTCTGGTGACATGTTACAGTCTTTCAGAAAATGTTTGGTTATTGGTGCCTAGCATATAATACCTGAAATGAAAGTCAAAGTAGACCATGGTTTTAAGATGAGTGATGTAGGAAAAGGGTAAGATACCGCAGAAGTATAAGATTACAACTATAGAATAAGTAAGCTCAAGTAATATAAAATGCTTTACAGGAGAAAAGTAAGAATGGAAAGGAAGAGTAAAAGAGAAGGTGTCCTAGGATTATGGGAATCATTATTGAGATCAATGGCCTATTGGCTAATATTTTGTTAGGTACATATATGACTTCAATAAACGAATAATGGAGTGACATCTGTATAAATATAAATAAAACATATTGATAAAAAAACCTGAATACATTTCTTGTAAGAAATTAAGAATAGGAGAAAGAATAGCTGTTAGAATGCAGAGCAATGTTAACCAAAGTTGAAGAGGGTTTGAGTAAGTTGACGAGGGTCTGAGTAAGTTGATAAGGCTTGGGAAGCAGGAAAAGGTGAGTTTGATGTGTGTGAGACAAATGTGCTGCCACTTTTAGCACAGAGAGCTTCTGATGGTGATTGAATGAAACGTGGGAAAATAAATAAACTTGATGTAGGATAAATGAATAAATAATTGAATGAGATATGAGCCGCAGAGACCTCCCACATTGGAAAGTGGACTACAGCAGATAATCCTCTCCTCTCCCAGGGCAGGGTGATTAAGTGGGGATGCGTGTGAAGAGTGCAGGTGGACCCAGGTGAGTTGTGAAAGAAAGAAGAAACAAAAATAATAAGGCACGCGTGCAAACAATCAAAATAATACTAAGTGAATAACAAATTAAACAATAAAGTGAAAGATAATCAACACACAAAATAATGGCAATATAGAACCAAACAAAATACACAAGCCATATTGCATAAAGTGAAGTGAAATATAAATATAATAAGTAATGGTGATTAAGGAGCTAATTAACACCGTCCGTGACATTTACATTGGTTGGGTGTGTGTTTTATTGAAATACAAAATAATTCTATTTTTCCGAAGTGCTGAACTTTAATACAGTCTAGAAAGATTAATATTTTTTGTCTTGGGCTATATTATTATTACCATAGTTTTTCTATTGTATAAGTATCTTGGAGTAGAGGCATAGGTGGGCATGTGGGCAGAGGAGTAGGAAGGCCGGTCAAGCAAATAAGCTTGCTAAGGTACGCAGCAGCAGCAAGCAGCCCCCACATCCAGCCAGCCAGCCAGTCTGGCTGGCAGTGACTGAGTGGTTGACAGACGGCAAGCAACGGAATGTACGTGCTCTGTGATGTCATAGCAGTCAGCTGAGAGAGGCTCGTGATGTCATCGCTGAGCTGGCTGGCTGGCTGGCGGGCTGGCTGGCTCTGTGTGTGTGTGTTTTTCTGTTTGTCAGTCTGTCTGTCTGTCTATCTCTCTCTCTCTCTCCCTCTCAATTCATTTGTATTGTCAAAAGCAATTGGACATACATACATTCATACATATATATATATATATATATATATATATATATATATATATATACATACATACATACATGCTAGAAAGTCATTACTATGTTATCTTAAAGGCTAACTAAGCAGAACATATATCATTATCGAACAGAGTTCATAGGTCTATACATGGTATTAGGGAACAGGCACGTAGGTCATTCTGTTTGACATTGTCTCCAAGGTTCTCATTGTAAATAACAAAGAGAAATCAAACTACCTTATGGCCTCCTGACCTTCTAGCTTGACCTTATCTTTCTTAAGTATACAAGAGAGAAAAACAGTTGTGAGAAAAGAATTTCTAACTTTCCTTCCACACATACATACATACATACAAACCAGAGGCATGCAAAAAAATATAAAGAGGAAGAAAATGTTGTATAGCACATACAAAAGGGATGGTGATGAAACAAAATACATAGAATATGTTGAGCTGCAAAGAGATCTTAAGAAAGGGATCAGGAAAGCAAAGAGGGAAATAGAAAGAAACATAGCTCTTGGAGCTACAACCAATGCAATGAGCTTTTTTCAAAATTACAACAGCAAGCGGTCAATTAAGGAGGAGGTGAAACAGATAAAGGGCAAAAATTGAGGTATCTTGGAAAACGAACAAGATGTGGCAAATATTCTAAATGAGTATTTCACAGAGGTTTTTACAAAAGAAAAAACAGATGACATGCCACAGGTTGACAATCAATCCAGTCAAACCCTAAGAGAGATGAGGATAAATAAGGAGGAGGTACTAAAGGGACTAGCAGAATTAAAATCAAACAAATCACCTGGGCCAGATGGGATATTTCCAACAGTTCTTAAAGAAATGAGGGAAATTATGTATAGGCCGCTAACTCGATTATTCCAAATGACACTTAGAACAGGGGATGTTCCCACTGACTGGAAGACAGCAAATTTCATACCAATCCACAAGAAAGGGGACAAAACTGAGCCAGGAAATTACAGACCAATCAGTCTCACCTGCATCACCAGTAAAATGTTGGAAAAAATGATTAGACAGAAAATAGAGGAGCATCTCAATGAAAACCATATTCTTGGAGATAGTCAACATGGGTTTAGACGAGGCAGATCATGTCTTACTAACTTAATACATTTTTTTGAACATGGAACTGCAGCTGTAGATCACGTGAAAGCATATGATATGATATACTTAGATTTCCAAAAAGCTTTTGATAAGGTTCCACACCAAAGACTGATCCTCAAATTGGAAGCTGTAGGCATTCAGGGTCATGTAAGTAGATGGATTATGAACTGGTTGATGTATAGGAAACAGATTAGAGGAGTCACTTCTAACTGGAGTGAGGTTGTTAGTGGAGTTCCACAGGGATCAGTACTAGGGCCTTTGCTTTTTCTAATCTATATTAATGATCTGGACTCTGGGATACTTAGCAACCTTGTCAAATTTGCAGATGATACTAAAATAGGTGGCTTAGCAGATACAATCTTGGCAGCACATGCTATTCAGAGGAACTTAGATAAATTCAGTTGTGGGCTGACACCTGGCAAATGAAATTCAATGTGGACAAGTGCAAGGTGATACATGCAGTAAAACAAAAATGTCCACTATAATTACACTATGGGAGGTACAGATCTAGATGAAGTAATGCATGAGAAAGACCTAGGAATCTATGTGGATTCACTTTCTCCATCCAAACAATGTGAGGAAGCAATACAAAAGGCATACAGAATGCTAGGGTATATCGTCAAAAGTGTAGAATTTAAAACAAGGGAAGTAATGTTAAGACTGTACAATGCGCTAGACCTCATCTGGAATACTGTGTACAGTTCTGGGCACCACACTTCAAGAAGGATATTGCTGCTTTAGAGGCAGTTCAGAGGAGAGCAACCAGACTTATTCCAGGTCTGAAGGGAAAGTCCTACTCGGAGAGACTGAGGGAACTGAACCTTTTCACCCTGGAACAGAGGAGATTACGTGGGGACTTGATCCAAGTCTTCAAAATCATGAAAGGTTCCTCAAACCAGAGGAGCTTTTCCAGATCAGCAGGGACACACGCACCAGGGGACAACAAATGGAAATTGGGCTTCAAGGCATTCAAGATGGAAAGTGGTAGAAGCTGAAAGTTTGGGAACATTTAAAAATAGACTGGATAGGATCCATGGATCACTTAGATATTAATGGACACCAAACGAGCATGATGGGTCGAATGGCCTCCTCTCGTTTGTAAACTTTCTTATGTTCTTATGTTCTTATGTTCTTATGAATGTTCCCTAAGCATGTTTCAAATGTTCCCTAATTTATGTTACAAATGTGCCTTAGCACCTCTCTCTCTCTCTCTCTCTCTCTCTCTCTGTCTCAATTCAGTGCATTTGTATTGTCAAAGCAATTGGACATGCATACATACATACATACATATATATGGAAAATAAACAATATGTGTACATCTCTGCATTAATGGTGCCCTAACAGATGTGCAAGTTACATGACAGACAGACAGACAGACACTCACACACACTTTCACACACACACACACACACACACTTTCACAGACAGACAGACACACACACACACACACTTGTATACCTGACACGTATAGAAGACTGGATAGGGAGATATAAATAGCAATGGGGAGACTCTTGTACTTGGTGTGGCTCTATCCATATAGTGGGGCCAGCAGCCACTTAGCAGGTGTAGCAATAGAAGCTCAGCCTGGGGAGACTGGATTTAGCATTTCCTCTCCATTTTGATAAGTATCCATAATCATTTCTGCAAAATACTTCTATGATACCTATGTATGTTTTTTACTTGTACTATATTATACTATCAAGTATCAGTGTACACATACAATGTGACCTGTTACATTAATACAGAGGCCACGGAAGGCCAGATCAGTAATAGCCACTGTCCCCTGATATTACACTTTTTTACAATCACTTTGGCACTCATTTCAGAACCTTGATGTCATTTTTCAAAACTCTAGACACAAAACTCACACCCGATGATCAAAATGCACATTTTTCAATTGCTTGGATACAATACACATCAACCTCAGATCATTTGTTCATTGAACTAAAATGATACAACTTAACGTCAAAGTATTACCATTTCAAAATGCAATTCACACATTACATCTGAGATCACTGTCTATTCATTTCATTACAAAGATCTAACTATCAATTGATACAGCTGCTCAAAATGATAAGTGACTGTTGCATTACTCTTAATTCATAGTTTTATGGAAACTGACGAACAGTATTCCATGTTTCGATCATGAAAGTTTCAGGATAATGAGATCCATTGACACCAATAACCGAGGAGCATGAACCAGTTGGACTACATTATCTATGGATGTAATATTTCATCATCATTCATCATCATGTAGCACTTTTCCACACCATGTTTTCAGTGTGGAAGGAAAGTTAGAAATTCTTTCTCTAATACCTGTTTTTCTCTCTTGTATACTTAAGAAAGATAAGGTCAAGCTAGAAGGTCAGGCCAGAAGGTAGTTTGATTTCTGCTTGTTATTTACGATGAGAATCTTGGAGACAATGTCAAACAGTATGATTGAAGTGCCTGCTCCCTAATCCATGTGTTGATCTATGAACTCTGTCCTATAATGATATAAATTCTGCTTAGCTAACTTTTAAGATAACATAGTAATGACTTTCTGATTATAACCAGCTCTTTGATTTTTGTGTATAAAAGCTCTGACTGTTAAAATGAAGGCAGAGCGACTTTGGGATCTTCTTGAGTCACTGTTCCTCTCCACGCTGCGTGTATTAAAGGCATTGCAACTAACGCTCCAACCTGGTTGAAGATGATTGTTCTTCCACATCAGATTTGACATTACTGTATGTATGCAGGCCCTTGTAATTGCTTTTCCAATACTGCCAACTGGTTATTGATGATTGATTTCACATTGTGGTACGAGTATCGAGTGAAATGAGTGCTATCCACCCCAGCAACACAGTGATAACATGGAGCCGGCAAGTCATCCAGGTCACAATAGAGGTCAAGCAGTGGGAGGAGGAAGACGTGGTGGTCAAAGGAATGGAAGGGGACATGCACCCCTTCTGAGAGGTGGTCGTGGGCCTCGTCATAGAGGAGGGCTTAGGCCTCACCAGAGAGGCAGCCATGGGCCTCATTTGAGAGGTGTTGGGGGAACGTGGTAGAGGACAAGGCCACGGACCAGACAGCGGCAGCAACAGCAAATAGTGTCCAGTGAAATCCGAGAAATAGTTGTAGAACATGTTGTAAATCATGGCATGACCATGACTGAGGCAGCTACAATGATTCAATCAAACCTCAGAATCAACTCAGGATCAACTGTGGCCTCAATCATCAGAAATGTCCGTACTGAGAAGCGGCAAGTCTTCAGCATGCACTAAACATTAGGCTACTCTCAATTGTCAAATGACTGTATACTGCATACCAATGTGTAGCACAGAGTATAGTGTGCCTTTTGAAAGAAATGCAGACAGAGTGAAGCAGCTGATGACTGAGTATGTTCAGGTATGTTCAGTTTCAAGATGCCTCTTGTGAAAAATGGTTGTGAGAACCTGAACCTGAACACAGGGCTGATGGAAATTTAGAAGTACAGTAATCAATCCTTTGTTTTGCTTTTTACACTAAGCCAGGTGAGGAACACTGCAGTTGACATTTTACTGTAGTTTTGTTCTTTTTTGTAGCTAATTATTTTTGCATGGATTCAAAGAAACCTATGGTGTGATTTGATTGTATTGCATCAATACATTTCAGATTTTGTTCAATGATTCCACTGTGTCTGTAGTATTCTCTCTACTAGTCCTTTTACAGTGATGTATTTATGTGTAGTACCATAATGAAACATGTATCACATATTTTGTACTACAATATTTAATGATTGTACGAACAACTACACAGTGAAACTATCGGTATCTTCTGTGTTACTATGTTACTATGGTATTTCATGATAAATGAGTTATTTGAACCAACAAGTCTGCAAGTGCTAGGTTTCTTTAAAGATATGAATGCACAATGCAATGTTTTGAACATTGGACAGCCTGTGTTACAAGTGATGACCGTTTTGAGTTTTGTGTCTAGAGTTTTGAAAAATGACATCAAGGTTCTGAAATGAGTGACAAAGTGATTGTAAAAAACTGTATATTCATCCTATTTAATGTGCTCTTTTAAAATGTACTTTTCTTTTTTATGTTGCCATTTCTGTTCTACCAATGTTTCAGTTGTTAGCCAAAGATTGACAGAGTACATCTCATACACACAGGCCAGACAGCAAGGATTTCTTTTTGAAATTCAATTACAAATGCTGCATGAACTCATCAATACGATTAGAGCTCCTGAAAGCAATATAACTAACTCACTCTACAGCATCTCATTAGCAGTGAAAAGAAACCAAGAAAGTTGGGACAGTCGACTGTTTACCACTATGTAACATCACCTTTTCTTTTAATAACACTTATTAAGCACTTGGGCACTGAAGACACCACTTGGTTAAGTTTAGCAAGCGGGATTTTCCCCCATTCATCCATTATGCATTTCCTCAGCTGCGCAACTGCACAGGGCCTTCGTTGTCTTAATTTGCAGTTCATAGTGCGCCACACATTCTCAATTCGGAGACAGGTCAGGACTGCAGGCAGGCCATGCTAGCACCCGCACTCTCTGCCTATGCAACCATGCGCTTGAAATCTGGGCAGAATGTGGTTTGGCGTTATCCTGCTGAAAAATGCAGGTACGTCCCTGGAAAAGACGATGTCTGGATGGCAGCATATGTTGCTCCAAAATGTGTACATCTCTTTCTGCAAAAATGGTGCCCTCACAGATGTGCGAGTTACATGACAGACACTCATACACACTGTCACACCCATACACACACAAACACACACTTTCACAGACAGACACACGCACACACACACACACACACACACTTTCACAGACAGACAGACAGACACACACACTTTCACACACAATCACTTTCACAGACAGACACACACACACACTTTCACACAGAGACAGACACACACACACTTACATACATACATACATACATACATACATACATACAGTGAGGGAAAAAAGTATTTGATCCCCTGCTGATTTTGTACGTTTGCCCACTGACAAAGAAATGATCAGTCTATAATTTTAATGGTAGGTGTATTTTAGCAGTGAGAGACAGAATAACAACAAGAAAATCCAGAAAAACGCATTTCAAAAAAGTTATAAATTGATTTGCATGTTAATGAGGGAAATAAGTATTTGATCCCCTATCAATCAGCAAGATTTCTGGCTCCCAGGTGTCTTTCATACAGGTAACGAGCTGAGATTAGGAGCACTCTCTTAAAGGGAGTGCTCCTAATCTCAGCTCGTTACCTGTATAAAAGACACTTGTCCACAGAAGCAATCAATCAATCAGATTCCAAACTCTCCACCATGGCCAAAGAGCTGTCCAAGGATGTCAGGGACAAGATTGTAGACCTACACAAGGCTGGAATGGGCTACAAGACCATCACCAAGCAGCTTGGTGAGAAGGTGACAACAGTTGGTGCGATTATTCGCAAATGGAAGAAACACAAAATAACTGTCAGTCTCCCTCAGTCTGGGGCTCCATGCAAGATCTCACCTCGTGGAGTTTCAATGATCATGAGAACGGTGAGGAATCAGCCCAGAACTACATGGGAGGATCTTGTTAATGATCTCAAGGTAGCTGGGACCATAGTCACCAAGAAAACAATTGGTAACACACTATGCCGTGAAGGACTGAAATCCTGCAGCGCCCGCAAGGTCCCCCTGCTCAAGAAAGCACATGTACAGACCCGTCTGAAGTTTGCCAATGAACATCTGAATGATTCAGAGGAGAACTGGGTGAAAGTGGTCTCAGATGAGACCAAAATCAAGCTCTTTGCCATCAACTCAACTCGCCGTGTTTGGAGGAGGAGGAATGACCCCAAGAACACCATTCCCACCATCAAACATGGAGGTGGAAACATTATGCTTTGGGGCTGTTTTTCTGCTAAGGGGACAGGACAACTGCACCGCATCAAAGGGACGATGGACGGGGCCATGTACTGTCAAATCATGGGTGAGAACTTCCTTCCCTAAGCCAGGGCATTGAAAATGGGTCAAATACTTATTTCCCTCATTAACATGCAAATCAATTTATAACTTTTTTGAAATGCATTTTTCTGGATTTTCTTGTTGTTATTCTGTCTCTCACTGCTAAAATACACCTACCATTAAAATTATAGACTGATCATTTCTTTGTCAGTGGGCAAACGTACAAAATCAGCAGGGGATCAATTACTTTTTTCCCCCACTGTACATACATATATATGGAAAAGAAACATTACAAGTACAAATCACAATAAGATGTAATAAAGTACAGATAAACAAAGTGTAATAAAATGTGATCTGTTTGAAAATGCAGGGACGTCACTGGAAAAGATGATGTCTGGATGGCAGCATATGTTGCTCCAAAATGTGTACATCTCTTCTGCAAAAATGGTGCCCTCACAGATGTGCGAGTTACATGACAGACAGACAGACAGACACTCACACACACTGTCACACCCACACACACACTTTCACAGAGAGACATATACACACACACACACACACACACACACACTTTCACACAGAGACAGGCACACACACACACACACACACACACACACATACATACATACATATGGAAAAGAAACAATACTTTTATAAATCACAATAAGATGTAATAAAGTACAGAAAAACTAAATGTAAGAAAATGTGATCTTTAATACACACAAATATGTATGGCTGGTCGGATGCGTCTTGGACTCGGGTTCCTCTTCATTACGTATAACGCTTTTGCCTTTTGCTAAAGCTTTCCGTGGAGGGGATCGTGGGTGAGTTTGTACCATTCTTGGGGGGCTCTGCCTTGTTGGGGCGGAGCTGTGATCCAGGTGAACAGCAGATCGGGCATAGGTGGGCATGTGGGCAGAGGAGTAGGAAGGCCGGTCAAGCAAATAAGCTTGCTAAGGTACGCAGCAGCAGCAAGCAGCCCCCCCATCCAGCCAGCCAGCCAGTCTGGCTGGCAGTGACTGAGTGGTTGACAGACGGCAAGCAACGGAATGTACGTGCTCTGTGATGTCATAGCAGTCAGCTGAGAGAGGCTCGTGATGTCATCGCTGAGCTGGCTGGCTGGCTGGCTCTGTGTGTGTGTGTGTCTGTGTCTGTCTGTTTTTCTGTTTGTCAGTCTGTCTGTCTGTCTGTCTCTCTCTCTCTCTCTCTCTCTCTCTCTCTCTCCCTCTCAATTCAATTCATTTGTATTGTCAAAGCAATTGGACATACATACATACATACATACATATATGTAGCGTAAGGTACACTTATACATTTCAATTAAAGAAGTGAATTCATAGTATCACCTTATCACGAATCCTGGAGTCTTGTAGAACTCAATTTCTGTAATAATTGGACGCAGACACCAATTCCAAAGATATAAATTGTCAAATTTATTTAAAAACAAAGACTAAATGTAGCACTACACTAATTATACAAAAGGGAAAAACTAATTAAAATTCAACTCTAGATCAACAAATCAAAGACAAATCACTTCCGTGACCAAATCAAAGACCATGGGATCCCATAGGATAACACACAAATCGTTAAACAAAAAAGGTTATAAACACATTGACTACAATACCGGTTAGTAATTCTAGGAATCACTAAGAAACAGTTGAAAGTGCTAAATTGCAGTTTCAGAAGATGAAAAAAAAACTGTAACTGATGGGATATGTAGTACTTTATACTCGAGTGGTCTATGCGATTACACCCTGTTGGTGTTATTAAGAACGCCAAGTACCAGAATGCAGAGCGGGACTGTTTTTTGTGCCGTGACTTGTCGGGGGAAAAACGCGCAGAAAAAACGGACGAGAAGGTGAAGGTAGTATGGCGGTGATGCACGCGTTGGTGAAGTGGGAAAGCGGGGTCGACAAAGACTCTTACAGCGTGATTCCCACTGCTTGCTTTCGCAATTTTGATTTATTCAGCATTGCTGATGATGACGAAGAGACGACTCGAAACTTCAGAGCAGAGTGGAGAGACACGAACAAACCTCCAAAAGGTGGATGGCCTGTCCATGAAGCGCAGATCATTATGACTGGTAACAATGTTTATTTAAAAAAAAAACATTAAAGTCTTTACATGCTATTTGATATATACAATCACAGTATATTTGAAATGAATGTTTAAGTTATTAATGTGTTGTACTTCTAACATACTCTTATAACATGGTAGGTGGTGGTGAGGGCGCTAAAAACTCGTCATACTTGACTGGCATTTGTAAGAACGATTTATTGTGTGTTGTGCTTTACAATAAAATCCCCCAAATCACAAAATAAATTAAACCAGATATAATTTAACTTCAGTTTTGATTCAGTGTTGGCTGTTCATCTTAATTTGTATGGTCAAAGCACAGTATTTTTATGACAAATAAATATAATCCCCAAATATCTGTGGACATAATGCAGGGTTTTATTTATTTTATTTTTATTTTAGGAAAAGAAGGCGAACTAAGAAGAAAACTTAATGACCTAACAAAAATGCCCTGTCCTAAAATGAAGAGAGTACCTAAACCAAACAAAAAACTTCAAATTTCAGATGATAGTGACCTTGATGAACCACAGTTACCGGTGAGATAATTACTGCAAATATTAAATAAATGTATTGCAGGATTGTTTTTTTTTTAATCATATTCATATATATATATATATATATTTTCATTTTAAACTCTTTTCCTCTCTGAATACAGCACAAAATAAGAAAGAAAACCGATGGAGCTTCAAGAATTAGATCCCGTCATATTCTACAGACATTTAAAGAGTCCAGTGAAGTTGAGCTACAGCAAAAAGTTAAGCAGCTCGAAAAGGAAAACACAAGACTTAAAAATGAAAACCAATGTCTTCGAAACCGTATGGTTGATGGTAAGTTTTTTTATTTATAGCAAATAATTCCTTACCTTGATAAATGTTATTCTTCAGTAATTTAGATTCCAGAGTAATGTATTATAGTTGATCATACTGAAGTAATCTAGAACCACAATACAGACTCTTAATGTGCACTGTCTAATAGTTTAATAATACTGATTATTAAATAAAGTTTTTCAACATAACTTCATAATCCTACATTAATGACTATATGCATTACATTAGACCTGGTAATTCTTGTATTTTATCTTTTTTATTTTTTTCGTAGCTAATGTTAATGACCCACAAAAAGGTCAGTTTGCCAATAACATAGAGCAAGTCTCTCAAGTATAATTGCAGGCATTGATGGTTTTGTTTTCACTTTGCATTAAATATATTACTAGAAATGATTATCATTTAATACTAAGGTGTTTTTTCTCCAGAGATTCCAGACCTTTTGGACAATCTGAAAAAAATTGTAACAAAAGCCACATTTATCAGCAATGAAGACAAAAGTGTGTCACCATCAAGTGGTTCTGACAGCCCCACAGCAAATTGTTCTGAATCTGACAAAGAATCACCAAAACAGGTATAACACTCTTGGTCTACAATATTACAAAGACAAGGTAAAAATATATATATTGAAAACAAATATTGGTTGTAAACAATCTAATGATGCTACATTATCAGTTATATTCATAGTTAAAGTTGATAATAAGAATGTAATTGAATTATGGGTGTCACAGATTCACTGACTTTATTATGTCTGTAAATTAATAAACTTAGAATTGAGACATACTGTGGTCTTTAATAACACATTTCTGTAACAAAATCACAGCCTTACTGATAATGTATTCCACTTAACATAATATAAGAATAGTTTGGGGATAAACTTGTTTTTTATTTACCATTGTCTTTTAGGTGGAAATATTCCCAGGCACTGGAGTTTACATTGACAAACTGTCCTGGATCCTTGCAGAGAGGTGGAGCACGAATACGTCATATGCAAGAACCCTGACGGTTGCTGTCTTTGACTTTCCAACATTACTAAAGAGCAATCTTCGTGGTGGTGGCAGCAAGAGAGATCCAACTTCGGAGACATTAAGATCCTCATTGATGTTATTGAGGATCATATACAGCTGCCTTCGGAAGGACACGACGTGTTTCAGTTGCGGGGCTTTGCAGCCCAGCGGGACCCTCTTAATGCCGGACATCAGCTGCCCGAGCCGGTGCGGATGAACGGAGGGACGTTAGACAGCGTTACCTTCCGGGCAGGAGCAGCGAGCGGCAACACCGGGGTGAAAGTGTCGTCTAACACTGTGCCATTAGCCACTAGCTGATTGAGCAGATCAGTGGTTTTTAAGAAGATAACAATGGCAGCAGACTTGATATTTTCACACCCTGCTACCTCCCCAACCGCTAACACACACTGCTCTAGGGGGCAGAACTGCACCGGAGCGATCTTGACTCCATGGCGTCGGGTCAGTTTTTCAAAAGACGCATTCAGGGGGTCCGACCCCCCGACCCGGGAAGAACTACCGGTACTCCCCCCTCCCCTCCCCTGTTCCCCCACAATAAGAAAAGCCCTGAAAACAGAAGACAAAATAAACAAACTGAAAAAAGTAAAGCAACAAAAAAACGCAGCCAAAGGACAGAGCTCTCAGCAGCACTCCCGCTCACTGCAGACCCCTCCCACACACTCCCAGCTGAGAGAGAGAGAGAGAGAGAGAGAGAGAGAGAGAGAGAGAGAGAGAGAGAGTTAGTGTCTGTCTGTCTCTCTCTCTCTGTAGATGCATCATAGGGAACATATGTAACAATCTCTCTTTTTGTTTACCAAAAATGAGAATGAACGTATTTCAAGTGGGTGTTGCCTTGGTTGGAAACGTTTTAAGATTATTTATGAAGTGTAAAGTGGATTTGTCTCAGTTCTCCGTAGTTTTCAATGTATGTGCCATTCAGTAGCGTTCATGTTACAGATGTGCCCTATGCAGTGGTAGGGTCAATAAAATGTCAGTAAAACTTTATTTTAGCAATTATGGAGGGGAAGAACTGCAAATAGAGGGTCCCCACTAATTATCTAACTTACCAACAACGTTTCAAATTAGGTCTTGCGAAGCTGCCAAATAATGCTGTATAATCGTATGTGTCTTCATACACCGGCTGCTATAGTCTGATAGCTTTGATTATATATATATATTTTCTCGTGAACCACAAATGCTATTTGCTTGATTTTTACAGAGTATGTTATAAATACCATTGTTATGAAGCCTGACAAATTGTATGCTGTAATTATGAATATTTTCAAATCATTTGTTTGTTTTTCCTAACATGTTACAAATGTTCCCTATGTGAAAGATGCATTATATCTTAATAACGTCTAAACAATTAAAGATATACAGATTATTATTTTCGGTAAAGTTATAACACATTGCTATTAACTATGTGTGTCAGTAAAAGTTTAAAAAATCCTAACAATTTTTTATTGATCCTGCAAAATAAGTGTTTAGGGAACATTTGTAACATAGTTAGGGTTAGCCACTGGGTAAGGGTTACATCTTCAGCAGTAAGTTTATTCATGTTAATTATTCTCATCAATGTTAAAGAACAATAAGTTATATTATGTGTGTCGATAAAATGCTGATATTCCATAACGTTTGCTTGTGTATTCTGCAAAACACATATTTAGGGAACATTTGTAACATTAGGGTTACGATTTGCCATAGACGCGGAATGAGTTTGATTGTGATGTTAAATGGGGTTTAAAGACGCAGTCGCCTCGGTGCTGATTACTATTGCTGTGTTTCTCCACTTCTACTCCATGCTTGGGAACGCCCACATCCAGTGACGTCAAAACCGGTGGAAAAGCGGGCCGGTTCAAAAAAGATCAGCTGGATCCCAGGCCGAGCAGCAGCTCCGGCTCCAGCACCGGCACCATGTTGCTGGAAAAGCGCTAAGTGAGCTCACAGTGAGCTCAGTGTAATGTCTGCTCTGGTGAGCTCACAGTGTGACCTAGTCGTGAGTTCACGTCTTCACTGGGTAGTCCTTGACAACTTAATTGACTCAATTCTTGGGCTTAATTGGTCAAAATGACCATTGGTTGAAGGTACTCAGGGACTGATGTGTAGAGAGACTTATTAAACCTGCAGGATTGTGGTTTTCCCAGAACAGAATTAACCAGTGTAGCGTTATGTTGGGTGTATTCTGATAAGAGCAGTTTAGCTCTGAGCTGAAGCACTGATCTAAAGAAGACCTCTCCCCCCCAAATTTATCAGATTTCCTTAACTCATCAGCATGTGAACTGGTTTACATCAAAGTGACAGTCTTGGGAGGATGGCACCGAGAATGGGCCAAATAGCTTGGAATCCCTGCTGTGAGATGTCTGGGGAAGGGGGCCTGTAGGAAATAAAAACTCTTTGAAATGGACGAGAGCCGAAATCCCGACACAGAGCTACGAACCCGTGCCAACCGGCATTTCCAAAAGATGGCATGGATTGACATCAGTCATAAATCAAGCCCCCCTTAATCGTTTGACTTAATGACTTAAATGACTTAATCGTTTCTCCAGATAGGCAGGAATTGTTTCTGTTAACGAGCGATTGACACTAGGTAAATGACGACCGTGGGATCGCATCTTCCTAGTGCACATCAAAGACGGACATCTGCTTTGGATCCATCACCTCTTCACGGGAGGACAGATCATAAAACGGACCCGGACCTGTATCTTCTGATTGGATGAACGGCCATAAGATGTTACGTCATTTTCCTATAAAGCTGCACTCATGTTGGTAAACATTAAGTTCTCACTGAAGGAATTATTCCTGACGTGGGGCTTCCGAGCGGCTCGATTAAAGTTCTATTTGCTTTATCTCCATGATTTCTCCACTTATTTCCCACACGGTTCTACACCATATAATCACAGTTTAAACGATATTAAATCAAATCGCAGCCAATCAGCTTTTCTTCATTTTGAAATCATTTAATGAGAGCATTACATTTATTTTGGTAAGACTAAATTAGAATGCATATTTCCTGTAACCAACTAAACACATTTATACATTTTGCTACAAGTAAGACTTTAAAAATAGATCATGTAGTACTGTATACCCGCTGCTACAGCCATCACTGTGATTCTCTCTCCGTCACAAAAGAGGCACGTCATCAGGGGCCCAGTTGATAAGGACAGTACAGGAACCTAAAACATGCACTGCAGCAGTCACATGATTCACAGCAAAAAAAATGTTACAATACAGCTTCATGTGAAACCCTCAAAACCCAGCACAGAAGACTGGTGAATAATCATGTACTGGCACTAGGAAACACATGAAAACAAAAAACAATAAGCTCGTACCTTATCCATATTAAGATCTCTTTGTAGTGGCCTTACATAGATCATGGCAGAGCCAATGTGGATTTCTGGGTCCCTTCAATATTTCATGAGTACCCCTCATCAGGGCAAGGAATAACATCCAAGATCCTGAAATCTTCATGAGTTCAAATCCAGCCCCTCACTCAGTTTAGGATACGATTCCAAGAACTGATTTCTGAATCCTTCACAACTGCGCTCACATCCTGACATGAAATACAACTCAAATGTGAATCTAATGAACATCTTACTCAGTAATAGACAACCTTGGATTCACAATAGGTTTCTATTCTTTTCATTTGTATAGCATGTGCACGTAGAACAAGCGAATGGATCACAAACGGGCAAATATTCCCGATCTGAATTCCACACATTTCATTAGGAGAGGCATCTGAAAGGATTTGGGGAGCTTTCAAATTGTAATAGTTGATGATATTTCAGTAGCACAGGACAGTGCTTTAATAAAACGTCTAAAATATCCAAGGTACATATAACATTACATGTCACTCATATAGCTGTCTTGTTTTCCCAATGTTTCTTGTGCTGTGCAGTATATGTACAACTAAATAACACTTTATAAGATCTGTCTTCTAGTTGTTTTACGGTGCTGCTCCGGTTGCGCTGCGGGTTAAACGCCCAGAGCATCAGAGCGGCGGCGTCGGAGCAGCACTGGGCCCCCAAACAGCGCGGCTCGAAACCTACATAGAGCCAAACATTTTAACCTTTTGACTTGTCCATTATAACCTCAATTAAATCATTAATATCATATATAACTCTTTTAATAATCATTATTGTAATCATCGCTTCACTGCACCGGCTCTTTTCATGCTGTATTACAGCAGTGCTCTGTTCACACAATCTCTCTCTCTCTCTCTCAATTCAATTCAATTCAATTCAAGGGTGCTTTATTAGCATGACAAACAGTTTCGTAGTGTTGCCAAAGCAGTTAATATTATATACATAAATTGAAAAATAATAAAAGGTAAGAAAAACAATGTATAAATAAAATCTTAATAGACATGTACATTTACTTTATTTATACTTAACAAGTTTACAGCTGGTGCTCCTGTATGTTTTCACAGTGAGCCCCTCAGGCTGTGGCAGGCGGCTACATATTGGGCGGCCAGGGGGGCAGTGTGTCCCTCCCCCAGGAGGATAGCTATTTGTTTTTCATGTATCAATTCAGAAAATGATTTTACAATATTTATGAATTTATTAAAGAATGTGTCCCTTATTTTGGCATATTTATTGCAGTGGAGGAGGAAGTGCATCTCTGTCTGGACCTCTCCTGTCTCGCAGTGACCACAGCGCCGCTCCTCTCTGGGCAGCCAGCTCTGCCTGTGTCGGCCTGTCTCTATGGCCAGGCTGTGGTCACTGAGCCTGTACTTGGTCAGGATGCGTCTCTGCTTCGTATCTCTGACAGTGAAGAGATACTCTGTCAGGGTGTTTTCTCTGTTTAGGGCCCGATAGCAATCCAGTTTACTTTGGGAATTTGGTTTCATTGTTCCAATGTTCCAGATAGGAGGTTTTGATTATCTTTATGATTTGGTTGACTCTAATTGGGGGCAGGTAAGCAGTGCTGACCTGAAGCTGGTCTCTGTTCGCAGTATTAGCGGGGGTCAGTGCCGTGAGCTTCAGGGCCAGCTGACTCAGGGGACTCTTTTCAGGGCTGAACTCTTGGGTTTGGAGGACCTTGTACTGCAGTGAGTCTGACTCACTTTTCTTCAGGTGCACCAGAATTGCAGTGCTCTTTTCTTTATATTAATGAGAGTTGGGTAGCGGCCTTATTCTGCCCTGCATGCGTGGTTTGGTGTGTTCTTCTTCTGATTGTGTAGAAAGCTCTTCTTGTTTTGTCTTTGAGTGCCTTCACTGCCAGGTTAAAGTCAGGGGTGCTGAGGACCATGTTGAACAATTTAAGCTCAGCCTCCTGCAGTTGTGCGCTGCTGTGTTTGAGCATCTCAGTGCTGATGCTGTCCGGGATGCAGGCTTTTCTGGGTGGAAGTGCCTGGAGCTTTTTAGATATTTCCTGTAGGGTGATTGGAGCATCAGTTGGGTTTTGATTATTTTTAATTGATTGTTCGAGTAATTTCAGTTTTTCCCTGGGTTCAATTTGTTTGTGTGTCAGATCATTTTGTTGGATATCTTTATAAAGCTTTTCAAAGTATTTTTTCCAAATGGTTCCATTTTGTATTGCCAATTCTTGTTGTTTTGTTGAATTTAAATTGTTCCACATTTCCCAGAACTG
This sequence comes from Amia ocellicauda, assembly GCF_036373705.1. NCBI lineage: Eukaryota > Metazoa > Chordata > Actinopteri > Amiiformes > Amiidae > Amia > Amia ocellicauda. The sequence continues at coordinate 57,345,904 of NC_089852.1, forward strand.
GATGTTTTTGATTGGATAGGTGCCTTAAATTTGTTCGTATTGATTTACACTCATCATCAAACCATGTCTGTGTGTGTGTGTGATTCTGGTTTATCTTTTTCTTTGTCTTTTTAAGATTTGCCATTGTGGCTGCAATTTGAAATATTTGATTGATATCATTTATGGCCAGATTTAGTCCTGAGATGTCAGGCTGATACTGTGAGCTGAGGAAAGAGTTGATGATGTTGGTTATTTCTGTAGAACTGATTGCTTTGTTAAATTCCTCTGTGCTGTTTGGAGCCCATCTGTATGTTTAATTAAGGTTGTACAGCTTACCGGGCTGTGTCTGTGTGTTGCTGGCCTGACTTCTGCTTTTCAGAATCGATTTGCAATGGTCATTTTGACCAATTAAGCCCAAGAATTGAGTCAATTAAGTTGTCAAGGACTACCCAGTGAAGACGTGAACTCACGACTAGGTCATACTGTGAGCTCACCAGAGCAGACATTACACTGAGCTCACTGTGAGCTCACTTAGCGCTTTTCCAGCGACATGGTGCCGGTGCTGGAGCCGGAGCTGCTGCTCGGCCTGGGATCCAGCTGATCTTTTTTGAACCGGCCCGCTTTTCCACCGGTTTTGACGTCACTGGATGTGGGCGTTCCCAAGCATGGAGTAGAAGTGGAGAAACACAGCAATAGTAATCAGCACTGAGGCGACTGCGTCTTTAAACCCCATTTAACATCACAATCAAACTCATTCCGCGTCTATGGCAAATCGTAACCCTAATGTTACAAATGTTCCCTAAATATGTGTTTTGCAGAATACACAAGCAAACGTTATGGAATATCAGCATTTTATCGACACACATAATAGAACTTATTGTTCTTTAACATTGATGAGAATAATTAACATGAATAAACTTACTGCTGAAGATGTAACCCTTACCCAGTGGCTAACCCTAACTATGTTACAAATGTTCCCTAAACACTTATTTTGCAGGATCAATAAAAAATTGTTAGGATTTTTTAAACTTTTACTGACACACATAGTTAATAGCAATGTGTTATAACTTTACCGAAAATAATAATCTGTATATCTTTAATTGTTTAGACGTTATTAAGATATAATGCATCTTTCACATAGGGAACATTTGTAACATGTTAGGAAAAACAAACAAATGATTTGAAAATATTCATAATCATACAATTTGTCAGGCTTCATAAGAATGGTATTTATAACATACTCTGTAAAAATCAAGCAAATAGCATTTGTGGTTCACGAGAAAATATATATATATAATCAAAGCTATCAGACTATAGCAGCCGGTGTATGAAGACACATACGATTATACAGCATTATTTGGCAGCTTCGCAAGACCTAATTTGAAACGTTGTTGGTAAGTTAGATAATTAGTGGGGACCCTCTATTTGCAGTTCTTCCCCTCCATAATTGCTAAAATAAAGTTTTACTGACATTTTATTGACCCTACCACTGCATAGGGCACATCTGTGACATTAACGCTACTGAATGGCACATACATTGAAAACTACGGAGAACTGAGACAAATCCACTTTACACTTCGTAAATAATCTTAAAACGTTTCCAACCAAGGCAACACCCACTTGAAATACGTTCATTCTCATTTTTGGTAAACAAAAAGAGAGACTGTTACATATGTTCCCTATGATGCATCTACAGAGAGAGACAGAGAGAGAGAGAGAGAGAGGTGCTAAGGCACATTTGTAACATAAATTAGGGAACATTTGAAACATGCTTAGGGAACATTCATAAGAACATAAGAACATAAGAACATAAGAAAGTTTACAAACGAGAGGAGGCCATTCGACCCATCATGCTCGTTTGGTGTCCATTAATATCTAAGTGATCCATGGATCCTATCCAGTCTATTTTTAAATGTTCCCAAACTTTCAGCTTCTACCACTTTCCATCTTGAATGCCTTGAAGCCCAATTTCCATTTGTGTCCCCTGGTTTGTGTGTCCCTGCTGATCTGGAAAAGCTCCTCTGGTTTGAGGAACCTTTCATGATTTTGAAGACTTGGATCAAGTCCCCACGTAATCTCCTCTGTTCCAGGGTGAAAAGGTTCAGTTCCCTCAGTCTCTCCGAGTAGGACTTTCCCTTCAGACCTGGAATAAGTCTGGTTGCTCTCCTCTGAACTGCCTCTAAAGCAGCAATATCCTTCTTGAAGTGTGGTGCCCAGAACTGTACACAGTATTCCAGATGAGGTCTAGCGCATTGTACAGTCTTAACATTACTTCCCTTGTTTTAAATTCTACACTTTTGACGATATACCCTAGCATTCTGTATGCCTTTTGTATTGCTTCCTCACATTGTTTGGATGGAGAAAGTGAATCCACATAGATTCCTAGGTCTTTCTCATGCATTACTTCATCTAGATCTGTACCTCCCATAGTGTAATTATAGTGGACATTTTTGTTTTACTGCATGTATTACCTTGCACTTGTCCACATTGAATTTCATTTGCCAGGTGTCAGCCCACAACTGAATTTATCTAAGTTCCTCTGAATAGCATGTGCTGCCAAGATTGTATCTGCTAAGCCACCTATTTTAGTATCATCTGCAAATTTGACAAGGTTGCTAAGTATCCCAGAGTCCAGATCATTAATATAGATTAGAAAAAGCAAAGGCCCTAGTACTGATCCCTGTGGAACTCCACTAACAACCTCACTCCAGTTAGAAGTGACTCCTCTAATCTGTTTCGTATACATCAAACAGTTCATAATCCATCTACTTACATGACCCTGAATGCCTACAGCTTCCAATTTGAGGATCAGTCTTTGGTGTGGAACCTTATCAAAAGCTTTTTGGAAATCTAAGTATATCATATCATATGCTTTCACGTGATCTACAGCTGCAGTTGCATGTTCAAAAAAATTTATTAAGTTAGTAAGACATGATCTGCCTCGTCTAAACCCATGTTGACTATCTCCAAGAATATGGTTTTCATTGAGATGCTCCTCTATTTTCTCCACTTTCTTGTGGATTGGTATGAAATTTGCTGTCTTCCAGTCAGTGGGAACATCCCCTGTTCTAAGTGTCATTTGGAATAATCGAGTTAGCGGCCTATACATAATTTCCCTCATTTCTTTAAGAACTGTTGGAAATATCCCATCTGGCCCAGGTGATTTGTTTGATTTTAATTCTGCTAGTCCCTTTAGTACCTCCTCCTTATTTATCCTCATCTCTCTTAGGGTTTGACTGGATTGATTGTCAACCTGTGGCATGTCATCTGTTTTTTCTTTTGTAAAAACCTCTGTGAAATACTCATTTAGAATATTTGCCACATCTTGTTCGTTTTCCAAGATACCTCAATTTTTGCCCTTTATCTGTTTCACCTCCTCCTTAATTGACCGCTTGCTGTTGTAATTTTGAAAAAAGCTCATTGCATTGGTTGTAGCTCCAAGAGCTATGTTTCTTTCTATTTCCCTCTTTGCTTTCCTGATCCCTTTCTTAAGATCTCTTTGCAGCTCAACATATTCTATGTATTTTGTTTCATCACCATCCCTTTTGTATGTGCTATACAACATTTTCTTCCTCTTTATATTTTTTTGCATGCCTCTGGTTTGTATGTATGTATGTATGTATGTATGTATGTATGTGTGGAAGGAAAGTTAGAAATTCTTTTCTCACAACTGTTTTTCTTTCTTGTATACTTAAGAAAGATAAGGTCAAGCTAGAAGGTCAGGACAATGTCAAACAGAATGACCTATGTGCCTGTTCCCTAATACCATGTGTAGACCTATGAACTCTGTTCTATAATGATATATGTTCTGCTTAGTTAGCCTTTAAGATAGCATAGTAATGACTTTCTAGCATGTATGTATGTATGTATATATATATATATATATAAATGTATGAATGTATGTATGTCCAATTGCTTTGACAATACAAATGAATTGAGAGGGAGAGAGAGAGAGAGAGAGAGACAGACAGACAGACTGACAAACAGAAAAACAGACACACACACAAACACACACACACACAGAGCCAGCCAGCCCGCCAGCCAGCCAGCCAGCCAGCTCAGCGATGACATCACGAGCCTCTCTCAGCTGACTGCTATGACATCACAGAGCACGTACATTCCGTTGCTTGCCGTCTGTCAACCACTCAGTCACTGCCAGCCAGACTGGCTGGCTGGCTGGATGGGGGGGCTGCTTGCTGCTGCTGCGTACCTTAGCTAGCTTATTTGCTTGACCGGCCTTCCTACTCCTCTGCCCACATGCCCACCTATGCCCGATCTGCTGTTCACCTGGATCACAGCTCCGCCCCAACAAGGCAGATCCTCCCAAAAATGGTACAAACTGATCCACGTTCCCCTCCACGGAAAACTTTAGCCCAAAATAAGGGACACATTCTGTAACAACATAATGGATGCCCACCCAACCTGTGACAAAACTGAGAAAAAAGAAAAACACTCAGTCCTCCTGGGGGAGGGACACACAGTCACCCTGGCTGCCCAATATGTCAGCGCCTACCACAGCCTGAGGGACACAGTGACACACGAGCACCGGCTGTAAATATAATGTAAATACTCGTTTGTAATACATGTCGTTGTATTTCAAAAAAGGAATCTGGAAATAGTAAACCTATTTTCTTTATTTGTATGTATTAAAGATATTAAAGAATAAAGATTAAAGATCACATTTTATTACATTTTCTTTTTCTGTACTTGATTACATGATTCATAATTGTATTATTCATTTTCCGTGTATATGTATATATGTATGTATGTGTGTGTATATATATATATATATATATATATGTATATGTATGTATGTCCAATTGCTTTGACAATACAAATGAATTGAATTGAGAGGGAGAGAGAGAAATAGAGAGAGAGAGAGGAATATGAGCTCCTAAAAACATTTGTTTTTATACATAAGCAGATTTAATTTGTCATTTACAAATGAATATATAGCACTATAAACATACACAGAAGACATGGAATAGAAATTCAGATGAAAAAGTATTCAAAAAATAATAATTTTAAGAAAAACACAAAAAGAAGAAAGCAGAGAGACAGTTCTGGAAGAAAAGTGAGAAAAGAAAAGCTGAAGACAAGAATTGGAGGTAAGACCTTTCACCTATAGAGACAAATTATTAAACAAAACAATATATATTAATAAAATAAATAAGCATTCTCAGTAGTTGACTCAGCCAATGAAAATGCAGAGCTCCGATTTGAATAGAGTGACAGTAGGAGAGAGCCCAACTGCCACTGAGACTGATAGAAATCTATCGAACAGCAGTCTGACTGCAGAGCTGCCTTTTGAAATCCGATACCCTGAAGACATTCGCTCTGCACAGGCTAAGAAGGACTACAAACAAGCTGTGATGAGAGCATCTCCTGAGACCCTCATCCTAGACTACACCGGTAAAGGAGAAAACAGGGTCAAGAACAATCTACTGTTCTACACCGCCTTTCACAAAACCCTGTGCCAGACATACCCCAATAACAACAAGAGGGGCATTAGCAGAGGCAGGCAGATCTCAGTGCTGGTAGAGAAAGACACAGACAGTGTGATGCTCACTTTTAATGTATACTACAACGGGACCATCATGGTGCAGGGCAGCGAGAGCAGCCTGGACCAATTAGCTCTCGGCTTCCACACCTCAAAGCAGCAGACTGAGGTAGAGAAACAAGAGCCAGAGCCGGCCACCCTGCAGTCTGCCCCCAGCCACACGGAGCCAGACAGTGCCCCATCTCCCACAGACTGCCCCCCTGTCTACCCAAACTCTCCAGCAACATTAAAACACTAAAGGAATGCCTATCAGTGCTGGAGCTGGAGTTTGCGGAGTTCAGGGAGCAGACCCTGAGCACCCTGGCCCAGACCTCCTTGTGCGATCAGCTCCGGGATGAGATGCACAGACTAAAGATGCAGCACAAGGCTGAGATCCATGAGCTGAGAGCAGCAGTGAGAGACCTGGAGGAGCAGAGACAAACCCTGAGGACGGAGCTGCGCAGAGCGAGGGAGGAGCTGACCAGGACACCCCAGCACAGCCAGCTAAGGAGCCTGCAGAGCCAGCTGGAGGAGCTAAGAGAGGAGCTACACATCACTGGAGCACAGAGACTGCACTGCACTGAACCCACAACACCTCCAACCCCTGACGCACCCACTGATCCACCCACACTCCCCACCACTCCTGACACACCCACTATCACCAGACCTGCCACTAATACACAACCCCCTGAAACGCCACTCCCCCAAAATACACCCGCTGCCCCCACCACTCCCGACGCAAACCCGGAGTGGCAGGTCAACACAGAGGTGGTCATTCTGAGCGACTCCAATGGGAAGTTCCAGGATGAGAGGTGCCTCTTCCCTGGGTGAAAAGTGAAAAAGCTTTGGTGCCCGACAGCACAGAGAGCCCTGGAGCTGCTCTCCAAGAGGAGGCTGTGCCAGGTCAAACACATCCTCATCCACACCGGCACTAACGACCTGAGTGCCCGCAGGGGCGATGTGGCCTCAGCCCTGAGACAGGTGGCAACGAAAGCCACAGAGGAATTCCCAACTGCCAAAATCACCATCTCCACACTGCTGCCCCGCACAGACGTGCCCCTGCACATCATCCAGGCCATCAACGCAGAAGTGTCCCGAAGATGTGCCCTCCTCCCCAACGTCCACCTGGCACACCACTGAGACATCCAGCCACATCACCTGTATGACCACATCCACCTCAACAAGACGGGTGTGAGGATCTTCGCAAAGGTCCTCAAGGACACAACCCTGGGCCGAAACCCCACACACCCCCACCCCATATCTTGTTCATTTTCCAAAATACTTCAATTTTTGCCCTCTATCTGTTTCACTTCATCCTTTATTGACCTTGCTGTTGTAGTATTGAAAAAAGCTCTTTGCATTCGTTATAGAGCTATGTTTCTTTTTATTTCCCTCTTTGCTTTCCTGATCCCTTTCTTAAGATCTATTTGCAGTTCACCATATTCTTTGTATTTTGTTTAGTCTCTATCCCTTTTGTATGCGCTATACCACATTTTCTCTCTCTTCAAATTTTTTTGCATACTTCCATTAAACCATTTTGGCCAATGTTTTTTGGTCCTCAATTTGCTAAGTTTTGGTATAAATTTCTCCTGAGCCTCAAGTAGTATATTCTTAAATATACCCATCCATTTTCAACTGAATCTGATCCAGTGTGCTCCAGTCTACCTCTTCCAAGTGTCGCCTCATACCTTCAAGGTTTGCTTTTCTAAAATTGTAGACCATTGCTTTAGACTTGGGCCTTGTTTCTAGAAAGAATGCCTCAAAGATGACCATATTGTGATCACAGTTTGCTATTGATTCTATAACTAATGTCCCTCTGACTCTATCTAACATCTCGGTTATTTGAAGGGAAATCTGTCAAGGTCACTGTTAAGGTACAACGCTTCAGTTGAAGCAGCCCTTCGGATCCCAGTGAATCGGGCAGTCAGGCCAGTCAGCGTTTCAGCTACAGGGGAGACTTTTCAGCAGGAGACGAGCGCTCGGGAAGAAAAATGCACAGACACAGAAGTAGTCCGTTCGTTTATCTTCAGTTTATTTAAAGTTTCACACAGCCTTTATACAGTCTAACAAACATCTTCAGTGATAGTTACGGGGCAGTCCCGATATGTAGTTACACACCATAATAGTACTGATTTTGCAGTGTTCCCACAAGCAGGTACACATGTCATGCCTCGTGGGAATGTTATTGTCCGAGGATGTGTGTAACCCATAATATATTTGTGTTTCGGGAAGGGGAAAATGTAGCACATACTGTACGAACAACATGTTTTGTGTCTGCCACAGCTGCTTGGATTACAAGCAGTTCTGCAAGCTATTTCAGCAGTGTGCATAAGACATAGATAATAAGTAAAGTTATGAATAACTCACAGTTCCTAACTAGTAACTTACTGGAAAGTTTCCTATATTTTCTAACAGTTATACAGTGGGTATATACAATACATAGGAGGCAATTTTACCCCAACAGTCACCGTTGACAATTGGAAACAGCTCCTCAGTGGAATATGCCAGTAATGAGGACATAAGTGTACAAACATAAAGAAAGTCCTGCTATTACAAACTGCCAGCAAATGCATGTAATGCATTACTCATCTATTCAAAATACCTAGTTTACTGCATTACTATGATTATTATTATCCAATATAGAAATATATTAACACATTAGTCTCAGTAACGTGCATTTTTCACCTTTAATTGTGTGTAATTTCCAGGAAAATAGTGTTGATACATTTTGAATAGTCAGTGAAACATATCAATTTTCAAAGACTTCATGTCCCTCTTAACAGCCCTAGCAAACAATGCATTTACAGCATATTAATAAATAAAGAATACTTTAAGGGGGATGGTGTAAAACATCCATAGGAACAGCAGAGAAACTGTAAGTTAAACATGAACCTGAGATATTTCCACAATGTTTCTGGGTTAAAAAATAGGATCACCAAATAAATAAGCAAGTAAATCTTAAAGTACAGCTATAGATAATTCATTTTTGTAAGGATATTATACATTATTGACAATGTTTTCTGTACCAGTTGTTAAAACCCCTAAAAAGAGCACATTATAAATGGTCAATGTGATATATTTCCAGCACACAATCCCCAAAGAAATGACAGGAATTTAGGACTGTGTTGTGGAAATACCATTTTAACTTGTATAAAAGGAAAGCTTTAAAGTTAATCTCTACTTTCTTTGGGTCTCAAATATTTAATTCTTAATTCCCCTAACTGGTCTTGGTTTGTATCGTTGAAATGCAATTTGATCACAGAATTTATCTATTTAACATGTCAAACAGTAGGTGGCAGAGTTTACATTACATTATTTGTCATTTAGCAGACGCTCTTATCCAGGGCGACTTACATTTATTATTATTATTATTATTATTATTATTATTATTATTATTATTATTAATATTTTTATTTCTTGGCAGACGCCCTTATCCAGGGCGACTTACAACATAACTGCAAAAATACAGTGAAGTACAATCAATCAATCAATCCATTTTTATTTGTATAGCGCCCTTCGCAGGGTAGCCACAGAGTGCTTTACAGACTGGTAAACATACAACAAACGTACAGCAAAATAAAAAACATAAATACAATAAAATCAAATATAGACCTGTAAACATTTTACATGATCTAGAATAAAGTGAGTGAACATTTAAGTAAATAAAGCATTTAGGAACGGAGGAGAGAAAAACAAGAAAACTCCTAAGGATGGCATGTAGGAGAAAATGAATCTCTGGGGGTCCACGGCCTAGGGCCTAGGCCTAATGGTTGCCTCCCCTCCAGGCAGTATACTTATTACAGCAGCAAGGAGATCAGAAAGTTCTTTATCGGTGCTGCTGGCTGTGGTCTTCCCTGTGGAGGAGGCCTCTCGCTGGCCATCGGGGGTGGAGGGTTTGGACCATCAATAGGCTTTGGGTTGCGATGGTTCATCAAACCTTGGGTGTGGATGCCCCGTTGACCCTCCATTGTGAGGTGCTTCTGGGATGGGTTGTGCCTCATCAGACGGGTAGGGAGGTGCCAGTCCCTTTAGTGCTTTAAATGTTAATAAGAGCACTTTAAAGTCTATCCTGTAGTGCACGGGCAGCCAGTGAAGAGAAGCCAATACTGGAGTGATGTGTTCATGTTTTTATGTTTTTGTTAGGATTCTTGCAGCAGCATTTTGGACTGAAGTGCACAAATAGCTCTGTTTGTGCTGCCTGACAGAATGGCATTACAGTAGTCCAATCTAGATGTAACAAATGCGTGTATCAATTTCTCAGTGTCCTGTAACGAGAGGAATTGTTTTAGTCTAGCAATGTTTCTAAGCTGGAGGAAGGAAGATCTCGACACATTCTGAATGTGTGATTCAAAAGATAGATTATGATCACAGATGACACCCAGGTTTCATGCCATCCCCTTAGGGGAGAAATTAAAGTTATCATTACTCAGTTTTGTTAGTGAATGATGAACAGTTCGATTTTTGTCTCCTAAAATTATGACTTCTGTTTTGTCAGAATTAAGCATAAGAATTTTTTTTCTCATCCATGTTTTAATCTCAGACAGACAGCAGATTCGTTTTTCTAGGTCTATGGTGTTGTTAGGATTTACTGACAGATATAATTGTGTGTCGTCTGCGTAACTGTGAAAGTTAATATTATGTCGTCGAATGATATCACCTAAAGGGAGCATGTACAATGAAAAAAGTATAGGTCCGAGGACTGAGCCCTGTGGGACTCCGTACTTAACCTCAGTTAAATTTGAGTGGTTCTCGTTAATCTGTGCATATTGGAGTCTGTTTGACAGATATGATTTAAACCATGAAAGCACATTGCGAGATAGGCCAATACGGTTTTCTAAGCGGTGTATCAAGATTTTGTGGTCGATTGTGTCAAAAGCCGCACTTAAGTCTAATAAAATAATAACACTGGTGTGCCCTACATTGGAGGACTGAAACACGTCATTCAATACTTTTAACAGGGCCGTTTCTGTACTAAGGCCGGAACGGAAGCCTGATTGAAATTCTTCATAAAGATGATTATCGGTTAAAAAAGCTTGCAGTTGGTTTTCAACTACTTTCTCTAGAACCTTAGAAAGGAAGGGAAGGTTTGAGATAGGTCGATAGTGTTTAAGTTGGTTAGGGTCGACACTGGGTTTCTTAAGAAGTGGTTTAATTACAGCTATTTTAAATGATTCAGGAACAGATCCTGAGAATAAAGAGACATTGATAATATTGTGTATTCTGTGAATAATTCATGGCAGAGATTGTTTTAGCAGTTTAGTGCGTATAGGGTCTAGTGCGCAGGTTGTTGTTTTCATTTCCTGTTCTATCTGTTTTCTAATGCTGTTAACTTTGCTATTGAAATGATCCATGAAGTCACTACAGGTGAAATTGGGGGGGATGACCTCTGAAGGCTTTACCTTCTGGTTAGTAAGTGTCGCTATTGTATTAGAAAGAAAACGCGGGTTATTCTTATGCGTCTCTATTAAATTGGAGTAGTAGGCAGACCTAGCAGAGGACAGGGCCTGCTTGTATCTTATTATACTGTCATTCCATGCCATGTGAAGACCTCTAGTTTTGATTCTCTCCATTTACGCTCACATCTACGGCATTCTGTTTTAAGTGAGCGAGTGTGTTCGTCAAACCACGGTGAGTGTTTTGTTGGTTTTTATTTGTCGTGTCCTTAATGGGGCTACTAAAGCAGTGCTTAGCGTATTGTTGAAATTATTTAATAATTCATCTGCAGATCCTTCTTTTGATAAAGCTAGCATTTGGCAACAGGGTAGTGAATTTATGAATAGCAGTGGGATTTAGGCAACGAGTTTCTATGTTCCTTTCCGTGTGTCTAATTCTACTCCTCCTACAAGGCAATCAATCATTACAAATTAAATTTAGCTAAAACAGCAATTCAAAATAATACATTTTACAATTTTCAATTTACAATTTACACAAGTACAGTAAGTGACATCCTACATCCTTGACAGTGAAAGCTAAGTGCTGTCAAGATGTAGGGTCACAGTCAAGGGCTACGGGAAAGGGAGCAAGGAGGAAAACAATCAAGAACGCGAGAAGCATAATACAACTGTGAAGTGCTATCTAGCAGGGATAGAGGACTAATATTACAAGTGCTGTCGGAAGAGATGCGTCTTGAGTAAGTGCCGGAATGAGGTCAAGGACTCTGCTGTTTTGACTTCGGTGGGCAGGTCGTTCCACCATTTAGGTGCCAGGGATGAGAAGGAGCGGTTCTGGAGGAGGCAGAGTTGGTCTATACAACTGGGTATTTTACTGGAGCAATGTAAGTGAAGTACCTTGCTCAAGGGTACAACAGCACTGCCCCACCTGGGATTTGAACCCAAAACCCACAATATGAGTCCAGAGCCCTAAGCACTACTCCACAGTGTTGCATTAATCACAGACTGTACCAAGGCTCCATGTGATTCTTTATTGCACTTATACTGTTATTATTGTTTATTTGATTTAATTTTAATTATTCACTGATTGAGTCGTGTTCTCAAATTGTTTGTTTTCATTGATTGTATTCACTGATTGATTGACTTTAATTGATATTCACTATTATTGAACAGGCAGAAGCTTTGATCCCCGATGCGGCGCACCTGTATCACTGAGCAGCGGCCGCCTTCCCTCATGGCCACTACACCTGTGGACACTCAGCTGGAGATAAAGGCTGCCCTGCCAGAACAAAGGGGCACGGCGGAGCACCAGCAGGGACAGTGACTGCGGGACGGGTTACAGAGGAGAGGATATCGGCTGTGAGGGTGCCAGCCGGTAGGCACTAACTCCTCGCAGGGTCGGAGCGGGTCCCTGCAGATCGGGAGCTGCCTGGAGAAACATTAGCCGCTGGACGCAGTGACTCGACAGCGACAAGAGGATCTAAGGGACTATTACTGGCCAGAGACATTGACTTGGCTTCTACAAGACTGTATTCCTGGACTTGCCTTCTTGGCTCTGCGGTTTCCAGCTTCTCGGCGATAGACGGCACTTTGGGGCTCCGGACCAGCAGCCGGAGGGAGAAGCACATAGCGGACGGGTGAGAGGGACGCGCTCAATATCCCTGTGAGCTTGTGATCGCAGCACTTGCCAGTGAGCGAGCGTGTCCTCCTCCTGAGACTGCTCTTTGTCCTGGATTGGGGCTGCTTGTGCGGACGAGCTGCTCGTTTGTGAGGATCTCTAGCCTGGGACGGAACCGGAGGCCGAGCCGGGTTGGGACTGTGTAATTGAGACCATTCTCTCGCCATTCTCCATCGTTTCATACATACGTTTTTTGATTGTGAATATAGGGGGTATTGTCTGGGCTTAGTTTTATTTGGGAATTTAGTATAGTTTATTATATTTTCAGCTTTTGTATAGGTTTCTGTATTTTTATTTTTGCCCAGGTGATTAAAGGCAATTTTAATTGTAAAAAAAACATTGAGAGAACGGTCAGATTTCGTGCCCTGCTAGTTGCCCCTGTTGTATTGTACATGGTGAATTTTATTTAATGGACTAGAATAAGACCTTTCTTATTTACTGGTGACGTCTGTCCTGGGACCTTACCTGCAGGGGGAAATAAGTGAGTGGGAGCGAGTCCCCACCTCGCGTAACTCAGTTGGGATGGCGTAGCGAGACTTCATGCGACCCAGTCAGAGGTGATTCTAGGGTATGTGGGGGCCCCAGGCAAAATAAATCCTGATGGTGAAGCCAGGGAGAGCATGGTGTGGGGTTTCCCATTTGCGACACCCCTGGACCCACTGTTCACTGCCACTCGTGACAATTTTCAGGTTTTTCTGAATGCTTAAACACTAACAGTGATTCTTGAAGTACTATCTCTGAAATAATTAACACTTTTAGGCAATGTATTTAACAAGTGAGCAATGGGTTCAATCAAATATGAGCTGTTATACTGTTGCAGGTATAATTGGGATATTTTGAGATGGAAACCGGTAAGTGCTGTAGTCTTACTGGTACAGTAATATGTACTGTACTTTCATAATGAGAAGGATCTCTCACTACAGTTTCTCAGTCGTTTATACACTGTGACCGAAAGCATGCACAGAGTGATCCGAGGTTCAAGCTAACATCCCAGAACCACTTCTGCAGGACTATGCACACCTTCACCTTGCTTCAACTCAATTGGTGAGTCCAGTTCACTCATGTTGCAAAACATTACTCGCAACTCTCAATGTGTTGGCACAATTGTCATTGAGAAAACACCTGTACCTTTTGTGCAATACATGAGTCATCAGACAAAACTCAAAGTGCTAATGTACTACAACACACTTCACGTCTGCAAACCCATCCATCCATTTTCAAAACACACAATTCCTGTGAGGGTCGCGGGGCAGCCAGAGCCGATCCCGGCAGTGATAGGGCACAAGGCAGGAATACAACCAGGACAGGATGCCAGGCCATCGCTGGGCAACATATACACAGCAATTTAACATAACCTAAACTGCATGTCTTTGGACAGTGGGAGGAAACTGCAGAGCCTGGAGAAAACCCACACGGCACATGGCAAATAATGTGATTAGACTCAGAGAAATCCAAATGTGTATAATAGAGGATAATGGGATGTTTCAGAACATAGACCATGTTTCAATATCCACTATTGATCGTTTGCTGAGAAGGCACAGGATGAGCATGAAGCAAATATATCGTGTACCATTTGAGAGGAACTCTGATCGTGTGAAAGAGATGTGCTACTTTTACATGCAAGTGAGTATGAAACTGTTTCCAGTACTATTGTGCACTTGGAAGAGACAGAGGTCCAGGAAGTGCAGTAATGCACCATGTTCTAATCACTGTTCCTACATGGTCAGAGAATACTCAAGCTTGATGCCAGCGATGACCACATTGAGTTCATCTATGTGGACGAGGTAGGATTCAAGAGGCGGTGCTGGGGAAGGAACATCATTGGCCAGCGAGCAGGTCCCTGGCCAAAGGGGTGGAAACATAACCATGTGGGCTGCTATCAGTCATTGCATTTTGTTGCTTGTTATATATAAATACATTGATAATTTTTGGGTAGGCAGGATCATCCATGCATCCATCCATTTTCAAAACCACTTAGGGTCGCAGGGAAGCTGGAGCTGATCCTAGCACGCATAGGGTGCAAGTCAGGAACACACCCAGGGCAGGATGCCAGGCCAGCACTGGGCAACACACACACACACATACAGGGCAATTTAGTATGGCCAATTAAGCTAACCCACATGTCGTTGGACGGTGGGAGGAAACCCACATGTACCCGGGGAAAACATGCAAACTCCATACAGACAGGCAACCCAAGCTGGGTCTTGAACCTGGGACCCCTAGAGCTGTAAGGCAACACACCACTGTGCCACGACTGGCCAGGATCAAACATTGTATAATATAAAGTTCTTTACTGTCTGTGTTGATGGATTCTTTTTGTTTTCCTACATGAATCTTCCATTTTGAGGAGAGAGTTTTATTTTTCTAAACACAGTGTATTCTTAATGCTCAGTGTGAGAAATAGATATGATGTATGTGTGTGTGATTCTGACCCAATTCTTTGATTTTGAGGGCTGTGTATATAGTTTTTAGGCCAGAATTTTCCCCTGTGTGTGTTTAGCAGATGTGACTTTTTATTATGGGCATTGTGTTAACAGTTTAGGAGTATTGTGGTATAATAGTGTGTATGCAATTGGGAAAAACTATAAAACCATTCAAATGTTTTTAGAGAACTGCAAGAAAACCAGTATCTGGTCGACTGTTCACCCCAGAGCAGGAAACGCACATTGTAAATATAAAATAACTGCATCACACTCAGAGAACTGCAGGACCACATAATGGCAGATAACACACATTCCACAACATCAACAGAGTGAGTCTCTCGGCACTCTCTCGTCTACTGAAACTTAATAGAATTGGGATGAAGCAGCTATACAGAGTTCCTTTCGAACAAAACTCAGACCGTGTAAAACAACTGAGATATGAATATCTGCACGTAAGCTATACTATCCTATCATTGGTACTGGATCTGGAAGTGCACGGTGCTACATCATATTGACTGATCCCTGTCTTTTCATACTGTGCTACATTGTTTTGTCATGGAGCTAGAAGCAGATTCAGTGCATCGTGAGCTAATATATGTGGACGAGGCAGGTTTCAATCTTGCAAAAACAAGCGGCCACGGCAGAAATATCATCGGACACCGTGCAATCATCAACATCCCAGGACAACGTGGTGGCAACGTAACAATGTGTGCGGTCCTTCACCATCATGCAATCCTTGGCCCATACAACACTGCACACATCATCACATTTCTGGACACCCTCCACAAACAGACTAATCCCTAATGACTGGGTGCCAGAAAAGCCCAGGTACGTTATCATCTGGGACAATGTTAGTTTCCACCGGGCTGCTGTGGTCCGCAATTGGTTCACAGGTCACCCACTTTTCATCAAACTCAATCGCCCCCATAATCTGCGTTCTTGAATCCTATTGAAGAATTCATCTCTGTATGACGTTGGAAGGTGTATGATCGCCAGCCCCACCAACGCATACCCCTTCTACAGGCAATGGAGGAGGCTTGTGGAGACATCGATCAGGGGTCATGCCAGGCCTGGATATGGCACTCCAAGCGATACTTTCCATGCTGCCTGGCTCAAGACAACATCGCATGTGATGTGGATGAAGTCTTATGGCCAGACCCACAAAGAAGGTGAGATGTAGCCTAATTTTTTCTGTTCTTTTTCCTAGCACAAATGTCTTTTCTTCTACTGCATTTTTGTTGTTTGAGGAGTGTTAGAACATTGAGAGAAAGAAAAAAAAACATTCCCCTTATTTGTATTGATAATGGGTTACAGTGAGGGAAAAAAGTATTTGATTCCCTGCTGATTTTGTACGTTTAAGAGAGTGCTCCCTTTAAGAGAGTGCTCCTAACCTCAGCTCATTACCTGTATTAAAGACACCTGGGAGCCAGAAATCTTGCTGATTGATAGGGGATCAAATACTTATTTCCCTCATTAACATGCAAATCAATTTATAACTTTTTTGAAATGCGTTTTTCTGGATTTTTTTGTTGTTATTCTGTCTCTCACTGTTAAAATACACCTACCATTAAAATTATAGACTGATCATTTTTTTGTCAGTGGGCAAACGTACAAAATCAGCAGGGGATCAAATACTTTTTTTCCCTCACTGTATGTTCGGGAATACACATTATTAGTATTATTTTTATTTCTTGGCAGACGCTCTTATCCAAGGCGACTTACAAAATAGAAGCGCAATACAAAGTGCAAGAATACAATTCAGTACAAGGCATCAAACATTACAAATTCAAATTTACATTATACAAGGCAATTCAAAACATAATACATTTTACAACTTCCAATTTACACAAGTAAATACAATAAGTAAAGTCATACATCCTGGAAAGTGAAAGCTAAGTGCTGTCAAGATGTTAGGTCCCAGTCAAGGGCTACGGGAAAGGGAGCAAGGGGGAAATCAATAATACAAGTATTAGTAATACAAGGCAAGAAGCATGGTAAAATGTTGTGAAGTGCTACCTTACAGGAGAGTAAAGGGACTAATATTACAACTAATATATCCTTCCGGCGCTAACTCAAGACATCTTTTCAGACAGTACTTGTAATATTAGTCCCTTTAATCCCAGTTAGATAGCACTTCATAGCATTTTGTCATGCTTCTTGGATTATTGATTGATTTTCCTCCTTGCTCCCTTTCCTGTAACCCTTGACTGTACCTTACATCTTGACAGCACTTAGCTTTACTTTCCAGGATGTATGTCCGCACTTACTGCACTTAACTGTATAAATTGGAAGTTGTAAAATGTATTATATCTTGAATTGCTTTGTTTAATGTAAATTTGAATCTGTAATGTTTGATGCCTTGTATTTAACTGTATTCTTGCACTTTGTATTGCACTTATTTTATAAGTCACCCTGGATAAGGGCGTCTGCCAAGAAATAAAAAAAATAATAATAATATTGTGTCGGTATCGGGAGCCAGTGGCGGGAGCGGAGCAGTGGAGTAGTGTGTGCGAGGGAAAGAGATTACCAGGCGAGCCGCAGAGTTCTGGATGAGCTGGAGCGGTGGGTAGTAGTTGCAGGCAGGCCGGCCAGGAAGGAGTTGCAGTAGTCCAGGCGGGAGAGGACCAGTGACTGGACGAGCAGCTGAGTCAAGAAGTTGGTGCGGAAGGGACGGATTCGGCGTATGTTGCTCAGGAAGAATCTGCAGGTGCCTGTCAGTGTGGTGATGTGCTGGGTGTAGGAGAGCGCAGGATCAAGAATGACTCCTAGATTTTTAGCGGAAGAAGCAGGAGAAAGTGTGGTGGATTCCAAGGGGATTGAGATGGGGAGATCAGCAGAAGGTGAGGAAGAGTGGGGGAATAAGAGGAGATCCGATTTAGAGAGGTTGAGCTTGAGGTGGTGTGACTGCATCCAGGCGGAGATAGCAGACAAACAGGAAGAGATGCGAGAAGGGATGAGAGGGTCAGAAGAGGGAAAAGACAGGAAGATCTGGGCATCATCTGCATAGAAGTGGTAGGAGAAACCATGGGATGCGATGAGGGGGCCCAGGGAGCGAGTGTAGAGAGAGAACAGGAGCGGGCCCAGGATGGAGCCTTGGGGTACGTCTATGAGGAGAGGTTGGGGGGTGGATGAGGAACCTTGCCATGTCACTTGGTAGGTCCAGTCGTTGAGGTAGGAGGAGATCCAGGTGAGAGCAGTTCCAGAGATACCGAGGTCAGCGAGGTAGGAGAGGAGGATGGAGTGATCGACAGTGTCAAATGCTGCAGAGAGATCAAGGAGGATGAGGACTGAGGAGAGGGAGGCCGCCCGAGCACACCGGGGGGAGTCAGTGACTGCCAGGAGAGCCGTCTCGGTGGTGATTCTGAGTCTGAGATGTCCAGGGGTGTCACGAAGAGTTGCGAAGGGGAACAGCCTCTAGACAAGATGAGGTCTAACTGGCAGCCTGCTCTGTGAGTGGGTGGAGACGGAGAGAGAGAAGTTAAAGGAGTAAAAGAGAGGAAGAAATCCGGCAGAGTGGGAGGGTTTGGAGAGGATGGTAGGTGAGGACAGCGAGGGGAGGGAGGAGAGAAGAAAGTCGAGTTCATCCAGGAAGGTGGTGAGTGGACCAGGAGGACAGTAGAGAACTAGAAGAAAGAGGTGAGAGGGAATTCAAAGCTGTTGGAGGCGATAGAGGAGAGAGAGGGGGGTGGCACAGAGAATAGCAGAGAAGGGGAGAGCAGGAGCCCTATTCCCCCCCCACCCAGTAAGACAGGGGGAGTGGGACAGGACAAACACAGAGGATAAGGCAGCAGGGGTGGATGAGTTCTCCGGGGAGATCCATGTCTCAGTGAGAGCGAGGAAATCCAGAGAGTGGTGGGAGGCGAAGGCGGAGATGAAGTCGGCCTTGTTGGAAGCATACTTTACACATTTGGATGCCTGTGTGTATGTGTGTTTACTACATGTATGAATAAACTTTATTGCAAACTGCTATGCCCTGTACATGAAAAAGCAAAAGCCACAAGTGTTTTTCATTTATACTATCATTCATGCTTAGTTGGCGCTTTGTGTGCCTATTCAAATAATGGTTTGTGTGTACTGTATTGCATACGCAACCTATCGTTATCTTTCAAGTCGGAAGCACTGCCCAAGGGGGAGGGGTTGCTGTATAACAAAGCCGTCGCAGGGGCGGAGGCAGCGAGCTGATAAGGGAGCCTGCCACGAGGTGCACCGCAAGGGTGCCTAGGCAACACAACTCCAGACAGTTACCTCAGGGATCCCGTAGGGCCGCACCTGAGCCGTCCAGGAGCGAGGACCATAGTCACGCTCTACCGGGAGCTGTCTGCTATCAGCATATACAAAGCGGGGCTACAGAGGTTAACTCTTATGCCCTCCACTTACAAGAACAAGGCCGGCTGCTCTACTAGTGCAGCTAGGAGCGAGGCCGTAATCTACTTGCACAATGTCTGGTGTAGGCAATCAAGCACTTGTGCGGCCTCCGCGCAATATCATGGCAGTGGACCCCTGATCCAATAGGAGCGGGTCACAGACCCAATGAGAAAAATACAATATAATACATAGCTGGCTAATCAGAAAGAGTAGCCGAGCTGAACAATATACAATAAAAACATATCGCATGACAGGAAGACAGGACAGGAAAACTTCGGAGGTTTCAGGAGAAGCATGCAATCTGCCTTAATGTTTCAAAATAGCCCTATTGTAAATATAAACCAAAGATATTAAATGTTGTAATTTCCAAAACAGGGCAGTTGCCATAATATCAGGTACTGTCAAATGTTCTCTAGCCGAAAACTGTTTTTTTCAGTTTGTTACGCCATGGCGTCCAACTCGTAACACCTTTTTTCATTATGTCACCATAGAGACATTTCAAGCCAGGCAGTTTATTAGGTTTACAAATAATAATAAATAATCTAACTGCTGTTTGACGTCTCCCATGTCAGCTTCTCCTTGTACTGCTTCGAGACAGGACAGAAGATTGCTTTAGTTTCTATGTCGCCACAGTTTCAATGAAGGCACTGTTCCTCGGAAGATGTCACAGAAAATATACAGTATCCTCTTGGACTGGGGCTGGTATTGCGAGACCATGACCGTGCAGGCCCCACACCCCCATCTCCACAGCCATACTTCGTCCCAGTCAGCCTCACTGCGGAGACAAAGGAGTCAAGGAAAAACATCCTTGGCAAGAATTCATGAGCTCGGCAGGATGACGCAAAGAAGGAAATACTACAGAGTAACGAAACAATCACCAATCTAGATGTACACGTAATGTCACTTAAGGAAATATTGAAAGTTTAAAGTTTTTAAATACTGATTATCCCCCAGTCCATTATACTGTGGGTGCAAATATTATATTTCCTCATAGTTTACATTTGCTTACAATAGTATGTTTTTCCAAGGTTTTGCATGTAAACAATACATTAGCTGGTCTTCTCTTATAATATTATTATTGTTATACTGTTTAAAGTTATTGGATCCTATAGGGTATAAAGTTAAAAGTCACACATAAAAGAAAACAACAACATGCCAAAAAATGCAACGAAGTATCGCATAACCACAATATGTAATCTTTACATGCAAAAGTTAATAGAAACAAGAATATCGAAGTTGCCATGGTAAGAATACATAATGTCTCCGTATAGAATAGTATTCAAAGTTATACAGTATATCTAACCTTTAATTAGTTATTTTAAATCAAACTTATGTGTAATGATTGTAGGCTATTCATATTGCAGATATTAAACAACTAAAAACATGATCCTAAGTCAAACTCACTAACAAGCCATTCAGCGGTGGTTCTAGCCCCTTTCATCTCGGGGGGCATGGCTGGGGCCAGTTGTAATCGTAGCGGGGCCATCATCGGGGGGGTGTATTGTCCATGATGTTAGTGGTGGGGGGGGTGCTGACAGTGTTTTGTCCACGGTGCCAGTTAGGGGGGCCACAGGGGGTATGTGCCAAATTTGAGGTATGTGCCTATCCTGCGTTTTCTTTTCTTTCTTATTTCTTTTTTTTTTTACATACCAAAGTAAAGCTGTGACCTTATTTGGCAAAGTAGGGTTCAGGATTTAAATTCACAGTGGCTACCTGAACTAACAGTAATGGGGCACACAACAAGTAAACAGAGAAAATAACTACACTATTCCTACCCTCCCAAATCTTACAGGACAGGTGAGATGCCCCTACTCCAAGATACTTATACAATAGAAAAACTATGGTAATAATAATATAGCCCAAGACAAAAAATATTAATCTTTCTAGACTGTATTAAAGTTCAGCACTTCGGAAAAATAGAATTATTTTGTATTTCAATAAAACAAAAATAATTACTGGTATCCACACACCCAACCAATGTAAATGTCACGGACGGTGTTAATTAGCTCCTTAATCACCATTACTTATTATATTTATATTTCACTTCACTTTATGCAATATGGCTTGTGTATTTTGTTTGGTTCTATATTGCCATTATTTTGTGTGGTGATTATCTTTCACTTTATTGTTTAATTTGTTATTCACTTAGTATTATTTTGATTGTTTGCACGTGTGCCTTATTATTTGTGTTTCTTTGAGCCAATCACCACCGCACAACTCACCTGGGTCCACCTGCACTCTTCACACGCGTCCCCACTTAATCACCCTGCCCTGGGAGAGGAGAGGAGGGAGCGTCTGATACGAGCCGCAGAGACCTCCCACATTGGAAAGTGGACTTCAGCAGACAGGAGGGGAGGTGGCAGACCTGGGAGCAGGACCCAGATCAACACGGCGCACAGGGACAGAATAGTGATGTCGTTCGCGAATGTGCCGGGTCCCGTCTGAGAAAGGATGTCTGTTCTTATGTTTTTATTTCTTATAAATGAATACAAGAATAAAAGTATGAATGTTGTGTTGATGTGCTGCGTATGATGACATTGTCCCGGTGCTCCCGTTTGGTGCAGCACACACACCTCAACACAACATTCAGTCAGTGCGAGTGGTGCGGCCGAGCAGTGTGGCGAAAAGTTCATCTTTAATTACGGGTCAGAAAACAAGATGAGTGACAGGCACAAACGAAGTAGCATTTGGATGCATTTTGATAATATAAACAACAAAGGCAGAATGTAAAAATTGTAAAGTATCATATCAAGCAGGGTCTACTAACAACCTTCACAGACACATTAGAATTATAAATCCATCAATGCAGTTGGAAGAAAACAGGCAAGCTAGCATGCCTGCTACTGAAAATGAAAATACCTGTGCGATTACTGGAACCATTGCTGCTGCAGTGCTCACAGCCACCCCTCAGGCATCAGGTACTGCGACCTATTGCAACCCATAGTTCTATAAGCCAATTTATGCCAAAGGCCATGACCCCAGCAAGACCAAACACAATTGATGAGGTATTGGCTAAAATTATTGCAAGGGAATTCCAACCATTCTCAGTCGTGGAGGACAAGGGATTTAGAAGCTACACCCATGCTCTCAATCCAATGTATGTTCTTCCAAGCAGGAAAACACTCTCCCAAACAACTATTCCAAGACTGTATGACAGACAATGTGCTTCACTGCAAGAAAGGGTTAAAAAGGCTACAGCAGTTTGCCTGACAACTGACTGCTGGACATCCAGAGCCACCACTTCCTTCATGTCTGCTACATGTCACTTCATTGAAAATTATAAAAAATGGTGTCCAATCTTCTGGACTGTTTTGAGTTTAGTGGCAGACACACTTCAGATAACTTGGCAGAGGGACTGCTAAGAGTGGCAAGTAGAAAACAAAGTGGATTGCTGTGTTACTGACAACGCAGCTAACATCACCAAAGCTTTTTAACATCTTGAAATGGACCCACCACCCATGTCTCGTGCACACAATCAACCTGGTTGTAAGACATGCCCTGAAGGTGATGAAGCCCACTGTGAACAAAGTGAAGGCGATGCGGGAATTCTTCCATAAGAGCACACGAGCCACAGAGAAGCTGAAGTCTTCTCAACGCCAGATGGGTATGCCTGAGCTGAGGTCCAAACAAGAAGGTGGAATTCAACATTTCATATGCTGAAACGGGTTCTGGAGTCCAAGGATGCAATCATCTCTACCTTGGCCATTATCAATGCACCTGTTGATGCTCTGAGCCAAGAAGAGTGGGAGGAAGTGCGAGAGACATGCACTGTTCAGGAACCCTTTGAGCAGTCACTGTGGAGATCAGTGCAGACAGGTACAATGGACAACTGTTTTTACATTAGTATTACATAATTGCATATTTGAGGTGCATATTAGAGGGGAATGGCAGTAATAATAGACAAGAATAAACTGAACAAAGTCCATATACCACATAATAAAACAAAGCATAATTCTGAGTTTTCTCTTTTTTTTTCAGCTACGTGACAGCCTCCAAAATGCTACTCCTGTGCAAGGGTCTGCAGAGAATAACAGCCCACCACCAGACAGGAGGAACAGTAACCAAAGGGAAAGAGAGAGAGTTGGTGACTGCTCTCTGTGCATCTATGGAAAGAAAGTTCCACAGAATGGAATACAATACTGTTCTCTCAGAAACCACCATAATGGACCCAAGGTTCAAACAGCTGTCCTTCAATGACAACAGAGCTGTTGATGAGGCACCTCAAAGAGTAACAGCAGCAGCAAGATGCAGCCCCAGCAGCCAGCAGGCTACACCACTAGGAGGCCAAGAGGGAGAAGAGGGAGCAGGGGCACTAGAAGTGGAGCCACAAACGTCTGCTGTTTGGAGGTTCTTTGATGAAAGAGCAACAGGAGACACTGCAAGAAGGAATCCCACAGCAGATGCTATACTGGAAGTAAGATCCTATCTTGAAGAGCCCCTTATCCAAAGAGCCACAGACCCGCTGAGCTGGTGGGAGACCGAGGCTTCAGTCTACCCACGACTGGTCAAGGTGATGGCAGGGAGACTCTGCATCGTAGCAACATCAGTCCCTTCAGAAAGAATCTTCTCCAAAACAGGGCAGATAATAACAGAAACCGGATCAGCCCCTGTAAGCTGAGGCACTTAGACTTTCTTAATGCCAGTCTGCACTAAAGACAAGGTCACTGGTAATATATACATCTAGAACTGTTGGATGCTGCCGTTATGCGCATTGTAATTCATTTTTTATTTGTTATATGGTTCCATTTTGAGTGTGGTTTGCTTGGAATGGTTTGTGTTTTGGATAGTTCAATATAAATAAAACGTTCAATACACGTGTAATAGTGTTTGATGTTTTCACATGATTTACGTTTTTTTTTTAATACAAAACATGTAAATTATGGTATTCTGGAAATTATAAGATTAAGTATAATTACATTGAATAAGTGATGTATGTGCACACATACCAATCATAGGTCCAAACATTGCTAAATTTGCCTGAATTATAAAAGCCAGAAGTGGTACTAAATGAAGAGCCATTTGGGAGCCGAAAGAGCCCGCTCTTATTGCTGAATTGAGCCAAATGGTCTGGCTCACTGAAACCAGCCGGAATTCCCATCACTAGGACAGAAGCAGAGAGAGATGGATTCCTCTGGAGGCTACAGTGAGTGCACCTTTGGTTTCGCTGATTTCCATGGAGTGTGGAAACGTAGAGAAGTTTAAGACGCCAAGCTGCGAGTGATTTCCTGCTGTGCCCACCCCTCTCCCCTCCTTGGATTATAAGCGATCGAGGAAAGACATTGAACATTACAGTGTCTGTTTACATACTGGACCTACTAACCTGGGCGCTGTGTTGCTTGGGTATTCCTCCGTGCAGTGGGCAGGGCAGCTGGAAACCGGCAAACAGGGAAACCGGCAAACAGAGAAAGCGAGAAGAGGGTTAACATTAACGTTAACGAGGCTGACCCGGCAGTCCACTGTCCACATTCCGCCCTGCAGTGAGATGGTGCTGTGGGCACAGGTGCCAGAGTTCCCCCACATAGCGGAATACTGTGTCCTGATCGAGGCTTGGGATGAGGAGCGAGAGCGGCAGGTGGCACGGACCATCACGTGGGTATGCCAGGGTAGGGTCCCGTTGCCAGTGTTAAATCTTTTCCCCTACCCTGTAGATGTGCCCCAGCGCTGCCCACTGGCTAGACTCTCCCGTATAGACCAGCAGGACATTATCACTGAGGATGAGGCGACATTCCAGTTCCGATATCCAGACATGGTAGAAGTGGGGGTCCGTCCGGTCCAGACACAGGGGGTGACAGGGCCCGTGGACTGGACAGGGGGAGCCACCGACTTGTCCAGGGAGCAGTGAGGATGGTTAGGCCCTGTTGCAAAAGTGGTGTTGCGTCTAGTAATGTAACCATTCCTTATATCCCAGGACATTAGTTTATAGACACTGTTGCACCGTTTGTAGTAGAACACTTGCATTTACTCATAAGGCAGTTCCCTAATCTCAATCCCTTACACTGGTTTATTTATGGACTTCCTTCCTAATTGATAGGGTATTACTGTTTGTGAAAGAACTATTTCCATACAGTCAAAGTTTCATGACATTAGACTTTAAACTAACTCATATCTCATTCAATTATTTATTCATTTATTCTACATCAAGTTATATCTTCAGTAACGTCCATATTTTCCCACGTTTCATTCAATCACCATCAGAAGCTCTCTGTGCTAAAAGTGGCAGCACATTTGTCTCACACACATCAAACTCGCCTTTTCCTGCTTCCCAAGCCTTATCAACTTACTCAGACCCTCGTCAACTTACTCAAACCCTCTTCAACTTTGGTCAACATTGCTCTGCATTCTAACAGCTATTCTTTCTCCTATTCTTAATTTCTTACAAGAAATGTATTCAGGTTTTTTTATCAATATGTTTTATTTATATTTATACAGATGTCACTCCATTATTCGTTTATTGAAGTCATATATGTACCTAACAAAATATTAGCCAATAGGCCATTGATCTCAATAATGATTCCCATAATCCTAGGACACCTTCTCTTTTACTCTTCCTTTCCATTCTTCCTTTTCTCCTGTAAAGCATTTTATATTACTTGAGCTTACTTATTCTATAGTTGTAATCTTATACTTCTGCGGTATCTTACCCTTTTCCTACATCACTCATCTTAAAACCATGGTCTACTTTGACTTTCATTTCAGGTATTATATGCTAGGCACCAATAACCAAACATTTTCTGAAAGACTGTAACATGTCACCAGACTGTTTACATTCTCCTGCTTTCACAGGCTGTCAGGGCTGCACCAGGCTCTCTTCTAGCCTTTCGTTTCCTTGAATTTGACTTTTGACAGAGCTTGTCCATAACATGATGTTTAACAAACAAATTCTGGTTCTTCTTGTGGAGACACCATGACTATTCATGTATTACTATTATTATCCATCTGTTTATTCAATGTATATTTTGGATTACTTTTCTTATAATAGTCTTTCTTTCTGATTTCTGATGCTTGAGGCACTCTGTATAGAGCCAAAGATCCTCATGAATATGATAAATCTGTTGTTACATTTTTAAATATAATTCTAAAATGATTGCCAAAACATAGACATTTACCTTATATCACCTTCAAACTATACATATTCATAAACACACAAAGCACATACACATTGATATCTAAAGATAATTCAGATATCCAATCTGTGGCATGTTTTATTGACCCTGCAGTGTCTCAAACAGCCCTTATAACTTATTATTTAAGCTTATGATTATTTAGAATAAAATGTCAAATAATCCCACTCGATTATTTCATTATTTCACTATCTCAGTTTTCTTGATCCATTGTGAAAAAGTTCTGTTATTTCCTCCTCATCTGTAGAGGCTACATTAGCCCACTCCCCGGTCTGATATTCTCGTAGTAACTGTATCCAAATGTTGGGCGGACATTTAGCCTTCACGATGATGTGTACATCGTGCGGGTGAAGGAGGTGAATAACCATCTTTTCATCTAGAATATCCCAAAAAGTTGTGTTACCCTGGTTTGGTTTTAATTTTGGGAGGGACGCCCATATCATTTCTTTTTCTCCTGGGGAGAAGGGGACATGGGTTTTAGTCGTATAGACTATTGATTGACCTTCCTCTTTACTCTGTCTAGTTTTGACTTGCATGGGTGCAGCTGGGACCGTTTTCAGAGCGGTCAGATCTGGATACAATGTATTATTATAACCAAAATCAGTGATTGATTTATATTCCGGATTATATGGGGGAGGAGCGCTAGCAAAACCTCCTTTTTCATATTCCCATGCTTTGCGATCTAAATCATCCCAATCGGGCCTGTCGTCCTCGGAGTGATCTGTGTCGCGACGCGCTCCTAACACGGCAGCACATCGCGCACCTACACCTTCACCTTTTCTGACCACTTTTCTTGCCCTTCTAATTTGCCTTGTAGTTCTATTAATTCTATCGTATTTTTCACAACTTCTTCTCTCAATTCACATTACTGTTTATGATGATCTTCCATTTCTGTTATTTTCTTTTCTTGATTCTCACCAACCTGACACAATATCACAATTCCTTTCTCTGTCTTATCTGGTTGTTGTTGCTTCCACCAGTCCCGGTGCTCCTTCGAAGACCAGTCTTTCTCCCAACTTCCTTCCAACATTTTCTTCTCTACATTCTGTTTTTTTATTTCTCAAAAAACCAATAATGCTGGTGTCACTCACTGTGACGATTTATCTGAAATATTACATTATTATATATTATATTATGTATATATATTATAATAAAAACAAACACTCCAGTAAGGTACGGACACCCGTACATGACACTGGCTAAGGTAAGGGAACCCATAAACAACCATAAGCACCCCCGGACCTAGGACAGACTGTAACTTGCTAACTTGCTAACTGTTTTGTTTGCTTCTCATCGTTTTCTGCTAGTTGCATGCCAAACGAGTTCGTTCTGTCCAAAATATAAGCTTTTTTTCTTCTAATAAACTCAATACAAATACAGTGCACTAGCAACTATTTCCCTTTCAAAAGTTGTAGTCCCGTTTCAGTTAAAACAAAATGTGTGCTTCAAAGAAAGAAAATACTATTTTACTACTATACTTATCACAAAGCTTCTCAACACAATCTCAGGTGCAGGTGCACTCTGCGCTATCCTTTGCCCGAGCTTTGTCCAGGAAAACTCACTGTAGCCATCTTAGTTCAACACGGGCTCTCCTTACCTGCGAGTCACACGGGTCCAGTTCACTTTGCAAGTGAACAGTCTCTTCTCAGAAACAATAAGGAAACTTGGAAAGAAACACAATCCCAGGTCGGTGTTAAAAAAAAGTTCTTTGTTTTCATATTAAAAGAAAACATTTGTATTTTCTCTGCACACTTCACAGCTCCAATTAGCACACTCAACTAATCCCTGCCCCCCTCAGAACAGTCACTAAAGAAAGGTACTCACAGTCATTTTAAATATGACATCCTGTAGTGTTTCATTTCAAAATATGATCTTATTATCACTTGAACCAAATAAATCCTTTGACCCACTAATACCAAATTACAGTTAGGGGGGCCACAGATGTGATTTGAAAATACGATCTTCCATGTCTTTCTGTTGTGTTTTGACCTGGGGATCTGTAATTGTCCAAGTGGCTACTGCACATGTACTTATTTAATATTAAATGTGTTATTTAATTAGGCTTGGTTCTGGTGAGCATGTACAAGACGTCAGCTTTTTAAATAACTGTGTGTATTGGATCATACACATTTTAGAAATACTCTCTCAAACTTCCCGCATTGGTACCTCACCAGGGAGGTAGAAAACAGCAATAGCATTGAAAAAGTGTGATTGTAGTTCTGCTCTTCTGCAATATATTTCTACAAGATCTTTAACATCTTCTTTAACATTGTTTTAAAGGCTGGGACCAATATGGTGGAATATCTCCAACACACGGACATTGAGAGACTCGACCCCTTTGTGCTGCTGCTCAGAGACCAACTCTCAGTTGTCTCTGAGTAGGCTATGGATCAACTTCCTTTCCTAATATGAAGGAGACAATGGATACAAAACCTATAGGCAACTATGAAAAACAGGTGATTATTGTTATTCTTCTCATTATAAACTACTTAATACATCTCTCGCATAAAGTACAACAGGATAGTGGTGATGTCATTCAGGATTGGATTGCCATTGGTCAAAAGCCCTCTGAGAGAAATTGTGTGGCGACACTCCACACTCTTAGAAGAAATTGTTCTGCACAGAACCATAAAGGGTTCCTCGAGTAATCGCTCTGGTGGATCCCTTTATGGTTCTATGTAGAACCCCTTCAAAGGGGTTACATGAAGAACCCCCAAACATAGCGTTCTACACAGAACCATTCGTTTTAAAATGTTATATATAGAACCCATTCAAAAGGGGGACACGTGCTATAACTGAATTTGTTTTCCAAATACAATCTTTAAAAAATGTATGAGTTCATATATACAAACACACATACACAACGTAGAAATCGCACTACTAGTGAAGTAACTTCATTTACATTATATGCCACAACTCCTCAATTTGGAACGCAAAAACAAGACATCTGATGTAAAAGTGTAAACTAATTACGAACAGCACTTTTGATATTTATCTTCAATTCAGGGGCTACTTATTCGAACAGTAAACTGTATTCTCTCTTCAGAGTGACTGGAATGTTTTTGCCTACATTCAACTTAAATATGAAAGTTTCCAAAAACGGCATAGTTTTCTTTAAGGCTATTCAATGCCAAACACAAAATTCTCTCTGCTTTCAGTGCTTGTCCTTCAGCACAATTACACAGGTTCATGATGTTCTCATTTCAATACATTGTTTTCTTATTTAAACTATTTGACTTTGAGCTTACATTGAGAATAAAATCACTTTTGCAAGTAAAACCTGGCCAAGAAAGGAAGCAGCACTACAATAAAACAATACACAGAATACAAAGCAGTTCCTTCAAAAGTGAAAGTGATAAAGAGTGATGTCTGTCAGTAAATTACGTTGAGATACATATTGGTTATTTTGAATTAGGAGTCCAACTTCAATATCTTCTATTAACAAGCCAAAATACAGATCAGAATTACGGGTAATTGAAAATAATATGTAGCGCCTAGGTAAGTTTGGATGTGTTCAGAGAAACACTAAAAACGGATTGGCTTTATTTGTGGAATGCAATCCTGAAGAGTATTTGATATTTTGGGTAATAAGCTGACCGAAAATATTAGGAGAGCCATATGCACAAAATAGTATAGTCTCCTAGTGCACGTCACCGCCCTCTATTGCATAATCTACAACACCTTATACATCAAACCCAATTTACTAATATTATTGTTATGCATTCATTTGTCACATCTGCCTTTGCTGGTAAGGATAACAGTACAGGATCATCAAAATGTACTGTAACGAAACCTGTCCTAGTAAGGTCGTGTCCTAACTGGATTTGACAGAGGAGCGTGTAGCTGCCACCACCTTTGGTTTACCGGACGGTCTGGTCGAATAACCCTGGAAGCTAAAATTAGTGATGTTAAAGGGAGAGTGAAAAGCCAAGAGGAAGTATATAACCAAGTCTTTTTAATAACCAATTTAATACGCTGGGTACACAATGTGCAATTTAGGCAAATAGAATAACAATCACAGTATCACTAAACAATCCATAAAAAGTAAATATCCATTAAACAGTTAAGTTAATTTCTCCCTCAAATACATACGACCAATTAATATAATAAAACCGCAATTGACCTTCATTAAAGAAATACTAAAATAAACCATACAATAAACACCAATGTAAGTGAAAAGAAACCACAATATAAACATCAGATAAACCATACAATAAACACACCAATATAAGTTACCACAATTACAACAGCAATTTCAACTATAAAATCAAAATACAAACTCTTCAATGTAAAGCCAAAAAAACACAAAAAACGGGTTAATTGTTGTTTTAGATCAATTGATTGGAATATAGCTAATAGGATCAGCACAATCCAATCAATCAATCACTCACTTGGCCCCGTTACACAGACTGATTAATAGCAGTATGTTTAAGTCTAACCATAAATTCATAAATTAGAGCAAAGAAACTGTTACTATGTTTAAACTTGGTTTTATACAAGTCCTTGCCCAATGAAAACATGTAATCAAATACACATAATCCCACAAACAAACACATATAGATTTAAAATAGAGTCAGAGAGCTCCCGTCAACTGAACAGCTCCCCAGCATTTGGCGCACACTGCACACTGCACACTGCACACTGCACACTGCACACTGCACACTGCACACTGCACACTGCACACTGCACACTGCACACTGCACATGTAAAAACAAGCAGCCCCCTATTATCTGCACACAAACCAACACAAGCAATGCTAGCCGTAGAAAGAGTCTCTCTTGTGTCTTCTGAGCACTGCTTATATCCCCATCTGCTCCCGGTATGACATCCCGTGATTGGTCGCAATGCTCAGTCCAATTAGGGTTAATAAGAGCCAATTCAATCAGTGACAGAGCCGACTGGCTCATCACAGTACTACTATATTTACAGCATGACATAACAGCGCGGCGCTGGAGCGGGAAAGTGCGCTTCTTTTTGCACATCGTCTACATGCGCGAAAAGCCTGGACACTTGGGCTAAAAAAAAGACAAACATAGAAAGTGTGAAATATGAACGTTAACATTGTAGCGCAAACATTGGGCTTCGAGCCACGTGTAACAGACAGTGCGATTCAGAACAAAGTCAAAAATAGCTTCTGCACAACAATACAACTCTTAGCTAGTAAATTCATGTGGAAAATGGACGCCCCGTCTACAGGGCTGCGGCAAGTCGTGGCCTATTTGTTGGGGAAGGATGTTGAGCTCGGTTTTCCAAACGAGCCGCTGCATATTGACCTATGTCTATTGTCTAAATGTCTATTTATTTATTGATGTATTCATTTATTTCTTTCAACATGTATTGATTCATTGATGATTTTCTCTGTGTATTCATTTTTAATTCTGGCATGGATTATCCTGCATACAAAAGCAAAGGCCCGGGACAGTGCGAGCATGACTTATACAGCGCAGTGCAATCATGGTCGCTGCTTGACATCGTCCTGCAAATAAAAAAACATTGGCTGGATGTCAAGTCACACATTGCCGGGCCAGACCTCGAACCCGGATCCTCCGGATCGTCACCCTGCTGCTCTCCAGCTGAGCTACTCCGGCAACGGAACATCGGCGCGGAAGGGCGCTATTAACTGTGCGCTGTTTCTGCCGTCACTCATCTCCTGCAATGCCGTGTTTATGTGAGAGCTGTGACGCGCTGTAGCAGCAACTACATGTTTACTACATCTCATCTCCTCTGGGGTTTCAGTGTTTGTGAGACGGTGACACTAAACGCTGAAGTATAATGTCGGCCAATAAGCGCACTGGACACCGCCCACTGGCTGTGATTGACACAGCGGGCTTGTATGACGTCATTCACTGCTACAATGATCGAGCGCAGAGATACACCGTGGTCGTGCAAAAATGCTTTTTCTACTCTTGCGGTTTTTATTTTACACTACAGGAATAAATAACTAAACCAATATTAAATACATAGATACATGTCCCTGCCGATTCCAATGTTGGCGATTCATTGAACATGTAGCACTATTTGCACATGCATGTATTTATTGTCTCACATTAGAGATGAGATGTAGAAAACATGTAGTTGCTGCTACAGCGCGTCACAGCTCTCACATAAACACGGCATTGCACATGCCTGTAGCCAAAGTCCGTTTTTTTGTCTTCATTAAAATGATCCTTTACAGGAGTATTACATGCGAAGCCAAGGCCGGCCCTATCGGAATAGGCAAATGCTAGGGGCGCCCGAAAGAGTGAACATTTGTACGGAGGTTTGTTGCACTCAGTGCTTGTTATTGTGTGGAACCAAGTCACAGCAATTCCTGGTTATTAGCCAATAGGATGTGAGTGTTAATATGGGATGTCCTGTATAGAGCTGCTGTTAGGGAGTCAGTCAGTGAGTTGACTGCGCGCAGATTCCCTGCTCTCTCTGCACTGGGCAACAGCGGCACTTTGTACTGTCAAAAACAACACAAACACAGCTATTGGGTTTTGCTGATTTCTATACATAAGCAGCTAAAATTGGACATTGTCAACCTCGCCTCTAAAATATAAAAGTGCGCACACGACCGGGGGTCACGGTGCCATAGCTTGTGTTCACCTAGAAACTCGTCCGGCAGCGGCGGACGCAGCGGATTTCAGTGCAGACGCGTTTCAGCAGCGACACGTTTCCATCACACCCACCGGCACCGCGTCCAGTTTGCATATATAATGTTGCTTGATATGGGATTTTCCGCTGCTGATGTGTGGTTGTGAAGCAAAGATATGTTTGAGTCCAAATCTGCCTGATTTCATGGAGATTTTGAGCTGTTTTTTGACTTGTCTCCAGTTGTTAACATCTTCCCCAGAACCCGCACCCTGAATTACTCAATCGTCTTCGCCCTCATTTTTCAACACTAATTTTGTGCAGTGCACAGTGGGACAAAGGGAAATGGTACAGACTTTAATCTAATAAGACACAAAATGCTTGAAAGTTTCTATTATGTTTATCTATATGACTACAATAATCTTTAACAAATTAAAATGTAAGTGGTCTGAAACCGTTTTAATACAAATATATACATTTATTTAACCAGTTGATTTTTGTACTTTGTGAAATGAATGTACTAAATATAAGCAACGGGGTAAATGACTAATTCACAGATTTAGTCCATGTCTGGACCTTGACTATACCTTGACCAAGAAATGTGGACCCTGACACAACATAATTGACTACCCCTGCTGTAGAACATTGCTACATTATGCATATTGCACTAAGGTGTCTGTAATATCGTTTTTTCGTGCAATACTTTTTTAATACTGTATTTATAATTCATTTTATGTCACTTGTTTCTTTAATACTGTTTTTATACTGTTTGTGTGGGGGTTTTGTTTCTAAAATAAAGAAGATCTCAAAGACATAAAGCTATGCAGTCTGTGAGTGTATGAACACAATGACCCTGCGATGCAGGGGGCACCACTTAAAATCTTGCCTAGGGCACCAAATTGGCCCTGTGCGCAGCAACTGACGTTATGCAAACGACATCAAGCTGGATAGTGAGTATGGGGTGAAAAGAGCAGGAGAGACGGGAGAGAAAGCAGGCAGCAGCGTCATTGTCGCAGAATATTGAACATATGTTCAAAAACACTGCCAAACAGGGTAAGGTTGTTATATTTACTACCTAATCTAACAGTTGAGATAGATAACGCTAACTACGTGCTAGCAAACAGTCGTCAACTCCACGCAGAAGGTAGCTAATGTTTTTACTCGTGTGTGTCTGTGTCTGTCAGATTACACAAAAACTACAAGACCGATTTTCACGAAACTCAGTGGAGGGGTGTAGCATGGGTCAAGGAAGAACACAGTAAATTCTGACCATTATCCATCCAGTGGGACTAGCTAGCTACAGTGACCGATTCAGAAGATTTTTACCCTGAATATGTGTGATGTGTCGGCGCTCCATTCACGTGTGTGTGTGTGTGTGTGTGTGTGTGCGTGTGTCTGTGTGTCTGCGTGCGTGCATGCGTGTGTTTGGACTGAAAAAGGTGGTACATGATCTTGGTAAGCAATTTGACAACATTGTAGTAAATATTTTCGGTGCATCAAAAAGCGTCCTCGTTAAGATACCAGCAGACAAGCTAATCCAGCACAAATTAGTGCATAAAAAGTAACCAAAATGAAGTATTTAAACCTCATAATTGAATACAAAATGAGGGGAAAAACTGCAAAAAGGTCCACTTTTTGAAAAAAAGAACCCCCCTTCCACTAGGCTGGCTACGGGCCTGTTGCAGGAGATGAGTGACAGCAGAAACAGCGCACAGTTAATAGCGCTCTTCCGGGTCTTTCCGGAGTTGCCCGAGTAGCTCAGTCGGGAGCGCGTCAGACTGAAGGTATGAAGCCCCAGGTCCGATCCCTGGCTCTGGCAATGAGCTACACTGTTTCCACTTCCACACTTTTACTCTGCACAACAATCTGACGCAGAGCAACCATGATTTTACAGCAAAGTGAAATCATGGTCACTCTGCTTCAGATTGTTCTGCAAAGTAAAAGCTTTCATTTCATGTTGTGTAAAAAAAGTGCAAAAGTCCAAAAGTGTCTTGACAAGTGTTGAAATTAAAGCTAGACCCACGCTAACGCGATTCTTTAAATCCCAGACGATATTTAAAATGGTGGGCTGCTCACATTTAACGACAGGCAGGATTTCACGGAATTTAGGTCTTTTGCATCATGATGCCCCAAAACAACTATTGTTATTTGAGGTATTTGAATCAATACTTATGAAAGTCAAAATCAAAAACTCAAAATAATGTAACTTGTTTTCGTGGATGTGCTCGACTCTCATTGGCTGCTGCCGGTCTCGGACCCGAGTCGCATCTTTAATATGAATTGTGTTGGATCTACTCGCCTGCCTGGCGAGCTGCAGGTTTGAGCAGAGGGCAGCGGCTCATCGGTTAGGCCCCGACCTGCTTCTTTCTGTTCAACCGGACACTCAATGACTCCATTGAATGAACAACCGGCTTAGATTGTACTTTTCAAATTGTGTAAAAAATAGTTGGTTCTTTAATATGTTATTCATACAATTCTATGCTTAACTTAAACCCTCTACAGTTAAAAATAATGAAAATGCTCTGATTAAGGTTCAATTAAGCAATCGAGAGCTCTGTTGGAACAGATACCACAGGCAGTGCCCATCTTGCCCATCTTGCCAAAGACTATCAACATCAATATTATTAGCATTAGTAATGTAACTATTCTCAATTTCCCAGCTGAGCTCACAGACACTTTCACTGACCCCCCCCTCCTTCCTGGGGGGTGAATCCCTTCCTAATTGATAGGGTATTTCTGTTAGTGAAAGGACTATTTCCATACAATTTCATGACTTTAGACTTTAAACTATATCTCATTCAATGATTTATTTATTTTACATTAAGTTATACCTTCAGTAACTTCCTTATTTTCCCTCATATTCCATTCAACCACCATCACAACTCTCATGCTGAAAGTGGCAGCACATGTCTTTCACACATATCAAACTCCCTTTTTCCAGCTTCCCAAGCCTTATTAACTCTTAAACCCGTCGTCAACTTCCTCAAACCTTCCTCAACATCGCTCAGACCCACTAAATTGCTCTGTATCCTAACAGCTGTTCTTTCTCCTTTTCCTAATTTCTTACAAGAAAATTCAAGTTATATTTATTGACATGTATTATTACTATTTATACACACATTTCACTCCATTATTTTAACTAAAATATTTACTTAACAAAATATCTTTTAGAAAATAAGCCTTTTAATTGATTTCAATAATGATTCCCAGGTACCTCAGGAAAACAAAGTTTCAAAAAATGTGTCCAGTCAATGATTTCCCCAATGAAGAGTTTGCGTGGGCACTAAGACTGTCCACCTGCGCGGCTCATATGTCCTTATTGTGTCAACTTCCTCCTATTGAAGTCCAATCTACACCGGTACATGTTCAGAAGAACTGTTCCCGAAACTAGGTTGAACTGATCAATAGTTAATTTCTTACCTACACATTGTATTTAGGGATCTTATATCTGGGAATTTCAAAAACTCTTCATTGTGGAACTCACAGCTACCAAACGACCCTTTAATTTCCTGGAGTATCTGGTTATCTATTGAAGACTCTGTATAGGAAGTTGAAGAAAGTGTTTTGTGATAATTATATAATGTTTTATATTAATACTAGCATTAGAAGTAGTTTGTATACAGACTGAGCAGATTAGATTTAGCAGCACAAGTAAAGGGTCAACAAGGTTGATTTGTTAGAAACTCCTGTCAGAAATGAAAGATCACACAGTGCCGAAATAGCCTACAGATGTCTGCTGAGAATTTGTTTATGACTTAATCGTTTCTCCAGATAGGCAGGAATTGTTTCTGTTAACGAGCGATTGACACTAGGTAAATGACGACCGTGGGATCGCATCTTCCTAGTGCACATCAAAGACGGACATCTGCTTTGGATCCATCACCTCTTCACGGGAGGACAGATCATAAAACGGACCCGGACCTGTATCTTCTGATTGGATGAACGGCCATAAGATGTTACGTCATTTTCCTATAAAGCTGCACTCATGTTGGTAAACATTAAGTTCTCACTGAAGGAATTATTCCTGACGTGGGGCTTCCGAGCGGCTTGATTAAAGTTCTATTTGCTTTATCTCCACGATTTCTCCACTTATTTCCGAGACGGTTCTACATCTATGTATTCATATCTTCACCATATTTTACTGTTTCCTCAGATTCCCATTTCAGAAATTAGCTCAAATTCAATTTTCAACATTTTATTTTGTATTTCTGGGTTGTAAAATAGTATTTTATTTTTATTTTCTCCTTTAAATGGTTCAATGTTAATTTAGCTCACTTCTTCAATGCTTGTCATTTTATATTTCTATTGTATCCTTCAAATTCGTACCCTTTGACTACTTCACTCATCTTAAATCCAAGGTCTAATTTATTTCAGGTATTTTATGCTGGCCCCAAACATTTTCTGAAAATAAGACTATAATATATCACTATTCTGTTTACATTCTCCTGCCTGGATTTTACATCAGGCTGTCAGGGCTGCACCAGAGTGCTGCTCCTGTGGATGTCAGCCTTTCATTTCCCTTTAATTTGACTTTATAGAATTTGTCCATAATATGATTTTTAACAAACAAATCCTTGTCCTTCTGGGTCTTAGACGACACCATTACTATTTATTTACTTTATTATTACTTTATTTTTATTATTTAGTGTATATTGTGTATTACTTTAACATTATTCTCATAATAGAATATATAATTTATTTATAATTTGTGATGCCTTATGCACTCTATATGCACTCTATATACAGTTAAATGTTTAGATCCAGCCTGGAGCTGAACCTCTGGAGCCACTGGGGAGCTGTTCAGTTGACGGGAGCTCTCTGACTCTATTTTAAATCTATATGTGTTTGTTTGTGGGATTATGTGTATTTGATTACATGTTTTCATTGTTTAAACTTGGTTTTATACAAGTCCTTGCCAATAGTAACAATGTCTTTGCTTTAATTTATGAATTTATGGTTAGACTTAAACATACTGCTATTAATCAGTCTGTGTAACAGGGCCAAGTGAGTGATTGATTGATTGGATTTTGCTGATCCTATTAGCTATATTCCAATCAATTGATCTAAAACAGCAATTAACCCGTTTTTTTTTTGTTTTTTTTTGGCTTGTTGTGAATTTTGGCTTTACATTGAAGAGTTTGTATTGTGTTCTTTTGTAGTTGAACTTGCGGTTGGAAGATCGTATTTTTTTTTCGCCACACTGCTCGGCCGCACCACTCGCACTGACTGAATGTTGTGTTGAGGTGTGTGTGCTGCACCAAACGGGAGCACCGGGACAATGTCATCATACGCAGCACATCAACACAACATTCATACTTTTATTCTGTCTTTTTTTTTTTTTTGGCTTGTTGTGAATTTTGGCTTTACATTGAAGAGTTTGTATTGTGTCCTTTTTTAGTTGAAATTGCTGTTGTAATTGTGGTAACTTATATTGGTGTGTTTATTGTATGGTTTATCTGATGTTTATATTGTGGTTTCTTTTCACTTACATTGGTGTTTATTGTATGTTTTTTTTTAGTATTTCTTTAATGAAGGTCAATTGCGGTTTTATTATAATAATTGGTCGTATGTATTTGAGGGAGAAATTAACTTAACTGTTTAATGGATATTGACTTTTTATGGATTGTTTAGTGATACTGTGATTGTTATTCTATTTGCCTAAATTGCACATTGTGTACCCAGCGTATTAAATTGGTTATTAAAAAGACTTGGTTATATACTTCCTCTTGGCTTTTCACTCTCCCTTTAACATCACTAATTTTAGCTTCCAGGGTTATTCGACCGGACCGTCCGGTAAACCAAAGGTGGTGGCAGCTACACGCTCCTCTGTCAAATCCAGTTAGGACACGACCTTACTAGGACAGGTTTCGTTTCAGTACATATTGATGATCCTGTACTGTTATCCTAACCAACAAAGGCAGATGTGACAAATTAATGCATAACAATAATATTAGTAAATTGGGTTTGATGTATAAGGTGTTGTAGATTATGCAATAGATCTCAACGTAATTTACTGACAGACATCACTCTTTATCACTTTCACTTTAGAAGGAACTGCTTTGTATTCTGTGTATTGTTTTATTGTAGTGCTGCTTCCTTTCTTGGCCAGGTTTTACTTGCAAAAGTGATTTTATTCTCAATGTAAGCTCAAAGTCAAATAGTTTAAATAAGAAAACAATGTATTGAAATGAGAACATCATGAACCTGTGTAATTGTGCTGAAGGACAAGCACTGAAAGCAGAGAGAATTTTGTGTTTGGCATTGAATAGCCTTAAAGAAAACTATGCCGTTTTTGGAAACTTTCATATTTAAGTTGAATGTAGGCAAAAACATTCCAGTCACTCTGAAGAGAGAATACAGTTTACTGTTCGAATAAGTAGCCCCTGAATTGAAGATAAAAATCAAAAGTGCTGTTCGTAATTAGTTTACACTTTTACATCAGATGTCTTGTTTTTGCGTTCCAAATTGAGGAGTTGTGGCATATAATGTAAATGAAGTTAGTTCACTAGTAGTGCGATTTTTTCGTTGTGTATGTGTGTTTGTATATATGAACTCATACATTTTTTAAAGATTGTATTTGGAAAACAAATTCAGGTATAGCACGTGTCCCCCTTTTGAATGGGTTCTATATATAACATTTTAAAACGAATGGTTCTGTATAGAACGCTATGTTTGGGGGTTCTTCATGTAACCCCTTTGAAGGGGTTCTACATAGAACCATAAAGGGATCCACCAGAGCGATTACTCGAGGAACCCTTTATGGTTCTGTGCAGAACAATTTCTTCTAAGAGTGTGGAGTGTCGCCACACAATTTCTCTCAGAGGGCTTTTGACCAATGGCAATCCAATCCTGAATGACGTCACCACTATCCTGTTGTACTTTATGCGAGAGATGTATTAAGTAGTTTATAATGAGAAGAATAACAATAATCACCTGTTTTTCATAGTTGCCTATAGGTTTTGTATCCATTGTCTCCTTCATATTAGGAAAGGAAGTTGATCCATAGCCTACTCAGAGACAACTGAGAGTTGGTCTCTGAGCAGCAGCACAAAGGGGTCGAGTCTCTCAATGTCCGTGTGTTGGAGATATTCCACCATATTGGTCCCAGCCTTTAAAACAATGTTAATGAAAGGTACTCACAGTCATTTTAAATATTACATCCTGTAGTGTTTCCTTTCAAAATATAATCTTATTATGACTTGAACTAAATAAATCCTTTGACCCACTAATACCAAATTACAGTTAGGGGGGCCACAGGTGTGATTTGAAAATACGATCTTCCATGTCTTTCTGTTGTGTTTTGACCTGGGGATCTGTAATTGTCCAAGTGGCTACTGCACATGTACTTATTTTATATTAAATGTGTTATTTAATTAGGCTTGGTTCTGGTGAGCATGTACAAGACGTCAGCTTTTTAAATAACTGTGTGTATTGGATCATACACATTTTAGAAATACTCTCTCAAACTTCCCGCATTGGTACCTCACCAGGGAGGTAGAAAAAAGCAATAGCATTGAAAAAGTGTGATTGTAGTTCTGCTCTTCTGCAATATATTTCTACAAGATCAAGAACGGGCTCTGAAAACACTGAGGGTACAGGACGAGGACAGCGAAGCAATGAGCAACACTTGATACAGGATAAGAGCAACGGATACTTAGAATTTATAGGTGTAGGCCCCGTAGTAAAATATTCCCATCCGTTTTCATGGTACAATACTTTGATAATGACCCCCAATAGTCTTTCAAATGCCTGAATATCTGAAAAACATTTTTTTTTTCTGAATTGAAAACCCTAGCTGGCTATGCATTCGTTTGGCACCATCTAACATTTCGGAATCTGTGCATTCTTTACCCTTCCACAGGCGGTACACACTGGCAGCAAAACATAAATTGTTACCTTGGTTTATGTCTATTATTTTACTAAATAAAATACCTTTTAAGCGCCTCCGCGCACCACCACCACCTTGCATATTTCTAATCACAGTGACCGTTATTCGCAAACTCACATGTGATAGAATTTTGTTGTGACTTTGTAGTAAATTAGCTATGCTCTGTAAGAAATCTGCAGCGTCCAGCTCCCCCACATTTCGCCTCCTCGATTAGAAAAGATTATTTAATGACCCCGAGCTCGGTCTCAGCTGTACAAAATCATTAGGACCCACATTGTGTGATATTTCATTTAGCAATCCTTGCACAGCTCCATGCACAATACGGACAGCATTCATATAAGATTGTACCAGATCCAGGTTCACAAACCTGAATTCTTCATAAAACTCCATACCCTGAAACCTATTAATTTCTCGGTCATAGCGACGAATAATCTCCAAAAACCCCCGAGGAGGGTCCCCGCCAACGCCACCCTCAGCCATTTGTTCATCATTTTCATTATTCATCTCTAACATTGCAGCATCACCACCCCCGATCTGATTATCATTGTTATTAGCTACCGATGCTAGTTCCTTAGATACATCCTGATCTATATATTCCTGAATTTCCAAGTTTACCGGATGGCCTCCCGTCTGGAGAGTGTGCAACAGTGTCTGTGACCGTGCTAATTGTGACACATTTGTTCTAAATTTAAGCCTACGCAGCATTCTTTTCGCAGCATTAATTTTATTTCGCATTACCCCCCTAATTACACAAGCAGACTGACAGATTTTGTGCTTCTCCTTTTTCATTGTTTGTCAATTGTTGTTTTCAGAATTGGTTGTTTTTTGTAACAACCCTTCTCGATCTTGCAGAGACTGATTGATTCACAGTGTGAATTACAGATTCATCAAACTCTCATCAGAAACGGGGCAATTCCCTATTTGTTTTAACAAATTTGTCAAAACATGTATTATGCACTGAGCGGTGTTTAACGCCTCCACAAGCTGACTGCATATCTTGCTAAACACCAGGGCCCTACAATCACCAGGGGTCTGTATGTCAACACAGGGTGATTGATCACATTTCATCTCAGTATCCCCACTAGTGGTGGCTTTAACCGTGCTTTTACCCCGTTTACCTCTTTTTACAGTAGCGGAGCTCGGTCGGTTCACTTTCACACATTGCACCCCCACATCGGTGGTGTCGTGTGCCACCCGGTTTGTCTTACTCAGGGCTTTTCTGGGCGCTGTGTTTCCCCTTTGTGTGACTGGTGGCTGTCTCCCCCGCTGTAGAACGGACCTCCCTTTATCAGCACGATCGGATCTCTTCACCTGTTTTCCACTTGACAAGCCTCTCAAGCAGGGCAATGCAGGCTGTGCCGCATTTTTAGCTATAATAAAACAAACATGTCAATTAC
Organism: Amia ocellicauda; assembly: GCF_036373705.1. Classification (NCBI taxonomy): domain Eukaryota; kingdom Metazoa; phylum Chordata; class Actinopteri; order Amiiformes; family Amiidae; genus Amia; species Amia ocellicauda. The sequence continues at coordinate 57,388,257 of NC_089852.1, forward strand.
ACTTTATACAGTGACTTTTCACTACATTTCGAACAAATACAAAATATATTATTATTATTATTATTATTAATAACATTGGTAAAAACGGTGAATGTTACACACCTCCATTCAAAGTTTGCTCTGTGACTTGGGGTGGGTGGGGGAGTGTGTAGTTATGTGGGTTAAACAACTGTCAAATCAAAAAACAAACATAACAAACATAAATGTACACGATATTATGTTTTAGAAGATGTAATTAATTCATAATATGTAACAACTTGTTCTATGGCATACCATGAAATCTGAATAAAACTGGCCATTAAACACATTGCTTTGGCCCACCTTCAGAACACGTGTCTCCTGCGGTTTGGAAGGCGCTGTTCGGGACGTAGGCGTTGGGGGTTGTGAGTTCCACTCTCCGTGGTCCCCTGCGGGGTGCTCGGCCCGACAGTCTCGGCTCTGTTATTCTGTGCTGTAATATCTCGGTTCTCTCTCACCTTAAATTATACAAACCATGAACTATGCATGATATACTAACACTTTTAAACCCAACTCTATTACTATAAAAAACATTCTTACCATCAATACATGATAACGCATTTACTAGCTCTTCCTCATCAAATGGACCCCAGTCAGATGCCATTATGAAGAGTGTGTCCCTTCATATATTATATTGGATGTGTAAAATTAACTGCTTGGAGCGGCTTATTTATGGGGGGGCAAAATGGTATTTCATAATTTTTCTAAGAATCACACAAAATTGTATTCCACATAACATACCAGGAAACCGCCAAAAATGTTGTTCTTATTACAGAATTCAGTTGGGGCGGTATGTTGGGGTGTCTATTTCACTCCGATAAAGTTGATCTCCAACAGACATCTGTATCTATGCGTGCTATGGTCATGGTCTCACGTTCAAAACAACGTGTACACACTGGGTGAGGTGACCATTTGGAGAGATAAATTGTTATCACATATTTGTTATGGACACGAGCCTAATGGGTACAAATGACTGTACCCACGTGGCACCCATACACGCACCCAACTCCGCCCACACTCCTCCTCCTCTGTAGAGCCACTGCCCCCCATTTACCCACGTGTCCCCACACACGCCCCCAACCCCACCCACACCCCGCCTCCTCTGTAGAGCCGCCGGCCACCATTTACAGTATAAAGAGCATGCTGGTAAACACAGAAAACATGTCACCCGTTCGGGACAGAACAGGTCTGCGGTAACTGGTGGAAACCCCCATAGCGCACTATGGCTACACCAGCTAAGAAGACACCCCCTAGCGACCACGCTGCTGATGAAGATGCGGGGGCACCTAACACAAAATTAAGATGGTCGGAAGACAGGGACCCAAAAGAGGTAACACTTTATTTTACTTTAAAAATGTGTTTAGAATATTATTATTAATTTTAAACGTATGCCGGTGTTTACATGCTGTTAGGCCGTATGTGTGTATATATACATTTCAATGCAAAGTGAATTTAAATGCATGTTTTCTTCTTTGTATGTTTATCAAAAGAATAGTGTCAGCGCTCCTCCTCCGAGCCCCAGGGATGCTCTCCCAATGTCTGATGAAGACGAAGGTGTCAACACTGGTGATGAATCTGAAGATGATGACAAGGACCATGAACATGGCAGGGAGGATAAAACCTCAGACACTGATGATGGAGTTGGACCATCAATGGAAAGAGAGGTAAATATAGAGGTCCTACAACTGTGTATAGTTGTGTACTTCTTTACTGACCGACACACATTACAGTTTTAAGTGTTATTTTCTTTTCTCTTCATTAGAATAGTGGAGTACCAGACACCAGTGATATGGATTCCTCTGTCAACTCTTTAAGACCCCGAACAAGATTGAACATTGCATGCTTCTGTTCTTGCCTTGCTAGAACCCACAAGAGTTTTGATTCAGACAGGGAAGTTCCGAGATATAATTGTAAAAACTATGATGATCATGTAACACTAGTGATGACACACACCATAAAGGGCATTATTGCGCTAGTGTTACAACATTGTATTGGCCGTGAATTAGTTGATAAGTGTGAGGCCTGTCTGATAGGTGACCCCAGCCAAGCACAGCATCTCTGTCTAACTTTAGATCACGAGCAAGGGAGTGTCTGGAGTAGTGTCGCTCTTATATGTAACAAAATAAGTGTCACCCACTTTCTAAATGTTGTGTTATGTGTTGCACGTGCCCTATGTGGGCTATGCATCACCAGACAGACTGAGAAAGAAGTGAAATCTCTTTTGCATAGCTTAGAAACATGCACTCTACCTTCGAGATGGTTAAGTGACTTGTTGGAAAGTGTAGATGAGTAAGTGATACAATTAATTGAGAAGGTTATAAATAACAAGCCTTATAAGATGTTTTACAAATTTGTTTTGCAATAAGACATTATATATATTTTTTCCAGAGAAAGAAAACTCCTGCTGCCGTGGGTTTATGTATACGTATGTTTGAGGAATCTCTGCTTGAAGATGCCATCCTCACTCTAATAGCTCACAAGTTTGGTGATTTGTATGACACTGGTAATCCTAATGTGACATTGCTGGTTGAGGATATTGTGAAAACAGTGGATGCCCTCCCCAACATGCTCAAGAGAATGCTGTATAAAGATCCACGTCCTGGTGTACCTGCTTTTACAGCTGTTCAAAAAGTTCTCCAGAGTTCTTTTGGAAACACCATCCCTATCATGACCAAGTCCAATATATATGTGTGTATTTAAAACTTGTATTTTTTAATTTACTAAAACAGTATCATAAGACAATATAACCTTAAAAACACAGTTTATGCTATAAAACATTACACCTCCACACAAGCAGGGTGAGGTACACTCGGACCCTCACCATGATGGATGTCACCCTAGCAAAATGGCTACCATCTTACCAAATGACCTATGACCTTACAAATGGTAACAAAATGGCTCCCATCTTACCAGATGACCTATGACCTTACAAATGGCTGACATCCAATATGGCCGATATCATCCAAGATGGCTGACAAGGGAGGGTAAAAGGGTAACCCTGGGGGTGATGGGAAGGAGAGAGAAGTTCCGGTTCAAAGGTGGGGGTAACCGGAAGGTGAGGTGGGCCTTCCGGTCTATGGTACGTAGGGAGGGCGGGACTTCCGGCTGTCAAAATTGTAAGTGATGCTGCCATCATACCGTTTGACATTGTCTCCAAGGTTCTCATCGTGAATAACAAACAAAATTCAAACTACCTTCTGGCCTGACCTTCTAGCTTGACCTAATCTTTCTTAAGTATACAAGAGAGAAAAACAGGTGTGAGAAAATAATTTCTAACTTTCCTTCCATACATACATACATACATACATACATACATACATACATACGGAAAATAAATAATAGAATTTTGAATCACAATAAGATGTTATCAAGTACAGAAAAAGAAAATGTAATAAAATGTGATCTTAAATACATACAAATAAAGAAAATTGGTTTACTATTTCCAGATTCCTTTTTTGAAATACAATGACATGCATTACAAATGAGTATTTACATTATATTTACAGCCGGTGCTCGTGTGTCACTGTGTCCTTCAGGCTGTGGTAGGCGCTGACATATTGGGCAGCCAGGGTGGCTGTGTGTCCCTCCCCCAGGAGGACTGACCGTTTTTCTTTTTTCTAAGTTTTGTCACAGGTTGGGTGGGCATCCATTATGTTGTTACAGAATGTGTCCCTTATTTTGGGCTAAAGCTTTCCGTGGAGGGGAACGTGGATCAGTTTGTACCATTTTTGGGAAGATCTGCCTTGTTGGGGCGGAGCTGTGATCCAGGTGAACAGCAGATCGGGCATAGGTGGGCATGTGGGCAGAGGAGTAGGAAGGCCGGTCAAGCAAATAAGCTTGCTAAGGTACGCAGCAGCAGCAAGCAGCCCCCCCATCCAGCCAGCCAGCCAGTCTGGCTAGCAGTGACTGAGTGGTTGACAGACGGCAAGCAACGGAATGTACGTGCTCTGTGATGTCATAGCAGTCAGCTGAGAGAGGCTCGTGATGTCATCGCTGAGCTGTCTGTCTGTCTGTCTGTCTGTCTCTCTCTCTCTCTCTCTCTCTCTCTCTCTCTCTCTCTTCCTCTCAATTCAATTCATTTGTATTGTCAAAGCAATTGGACATACATACATACATACATACATACATATATATATATATATATATATATATATATATATATATATATATATATACATACATACAAACATCCATACATGCTAGAAAGTCATTACTATGTTATCTTAAAGGCTAACTAAGCAGAACATATATCATTATAGAACAGAGTTCATAGGTCAACACATGGTTTTAGGGAACAGGCTCGTAGGTCATACCGTTTGACATTGTCTCCAAGGTTCTCATCGTAAATAACAAACAGAAATCAAACTATCTTCTGGGCTGACCTTCTAGTTTGACCGTATCTTTCTTAAGTATACAAGAGAGAAAAACAGGTGTAAGAAAATAATTTCTAATTTTCCTTCTACACATATATACATACATACATACATATGTAGCGTTATGTTGGGTGTATTTGGATAAGAGCATTTGGGCTCTGAGCTGAAGCACGGATCTAAAGAAGACCTCTCCCCCCCCCAAAGTTATCAGATTTCCTTAGCTCATCAGCTTGGAACTGGTTTGCATCAAAGTGACAGTTTTGGGGAGGATGGCACCGAGAAGAGGCCAAATAGTTTGGAATTCTGCTATGAGATGTCTGGAGAAAGGGGCCTGTAGGTGATAAAAACTCTTTGAAGTGGACGAGAGCCGAAATCCCGACATAGAGCTACGAACCCGGGCCAACCGGCATTTCCAAAAGATGGCATGGATTGACATCAGTCATAAATCAAGCCCCCCTCCAATAGGACACTGGGGGCTGAAACCGAAATCCAATCTCAAGAACTCAGGGACCAATCACCTACTGATCTGACAGACTTTAAGGAACAGCGGACAGTCTTTCTCTCTCTCTTTCTCTCACCTGAACCAGAAACTCGCTGCCACAGCTCAACCTGTAGCTCTGTTGCCAGAACCGGAATCAGAAACCAACCAAGTCTTTGCCGGCAACAGAAGAGTTAAACTGGGAGAAGGAGATTGAGCCGTACGAAGAATTCTTTTAAAGGACTTTATTAAATAAATAACTTTACAGACCCACCTGATCAGTGGAGTTATACAGCTGGACAATTGACTAAGTCGACTGAATACGAAAGTGTCAGTCACTTAAATAGCTATTTGAGTCTTAAGAAACTTGACCCTTGGAATAAACAGGGCCCTGCTTTCCTCAAAGACTTTGTCTTCAAGTAACTACGGTGGAACCCTGCTTACAAAGAAGATTTTGTGCACAACCTTGGAGCATTCAAACCAGTGGAAAATCTGTTTGGAAAAGACTCTACATTCCCGAAACCCCAACTTACAGGTGCATCGACTGAGTGGAAGTTCTTGGACAAAGCCGAACCAGACTGCCTTTGTTCCAAACCACACAGACCTCGTGCCGAGTGCTGTTATCTGAGCCCGAAGCCAGAGAGGCCTCTCTGCGACGAAGTTCACATAAGTTTAACAGTTTGGAGTTTGTGATTCATGACATTTGAGAAATCAATTAGAAATGTTAATCTGTGATTCATAACTCTAGAATGTGTAATATCATTTAGTTTTCTTAAATATAAATGTGTGTTGCATTAAACTGTTTTGTTGATAATTTTAGAAATAAAATCTGTCAACCCCGAGAAATATCTTCTCATTCCTGTTTAACTGTTTAGTCTGAAATTGACACAAGTTAATAGACATTAGATTATTGGTGGCCCTGCCTATCCTTAATCATTGAATAATAATCAGTTAAGGGAAATTGTGGTAACAAATAGGATCTTTCTCGGCACCTAAACGTAAATGAGACTGATATATATATAACGAGAAGTTACCCGACATAAATACTAACCTGCGTAGTTATTTAATGTCTGACTAATAATACTAACGAGAGACTCACCTTCGTCTTACTAACCGGTATTGTAGTCAATGTGTTTATAACCTTTTTGGTTTAACGATTTGTTAAACGGAATGTACGTGCTCTGTGCTGTCATAGCAGTAAGCTGAGAGAGGCTCGTCATGTCATCGCTGAGCTGGCTGGCTGGCTGGCTGGCTCTCTGTGTGTGTGTGTGTGTGTGTGTATGTGTGTCTCTCTGTCTGTCTGTCTGTCTGTCTCTCTCTCTCTCTCTCTCCCTCTCAATTCAATTCATTTGTATTGTCAAAGCAATTGGACATGCATACATACATACATACATATATATGGAAAATAAACAATATGTGTACATCTCTTTCGGCATTAGTGGTGCCCTCACAGATGTGCAAGTTACATGACAGACAGACAGACAGACACACACACACTTTCACACACAGACAGACAGACAGACAGACAGACACACGCATATTATGGGTCTTTGTTGGGTAGTGAAATGGGTAGCATCAGTCGCAGTGTGGGTAATGTCAGGGAGCCAATCATAGTCCCCTGTATTTGCATATCGTGGCGCAAAGCATTCTGGGAAAAGCAACTAAACACGTTTAGTCATGTATTTGTCCATAGTTTACACATGAGATGAACGAGACAGTATGACGTATTGAGCACCTGGGATTCCTCATGTGTATGTGAGGGGCAGAGGAACCGGATCCCAAGTGTGCGTCCCAGGTGCTATAGGTTTCAAAGCATGCAGGGGAATAGGCACCCCACCCTGACACGTATATAAGATTGGATAGGGAGATATAAATAGCAATGGGGAGACTCTTGTACTTGGTGTGGCTCTATCCATATAGTGGGGCCAGCAGCCACTTAGCAGGTGCAGCAATAGAAGCTCAGCCTGGGGAGACTGGATTTAGCATTTCCTCTCCATTTTGATAACTATCCAAAATCATTTCTGCAAAATACTTCTATGATACCTATGTATGTTTTTTACTTGTACTATATTATACTATCAAGTATCAGTGTACACATACAATGTGACCTGTTACATTAATACAGAGGCCACGGAAGGCCAGATCAGTAATAGCCACTGTCCCCTGATATTACACTTTTTTACAATCACTTTGGCACTCATTTCAGAACCTTGATGTCATTTTTCAAAACTCTAGACACTAAACTCACACCCGATGATCAAAATGCACATTTTTCAAAACTCTAACACTTTTTTACAATTGCTTGGATACAATACACATCAACCTCAGATCATTTGTTCATTGAACTAAAATGACACAACTTAACATCAAAGTATTACCATTTCAAAATGCAATTCACACATTACATCTGAGATCACTGTCTATTCATTTCATTACAAAGATCTAACTATCAATTGATACAGCTGCTCAAAATGATAAGTGACTGTTGCATTACTCTTAATGCATAGTTTTATGGAAACTGACAAACAGTATTCCATGTTTCGATCATGAAAGTTTCAGGATAATGAGATCCATTGACACCAATAACCGAGGAGCATGGTTTCTTAGGGTTACCATAGACTTGACTGTGTCTTCTTGTTTGTGAAGGAACAGGACTGCATTTTCCTGTCTGGGTTCCCGCAGGCTTAAGTGGGTTTGACCTACTATTAGAAAAAAAAAAAAAAAAGGAGCGCTAATTAATTGTTCAATATCTGATACGCCGGTGATAATATAAAATAACGTGTTTATAGTTTATAGAAGTTTATAGTGTTTATGGTAAATGAAGAAAAGTCATTAAGTTATATACAAGTTCTATAAATGCAAACATTGAAAAGCATGTTTGTTGTTATTCCTATATAGGATTTAGTATTATTTGTGTTTTCTTGTTTTTTGCTATGTTTTCTCCCCTGTCGTTTATTGTTATTTTGCGGGCTTGCACGCCTTGGTTGTTGTGTACAAAACGATACATAGAAAATGGGAAAACGTGTTACTGTGTGGGAACAGCTCTAGTAAGACGGGCGACCCGCCACTTAAAGGTACACATGTAAGGTACATGTATGATAACTATGGAGTGAAGCGGTGCGTTTGACTGGACAATAGGTGACAGAAAATTAAGGTTTCCAGAAGATGGGACTTTTGATTCAGATAGACTTGAGCACCTAAAAACGGTTTTGCAAAATAGGAATACAAAGCATTAAGAAATGAGAAACCAAAGCTAGCTATCTTAAAACATTTGTTAGAGAAAAGAAAGAAAAGACAACAGGCATAATTCAATCTGAATGCCCCGAAGACAAATTAAAAATATATATATACAGTGAGGGAAAAAAGTATTTGATCCCCTGCTGATTTTGTACGTTTGCCCATTGACAAATAAATGATCAGTCTATAATTTTAATGGTAGGTGTATTTTAACAGTGAGAGACAGAATAACAACAACAAAATCCAGAAAAACGCATTTCAAAAAAGTTATAAATTGATTTGCATGTTAATGAGGGAAATAAGTATTTGATCCCCTATCAATCAGCAAGATTTCTGGCTCCCAGGTGTCTTTTATACAGGTAACGAGCTGAGATTAGGAGCACTCTCTTAAAGGGAGTGCTCCTAATCTCAGCTCATTACCTGTATAAAAGACACCTATCCACAGAAGCAATAAATCAATCAGATTCCAAACTCTCCACCATGGCCAAGACCAAAGAGCTGTCCAAGGATGTCAGGGACAAGATTGTAGACCTACACAAGGCTGGAATGGGCTACAAGACCATCGCCAAGCAGCTTGGTGAGAAGGTGACAACAGTTGGTGCGATTATTCGCAAATGGAAGAAACACAAAATAACTGTCAGTCTCCCTCAATCTGGGGCTCCATGCAAGATCTCACCTCGTGGAGTTTCAATGATCATGAGAACGGTGAGGAATCAGCCCAGAACTACACAGGAGGATCTTGTTAATGATCTCAAGGTAGCTGGGACCATAGTCACCAAGAAAACAATTGGTAACACACTACGCCGTGAAGGACTGAAATCCTGCAGCGCCCGCAAGGTCCCCCTGCTCAAGAAAGCACATGTACAGGCCCATCTGAAGTTTGCCAATGAACATCTGAATGATTCAGGGGAGAACTGGGTGAAAGTGTTGTGGTCAGATGAGACCAAAATCGAGCTCTTTGGCATCAACTCAACTCGCCGTGTTTGGAGGAGGAGGAATGACCCCAAGAACACCATCCCCACCGTCAAACATGGAGGTGGAAACATTATGCTTTGGGGGTGTTTTTCTGCTAAGGGGACAGGACAACTGCACCACATCAAAGGGACGATGAACGGGGCCATGTACCGTCAAATCTTGGGTGAGAACCTCCTTCCCTCAGCCAGGGCATTGAAAATGGGTCGTGGATGGGTATTCCAGCATGACAATGACCCAAAACACACAGCCAAGGCAACAAAGGAGTGGCTCAAGAAGAAGCACATTAAGGTCCTGGAGTGGCCTAGCCAGTCTCCAGACCCTAAACCCATAGAAAATCTGTGGAGGGAGCTGAAGGTTCGAGTTGCCAAATATCAGCCTCGAAACCTTAATGACTTGGAGAGGATCTGCAAAGAGGAGTGGGACAAAATCCCTCCTGAGATGTGTGCAAACCTGGTGGCCAACTACAAGAATCGTCTGACCTCTGTGATTGCCAACAAGGGTTTTGCCACCAAGTAATAAGTTGAAGGGCTCAAATACTTATTTCCCTCATTAACATGCAAATCAATTTATAACTTTTTTGAAATGCATTTTTCTGGATTTGTTTGTTGTTATTCTGTCTCTCACTGTTAAAATACACCTACCATTAAAATTATAGACTGATCATTTCTTTGTCAGTGGGCAAACGTACAAAATCAGCAGGGGATCAAATACTTTTTTCCCCCACTGTATATGTTTTTCAGTATAAATGACAGTCCTCAAGATACTGAAGGAAAATTACTAGATAAGTAATAAATAAGGGTAGTTTGAGACACTGCAGGTCAATATAACATGCCAACCAAAACCATGGTATCTGAATTTACTATGGATATAAATTAATATGTGTCTCTTTGTATGTTTGTACGTTTTCAGTTTGCGCAAGGTAAATGTCCATATTTTGACTTTTTCATGTACTGTATAGTCCAGAATATGACTAAGAGAGTCATAAGTCACAAATAGTTACAGAATGATAGCTAAAAAACGCCAGTTAAATATGTTGTAATAACAGACCTACAAGAAAGTCAGCATTTAACTGTACACAGAATGCTATTGCAAACAGAAATAATAATACAAAATTAAGTTATTTAAATAGGTCTTACGAATACAGAAGTTAAAAGTAACATGTTAGAAATGGAATTAGAGCCAAATTTAGAAATAGGAATCCGAGGCAACCACAAACATTCGGTGAAGGTTTCTTACATATTGATAAATAGATAACCAGATACTCCAGGAAATTAACGATGTGCTCATTTGGAAGCTATGAGTTCCACAATGAAGAGTTTTTAAATCCCTAGTAATAGATCCCTAAATACAATGTGTAGGTAAGAAATTAACTATTGATCAGTTCAATCTGGATTCGGGAACAGTTCTTCTGAACCTGTACTGGTGTAGATTGGACTTCAATAGGAGGAAGTGACACAATAAAGACATGAGCCGCGCAGGAGGACAGTCTTAGTGCCCACGCAGGTTCTTAGTTGGGGAAATCATTGACTGGACACATTTTTTGAAAATGTGCTTTCCTGAAGTACCTGGACATCATTATTGAGATCAATGAAAAGGCTTATTTTCCAAAGATTAAATACATTCATTAACTACAATAATGTAGTGAAATGTATATAAATAGTAATAATACAAATCGATCAAATATAACTTGCATTTTCTTGTAAGAAATTAGGAATAGGAGAAAGAACAGCTGTTGGGATGCAGTGCGATGTTATCCAAAATTGAAAGCGGTTGAGAAAGGAGAGTTTGTTCTGTGTGAGACAAATGTACTGCCACGAGAGACTCTGATGGTGATTGACTGGAATATGAGGGAAAATAATGAAGTTACTACAGGTATAACTAAAGGTGTAACATAACTAATTTAATGAAACATAGTCATGGCAAGTTATAAAACTGTTTGGAAATAGTCCTTTCACAAACAGAAATACCCTATCAATTAGGAAGAGGGGGGCAGGGGGCAAGGGCCGTATGTGCTCCTCTGCTCCCCCTGTTCGCCTGAGCAGACAAGCAGCCTGAGATGAGAGAGAGAGAGAGAGAGAGAGAGAGAGAGAGAGAGAAGGCAGAGACTGTAAGTACGTGTAAGGGTTCATAACTTATTACAAACAGAGCAAGAGTGTAATGAATGGTAATTTACACTGCTTGTATTAATAATGATAATAATATTGATGTTGATACAGACGAATACGTCACATACTAGATGACAACCGCATAAAACTAATAATAATGAAAATAGGAATAATAGGAGTATGGAAATAATTTCAAATTATGGTTTATTGGTAAAAAATGAATTGAGAAACAAAGATTAATAACTGCCATCATTTACCCAACTACTATTAACTATGGTGTTGAAGGAGCTGCTGTAATAGTTATTGTAATGGTCTCAGGTATTTAAGTTAGATAAAAGGACAAAGATAAGCATATTGTTTTGAAACGTTGACAACTCCACACAAAAAGAGTATCTACACTAGGAAGTAAAGCTGATTCAATAAACACAGGAGATATGATGCTGCTGACGACAGCTGAGTGCTGTACTGAAATAATTTGATAAATGAGATAAATTGGAATCAAGATTATTATTATTTTGAATTGTCCCTTTACTAGAAACCTTATAGATTGTGCGAATGTCAACTAATGTGATAGAGATGCCTTTTATAAGGACGATCTCTGATGTTGTGTGAACCACACATTGTGTCTTCAGACTGATTTATTCCACATGGCAGATATGCATATTATGAATCGTGTCCTGAAGGAACCGATGTCTGACCCATATGGAGAAGATGCTGGTGTTCTTGTTGAGACACAGTAGGCCAAGGGCGCGGCTTTAAAGACAGCCTCACAGCAACTTGAACAGACCAATGCTGAGGTCCACTACGCTGAAGTGATGCTTGACTCAGTGGAGAAATAAGTTAAAATACTATAATTAAAGGTTTTCCAGATTATAGGAATCTACAATATATTGTGAAACTGCTCAGATGACGTCCGCAGTAGCACATATTCTTCTATTGATAGTTTAATTTATAATGTACTATTAGTGGAGATGTCACATTATTCAAATGAATAGAATGACAGCCATGAAGTCAGAATCAGTCCATTGCCCTTCACTTAAGATTTGTACAATGTATAATGTTTATAAATCAAAACGCAACAAATATATGTACAATACAGTTTACAAACTGAATTTGTAAAAAAGAATGTTTTGCTGACTTTTGTATTCTCTTTGAAGCAACAAAATGTATGTGTTATGTATGTCGTAACTAGGGTTTGACTTTTATGACCTGGGGCTGGATGAAATTTAATTTGAGATGCACTGTAAAAGCTCCAGGAAATTGCAACTGGCCACTGCACCTTCCATAAGAGAGCTCAAACATTTGCTAATGCATTGGTTGCCTCACAGGCACTCTTTCCCTGGTTTGCCCATGTGGCGCATGGTGTTGGCCACACGGGCAAAGGGGGGATGTGTGCATCAGTCTTTTAAATTGGTTTGCCCCAGGTTTTATAGTAACAGCTTAGCAATATTGTAGAACTTGCCACATTTGTCAAGCTCATAATCCTGCAATATGCAAATAGATTGTGTTCAAGAGCTTAAATGTTGTGGATATGAATATATACTTGTAATAATATATAGGTGTTCTAAATGGGTTGAAGCCTATCCCGTAGGAAGGCTGAAGTAGTAAAAGTAGCAAAAATACAGTTAAGGGATGTTATATGTAGATTTCGCATTCCAGGGAAATTTCCAGTGATAGGAACACTCACTTCACTGGGACAATAGTGCAGGAACTATGCAAAGCCCTGCGAGGTAAACAACATTTTCACTGCCCCATCAGGCTCAGTCAGCTGGAGCAGTGGAGAAACAAAATGGGATATTAAAGAATAAGCTGTCTAATATATGCAAACAAACAGGACTCAAACGTCCAGATCCCCTTCCTATAGTCCTAATGACAATGAAATCGTCAGCAAATTGAGAAAAACAGGTCTTTCTCCGTGTGAGATTATTATGGGATGACTTATGAGACTCTCCATCACTCCTCCATTGTCTGTAAGGGAAATGGACATCCACTTGATGGATGATGCTATGTTGTCTTTTTGTATGGGACTAACACGTGCTTTCGAAGCTGTCCATTCACAGATGAAAGCCGCCCAGACTGAACCATCCCAGCAGGTTTACCACCCCTTCCAGCAAGATGACTGTGTATATCAAAGCACACAAGAGAAAGTCCTCCCAACAGCCCAGGTGGACAGGGCCCTACCAGGTGCTCCTGACCACCCACACAGCTGTGAAGTGCCTAGGAACGACGACATGGATCCACTCCTCACACTGCAAACTTGCCAATCGAGGCGATCAGCACAACCCTGGTGGAGAACAGAGGGATAAAGGAATTGTTCTTCCACATCAGATTTGACATTACTGTATGTATGCAGGCCCTTGTAATTGCTTTTCCAATACTGCCAACTGGTTATTGATGATTGATTTCACATTGTGGTACGAGTATCGAGTGAAATGCGTGCTATCCACCTCAACAACACAGCGATAACATGGAGCCGGCAGGTGATCCAGGTCACAATAGAGGTCAAGCAGTGGGAGGAGGAAGACGTGGTGGTCAAAGGTGTAGCGTAAGGTACACTTATAAAATTCAATTAAAGAAGTGAATTTATAGTATCACCTTATCACGAATCCTGGAATCTTGTAGAACTCATTTTCTGTAATAATTGGATGCAGACACCAATTCCAAAGATATAAATTGTCAAATTTATTCAAAAACAAAGACTAAATGTAGCACTACACTAATTATACAAAAGGGAAAAACTAATTAAAATTCAACTCTAGATCAACAAATCAAAGACAAATCACTTCCGTGACCAAATCAAAGACCATGGGATCGCATATGATAACACACAAATCATTAAACAAAAAAGGTTATAAACACATTGACTACAATACCGGTTAGTAAGACGAAGGTGAGTCTCTCATTAGTATTGTTAGTCAGACATTCAATAACTATGCAGGTTAGTATTTATGTCAGGTAACTTCTCGTTATATATATATCAGTCTCATTAACGTTTAGGTGGAGAGAAAGATCCTATCATTACTTGTTACCACAATTTCCCTTAACTGATTATTATTCAATGATTAAGGATAGGCAGGGCCACCTATAATCTGGTGTCTATTAACTTGTGTCAATTTCAGACTAAACAGTTAAACAGGAATGAGAAGATATTTCTCGGCGTTGACAGATTTTATTTCTAAAATTATCAACAAAACAGTTGAATGCAACACACATTTATGTTTAAGAAAACTAAATGATATTACACATTCTAGAGTTATGAATCACAGATTAACATTTCTAATTGATTTCTCAAATGTCATGAATCACAAACTCCAAACTGTTAAACTTATGTGAACTTCGTCGCAGAGAGGCCTCTCTGGCTTCGGGCTCAGATAACAGCACACGGCACGAGGTCCGTGTGGTTTGGAACAAAGGCAGTCCGGTTCGGCTTTGTCCAAGAACTTCCACTCAGTCGATGCACCTGGAAGTTGGGGTTTCGCGAATGTAGAGTCTTTTCCAAACAGATTTTCCACTGGTTTGAAGGCTCCAAGGTTGTGCACAAAATCTTCTTTGTAAGCAGGGTTCCACCGTAGTTACTTGAAGACAAAGTCTTTGAGGAAAGCAGGGCCCTGTTCGTTCCAAGGGTCAAGTTTCTTAAGACTCAAATAGCTATTTAAATGACTTTCGTATTCAGTCGACTTAGTCAATTGTCCAGCTGGATGGCTGGGCACAGGCGGGCAGCGCAGTCTGTAAAGTTCTTTATTTAATAAAGTCCTTTAAAAGAATTCTTCGTACGGCTCAATCTCCTTCTCCCAGTTTAACCCTTCTGTTGCTGGTAAAGACTTAGTTGGTTTCTGGTTCCGGTTCTGGCAACAGAAATACAAGTTGAGCTGTGGCAGCGAGTTACTGGTTTAGGTGAGAGAGAGAGAGAGATGCCGTGCGTTACCCTTTATACGCCTGTCAGATCAATAGGTGATTGGTTCTTTAGTTTGTGAGATTGGATTTCGGCTTCAGCCCCCAGTGTCCTATTGGAGGGGGGCTTGATTTATGACTGATGTCAATCCATGCCATCTTTTGGAAATGCCGGTTGGCACGGGTTCGTAGCTCTGTGTCGGGATTTCGGCTCTCGTCCATTTCAAAGAGTTTTTATTTCCTACAGGCCCCCTTCCCCAGACATCTCACAGCAGGGATTCCAAGCTATTTGGCCCATTCTTGGTGCCATCCTCCCAAGACTGTCACTTTGATGTAAACCAGTTCACATGCTGATGAGTTAAGGAAATCTGATAAATTTGGGGGGGAGAGGTCTTCTTTAGATCAGTGCTTCAGCTCAGAGCTAAAATGCTCTTATCAGAATACACCCAACATAACGCTACACTGGTTAATTCTGTTCTGGGAAAACCACAATCCTGCAGGTTT
The DNA here is from genome assembly GCF_036373705.1 of Amia ocellicauda. Lineage (NCBI taxonomy): Eukaryota > Metazoa > Chordata > Actinopteri > Amiiformes > Amiidae > Amia > Amia ocellicauda. The sequence goes on from NC_089852.1 coordinate 57,403,838, forward strand.
AATAAGTCTCTCTACACATCAGTCCCTGAGTACCTTCAACCAATGGTCATTTTGACCAATTAAGCCCAAGAATTGAGTCAATTAAGTTGTCATGGACTACCCAGTGAAGACGTGAACTCACGACTAGGTCACACTGTGAGCTCACCAGAGCAGACATTACACTGAGCTCACTGTGAGCTCACTTAGCGCTTTTCCAGCGACATGGTGCCGGTGCTGGAGCCGGAGCTGCTGCTCGGCCTGGGATCCAGCTGATCTTTTTTGAACCGGCCCGCTTTTCCACCGGTTTTGACGTCACTGGATGTGGGCGTTCCCAAGCATGGAGTAGAAGTGGAGAAACACAGCAATAGTAATCAGCACCGAGGCGACTGCGTCTTTAAACCCCATTTAACATCACAATCAAACTCATTCCGCGTCTATGGCAAATCGTAACCCTAATGTTACAAATGTTCCCTAAACACCTATTTTGCAGGATCAATAAAAAATTATTAGGATTTTTTAAACTTTTACTGACACACATAGTTAATAGCAATGTGTTATAACTTTACCGAAAATAATAATCTGTATATCTGTAATTGTTTAGACGTTATTAAGATATAATGCATCTTTCACATAGGGATCATTTGTAACATGTTAGGAAAAACAAACAAATGATTTGAAAATATTCATAATTACAGCATACAATTTGTCAGGCTTCATAAGAATGGTATTTATAACATACTCTGTAAAAATCAAGCAAATAGCATTTGTGGTTCACGAGAAAATATATATATATATATATAATCAAAGCTATCAGACTATAGCAGCCGGTGTATGAAGACACATACGATTATACAGCATTATTTGGCAGCTTCGCAAGACCTAATTTTAAACGTTGTTGGTAAGTTAGATAATTAGTGGGGACCCGCTATTTGCAGTTCTTCCCCTCCATAATTGCTAAAATAAAGTTTTACTGACATTTTATTGACCCTACCACTGCATAGGGCACATCTGTAACATGAACGCTACTGAATGGCACATACATTGAAAACTACGGAGAACTGAGACAAATCCACTTTACACTTCATAAATAATCTTAAAACGTTTCCAACCAAGGCAACACCCACTTGAAATACGTTCATTCTCATTTTTGGTAAACAAAAAGAGAGATTGTTACATATGTTCCCTATGATGCATCTACAGAGAGAGAGAGACAGACAGACACTAACTCTCTCTCTCTCTCTCTCTCTCTCTCTCTCTCTCTCTCTCTCTCAGCTGGGAGTGTGTGGGAGGGGTCTGCAGTGAGCGGGAGTGCTGCTGAGAGCTCTGTCCTTTGGCTGCGTTTTTTTGTTGCTTTACTTTTTTCAGTTTGTTTATTTTGTCTTCTGTTTTCAGTGCTTTTCTTATTGTGGGGGAACAGGGGAGGGGAGGGGGGAGTACCGGTAGTTCTTCCCGGGTCGGGGGGTCGGACCCCCTGAATGCATCTTTTGAAAAACTGACCCGACGCCATGGAGTCAAGATCGCTCCGGTGCAGTTCTGCCCCCTAGAGCAGTGTGTGTTAGCGGTTGGGGAGGTAGCAGGGTGTGAAAATATCAAGTCTGCTGCCATTGTTATCTTCTTAAAAACCACTGATCTGCTCAATCAGCTAGTGGCTAATGGCACAGTGTTAGACGACACTTTCACCCCGGTGTTGCCGCTCGCTGCTCCTGCCCGGAAGGTAACGCTGTCTAACGTCCCTCCGTTCATCCGCACCGGCTCGGGCAGCTGATGTCCGGCATTAAGAGGGTCCCGCTGGGCTGCAAAGCCCCGCAACTGAAACACGTCGTGTCCTTCCGAAGGCAGCTGTATATGATCCTCAATAACATCAATGAGGATCTTAATGTCTCCGAAGTTGGATCTCTCTTGCTGCCACCACCACGAAGATTGCTCTTTAGTAATGTTGGAAAGTCAAAGACAGCAACCGTCAGGGTTCTTGCATATGACGTATTCGTGCTGCACCTCTCTGCAAGGATCCAGGACAGTTTGTCAATGTAAACTCCAGTGCCTGGGAATATTTCCACCTAAAAGACAATGGTAAATAAAAAACAAGTTTATCCCCAAACTATTCTTATATTATGTTAAGTGGAATACATTATCAGTAAGGCTGTGATTTTGTTACAGAAATGTGTTATTAAAGACCACAGTATGTCTCAATTCTAAGTTTATTAATTTACAGACATAATAAAGTCAGTGAATCTGTGACACCCATAATTCAATTACATTCTTATTATCAACTATAACTATGAATATAACTGATAATGTAGCATCATTAGATTGTTTACAACCAATATTTGTTTTCAATATATATATTTTTACCTTGTCTTTGTAATATTGTAGACCAAGAGTGTTATACCTGTTTTGGTGATTCTTTGTCAGATTCAGAACAATTTGCTGTGGGGCTGTCAGAACCACTTGATGGTGACACACTTTTGTCTTCATCGCTGATAAATGTGGCTTTTGTTACAATTTTTTTCAGATTGTCCAAAAGGTCTGGAATCTCTGGAGAAAAAAACCTTAGTATTAAATGATAATCATTTCTAGTAATATATTTAATACAAAGTGAAAACAAAACCATCAATGCCTGCAATTATACTTGAGAGACTTGCTCTATGTTATTGGCAAACTGACCTTTTTGTGGGTCATTAACATTAGCTACGAAAAAAATAAAAGAGATAAAATACAAGAATTACCAGGTCTAATGTAATGCATATAGTCATTAATGTAGGATTATGAAGTTATGTTAAAAAACTTTATTTAATAATCAGTATTATTAAACTATTAGACAGTGCACATTAAGAGTCTGTATTGTGGTTCTAGATTACTTCAGTATGATCAACTATAATACATTACTCTGGAATCTAAATTACTGAAGAATAACATTTATCAAGGTAAGGAATTATTTGCTATAAATAAAAAAACTTACCATCAACCATACGGTTTCGAAGACATTGGTTTTCATTTTTAAGTCTTGTGATTTCCTTTTCGAGCTGCTTAACGTTTTGCTGTAGCTCAACTTCACTGGACTCTTTAAATGTCTGTAGAATATGACGGGATCTAATTCTTGAAGCTCCATCGGTTTTCTTTCTTATTTTGTGCTGTATTCAGAGAGAAAAAGAGTTTAAAATGAATATATATATATATATATATATATATATATATATGAAAATGATTTAAAAAACACAATCCTGCAATACATTTATTATCGTCACTGTAATTATCTCACCGGTAACTGTGGTTCATCAAGGTCACTATCATCTGAAATTTGAAGTTTTTTGTTTGGTTTAGGTACTGTCTTCATTTTAGGACAGGGCATTTTTGTTAGGTCATTAAGTTTTCTTCTTAGTTCGCCTTCTTTTCCTAAAATAAAAATAAAATAAATAAAACCCTGCATTATGTCGACAGATATTTGGGGATTATATTTATTTGTCATAAAAATACTGTGCTTTGACCATACAAATTAAGATGAACAGCCAACAGTGAATCAAAACTGAAGTTAAATTATATCTGGTTTAATTTATTTTGTGATTTGGGGGATTTTATTGTAAAGCACAACACACAATAAATCGTTCTTACAAATGCCAGTCAAGTATGACGAGTTTTTAGCGCCCTCACCACCACCTACCATGTTATAAGAGTATGTTAGAAGTACAACACATTAATAACTTAAACATTCATTTCAAATATACTGTGATTGTATATATCAAATAGCATGTAAAGACTTTAATGTTTTTTTTTTTAAATAAACATTGTTACCAGTCATAATGATCTGCGCTTCATGGACAGGCCATCCACCTTTTGGAGGTTTGTTCGTGTCTCTCCACTCTGCTCTGAAGTTTCGAGTCGTCTCTTCGTCATCATCAGCAATGCTGAATAAATCAAAATTGCGAAAGCAAGCAGTGGGAATCACGCTGTAAGAGTCTTTGTCGACCCCGCTTTCCCACTTCACCAACGCGTGCATCACCGCCATACTACCTTCACCTTCTCGTCCGTTTTTTCTGCGCGTTTTTCCCCCGACAAGTCACGGCACAAAAAACAGTCCCGCTCTGCATTCTGGTACTTGGCGTTCTTAATAACACCAACAGGGTGTAATCGCATAGACCACTCGAGTATAAAGTACTACATATCCCATCTGTTACAGTTTTTTTTCTTCTTCTGAAACTGCAAGCGCACTACATAAAGTTTGGCAAATGAAGAAATTTGGATGATGAGTTTACAATCTTATAAACAGTATTTAAGTAAACCTAGATATGCAATTCCAAAAAGAACAGCATCGAGATGGAGAAACAGGATACAAAAATAATAATACAATGTTTATACTTTTTGTATTTTAATTACAGTATGTAATTATTGCCTTTTGATTTACATTTACAGAAAAAGAACGGCGGCAAACGTGGACTACCCAACAAGAAGCAACAAAGTTACTAAAATATCAGATTCTCAGGTAAGCTTCATGCAGCCATACATGTATAATTATAAAATCAATCCAAAAAATAGACCTTGTTTACCCTACAACTGATTTGAGTGTTAATTCTATTTAAGATATAAAAAAATATTTTGTTTTCTGAACTAATAATCTGTGAACATTCTATTATCTCTATAATTTTAATTAATACATTTATTTTATTATTGGTGGAACATTATATTTTTCAGCTCAGATGATTTCACGTACCATCAATTTTTCTGTTAATAAATGTGCAAAAACAAATCAGATGGATAGGCCCCTACATATGAACATTAAGTTAAAGGCCTAGAGTGAGTGTTCTTCACTTCCAGTCATGGCGGGCCACAATCCAGCTCTTTGTAACTCATCAACAACCAAAGACCTGGGAAAAGGGTTAAATGGCTTCAGTTAAGCCAATTAGGTAATTAAGAGCTCAACTGGAAAAAAAACAGCAGGCATAGGGGTACTTTAGGACCACAGTCACTGATATAACCTACAATGTTGTTGTAATGAAAATCAGCAGACAGTGGGCCTCCTCCAGGACTAAGGTTGAGAAGCACTGGTCTTGAAGACCACAATAACAATCGACCTCAAGGGCTAGGGATATTCGAGGTGATGCTAAACCAGTCCTGAATGTTTAAATATAATGTTATTTTCTTGTAGTGTGCCGTTGCTGTTAATGCAACCAGTTATATTGAGCCATCAAATACAGAAGCTGACGAAAGACATCAACATGTAAATTTAGTTGTAAATTTAAAGTGTGTGTGAAAAGTATTTTGTATATGGAGATTAACCCATAGTTTCACAGATAAATTGTGGACCAGTGATATTCAGGATCTTCAAAACAAGTCCTGAATGCTCAAACTTAACACTTCTTTTTTTAGAGTGTCGTTGCTATCAATCCAGCCAGTGATGTGGAGCCATCAGATACAGAAGCTGATGAAAAACAACATGTAAATTTCCTAAATTAATATGGTGCATCAAAATACTTATTTAGCACTTTCAACTGTTTCTTTGTGATTCCTAAAATTACTTTACAGGCTGGGGCTGGGGGAAGACACTGCGCCCGCCTGGAGAAGCCTGTACAAGCCCCCCTCAATAAGAGAGCTGGCAATCTGCAGTGGAGGGTGTTACACACCATTATTGCTGTCAATTCTTTTATTACTGTTCTTAACCCTGCTGTGTCCGACGCCTGCCCATTCTGTGCTCAGAGAGAGACCGTGTTTCACTGTTTCAGCACTTGCTCTCGGTTGTCACCCATTTTTAGTCTTTTAACTCGTCTTTTTACTGATCTTAACCTGATTTTTAACACAAAGGTTTTTATTTTAGGGGCGCGATACACCAGAAGGACCAAACATGTGGACCAGCTGGTAAACTTCTTGCTGGGCCAGGCTAAAATGGCCGTCTATAAGACTAGGAAGAACAGAGTGTGTGGGGAGGGCAGTGAGGATGCAGTGAGAGTGTTTGCCATGCTGGTCAAGTGCAGAGTCAGACTAGAGTTTAACTATTACAGGCTGATGAATGATTTGGAGAGTTTTGAACAGGTCTGGTGTATTAATGATGCCCTTTGTGAATTGTATGACGGGGAGTTGGTTTTTATTATGTAATTCATTTATAGGGTTTAGTATTTGATGGTTGTTTTGTTGTGTGTATTGGGTTGCTTTCTTTAAAAGTGTACAGATCAGTGGCGGAGTTAATGCTTGTTGGGGGGAGACAAACAAAGGGGAACACTATTTTTTATTTATTTATTTATTTTCTTTTGTATGAATTATTGCGTGTTGCAAACAGGCAATGAAGTCTGATAAAAGTCAAAAAGTCTCTCTCTCTCTCACACACACACACACAGCCAGCAAGACACACAGAGCCAGCCAGCTCAGCGATGACATCACAAACATCTCTCTCAGGTGACTCCTATGACATCACAGAGCACGTACATTCCGTTGCTTGCCGTCTGTCAACCACTCAGTCACTGCCAGCCAGACTGGCTGGCTGACTGGATGGTGGGGCTGCTTGCTGCTGCTGCGTACCTTAGCAAGCTTATTTGCTTGACCGGCCTTCCTCCTCCGCCCACATGCCCACCTATGTCCGATCTGCTGTTCACCTGGATCACAGCTCCGCCCCAACAAGGCAGAGCCTCCCAAGAATGGTACAAACTCACCCACGATCCCCTCCACGGAAAGCTATAGCAAAAGGCAAAAGCATTATACGTAATGAAGAGGAACCCGAGTCCAAGACGCATCCGACCAGCCATACATATTTGTGTGTATTAAAGATCACATTTTATTACATTTAGATTTTCTGTACTTTATTACATCTTTTTGTGATTTTTAAATGTATTGTTTCTTTTCCTTATATATGTATGTATGTATGTATGTATGTATGTATGTGTGTGTGTGTCTGTGTGAAAGTGTATGTGTTTGTGTGTCTCTGTGTGAAAGTGAGTGTGTGTGTGTCTGTCTCTGTGTTTGTGTGTCTGTCTCTGTGTGAAAGTGAGTGTGTGTGCGTGTGTCTGTCTGTGAAAGTGTGTGTGTGTGTGTGGGTGTGACAGTGTGTATGAGTGTCTGTCTGTCATGTAACTCGCACATCTGTGAGGGCACCATTTTTGCAGAAAGAGATGTACACATTTTGGAGCAACATATGCTGCCATCCAGACATCGTCTTTTCCAGGGACGTCCCTGCATTTTTCAGCAGGATAACGCCAAACCACATTCTGCCCAGATTACAAGCGCATGGTTGCGTAGGCAGAGAGTGCGGGTGCTAGCATGGCCTGCCTGCAGTCCTGACCTGTCTCCGAATTGAGAATGTGTGGCGCACTATGAAGTGCAAATTAAGACAACGAAGGCCCTGTGCAGTTGCGCAGCTGAGGAAATGCATAATGGATGAATGGGGGGAAATCCCACTTGCTAAACTTAACCAAGTGGTGTCTTCAGTGCCCAAGTGCTTAATAAGTGTTATTAAAAGAAAAGGTGATGTTACATAGTGGTAAACAGTCGACTGTCCTAACTTTCTTGATTTCTTTTCACTGCTAATGAGATGCTGTAGAGTGAGTTAGTTATATTGCTTTCAGGAGCTCTAATCGTATTGATGAGTTCATGCAGCATTTGTAATTGAATTTCAAAAAGAAATCCTTGCTGTCTGGCCTGTGTGTATGAGATGTACTCTGTCAATCTTTGGCTAACAACTGAAACATTGGTAGAACAGAAATGGCAACATAAAAAAGAAAAGTACATTTTAAAAGAGCACATTAAATAGGATGAATATACAGTTTTTTACAATCACTTTGTCACTAATTTCAGAACCTTGATGTCATTTTTCAAAACTCTAGACACAAAACTCAAAACGGTCATCACTTGTAACACAGGCTGTCCAATGTTCAAAACATTGCATTGTGCATTCATATCTTTAAAGAAACCTTGCACTTGCAGACTTGTTGGTTCAAATAATTCATTTATCATGAAATACCATAGTAACATTTATTTAGATCACCCACACAGAAGATACCGATAGTTTCACTGTGTAGTTGTTCGTACAATCATTAAATATTGTAGTACAAAATATGTGATACATGTTTCATTATGGTACTACACATAAATACATCACTGTAAAAGGACTAGTAGAGAGAATACTACAGACACAGTGGAATCATTGAACAAAATCTGAAATGTATTGATGCAATACAATCAAATCACACCATAGGTTTCTTTGAATCCATGCAAAAATAATTAGCTACAAAAACGAACAAAACTACAGTAAAATGTCAACTGCAGTGTTCCTCACCTGGCTTAGTGTAAAAAGCAAAACAAAGGATTGATTACTGTACTTCTAAATTTCCAACAGCCCTGTGTTCAGGTTCAGGTTCTCACAACCATTTTTCACAAGAGGCATCTTGAAACTGAACATACCTGAACATACTCAGTCATCAGCTGCTTCACTCTGTCTGCATTTCTTTCAAAAGGCACACTATACTCTGTGCTACACATTGGTATGCAGTATACAGTCATTTGACAATTGAGAGTAGCCTAATGTTTAGTGCATGCTGAAGACTTGCCGCTTCTCAGTACGGACATTTCTGATGATTGAGGCCACAGTTGATCCTGAGTTGATTCTGAGGTTTGATTGAATCATTGTAGCTGCCTCAGTCATGGTCATGCCATGATTTACAACATGTTCTACAACTATTTCTCGGATTTCACTGGACACTATTTGCTGTTGCTGCCGCTGTCTGGTCCGTGGCCTTGTCCTCTACCACGTTCCCCCAACACCTCTCAAATGAGGCCCATGGCTGCCTCTCTGGTGAGGCCTAAGCCCTCCTCTATGACGAGGCCCACGACCACCTCTCAGAAGGGGTGCATGTCCCCTTCCATTCCTTTGACCACCACGTCTTCCTCCTCCCACTGCTTGACCTCTATTGTGACCTGGATGACTTGCCGGCTCCATGTTATCACTGTGTTGCTGGGGTGGATAGCACTCATTTCACTCGATACTCGTACCACAATGTGAAATCAATCATCAATAACCAGTTGGCAGTATTGGAAAAGCAATTACAAGGGCCTGCATACATACAGTAATGTCAAATCTGATGTGGAAGAACAATCATCTTCAACCAGGTTGGAGCGTTAGTTGCAATGCCTTTAATACACGCAGCGTGGAGAGGAACAGTGACTCAAGAAGATCCCAAAGTCGCTCTGCCTTCATTTTAACAGTCAGAGCTTTTATACACAAAAATCAAAGAGCTGGTTATAATCAGAAAGTCATTACTATGTTATCTTAAAAGTTAGCTAAGCAGAATTTATATCATTATAGGACAGAGTTCATAGATCAACACATGGATTAGGGAGCAGGCACTTCAATCATACTGTTTGACATTGTCTCCAAGATTCTCATCGTAAATAACAAGCAGAAATCAAACTACCTTCTGGCCTGACCTTCTAGCTTGACCTTATCTTTCTTAAGTATACAAGAGAGAAAAACAGGTATTAGAGAAAGAATTTCTAACTTTCCTTCCACACTGAAAACATGGTGTGGAAAAGTGCTACATGATGATGAATGATGATGAAATATTACATCCATAGATAATGTAGTCCAACTGGTTCATGCTCCTCGGTTATTGGTGTCAATGGATCTCATTATCCTGAAACTTTCATGATCGAAACATGGAATACTGTTCGTCAGTTTCCATAAAACTATGAATTAAGAGTAATGCAACAGTCACTTATCATTTTGAGCAGCTGTATCAATTGATAGTTAGATCTTTGTAATGAAATGAATAGACAGTGATCTCAGATGTAATGTGTGAATTGCATTTTGAAATGGTAATACTTTGACGTTAAGTTGTATCATTTTAGTTCAATGAACAAATGATCTGAGGTTGATGTGTATTGTATCCAAGCAATTGAAAAATGTGCATTTTGATCATCGGGTGTGAGTTTTGTGTCTAGAGTTTTGAAAAATGACATCAAGGTTCTGAAATGAGTGCCAAAGTGATTGTAAAAAAGTGTAATATCAGGGGACAGTGGCTATTACTGATCTGGCCTTCCGTGGCCTCTGTATTAATGTAACAGGTCACATTGTATGTGTACACTGATACTTGATAGTATAATATAGTACAAGTAAAAAACATACATAGGTATCATAGAAGTATTTTGCAGAAATGATTATGGATACTTATCAAAATGGAGAGGAAATGCTAAATCCAGTCTCCCCAGGCTGAGCTTCTATTGCTACACCTGCTAAGTGGCTGCTGGCCCCACTATATGGATAGAGCCACACCAAGTACAAGAGTCTCCCCATTGCTATTTATATCTCCCTATCCAGTCTTCTATACGTGTCAGGTATACAAGTGTGTGTGTGTGTGTGTGTGTCTGTCTGTCTGTCTGTCTGTGAAAGTGTGTGTGTGTGTGTGTGTGTGAAAGTGTGTGTGAGTGTCTGTCTGTCTGTCTGTCATGTAACTTGCACATCTGTTAGGGCACCATTAATGCAGAGATGTACACATATTGTTTATTTTCCATATATATGTATGTATGTATGTATGCATGTCCAATTGCTTTGACAATACAAATGCACTGAATTGAGACAGAGAGAGAGAGAGAGAGAGAGAGAGAGGTGCTAAGGCACATTTGTAACATAAATTAGGGAACATTTGAAACATGCTTAGGGAACATTCATAAGAACATAAGAACATAAGAACATAAGAAAGTTTACAAACGAGAGGAGGCCATTCGACCCATCATGCTCGTTTGGTGTCCATTAATATCTAAGTGATCCATGGATCCTATCCAGTCTATTTTGAAATGTTCCCAAACTTTCAGCTTCTACCACTTTCCATCTTGAATGCCTTGAAGCCCAATTTCCATTTGTTGTCCCCTGGTGCGTGTGTCCCTGCTGATCTGGAAAAGCTCCTCTGGTTTGAGGAACCTTTCATGATTTTGAAGACTTGGATCAAGTACCCACGTAATCTCCTCTGTTCCAGGGTGAAAAGGTTCAGTTCCCTCAGTCTCTCCGAGTAGGACTTTCCCTTCAGACCTGGAATAAGTCTGGTTGCTCTCCTCTGAACTGTCTCTAAAGCAGCAATATCCTTCTTGAAGTGTGGTGCCCAGAACTGTACACAGTATTCCAGATGAGGTCTAGCGCATTGTACTGTCTTAACATTACTTAAATTCTACACTTTTGACGATATACCCTAGCATTCTGTATGCCTTTTGTATTGCTTCCCCACATTGTTTGGATGGAGAAAGTGAATCCACATAGATTCCTAGGTCTTTCTCATGCATTACTTCATCTAGATCTGTACCTCCCATAGTGTAATTATAGTGGACATTTTTGTTTTACTGCATGTATTACCTTGCACTTGTCCACATTGAATTTCATTTGCCAGGTGTCAGCCCACAACTGAATTTATCTAAGTTCATCTGAATAGCATGTGCTGCCAAGATTGTATCTGCTAAGCCACCTATTTTAGTATCATCTGCAAATTTGACAAGGTTGCTAAGTATCCCAGAGTCCAGATCATTAATATAGATTAGAAAAAGCAAAGGCCCTAGTACTGATCCCTGTGGAACTCCACTAACAACCTCACTCCAGTTAGAAGTGACTCCTCTAATCTGTTTCCTATACATCAACCAGTTCATAATCCATCTACTTACATTACCCTGAATGCCTACAGCTTCCAATTTGAGGATCAGTCTTTGGTGTGGAACCTTATCAAAAGCTTTTTGGAAATCTAAGTATATCATATCATATGCTTTCACGTGATCTACAGCTGCAGTTGCATGTTCAAAAAAATGTATTAAGTTAGTAAGACATGATCTGCCTCGTCTAAACCCATGTTGACTATCTCCAAGAATATGGTTTTCATTGAGATGCTCCTCTATTTTCTGTCTAATAATTTTTTCCAACATTTTACAGGTGATGTAGGTGAGACTGATTGGTCTGTAATTTCCTGGCTCAGTTTTGTCCCCTTTCTTGTGGATTGGTATGAAATTTGCTGTCTTCCAGTCAGTGGGAACATCCCCTGTTCTAAGTGTCATTTGAAATAATCGAGTTAACGGCCTATACATAATTTCCCTCATTTCTTTAAGTACTGTTGGAAATATCCCATCTGGCCCAGGTGATTTGTTTGATTTTAATTCTGCTAGTCCCTTTAGTACCTCCTCCTCATTTATCCTGATCTCTCTTAGGGTTTGACTGGATTGATTGTCAACCTGTGGCATGTCATCTGTTTTTTCTTTTGTAAAAACCTCTGTGAAATACTCATATAGAATATTTGCCACATCTTGTTCGTTTTCCAAGATACCTCCATTTTTGCCCTTTATCTGTTTCACCTCCTCCTTAATTGACCGCTTGCTGTTGTAATTTTGAAAAAAGCTCATTGCATTGGTTGTAGCTCCAAGAGCTATGTTTCTTTCTATTTCCCTCTTTGCTTTCCTGATCCCTTTCTTAAGATCTCTTTGCAGCTCAACATATTCTATGTATTTTGTTTCATCACCATCCCTTTTGTATGTGCTATACAACATTTTCTTCCTCTTTATATTTTTTTGCATGCCTCTGGTTTGTATGTATGTATGTATGTATGTATGTATGTATGTATGTATGTGTGGAAGGAAAGTTAGAAATTCTTTTCTCACAACTGTTTTTCTCTCTTGTATACTTAAGAAAGATAAGGTCAAGCTAGAAGGTCAGGAGGCCATAAGGTAGTTTGATTTCTCTTTGTTATTTACAATGAGACCCTTGGAGACAATGTCAAACAGAATGACCTACGTGCCTGTTCCCTAATACCATGTATAGACCTATGAACTCTGTTCGATAATGATATATGTTCTGCTTAGTTAGCCTTTAAGATAACATAGTAATGACTTTCTAGCATGTATGTATGTATGTATATATATATATATATATATATATATATATATATATATATATATGTATGAATGTATGTATGTCCAATTGCTTTTGACAATACAAATGAATTGAGAGGGAGAGAGAGAGAGAGAGAGACAGACAGACAGACTGACAAACAGAAAAACAGACACACACACAAACACACACACACACAGAGCCAGCCAGCCCGCCAGCCAGCCAGCCAGCCAGCCAGCTCAGCGATGACATCACGAGCCTCTCTCAGCTGACTGCTATGACATCACAGAGCACGTACATTCCGTTGCTTGCCGTCTGTCAACCACTCAGTCACTGCCAGCCAGACTGGCTGGCTGGCTGGATGTGGGGGCTGCTTGCTGCTGCTGCGTACCTTAGCAAGCTTATTTGCTTGACCGGCCTTCCTATTCCTCTGCCCACATGCCCACCTATGCCTCTACTCCAAGATACTTATACAATAGAAAAACTATGGTAATAATAATATAGCCCAAGACAAAAAATATTAATCTTTCTAGACTGTATTAAAGTTCAGCACTTCGGAAAAATAGAATTATTTTGTATTTCAATAAAACAAAAATTATTACTGGTATCCACACACCCAACCAATGTAAATGTCACGGACGGTGTTAATTAGCTCCTTAATCACCATTACTTATTATATTTATATTTCACTTCACTTTATGCAATATGGCTTGTGTATTTTGTTTGGTTCTATATTGCCATTATTTTGTGTGTTGATTATCTTTCACTTTATTGTTTAATTTGTTATTCACTTAGTATTATTTTGATTGTTTGCACGCGTGCCTTATTATTTTTGTTTCTTCTTTCTTTCACAACTCACCTGGGTCCACCTGCACTCTTCACACGCGTCCCCACTTAATCACCCTGCCCTGGGAGAGGAGAGGATTATCTGCTGTAGTCCACTTTCCAATGTGGGAGGTCTCTGCGGCTCATATCTCATTCAATTATTTATTCATTTATCCTACATCAAGTTTATTTATTTTCCCACGTTTCATTCAATCACCATCAGAAGCTCTCTGTGCTAAAAGTGGCAGCACATTTGTCTCACACACATCAAACTCACCTTTTCCTGCTTCCCAAGCCTTATCAACTTACTCAGACCCTCGTCAACTTACTCAAACCCTCTTCAACTTTGGTTAACATTGCTCTGCATTCTAACAGCTATTCTTTCTCCTATTCTTAATTTCTTACAAGAAATGTATTCAGGTTTTTTTATCAATATGTTTTATTTATATTTATACAGATGTCACTCCATTATTCGTTTATTGAAGTCATATATGTACCTAACAAAATATTAGCCAATAGGCCATTGATCTCAATAATGATTCCCATAATCCTAGGACACCTTCTCTTTTACTCTTCCTTTCCATTCTTACTTTTCTCCTGTAAAGCATTTTATATTACTTGAGCTTACTTATTCTATAGTTGTAATCTTATACTTCTGCGGTATCTTACCCTTTTCCTACATCACTCATCTTAAAACCATGGTCTACTTTGACTTTCATTTCAGGTATTATATGCTAGGCACCAATAACCAAACATTTTCTGAAAGACTGTAACATGTCACCAGACTGTTTACATTCTCCTGCTTTCACAGGCTGTCAGGGCTGCACCAGGCTCTCTTCTAGCCTTTCGTTTCCTTGAATTTGACTTTTGACAGAGCTTGTCCATAACATGATGTTTAACAAACAAATTCTGGTTCTTCTTGTGGAGACACCATGACTATTTATGTATTACTATTATTATCCATCTGTTTATTCAATGTATATTTTGGATTACTTTTCTTATAATAGTCTTTCTTTCTGATTTCTGATGCTTGAGGCACTCTGTATAGAGCCAAAGATCCTCATGAATATGATAAATCTGTTGTTACATTTTTAAATATAATTCTAAAATGATTGCCAAAACATAGACATTTACCTTATATCACCTTCAAACTATACATATTCATAAACACACAAAGCACATACACATTGATATCTAAAGATAATTCAGATATCCGATCTGTGGCATGTTTTATTGACCCTGCAGTGTCTCAAACAGCCCTTATAACTTATTATTTAAGCTTATGATTATTTAGAATAAAATGTCAAATAATCCCACTCGATTATTTCATTATTTCACTATCTCAGTTTTCTTGATCAATTGTGAAAAAGTTCTGTTATTTCCTCCTCATCTGTAGAGGCTACATTAGCCCACTCCCCGGTCTGATATTCTCGTAGTAACTGTATCCAAATGTTGGGCGGACATTTAGCCTTCACGATGATGTGTACATCGTGCGGGTGAAGGAGGTGAATAACCATCTTTTCATCTAGAATATCCCAAAAAGTTGTGTTACCCTGGTTTGGTTTTAATTTTGGGAGGGACACCCATATCATTTCTTTTTCTCCTGGGGAGAAGGGGACATGGGTTTTAGTCGTATAGACTATTGATTGACCTTCCTCTTTACTCTGTCTAGTTTTGACTTGCATGGGTGCAGCTGGGACCGTTTTCAGAGCGGTCAGATCTGGATACAATGTATTATTATAACCAAAATCAGTGATTGATTTATATTCCGGATTATATGGGGGAGGAGCGCTAGCAAAACCTCCTTTTTCATATTCCCATGCTTTGCGATCTAAATCATCCCAATCGGGCCTGTCGTCCTCGGAGTGATCTGTGTCGCGACGCGCTCCTAACACGGCAGCACATCGCGCACCTACACCTTCACCTTTTCTGACCACTTTTCTTGCCCTTCTAATTTGCCTTGTAGTTCTATTAATTCTATCGTATTTTTCACAACTTCTTCTCTCAATTCACATTACTGTTTATGATGATCTTCCATTTCTGTTATTTTCTTTTCTTGATTCTCACCAACCTGACACAATATCACAATTCCTTTCTCTGTCTTATCTGGTTGTTGTTGCTTCCACCAGTCCCGGTGCTCCTTCGGAGACCAGTCTTTCTCCCAACTTCCTTCCAACATTTTCTTCTCTACATTCTGTTTTTTTATTTCTCAAAAAACCAATAATGCTGGTGTCACTCACTGTGACGATTTATCTGAAATATTACATTATTATATATTATATATATATATATATATATATATATATTATAATAAAAACAAACACTCTAGTAAGGTACGGACACCCGTACATGACACTGGCTAAGGTAAGGGAACCCATAAACAACCATAAGCACCCCCGGACCTAGGACAGACTGTAACTTGCTAACTTGCTAACTTGCTAACTGTTTTGTTTGCTTCACATCGTTTGCTGCTAGTTGCATGCCAAACGAGTTCGTTCTGTCCAAAATATAAGCTTTTTTCTTCTAATAAACTCAATAAAAATACAGTGCACTAGCAACTATTTCCCTTTCAAAAGTTGTAGTCCCGTTTCAGTTAAAACAAAATGTGTTCTTCAAACAAAGAAAATACTTGTGTTTCTTTTCCCTCTTTACCTGCTCTTATCACAAAGCTTCTCAACACAATCTCAGGTGCAGGTGCACTCTGCGCTATCCTTTGCCCGAGCTTTGTCCAGGAAAACTCACTGTAGCCATCTTAGTTCAACACGGGCTCTCCTTACCTGCGAGTCACACGGGTCCAGTTCACTTTGCAAGTGAACAGTCTCTTCTCAGAAACAATAAGGAAACTTGGAAAGAAACACAATCCCAGGTCGGTGTTAAAAAAAAGTTCTTTGTTTTCATATTAAAAGAAAACATTTGTATTTTCTCTGCACACTTCACAGCTCCAATTAGCACAACTAATCCCTGCCCCCCTCAGAACCGTCACTAAAGAAAGGTACTCACAGTCATTTTAAATATGACATCCTGTAGTGTTTGTTTTCAAAATATGATCTTATTATCACTTGAACCAAATAAATCCTTTGACCCACTAATACCAAATTACAGTTATGGGGGCCACAGATGTGATTTGAAAATACGATCTTCCATGTCTTTCTGTTGTGTTTTGACCTGGGGATCTGTAATTGTCCAAGTGGCTACTGCACATGTACTTATTTAATATTAAATGTGTTATTTAATTAGGCTTGGTTCTGGTGAGCATGTACAAGACGTCAGCTTTTTAAATAACTGTGTGTATTGGATCATACACATTTTAGAAATACTCTCTCAAACTTCCCGCATTGGTACCTCACCAGGGAGGTTGAAAACAGCAATAGCATTGAAAAAGTGTGATTGTAGTTCTGCTCTTCTGCAATATATTTCTACAATATCTTTAACATCTTCTTTAACATTGTTTTAAAGGCTGGGACCAATATGGTGGAATATCTCCAACACACGGACATTGAGAGACTCGACCCCTTTGTGCTGCTGCTCAGAGACCAACTCTCAGTTGTCTCTGAGTAGGCTATGGATCAACTTCCTTTCCTAATATGAAGGAGACCATGGATACAAAACCTATGAAAAACAGGTGATTATTGTTATTCTTCTCATTATAAACTACTTAATACATCTCTCCCATAAAGTACAACAGGATAGTGGTGACGTCATTCAGGATTGGATTGCCATTGGTCAAAAGCCCTCTGAGAGAAATTGTGTGGCGACACTCCACACTCTTAGAAGAAATTGTTCTGCACAGAACCATAAAGGGTTCCTCGAGTAATCGCTCTGGTGGATCCCTTTATGGTTCTATGTAGAACCCCTTCAAAGGGGTTACATGAAGAACCCCCAAACATAGCGTTCTACACAGAACCATTCGTTTTAAAATGTTATATATAGAACCCATTCAAAAGGGGGACACGTGCTATACCTGAATTTGTTTTCCAAATACAATCTTTAAAAAATGTATGATTTCATATATACAAACACACATACACAACGTAGAAATCGCACTACTAGTGAAGTAACTTCATTTACATTATATGCCACAACTCCTCAATTTGGAACGCAAAAACAAGACATCTGATGTAAAAGTGTAAACTAATTACGAACAGCACTTTTGATTTTTATCTTCAATTCAGGGGCTACTTATTCGAACAGTAAACTGTATTCTCTCTTCAGAGTGACTGGAATGTTTTTGCCTACATTCAACTTAAATATGAAAGTTTCCAAAAACGGCATAGTTTTCTTTAAGGCTATTCAATGCCAAACACAAAATTCTCTCTGCTTTCAGTGCTTGTCCTTCAGCACAATTACACAGGTTCATGATGTTCTCATTTCAATACATTGTTTTCTTATTTAAACTATTTGACTTTGAGCTTACATTGAGAATAAAATCACTTTTGCAAGTAAAACCTGGCCAAGAAAGGAAGCAGCACTACAATAAAACAATACACAGAATACAAAGCAGTTCCTTCAAAAGTGAAAGTGATAAAGAGTGATGTCTGTCAGTAAATTACGTTGAGATACATATTGGTTATTTTGAATTAGGAGTCCAACTTCAATAACTTCTATTAACAAGCCAAAATACAGATCAGAATTACGGGTAATTGAAAATAATATGTAGCGCCTAGGTAAGCTTGGATGTGTTCAGAGAAACACTAAAAACGGACCTTCCTCACACCCGTCTTGTTGAGGTGGACGTGGTCATACAGGTGATGTGGCTGGATGTCTCAGTGTGTGCCAGGTGGACGTTGGGGAGGAGGGCACATCTTCGGGATACTTCTGCGTTGATGGCCTGGATGATGTGCAGGGGCACGTCTGTGCGGGGCAGCAGTGTGGAGATGGTGATTTTGGCAGTTTGGAATTCCTCTGTGGCTTTCTTTGCCACCTGTCTCAGGGCTGAGGCCACATCGCCCCTGCGGGCACTCAGGTCGTTAGTGCCGGTGTGGATGAGGATGTGTTTGACCTGGCACAGCCTCCTCTTGGAGAGCAGCTCCAGGGCTCTCTGTGCTGTCGGGCACCAAAGCTTTTTCACTTTTCGCCCAGGGAAGAGGCGCCTCTCATCCAGGAACTTCCCATTGGAGTCGCTCAGAATGACCACCTCTGTGTTGACCTGCCACTCCGGGTTTTGCGTCGGGAGTGGTGGGGGCAGCGGGTGTGTTTTAGGGGAGTGGCGTTTCAGGGGTTTGTGTATTAGTGGCAGGTCTGGTGATAGTGGGGGTGTCAGGAGTGGTGGGGAGTGTGGGTGGATCAGTGGGTGCGTCAGTGGGTGCATCAGGGGTTGTAGGTGTTGTGGGGTCAGTGCAGTGCAGTCTCTGTGCTCCTCTCTTAGCTTCTCCAGCTGGCTCTGCAGGCTCCTCAGCTGGCTGTGCTGGGGTGTCCTGGTCAGCTCCTCCCTCGCTCTGTGCAGCTCCGTCCTCAGGGTTTGGCTCTGCTCCTCCTGGTCTCTCACTGCTGCTCTCAGCTTATGGATCTCAGCCTTGTGGTGCATCTTTAGTCCCTGAACTCCGCAAACTTCAGCTCCAGCACTGATAGGCATTCCTTTAGTGTTTTAATGTTGCTGGAGAGTTTTGGGGAGACAGGGGGGCAGTCTGTGGGAGATGGGGCACTGTCTGGCTCCGTGTGGCTGGGGGCAGACTGCAGGGTGGCCGGCTCTGGCTCGTGTTTCTCTACCTCAGTCTGCTGCTTTGAGGTGTGGAAGCCGAGAGATAATTGGTCCAGGCTGCTCTCGCTGTCCTGCACCATGATGGTCCCGTTGTGGTATACATTAAAAGTGAGCATCACACTGTCTGTGTCTTTCTCTACCAGCACTGAGATCTGCCTGCCTCTGCTAATGCCCCTCTTGTTGTTATTGGGGTATGTCTGGCACAGGGTTTTGTGAAAGGCGGTGGGGTACTGAGTGTAGAACAGTAGATTGTTCTTGACCCTGTTTTCTCCTTTACCGGTGTAGTCTAGGATGAGGGTCTCAGGAGATGCTCTCATCACAGCTTGTTTGTAGTCCTTCTTAGCCTGTGCAGAGCGAATGTCTTCAGGGTATCGGATTTCAAAAGGCAGCTCTGCAGTCAGACTGCTGTTCGATAGATTTGTATCAGTCTCAGTGGCAGTTGGGCTCTCTCCTACTGTCACTCTATTCAAATTGGAGCTCTGCATTTTCATTGGCTGAGTCAACTACTGAGAATGCTTATTTATTTTATTAATACATATTTTTTTGTTTAATTATTTGTCTCTATAGGTGAAAGGTCTTACCTCCAATTCTTGTCTTCAGCTTTTCTTTTCTGACTTTTCTTCCTGAACTGTCTCTCTGCTTTCTTCTTTTTGTGTTTCTCTTAAAATTATTATTTTTTGAATACTTTTTCTTCTGAATTTCTATTCCATGTCTTCTGTGTATGTTTATAGTGCTATATATTCATTTGTAAATGACAAATTAAATCCGCTTATGTATAAAAACAAATGTTTTTTAGGAGCTCATATTCCTCTCTCTCTCTCTCTCTCTCTCTCTCTCTCTCTCTCTCTCTCTCTCTCTCTCTCTCTCTTCTCTCTCTCCCTCTCAATTCAATTCATTTGTATTGTCAAAGCAATTGGACATACATACATATACATACATACATACATACATACATACATACATACATCTACACGGAAAATAAATAATAGAATTATGAATCACAATAAGATGTAATGAAGTACAGAAAATGAAAATGTAAAAAAATGTGATCTTTAATACATACAAATAAAGAAAATAGGTTTTTTACTATTTCCAGATTCCTTTTTTGAAATACAGTGACATGCATAACAAACAAGTATTTACATTATATTTACAGCCGGTGCTCGTGTGTCACTGTGTCCCTCAGGCTGTGGTAGGCGCTGACATATTGGGCAGCCAGGGTGGCTGTGTGTCCCTCCCCCAGGAGGACTGGCGTTTTTCTTTTTTCTCAGTTTTGTCACAGGTTGGGTGGGCATCCATTATGTTGTTACAGAATTTGTCCCTTATTTTGGGCTAAAGCTTTACGTGGAGGGGAACGTGGATCAGTTTGTACCATTTTTGGGAGAATCTGCCTTGTTGGGGCGGAGCTGTGACCAGGTGAACAGCAGATCGGGCATAGGTGGGCATTTGGGCAGAGGAGTTGGAAGGCCGGTCAAGCAAATAAGCTTGCTAAGGTACGCAGCAGCAGCAAGCATCCCCCACATCCAGCCAGCCAGCCAGTCTGGCTGGCGGTGACTGAGTGGTTGTCAGACGGCAAGCAACGGAATGTACGTGCTCTGTGATGTCATAGCAGTCAGCTGAGAGAGGCTCGTGATGTCATCGCTGAGCTGGCTGGCTGGCTGGCTCTGTGTGTGTGTGTGTATGTCTGTGTGTGTGTGTGTGTGTCTGTTTGTCTGTTTTTCAGTCTGTCTGTCTCTCTCTCTCTCTCTCTCTCTCTCTCTCTCTCCCTCTCAATTCAATTCATTTGTATTGTCAAAGCAATTGGACATACATACATTCATACATACATATATATATATATATATATATATATACATACATACATGCATACATGCTAGAAAGTCATTACTATGTTATCTTAAAGGCTAACTAAGCAGAACATATATCATTATAGAACAGAGTCCATAGGTCTACACATGGTTTTAGGGAACAGGCACGTAGGTCATACCGTTTGACATTGTTTCCAAGGTTCTCATCGTAAATAACAAACAGAAATCAAACTAGCTTCTGGCCTGACCTTCTAGCTTGACTCTATCTTTCCGCCTTATATACTTGGTGAATAATTGAGGAAGTAGCACCAAGTGACCACATTAGGCTGCCTGAGGGTTTCTGGGGAGTGTAGTTGTCTAGGGTCGGTTTTCTACCCTAGAGTGCAGACCTTGCAGCAGACCTGGCCTGACATGTCTGCCATGTATGACCCTGCCCCTTGGTTTGTCCCACATCCTCCCCCCCAGCTGCGACCCCATAGGTCGAGCGACAGCCGCAAAAAAGCATGCACCCGGGACAGCCCATCAACATTCCCCATGGCCTTCCCTGGCCTGTGCTGCAGGGTGAAATGAAAATGTTGGAGACTCAAAAACCACCTCATCACACGGGCATTCCTGTCTTTCGAACGATGCATCCAAGTGAGGGGGGCATGGTCAGTGATCAGGGTGAAGTGCCTGCCCAACAAATAGTATCGAAGACTGTCCAAAGCCCACTTCACTGCCAAACATTCTTCTTCAACTACCAAATAATTTATTTCATTGGATTCCAACTTTCTGCTAAGGAACAACACCGGGTGTTCGTGATCACCCATTCTTTGGGACAAAACCACTCCGATCCCCACCTCAGAGGCGTCCGTCTGGACTATAAATTCTTTCTGAAAGTCAGGTACCATTAAAACGGGGTTGCGGCAGAGCGCCTCCTGTAGGCTCCGGAAAGCCCGGTTTGCTGTATCACCCCATCTAACCATATTGGGTTCTGTAGCCTTAGTCATATCAGTCAGAGGGGCCACTAAGGTAGCATAGTTGGGAATAAACCTCCGGTAATACCCAGTTAACCCTAAAAATGCCCTAACCTGCTTTTTATTGACAGGCCTAGGCCAAGAGTTTATGGCTTCAACCTTGGATATTTGGGGTTTCACCATACCCCTCCCTACTGTATAGCCCAAGTATTTGGCCTCTTCCAACCCCAAATTGCATTTGGTTGGATTAGCCATCAGGCCTGCTGCATGTATTGAATCCAATACCGCTTGGAGCTGAGACAAATGTGATTCCCAATCTGGACTGTGAATGACCACATCATCTAAATATGCTGCCGCATACGTCCTGTGTGGTCTAAGTATGTGGTCCATCAACCTTTGAAAGGTGGCAGGAGCACCATGCAGGCCAAAGGGCATCACTGTGTAGTGAAACAGACCATCTGGGGTTGCAAAGGCTGTTTTTTCTTTGGCACCCAGGGTCAAGGGAATCTGCCAGTAGCCCTTGGCTAAGTCAATAGTTGAAATATAGCGAGCATTCCCAATATTCTCTAACAATTCATCTACTCGGGGCATTGGGTATGCATCAAACTTTGAAATTTCATTAACCTTTCTAAAATCATTACAGAATCTCCAGGAGCCATCAGGTTTGGAAACCATGACTATAGGGCTGGACCACTCACTGTGGGATTCTTCAATAACCCCTGCCTCCAGCATTTCCTTAACCTCATTTCTAATAGTGTTCCTGCGAGCTTCTGGTACCCTGTAAGGCCTCATATTTACCTTCTTTCCTGGGAGAGACACAATGTTGTGAGAGACTAAATGGGTACGCCCCGGTATGCCTGAGAAAACTTCCCTATTACGTATTATCAAGTCGTTCACCTCCTTCAACTGGTCAGGTGACAAGGCAGCTGCAATATTCACCTTCGGTGTCCCTAGTGGCTGAGGGGGGTAAGTCAACATCAACACTTCCCTGTCCTTCCAGGCTTTTATTAAGTTGACATGATATATTTGTTCTGGGGGTCGGCGGCCGGGTTGCTGAACCTTATAGTTCACTTCCCGTATTCGCTCTATAATCTCATAAGGTCCCATCCACGTAGCCAGAAATTTACATTCTACAGTGGGAACCAACACCAACACCCTATCACCAGGCTGGAACACCCTCAGTGTAGCCTGACGATTATAGGCGAATTGTTGGTGTTCCTGTGCCTGCCTTAGGTGCTCTCTCACAATGGGAGTGACTGTGGCTATTCTCTCTTGCATAGCATTGATGTGCTCGACTACACTCCGGAAAGGAGTGGACTCGTGTTCCCACGTTTCACGGGCTATGTCTAATATCCCCCTGGGGTGCCTCCCATATAACAGTTCAAAAGGCGAAAAGCCCAGGGAAGCCTGTGGGACTTCCCTAATGGCAGACATCAAGTAGGGCAGCATGAATTCCCA